>NW_026972116.1:24800000-26129305 GCF_036711695.1 Zophobas morio
TTTTCGTTTCCTTGATTTTTTAAATTCTTGATATTTATTCTTCATTTTCCCGTTTTTTTAATTTTCATTTACTCAATTTTATATCACATTTTTTTTTATTTTCTTTATTTTTTCAATGTTTCTTTCGATTTTATAATTTTGCCTTTATTCAGTTCTTCAAATTTTCAGTTTTTGATTTTTTAATTCTTCGGTTTTCAGATTTATATACAAATTCTTCAATTTTTCGTTTCTTCAAATTTTTAAGTTCGGGATTTCCTATTTTTCGATTTTTCAAAGAGAGTTTTTCGATTTCCCATTTTAGATTTTCCAATTTTACAATTTTGCAATTTTCCAATTTTTTCATTCGAAACAGTAAAAATCGAAGAACTAAAAATTGGAACAAATCGACATAACGAAAAATTGCAAAATCGAAAAAGTGAAAAATCGAAAAATTGCAAATGAAGAAACGAAAAATGGAAAAATAGAAATACTGAAAAACTAAAAATCGAGAAACTTCAAACTCGAAAAAAAAATCAACCAAAAAATTGGAAAGAAAAAAAACTAATCGAATCAAAAAACTGGAAAACCCAAAAATTGTAAAACAGAAAAATTAAATATATAGGATAGTCAAAATTATAAAGTCGAAAAACTGTAGTAGGTACTGAAAGATCGAAAAACTGAAAAATTAATTAATAAAATATTGAAAAATCGAATAAATGAAAAAGTTTTAAAATCATAAAAGATGATTGATATGATTTATTTTTATTAAAATGGAAGAAAAGAAAAATTTTTAAAATTAAAATTATTTTTACATACGTTAAAATGAAAACTGGAAAAATTGCAAACCAAAAACTGAAAAATCGAGAAAGTGAAAAATTTTAAAGTTGAAAAAAGAAAAATTATAGAAATGAAGAAAAAAATTATCTAAAAATTGAAACATCCGAAAGTTTTTGTAGTTTTGTAAAATAGGAAAACTAAAAAAAATTAAAAATGAAAACTCGAAAAGAAGAAAATAAATAACCGAAACGCAAAACTGCAATTCCAAAAATTGAAAAATTAGTAGAAGTTCTAAATTCTTAAAATTGCAAATTGAAAAATTGCAAAATATAAAAAATGAAACATCCAAAAGTTGGAAAGACGGGAAACTGAAAAATATAAAAATGAAATTTCAAAGATATCGTAAAGTTGAAGAAACAAAAAAAAATTGTGAAATAGAAAATTGCGAACCGAAAAAGTGAAGAAATGAAAAATTGAAAAAAATTAAATTGGAAAAACAAAAACGAACATTGAAAAATCAAAAAATTGTAAAAATAAAGAAACCAAAAACCGATAACAAAAATTTCAAACCAAAAATTTGAAAAAATGAAACTGAAAAATTAAAAACTGAAAACTCAAAAATTGCAAAATCTAAAAATGATGAAACAAAAAAAATCAAAACTTGAAAACTTGTAAATCAAAAAATTAAAGAAAAGGAAAATTGGAAAAAATAAAATTGCATAAACAAAAAATTATAAAATTTGCCATTATTGATTCTTCACTTCCTCCATTTTCAGATTTTTCAATTTTGATTCAATTTTGCAGTTTTTGTATTTCTCAATTATCCGATTTTCGGATTTCTTTAATTTTCAATATTTCCATTTTACAACAGTTTTTCGATTCATAAATTTTTCGTTTCTTCAATTTTACAACTTTTTGATTTTCAATTTTTAAATTTTTCAAAGATACTTTTTCGTGTTTCCATTTTTGATTTTCCAGTTTCACAATTTTGCAATTTTTCAATTTTTTGATTCGAAAAGTTTGGAACAAATTGAAACAACGAAAAATTACAAAATCGAAAAAGTGAAGAATCGAAAAATTACAAATGAAGAAACGAAAAATGGAAACATTGAAAAACTAAAACTCCAGAAACTTAAAAATCGAAAAAAATTAACCGAAAAATTGGAAAACCCAAAAATTGTAAAACAGAAAAATTATACATAGAATAGTCAAAATTGTTAAGTCGAAAAACTGTAATACTGAGAGATCGAAAAATTGAAAAATTAATAAATGAAAAATTGAAAAATCGAATAAATGAAAAAGTTTTAAAATCCAATGATTGAAAAGTGGAAAAATTCTAAAATCGTAAAATTGAAGAAAAGAAAAATTTTAAAAGTTATAATTATATTTATATACATATTTAAAATGAAAACTAGAAAAATTGCAAATCAAAAACTGAAGAAACCAAAAACTGAAAAACTTGAACAAAGTTGAAGAAAAAAACTTAGAAAATTAGAACAAAGAAAAACCGAAAAGTTGAAAAAATAAAAATTGAAACGAATAATAATAGACATGAAACATAAAAAAAATCTAAAAATTGAAAAATTAGAAATTGAAAACCCCTGAAATTACAAATCGAAAAATTGCAGCATCTAAAAATTGAAGCATCCAAAGGTTTTTTTTAATTTCGGAAAATCGGAAGTTTAAAAAAAGTTAAAAATGAAAACTCGAAAAGAAGAAAACAAATAACCGAAACTAAAAACTGCAATTAAAAAAATTGAAGAAATAAAAATCGAAAAATCTAAAAATTGAAACATTCAAACGTTGGAAAAACAAAAAAAAAAAGGTAAAATGAAAAAATGCAAACTGAAAGAGTGAAGAAATGAAAAATTGAAAAAATTGAAACTGAAAAACAAAAACGAACTCTGAAAAATTGAAATTGTAGAAACAAAGAAAACAAAAATACGATACCAAGAACTGCAAATCAAAAATTTGAAAAAATGAACGAAAAACTGAAAAATTAAAAACTAAAAACTCGAGTTTTAAATCGAAAAATTGCAAAATCTAAAAATTAAGAAACAAAAAAATCAAAAATACAAAACTCGTAAATCGAAAAATTGAATAAACAAAAAATATAAAATTTGCATTTTTTAATTTTTTAATGCTTCAGTGTTCAGATTTTTAAATTTTTCAGTTTTGCAGTTTTTGGATTTCACAATTATCCGATTTTCCGATTTCTTTAATTTTCAATATTTCCATATTACAATAATTCTGTTTTTCGATTATGCAGTTTTTCGATATTTAATTTTCTCAATTTTTCAAGTTTTTGATTTCCAATTTTTAGAGTTTTCAAAGATATATTTTCGCTTTTCCATTTTTGAATTTCCTATTTTACAGTTTTGCAATTTTTCAATTTTTTGATTCGAAAAATTATAAATCGAAAAACAAAAAACCGGAACAATTTGAAAAAACGAAGAATTGCAAAATCGAAAAAGTGAAAAATCGAAAAATTGCAAATGAAGAAACGAAAAATAGAAACATTGAAAAACTAAAAATCGAAAAAAAATTAATCAACCAAAACTTGGAAAGAAGAAAAAACAATGAATCAAATCGAAAAATTGGAAAACCCAAAAATTGTTAACAGAAAAATTATAGAATAGTCAAAATTTGTCGAAAAATTGTAATACTGAAAGATCGAAAAATTGAAAACTTAATAAATAAAATATTGAAAAATCGAATAAATGAAAAATTATTTTAAAATCCAATAATTGAAAAATGAAAAAATTCTGAAATCGTAAAATCGAAGAAAAAAAATTAAAGTTATAATTATTTTTACGTACATATTTTAAATGAAAACTAGAAAAATTGCAAATTAAAAACTAAAGAAACCAAAAACTGAAAAATCGAGAAACTGGAAAAATTTGAAAGTTGAAGAAAAGAAAACTTAGAAAATTAGAACAATTAAAAACCGAAAAATTGAAAAAATAAAAATCGAAACGAAAAATTATATGAATGAAAAATAAAATAGTCTAAAAATTGAAAAATTAGAAGTTGAAAACTCCTGAATTGAAATGTCCAAAGGTTTTTTTAGTTTTGGAAAATTGGAAAACAAAAAAAGTTAAAAATGTAACATTGTAAATCGAAAAAGTGAAGAAATGAAAAATTGAAAAAATTGACACTGAGAAAAAACAAAAACGAACATTGAAAAATCGAAAAATTGTAAAACTAAAACAAAAAACCGAAGCCAAAAACTGCAAATCCAAAATTTGAAAAAATTAACAAAAACATGAAGACTTAAAAATTGAGAACTCGAGAAGTTTTAAATCAAAAATTGCAAAATCTAAAAATGAAGAAACAAAAAAATCGAAAACTGAAAACTCGCAAATGGAAAAATTGAAGAAACAAAAAAATTGAAGAAAGGGAAAATTGAAAAAATTAAAATTGAAAAAACAAAAAATTATAAAGTCGAAACATTCAAAAATCGAATTATTGAAATAATAACGGATATAAAAAAGCAAAATGATAAATTGCAAATCGAAAATATGAAAAATTAAAGACTGAAAACTCGTAAAATTGCAGACTGAAAAATTGAAACATTCAAAAGTTTCAGAAAACTGAAAAATTTGTAAAATGAAAACTTGAAGAGATGCACATCGTAAAATTAAAGAAACAAATAGAAATGAAGAAACGAAAAATTAAAGGAACGAAAAATTGAAAGAACAAACAATTATAAAATCGGTGCATTGAAAAATCGAAGTGAAAAAATAAAAAAAAACCGAAAAGAAAAATTACAAAACGAAAATTTGAAAAATGAAAGAATGAAAACTCATGAAAATGCAGACCGAAAAATTGCATAATGTGATAATTGAAATTTTCAAAAGCTGGAAAAGCAGAAAACTGAAATTTTTCTAATATGAAAACTCGGAGAGATGCTTTCTTAAACCTGAAAAATTGGTGAATTAAAATTGAACACTCGAGAAATTTTAAATAGAAAAATTACAACAAGAAGAAACAAAAAATGAAAAATTGCAAATCGAAAAATTGAAGAAACGAAAAATTGAAGAAACGGAAAATTAGAGAAACGAAAAATTGAAGAAATAAAAACTGAATGAACAATTACAAAATCTCGATACATACAAAATCAAACTGAAAAAGTAACAAAAAACGAAACGAAAAATTTCAAATCGAAAAATTAAAAAATTAAGAATTGAAAATTCGAAAAACTCAAATAAAAAAATTGCAAAATCTAAAAACTGAAAAATTCAAAAGTTGGAAAACTGATAAACTGCAAAATTTAAACTTGAAACAAAAAATTCAAAAACTCAAGTCAAAAAACCTACGGAGTGATATTTACACCACTGGTTGCTACCTTCAAACAACCAGGTACCATCTGGTGTTGCGAAGTTGACCGACCTAGCGGAAGCGCCAATTAATTTAATTGGCGGGCCATCCACACGTGACCTCCGGCTCCGCCCGCGGCGGCCCCGCCCCTGTTTACGCGCTTTGATGTACCCAAACACCCAAACACCGTATTTATTCGCAGTGCCGGGGCTTGCAGCTGTCATCCGGGAAATCCACCCAAAACGAGCAAAGTTTGTGTTTATCTTGTCGTCTTATATTGCATGTCCTCGGAGCGAAAACACGGATCAAGGTCGCGTTCAGGAACTTCCCGGATTATCTTTCTGGCTACGTTTGGAAACATTAATTATTGTCGCGCTGGCTCGCCTCCAATTGGAGTGCACTCGGAAACTCGGAAAAACGGAAAAACGGAAAGGTGGCGATCGATCGTGTCAAGGACGGGTTTCGTTAAGACACGCTTGATAAGACCCGGAGACATCCGCTATAAAGATGAGCGGAATTAATAAGTGCTCGAGATTAGCAGATTCTTGTCTCGAGAGGAAATCGTAAAGTTCCTGCAAGCGAAAACTCTTCACTGGTCTTCATTCAATAGCAGTACAGTGATCAGCAATTAGTAAAAGATTTATAGCGGTTTTAGTCATCTGGGAATTCCTGCTAATAAAGATATTAAAATTTATTGAAACATCAAACAAAATTAATAGCTTCCTAAAGAAGCTTCGATCTTGTTATGACTACCGTTGTATTTATAGCTAGCTCTTCCTCCTCCACTACCAACATATTCCCACTTTTGTCTACCTTGTAGTCAAATTTTTCTGTTTTTTTTTTTCAGCGAGGATAGCCTTCGAGAAGCTAACCGACTTCGACTACCGCGGCACCACCTACTACACTGTAAAGAACCTGAGCTTGTACGAATGCCAGGGTTGGTGTCGCGAGGAGCCCGATTGTCAAGCCGCCCTTTTCAGCTTCGTAATGAATCCTCTAATACCCATGCAAGAAACGCTTTGTCAGCTCCAGAACGAGACGTCTTCAAATAACCCTTCAGCCACGCCGCAGAGATCCGTCAATATGTACTACATGACCAAACTACAACTTCGTTCCGAGAACGTGTGTTTGAGACCGTGGGCCTTCGAACGCATCCCCAACAAGATGATCCGGGGCTTGGACAACGCGCTTATTTACACTTCCACGAAGGAGGCGTGCCTGTCAGCCTGTCTGAACGAGGTTTGCTTTGAATCCAATCCACCGTCTTAACTATTTCGTCTTCATGTCTTCATTGTTTTTCCAGCATCGGTTCACTTGTCGATCCGTCGAGTACAACTACGTAACCTTACAATGCCAACTCAGCGACTCGGACCGTCGGACCACTGGTCAATTCGTGCAGTTCGTGGACGCCCAAGGAGTGGACTACTTCGAGAACTTGTGTCTTAAAGGAAATCAAGCTTGTAAGACCAACCGCGTCTTTCAAACCCCAAGAATCGGAGTCGCGGATGACAAGGTAGCCCAATACGCAAGCCTCCACTACTACACCGATAAAGAACTCCAAGTGACCAGTGAAGCCGCCTGTCGTTTGGCCTGTGAAATCGAAAACGAGTTCCTGTGCAGATCCTTCCTCTACAAAGGTCCTCCACAAGGAGCCCTCTACAACTGCCAACTCTTCCACCTCGATCATAAGACCCTTCCAGACGGACCCAGCACCTACTTAAACGCTGAACGCCCTCTAATCGACAACGGTGAACGCATTGGTAGCTACTTCGAGAACGTCTGTGAAAGTAAGTCCCTTCTAATATAGTACCAAGTATTGTGAGTAACAATTCCAGAGCCTGGTCCTTCTCCCACCGGTGCACCCTCCGACAACACCCTTCCAGTCGTCTTCGAAGCCACTGAAGACCCCAACCTCAACAACCTCACCCGCAGCGACGTCAACTGCGACAAAACTGGAACCTGCTACGACGGTAACTAACCCCTCAAGCCTGTCCTCGTCTAAAAATTACTTTCAGTGTCCGTCAACTGCAAGGACACCAAGATCGCGGTACAAGTCCGCACCAACAAGCCTTTTAATGGAAGGATTTACGCGTTAGGACGGTCTGAAACCTGCAACGTTGACGTTATCAACAGCGATCTCTTCAGATTAGATCTGACTATGACCGGACAAGATTGCAACACTCAGTCGGTGGTAAGTAGCGACGGGTTTCCAAGAGCGCAAATGATTCAAGCTTTCAGATCGGAGTCTATAGTAACACTGTCGTCTTGCAACACCACAGTGTCGTTATGACCAAAGCCGACAAGATTTACAAGGTTAAGTGTACCTACGACATGTCGTCGAAGAACATCACGTTCGGAATGATGCCCATCAGGTAAAACCGCTTGTCTTGTTGATCACAGCAATAAAACGATTTTTGCAGAGATCCTGAGATGATCAGTATCACGTCTGCACCTGAAGCTCCTCCACCGAGGATTCGCATCTTGGACAGCCGGTCCCGGGAGGTCGAGACGGTTCGTATTGGGGACAAGCTTACCTTCAGGATCGAAATTCCGGAAGATAGTGAGTTGAATGACGATTTTGGAGAGGGTGCAAGTACATGGTTGTGTTTCAGCTCCGTATGGTATTTTTGCTAGGAGCTGCGTGGCTATGGCTAAGGATTCGAAGAGTACCTTCCAGATTATCGACGATGAAGGGTGTCCTGTTGATCCTAGTATATTCCCGGCGTTTACTCCCGACGGTAACGCGCTCCAGTCGATTTATGAGGCGTTCAGGTTCACGGAGTCGTACGGAGTTATCTTCCAGTGCAACGTGAAGTACTGTCTTGGGCCCTGTGAACCCGTGAGTACCCGTATTTAATAACGGTTAAACAGACTTGTTTAAAGTGTTTTCTTGTGTAGCAACAGTTGCTCGTGCTTCTAATTCCTTGTTGGTAGTAATTTCACTCATGTAGCAACTGTTTTCCAAGAAGAGTTCTAACCTTCTGGTGCAGTTTCTAATTGGAGGATTAATATAACGTTTTAAAATCTTTTCCGTTTGTTCTTACACGAACAGGGTTCTAAACATGGAAAGAAGCAAAGACGTGTTTCAGATTACTCGTGTTTATACTAGCTGTTAATGGAGTTTCCCAGATACCAAGACCCTAAAGGGAATATCTTGTACACAACATTTTTAGTACTTCACTGATTGTTGTCAATATTTTTTGTACCTGTATTAAGGATATCGTGTAGATGGTAAAACGCACATGTGTTTTATTTGAAGGTTACAGAAATCATGATAAATCGTTAATCAAAATCTACTCGTTTGTGCACCCCCCTCCCCGCCAAATAATGACGTCATCTTACATTTTTGCCAAATAATAATGTTGTTTAAATTTTATGAAATAACATGCTCGTCGATGTGTGATTTATGAATTCGTGTTGAGTTTTACTCTTGGTCTCCCGTTTCCGTCTGTCTGTATCCATTTTTATTAGACACATAATCTCCGAAACTGCTGGACCGATTCTTGTCAAATTTTGTACATATGTTAGAAATATCTTGTATACGGTTAAATACTAACCAAAATTTGGATAATCATCCCCACCAACAATTTGATGACGTCATCTCCAAAATTTATAATTAATAGTTTTTTTAATTCAATAAAATAATTTACTCTTGTGCTTGTGGTGTGTGAACCCGTGTCGAATTTTCACCCTAGACATCCCGAATTTTTGTAAAAAATAAAAAACTAAATAACAATATATTGCAATATAACTTTGAAACTGCAAAACCGATTGCTCGGAAATCTTGTAAATATTTTACGGTTATCGTAATCATGGTAAATCGTTATGCAAATTTTATTCGTTTACCTCTTCAAAACGTGCCAAAATATGTTTTACCTTAGTAAGTACTAGCAGTCTTATTTGAGCAAGTACTGAGAAAATAAAGGGCGGGTGGGCGGGCCTAGTACTTGCTAACGTAAGTCTTATTTTGGCAGATGACATATCCTCTGAGAAAACAGGGGGCGGGTGGGCGGGGTTAGTCCTTGTTAAGGAAAGACGGTTTTTTCAAATGACATACCCTCTATGAAAGTAAAGGGTGGGTAGCGGGCCTAGTACTTGTTAAAATAAAACTAATTTTGTCCCTATTAATCTTGTAAAAACTTATGAAATTTAAAGGGGTTAAATTGCTACGTCTACCCGAAATTTGCAAAATATGATGAGTTTTTACTTGTGATTTATCATTGCATTCATATTTTTTAGACATTCTTACACAGGTGGCCCAAAAAAATTAATGAAGGTGTCAATTTATTTTATTGATTAAATCAGGATCAGCTCACTCCATTTTCCCAGAAAATTTTGGAAATACAATAGTGTTATTTTTCTTATTACAGTACACCAATCCAAATTCTGTACAGTAAAAACTCAACTCAAAAATACTTGATATTTTTCATTGTACTTTAGGTGCGAAGGAAGTTCTGTCAAAACAACTTTAGACCATTTTTTTTAAGAATGTGAAACCTTCTCGGTGGCGCTAAGTGTCTTTTTTTAAGATGAAACTTTCTCGGGGGCCCCAACTGTCTTTTTGGAAGAATATGAACCTTCTCGGCATCTCCAACTGTCTTTTTTTTTTTTTTAAATGTGAAACCTTCTCAGGGATTCCGATTGTTTTTTTTTTAAGAATGTAAAACCTTCTCGGGGACACCAAGTGTCTTTTTTTTTAATAAAATGAAACCTTGTCGGGGGTCCCAATTGTCCTTTTTTGAAAGAATATGAACCTCCTCGGATTTCCCAGCTGACTTTTTTTGTAAATGTAAAACTGTTTTGGGGACCTCAAGTATCTTTTTTTTAATAAGATGAAACCTTCTCGGGGGGCCCAATTGTTTTTTTAAGAACGTTACTCTTTCTTGAGAGTCCCAATTGTCTTTTTTTAAAGGTCAAACCTTCTCGTGGGCCTTAACTCTTTTTTTTAATGTCAAATCTTCCCGGGGTCCACAGCTGTCTCGCGGCCACAGCTGTTTTTTTTTTAAGAATGTGAAATCTTTTCGGAGGCCACAGCTGTCTTTTTTTAAAAAATGTGAAACCTTCTCGGGGGTCCCAATTGTTCTTTTTTTAAAAAAGTGAAACCTTCTCGGGGACACCAAGTGTCTTTTTTTTAACAAGATGAAACCTTCTCAGTGGCCCCAACTGTCTTTTTTTGAAAGAATGTGAACCTTCTCGGGGTCCCCAGCTGTCATTTTTTAAAAAATGTGAAACCTTCTCGGAGTCCCAATTGTTCTTTTTTTAAAAAAGCGAAACCTTCTTGGGGACACCAAGTGTCTTTTTTTAATAAGATGAAACCTTGTTAGGGGTCCCAATTGTCCCTTTTTGAAAGAATATGAACCTTCTCGGAATTTCCGGTTGTCTTTTCTTTTATGTGAAACCGTTTTAGGGTCCCAATTGTTTTTTTTTTCACGTGAAACCTTCTCGGGGACCTCAAGTATTCTTTTTAAGAAAATGAAACCTTGTCAAGGGCCCCAACTTTCTTTTTTTGAAAGAATATGAACATTCTTGAGATTACCAACTGTCTTTTTTTAGGAAAGTTAAACCTTCTCGAGGGTCCCAATTCTCTTTTTTTAAGAATATGAACCTTCTCGGAATTCCCCGCTCTCATTTTTTTAAATGTGAAACCTTCTCGGGGTCCCAACTGTTCTTTTTTTTTAAGAAAGCGAAACCTTCTTGGGGACACCAAATGTCTTTTTTTAATAAGATGAAACCTTGTTGGGAGTCCCAACTGTCCGTTTTTGAAAGAATATGAACCTTCTCGGAATTTCCGATTGTCTTTTGTTTTATGTGAAACCGTTTTAGAAACCAATTGTTTTTTTTTTTCAAGTGAAACCTTCTCGGGGACCTCAAGTATCCTTTTTAAGAAAATGAAACCTTGCCAGGGGCCCCAACTTTCTTTTTTTGAAAGAATATGAACCTTCTTGAGATTACCAGCTGTCTTTTTTTTAGGAAAGTTAAACCTTCTCGAGGGTCTCAATTGTCTTTTTTTTAAGAATATGAACCTTCTTGGAATTCCCAGCTATCTTTTTTTTAAATGTGACACTTTTTCGGGGTCCCAATTGTTCTTTTTTTAAGAAGGCGAAACCTTCTCGGGGACACCAAGTGTCTTTTTTTTTAATAAGATGAAACCTTGTCGGGGTCCCAATTGTCTTTTTTTTGAAAGAATATGAACCTTCTCGAAATTCCCAGCTGTCTTTTTTTTAATGTGAAAACGTTTTGGGGTCCCAATTGTTTTTTTTTTTCAAGTGAAACCTTCTCGGGGACCTCAAGTGTCTTTTTTAAGAAGATGAAACCTTCTCAGGAGCACCAACTTTCTTTTTTTGAAAAAAAGAATACGAACCTTCTTGAGATTACCAGCTGTCTTTTTTTTTTAGGAAAGTTAAACCTTCTCGAGGGTTCCAATTTTTTTTTTTTTTAAGGTGAAACCTTCTCGGAGGCTTCAACTTTTTTTTTAATGTGAAACCTTACCGACTGTCTTTTTTTTTAAGAAAGTGAAACCTTCTCGGGGACCCCAAGTATCTTTCTTTTTAAGAAGGTAAAACCTTCTCCAAGACCCCAACTGCTTTTTTTAATATGAAACCTTCTCCAGGGCTCCAACTGTTTTTTTTTTAATGTGAAACCTTCTCGGGGCCCCCAACTGTTTTTTTTTTTTAATGTGAAACCGTCTCCGAGGCCCCAACTATCTTTTTTTAATGTGAAACCTTCTCGGGGGCGCCACTGTTTTTTTTCTTTATGTGAAACCTTCTCGGGAACCCCAACTGTCGTTTTTTTAATGTGAAATCTTCTCTAGGGCTCCAACTACCTTTTCGGGGACCCCATTGTCTTTTTCTTAATGTGAAACCTTCTCTATGCCCCCCAACTGTTATTTTTTTAATGTGAAACCTTCTCGGGGGCCCCAACTGCCTTTTTTTAAAGGAGAAACCATCTCGAGGACTCCAAGTATCTTTTTTTAAGAAGATAAAACCTTCTCCAAGGCCCCAAACGTCTTTTTTAATGTGAAACTTTCTCCGTGGCCCCAACTGTCTCTTTTTTAATGTGAAACCTTCTCTAGGGCCCAAATGTTTTTCCTTAATGGGAAACCTTCTCGGGGACCCCATTATCTTTTTCTTAATATGAAACCTTCTCTAGGGCCCCCAACTGTTTTTTTTTTAATGTGAAACCTTCTCGGGGGCCCCAACTGCCTTTTTTTAAAGAAGAAACCATCTCGGGGACTCCAAGTATCTTTTTTTAACAAGATAAAACCTTGTCCAATGCCCCAACTGTTTTTTTTTTATGCGAAACCTTCTCCGAGGCCCCAACTGTCTTTTTTTAATGTGAAACCTTCTCCAGGGCTCCAACTGTTTTTTTCCTTAATGTGAAACCTTCTCGGGGGCGCCACTATCTTTTTCTTAAGGTGAAACCTTCTCTAGGGCCCCCAACTGTTATTTTTTTAATGTGAAACCTTCTCGGAGGTCCCAACTGTCTTTTTTTTTAATGTGAAACCTTCTCTAGGGCTCCAACTGTTTTTTTTTTCTTAATGTGAAACCTTCTCGGGGACCCCATTGTCTTTTTCTTAATGTGAAACCTTCTCTAGGGCCCCCAACTGTTATTTTTTTAATGTGAAACCTTCTCGGGGGCCCCAACTGCCTTTTTTTAAAGGAGAAACCTTCTCGAGGATCCCAAGTATCTTTTTTTTAAGAAGATAAAACCTTGTCCAAGGCCCCAACTGCTTTTTTTTATGTGAAACCTTCTCGGGCCCACCAACTATCTCTTTTTTTAAGGAGAAACCTTCTCGTAGGCCCCACCTGTCTTCTTTAAAATTGTGGCCCCAACTGTATTTTTTATAAATTTTTCAAAGAAGCACGATTTGTTGGGCGAAAAAAACTGTGTGAAAATGACTTTGGACCAATGTTTTTAACTCTTTCTTTTTTCAGGCTGTATGTGAATGGGGCCGTGACTCCCTCGAATCCTGGGGCAGAAGGAAGAGATCCGTCAGCAACGTGACCGACGAAGAAAAGGAAGAAGACATGACGCTCAGCCAAGAAATCCTCGTCCTGGACTTCGGCGACGACAAGCAGTCCGAGTTCCTCAAAAGCGAGCTCTCGAGCGCCGAATTCGGAAAAGGTGCTTCGCCCCCCTTGACCCGACCTTCGCTCATTCCTTTCTTTGCAGACAAAACCGTGACGATCATCGAACCCTGCCCGACGAAGACGTCCGTGCTAGCCTTGGGGGTCACCTGTGCCTTATTAGTTCTCCTCTACATCAGCACCCTCTTCTGCTACTACATGAAGAAGTGGTTAAACCCGGGAAAGCACATCGCTTAAGTGTTCAAAGACACTCCGGTGCTCTAGACTAAATCCGTTTGATCTTTCTGTTGAGTTGACGATAATTGTGATATAGTTAACTCGAGATGAGATGTCAAATGCTAGGGACAGTCCCAGACTCAAGCAATGTATTTTTAAGCAACTTCGGGGAGGTGGCGGCTCTGGTGATGGAAGCTTTGTGTAATTTTACCGTTGCAAAAAATTAGGTTATGATCTCTAACTTCTGCACTGACTCCCGTTCCTATAACGATTTTGTGACGGTAAAACTGTCTCTAATACTCCTCCTTTCGGTTATTTATATTATTTATTTTCGTGTATATATCTGAATTTACATTAAGTTTATTTATACCACTTATTTTATATAACAAGTTCTTAAGTCAGATTTAAATAGACGATTTTTACAAAACAATCTTTATTTATTTATTTATTTGTTACAAACTATTATGAGTTCTCGGCCATACTTAAGCGATCTTGTGTCAAGATAGCGACATCTACCATCGCTTCAGGAACTAACAATTCAGGAACACTGTATTTCTGGGATTCTTCAAAAGCATATAAGATGCTGGTGTCAAACAACATCATCTTACTCTGAGTGAGGGCTAGAATGCAATTTCTAAGTCGCGCAATCGTCTCCCGTTCAGGCCTAGACACCACCTGCAATAAATAACTAATTTTAGAAAAACTTAGCAACAAAAAAGAAACTAAAAAAATGTTACCTCTTCCAAATTCTGGACAAAGCCTCCTACGCCATCTTCAGAATTAGTAACTGTTGGATAAATCCAAATGAAACCATTATTCCCCAAGATAATACTAGCCCCCACATACAAATTGTGAAAATGTGTCTTGCTCCGTTTTATCAACGACGGAAAAACCTTAATTAGGACACCCTGTGACAACTAATAAAAACAAAACTTACAAAAAACTCAAAAAAAAAATTGAATCAGTACTTTTCCATATTTCAAACTTCTAGTATGTAAAGATAATGAACCATCTGAAAAAACACTCTGAACCTCTGCACTTATAAGATCGCCTTCTTGAAGATATTGTCTCATCATGTGTTCATCTTCAGCTGATCTTCTCCTCTAACACAATACAAAATATAAATAAAGATATGATTGTTAAAAAAATACCCACCAATTCCCCCCCTGGTAAATTCACAGAAGACAACAACAGCACGGAATCTAAGCGCGAATTAGTGTCAACTTTCCACCGCTTCTGTTGTACTTCCGTAATTCGCCCCACAACCACATCACCGACTTCTCCATTGTACCGACTCTTCAAAGGCCGGATTGAAATTAAATTGTTGACTTGTTCCTTCACTCCGGCCACTGAAGATTTTAAAAAACCCTCCTCTTCGTAAGTTCCATGCCCTCTACAAGTTTAAATCTAGATTAAGTTGGTACAACATGATTGTTTCTAACCTCATAAATTCGTTCTGCTCTGTGATGACTTGTCCGGGGGTGAAAATTTTCGGCACTCTTCTATTAACAGCCACTGAGGCGTTAACCCGGTGGGCGGCGAGCCTAATGTGAATTTTTTGCGGCATTTTAAAAAATATATAATCAAAATATAAACATTGAGGTTAGAATGACAACCACATTGGTAACTTTTGGTGATTTTAGCTGCACGTAGTTGGTTACCAACTGACGTCACACAGACACAAAAATAAGTTAAATAGAGTTTTTATGTTTTTAACCACGATTTTACGTACTAAATGCAACTTTAGTAGTGTTAATAAAAGCGACTTTTTTCATGTAGCTTTTACTTTACTGTTAGTGTGACAACGAATACAACTATAGGGAAATGTTATTTGTATAGTTGGTTGCGTGTTTTTATTTTTGTTCAATACTGAGTCCAAACGTCAAAAAAGTAAGGTTACCCAAATGTCACGTCATTAGTGGTTGTTGTGTTATCATTCAATAATAATATTCCCTGACGTGGAATGATAACTTAAGTATTTATTTTGTATGGGTATGCACAGAGTGGGATAAAAATGCATTGTTTGGCATTTTTGCTGGTCCCTCTTGCTGTGTGGGGGCACGACATTAAGGGGTTTGACGATACTGTGTTGTTTGACATACACTGGCCAGGTGACAGCGTAGAAAACGTAGATTTGGGCGATCCTGAAGATATGATTGTTGTGAGTTCCCATCAGGAGAAGTACCGATGTGTTTTACCCAACATTCAGGAGAAGGAGAGTACTAGTGAAGAGAAGTACGAAGGGCCTACAGCTTTCGAGCTAATTTCGCCCTTGTTTATTCAGAGTTCTTGTACTTATCGACTGGAGTCGTATTGGTAAGCATAGAGTCGGGTTACAATATCCAGTTCTGTCTTAAAAAAGTACAATTTTTGTCAATATCATAACACGACTAAATTGGAGAGTGGTTATTTTTTTTGACAAGCTAAGCTATTTTATGATTAAACAATATTTTTTTAAGAATTTTTTGTTTCAGAATTATCTTGAAGAAACCAAAATTTACTAATTTCCATTTTTTTTTAATTTGTAGGTATTTTTGTGTAACCACAAACCGAGAAAAATATAGATCGAGTATCCAGAGACGTTCATCTGCGAATGTAACGTGTTTTTTTTTATTTTTCAGTGCTATTGCATGTCAAAATTGTGTCATAATTGTCAGGTATTCAGCAGTATGACCAATTTGAGATCTGATTTTATGCTTCAGTTAAATTAGTTGAGTCAAAAATAGGGAGTTAAAATAGAATTTTGTGCTAAATGACTTGCTAATTTTCGTGTAAAAGTTTTATTTATAAACAAATTAGTGGATATATTTTTTAAAGACTGACCCAAGTGACATTCAAGAACCAAAATTTAAACTTTTCTTAAAACTTTGATAACTTATCTATTTCAAAATTTTTGCTTAGTAAATCCTATATCTAAAATGCACTATATTTGGGGTTTATCAATGTATTAATTTTTTCGTTTTCATGTTGTTTTACTTGCCACTTTTGGTTGGTGCGTTTGTTGTCGCACCTTATTTGACATTTTTTATGCTTTTTTCGTTGCCTCTTTTTGTGTCCATTTTTTTCCACTTCTTTTTAATTATTTTGTCGTTTTTTTGGCTCTTTTGTTCTTTTTTTATCACTTTTTTTCCGTCATCGTTGTCATCACTTTCTTATCACGTTTTTCTATGGGTATTCTGTTGTCTTCTTTTGTCGTTGTTTTCGTCGCTTTCCTTTCACCTTTTCTTCTTTTTGTATTTATTTTATATATTTTTTGTTTCTCATTTTTGTCGCTGTTTTTGTGTGATTATTTTGCAGGATTTTTTTCGTTTTTTGTGTTTTTTTTATCATTTTTTTTCCTATTTTTTGCCCTTTGTCACTATTTTATCGTATCTTAGCGCTTTTTTTGTTCCCTTTTTTAATGCCCTCTTTTTACCTTTTTTATCGCACTTTTTTCATCAACTTTTGTCGCGATTTTTTGTGACTTTTTTATAGCATCTTTTGTCGTTACTTTTATCAGATTTTTATGGCTTTTTTTTGTTTTTGATTTACTCTTTTTAACATTTTTTTATATTTTTTGTCCCTTGTTGCTTTCTTTTTTGATCCTTTTTCTGTTTACTTTTTTCACTGTTGAAGTTTGTCGCCTTGTTTGCCTGTTTTTTCGCTTTTTATGCCTTTTTTGTTCCTTTTAGTATCCTCTTTTTTGACACTCATTTTTTTATCGTTTCTGTTGTCAATTTTATATTCACCCTTGTCCTTTTTATCGCTTTTTTCGAAATTTTGATCGTTTTTCCTGTTTTTTTTTGAATTTTTTTTTTTTACATTTTTAATTTTTTTTTATATATTTTAGTGACTTTTCGCCTTTTTATTTCGTGTTTTTGTCATTTTTTGCCTTTTTATCGCTTTTAAGGTACCTTTTTTCTCGCTTTTTTTAATCAACTTTTCTTACGTTTTTTTGTGGCTTTTTATAGCATGTTTTATCGTACGTATGATATTTTTGATCAATTTTTTTTTCAGCTTTTCTTTTTATCGTATTTTTTGACAATGATTTTTTATTTTTTTGCCCGTCTTATTGTTTTTTTGTAATTTTTCTTTGTCGCTAATTTTTCTTTTCTTGAAGCTTTTTGACTCCCTTCCATTTTTTCATTTTTTTCATTATTATTTTAGTTTTTTTTTCATCTCGTTTTTTCGTGTTTTTGCCATTTTTTGTCACTGTTTTGCTTTATTATCGCCTTTCTGACGCCTTTTTTAAATCTTTTTTCAATCAACTTTTACCACGTGTTTTTGTGGCTTTTTTATCGCATCTTTTGTCGTTATTTTTATCAGATTTTTATGCCCTTTTTTGTTTACTTTTTTTGTACCTTTTATTATATTTTTTATTCCTTCTTATCTTTTTGGTGTCTTTTTTGTTTTCTTTTTTCATTATTTTGATCGTTTTTCTTGCGTCTTTTTTTGGAGCCTTTTTTGTTCCTTTTATTGTCCCCTTTTTTGTCACTCATTTTTTATCATTTTTCTATCCACCTTTGTCCTTTTTATCGCTTTTCTACCACTTTTTGACCCTTTTTTTACACCTTTTCTTTCATCGCGTTTTTCGCGATTTTTTTACTTTCTTTTTTCCATTTTTTATACATTTTAATGACTTTTTATTTTGTGTTTTTGTGATCTTTCTTTGTGAATTTTTTTACTTTTTATGGCTTAGATGGTGCCTTTTTTTCTTTTTCTGTCTTTTTAACACCGCTTTTGCATTGTTGTTTGATCCATATTTTTAATCTTTTTCTGCTTTTTTATTTTTCAAGGTTTTTTGTGGCTTTTTATGGTATTTTTTGACACTGTTTTCTGATTTTTTTTTGCCCTTCTTATCGTATTTTTTTGTAATTTTCTTTGTCATTAATTTTTCTTTTCTTGTTTGGAGCTTTTTTGACCTCCTTCAATTTTTTTCATTTTTTTTAATAATTATTGTTTTAGTTTTTTTTATCTCTTTTTTTTCGTGTTTTTGCCACTTTCTTTGTCACTGATTTGCTTTATTATCGCCTTTCTGGCACCTTTTTTAAATCTTTTTTCAATGAACTTTTGTCACGTGTTTTCGTGGCTTTTTTATCGCATTATTTGTTATTTGTCATTTTTTTATCAGATTTTTATTGCCTTTCTTGTTTTTTCTTTACTTTTTTTGTACCTTTTTTATATTTTTGTGTCCTTTTTATCATCTTTTTGGTGTCTTTTTTGTTTTCTTTTTTCACTGTTTTGATCGTTTTTTGCGTCTTTTTTTGGAGTCTTTTTTTGACTCCCCTTTTTTATTTTATATCTTTTTTTTATCGTCGCCTTTTTTTTGTCAGTGTTTGTCGCTGTTTATGCCTTTTTTGTTCCTTTTATTATCCCCTTTTTTGTCACTCATTTTTTATTGTTTTTCTGTCCACCTTTGTCCTTTTTATCGCTTTTCTTGTTTTTTTTTAGGATTTTTTGACTTTCTTTTTTCCATTTTTTTATATATTTTAGTGACTTTTTCCTTCGTGTTTTTGTGATCTTTCTTTGTGAATTTTTTGACTTTATGGCTTTGGTGGTGCCTTTTTTTCTCTTTTTTAGCACCGCTTTTGCATTGTTTTTTGATCCATATTTTTAATCTTTTTCTGCTTTTTTTATCAACTTTTTTTAAGTTTTTTTGTGGCTTTTTATCGCATGTTTTGTCGTTGTTTTTATCATATTTTTAGTGATTTTTTAGCTTTTCCTTTTATCGTATTTTTTGACACTGTTTTCTGATCTTTTTGTCCTTCTTATCGTCTTTTTTTGTAATTTTCTTTGTTGCTAATTTTTCTTTTCTTGTTTGGAGCTTTTTTGACTCCCTTTCATTTTTTTCATTTTTATTTTATAATTATTTTAGTTTTTTTCATCTTTTTTTTTGTGTTTTTGTCACTTTCTTTGTCACTGTTTTGCTTTATTATCATCTTTCTGGCGCCTTTTTTAAATTTTTTTTCAATGAACTTTTGTCACGTGTTTTCGTGGCTTTTTTATCGCATCATTTGTGTTTTTTTTTTATCAAATTTTTATGGCCTTTTTTGTTTTTTCTTTACTTTTTTGTACCTTTTTTTATATTTTTGTATCCTTGTTATGGTTTTTCTTTTTTTTATTTTATCTTTTTTTTTATTATTGCCTTTTTTGCCTGTTTTTGTCTCTTTTTATGCCTTTTTTGTTCCTTTTATTATCCCATTTTTTGTCACTCCTTTTTTAAAGTTTATTGTCAACTTCGTATCCATCTTTGTCCTTTTTATTGTTTTTTGTCACTTTTTTGGCCCTTTTTAACGCTTTATTTGACTTTTCCATTTTTTATCCAAATTAGTGACTTTTCTTCTTTTTATCGCATGTTTTGTCCGTTATTTTTATCAATTTTTGGTAATTTTTTATCGTATTTTTTTGACATTTCTTATTTTCTTGTTTTGCGGCTTTTTGGAACTTCCGTTTTTTTTCAACTTTTCCATTTTTTTTCATACTTTTTTTTCGTGTTTTTGCCACTTTTTCGTCACTTTTTTGCTTTTTTATCACCTTTTTGACGTCTTTTTTAAACCTTTTTTCAATCAACTTTCGTCACGTGTTTTTGTGGCTTTTTTTATCCCATATTTTGTCGTTATTTTTATCATATTTTTGCGGCCTTTTTTTGTTTTTTTTTAATACATCTTTTTTCGTTTATTTTTATTCATTTTTTATCGCCTTTTAGACATTTGGCGTTCTTTTGCCCTTTTTCATCGTCTTTGGGGGTTTTTATCGCTTGTTCTGTTTTTATCTTTTTTATCGCTTAATTTGCCTGTTTGCCGTTTGTTATACCTTTTTCGTTCCGTTTAATGTTCCGTTTTGTCGTCTTTTTTTCCGATTAAATAAAGGAACAAACGAAAAATCAATAAAAAAATTAGATATAAAGGCAAACAATCTTTTTTGTTCTCTTTTTTTTTCTTGCTTTTTTCTTTGTCGCCTGTTTTTACACCTTTTTGGCCATTTGCTCTTTTTTATTTTTATTTATTTCGCTTTTTTGTGAGCTTTTTGTCGCTTTTTATCTCTTTCTTTTATTATTATTATTTTCTTCCCTTTCTTCGTTGACATTTTTTTGTCATTTTTCTTGTCAAAAAACATTTCCAACAAAATTTGATTACGAAAAATTCACTTCAAACTTTACCACACCATGCTCCCTTACCACAAAAAAAAAATCAAAATTCATCTAAGAAATTGGATTTCTTTGATTGTGTTTCAAGGGCGAGGAAAGTTCTGTCTAAATAATTTTAGACCAGTTTTTGTACTTTTTTTTGCCTCCACGTTAATTTTCATTCCTCTGTTGGTCCATTTAATGCGATATTATTCTTTTAAAAAAGATTATTGCTTGTACAAAAAAAAAATCTTTCAGGACCTATGAAGTCTGCCACGGCCGCTTCATCCGCCAATACCACGAAGACCGCGAAGGCAAAAAGGTCAAGCTCCAAGAATACACCCTCGGCCGCTGGGACGAAAAACTCTACGAGAAAAAACTGGCCGAGGCGAAAGAGGCCGAAAAGGACAAAAACGCGCTAATCCCCGTCAAAAAAATCGACAACGTCAACCTGCCCTACGTGGAAATCCTCATGGGCAACGGCACCCAGTGCGACCTCAACCAAAACCGACCCCGCCAAACCCGCGTCCTCTACGTCTGCTACGTCCACGGCAAGCACGAAGTCTACTCTCTCAAAGAAACCTCCACCTGCCAGTACGAGATCATCATCCTGTCACCCCTCGTCTGCGCCCACCCCAAGTACAAGCCCAAGGAAACCGGCGAGAACAAAATCAACTGCATGCCTGTGGGGGAACACCCGCAGCGTCCGTACAACCTCATGAAGATGAAAGTGGAAAGCACGAAACTCCGGCGCAAATCCGACCTAGACAGGATCAAAATCGAGTTCGTACCGCCGCCGGAGTTCTCCGAGAAGGAGGAGACCACCAAAGCACCCGAAAGCAAGCCGCAGGATACTTCTCCGGTGGAGAGTTTCCTGGCGGGGAAGAACTGCCTGACGGGAGGAACGGGCTGGTGGAGGTACGAGTTCTGCTACGGGAAGTCCGTGGAGCAGTACCACATCGAGAAGGACGGGTCCAAGATCACGATCAAGTTAGGGACCTTCAACAAGAAGAAGCACTTGGAGTGGATGGAGAAGCACCCTCACAAGAGGCCGAAGCCGCTGGCGCAGAGGAACCAGCTGTCGCACTTCTACTCAGACGGTACTGTGTGCGACAAGACGGAGAAGCCGAGGCAGACTGAGGTGAAATTGAAGTGCTTGGAGGACACTTCGAATTTGAATACGGTGTCGTTGTATTTGTTGGAGCCGAAGTACTGTGAGTATATTCTGGGGGTGGAGTCGCCGCTGGTGTGCGACATTCTGGCTAGGGCTGACGAGAACGGACTCGTTGACGTGGGGGACGACGAGGGGGTGTTTGAGAGCGAAGTACCGACTGTGAACATTAGGTTGTGAGTGTGGAATTTGTTGAATAAAGTTTTTTGGAAAAGGGGTGTTTTATTTCAGTACCAATCAAACTGTGAGTCTGCAGAATTATAACGTGCACAGACTTAATTCTGTATTTGTAGTTTATGATACCGTTTTGTTAAAAAAATCAAAACTATAAAGCAAATCATTTGAAACATACGCCTAGCACGCTTTTTTACATTTACTTTATTTTAACTTCTAGATTAAAATAATAAAACCGGTAGAATCAAATTTTGTAATTTTTGGAAAAGCTGGATATGTTTCCATTACTTGATTTTTCAGTTTTCCGATATTTCAGATCGTTGATTTTTCTATTTTTAGATATTTTAGTTTTGAAAATTTTCAGTTTTTTTATTCCTTAATTTTTTGAAATCTCGATTTTCCGTTGTTTCAATTTTACGTTTTTTAAATTTTTTGATTCTTTAGCTTTTCGTTTTTTAAATTTGTCCGTTTTACAGGTTTTCAATTTTTTACGTTTCTAAATTTTCGTTTCATCGATTTTTCGAATTCCCAATTTTCGTTTAATCCATTTTTCGACGTTGCAGTTCTCAATTTTGTTTTTTTCCACTTTTGTTGGTTTTTCAATTTTTAAAATTTTTGATTTTTCGATTTTTCAATATTTCTGCTTTTAGTTTTTCGATAGGCTATGGTTTTTTAATTTTCGATTTTAAACTTTTGGACGTTTCAATTTTGGAATTTTTCAATTCATTTATTTTTTAGATTTTTCGATTTCGGTTTTTTAGATTGTGGATTTTTCGATTTCTACGTTTTTTTCCGTTTTTCAATTTTTCGATTTTTAGAATTTCTAATTTTTCAATTTTTCGATTTTTCTACTTTCCAATTTCTCGACATCTCGATTTATCTATTTTAAAGATTTTGCTCAATTTTTTGAATTCTCAATTTCTCAATTAATCCATTTTTCGAATTTTCTATTCTTAAATTTTTCGATATTTTAGTTATGGAATTCTTCAGTTTTTTTTATTCTTCATTTATTCGATTTTTCAATTTCCCGATTTTTAATTTTTCAATTTTTCGATGACTCGATTTTTCAAGATTTCAATTTTGGGATTTTCCATTTCTTCAGTTTCTCGATTTTTCAAATTTTCGATGGCCTAATTTTTCTATTTCTCGGTTTCCCGATTTTCCGATATTTCAGTTTTACGATTTTTCAATTTCTTATTCTTCAATTTTTCGATTTTAAATTTTTCCATTGTCAAATTTTCATTTTTTTTTGTTTTGTGGATTTTTCAAATTCTCGATTTCTCGATTAATCCGTTTTTCCATTTTGATGTTTCAATTTTCCAGTTTTTCAATGTTTGGAATTTTCAAGTTTTTGATTTTTCGATTTTTCAACTTTCGGTTTCTCACTTTTTCGTTGTTTAAGTTTTGGGATCTTTTAAGTTTTCGATTTTTCGGTTTACAAAAATTATTAACCTTTCAGTATTTAACTTTTGGAATTTTTCAATTTTTCGATTCTTAGATTTTTCGATTTTTTGATTTCTCAATTTCTTGATCCTTTTGAATTTTTCGATGTTTTGATGTTTGATTTCTCGATTTTTCAATTTTTCAGTTTCTAGATTTATGTAGAATTGAGTGTTTCGATTATTCAATTTCCCAATTTTTTGATTTTTCTTTTTCTTCGATAATTTAAAATTTTTCTATTTTTAGTTTTTCGTATGGGCTATGGTTTTTCAATTTTCGGTGTTAAAATTTTGAACTTTTCAATTTTGGGATTTTTCAATTTAACTATTTTTCAATTTTTTGATTTCTTAAATTTTGCATTTTTCGATTCTAAACTTTTGGACGTTTCAATTTTGGAATTTTTCAATTCATCTATTTTTAAAATTTTTCGATTTCGGTTGTTTAGATTGTGGATTTTTCGATTTCTCCGTTTTTTTTTTCCGTTTTTCAATTTTTCGATGACTCAGTTTTTCAAGATTTCAATTTTGGGATTTTCTATTTCTTCAGTTTCTCGATTTTTCAAATTTTCGATTGCCCTATTTTTCGGTTTCCCGATTTTTCGATATTTCAGTTTTACGATTTTTCAATTTCTTTATTCTTCAATTTTTCGATTTGAAACTTTTATATTGTCAAATTTTCACTTTTTTTTGTTTTGTCGATTTTTCAAATTCTCGATTTCTCGATTAATGCATTTTTCGACATTTCGATGTTTCAATTTTCCAGTTTTTGGATGTTAATTTTCAAGTTTTTGATTTTTTGATTTCGATTTTTCAAATTTTCGATTTTCCACTTTTTCGTTGTTTAAGTTTTGGGATCTTTTAAGTTTTCGATTTTTCGGTTTACAAAAATTATTAATCTTTCGGTATTTAAGTTTTGGAATTTTTCAATTTTTCGATCCTTAAATTTTTCGATTTTTTTTTTGAGGTTGTTGGATTCTAAATTTTTCAATTTTTCGATTTTTTGGAGTTTCAATGTACCGATTTCTCGATTCTACAATTTTTCGATATTTTAAATTTTAGATTTCTGAATTTTTTGGATGCTTCGATTACTCGGTTTCTCGGTATTAGATTTTTCAGTTCTCCAATTTTTCGATTGTTAAAATTTTTGATTTTTCGATTGTTAGAAATTTTGATTATTCGATTTTTGAATTTTTCTATGTTTCGATTATTCAATTTCCCATTTTTCCGATTTTTCAGTTTTTTTATTTTTCTTTTTCTTCCATAATTTAAAATTTTTCTATTTTTAGTTTTTCGTATGGGCTATGGTTGTTCAATTTTAGATGTTAAAATTTTGAACATTTCAATTTTGGGATTTTTCAATTTAACTATTTTTAAATGTTTCGATTTTTTGAATTTTGGATTTTTCGATTTCTGTTTTTTTTTCAGTTTTTCGATTTTTCAATTTTTTGATTTCTTAAATTTTGCACTTTTCGATTTTACGATTTCTGATGTTTCGATTGCTCGAATTTTTAATTTTCCAATTTTACGATTTTTCTAATTCCCAATTTGTGAACATCTCGGTTTATCCATTTTTAAGATTGTACCCAATTTTTCGAATTCTCAATTTCTCAGTTAATCCATTTTTCACCTTTTCAGTTCTCAGTTTTTCGAATTTTCTATTTTTAAATTTTTCGATATTTTAGTTATGGAATTCTTCAATTTTTTTATTCTTGACGTATTCGATTTTTCAATTTATATACTCAATTTTTCTAATTTTCAATTGCTCAATTTTACGATTTTTTTTTTATTTTCTATTTGTCAAATTTTCAATTTTTGCGTTTCTAGTTTTTAATTTGTCGATTTTTCGAATTCTAAATTTCTCGATGAATCCATTTTTCGACTTTTCTATGTATCGATTTTCGATATTTTCAAATTTTCGAGTTTTCAATTTTTTGATTTTTTAAATTTTAGTTTCTTGGATTTTAAATTTTTCAATTTTTTTAAGTTTTAATGTAGCGATTTCTCGATTCTTCACTTTTTGGCTATTTTTAGATTTATGAAATTTTTGATTTTTCAATTTTTGAATTTTTCGGTTTTTTAATATTTGAATTCTTGATTTTTCAGTTTCTAGATTTATCGAGATTTCAATTTTTTGCAGATTTTTCGATTTCCCGATTTTTCTTTGTTTCTATTTTGGAATTTTGTCAATTTTTTAAAATTTCTTTTTTATTGATTTATAAAAATTATTCAATATTTTGATGTTTCAATTTTTGAATTTTTCGACTTTTTCATTTCTCTATTTCTTGAGTCTTCAATTTTTTGATGTTTCGATTTCTTGATTTTTCAGTTTAATTTTTCAACTTATTCGATTTTTTTCATTTCAGATTTTTTAATTTCTCAATTTTTTAAATTTTGGATTTTAGATTTTTCGATTTTTTGATGTTCAATTTATCGATTTCTTAATTTTTCGATTCTTTGGTTTTTCGATATTTCAAATTTTAGATTGCCCAATTTTTTGACTTCTCGATTTTAGATTTTTCAGTTTTCAATTTCACAACTTTTAAAATTTTTGATTTTTCGATGTTTCGATTTCTCCATTTTTTAATTCTTCGATTTTTCTATTATTTAAATTTTTTGACATTTTAGTTTTGAAATTTTTCAGTTTTTGGATTCTTCAACTTTTTCAATTTTTTTGATATTTCGATTTTTAGTTTTTTAATTTCTCGAGATTCAATTTTTCGATTACTCAATTTTTCGATATTTCAGTTTTTTAAATTTTCGATTTCTCGACTTTCCGATATTTTAGTTTTACTATTTTTCAAATTTTTGAATCTTCAAATTTTCGTTTTTTAAATTTGTTCATTTTTTCAAGTTTTCAAATTTTTGTGATTCTAAATTTTCGATTTATCGAATTTTGGAATTCCCAAATTCTCAATTAGTCCATTATTTCATTATTTCGACTTTTCGATTTCTCAATTTTTCGAATTTTCCATTTTTCAATTTTTCGATATTTTAGCTTCGCAATTTTTCCCTTTTTTGGTTCTTTTATTTGTCTATTTTCCAAATACTCAATTTTCAATTCCTCGATTATTTAGTTGTTCGATATTTCAGTTTTAGGATTTTTCAATTCTTCAATTCCCCGATTTTACAAATTTTAGATTTCTCATTTTTTTCATTTTTCGATTCCTCTATTTTCCGATGTTTCAGTTTGACGACTTTTCAATTTTTTGATTCTTCAATTTTTCGATTTTAAAATTTTTCCATTTGTCAAATTTTCAATTTTTTGCGGATTTTTCGATTTCCCGATTTTTCTTTGTTTCAGTTTTGGAATTTTGTCAATTTTTAATTTTTCGTTTTTTCAATTTATAAAAATGATTCAATATTTCGATTTTTCAATTTTTGGATTTTTTGATGTTTCAATTTCTTGATTTTTCAATTGTTTAATTTTTCGACTTATTCGATTTTTTTCATTTAAAATTTTTCAATTTCTTGACTTAAATTGCTCAATTTTTTGATGTTTCGATTTTTGACGTCTCGATTTTAGATTTTTCAGTTTTCAATTTCAAAACTTCTAAAATTTTTTATTTTTCGATGTTTTGATTTCTCGGTGTTTCAGTTTTTCGATTTATCGACACTGATGTTTCAATTTTTCGATATTCGATTTCTTGATATTTCGATTTTTGAGTTTTTCGATTTTTCGAAAACATTTTTTTTCCCGCTTTAAATACATATATCTCATATTGTCCCCAATTGTTCTTTTGTTTGTTTTTTTTATAATTTTCCAAAGAAGTAAAATTTATTGGGCTGCACTTCAAAGGCGAGAGAAATTCTGTCCACGGACGTTTTCATAGTATTGTTACGAAATAAACCCATACGCCGCCCCGGTACGACGCCTATGGCTTTTCTCGACGGCTTTCTAGTATGCACTCATCGTCGGTGACGGCGGCCGGGCGGCGTTCGCTAAAAGTCTGGAAGCGAAGGCCGCGATGGATACTCTAGAAAAACCTCGATCACGAAACATCTAGAAAGGAAGGAACAGGTAACTAAATTCCAATAAGTGTGTAGTAAATAGAAGTGTATATTTTACATCTTACAGTACCATACAACATCCAATAAAAAGTCTTTAAAAATAAATTATGACGTTAGCAATGCTTAAACCCTCGCTTTCTTAGTTCGGTTCTTCGGTACCGTTTCAGGAATGTCTACGAAAGCAAGCGTTCAAACTTTAGAAATAATATCACAGAACTTATAGCAGTTCAAAGACAGTAAACCTGCAGTGTCTCTATTCTCTACTAATTTATCTTATTCTTCTTTCCAAATATTTTCATCAGATTCTTAGACATGTAGTACGGTTTGTCGCTAGACCCATCGTTACGTTCACAATCCTCCACTACAACACAACCCCGTAAAACCAACCCCTTCAACACACATTTTTACTTACAGAAACACAAGAACAGTGTGTCCACCGCCATACTGTAGACGTTGAAGAACATCGTAGCGATGAAGAACGTAATAATCATAATTATAATGACTGGAACTATATTATAATTTAACCCTGAATTATCAAACCCTGTTATATCCGTAGCAAAGAAGAGATAGGCAAGAGCACCGACTCCAACAGTGATAAACAGCTTCCCCAAAAAGAAAAGAAAATCGGTAACCTGAAACCACACAATCAAACCTAATCAAAAACCTACCAAAGTCGTACCTTATCGAGCACGAAAACCCGCACTATATTCCTCATGAGCAACATAAACGCATCTTTAGCACTCGAACAGAAGTTCTTTCCATGAATGGCACACATGATATACGCGTTTCTGTTAATAAACTTGAGGAACTTCTCCAAGCACCAGAAGAAGCACTTGCAACAACATAGAATGGCTTTGGTCACTTCGTTGTCGTACTTTTTGAGCTTCTGGTCGACGTACTCCAGCGCGATTCGAATCATGCGGCAGACGGTGATGATGAACGACCCGAAGGCGAGAGTACCGATATGGTACCTCAAAGTTTGCCCCGAAGCTTCAATCACCGCGAAGAAGGGCAAGTTCGACTTGTTCCAAGTCCAGTACCAGGTGGCGAAGACCGACGCCAGAATCATCTGACCAAGAGCAGACGAGAAAAAGGTACCCCAGAGAAACCCGACGACGTTGAAAGCTGCAACGTTTTGTTACTTTTTGGATTATGATGTGGTGGTACTACCTTGTAGCCATGGGTATAAGGCCGGGTTTTCCATTGTGATGAACTTGCAAGTGAGGTTTTGACACGAATTCATGTGGTCGTTCATGCAATTGTAGTTTCTGAAGGAATCGGGTTCGCATAGGTCACCGTTCTGAAAAATTTGATGATATTTTGTGTCTAGTTTGATAGCAGTACTTACTTTGTAGTCCGTACAAGTAGTACTACAGTCGTCTGTCATTCCTCTGATTTGGTATAAAGGTTTTCCTGTGGTTGCTAAATACAAAGCGACGCAGATTGCAAATGCAGTGACTCCGATTTGTAGAATCCAGGGGAAGATCGGGAAGAAAAGTACTGAAGTGACTGAGCTGACGGCTCTGGAAACGACAAGGTAGTACCTATTTGTGGAAAAACTAACGAAAGTCGTACTTGCTGCCTTCTTTGACTAACGCAATAGCAAGGATGATCCTCTTGCGTAGGAAAATCAGAATCAAGAGTACGATTGCAAGTACTATTGAAGCGATAATTAGTAGTACCAGCCAGGTGTCCTTTTTCGTAGCGTAGGATTCGAAGACGTTTTGGTTATCATTTTGTGTGGTGGTAGAATCGGTTTGGTCTTTCAACTCGATGTATTTGGCAGCCGTGAAGTACACAGCTGAAACTACACTTAAGTACTTGTTACGACGATTCGATTGGTACTTACCAGCCACTAGCAACGCGATGACCCCCAGAAGACTAAGCCAAACCATAGGAGCGGCCAACCATCTCATAATCATTATATAAATTATACAAATCAGTACCGCGATTCCAATTCCTATGAGAATTTGCCACCACGAGCTTATCAGATCATCTACTACGTTTTGACCAACCTAAAAAGCGACGATGAAGATGTGCCAAAGCAAGTCAAAACTATCAAAAAGGCATGCACAAATGAAAAGGTGCAGAATGGAAGCATCAACAGCGGGTGGTACCGACCCTACAATTTTCGTATCACAATTTAAGCAACACAAAAATGAAACCCAAAAAAAACACGGCCCACACAAAATCCTACCTGCTCGGCTTGAGACAAGGCTTTTAAGTTTTTGATACTCGAAATAAGATTTTGAGGGTCAATCTTATCCTTGATGGTTTCAAAAAGAGTTCTGTCTATAACTGGTACGCATCTCTTTTCAACTGTAAACAACAATCACTTTATTTGATTAGAGTGACAAGGTGGTGGTACTTTAGTAACGCTATACCGGAAAAGACAAAGTTGTTGCTTTTATCGTTTCAGTTCGGGAGAATGATTTTGAAAGTTAAGTGAAGCGACATGGGGAAGACTATCTAAATCTAGGTAGAAGTACCTGATGGTAGTGCTCGTTATCAGTGAAATACCCGATGCTATTTTGGACAAACAGAGACAGCCACATCGCAATTTTATTCAAGTGTTTTTTAAGCTCGGATATTTCGTCGTCGTATTTTCTAGCGTTCCCTTTCGAAGACTTATCAGCAACATTGTACAAACATCTGTTCAAAACTGCATAAAATGGGTATTTAGGTCTCACAAAAGTCACACGAAGCATAATCTATGGTCACCAGACCATAGATTATACTTCGAATCTTCTCAAAAAACCAAGAAGTTCTTACATGGCTGGCTGTTCAAGTACCACGGTGCACACTTCTTGTCATTCACCAGCTGCTGCGCGTTGCTACTGTTGGCCACCACACCATAGCTGCATATCAACTTCTGGTACTGGTTTGGCAGATTATCGAAATAGAAGTACTCCGAGGGACACCTCTCGACGCAGACCTTCAAACCATGATTACCACCTAATCCTAATCAAACCACGCAACTAAGTACCTGTGGGGTCGGGCATCCCGTGAAGGGCACGAAGGGCCCGAAGCACTTCGTCAGGTCAAAGAAGAACAAGTAGGGCTTGTCCTTCACGTGCTCGTCCAGGCCGCAGCGGCCGCCCCAGGAGTCCTTGGGCACCAGCAGCATGTTCGGGTCGCCGCTGGTGAACGCTGCAAGCAAACCATCAAGACCAGTCTCCACAAGACCAGATACCCACCATAGATGGCGATCCCCGCCCAGCACCCAATGAAGACTATAAACAAGAGCAGGCATATGATGTCCGTGCAGGACCGGTGCTTCGAGGGCCCGTTGAAGTCGGGGTCGTACGGAATGGGTTGCCCTGCAAAACCACGAACCTACAGGTTTCGTAAAATAGAAGAGGGATTGGTGTGGGTGCTTGTGGTAGCCCCTTTTGGGGAATTTGGGATTAGTGGCTAGCTGTTTCTGGGTACTTCGTGACAGGTATGAGTCAGTCGATAAGTATCGGAAAAATGTGATAAGGCGATTGCGTTATCGGTTTAAGTGACGGATTTAGCGTTCTTCGGGGAATTTCGACACGCGAAAAGTGAAGGTAAAGTAGCCGAGGTTGCGGTAATTGGTTTCACTGAATATATTCATTGTGGTAGCACTGACTTCGAGTTTAATAGCATTATCGACAATATTGTGTGTGTGACCTAGAAATAATAACAAATATTTGTTGGTGTTTGTCGAGGAAAGTAGACAACCTGTGTAAACGCTTAACTGCATTGCATGCATGTTTTACGTGGATGAGTTTTTTAATGTAGCTATTTGTGTGAATAATGCGGTGTTTATGTAAATTTTTGCGCTCGGAGAAATGTTTACAGTGTTTACAGTGTTCGAGTCGTTAAAGTGGCTTTGAAATGGATTTTTACTTACAAGAATCGTATCGACTTAGAGACATCCCGAAAACACGCGTCCGCAGCGATAATAAACGTAAACTGACATAAAAAGTACCTACTACAAGGTTAGCTCGCGATGTTTACTTTTCTATTTATCTCTGCATTGTCGGCGTAATCAAGATGTATTCTTTTTGGACATTTTGCAATTAAATAAATGGTATTGGGACAAATTGTTGCGTTAATTTACACCTTGCGTAATATTTTGCGAAAAATCACTGAATTTTTAATTAGCGTAAGCTAAGGAAGTATTGTAATTGAGTCGAAACTACTGGAACGATTGTTTTAAAAAAATTTTTATATTTGTGTATGAATTTCGTGGAGATGTAGTGTTTCCCCCAGACATCCAAACTTTGCAATTTAACACTGACTGACATTTTGCAGACGTTTTAAGATTATTGGAAGCATAGTCATTACAAAATTTTGTCGAATTAAATGTTATTTAAATTTGATAAAATAACATACTCTTGTACTTGTGGTTTATGAATCCGTGTTAAGGGAAAATCGAATAGTTTGGAATCTCGCAAACGTTTTCAGATTATCGTAAGCATGGTAAATAATAATGAAACTTTATCTCCTTCCTTCCCCCAAATTGATGAGACCATCGTCAATTTTTTCCGATACATCCCAACTAAAATGTTCAAAATATTTAGCTCTATTTTTATGGTTTGTAAAAGCATTCATATTTTTTACTTTATGGATGTTCTCACAAAAAATCGTAAAATTAAATTTTATAATCATCAAATTTTATAGTACTTGCTAAGATAAGACTGTTTTTGGTAAATGACATATCTTCCATGAAAACAGAGGGCGGGTGGGCGGGGCTAGCGTTTTAATAGATATGACTGATTTTGAGCCATTTTCGAAAATTAACTAACCATTTTCTTGTAGACTTCGACATCCAGAAGTCCCTTTAGACTCTGCTTCTTCAAAAATTTCTGTCGTTCTTCCAAAATCGCCAATTGAAATGTAGCAATTTTTACAGTTGTAGTACTTACCAAAAATAGTATAACAAAAAATTTACGATTAGCGCTTTTTTTTTCACATCCCAGATTCTATTAGTTTCCACTCCCACTCTATATAAGAACATCATTAGCCCCGCCCACCCACCCTATCTTCATTTAATTTTAACCGGTCTGAATGCAATAAATGATCTTATACTGAACAGAAATTAAATTAGTCGTTAGAATGAGAAGAGTGGGGGTGGGCGGCACTAGTACTTGCTAAGATACAACTGATTTTGGTAAATGACATATTTTCCAAGAAAATAGAGGGCGGGTGGGCGGGGCTAATACTTGATAAGATAAGACTGCTTTTGGCGGATGACATATCTGCCAAGAGAATACAGGGTGGGTGGGCGGGGCTAGCATTTTATAATATATGACTGGTTTTGACACTTTTGATATTTTCAACAATTTTAGAGAATTTGCGAAATATTTTATTGTAGATTTCGACATCCAGAAATTTGTACGACTTAATTTCTTCGAAAATTTCTGTCGTTCTTCCAAAATCGCCAATCGAAATATAACTCTATTTTTACAGTTCCAGTAGCAAGTAGTATAACTAAAGATTTACGATTAACGCTTTTTTTTCACATCCTAGATTCTCTAGATTCTGTTAATTTCCACTACCACTCCACACTACAACATAATTAGCCCCGCCCACCCACCCTGCCTCCATTTCAGTGATTAATTTTATTCGGTCTGAATGAAGTGAATGATCTTATACTGAGCAGAAATAAAATTAGTCCTTAGGATAAAAAGACTGGAGGTGGGCGGGGCTAGTACTTGCTAAGATAAAACTGATTTTGGCAAATGACATACTTTCCAAGAAAAGAGAGGGCGGGTGGGCGGGGCTAGTACTTGATAAGATAAGACTGTTTTTGGCAAATGATATATCTGCCAAGAGAATAGAGGGTGGGTGGGCGGGGCTAGCATTTTATAAGATATGACTGATTTTGACGAAAATAACTTCGGGGAGTTGAAATCTACAAATAGTACAATCGACAATATATATTTGCAGTTAATTTTCGATAGTGGTTCAAAAATTATCAAAAATTTCATAGGGGGAATATTAAAAAATGGAGTTTTTGGAAAAGTTGTTAAAAAATAAACAAAAAAGTCTGAGATGTAATTCAACGTGCTAATTCGAAAAATAAAAAGGTTTTATTGTTCCAAAGCAAGCTTTTTGAAATATTTGATTTGATTTTTTTTTAACAATCCTACAATTGCCATATTTCAATGGGAGATTCGACAAAAACGGTAAGAATTTTCAAATAAATGAAGCCTAAAATAACTTTGGGGGGTTGAAATCTACAAATAATGCAATCTGCAGTAAATATCTTTAGCTAATTTGGAGGGTGGTTAAAAAATCATCAAAAAATTTCATAGTAGTTGATAAGATAAGACTGTTTTTGGCAAATGACATATCTGCCAAGAGAATAGAGGGCGGGTGGGCGGGGCTAGCATTTTATAAGATATGACTGATTTTGACTCTTGACATTTTAGCTAAAATTAGTTAGACATTTTCTTGCAGATTTCGGCATCCAGAAGTCATTTTCGGCTTCACTTCGTCGAAAATTTCTGTCTTTCTTTCAAAATCACCAGTTGAAATATAGCAATTCTTACAGTTCCATTAGCAAATACTTAGTATAACAAAATATTTACGATTAGCTCTTTTTTACTTTTTTCACACCCCAGATTATATTAGTTTCCACTTCCACTCCATAGAATGATATAATTGCCATTTTATTTCAAAGGGACGAGTATTAAAAAATTGAGGTTTTGAAAAAGTTGCTAAAAAATAAAGAAAAACTCTGAGATGTAAATTTCAAAATGCTAACTCGAAAAATATAAAGGTTCCAGAGTAAGCTTTTTGAAATATTAGGTTTTGAAAAAAAAAATAATAACCCTAAAAAAAATCCATATTTCAGTTGGCAATTCTGCAAAAATGGTGGGAGTTTTCAGATAAATGAAGCCTAAAATAACTTCAAGAATTCAGATTCTACAAAAAAAATTCTTTCATTAGTTTTCGAAGATCAATACTGAAAAAATTGAGTTTTTGGAAAAATGGCCTAAAAATTAGCAAAAAGTTCCGGGTTATGGATGCCAACCTGCTGATTTGAAATTCAGCGTTTTTATGGACCAAAATTTTTTAACTATTCGTCTGGAGCGCCAAATTTTTTTGAAAATCTCAAAATTTTCAACATTTCAATTGACGATTTTGGAAAAGTAGTAATATTTTTCTACGAAATGACTGATTTTCACACTTTTGATATTTGCGATCATTTTTCAACCATTTGCGAAAATTAGCTAGTCATTTTCTTGTAGATTTCGACATCCAGAAGTCATTTTCGGCTTCGTATCGTCGAAAATTTCTGTCATTCTTTCAAGATCACCAGTTGAAATATAACAATTTTTACAGTTCCAGTAGCAAATAGTATAACAAAAAATTTACGATTAGCGCTTTTTTTACTTTTTTCACATCCTAGATTCTATTAGTTTCCACTTCATAGGACAACATAATTGCCCTTTTATATGTTGGTTATTATAATAATTTATTTTTCACAATTTTTGAAAAACTGAGTTTTTGGAAAAGTTGTTAAAAAATAAACAAAAAATTCTGAGATGTAGATCTCAACGTGCTAATTCGAAAAATATAAAGGTTTTATTGTCCAGAGCAAGCTTTTTGAAATACTCGGTTCGAATTTTTTTTTTTTTTAATAAACCTAACAATTGCCTTTTTTCAATTGGCGATTCTGCAATAATAGCATTAATTTTCGAAAAAATGAAGCCTAAAATAACTTCTAGAATTTGAATTATAAAAATGTATTCCGCTAATTTTCGTAGATTGGAAATGAAAAATTGAGTTTTTGAAAAAATGGCCAAAAAATTAACAAAAATTCCTGGATATGGATCCCAAGTTGCTGATTTAAAAATACACCGTTTTTATGTTCCCGGACCAAAATTTTTAAATATTCGTCTGAAACGTCAAATTAAAAAAAAAAACCAAAATTTCCAACATTTCAATTAGCGATTCTGAAAAAGTGGTAATATTTTTCGACCAAATGAAGCCGAAAATACCTTTAGGGGGTTGAAATCTACAAATAGTACAATCTACAATATCTGTAGCTAATTTTCGAGGGTGGTTGAATAATTATGAAAAATTTCATAAGTGGCAGTATTAAAAAAATGAGTTTGGAAAAGTTATTAAAAAAAAACAAAAAAAATCTGAAATGTATATCTCAACGTGCTAATTTGAAAAATATAAAGGTTCTCTTGTTCCAGAGCAAGCTTTTTTAGATATTCGATTTGAATTTTTTTTAATAATCCTAAAATTGTCAAATTTCAATTGGCGATTCTGCAAAAATAGCAGGAATTTTTAAAGACATAAGCCTAAAATCAGTTCTAGAATTTGAATTTTACAAAAAAATATCTTTGGCTAATTTTCGAAGGTGGTCGAAAAACGATCAAAAATTTCGTAAGATTGGTACTGAAAAATTGAGCTTTTGAAAAAATGGCCTAAAAATTAACAAAAAATTCGGGGATATGCATCCCACCGTATTGATTTGAAAAATACACCGTTTTTATAGCTCCGGACCAAAATTTTCGAAATATTCGGCAAGAACATCAGATTAAAAAAAAACAAAATTTCCAACATTCAATTGGCGAAAAGTGGTAGAATTTTTCCACAAAATGAAGCTGAAAATAAATAATAAATAAATAATAATCTACTAGAAAATAAATGTCTGGTTAATTTTTGAAGGTTAATTGCACTTTTATCGATTCGATAAAACGTATTCCCACACGGATTTTCCTCCAATAATTAATAATGTAATACGACTCGTGATTCACATAACCCTTTTATAACCGCATCTGTTGGTCATTTTACAGCACCATCAACTCCGTCATAACTCACCAAATAAATATTTACACCAATTTTCCCGCCCGCTTCCGATTCTGCTCTTTCCCAATATTAATAAAAATATTTATTTCTGGATACCCCGAAGTTTCAAATTTCACACCATTAAAAACGCGTCAGTCCAACCATGATTAAAAAAAACTTCCATGAGTAATACAACACAGACAACTCACCTTCTATCTCCATGAAACCGTAATTACAACAATTTTGAAACCGCTTAAACAAAACAAAAAAAATGCAGCCTCTACATTTCCGACAACTTTTCCCGGCGAATGCAAAGTTGGGAATGCTTTTTGTGCTACATGACGTCTACTAATCAATAATAAACAACATTGTCATTTGAAACAAATGATATGTGGGATTATTTCAGGAAAAAATAACTTAACTACGATATGTGAAATCGATACTTACCGGTTCCATCTGGGACTCTGGTTTTAGCCATTTCTTGACCGGGTGAGTTGCTAAAAAACACACATAGGAACGTTAGTTGGGGAGAGATCTGTAGTACTAGCAGCAGGAACTTGTCGTGATAAGATAACTGAGATAAGTTAATGCAGTTATAATGCCGGATTATAGTCTGATACGTGTTATCAAATGGACGGTGCCTAATTAATATTTCCGTTCTTTGTTGGGACGAGATAAGTAGAAATATTTGTGTTTTCTTTGGGTGACTCAGAGTCTTTGTGGGGATCGTCTGAGTTAATATTAGTTTTAATTGTGTAGACGTTTTAATTAGGTTTTGTCTTTATGAAGCTGTGCTACTTAAGAACAGCTGCAACAGGTTTTGCGCTTTATGTTTTGGAAAGATTTAGGTGGTTTTGTTGATGAGTGATTGTTATTATTGACATTAAAATTTTGTTAATTTATACGATTAATTATATTTAATCGTATAGAATTTACTGGATTAGGAATTAATGGTAACGAGGTCAGGTTGACGCAGGTTTTTTTATCTCGGTTATGTGAAATATTTAGTTTATTGTTGCAAATTTTTTGGTTTTTATGACAGCTCTATGTGTTTCTTTTTTTTGTGAAAGAATGATTTATGAAACATCTTTAATTTACAACTTGAACATATTTTCCTTTTTACTCTTGTTTATTTGTAGATTTGCGCTTCTGTTAAAAAATGTACATTTCCACTGTTTTTAAAGTGGGGCGTCCTGTATTTTGTCACTAGAGAGATAAATGACGTCTTTTTCAGTACATACTTTGTTGGATTTAAAATTCGTTTACATTTTAACGAATAAGAAAACAGTTTGATATTTATTTTAGCATAACTTTGGCTTGAATACAAAAAAAATCGCATTATATTGTCATCAGTCATTTGTCAAAAAAAATGAGTGGTTATTAAAAGACTGTTGCGTCTAGATTAATTGCGCCATAACCTTATACAAATATTTCACAAGATTTCGAGTTTTCAATTTAAAATTGTTCAATATTTAGATTTTACAATTTTTCGATTTTTCAGTTTTTCGTATCTTCAATTTTTCAACATACAATTTTTCGTTTCAATTTTTCGACTTGCAATTTTTCCATTCCATTTTAACTGATCGTTTTTCGAATTTTTAAAAATTCTTCAGTTATTCTATATGTATTTCGGTTTTTTGGTTCTTCGATCTCTACTTTGCAATTTTTCGATTTTACAATTTTTTGATGTGCAATTTTTCAGATTTCCATTTCTTCAATATCTCGACTTCCAATTTTTCGATTTTAATTTTTTTTTATTTTTCCATTTTTCAATATTTCGTTTCTTCAGTTTTTAGACTTGCAATTTTTCGATTCGATTTCAACTGGAACCAATTCCTGAATTTTTGCAGATTCTTCAGTTTTTCGATTTTTTCGATTTTTCATTTGTTCCACTTTTCGATTTTTTCGCTTTTTCAGTTAAGTTTTCCATTTTTGATTTGCAATTTTTAAAGTTTTCAATCTTAAATTTTTCAGTTTTCCATTTCTTCAATTTCTCGACTTGAAATCTTTCGATCTTACAATTTTTAGATATTTTAATTTTTGACTTTCTCGATTTTTCAGTTTTTCAGGTTCTCGATTTTCATTTTTTTTTTCGAATTTTTCGATTTTATTTTAACTCATTTTTTAAGATCTATCTTTTTTTAAATTTTTCAGTTTTTCGATTTTTCCGATTTTTCATTTGTTCCATTTTTGATTTGCCATTTTTCAAGGTTTTAATTTTAAATTTTTGAATTTTAAAAGTTTACAATTTTTCGACTTTTAATTTTTTACTTTTTTCTATTTTACAATTTTAGATATTTTAATTTTTCGATTTCGAGTTTTCAATCAATTTTAAATTTATCACTTTTTGGGTTCTATATTTTTTCGACTTCGCAACTTTTGGATTTTCCAATTTTTTGATATTTTAATTTTTTTGTGTTCTCAATTATTCAATTTTTCTAGTTATCGATTTACATATATATTTTTCCAATTAGCAATTTTTGTTTTTCGATTTTTTTGACTTGGAATTTTTCGATTCTAGTCGTATACATATAAACTAACACGGATTTTTCAATTTTGTAAAATCCTTAAGTTTTTCGATTTTAAAGGTTTTTATATTTTTCTCAGTGAATTTTTTTTAGATTTTACAGTTTTTTAAATTTTTCTGATTTTTTATTGTTCCATTTTCGGATTTTTCAGTTCTTCGATATTCACTTGGTAATTTTTGGAATTTACTATTTTGAGATTTGCAATTTTTCGAGTTTTCAATTTTTATATTTCATGAATTTTCGACTTAGATATTTTAATTTTTCTTTTTCTTGATTTTTTGCCATTTTTCACTTTTTCCGTTGTTCATTTTTTCGATTTTTGAGGTTTTAAAAATTTTTCAGTTTTTCATTTTAGTTTCTCAGTTTTTCGATTTTTCTCCATTTTTCAATTGTTCCGTTTTTCAATTTGACAATTTTTTTCAATATATCGACTTGCAATTTTCGGATATTAAAATTTTTACATATTTCAATTTTTCATTTTCTTGATTTTTAATTTTTTAATTTTTTGCTTCTTCAATTTTTCGTTTCGATTTTAACTGAAACCAATTTTTGAGTTTTTGAAGATTCTTCAGTTTTTCGATTTTTAAATTTGATTTTTCAGGTTTTCAATTATTTGGGTTTCTAAATTATCGTTTTATCTCAATTAACTCATTTTTCGACTTTTCAATTCTCAATTTTTCGAATTTTGTATTTTTAAATCTTTCGATATTTTAATTATGGAATTTTTCAGTTTTTTGATTCTTTACTTATTCGATTTTTCAATTTCCCTATTTTTAATTTTTCTCGATTTTTCAAATTTTCGATTGCTCATTTTCCGATATTTTAGTTTTACTATTTTTCATTTTTTTTTTCAATTCTTTGAAGTAAAATTTTCCATTCCTAATTTTTCGATTTGTCGATTTTTTGAATTCTCGATTTCTCGATTAATCAATTATTCCACTTTTCGATTTTCCAAGTTCTCAATTCTCCAATTTTTCGATTTTTCAGATTTTTGACTTTTGATTTTTCGTTGTTTCAGTTTTGGAATTTTTAATTTTCCGATTTTTCAATACTTCGAATTTTTGATTTTTTGATTTCTAAATTTCTTGATCTTTCAATTTTTTATATTTCGATTTCTTGATTTTTCAATAGTTCAGTTTTTCGATATTTTCAATTTTCCGATTCCCCGATTTTTTAACTTTCAGATTCTTGGATTTCTGATTCTTCAGTAAATTTTAGATTTCTCAATTTTTTGGATGTTTCGATTTTTAAACTTCTCGGTTTTAGATTTTTCAGTTTTTCAATTTTTGGATTTTTCAAATTTTTTATTTTTCGATTTTTTGATGTTTGATTTCTCGATTTTTCAATTTTTCAGTTTCTAGATTTATCGAGATTTCGATGTTTCGATTATTCAATTTCCCATTTTCTCGATTTTTCAATATTTTGATTTTTTAGTGCTTGGTCGATTTTCATTTTGTAATTTTTCGAATTTACAATTTTGAGATTTGCAATTTTTCGAGTTTTCAATTTTTATATTTCGCAAATTTTCGACTCATTATTTAGAAATTTTATTTTTTTCCTTCTTTTTTTTAATTTAATTTTTTTAATTTCTTGGTTTTTAATTTCTTGTTTTTTTGCCATTTTTCACTTTTTCTGTTGTTCATTTTTTCGATTTTTGAGTTTTTAAAAATTCTTCAGTTTTTAATTTTAGTTTCCCCATTTTTTGATTTTAATTTTTCAGTTTTTCGATTTTTTTCGATCCTTTAATTGTTCCATTTTTCCATTTCACAATAATTTTTGGTTTGCCATTTTTCGATTTGACGAATTTTTGATATCGTTTTTTCAATTTTTCGATTCGGTTTTAACTGAATTTTTAAATTTTTGAAGATTCTTCAGTTTTTCGATATTTCAGTTATTCCATTTTTCGATTTTTATTCTACAATTTTTCGATTTTAAATTTTTGAATTGCAATTTTTAGAGTTTTCATTCTTAAATTTTTCAATTTTTAAAGTTTATAATTTCCCATTTTTCAGCTTTTTATTTCGTCAATTGCACGACTTGAACTTTTTCCAAGTGTCTAAATTTTTTTGATATTCAGATTTTTTGAGTTTTTCAAAATTTCCAAATTTTTTGGAATTTTCAAAATTTCCAGATTTTTTGGATTTTTCAAAATTTCCAAATTTTTGGATTTTTTTGTATTTTTCAAAGTTTTCAGATTTTTAAAATTTTTCAAAATTTCCAGAGTTTTTGGAATTTTCAAAATTTTCAGGTTTTTTGGATTTTTCAAAATATCCAAAATTTTTCGAATTTTCAAAATTTCCAAATTTTTTTTAATTTTTCAAAATTCTCGGATTTCTCAAAATTTCCAGATTTTTTGAATTTTCAAAATTTCCAGATTTTTTGAGCTTTTCAAAATTTTCGAATTTTTACTTAGCAATTTTTCGAATTTACAATTTTGAGATTAGCATTTTTTCGAGTATTCAATTCGATTTTACAAATTTTCCACTCATTCTTTTTTTCTTAATTTTAGTTTCTTCAATTTGTCTTTTTCTCGATTTTTGATTTCTTAATTTTTTGCCATTTTTTACTTTACTTTTATTCGGTTTTTCGATTCAAAAATAAGTGACACCGCTTTTTGAATTTTTAAAAATTCTTCAGTTTTTGGATTTCGGTTTCTGAGTTTTTGATTTTAGTTTCTCAGTTTTTCGATTTTTCTGATTTTTCAAGTTGATTTGCCATTTTAAGAGTTTACAATTTTTTATTTTTCCAATTTTCCGTTGTTTAGTCCTTCGAATTTTTAGTTGTATTTTTATTATGCTAATTTTCGATTTTAAAATTTTTTGATGTGTGTTTTTACATTTTACAATTTTATACCCCTCAGTTTTTAAATATTGTAATTTTTTAGTTTCTTTGATTTTTATTTTACCATTTTTCGTTTTTTCATTTGCAATTTTTCAATTTTTAGATTTACAATGCTTCGATTTTTTAGTTTCTAGAGTTTTCATTTCTGACAAACTGGACGGCAAAAACACAGAGTCCCAACTAAACGGAAATATCGATGTTTAAAAATTGTAAAAAAATATAATTATAATTTACTTTTTAACACAAAAAAATATATTTCTAGAATTTTGTAACACAAAAAATTTCTAAAAAAACAAAACCTGAATAGTTGCACTTTTCCAAAATTTAAAACACTCAATGGGAAATTTGTTTTTATAAAACGTGTCTTACCTTTACAGAAAAGTTCATCAACTCTAGTTCAAGAATTCACGATCCATTTAACACAAAATGACTCTAAGATGGTTTAAAACACCGTACATAAATCACAACCACAGAATGACTGAAAAATCAAAACCTTATGACATGTATGTAAATCCACAACAAAAAATTGTAGGTTGACAAAGTGGGGGACGATAATAACAATAAATTGTTATTACGTCTACCTTATTGTTCCTACACCAATTAAATCGTTCAAAAACGTATCGATCAATTTCGTAATTTAAGTATTCAACTCAAAACCACATTTTGTCTAAATACCTAGCGACAGCAATCACTTCAAGTGCCCCTCATTTATTAAAACACACATGAAACGAAAACCCACAAGCGTACGTTCCAAATACCGAATCAAATATTTATTTCTGATAAGACTTAGTGCGAATTTGCCGTGATTCACTCGAGCATTCTTCAAATTTGTTTTGCTTCTTTCGCAAGACTTGCGAAAACGGAAAATTTACTTCTCTCCTGCCACGCTCCAGCAAGCAAAAGATTTAAAAATCTCCAAGCAAACACCGGACTTTCACTTTTAGCGCTATAATAACCTGAAGACCTAGAACTTCGTCCTACTTCCGGTTGCGTGTTTACGCGCTGTTGTTCTCTCGTTGTCAGAAATGACTCGCAACAAATTTCAACAGGTACTTACTTGTTCGAGGATGCAGTTGAAACTGAACTTGTGATTATCAGCGAGTTGTTAGATAATAATTAATTAAAAACTCATTAAATGTCAGGACGGAACTAGAAGAAGACAATCGATAATTCAGCTCATCGAAGAATAGTCCAAATGCCATTTAATTATTAAATTCCACGGTAAATGAACAGCTTGGGTAACGGAGCAGGGACATTATATAATTGACGAATCACCAACAAAAAATAGAACGAGATTAGTTGGTGATGATTATTGTATCTAACAACACATGAGTTCAAAACAAGCGATTCACGAACTGAAACACCAATATGTTTTTTTTACAACACGACTGATAAGAGAAGTTGAATTGTGGCAATCTCTGATAACAACAATCCAATATAGACAAAAACAAACTCACCTCTCGACAACTACCTAAAAACTACTGCACGAAACATCATCAAGTCGGCACTCATCACTATAATTCCGTAATTTGAGTTATTTTTGTCTCACCCACGACAACTAAAGCTTAAAAGGAACGTACATCACGATGCCACTTGTTGGAATTAATTAAACGAAACGAGAAAAGCAGCAGTTATTTGTTTACAAGTCAACTTTCCACAACAGAATGAACCGGAGCAATAATTCCCCAACCTTGAATCACAATTAACTACCACAATAAAACCATTATGCATTTTCGACGTATCCACACACCATTATTTACTTTTTTAATAATCGAATGATTCAGTAAATTACGTTACACAGCGGTGTAACGTCCTCGTTAACTAACTAAAAAACCTTTTCACTTTCGTAGTAACAATGGGTTTTTAAAATTTCACGCTGGTTTTGTGGTCGGTCGGAGTGATAGTGAAACTGGCGCTTTTTGTCCATGCATCGGGTTCAGAGGACGACGTCGCGACGCCTGGGACGATTTCGACTAGACAACTAGTCTGCGCAAACTAAAAATAGAGAAAGTGTTGGATTTTCAGTTTTTTGTTTATTTTTAAAGTTGAGGATAGGTGAAAGAGGTGGAAGCGTCGGTCAGGGGTGGTTGTGTACTGTAGTGGGGATAAAATTGCGGTGGAAGTACACAAGTGAGTATGAAATTGTGGGCGGGAGGTATTTCGGGTGGAAGTGCATTGAGTACCTATTTGTCTATGGTTTCAGGTTGCAGTTGGAGTAAAGACGGCCAGAGTTTTCGGGGCAAATGCAACTGTACACGTTTTTGGAGTAAGAATTGTAGTGTTGAAGTTGCGTTTAGTGCATTTCCTGATGTTTTATTGTCGGATTGTTGGCGATTTGACAAATTTTTGAAAGTGTCAACAATGCGTAGCGCGGCGCGGGTCATTTGTTCTCATTTTTCATTGTTTCGAGATAAATTCTTCGAAAATGTGCGTTAAGTGCGGTGTAGGCGCTTAAGTAGGTTATAGGGTTATTTTTGAAATATCTGTTCAACTTGTTCAGCGCAACTCGGGAAAACTGGGTGGTCAAAAGAATCTCGTTTGCACACAAATCGGTGGAATTTTTGAAAAAATGAAGCCGAAAATAATTTCCGGAGGTCCAAATCACAAAAAAAAAGGAATAAAAAATTGAAGCTTCAACCGCTTACGCAATACTTCAATTTTGTTATCAAAATATAGATTGGGTCAATTGGATAAATAATAACCATTTATACGAAATCGTAACCATAATTTAATTTTTTAATTTAAATTTCCCGGCTAAAAAAGTGGATAGTGATCAAAAAGTTCCTATGTTAGTGGTCATTGATTTTTTTTCGGAAAAAATTTTCCCCAGATTTCCGCAAAATTTTTCAGATTCTTACAAATCGTTTCAGATCCTGTCAGATTCTTCCAGATCGCTTTAGATCCTTTCAGATTCCTGCAGACTGTTCCAGATTCTTCTAGTTTTTTTTAGATTCTACTAAATTCTCACAAGTTCCCTCAGATTCATTCAAATTATTTCCGAAGCTCCCAATTTCTCTCAAATTCTCTGAGACTCCTTCAAATTCCTCCAGATTCTTTCATTTTTTTTCTGATCCTCTGTTTCAGTTTCTTTCGATTTTTTTTTATTCTTTCAGATTATTCCGTATGCTTTTCGATGCTCACGATTTTTTCAAATTTTCAATTCTATTCAGATGCAGATTTTTCCAAATTCTTTCATATTCTTCCGGGTTTTTTTTAGATTTTCTTAGATTTTTATAAATTCGTCGAAATTCCTGATAATTCGCTCAGATTCTCACAAGTTCCTTCAGATTCCATCAGATTCTTTTCAAATGTTCCAATTTCTCTTAAATTCTTGGAGATTTTCCCAGATTCCTTCAGATTCTCCCAGATTTTCCCAGTCCTTCAAATTCCTTCAGATTTTTTCCGATTTTCTCAGATTCTCGAGGACTTTTCACCTTTCATCACATCATTTCAGATTCGTGCAAACTCGTTCAGATTCTTCCAGATTCCCTCAAATTCCTCCAGATTCTTTCATTTTCTTTCTGATTCTCTCTTTCGGTTTCTTTCGATTTTTTTTTATTCATCCGGATTATTCAGGATGCTGTTCGATGCTCAAGATGTTTTCAAATTTTTCAATTCTTCCATATTCTTTCGGGTTTATTTTTAATTTTCTTAAATTTTTATAAATTCTTCGAAATTCCTGATAATTCGCTCAGATTCTCACAAGTTCCTTCAGATTCCATCAAATTATTTTCAAATGTTCCAATTTCTCTCAGATTCTTGGAGACTTTCCCAGATTCCTTCAGATTCTCCCAGTCCTTCAGATTCCTTCAGATTTTTTCCAATTCTCTCAGATTCTCAAGTATTTTTCACCTTCCATCACATCGTTTCAGATCCTGTCAGATTCTTCCAGGTCGCTTTAGATCCTATCAGATCCCTGCAGACTGTTCCAGATTCTTCTAGTTCCCTCAGATTCATTCAAATTATTTCCGAAGCTTCCAATTTCTCTCAAATTCTCTCAGATTACTTCAAATTTTTCCAGATGTTTTCATTTTCTTTCTGATTCTCTCTTTCAGTTTCTTTCGATTTTTTCTTGTTTGCGAATTATTCCGAACGCTTTTCAATGCTCACGATTTTTTCAAATTTTCAATTCTATTCAGATGCAGATTTTTCCAAATTCTTTCATATTCTTCCGGGTTTTTTTTTAGATTTTCTTAGATTTTTCAAAATTCTTCGAAATTCCTGATAATTCGCTCAGATTCTCACAAGTTCCTTCAGATTCCATCAGATTCTTTTCAAATGTTCCAATTTCTCTTAGATTCTTGAAGATTTTCCCAGATTCCTTCAGATTCTCCCAGATTTTCCCAGTCCTTCAAATTCCTTCAGATTTTTTCCGATTTTCTCAGATTCTCGAGGACTTTTCACCTTTCATCACATCATTTCAGATTCGTGCAAACTCGTTCAGATTCTTCCAGATTCCCTCAAATTCCTCCAGATTCTTTCATTTTCTTTCTGATTCTCTCTTTCGGTTTCTTTCGATTTTTTTTTTTATTCATCCGGATTATTCAGGATGCTTTTCGATGCTCAAGATGTTTTCAAATTTTTCAATTCTTCCATATTCTTTCGGGTTTTTTTTTTAAATTTTCTTAAATTTTTATAAATTCTTCGAAATTCCTGATAATTCGCTCAAATTCTCACAAGTTCCTTCAGATTCCATCAAATTATTTTCAAATGTTCCAATTTCCCTCAGATTCTCGCAGATCTTCCCAGATTCCTTCAGATTCTCCCAGTCGTTCAGATTCCTTCAGATTTTTTCCGATTCTCTCAGATTCTCGAGGACTTTTCACCTTTCATCACATCGTTTCAGATTCCTGCAAACTCGTCCAGATTCTTCCAGATTCCCTCAAATTCCTCCAGATTCTTTCATTTTCTTTCTGATTCTCTCTTTCAGTTTCTTTCGATTTTTTTATTCTTCCGGATTATTCCGGATGCTTTTCGATGCTCAAGATGTTTTCAAATTTTTCGATTCTATCCAGATCGTTTCAGATCCTACAGATCATTTCAGATCCATGCAGATTTTTCAAAATTCTTTCATATTCTTCCAGGTTTTTTTAGATTTTCTTAGATTTTTATAAATTCCTCGAAATTCCTGAAAATTCGCTCAGATTCTCACAAGTTCCTTCAGATTCCATCAGATTCTTTTCAAATGTTCCAATTTCTCTCAGATTGTCGCAGATTTTCCCAGATTCCTTCAGGTTCTCCCAGATTTTCCCAGTCCTTCAGATTCCTTCAGATTTTTTCCGTTTCTCTCAGATTCTCGAGGACTTTTCACCTTTCATCACATCGTTTCAGGTTCGTGCAAACTCGTTCAGATCCCTCTAGATTCCCTCAAATTCCTCCAGATTCTTTCATTTACTTTCTGATTGTCTGGATTATTCAGGATGCTTTTCAAATTTTTCAATTCTATTCAGATCGTTTCAGATCCTACAAATCCTTTCAGATCCCTGCCGATTTTTCAAAATTCATCCATATTCCTCCGGGTTTTTTAGATTTTCTTAGATTTTTATAAATCCTTCGAAATTCCTGAAAATTTGCTCAGATTCTCACAAGTTCCCTTAGATTCCGTCAGATTCTTTTCAAATGTTCCAATTTCTATCAGTTTCTCGCAGATTTTCCCAGATTCCTTCAGATTCTCCCAGATTTTCCCAGTCCTTTAGATTCCTTCAGATTTTTTCCGATTCTGTCAGATTCTCGAGGATTTTTCACCTTTCATCACATCGGTTCAGATTCGTACAAACTCGTTCGGATTCTTCCAGATTCCCTCAAATTTCTCCAGATTCTTTCATTTAATTTCTGATTCTCTGGATTATTCAGAATGCTTTTCAAATTTTTCAATTCTATTCAGATCGTTATAGATCCTACAGATCGTTTCAGATCCCTGCCGATTTTTCAAAATTCTTCCATATTCCTCCGGGTTTTTTATATTTTCTTAGATTTTTATAAATCCTTCGAAATTCCTGAAAATTCGCTCAGATTCTTACAAGTTCCTTCAGATTCCATCAGATTCTTTTCAAATGTTCCAATTTCTCTCAGATTCTCGCAGATTTTCCCAGATTCCTTCAGGTTCTCCCAGATTTTCCCAGTCCTTCAGATTCCTTCAGATTTTTTCCGATTCTCTCAGATTCTCGAGGACTTTTCACCTTTCATCACATCGTTTCAGATTCGTGCAAATTCGTTCAGATTCTTCCAGATTCCCTCAAATTCCTCCAGAGTCTTTCATTTTCTTTCTGATTCTCGCTTTCAGTTTTTTTCGATTTTTTTTATTCTTCCGAATTATTCAGGATGCTTTTCGATGCTCGAGATTTTTTCAAATTTTTCAATTCTATTCAGATGGCTTCAGATCCTATAAATCCTTTCAGATCCCTGCAGATTTTTCAAAATTCTTCCATTTTCTTACGAGTTTTTTTTTAGGTTTTCTTTCAGATTCTTGGAGATTTTCCCAGATTCATTCAGATTCTCCCAGTCCTTCAGATTCCTTCAGATTTTTTCCGATTCTCTCAGATTCTCAAGTATTTTTCACCTTTCATCACATCGTTTCAGGTTCCTGGAAACTCGTTCAGATTCTTCCAGATTACCTCAAATTCCTCCAGATTCTTTCATTTTCTCTCTTTCAGGTTCTTTCGATTTTATTTTTATTTTTTCAGATTATTCCGGTTGCTTTTCGATGCTCAAGATTTTTCAAATTTTTCAATTCTATTCAGATCGTTCCAGATCCTACAGATCCTTTCATATCCTTGCAGATTTTTCAAAATTCTTCCATATTCTTCCGGGTTTTTTTCGATTTTCTTAGATTTTTATAAATTCTTCTAAATTCCTGAAAATTCGGTTAGATTCTCACAAGTTCGTTCAGATTCAATTAGATTCTTTCTAGTTCCAATTTCTCTCAAATTCTTGGAGATTTTCCCAGATTCCTTCAGATTCTCCCAGTCCTTCAGATTTCTTCAGATTTTTTCCGATTCTCTCAGAAACTCAAATATTTTTCATCTTTCATCACATCGTCTCAGATTCGTGCAAACTCGTTCAGATTCTTCCAGATTCCCTCAAATTCCTCCAGATTCTTTCATTTTCTTTCTAATTCTCTCTTTCAGTTTCTTTAGATGTTTTTTATTCTTCCGGATTATTGCGGATGCTTTTCGATGCTCAATATGTTTTCAGATTTTTCAATTCTATTCAGATCGTTTCAGGTCTCTCTACAAATCTTTTTAGATCTTTCATTTTCTTTCTAATTCTCTCTTTCGGATTTTTTTTAGTCTTGCGAATTATTCCGGATGCTTTTCGATGCTCAAGATTTTTTCAAATTTTTCAATTCTATTCAGATCGTTTCAGATTTTCTTAGATTTTTATAAATTCTTCGAAATTCCTGAAAATTCTCTCAAATTGTCACAAGTTCCTTCAGATTCCATGAGATTATTTTCAAATGTTCCAGTTTCTCTCAGATTCTCGGCGATTTTCCCAGATGCCTTCAGATTCTCCCAAATTCTCCCAGTCCTTCAGATTCCTTCAGATTTTTTCCGATTCTCTCAGATTCTCGAGGACTTTTCACCTTTCATCACATCGTTTCAGATTCCTGCAAACTCGTTCAGATTCTTCCAGATTTCGTCAAATTCCTCCAGATTCTTACATTTTCTTTCTGATTCTCTCTTTCAGTTTCTTTCGATTTTTTTTATTCTTCCGGATTATATTCAGGATGCTTTTCGATGCTCAAAATGTTTTCAAATTTTTCAATTCTATTCAGATCGTTTCAGATCCTACAAATCCTTTCAGATCCCTGCCGATTTTTCAAAATTCTTCCATATTCCTCCGGGTTTTTTATATTTTCTTAGATTTTTATAAATCCTTCGAAATTCCTGAAAATTCGCTCAGATTCTTACAAGTTCCTTCAGATTCCATCAGATTCTTTTCAAATGTTCCAATTTCTCTCAGATTCTCGCAGATTTTCCCAGATTCCTTCAGGTTCTCCCAGATTTTCCCAGTCCTTCAGATTCCTTCAGATTTTTTCCGATTCTCTCAGATTCTCGAGGACTTTTCACCTTTCATCACATCGTTTCAGATTCGTGCAAATTCGTTCAGATTCTTCCAGATTCCCTCAAATTCCTCCAGAGTCTTTCATTTTCTTTCTGATTCTCGCTTTCAGTTTTTTTCGATTTTTTTTATTCTTCCGAATTATTCAGGATGCTTTTCGATGCTCGAGATTTTTTCAAATTTTTCAATTCTATTCAGATGGCTTCAGATCCTATAAATCCTTTCAGATCCCTGCAGATTTTTCAAAATTCTTCCATTTTCTTACGAGTTTTTTTTTAGGTTTTCTTTCAGATTCTTGGAGATTTTCCCAGATTCATTCAGATTCTCCCAGTCCTTCAGATTCCTTCAGATTTTTTCCGATTCTCTCAGATTCTCAAGTATTTTTCACCTTTCATCACATCGTTTCAGGTTCCTGGAAACTCGTTCAGATTCTTCCAGATTACCTCAAATTCCTCCAGATTCTTTCATTTTCTCTCTTTCAGGTTCTTTCGATTTTATTTTTATTTTTTCAGATTATTCCGGTTGCTTTTCGATGCTCAAGATTTTTCAAATTTTTCAATTCTATTCAGATCGTTCCAGATCCTACAGATCCTTTCATATCCTTGCAGATTTTTCAAAATTCTTCCATATTCTTCCGGGTTTTTTTCGATTTTCTTAGATTTTTATAAATTCTTCTAAATTCCTGAAAATTCGGTTAGATTCTCACAAGTTCGTTCAGATTCAATTAGATTCTTTCTAGTTCCAATTTCTCTCAAATTCTTGGAGATTTTCCCAGATTCCTTCAGATTCTCCCAGTCCTTCAGATTTCTTCAGATTTTTTCCGATTCTCTCAGAAACTCAAATATTTTTCATCTTTCATCACATCGTCTCAGATTCGTGCAAACTCGTTCAGATTCTTCCAGATTCCCTCAAATTCCTCCAGATTCTTTCATTTTCTTTCTAATTCTCTCTTTCAGTTTCTTTAGATGTTTTTTATTCTTCCGGATTATTGCGGATGCTTTTCGATGCTCAATATGTTTTCAGATTTTTCAATTCTATTCAGATCGTTTCAGGTCTCTCTACAAATCTTTTTAGATCTTTCATTTTCTTTCTAATTCTCTCTTTCGGATTTTTTTTAGTCTTGCGAATTATTCCGGATGCTTTTCGATGCTCAAGATTTTTTCAAATTTTTCAATTCTATTCAGATCGTTTCAGATTTTCTTAGATTTTTATAAATTCTTCGAAATTCCTGAAAATTCTCTCAAATTGTCACAAGTTCCTTCAGATTCCATGAGATTATTTTCAAATGTTCCAGTTTCTCTCAGATTCTCGGCGATTTTCCCAGATGCCTTCAGATTCTCCCAAATTCTCCCAGTCCTTCAGATTCCTTCAGATTTTTTCCGATTCTCTCAGATTCTCGAGGACTTTTCACCTTTCATCACATCGTTTCAGATTCCTGCAAACTCGTTCAGATTCTTCCAGATTTCGTCAAATTCCTCCAGATTCTTACATTTTCTTTCTGATTCTCTCTTTCAGTTTCTTTCGATTTTTTTTATTCTTCCGGATTATATTCAGGATGCTTTTCGATGCTCAAAATGTTTTCAAATTTTTCAATTCTATTCAGATCGTTTCAGATCCTACAAATCCTTTCAGATCCTTGCAGATTTTTCAAAATTCTTCCATATTCTTCTGGGTTTTTTTTTAGATTTTCTTAGATTTTTATATTTTCTCCAAAATTCCTGAAAATTCGCTCAGATTCTCACAAGTTCCTTCAGCTTCCATCAGATTCTTTTCAAATGTTCCAATTTCTCTCAGATTCTTGGAGATTTTCCCAGATTCCTTCAGATTCTCCCAAATTTTCGCAGTCCTTCAGATTCCTTCAGATTTTTTCCATTTCTCTCAGATTCTCAAGTATTTTTCACCTTTCATCACATCGTTTCAGATTCGTGCAAACTCGTTCAGATTTTTCCAGATTCCCTCAAATTCCTCCATTTTCTTTATGATTCTCTCTTTCAGTTTCTTTCGATTTTTTTTATTCTTGCGGATTATTCTGGATGTTTTTCGATGCTCAAGATGTTTTCAAATTTTTCAATTCTATTCAGATCGTTTCAGATCCTTTCAGATCCCTGCAGATTTTTCAAAATTCGTCCATATTCTTCCGTTTTTTTTATATTTTCTTAGATTTTTATAAATCCTTCTAAATTCCTGAAAATTCACTCAGATTCTCACAAGTTCGTTCAGATTCCATCAGATTCTCCCAGATTCTAACAATCCTTCAGATTCCTTCAAATTTATTCCGATTCTCTCAGATTCTCAAGGATTTTTCAAGTTTCATCACATATCGTTTCAGATTCATGCAAACTCGTTCAGATTCTTCCAGATTCCCTCAAATTCCTCCAGATTCTTTCAAATTATTTTATTTTCTTTACGACTCTTCCTTTTGAATCGAAATCTTCAAGATTCTGTAAATTCTTCCAGATTATTCCAGATTTTGCTAGATTCTTCGAAATTCGCTCAGATTCTTACAAACTCTCGAAGCCTCTCAAAATCTTCTAGATTCTTTCGGATTCTCTCACATTCCCTTAAATTCTCTCGGATTTATTAAAATTTTTCTAGATCATTTCAGATACCTGCAGACTGTTTCAGATTCTTCTACCAAGATGAGAATAACAATAATTTTTCACATTTATTTTTAAAATAAAAAAAAACTATTAGGCGGAAATGAATCGGTGAGAAATAATAAAAATAATAATGCCATTGCCTCACCTGCCTAATAGCACAAGCCGCCCCTGATCACACTGTATAATCAAATTATGTTACATTTTGCCGATAAACGTCTATCAGAGAATATTCAGAAGCGACAGCTTCGACATTAATTGTGTTAATATCGAGTATTTATTAATGAGTAATGATTGAAGCAAATTTTTGAGTTGGCAGTTCTGAATTAATGGCAGCAATGTTAGCATGTCAGTTCATAGTTGTCAATCTGACACGAGCACGCTTAAAAAATTTTAAATTGACATTTGATACGCCATCATAAAATTTTAAATAACAAAAAAAATCACAAACATCAACAGTCACTCGGTACGAAGGAATGGAATTTACTCCCACAAGTGCGACAATGAAACTCATACGTTTCAGAAAAGAAACCTCTAGAAATAAAATCTATGAAAAAAAAAAAGAAAACAGACTGGATGAAAAAGTTTCAAAAATCCGTTCACACATTGTTTTCACTTATGGTTCACTGCGTGTATAATTGGTTGCATATTCATATTTGATTTGCATGGGAATTACAATTGAAATGTGGTGATAACATGAATGAGAGAACTCTGTATAACGTTCTAATTTTTTGTTTTGTTGCTTTTGATATCAATAATATTTGTCTTTTTAACAAAGTTAAGTTCATTAAAAAATTCGTTTTGTCCGTTCTACTTTTTTTAAGTACCATAATTATGCGGACCCAGAGCTTATTGGATTTATAAATTTGGCCTTTTACTGTAAAGGTCGATTTATACACTTGTCGCTGACGTAGCTGTTGTACGATAAATACGCAGCGATTAGCAAAGGTATGCGTCCTTTATATCATACGTTTACGTTGACGTTGTCGTTGAAAATTGCAAATTTTGATAGAGATAATGAGGTCCACTAATATTAGGCCATTTAATCACCTGTTCACCGAAACCCTCATATTTTAAATAGCTGTCATCATTTTTTACATTGTAGCTTTCTGTCAATACTTATGCATTGTTAAAGATAGTTCTCGACGTTTAAATCAACAAGATTTTTTTTATTATAGTCTGCCTTTTTTTTTCTTAATATACTTAGCCATCTTTTCACAACAAGAAACTGGTACATTTTTTGCAAAGAAATATGGATTTTGCAATTATGGGGCGGAGCCTAATATTTCTTTATACAAATTTTCCATTTTAAAGATATTTTAAGTTTCATGTTGTGAAAAGATGTCTATGCATATTAGAACAAAAAGGAAAATATAAGCCCCGCCCACCCGCCCTATCTCAATTGTGATGATTTTTTTTATTGGTCGTAAGCCGAGGGGCGGAGCTTAATTGTAAAATCTTTATTTTTCTACGAGAAATTACCTCGTGAAATATGTTCCTAAGTAATCGTGCCCGCCCACCCGCCCTATCTCAGTTGTGATGATTTTTGTTTATTCGCCATGAACCAAAGAGAGCTTAACTGCAAAATACTCATTTCTTTACAAGAAATTAAAAACATATTTTTAAGTATCATGTTGTTCAAAGAATACTATGCATATTAAGAAAATAAGCCAACATATAAACCCCGCCCACCCACCCCATCTCGATTGTGATGATTTTTTTATTCTTAGAGACTTAAAACGCTTTTATAATGGTAAATTTTTGTAAGGAAATATGGATTTTGCAATTAGACTCCGCCCCTAGGTCTGCCCACGAATGAAAACTTCCGCTCCGCCCCCTTGGCTCACAACGAATTAAAAAAAGATCCTCACAATTGGGATAGGGCGGGGGGGCGGGGCTACATTTTGCCTTTTTTTCTTAAAATGTGTAGACTTATTTCAACAACAAGAAACTTTATTAATAATAATAAGCAGTATCAAATTACTATAAATTAAATGTTTCTGTCAGTTATGTCAATTGTGACAACAGCAGCAAATAAGGAGTTACAGGTCTACCAATTTCAAGCAAAATTCATTGATACCAACTTTTTTTTTGTTCTTTAAAAGTTTACAAAGTTTTAATTGACCCGTCCATAAAGACAAATCCTTCTTTTGAAAGTTATACCAATTTTAAGAAAAATAGTTACAATTTTAAAATTAGAAAAAGCAACAATACTTAACATATGTTAACCATTTATAACTGAAGCATATTTTGAGTTGGCAATTCTGAATTTTAGGTGACATCTCATAGTTGTCCGTTTTGACATGAGCCCGTTTAAAAAATTTGAAACTGACATCAGATATGCCATCATGAAGTTTTAAATATGTTACCAATCTAACAAAAAAATCACAGATATTAATAGTCACTCGGTACCAAAGAAAGGAATTTACTACCACAAGGGGGACAAGGGAATCCATAGGTTTTAGAAAGGAAACCTCTAGAAAGAAAATCTATGAAAAAAGCAAGAAATTAGATGAAAAAGTTTCAAAAATCCGTTCATAGATGTGGCTTAGTGCATGTATAATTGGTTGCATATTAATATTTGGTTTACATAGAGTATATAATATTTAACATAATTTTCTGAAACACATCACAATAATAATAATATACAATTCCTCGGTGATTCTTGCATTTTCAGTGTAAGTGAGTGTATAATTTTACTACGCTTGACAAATGTCAAATTTTGAATAGATTGTATTTTTTTTAATTAACTGAAAAATAGTTTAAACCTCAAATGGTCCATTAAAATTAAAAATTTCAATATAATACCTCTTCCTATAATACTTTAAAAGGCGTCCATTTTTAAATTCTATACAACATATTTCATTGTTTTTTGAAAGCAGTGTTGCAGCAGTTTTGGCATGTAATTTCATAGTTATCAATTTTGAAATGAGCGCGCTTGAAAAACATGATTAAAGAATAGCCAGTCAGGCATGCCATCATAAAATTTCAAATGTGTTGCCAATCTAACAAAGAAAAATCACAAACGTTAATAATTACTGTGAGTATTTTTAAGTAATATTATCTTTTATTACAGAATTTAAGATAATTAAAATGTCGATCTTTAGAGACTAGGAATATTTATAGGGTTACCAACATGTAAGAACAAGTGGCAGTAAAATGGTATCAGAAAATAATGGTACTGAATAGAGGATTTATGACAATATTATATAAAAAAACCACAAAGATTAAAAATTGGCAACAAATTTCTTCATTATTTACAACAAAAAACAAATCAGCACATAAAAATGTAATCTACGATAATTATCGCTCTTGTCTCCCAACAAAGTAAAAAAATCTCCTTTTAGCCAAAACAAGTAGCCGATAACACAACTTATCCGACCTTATCACGTTTAAAAATCTCTAAAAAACCTCCTCCCCCACCTCGCTGCTCCATTTAATTTAAATCTGGCGCCGCTTTCTAGTACCGTCACTTTCGGCCAGATGGTTCCAACATCAACTCTTTTTTCGCGTAGATGAAGTAGCGTAAGCGTGGCTAATCAAGGTACAAAGAGGTAAAATAATTATTTTTCTTAGTCCCCGACCATTATTCAGCCCCAATTTGCTCCGTCCAATAACCCCCAGACTCTAAATTTGCCGAAAAACCGAAAATTAACGGTGTTGTTGTGTCACAACTGTCATTAAACGTAATCTAAACATAGGGTTGGACTGCCACACTCGTCTCAAATTCGCTATTTTATATACGAAATGACCGTGTTTTAGGAAAATGAGCAGCTCAGAGGAGGTTTCATGGATTTCATGGTTTTGTGGACTTCGAGGAAATGAGTTTTTTTGTGAGGTAAATGTGGTGTGAGGTCTCGATATGTCATTGAGTTTCGATGCTTGCAGGTGGATGAGGACTATATACAGGATAAATTTAACTTGACGGGGTTAAATGAACAAGTGCCGCATTATAGACAAGCGTTGGATATGATACTAGATCTAGAACCAGGTACTTTTGTTGTGTAGGCCGTAGTTGCATGGTTAAGTGAGAGATCGAAAAGTTTGCAAAACGTGAGAAGTAAGGGTTACGCTTACGTTTTTTATTGCATTGCTGCGAAAACTAATATCGTACTTCAATTAGTCGCAATTTCGTACTCTAATGGATCAAAATTGAGGAAATCATACTCTTTAATTGTCGTGCTTTAAATTGGTAAAACCCATCCTTATAATATTAGCATGATTCATAAGATACTTTTATTGCGTATTGTTGATAACATAAAATCTGTAAATAATTATGATTCCGTTAATGTTTGAACTAACACGAAAAAAATTTTAAATAACAAAATTAATCAAGAACTTAATATTTCAAGAAAATTATCTGGAAGTGTTCATCGTTTCATTTTATTGTTGCTCTAGTTGTGAAAATCCTTAATTAATCATTTAAATGCACATCACTGGATGAAAGATGTACATTTAAAAAATTATTTTTAAGGTTTGTTTTTTCGTAAACGAAAATTTCTTTAAAACAAGGTGGCGATTTTTTGTGTAAAATGTTTTCAAATTTTGACGATAATTATTCTAAAACATGTTTTGTGTAATTTAATTTTCAAAGTACCGGCTGATGTCTCCACTTTTCGACGAATTTTAGGAAATTTAGGTATGTGGTTATTGAGATAGCGATAAGATAAATTGGTGGTTTTTACATTGATTTCTACGAAAAATATTGTATAAAAGAATACGCGGAATATAAAATTAATATGAAGTACCGCAATTTTTCAATAACCATTTATGTAATGTTTTTACGTAAGGAAGTAGGCTGTGTTTCGCATTTACAAGAGATTGACGTAACGATGTTTTGAGATGACGTCGACAGTTTTTGGAGGGGATGAGTGGATCAATTTTGGTGAAAATAGGTTCCCTTTTCACTTTGTATGTGTCGATTTTTATTAATTTTATATACCGTGTGTTCGAAAAAAAGCCCAAATGTCGGTACAACACTGTGTAAAATTTATAAAAATCTCGAAAAAATATGTAAGATGTCATTAAAAAAAGTTGAATGTCGTAGACAAAAACAAATGAATGTTAAAAATGTTGTACTCGAAAAAATAAGACGGCCACGGGCTCATGCTTTTTTTGGAACACACGGTGTATGTTACGAATATTGTGTAGATCATAAAACACCAACCAAAATTTGCCTGATCATCCCCACCAACAATTTGATGACGTCACTTTGAAATTTTGCATGGTGATTGCTTTTTAAATTTCATAAAGTAGCATGCTTCTGTACTTGTGGTTTATGAATCCGGCGTTATTTTGCTTTCCAGTTTTTGGCAAACAAGTACAAATTATTCAACAACCTTTTAATGTAAAGGTCGATTTATAAACCTGTCGCTGACGTTGACGTTGGGTTTTTCAACCAATCAAATTGCGGTAGTGTGCAGTGCTGCCAACTTGAAGGAATATCCCCTGAAGAAGGGGGGACATGTTTCTGGTTGACAGTACTAATTCCAGGAATATCAAATTTTGATAGAGATAATGAGGTCCACTAATATTAAGCCACAAGGCGGGTGGGCGGGGCTTATATTTTGCCTTTTTTTTTTTCTTAATATGTAAAGCCATCTTTTTACAACAAGAAACTTAAAATGTGGTTAAAATGGTACATATATACATATTAAGAAAAACTCCTAATTTTAGTTTTTGGAATTCTTCAATTTTTGATTTTTCAACTTTAAATTTTCCATTTTTCGATTTTTCTGGTTGACGATTTTTCGATTTCTAGATTTTCCGGTTTTTCGATATTTCAGTTCTGGAATTTTTCGTTTCGATTTTTTTATATTTAAAATTCGATTTTTATTGGGTATATTTATCGATTTTTCTATTTTTCCATTTTTTAAATATTAGATTTTTCAATATTTTGGGGTTTTGATTTCTAGAAGTTTCAGTTTTTAAAATGTTTTGTTTTACGATTTTTAAATTTTTGATTTTCCCATTTTCCGATAATTCAACTTTTAAAATTTTCGGTTCTTTTATTTTTTTATTTGACGATTTTTGGACTTTTCGATTTCTAGATTTTCCACTTTTTCGGTATTTCAGTTCTGGATTATTCAATATTTCGATTCTTCAGTTTTTCGTTTCGATTTTTTAAATTTAAAATTTTTCAATTTTTTGCTGTTTCAATTTATCGATTTTTCAATTTTTTATTATTTCATTTTTCCATTCCTCGATTTTTTTACTTTTAGATTTTTTGATTTTTCCGATTTCTCGGTGTTTCCATTTTTCGACTTGACGATTTTGCGATTTTTCAATTTTTGGCATTTCTAAATTTTCGAAGTTTCGATTTCTCAATTCATAGATTTTTCGATTTCTCTTTTTTGCAGTTTTTACAATTTTTCGGTTTTTCAATTTTCCTATTTGACGATTTTTCGACTTTTCGATTTCAAGATTTTTCAATTTTTCGGTGTTTTAAATTTTAGCTTTTTCGATTTCTCGATTTTTCTTTTTTCTAATTCTTCGAATTTTTAAATTTTAGATTTTTTAATATTTTGGTGTTTTGATTTCTCGAAGTTTCAGTTTTTAAAATTTTTTGTTTTACGATTTTTTAATTTTTAAATTTATGGCATTCATAAAATTTCGAGTTTTCGATATCTGAATTAACCGATTTTTCAATTTTTGATTTTCCCATTTCTCGATTCTTCAACTTTTAAAATTTTCGGTTCTTTTGTTTTTTTATTTGACGATTTTTCGACTTTTCGATTTCTAGATTTTCCACTTTTTCGATTTTTCAGATCTAGATTATTCAATATTTCGATTCTTCAGATTTCTTAATTTTTTGACTTTTAGATTTTTCAATTTTTCAGTTTTTGGCATTCTAAATTTTCGAAGTTTCGATTTCTCAATTCATAGATTTTTCGATTTCTCTTTTTTGCAGTTTTTACAATTTTTCGATTTTTTAGCTTGAAATTTTCGGTTTTTCAATTTTTCTATTTGACGATTTTTCGACTTTTCGATTTCAAGATTTTTCAGTTTTTCGGTGTTTTCAATTTCAGCTTTTTCGATTTCTCGATTTTTCTTTTTTCTAATTCTTCGAATTTTTAAATTTTAGCTTTTTCAATATTTTGGTATTTTCATTTCTCAAAGTTTCAGTTTTTAAAATTTTTTGTTTTACGATTTTTCTATTTTTAAATTATGGCATTCGTAAATTTTTGATTTTCGCATTTCTCGATTCTTCAACTTTTAAAATTTTCGGTTTTTTGATTTTTCTATTTGACGATTTTTCAATTTCTAGATTTTCCATTTTACGATATTTCAGTTCTGAGGGATTATTCAATATTTCGATTCTTCAATTTTTCGTTTCAATTTTTTAAATTTAAAATTTCTCAATTTTTTGCTGTTTCAATTCCCTGATTTTTCAATTTTTTAATATTTTATTTTTCGTTTTTTTAAATATTAGATCTTTTAGATTTCTCGATTTTTCTATTCAATTTTTGACGTTCCCAAATACTCAATTTTACGATTTCTTGATTTTTTGATTTTTCCCATTTCTCGAATTTTCGATTTTTCAGATTTTTGATTTTTCAGTTTTTGGCATTTCTAAATTTTCGAAGTTTTGATTTCTCAATTCATAGATTTTTTGATTTCTCTATTTTTTAGCTTTTACAATTCTTCAATTCTTCAATTTTTCGATTTTTTTTAGCTTAAAATTTTCGATTTTTCTATTTGACGATTTTTCGACTTCGATTTCAAGGTTTTCCAATTTTTCGATATTTTAGTTCTGAGTTTTTCAATATTTCGATTCTTCAATGTTTCGCTTCGATTTTTTAAATTTAAAATTTCTCAATATTTTGCTGTTTCAATTCCTCGATTTTTCAATTTTTTAATATTTTATTTTTCGTTTTTTTAAATTTTAGATCTTTCGATTCCTCAATTTTTTTCTATTAAATTTTTGGCGTTTCCCAAATTTTCAATTTTACAATTTCTTGATTCTATGACTTTGGATTTTTTGATTTTTCCTTTTTTCGAATTTTCGATTTTTCAATTCATAGATTTTTCGATTTCTCTTTTTTTCAGTTTTTGCAATTCTTCAATTTTTCGATTTTTTAAGCTTAAAATTTTCGGTTTTTAGATTTTTCTATTTGACAATTTTTCGACTTCGATTTCAAGATTTTCCAATTTTTCGATATTTTAGTTCTGGGTTTTTTCAATATTTCGATTCTTCAATTTTTCGATTCGATTTTTTAATATTTTATTTTTCGTTTTTTTAAATTTTAGATCTTTCGATTCCTCGATTTTTTGACTTTGGATTTTTTATTTTTCCCATTTCTCGAATTTTCGATTTTTCAGATTTTTGATTTTTCAATTTTTGGCATTTCTAAATTTTCGAAGTTTCGATTTTTCTGTTTGACAATTTTTCGACTTCGATTTCAAGATTTTCCAATTTTTCGATATTTTAATTCTGGGTTTTTTCAATATTTCGATTCTTCAATTTTTCGTTTCGATTTTTTAAATTTACAATTTCTCAATTTTTTGCTGTTTCAATTCCGCGATTTTTCAATTTTTTATTTTATTTTTCGTTTTTTTAAAATTTAGATCTTTCGATTCCTCGATTTTTCTATTCAATTTTTGGCGTTTCCCAAATTTTCAATTTTACGATTTCTTGATTTTTTTATTTTTCCCATTTCTCGAATTTTCAATTTTTCGATTGTTCAGATTTTTGATTTTTCAATTTTTGGCATTTCTAAATTTTCGAAGTTTCGATTTCTCAATTCATAGATTTTTCGATTTCTCTTTTTTTTCAGTTTTTAAAATTCGTCAATTTTTCGATTTTTTAGCTTAAAATTTTCGGTTTTTCGATTTTTCTATTTTTCGACTTTTTTTTTTTCTTATGCCAGCTTGCACAATCGAAAATGCCGTATTTTTTAATTAAGCTCCGCCCCTCGGCTTACGACGAATAAAAAAAATCATCAGAATTGAGATAGGGTGGGTGGGCGGGGCTTATATTTTGCCTTTTTTTTCTAAATATACATATCCATCTTTTCACAACAAAAAATTTAGAACATGGTGAAAATGATACACTTTCGCAAGAAAATATGGATTTTGCAATTATGGGGCGGAGCCTAATTGCAAAATCGATATTTCCTTAAACAAATTTTCCATTCCATGTTTTAAGTTTCATGTTATGAAAAGAAGTCGACACATATTAAAACAAAAATGCGAAATTTAAACCCGCCCACCCGCCCTGTCGCAACTGTGATGATTTTTTTTATTGGTCGTGAACCAAGGGGGCGTAGGCTTAACTGCAAAATACTTATTTCTTTACAAGAAATTAAAAACATGTTTTTGAGTATCGTGTTGTTCAAAGAATACTAGGTATATTGAGAAAAAAATCCAAAATATAAACCTCGCCCACCCACCCCATCTCAATGGTGACGATTTTTTAATTCTTGTAAACTTAACTGGATTTTGGAATTAAGCTCCGCCCCTAAGTCTGCCAACGAATGAAAACTTCATTACTCTTTAGATCAGGGTAGGTATGGGTGGGGCTTATCTAAATATATATAGTATTCTTTGAACACGATACTCAAAAACATGTTTTTAATTTCTCGTAGAGAAATAAGGATTTTGCAGTTAAGCTCCGTCCCCTTGGCTCACGACGAATTAAAAAAATCATCACAAATGAGATAGGGTGGGTGGGCGGGGCTACATTTTGCCTTTTTTTTTCTTAATATGTGTAGACTTATTTCGACAGCAAGGAACTTAGAACATGTCTAAACTTCAACGTCAACAGCAAGTTTATAATTTCGAGGTCACGATTCTAGGGTTCGATCCCTAGTCATGACCGTAACTGTCAAACTGAACAAGGAATTCATTGGTGTTGCCAACATAATTTTTTAACATTAAATTTCAAAGGTTGCTAAACGACTTTTTTTAACAATACATCTTCAATATACCGGGTGACCATATATTAATTATTGGCAGCAATATTAGCATGTCAGTTCATAGTTGTCTATTTTGACAATGAGAAGACGACAGCTACTGAATTGGCGCCCAAATTTCAATTTTACTTCAGATTTTAAATATATCGCCAACTTGACAAAAAAAAAACACAAAATTAACAGTCACTTGATGTTTTAAATAACGGGTGTTCAGTTGAAAAAGTCATCAAGTTGGCGTTGTTTTTTTTTTTACACAAAATTGTAATGTAAATAAAACATTTTTATTAAGTTGTTAATTTAAGATTTTCGTTACAATTATTTCTATAACAATATTTTTTTAAAGAATTTATATATTTAAAACACAAAAATACATTTTAATAAATTTTCACTAGTAAATACAAAAAATAATGTGCATATATACGGTGACTTTTAATGATGAAGCAAATTTTTGTGTTGGCAATTCTAAAATATATATTATATTGATATTTTCATACCAAAATTATAAATTGAAAGAAAATGACTTAGAATTTTACAAATGACAACGTTATTGAGTTCAAGAGAGAATGTATTATAAACAGGGTGTACCAAGAAAAACTCCCGAAAAGATTTAGAAGTGCAGTTTTGAAAATACAAATTGACTTGACTTGAATTTTTTTTTCGTATTATTTTTAAAATCTTTTTGCCGCTCATTTCAGATGATGAACTTGACGACAACCCGAACCAATCCGATCTTATCGAGCAAGCCGCCGAGATGCTGTACGGTCTGATCCACGCCCGCTATATCCTGACCAATCGAGGCATAGCTCAAATGATAGAAAAATACCAATCGGGAGATTTCGGCTACTGCCCGCGCGTCTACTGCGAATCTCAGGCGATGTTACCTCTAGGATTATCCGACGTACCAGGGGAGGCCATGGTCAAGTCGTACTGCCCCAAATGCATGGACGTATACACACCAAAATCCTCAAGACACCACCACACGGACGGGGCTTACTTCGGGACCGGCTTCCCCCACATGCTGTTCATGGTACACCCGGAGTACAGGCCGAAGCGCCCCACGAATCAGTTCGTTCCTAGGTGAGTGTTCCTCTCGACCGCAGCACTTCCCGCCCTAACCCGACTTTTCCTTTCAAGGTTATTTGGTTTTAAAATTCATCCCTTGGCGTATCAGTTACAACAGCAAGCCGCATCGACATTCAAGGCTCCGCTGAGAAGTCTGAATTTTAATAATGGTAAACGTTAATTTCGTATGAGGTGTATACAGCAATTTTTAATTTATTTCTACCCAAAATTGTGTATTCATTATGTATGAAATTAAAGTTACGTTTGATGTTAGGCCCTTTTCGTTCACTCTGTATAATTTGAGGCGAGAATTACAAGGCGGGAGCGATAGGCGTGAGAACAGGTTTGTAAAAATGGATTTTTTTTATTGTAATAGTTAGAATTTTGCTGGTTCTGTGTACATTTATAAGTTAACTAGCGGTTCAAGGTTTCGGTATTTGTAAATACGATTGCGTGTTACCAGTTAATGTACAAAAATACTTGATGCTGGTTGTGTTGTCAAATGTAGAGTTTGACGTGACAGTGTATTTATTCCGAGATGGGAAAATCCGTTGTAGGTAGCGTTTTATTTTGGAACAGGCTGGATTTTCCCATCTTTTTGCGTCGCGAATGTATCGTAGGTTAGAGGGGGTTAATTTGTATTGTCTTGAACGTAGTTAAGTTATACACGGTACGACAGGCGAGTCATATTACAAAGTTAAACGTCTAATATTTTGTTCTTTAATTTTATGTAAATTAATTATTAATAAAACGATAGAAATTTTTCTGCTTAGTTATTTGAACTGACGTTGCTTCCCTGAAAAGTGGAAAATATCATATCAATACAGTATTTAAGAGCGCTATTTAGTAGGCAAGGTTTTTTTAATGGTGAAGATTTTTCGCGCCATTTTTTTAAATCTCAACCAAACAAAATTGTGTCTATCGATGTCGATTCTAATTGGTTAAAATTTGAAAAGTGGCGGGAAAACTAGTTACGTCAGCGTTATTGTTATCCTACTTACATGCAAGAGGATTCTTATTTTTTTATATAAAACTATATTCAGACATTTAACGGCTAATAAAATTCTGATTACTGCAATTAAAATTGCTTTTTTCAACGACAACCTGGTTTTTTGAGGAAAAAAACAGTCACTGAACGCGTTGGTGAGTTGATTTTGCCTCAGTCTCTCGCTTTTAAGTTTTTTAGCTGTTGTTTATAAAATAATGTATTATACGAGTAAAATAAAGCTACATGCACTACTTTCTCTACAGTTGTACTTTATTAAAAATTAAAAATGTATTATGGACTTATTTTTTACAGAGGTGCCCAAGTTATGATGTCACGATTTGATGATTTTTAGTTTGACTTTTCCTGTTCTCGCTATTATCTATCAAAAATCAAATTTTTAAGAGTATATTTTTTACAATGTAAGTACATTATGAAGAGAAAATAAGAGAGATTGATCAACTTTATTTATATGATGTAAGTGTGGTTAGGTCCAGATCAAAAAACTACAAACGGGCCCCAAACTGTTGTCCTGTATTTGAAGAAGTAAGAAAGAATCACTGAAACCACTGGTGTTTTATTTTGGAAAAAACTTAAAAATCTTAGGGACATCAAGGTTTTTTCAAGAAGTTTATAAGAATCTTGGGGATCTCCTCTGCTGTTTTATTTTTGAAGAATCCTTTCCTCTGGCGTTTTATTTTCGAAAAATCTGGGGCACCTCTGATGTTATATTTTTAAAGACGTTTAAAGAAGCTCGAGCTTCTCTTTTCTGGTGCTTTATTGTTGAAGAAGTTTAAAGAATCACGGGGATCTCTGGTGTTTTATTATTGAAGAAGTTTAAAGATTTCAGCACCTCTGGTCTTTTATTTTCGAAGAAGTTTAAAGAATCTATGAGTCTTTCCTCTAGTGCTTTATTTTTAAAGAAATTTAAAAAATCTTGGGGACCTCTGGTATTTCTGAAGATTGAATGTTTCAAAGGACGATTCTTGAAGAACCATTGGAGTTATCGAAGAAATGAAAGGGGATATGACTTCTGCGGCCTGAAATCTACAAGAAAATGTATTTAGTGAAATTTCGAATATTTTGTTGAAAATTGGTCGAAAATTGGGCGGATTTTTCAAATTTTTATATATTTCAAAGGACGATTCTGGAAAAACCATTGGAGTTATCGAAGAAATGAAAACGGATATGACTTCTGCGGCCCGAAATCTACAAGAAAATCTATTTAGTGAAATTTCGAATATTTTGTTGAAAATTGGGGTATTTTGCATATTTTTGAAAGTTTCAAAGGACGATTCTGGAAGAACCATTGGAGTTATCGAAGAAATGAAAGCGGATATGACTTCTGCGGCCCGAAATCTACAAGAAAATGTATTTAGTGAAATTTCGAAAATTTGGTTGAAAATTGGCGAAAATTGGGGTATTTTGCATATTTTTGAAAGTTTCAAAGGACGATTCTGTAAGAACCATTGGAGTTATCGAAGAAATGAAAGCGGATATGACTTCTGCAGCCCGAAATCTACAAGAAAATGTATTTAGTGAAATTTCGAAAATTTTGTTGAAAATTGGTCGAAAATTGTGGTATTTTGCATATTTTTGAATGTTTCAAAGGACGATTCAGGAAGAACCATTGGAGTTATCGAAGAAATAAAAAGCGGATATGACTTCTGCGGCCCGAAATCTACAAGAAAATCTATTTAGTGAAATTTCGAATATTTTGTTGAAAATTGGTTGAAAATTGGGGTATTTTGCATATTTTTGAAAGTTTCAAAAGACGATTCTGGAAGAACCATTGGAGTTATCGAAGAAATGAAAGCGGATATGACTCCTGCGACCCGAAATCTACAAGAAAATGTATTTAGTGAAATTTCGAAAATTTTGTTGAAAATTGGTCGAAAATTGAGGTACGTTGCATATTTTTGAATGTTTCAAATTCAGGAAGAACCTTGGACTTATCGAAGAAATTAAAGCGGATATGATATTAAAGAATCTATGGCACCTATGGTGCTTTATTTTTGAAGAAGTTTAAAGAATCTCGGGCACCTCTAGTGTTTTATTTTTGAAGAAGTTAAAGATTTCGGAGACCTCTAGTGTTTTATTTTCGAAGAAGTTTAAAGATTTCGGGGATTCTTTTGTTTTATTTTCGAAGAAGTTTAAAGAATTACGGGGACCTCTAGTGTTTTATTTTTGAAGAAGTTTAAAGATTTCGGAGACCTCTGGTGCTTTATTTTCGAATAAGTTTAAAGAATCAATGGAACCTCTCCTCTAGTGCTTTATTTTAAAAGAAATTTAAGGAATCTTGTGCACCTCTTGGTATTTTACTTTTGAAAAAGTTTTAAGAATCTCGGGCACCTCTCCTGGTGTTTTATGTTTTTGAAGAAGTTTAAAGAACCTTGAGCATCTCTCTTCTGGTGTTTTATTTTTGAAGATGTTTAATGATTTCGGGGACCTCTGGTGTTTTATTTTTTTAAGAAGTTTGAACAAATCAAATAAACCTCCAGTGTTTTATTTTAGATTAAGTTTAAAGAATCTGGGAGATCGCTGGTGTTTTATTCTTCAACTTTAAAGAATCTCTTGGACTTCTTGTTCTTTTATTTTCGAAGAAGTTCAAAGATTTCGGGGACCCTTGATATTTTACTTTCGAAGAAGTGCAAAGGATCTCGGGGACCTTTCCTCTAGTGCTTTATTTTTGAAGAAGTTTAAAGAATCACGAAGACCTCTAGTGTTTTAGTGTTTTATTTTTGAAGAAGTTTAAAGATTTCGGGGACGTCTGGTGCTTTATTTTCGAATAAGTTTAAAGAATCTATGGAACCTCTCCTTTAGTGCTTTATTTTAAAAGAAATTTATGGAATCTTAAGCACCTCTTGGTGTTTTATTTTTGAAAATGTTTTAACAATATCAGGGACCTCTCCTCTGGTGTTTCATATTTTTGGAAAAGTTTAAAGAATCTCGGGGACTCTCGTCTAGTGCTTTATTTTTGAAGAAGTTTAAAGAATCTCAGGAACCTCTTGTGTTTTATTTTTGAAGAAGTTTAAAGATGTCGGGGACCTCTAGTGTTTTATTTTCGAAGAAGTTTGAAGAATCTCGGGAACCCCCCCTCTAGTATTTTATTTTTAAAGAAATTTAAAGAATCTTCGGCAATTCTTGGTGCTTTATTTTTGAAAAAGTTTAAAGAATCTCAGGGACCTCTCCTCTGGTGTTTTATTTTTTTGAAGAAGTTTAAGGAATCTTGAGCATCTCTCTTCTGGTGTTTTATTTTTGAAGAAGTTTAAAGAATCATGAGGACCTCCGGTATTTCTGAAGAAGTATAAAGAATTTCGCGCACTTCTAGTGTTTTATATTTTTGAAAAAATTTAAATAATCTCGGGGACTCTCGTCTAGCGCTTTATTTTTGAAGAAGCTTAAAGAATCACAGGCACCTCTAGTGTTTTATTTTTGAAGAAGTTTAAAGAATCTTCAGCAACTCTTGGTGTTTTATTTTTGAAATAGTTTAAAGAGTCTCAGGGACCTCTCCTCTGGTGTTTTATTTTTTTGAAGAAGTTTAAAGAATCTCTAGCATCTCTCTTCTGGTGCTTCTTTTTTAAGAAATTTTAAGAATCTCAGGGACGTCTCCTCTGGTGTTTTATTTTTTTGAAGAAGTTTAAGGAATCTTGAGCATCTCTCTTCTGGTGTTTTAGTTTTTAAGAAGTTTAAAGAATCATGAGGACATCCGGTATTTCTGAAGAAATATAAAGAATTTCACGCACCTCTGGTGTTTTATATTTTTGAAAAAGTTTAAAGAATCTCGGGGACTCTCGTCTAGTGCTTTATTTTTGAAGAAGTTTAAAGAATCACAGGGACCTCTAGTGCTTTATTTTTGAAGATGTTTAAAGATGTCGGGGACCTCTAGTGTTTTATTTTCGAAGAAGTTTAAAGAATCTCCGGAACCCCCTCTCTAGTATTTTATTTTTAAAGAAATTTAAAGAATCTTCGGCAACTCTTGGTGTTTTATTTTTGAAATAGTTTAAAGAGTCTCAGGGACCTCTCCTCTGGTGTTTTATTTTTTTGAAGAAGTTTGAAGAATCTCTAGCATCTCTCTTCTGGTGCTTCATTTTTGAAAAAGTTTTAAGAATCTCAGGGAGCTATCCTCTGCTGTGCTGTTTTATTTTTTTGAAGAAGTTTAAGGAATCTTGAGCATCTCTCTTCTGATGTTTTATTTTTGAAGAAGTTTAAAGAATCATGAGGACCTCCGGTATTTCTGAAGAAATATAAAGAATTTCACGCACCTCTGGTGTTTTATATTTTTGAAAAAGTTTAGAGCATCTCTCTTCTGGTGTTTTATTTTTGAAGAGGTTTAAAGAATCATGAGGACCTCCGGTATTTCTGAAGAAGTATAAAGAATCTCGGGGACTCTCGTCTAGTGCTTTATTTTTGAAGAAGTTTAAACAATCACAGGGACCCCTAGTGTTTTATTTTTGAAGAAGTTTAAAGATGTCGGGGACCTCTGGTGTTTTATTTTCGAAGAAATTTAAAGAATCTCGCGAACCTCTCCTCTAGTGTTTTATTTTTAAAGAAATTTAAAGAATCTTCGGCAACTCTTGGTGTTTTATTTTTGAAATAGTTTAAAGAGTCTCAAGGACCTCGCCTCTAGTGTTTTATTTTTTTGAAGAAGTTTAAAGAATCTCTAGCATCTCTTTTCTGGTGTTTTATTTTTGAAGAAGTTTAAAGAATCATGAGGACCTCCGGTATTTCTGAAGAAGTATAAAGAATTTCGCGCAGTTCTAGTGTTTTATATTTTTGAAAAAGTTTAAAAAATCTCGGGGACTCTCGCCTAGTGCTTTATTTTTGAAGAAGTTTAAAGAATCTCGGGCACCTCTATTGCTTAATTTTTGAAGAAGTTTACCTAAGGATCACAGCCACCCCTAGTGTTTTATTTTTGAAGAAGTTTAAAGAATCTCGCGAACCTCTCCTCTAGTGTTTTATTTTTAAAGAAATTTAAAGAATCTTCGGCAACTCTTGGTGTTTTATTTTTGAAATAGTTTAAAGAGTCTCAGGGACCTCTCCTCTGGTGTTTTATTTTTTTGAAGAAGTTTAAAGAATCTCTAGCATCTCTCTTCTGGTGCTTTATTTTTGAAAATGTTTAAAGAATTTCAGGGACCTCTCCTCTGGTGTTTTATTTTTGAAGAACTTTAAAAAATCTCGAGGACCTCTCCTTGAAAAATTTTAAAGAATCTCGGGGGAAGTCTGAGCAAAAAAATACACTAATTGTTTCATCTCAATAGATTCACAATATAGAAAACAAATATAGAATCAAGAAAGTAAATTCTATTAACAGAACTGATTGCAATAGTTCCAGGTCCAACATAAATGAAAAACAAGTTTGGTGTTTTAAATGTAATTAAAGTAAAGGAAAAAAACTTTTTTAAATCAAACAGCTTTTTAAATAACATTTGCCGTATACAAGACACGTTAATTAATTTAATTAATCTTAATTTTTGTGAAAACTTTCAGACCTCTCAAATTCTTCCTAATAAATCTACTTATATGTTTGTGGGTTAAGTACCTACCTTAAGTGACCGGACCTAACTTGAAAAATTTTGCAATATTTCCACATTCTACACTCATTTGCTGCTGCTTTATTGCTCTGCAAAAACTTTCAGAATGACTTTTTGAGTAACTGAACTTCCTTTTACAGTACTTGTTTTGTCAGTTTTTACTTAAATCGCGCAGTGTTGCCACACACATAAATAAAACACATTATTGTTTTTATTACTTCATAGTACTTTATTAGCCACATTGACGCCCCTATAACTTAAATCAAGAAAGCATACCAACTCAAGTAATGTATATTCTTATTAAACTTTTTCCAATTTTCCAATTTCGAGTGCTGCCCTCTGCAGATTGCCACCACTATACAATCGTAGAAAAAATTTTAGAAAACAAACTCAGACGAACATGCAAACATTTTTATTGTTTCTTTGTGTGTGTAGTGCTTTAATGTTTCCTTGCTAACTTGCAAACCTAAGATAAAAAATGAGTGGTACTCCAATCCTTTCCTCATCCCCAGAAAGTGAAATTTCGTGGATTGAAGCTTTTTGCGCACAAGAGCACCATACATTTTTTTGCGAAGTAAAGTTAACATCCAGTTGTGCACCACAAAGACCCTAATTTTCAGGTAAGCAAGGCCTTCATGTTGGACCCTTTGAATTTAGCAGGATTGCCCAGATACGTGCGTCATTTCAAAGAGGCTTTGAACGTCATAGAAGACAATACATTACTAATAAAAATCGGTTGGTTTGTCGTATATGAATTTACTAGTTTAATTCCACTATTATGTACGCAGACGATCCCAACGAGCGAGTACAAGCCATAGCAAAGATAGGCAAGTATGCTAAAACCCTGTATGGGTTAATCCACGCCCGCTATATTCTAACAGAGCCAGGAATAGACCAAATGTGTGAAAAATTCCGCAGAGGAGATTTCGGTTATTGTCCCCGTGTTTATTGTAAATTTCAGAAAGTGCTCCCCATAGGTAAGAAACAAAATACCCAGGAAAGTCTGTAATCTGTAGTCTACTTGGTAGGATTGTCAGATGATCCTGGAAAAGACAGCGTGAAACTCTACTGCCCCAAATGTATGGAAGTGTTCAACATTGAACGTTACAAACACATAGATGGGGCTTTCTTCGGTACCAGATTCCCCCACGTCTTCTTCATGGTCCTCCCAGACCAAAGACCCCCACCTCCAAAAAAAAAGTACATACCTAGTATGCATCCTTGCGCTTATGAACTGCAAACGAATGGAGCGACCAATCCCAGTTGACGAAATTATCTTTATAATGAAAACAAACTTGTACAAATTCTTTTAATAATTTTTAGATTACACCACTAAATTCAACTAAACTCTTTTTTTTTTAAATAAATGGTATTACATCAACGTTTAAATATCCCGTGGCCAGGGCTCAACAAAACGAGTATGTTTATAAATATACTATACAACAGAAATTAAACTATATGTCATTTTTTTGTGATTGCTGCTGCTCTAGCAGCTGGGCCAAAGACTGGGGGCCTTGGCCGGTAAATAAGGAGTGTTGTGGTAGATGTGTGGGTTGGTTTTCCTGTGGTTTTGTGTTTCTTAGCTGTCCAACCAAGTTCGGTGTCCAGGTGTTGGTGTTGAAGAGTGAATAGCCAGGTGAAGTTGTTGGGTTTTGCATGAAGGTGTTATCGGTGGCCTAAAAATGAGCAGTATTATTTTTCGTACATAAAACTGAGTTTCTTTGATGTTATAAATTGATTTAATAGTAGTAAGAAATCTTAGACCAATCTGTAGACTTATTATTTTGAAAAACAAGAGATAATTTAAATTGGATTTTTTTTAAATTCTGGGGATTTTGTCGTGGTTGGTATGACAAATGTCGGATTGTGGCATTTGAAATTTAAATTGAGACAATCAAGTATTAACAATGTGTGAAATTAAATTGCGCCCCCAGAAATACGGGAAATTGCGTAAAGTAGCATCCAGAATGTTTATTTATTATCATAAATCTCGTTCTGGTGTGCGAAAAATATGTAGTTCTTTTGACGTTATTTTTGTTGTTTGTCAGTGACATTTGTAATGATAACCAAACGTGAGAAGTTAATTAAATCAAGTGCGAAAAACACCCATAAATCGGGGAAAGACGAAACCAAACACCGTTAATACGAGTGTAAAGCATAGGAAAAACCGCATGAAGAATAGTACGGCCACCATAGTTTCCTTCCCCTAAATTCTCAAGTGGACCTGTCGCTTTTACGTCTATTGCGACGTTTTATTGGCGCATACTTCTCAAACTATTTCCACTGTGACATGTGTTTTCAATTTAGTTCAGTGTTTTAGTTGGCACTTTTACCAACAGATGGAATTTTAAAAATCATATATATAAACAACGTAAAAGTTAATTATGTATCAAGGGTACTATGAAGTGGTATAAATTCCAAATAAAACCCGTGGTACATACAAAATTTAATGTCTTACCGTTTAGTTTTTGATATTTCCAAAAAAAAAGGCATCTTTGCACATTCTTTTATTGGTTGCATTTACTTCTGAAGATTTAAACAACTATAACTATAGAAAAGAAATTAATGTAAGTACTGATAAGCTACGAATGTCAAACCACAGTATTTTATCCACTTTAAACAGGATTGTTTGTTTGGATTTTTTTTTATTTTTTGGAATTTTGGATTTTTTTCATTTTTTTAATTTTTGGTATATATTCAATTTTTTGGATTCTTTGAATTCAAGAGTTTCTTAGGTTTTTGGATTTATCCAATATTTTTCGATTTTTTGGATGTATTCTATTTTATATTTTTTTTAATTTTTGGAATATTTCCATTTTTTTTTTGATTTCTTAAATCATATAATTTTCTTATTTTTTAGATATTTTTGATTTTTCGGATCTTTTTGGATTTTCTGGACTGTGCATTTTTTGGATTTTTCGGATTTTTTGTATTTGTTTGGATTTCATTGACTTGCTGGATTTTTGGATTTTCTGGTTTGGATATTTTTAAATTTTTTGAACTTTTTGGATTTTCTGGATTGTTTGATGTTTTGATTTTTTTGGGTATTCCGGATTTCTATGATTTTTTGGATTTTTATAGTTTGTTTGGATTTTTTGGTTTTTCTGGATTATTTGGATTTTTCAATTTTTTTGGATTTTCTGTATATTATTTTTGGATTTTTTGGACTTTTTGGATTTTTTGGATTTTTCAGCTTTTTGGTTTTACTAGACATTTTGATTTCCACATTTTCTGGAATGTTTGGAATTTTTGAAATTGTGTGGATTTTCTGTTTTTTTTTTTTTTATTTTCTTGCAATGGATTTTTTCGGATTTTCTGAATTTTCAGATTTAATGGATCTTTGAACTTTGTTTTTAAATTTTTTGGATTCTCCGGATTTCTGATCTTTTTTTGGATTTTCTGGTTCATTGGGAATTTTTGGATTTTATGTTTTTTGAACTTTGTTTTTTTCTGGATCGTTTACATTTTTTGGATTTTTCGGATTATTTCGATTTTTTTGGAGTTTTCGGTTTGTTTGGATCTTTTTTGGATATTTTGGAATTTGTGAATTTTCTGGATTTCTGTATTTATTTACTGGACTTTTCGTATTTCAGGATTTTTTTTTTAATATTTGAAATTTTTTGGATTTTCTGGGTTTTCTAATTTTCTTTTTGGATTTTCTGGATTTCTTAAATTTTTTGGATTCCTTGTACTTGCTGGATTTTTGGATTTTCTGGTTTGGATATTTTGAACTTTTTGGATTTTCCGGATTTTATGGATCGTTGAGATTTTTCCATTTTATTTTCCGGATTTTTTTGATTTTTTGGATTTCTGAATTGTTTAGATGTTTTGGTTTTTCTGGATTGTTCGGATTATTTGAAATTTTTTGGATTTTCTGTATTTTACTTTTGGATTTCTTGGACTTTTTGGATTTTTTGGTTTTTTTGGATTTTTTGATTTCCGCATTTTCTGGAATGTTTGGAATTTTTGAAATTGTTTTTTCTGGATTTTTTGATTTTCTGGATAAGGATTTTTTGGGATTTTCTGGATTGTTTAGGTTTAATGAATTTTTTGGACTTTCTGTATTTTTTAAATTGTTTGGATTTTCTGGATTCCTGATTTTTTTGGAGTTTATCCTTTTTTTTATTTTGTTTGTTTCTGGATTGTTCAGATTTTTCCACGATTTTTCGGATTATTTGGATTTTTTTGGAGTTTCTGAATTTTTTGGACTTTTTGAATTTTCTGTATTTACTGAACTTTTTGTATTTCCGGATTTTTTTAATGTTTGGATTTTTTGTAATTGTTTGGATTTTCTGGATTTCCTGGATTTTTTGGTTTTTCTGAATTGTTTGGATTTGCTGTATTTTATTTTTGGATATCTTGGACTTTTTGGATTTTCTGGGTTTTTGGTTTTCTTGGACTTTTAGATTTCCGCATTTTCTAGAATGTTTGGAATTTTTTTAATTGTTTTAATTCTCTGGATTTTTTGATTTTTTTGATTTTCTGGGATTTTCTGGATTGTTTAGGTTTAATGAATTTTTTGGACATTCTGTATTTTTAACATTTTTTGGATTTTATGCTTTTTTGAATTTAGTTTTTTTTGGATTGTTTAGAATTTTCCACGATTTTTCGAATTATTTGGAGTTTTTTGGAGGTTCTGAATTTTTTGGATTTCTTGGGCTTTTTGGTTTTGGGTTTTTTGTTTTCGGAATGTTTGGATCTTTTTTGAATTTTTGGACTTTTTGGATCTTCTGTATTTACTGAACTTTTTGCATTTCCGGATTTTTTTAATGTTTGGATTTTTTGATTTTCTGGCAATGGATTTTTGGGATTTTCTAGATTGTTTAGATTTAATGGATTTTTAGGACGTTGTGTATTTTTTGAATAGCTTGGACTTTCCTAAATTTCTGGATTTTTTTAATTTTCTGCATTTTTGATTTTTTTTAATTTTCTGGTTCGGAATTTTTGGATTTTATGCTTTTTTGAATTTTTTGTGTTTTTTTTTTTGGATTGTTCAGGTTTTTTGGATTTTTTAGATTTTTCGTATTATTTGCTTTTCTTTGGAGTTTCTGAATTTTTTAGAAGTCATAAATTTTGTGGATTTCGTGGATTTTTTTTTTATTTTATGGGTATAGTTTTTGGGATTCTCTGGATTGTTTACATTTACTGGATTTTTAGGACGTTGTGTATTTTTTGAATAGCTTGGATATTCCGAAATTTCTGGATTTTTTGAATTTTCTGCATTTTTGATTTTTTTTTGGATTTTCTGGTTCGGAATTTTTGGATTTTATGCTTTTTTTGAATTTTTTGTGTTTTTTTTCTGAATTGTTCAGATTTTTTGGATGTCATAAATTTTTTTGATTTCTTGGACTTTTGGGATTTTCTGGATTATTGAATATTTTGGATTTTCTGAAATTTCTTCATTTTTTAAAGTTTCTGGATTTGACTTTTTTGGATTGTTTGGATTGTCTGGTTTGAATTTTTTTTTAGATTTCTTGGACTTTTTTGTTTTTTTTTTAATGTTTGGATCTTTTTTAGATTTTTGGATTTTATGGAAATGGATTTTTTGGATTTTCTGGAAATGGATTTTTTGGGATATTCTGGATTGTTTAGATTTAATGGATTTCTTGGATTTTTCGGGTTTTTTTGAATTTTTCAGGTTTTCTGGGTTGTTTGAATTTCTTGTATTTTTTGGATTTTTTGAAATTTTTTGGATTTTCTGGATTTCTGGATGTTTGAGTATTTTGTATTTAATTTTTTTTTTGGTTTTTTGGATTGTCTGGATCTTTTTTGGATTTTTTCAATTTTTTTGTATTTCCTGGATTCTTTGATTTTTTGAGATTTTCTGGATTGTTTAGATTTAATGCATTTTTTGAAAATTTTTGGATTGTCTGGATTTCTTGGACTCTTTGGATTATCTGGATTTTCTGGATTTTTAAAAAATTGTTAGATTTTATGGATTTCTGGATTTTTGAATATTTAGATTTTAATTTGGTTTCTTGGATTGTTTGGGCCTTTTTTGGATGTTTTGGATTTTCCACATTGTTTAAATTTTTTGTATTTTCTGGATTTTCTGATCCTTTGTATTTCAGAATGTTTGTTTTTTCAACTTTTTGGATTTTCTAGATTGTTTGAACTTTATGGATTTTTTGAATTGTTTAGAATTTTTGGATTTCTCAGGTTTTTTGATTTTTGGAATTTTTTGGTTTTTATGGATTTTTTAGGATTTTCTGGATTGTTCCGATTTTTTAATGTTGTAGTTTCTTTTGGATTGTTTAGAATTTTTGGGATTTTATAGAATTTTTGGATATTTTCAATTTTTTGGATTTTTAGGATTTTCTGGATTGTTTGGGTTCTCTAGATTATTTATTTTTTTACGATTGTCTGGATTTCTTGGATTTTTTAGGATAGTCTAGATTATTTTTTATTTTTTAGATTCTCTTGGATTTTTTAGAATTTTTGGATTTTGTTTTTTTGGATATTTTCGATTTTTCGGGATTGTCGGATTTCTGGATTCTCTTAAATTTTTTGAATTTTCTGGATTTTTAGGGTTTTATAAACTTTCTGGATTTCCTGGATTTGGATTTTTTGGAATTTTCTGGAGTTTCTAGATTGTTTGGATTTTATAGAATTTTTACGATTTTCTGATTATTCGGACTTTTTTATTGTTTAGATTCTTTTGGATTCTTTAAATTTTTTGGATTTTATGGATTTTTTGGAATTTTCGGATTCCCTAGAATTTTTTTAATTTTCTGGATTTTTTGAAATTTTTTGGATTTTCTGGATTTCTGAATATTTTGTATTTTTTTTTGGCTTGTTTGGATTTTACGGATTTTTTGGATATTTTAAGATTCCCTGCATTCGGATTTTTTAGAATTTTTGGATTTTTCTGGATTTTTTGAATTTTTTTTCTTGAGTTTTTTGGGCTTCTTGCATTTCTGAGATTTTCTGGATTTTTTGGTTTTTAAATTTTTTAGATATTTTCGATTTTTTGATTTCTTGAGGTTCTTGGGTTCTTTACATTTGTTGGATTTTTTAAATTTTTTGGAAATTTTCGATTTTTTGGATTATTGGATTTGCCGAGGTTCTTGGGTTTTTTGCATTTCATGGATTTTGCCTGTTACCAAAGATCGTGATTTCAATAATAGCCCTGTCACCGTATACTAAATAATAGTTGGTTGCCAGCCAATTGCATTTTCTGTTGACGTTACTATGGCAACCACTCTTAATACTCGAGGGTATTATTTGGTCAATAATGTACCTCAAATCCACGCCATTATAGACAAGCAACAAAACGGCAAGACATAAAAATCACAAAACACCGCAATCATAAAAAGACTAAAGACTGGTCTAACCAAAACCACCAAACCTGTCAACCCCAATCCACTCACATTAATTCCTCTTCCACTAACAGCCCCCATATTGTTCGACTCCTTCAACATCGTCTGCCGCATTGACATCCCGTGCCCACCTTCAAAATTCATCCCCCCCTCCAAGAAGCTCCTCCCGAAATTGTTCCACGGCGAGTTAAACATATCCCCACCCGCCTGATTACTCTGCTTATAATCCTGCATATAGTTCACGTTACCCCCAAACGGATAACTCATCTGGAAACTATCGTTCCTCTGGTAGTTCTGGAGGTTGTTCGGCCACCACGGCGACGAATTCGGCACCGACTCCTCCATCTTCACACTATACGGATTACTATTAAACTGCACATTCTGGTACTGCGGCAGCACCCTCTGGTGGACCGTCGGATTGAACGCACTCGGCTGCATCTGCACACTCCCACCCCCGAAATTCGGCTTGTTACTCGTCGTGCTGTTAAAAAGCGACTGCGAACTGGGCGGGTACGGCACCATCGGCGGCGGCACCGGTTTGGTGTTCGGGGGCGGCACGTCGGTCTTCGGCGGAAACACGAAGTTCGTGGGCTGGTTGATGGGGGGCGGCGGCTTCGTCACGTTCCTCAAGGTGTTGAGAAAGTCGGGCTGGGTGGGCGGCGGGATGGGGAAGGCGGGGTGGTTCTGGTTGAAGCTCTGGGTGCGGAGAGGGGGGTTGAATTGGGAGGTGGAGGGGGATGAGATGGGTTTGGGGTCGAAAGTGACTAGTTTGTCCTTGTCTTTGATTTCTTCCACGTTGAACTTTACCTAGAATGGGGGGGTCACGTGATGAAAAAGACACGGTTGTGTTAGGGTCTATATTTGCGTGAAGTACACTGGGTTCAGGCGGATTTACTCACCTGCTTGTTTTCTTCGAGTTTTTTGAAAATGGACTGGAGGGCTATGTTTTGTTTTGATCGTTTCGCTTTCGAGGTCTCTTTTTTGCTGTTGTTGGAGGAGGAGCTGGAGTTGCTGAGGTCGGACATCGCGGTGGGCTCGGCCGAGGAGAGGAGTTCGCGCTCTTCGCGCGATTTTTCGAGGGAGCCTTGTGGTTTCAAAATGCCGCCTCTTTTTTCCGAACCTATGGAAAGGAAGAATACACTGGGTATTGTTTTTGAAGGGGTTTTGCAAAATTGAAATGTCGCGAAAAATAACGTAAAAAAAATGCTCGAAGGTTAGTACAATTACGAGGTACAATAAAACACAACCAGAGATGCTAAAATACCGTTTCTTATAAAATGGCTCTTGATTCTCGTTATCAAGTTTTTTTAGTTTTTCTGGATTGTTTGGATTTTCCAGATTTTTTTGAATTTTCAGGATTTTTTGGATTTACTGGACTTCGGATTTCCGGATTTTCTGGAATGTTTGGATTTTTTGAATTTTCTGGATTGTTTGGATTTTTGGATATGGATATTTTGGGGTTTTCTAGCTTACTTAATATTTGGAATTTTTGAATTTTCTGTATTTTTTTTCTGGATTTCTGTATTTTTTTATTTTTTGGATTTTCTGGATTGTTAGGAATTTTTGGATTTTATGCTTTATTAATTTTCTGGACTGTTTAGATTTTTTGGATCCTGCGAATTATTCGGACTTTTTCGGATTTTCTGATTTTTTGATTTCTTGGCCTTTTAGGGTTTTCTGGATTTTTTTGAATTTTGGGTTTTCCGGGTTTTCTAGATTGTGTGGGTTTTGTGAAGTTTTTTATATTTTTTGGATTTTCTGCATTGTTTGGTTTTTATAGACTTTTGTAATTCTTGGATTTTTTGAATTTTGTGTTTTTTTTTTATTCTTTTATTTCCGGATTTCCTAGATTTTTTGAATTTTCTGGACTTTCTCAATTTTGTTAGGTTTTTCTGGATTTCTAGATCGTTTGAATTTTTGGATTTTATTGTTTTTTGGTTTTTTCGTTTTTCTGGACTGTTTACATTTCTTGGAATTTTGGGGTTTTCCGGGTTTTTTGGATTGCCAGGATTTTTATATTTTTTTTATTGTCGTTTGCATTCTTTTAATTTTCTAGATCGTTTGGTTTTTGTACCTTTTGGATATTTAAATTTTCTTAATTTTTTAGATTTTTTTGATTTTGTGGATTTCCTGGGTTTTTAGAATTTTCTGGATTGCTTGGGTTCTTTGGATTTGATTTTTTTTATCTTCTAGATTGTTTGGAATTTATAGATTTTTTAAAATTTTCTGGATTATTCCGATTTTTTAATTTTCTAGTTTCTTTTGGATTCTTTAGAATTTTTGGATTTTATGGAATTTTTGGATATTTTCAATTTTTTGGATTTTCGGATTTTTTAAATTTTCTGGATCGTTTGATTTATATGGATTTCTAGTACTTTTTGGATTTTTGAATTTTCTCGATTTTCCGGACTTTTTGGATTTTTTTGATTTCCAGGATTTTTAGGATTTTCTGGATTGCTTGGGTTCTCTAGATTTCTGATTTTTTTGGACCTTCTAGATTGTTTGGATTTAATTGACTTTTTAGGATTTTCCAGATTATTTTTTATTTTTGAGATTCTCTTGGATTTTTTTAGATTTTTTGGGATTTTCGGATTTTCTGGATTCTCTTACATTTTTTGAATTTTCTGGATTTCCTGGATTTGGATTTTTTGGAATTTTCTGGATTTGGATTTTTTGGAATTTTCTGGATTTTCTAGATTGTTTGGATTTTATAAATTTTTTTGGACTTTCAGGATTTTTTGGATTTACTGGACTTTGGATTTCTGAATATGGATTTTTTGGGTTTTTCCGGATTATTTAATTTTTGGAGTTTCTGAATTTTTTGTATTTTTTTATTTTTTTTATTTTCTGGATTTCTTTATTTTTTGGATTTTCGGGATTGTTAGGAATTTTTGGATTTTATGCTTTATTGGATTTTCTGGACTGTTTAGATTTTTTGGACCCTGCAAATTATTCGGACTTTTTTGGATTTTCTGATATTTTTTTTTTATTTTTTGGGTTTTCCGGGTTTTCTAGATTTTCTGGATTTTTTGAAGTTTTTTATATTTTCTAGATTTTTTGGATTTTCTGGATTGTTTGGTTTTTATGCATTACAAAAGAATGCATTCTTGGATTTTTTGAATTTTCTGATTTTCCGGATGTTTTTTTATTTTTTTTTAATTTCCAGATTTCCTGGATTTTTTAAATTTTCTGGACTTTTTGCAATTTTGTTTGATTTTTCTGGATTTCTAGATTGTTTGAATTATTGGATTTTGTTTTTTGGATTTTCTCGTTTTTCTGGACTGTTTACATTTCTTGGATTCTTCGGAAAATTGGGATTTTATGGATTTTTTTTTTGGATCTTTTAGACTTTTGGGATTTACCGGGTTTTCTGGATTGTGTGGATTTTTAATTTTTTTTATATTGTCTGCATTTTTTTAATTTTCTGGATCGTTTGGTTTTTGTACCTTTTGAATCTTTGAATTTTCTTAATTTTTCCTGGATTTTTAGGATTTCCAATTTTTTTGAATTTTCGGATTTTTTAAATTTTCTGGATCGTTTGGTTTATATGGATTTCCTGTACTTTTTGGATTATCGAATTTTCTGGATTTTCCAGGATTTTCAGGGTTTTCTGGATTGCTTGGGTTCTATAGATTTCTGATTATTTTTTATTTTTTAGAATCTCTTGGATTTTTCTAGAATTTTTGGATTTTTTTTTGGATATTTTTGATTTTTTGGGATTTTCGAATTTTCTGGATTCTCTTAAATTTCTTGAATTTTCTGGATTTTTAGGTGTTTATAAATTTTCTGGATTTCCTGGATTTGGATTTTTTGGAATTTTCTGCAGTTTCTAGATTGTTTGGATTTTATAGATTTTTACGATTTTCTGATTATTCGGACTTTTTTATTTTTTAGATTCTTTTGGATTCTTTGAAATTTTTGGATTTTATGGATTTTTTGTGATTTTCGAATTCTTTGAACTTTTTTAAGTTTCTGGATTTTTTGAATTTTTTTTTGATTTTCTGAATTTTTTATTTCTTGGATTTTCTGGATTTTATGACTTTTTGGACTTTCTAGTTTTTCTGAATTGTTGGATTCTTTTTTATTTCTTGGACTTTTTGGGTTTTCTATATTTTTTGAATTCTTTTTTGGACTTTTTGGGTTTTCCGGGTTTTCTGGATTGTGTATTATTTGAAATTTTTGATATTTTCTGGATTTCTGGATCTTTAATTTTTTTGGATTTGGATTTTTTGGATTTTCTAGATCGTTTGGATTTTATGGATTTTTTGGCATTTTCTGGATTATTCGAATGTTTTGGATATTTTCAATTTTTTGGGATTTTCGGATTTTTTAATTTTCTGGATCGTTTGGTTTATATGGATTTCTTGTACTGTCTGGATTTTTGAATTTTCTGGATTTTTAGGATTTTCTGGATTGCTTAGGTTCTCTAGATTTCTGATTTTTTTTTGGACCTTCTAGATTGTTTGGATTTTATGGACTTCTTAGGATTTTCTAGATTATTTTTTAGATTCTCTTGGATTTTTTTAAGAATTTTTGGATTTTGTTTTTTTTGGATATTTTCGATTTTTTTGGGATTTTCGGATTTTCTGGATTCTCTTAAATTTTTTAAATTTTCTGGAGTTTCTAGATTGTTTGGATTTTATAGATTTTTTACGATTTTCTGATTATTCGGACTTTTTTATTTTTTAGATTCTTTTGGATTCTTTAAAATTTTCTGGATTTTTTGAATTTTTTGTATTTTCTGAATTTTTTATTTTTTGGATTTTCTGGAATGTTTGGGATTTTTGGATTTTATGCCTTTCTGGACTTTCTAGTTTTTCTGAATTGTTTACATTTGTTGGATTTTTCGGATCATTCGGGTTTGTTTTGGATTATCTGATTTTTTTTATTTCTTGCACTTTTTGGGTTTTCTAGGTTTTTTGAATTCTTTTTTGGACTTTTTGGGTTTTCTGGATTGTGTGGATTATTTAAAATTTTTGATATTTTCTGGATTTCTGGATTTTTAATTTTTTTGGAATTGGATTTTTTTAATTTTTTTGAGTTTTTGGGATTTTCTGGATTATTCGGATTTTTTGGATATTCTGAAATGTTTATGGATTTTTTGGATATTTTCGATTTTTCGGGATCTTCGAATTTTTTTGGATTTTCTTAAATTTTTTGGATTGTGAGATTTCTCGAGGTTTCTGGGTTTCATGTATTTCCTGGATTTTTTCGTTTTTTAAATTTTTTAGATATTTACGATTTTCTGGATTATCGGATTTCTTGAGGCTATTGTATTCTTTGAATTTTTTGGATTTTGCCTGTTTTTTAGTTTCTTTATTTTTTCAATTACTCGATTTTTCATTGTTCCGATTTTATGATTTTAGGTTTTTTAAATTTTTTAAATTGTTCATTTCTTCATTATTTTTTGTTTCTTCACGTCTTCACTTGAATGAAAAATTATAAACTCGAAAGAAACATAAAAAAATAAAATAAATGAAAAAGCGAAAAGTTGTGATATGAAATCTAGAAAATTAATCTTATAAAATCGGGAAAATGAAAAATCGAAAAATGAAAACTTTTAAACGAAAAATTGTTAAACTAACTGTAGTTTAGAAGATTATCTGTCTATAAAAAACGAATACAGACGCGGATACACGGCAGACAGACACACGAAAACCAGAGACCCACGTTTTCGTATTCAACGGGTCGAGAAAACATAAAAGTAGCGAGTCGCCCGATGAACTCGATTACAATACTTCCTTAGCTTACGCTCGGAAAACAATATCAAAAAGTACCTTTTTTGCTAGACGTCGGCGACACATCCGTAATATGAAACGACTTCATCTCTTCCAACAAATCGTTAGTAGGATCAGGCTGGATACACCCCGGCTCGAAACTAATCTTCTCATCGTCCACAGTCCTGAAAATCCAATTTTTCACACCTCTTAAAACCCAAAATAAGCGAAAAATACATACTTCGTCACAAGTTTAGTATTATTCACATCCAAATCACTCACAAACACCCCAAAATCCAAAAGCCGTTTCATGCGCACCATCTTTTCGGTACTTTCATCCCCTACATCATCCTCCTTAAAATTCAACTCTTTAAAATTCTTCAAAAGCGGCCGAAACCCTTGCAGCATTTTATCCTCAAACAGGGGCGTGTTCGCGTCTACAAAAACAAAACCACCCACAATCAGTGACTCCCCACAACAACCTAACCTCACATTTCGAACAATCAAAATCTTTCAAATACGGCTGCACGTTGTTCAGCAGCTTGCACAAACTCGGCCAAATCTGCAGCCTGTTGGTGAAAATCACCTCCTTGAGCACGTCGGGCTCGTTCTTGATCCAGTAGGTCAGAAGTTTCACTGAAAACAGACCAATCAGAACGTTGCTGTGGTCACGTGACCAAGGACTGCGTTTTGTCGCGCAGTGTACCTGCCGGGAGGGCGTAGTACTCCAGCAGACTCTCGTCGTTTTTCAGGGTGTGTACAGGAATGAGGAACGCGCTCAACGACCCCGCCAACAGATCTAGGATGTGTTGTCTGACGATTTTTTCGTCTTCCGTCAATTCGTCCGTGAGACTCGTCGAAGTCACGTGTTTTAAGGCATACAAGTTGATGGCAGTAATTTTGATCAGTTTTTCGCTGGTGAAACTCTGCGTCGCCACTAACGCTGTCATTGTGGCGTTCAAGCTTTTGACGCCGACTTCGGCCTGGGTTAGGTCTGTGGCGGTGTGGAGGAGGGCGTGGGTGCATAGGAAAATTTGGATGAACTCGTTGACGGTGATTTTGCTATGAATTTTCTCAAGGGGGCTGAAATTTCCATTGATTGTATTACTAACATTGTTTTTTTTTTTAATAAGTACCTTTCTTTGTCAATTGCTGAGCTTAAAGTACTCAGGAGGTTTGTAGTAGACGCTGGAAAGGGGTTTTTCACTGCAATTCCTCTGATGTAGTAGAACACAGTTGATAATTTATCCCCCTGACTGGCTTCCAACAGGGCTAGTTGGTTATACGGGTGTCCGCTAGTGGGCGACACTAAAATAGCTTGCCTGAAACCCAAAATGAGCAACCTTCACACTAAAACCGCCCCCTTACTTATAAAAATTCTCCGCTTGTTTTCTTTGGTTCCTGTATCTAGCAATATCACCTAAATGCACTAAACAGTACTGACAAATATAGACGCAAGACGACGACTGGGGCAAATTTAATTCAGTCGCGAAATTCGTTTCACCATAGGCATTTCCCCGCCGTCTGAATGGCAAATCAATATCAAAAACGTTGCACAGTTCGTGCAACAACGTCAAATAAAACCCCGACGCGGCCTCCAAGCACCACGTCAAGAGTGCCTGACACTCAGACCGACGAGCATTCTAAAAAACCCCACTCAAATTAATTCTCCCACCACAAAACCCACCTTTTTGTCTCTAGTTAACTCCTGAAGCACGGAAATGTGATTCTTGAACCCTATGTTCCACAAGTCTTGCTCCACTTTCTTGTCCAGCGCGTACTCCAGATCCAGAACTAGGGCCTGGTGGTAAATAGTCTGCAGTTTTTGCTGATCAGTCCATGCCTGCGAGTCCGATAGCAGGTCGCTTTTTTTCAAAACACGAACCTTCAAGTCCTCAGCTTGCCTGTAACGACTAATTTAGCGACGAATCGGTTTTTATTGGGGTTTTTACTTCAGGATTTGGACAGCTGCTTTGTAGCCCATTCTTGGTGAATCTTGACCAGGAAAGCGATATTAAACAATAATGAACCCCACACATAGCCTATTTAGGCGCGAATTCATCACTAAAACATTTATAAATGAGAGAATAAGTGGAAAATATGCGAAACAAACAAAATTTGAGGTTTGAGGTTAGGAGTAGGTTTACTGATGAAGCGAATTGTCAAAGTCACGTGATGATGTAATACAAACTATTGCGTAAACGAACTTTTGAATAATGGTTACAATGCGGCACGAATTCGTCGCAATTTCGTTTGACCGACGTTTTTAAACCAAACTTGCTTTTTCTAGCCCAGTCACAAAAAAACACAAAATTAAATACTACTCAAACCCAAACCAGTTCAAAGTAGTGCAAATGTACCACCCTTCAAGTCTTAACAATTAACTCTTGTTTTTCGTACTAAACCGGTGTTAATTTAAGTACTGTGTTATGTAAATTGGTCATAATGAACGTCCTGCGAAAATTCCCACCATCCAGTCAAAGTTCATGTTTCAAGGTAATTTTGAGGTTATGTCAGTTTTATTTTATAAAGAGGCGCGATTCTAGAGATTTTTGTCGTCCAAACAACCCAGCGAGGCTTTAAAACAGCACCAGGCCAAAATCATGGGTCGCGGGCTCCCCACTAAAAAACCCATCGATGGGGTTAAGCACGTCATCGTAGTTTCGTCTGGTAAAGCCGGCGTTGGAAAAAGTACAACTTCAGGTTAATCATAATCCAAGCTGTTAGTTGCAATGTGGTGTGCTCATCGCTCTTACCATTAAAGTAGGCGGTCACGTTATGACGTAATGGTGGGAGGAGCCCACTTGACCAATCGTGTACTAAAGTCAAGTTTGCAGTGAATTTAGCCGCAGGTCTCAAACTAGCTTATCCCGATTCGGACGTAGGGTTGCTCGATGTGGATGTGTTCGGGCCGTCCATACCCTTGATGATGAATCTGCACGATACGCTGCTATTAAACGAAAAAAATTTGATGGTGCCTTTGGTTAATTATGGAGTGAAATGGTGGGTCCAAACGTTGTTAATTTTTTGGGATTTTCGGATTTTTTAAATTTTCTGGATCATGTGGTTTATATGGATTTCTTGTACTTTTTGGATTTTTGAATTTTCTGGATTTTTTGATTTTTTGATTTCCAGGATTTTCAGGATTTTCTGGATTGCTTGGGTTCTCTAGATTTCTGATTATTTTTAATTTTTTAGATTCTCTTGGGTTTTTAAGAATTTTTGGATTTTGTTTTTTTTTTTTGGACATTTTCGATTTTTTTGGATTGTCGGATTTCTGGATTCTCTTAAATATTTTGAATTTTCTGGATTTTTAGGTTTTTATAAATTTTCTGGATTTCCTGAATTTGGATTTTTTGGAATTTTCTGGAGTTTCTAGATTGTTTGGATTTTATAGAATTTTTACGATTTTCTGATTATTCGGACTTTTTTATTTTTTAGATTCTTTCGGATTCTTTAAAATTTTTGGATTTCATGGATTTTTTGGGATTTTCGGATTCTCTCGAATTTTTTTAATTACCTGAATTTTTTATTTCTTGGATTTTCTGGATTGTTTGGAATTTTTGGATTTTATGACTTTTTGGACTTTCTAGTTTTTCTGAATTGTTTAGATTTGTTGGATTCTTTTTTATTTCTTGGACTTTTTGGGTTTTCTAGATTTTTTGAATTCTTTTTTGGACTTTTTGGGTTTTCCGGGTTTTCTGGATTGTGTGGATTATTTGAAATTTTTGATATTTTCTGGATTTCTGGATTTTTAATTTTTTTGGGTTTGGATTTTTGAATTTTTTGGATTTTCTAGATCGTTTGGATTTTATGGATTTTTTTGATTTCCTGGATTTTTAGGATTTTCTGGGTTCTCTAGATTTCTGATTTTTTTTGGACCTTCTAGATTGTTTGGATTTTATGGACTTTTTAGGATTTGCTAGATAATTTTTTATTTTTTAGATTCTCTTGGATTTTTTTAGAATCTTTGGATTTTGTTTTTTTGGATATTTTCGATTTTTTGGGATTTCCGGATTTTCTAGATTCTCTTAAATTTTTTGAATTTTCTGGAGTTTCTAGATTCTTTGAATTTTATAGATTTTTTACGATTTTCTGATTATTCGGACTTTTTTTTAATTTTTAGATTCTTTTGGATTCTGTACAAATTTTGGATTTTATGGATTTTTTGGGATTTTCGGATTCTCTAGAATTTCTTAATTTTCTGGATTTTTTGAATTTTTTTGATTTTCTGAATTTTTAGTTTTTTGGATTTTCTGGATTGTTTGGAATTTTTGGATTTTATGACTTTTTGGACTTTCTAGTTTTTCTAATTGTTTAAATTTGTTAGATTCTTTTTTATTTCTTGAACTTTTTGGGTTTTCCGGGTTTTCTGGATTGTGTGGATTAGTTGAACTTTTTGATATTTTCTAGATTTCGGGATTTTTAATTTTTTTGAATTTGGATTTTTTGAATTTTTTGGATTTTCTAGATCGTTTGGATGTTATGAATTTTTTGGGATTTTCTGGATTATTCGAATTTTTTGGATATTCTGGATTGTTTATGGATTTTTTGGATATTTTCGATTTTTTGGGATCTTCGGATTTTTTTTGATTTTCTTAAATTTTTTGAATTATTGAGAACATTTATAAATGAGAGAATAAGTGGAAAATATGCGAAAAAACAAAATTTGAGGTTTGAGGTTAGGAGTAGATTTACTGATGAAGCGGATTGTCAAAGTCACGTGATGATGTAATACAAACTATTGCGTAAACGAACTTTTGAATAATGGTTACAATGCGGCACGAATTCGTCGCAATTTCGTTTGACCGACGTTTTTAAACCAAACTTGCTTTTTCTAGCCCAGTCACAAAAAACGACAAAATTAAATACTACTCAAACCCAAACCAGTTCAAAGTAGTGCAAATGTACCACCCTTCAAGTCTTAACAATGAACTCTTGTTTTTCGTACTAAACCGGTGTTAATTTAAGTACTGTGTTATGTAAATTGGTCATAATGAACGTCCTGCGAAAATTCCCACCATCCAGTCAAAGTTCATGTTTCAAGGTAATTTTGAGGTTATGTCAGTTTTATTTTATAAAGAGGCGCGATTCTAGAGATTTTTGTCGTCCAAACAACCCAGCGAGGCTTTAAAACACCACCAGGCCAAAATCATGGGTCGCGGGCTCCCCACTAAAAAACCCATTGATGGGGTTAAGCACGTCGTCGTAGTTTCGTCTGGTAAAGGCGGCGTTGGAAAAAGTACAACTTCAGGTTAATCATAATCCAAGCTGTTAGTTGCAATGTGGTGTGCTCATCGCTCTCACCATTAAAGTAGGCGGGCACGTTATGACGTAATGGTGGGAGGAGCCCACTTGACCAATCACGTACTAAAGTCAAGTTTGCAGTGAATTTAGCCGCAGGTCTCAAACTAGCTTATCCCGATTCGGACGTAGGGTTGCTAGATGTGGATGTGTTCGGGCCGTCCATACCCTTGATGATGAATCTCCACGATACGCCGCTATTAAACGAGAAAAATTTGATGGTGCCTTTGGTTAATTACGGAGTGAAATGGTAGGTATTCAGGTGGGTCCAAACGTTGTTAATTTTTTTATTATAGTATGTCAATGGGGTTTTTGATTGAAGAAGGGGCTCCTGTTATTTGGAGGGGTTTGATGGTGATGCAAGCTTTAGACAAATTGTTGCGACAAGTGGATTGGGGCTCAATCGACTATTTGGTGGTTGATACGCCCCCAGGAACCGGCGATACGCACTTATCTTTAGTGCAAAATGTGCCTATTTCAGGGGTTCTTCTTATAACAACCCCCCAGCCGGCGTCGCTTCAAGTCACTAAACGTGGAGCCGTCATGTACCAAAAGTTGGCAGTACCTATTATAGGTTTGGTGGAAAATATGTCTTCAGTGACGTGTCCGTCGTGTTTAAATAGCGTCAAACTTTTTGGAGACGGTACTACCAGTTTGGCTGCTGAGGTTAACTCGAGTATCATTGAAAGCTTCCCTTTAGATCAACTAATTTCGTCTAGTACTGATGGTGGTACGCCTGTTGTGGTCAAAGACCCGGGGAACTTACAGTCGAAGTCGTACGTAAGTTTGGCGAAAAAAGTGGTCGAATTTTTAGAAAAAAATAAACGAAGTAGTTCGTAGTATTTTATTATTTTTTTTATTTTGCTTTCCCTTGTTTGGCCACTTCCTCCATAGCCTTCTTCACCGTCTCGGGATCCCCTAGAAACTTCAAACTCCCGTCACGACACGGTCTCAAACGTTCATCCAGAATATACACAAACGGAATCCCCGTGGGCAAATTCAACCCCATGATTCTCTCCTCGTCCATTCGATCCAGATGTTTAACAATCCCCCGCAGACTATTCCCATGCGCCACAATAATAACCTCCTTCCCTTCCTTAATCCTCGGCGCGATTTTTTCATTCCAAAACGGCAGCGTCCTCTCAATAGTCAGCTTCAAGCTCTCGAACATCGGAAACTGGTCTCTAGGCGGGCCGTTTGTGTACCTCGGGTCGTCAATGATCTCCTGGTAATACGGATGCTTGTCGTCCATGGCGGGCGGAGGCACGTCGTAGCTCCGCCTCCAAATCTGCACTTGCTCCTCCCCGTACTTGGTGGCCGTCTCGGTTTTGTTCAAGCCTGTCAAAGCGCCGTAGTGGCGCTCGTTGAGTCGCCACGTTTGCTCGACGGGGATGGTTTCCTGGCCCAGGATTTTGAGGATGATGGAGAGGGTTTCGTGGGCGCGGGATAGGAGTGAAGTGAAGGCGATGTCGAATTTGTGGTTGGAGTCTTTGAGGGCTTGGCCTGCCTTGGCAGCTTCTTCTTTGCCTTTGTCGCTCAAGTGGGCGTCCACCCAGCCGCAGAAGAGGTTCTTTTGGTTCCATTCGGACTCGCCGTGGCGGACCATGACGACTTTGTAGGGAGCCATTGTGGGAATGTCGCGCTGGTTGAAGTGGCAGTTTTGGACGTTTGGGTGACATGGTACGTCATGGTTGTGGGTTGCTGGGTGATAAATTGATAATGATAATAATAGAAAAATGCGTCGAAGGTTATTTCAATAGGTAAATTTCGCTTCTTTGAAAAGTTATAAAATTTGTTTGCGATTTTATGTTTCATTTTCTTTATTTTTTAATGTGAAAATTTTCAATTAAAAAAATTGACGATTTTAGATTTTTTCCATTTTTCAATTAGCTATTGGAATTTTTAAATTTTCAATTTTTAATTCTTCAATTTATTGATATTTGGTTTTTCTAATTTTCGATCTTCCAGTATTACAGTTATAATTTTTCGATTTTACAATTTTTGGGTTTTCGAATTTTTCGATTCGATTTTTTTTTTAATTTTTTTGATTCATTGATTTTTTTCGATATCTAAGTTTCTTGATTTTTAGTATTTCAATGTTTCGATTTTTCGTTTCTTTAATTTTCGATTAGCAATTTTTGAATTTTTCATTTTTCTGTCTTGAATTTTAAGATATGCATTCTTCGAGTTTTCATTTTAAAATTATTCAGTTTTCCGATTTGCCAACTTTTGGATGTCTTAGTTTCGCATTTTTACAAATTTTCGAATAGCAATTTTTTGTTTTCTACTTTTTCTTTTTTCAATGGGAAATTTTTCAATTTTTTGATTTTTCAACTTTGGATTTTTCGTTTCTTCAATTCCAGATTTTTCGGTTTTTCGATTTTCAAATTTTTTGTCTTTAATTTTTGATTTGTAATTTTTCTAGTTTTTATGTTACATATGTATCTAATAATTATTACAATTTTGAAAATCTTTCACTTTTTCAATTTTACAATTTTGGAATTTTTCCATTTTTCACTTATTATTGGATTTCATTTTTTGATTTTTAATTCTTCAATTTATTGATATGTAATTTTTCAATTTTTCGATCTTCCAATATTACAGTTGTTCGACGTTACAATTTTGGCAATTCTATAATTTTTCGATTTTGCAGTTTTTGAGTTTTTAAATTTTTCGATTCAATTCGTTTTTTCCCAATTTTTTGATTCGTTGATTTTTTCGATTTTTAGTTTTTCAGTGTTTCGATTTTATTATTTTTTAATCAATTTCGATTTTTTTTATTTCTCATTTCTTCAATTTTCGATTAGCAAATTTTGAATTTTTCATTTCTTATTTCTTGAATTCTGCGATACGCATTCTTCGAGTTTCATTTTAAAATTATTCAGTTTTCCAATTTTCCAACTTTTGGATGTTTCAGTTTTTCATTTCTACAATTTTTCGAACAGCAATTTTTGTTTCGGTTTTTTATTTTCTTTATTTTTAAAATTTTCGGTTTTTCAATGTTCTAATTTTCTAATTTTTCTTTTTTTTTTTCAATGTGAAATGTTTCAATTTTTCGATTTTTCAAATGTAGGTACACTTTTTAATTTTTCGTTTTTTCGATTACATATTTTTCAGTTTATCGATTTTTCAATTTTTCGTGTCTTCTATTTTTCGTCTGCAATTTTTCTAGTATTTATTTTACATACAATTATGTGTCTAATAATTATTACAATTTTTAAAATTTTTTACTTTTTCAATTTTACGAGATTAGAATTTTTCCATTTTTCAATTTATTGATATTTAATTTTTCTATTTTTCGGTCTTTCAATATTACAATTCGATTTTACGCTTTTTGGGTTATACAATTTGTCAATGTTTCGATATTTTTTATCAATTTCGATTTTTTAATCTTTCGATTTGCAATTTTGAATTTTTCATTTTTTTGTTCCTTCAATTTTACGATATGAATTCTTCGAATTTTCATTTTAATATTTTTCAGTTTTCCGATTTTTCAATATTTCATTTCTATAATTTTTTGGTTTTCGGTCTTCTGACTTTCTAATTTTTCGATCTTGCAATTTTTCGTTTATTCAGTTTTTGATTTACCATTTTTCTATTTTTCATTTTAAATATGTAATAATTATAATAATTATTGATTTAAAAATTTTTCACTTTTTCAATTTTAGGATTTTCGATTTTTTTTTCCAACTTTTGAATGTTTCAATTTGTCATTTCTACAACTTTTCGGATGGCCATTTTTTGTTTAAGTTTTTATTTTTTTTATTTTTTCAAATTTTCGGTTTATTATTACTTTTAATTTTCTAATTTTTCTTTTTTTCGATGTGAAATTTTTCAATTATTCGGTTTTCAATTTTTCAACTTTTTAATTTTTCGTTTTTTTCAATTTCAGATCTTTTAGTTTCTCGATTTTTCAATTTTTGATTTGCAATGTATCTAATTTTAAAATTTTTTCACTTTTTCAATTTTACGATTTTAGAATTTTTCCATTCCAATATTACTTTTTTTCGACTTTATAATTTTGGCGATTTTACAATTTTTGGGTTTTCAAATTTTTCGATTCGATTTTTCTTTTTTCCAATTTTTTTATTCAATTTATTTCCGTTTCTTCAGTTACTCGATTTACAATTTTTCGATGTTTCGATTTTTTTTTTAATTTTTTTCTTTAATTTTACATGTATTCTTCGAGTTTTCATTTTAAAATTTTTCAGTTTTCCGATTTTCCAACTTTTAAATCTTTCAATTTTGTAATTTTTCGAACTGTCAATATTTCATTTCTACAATTTTTTGATTTTTCAATCTTATGATTTTCTAATTTTTCGTTCATCCAATTTTTGTTTTGTAATCTTTCGAATTTTCAATACTTCATTTCTACAATTTTTTGATTTTTCAATTTTTCGGTTTTTCAATCTTCTGATTTTCTAATTTTTCGATTTTTTTTTATTTTTTCATTTCTTTTGTTCCTTTAATTTTACGGCATGCATTCTTCGAGTTTTCATTTAAAAATTTCTCATTTTCCGATTTTCCAACTTTTGAATCTTTCAATTTTTAGAGTTTGCAATTCGATTTTTCAGTATTTCATTTCTACAATTTTTCGATTTTTCATTTCTGCAATTTTTCGGTTTTTCAATTTTTGTTTTGTAATTTTTCGAATTTCCAATACTTCATTTCTACAATTTTTTGATTTTTCAATTTTTCATTTCTACAATTTTTCGATTTTTCATTTCTGCAATTTTTCGGTTTTTCAATTTTTGTTTTGTAATTTTTCAAATTTCCAATACTTCATTTCTACAATTTTTTGATTTTTCAATTTTTCATTTCTACAATTTTTCGGTTTTTCAATCTTCCGATTTTCTAATTTTTCGATTTTTCAATTTTTATATTAATTTTTCGTTTTTTTCATTTTAGATTTTGAAAATTTTCGTTTATTCAATTTTTGATTTACAATTTTTCTAATTTTCATTTTTAAATATGTATCTAATAATTAGTATAATTTTAAAAATGTATCACTTTTTCAATTCAAGGATTTTAGAATCTTTCCATTATTCAAATATTGGATTTTAAAACTTTTTCAATTATTCAATTTTTAGATTTTTAATTTTTCAATCTTCTGATTTTCTAATTTTCCAACTTTTGAATCTTTCAATTTTTCGAATTTTCAATACATATTTCATGTCTACAATTTTTCCATTTTTCATTTCTACAATTTTTTAATTTTTTGATCTTCCAATATTACTTCTTTTTCGACTTTACAATTTTGGCGATTCTATCGTTCTTTGATTTTACAATTTTTGGGTTTTCTAATTTTTCGATTTGATTTTTCTTTTTTCCAATTTTATGATTCAATTTATTTCCGTTTCTTCAGTTAATCGATTTACAATTTTTCGATGTTTTAAATTTTATTTTCATTTTTTTATTTAATTTTACGACATGTATTCTTCGAGTTTTCATTTTAAAATTTTTCAGTTTTCCGATTTTCCAACTTTTGAATCTTTCAATTTTTAAATTAATTTTTTAATTTTTCGTTTTTTTCATTTTAGATTTTGAAATTTTTCGTTTATTTAATTTTTGATTTACATTTTTTCTAATTTTCACTTTAAATATGTATCTAATAATTACTATACATAATTTTAAAAATGTATCACTTTTTCAATTATAGAATTTTAAAATCTTTCTATTTTTCAGTTATCCAATTCTCGACCTCCTGATTTCCTAATTTTTAGATTTTTCAACTTTTAAATTTATATTTTAATTTTTCGTTTTTTCCGCTTTAGATTTTGCAATTTTTCATTTAATTTAATTTTTCAATTTGTCGATATTTAATTTTTCGAACTTTCAGTATTACAGTTTTTTGACTTTACAATTTTGACGATTCTACAATTTTTCCATTATACAATTTTTGGGTTTTCCAATTTTTCAATTCGATTCGTTTTTTCGTTTTTTCCAATTTTTCCATTCGTTAATTTTTTTCATTTTTTGTTTTTCAATGTTTCGATTCTTCGTTTTTTCAGTTCTTCGATTTGCAATTTTAAGATTATTCAATTTTTCGACTTTTCAAATCAAAAAATGGAAAGAAACTTAAAAATCGAATAAGTGCAAAATCCAAATAATGAACATTTTCATATTTCAGATAGACCAAATTTTGTGATGACGTCATGACCTGACCTAACCTTAAAACGTTTGCAAGATTTCACAGCATTCGGTTTTGCAGTTTCAAAGTTAAACTTCAAAATGCTATTACACATTTTTAATTTTTTTTCCAAAAATCTGAATGTGTAGGGTGAAAACTCAACAGATTATCCGTCCACTAAAAATCGGGACAGACGGCAGACAGACACGCGGAAACAGGCGACCTAAAATATTTATTTGTACTCTAGGGGTCATGAAACGTCGAGAAAACACAATGGATGATGGACTCGGATTACAATACTTCCTTAGCTTACACTCGGGAAGTAAAAGACTTTTAAATTCCAGATTCATTTATTGAAAAAACCCTCCATTCTCACTTCGCCTTCCCCTGACTAGCCACCGCCTCCATGGCCTTCTTCACCGTCTCCGGGTCCCCCAGAAACTGCAAACTCCCATCCGGACACGGCTTCATGTTATCATCCAAAGTATACACAAACGGAATCCCCGTCGGTAGATTCAACCCCATAATTTTTTCCTCGCTCATCTGGTCCAAATGTTTGACAATCCCCCTCAGACTATTCCCATGCGCCGCAATAATCACCTGCTTCCCCGCCTTGACCTTGGGCACGATCCTCTCATTCCAAAACGGCAGCGTCCTCTCAATCGTCAGCTTCAGACTCTCAAACATCGGAAACTTATCCTGCGGCGGCCCGTTCTTGTACCTCGGATCGCACACAATCTGCTGATAATACGGGTGCTTTTCGTCCATCGGGGGCGGAGGCTTGTCGAAGCTCCGCCTCCAAAGCTTCACCTGCTCCTCCCCGAACTTCTTCGCCGTCTCGGTCTTGTTCAACCCGGTCAGAGCGCCGTAGTGGCGCTCGTTTAGGCGCCACGTGGTCTCAACCGGGATTCGCTGACCCAGGGTTTTGAGGATGATGCAGAGGGTTTCTTGGGCCCGGGACAGCACCGAGGTGTAGGCCTGGTCGAACTTGTATCCAGACTTTTTGAGGTACTTTCCGGCGTTGGCAGCTTCCTGTTTACCCTTGTCGCTCAAATGGGCGTCCACCCAGCCGCAGAAAAGGTTCTTCTGGTTCCATTCGGACTCGCCGTGACGGACCATCACGATTTTGTAGGGGGCTTTCGATTGGGAGCAACATCGGCGCAGTTTTAATGTGGGTGTCAGTTTTAGACAGTGGGATGACACGAGGTACGCCATAATTTTATTATTTTTTTAGAATCAAGTTGGCTGGTCATCATAATAAAAAAAGAAACACTTGGGGGCGACTGTGTGAGCATATAATGCTGCTCGAGAACGAGGTGCGATGTTCTCACGCTTAATTCTTATGGAAAAATATGTTTTATTAGTCCTTGCAACAACCCATAAACATAAATCTATCTAAAATACAATAAAATGATTTATAATAATTAGCGTTGGAAGTATATGTTGAGCATACAAAAAATTCAAATACGTACATACAATATTGTGTCCAGTACCAAATATTGTATCTTCCGGTGTCAACAGTTCCTTAAATACTTAAAACGATGGTCACAGAAAAATTAAAATTGCTAAATACACAATATGTACACTTTTTCATTAAATTAGTAAAAAAATACAGGCTCATACATTCAAAAATCCTTGTAAAAATAAGAAAATATGGGAATTTCATAGAAAAACGAATCAAATAACGTCCAGTCACAACTTATACAACACCAGTTGACTAAAAAAATGACACTTAAATTACCATCTCTTCTTGTGTTCATCCATTGATACGCCCCCGGGGCCTAAGTATACTATCATGAGGAGCCCTCCGATTACTGATAAAGTCTACGAAAAAAAAAAATCAAAATTGGGACACAACGAATTTATCTAGTACGTACCTGGAAGAAATCGTATTTCAAGAAATCACGCAACGGTTTGTACGATGGAATATTCCACCAAGCGTTATGGTAGAAGTTGAGTGTTGTAAGTAATAATACCAAAATTAGGGCTGACAATTTTGTTTTGTAACCTATTGTAACTAAAACCATCAAAGCTGATCCGAGGAGATCTAACAAAATCTGAAAAAAAAAAACCGAGTTAATATATCAAGTATGTGAAAGTTCCCTTTAAGCTAAAAACAATGGAGTTTACAGAATTTCAATATCTCTATCCGTTCTCAAGATATAAGGTCGTGGAGTTTTGATTGTGATCTGTATAGATGGGTGTGTCTATATAGGCTCCACCCCCACGATAACAAGATTGATTAAGTAACGAATTTACCTGAAAATACTCTGACCTATTTTAAACTTGTGTTAAATTTGACTTTTGACGTCCTTTAAACTTTTACATCACACAAAGTATGCTTAATAATTGAAAACTAGGTTAGTGGGTGTGGCGTACACAGCTCCGCCCCCAGAAACCTAGTTTTGAATCTGTTTGTAGCTAATATTCTTTTAAATGCAGGGTTGCTCGTCTAAGATTTACTCCTTGGTTTTTTATTTTATTTTCTAAAAAAATGTAAAAGTGGCCACTAGAAATAAAAGTATTTTTTTAACGAAAATGTTAAGAATTGAAAAATTGAAATATGTATTGAAAAATGAAAAATAGAAGTCAAAAACTGAAAAATCGAAAACTTTTAAAATGAAAACATTGAAAAATCTAAATTTGAAAAAGAGAAATTGAAACACTCCAAAATCAAAAACTGATGGATCAAAAAATTGAAAAATCGGTAAACCGAAGAATCAAAAAATCGTAGACGCGAAAAATCGGAAACTCGATAGTTGAAAATTGGAAAATCGAAAAACTGGAAAATTTAAAAACCGATGAAACGAAGAATACTTGGAAAATCCAAAAACTGAAAAATCGAAAAATTGAAACATGAAAAAGAAAAATTGTAAATCAAAAACTGAACATCAAAAACTGGATCATTGAAAAATGGAAAATTTAGAAAACAAATCAAAAAACACTAAAATCAAGAAATCGAAGAATCGAAAAGAAATAATTGAAAAATTGAAAAACTCAAAAATCTAAAAATTAAAAACAGAAATGAAAAATTCAAAAATTGTAATATTGAAAAATACAACTGAAAAGTAAAAAAATTAAAAAATCCGTAAAAAAATAACCGAAAAATTGAAAAATCGTAAACTGAAGAATCGAAAATTTGAAATATGGAATAAAAAATTGAAAAATCGAAAAACCCAAAAATCGAAAGATTAAAAACAGAAACGAGAAGTTCTAAAATTGAAATATTGAAAAATAGAATTGAAAGTCAAAAATTGAAAAATTCCAAAACTAAATACATAACTGAAAAATTGAAAAATTGTAACTGAAGAATCCAAAAATTGAAATATGGGAAAATGAAAAACTTGATAATTCAAAAACTGAAAAGTGGAAACCAAAAACTGAAAAATCGAAACTTTTGAATTGAAATATTGAAAAGAAGAAAAATTGAAGAATCAAAACCTAGCAAAATTGAAATGTCAAAAACTGAAGTCAAAAACAGAAAAATCCGAAAACTGAAAATCTTGAAATCTGATGAACCCAAAAATTAAAATTGGTAAGCCCAAGAACCAAAAAATCATAGACGCGAAAAATCGGATACTTGCAAATTCAAAAACTGAAAACAGGAAAACCAAAAAAACTGAAAAATCGAAACACAGTAAACTTGAAAAGTCAAAAACTGAAGTTTAAAATTGAAAAATCCAAAAATTGAAGAATCGAAAAATTTTAAAATAAAAATAATGAAAAATGGAAAATTTAAAAGACAAATCGAAAAACTCAAAAATCCAGAAATCGAAGAATCGAAAAGCAATAATTGAAAAATCGAAAAACCCACAAAGCAAAAAGTTAAAAACATCGAAACGAAAAATTCAAAAATTAAAATATTGAAAAATATGTAGAATTGAAAAGTCAAAAAATGAAAAATCCATTATCTAAATAATCGAAAATATGCAAACTCAAAAACTGAAAACTGGAAAACCCAAAAACTGAAAAATCGAAACTTTTGAATTTAAATATTGAAAAAAAAAGAAAAACTGAAGAATCGAAACATATGTAGTAAAATTGAAAAGTCAAAAACTGAAGCCAAAAATCGAAAACCAAATAACTGAAAAATCAAAAAACTTAAAAACTGAAATACTAAAAAATCGGTAATTGAAAAATCGAAAAACTGAAGAATCTAAAAATTTAATAATTGAAATCTTGAAAAATAGGAAAATTGAAAAGTCAAAAATTGAACAAATCCAAAAACTGATGATTCGAACAATAAAAAATTTAAAAACTGAAGGCTCGGAAAATTGAAAATCGAAGAACTGAAAATTCGGAACTTGGGAAATTCCAAAACTGAAAATTCGAAAAATCGAAAATCGAAAACTGAATATCGAAATATTTAAAATCGAAAACTTGGAAATGCAAAAACTGGAGAATCAAAAAGATTAAAGATTGAAAAATAAAAATTGAACATCGAAAACTGGAATATTGAAAAATCGAAAAATTTAAAGGACAAATCGAAACGCTCAAAAATCGGAGAATCGAAAAGGAATAATTGAAAAATTGAAATACTGAAAAATAGAATTCAAGTCCAACATTCAAAAATCGTAAACTGAAGAATCGAAAAATTGAAATACAGAAAAATGTATAATTGAAAAATCGAAAACTCGAAAATTCGAAAAATGAAAATCGGAAAGCCCAAAATCTGAAAAATCGAAACTTAGTAAAACTGAAAAGTCAAAAATTGAACTCAAAACTTTAAAAATCCAGAACTGAAAAACAGATAAATCGAAGAATTAAAAAATTGTTAAACCCGATAAGCAAAAAATCATAGACGCGAAAAATCGGAAACTTGCAAATTCAAAAACTGAAAACAGGAAAACCCAAAAACTGAAAAATCGAAGCACAGTAAACTTGAATAGTCAAAAACTGAAGTCTAAAATTGAGAAATCCAAAAATTAAAGAATCGAAAAATTTTAAAATAAAAATAATGAAAAATGGAAAATTTAAAAGACAAATCGAAAAACTCAAAAATCCAGAAATCGAAGAATCGGAAAGCAATAATTGAAAAATCAAAAAACCCACAAAACAAAAAGTTAAAAACATCGAAACAAAAAATTCAAAAATTAAAATATTGAAAAATAGAATTGAAAAGTTAAAAAATGAAAAATCCATTATCTAAATAATCGAAAAATTGAAAAATCGAAAATTTGCAAACTCAAAAACTGAAAACTGGAAAACCCAAAAACTGAAAAATGAATTCAAATATTGAAAAAAAAGAAAAACTGAAGAATCGAAACATATGTAGTAAAATTGAAAAGTCAAAAAACTTCAAAAATTGAAATACTAAAAAATCGGTAATTGAAAAATCGAAAAACTGAAGAATCTAAAAATTTAATACTTGAAATATTGAAAAATAGGAAAATTGAAAAGTCAAAAATTGAACAAATCCAAAAACTGATGATTCGAATAATAAAAAATTCAAAAACTGAATGCTCGGAAAATTGAAAATCGAAGAACTGAAAATTCGGAACTTGGAAAATTCCAAAACTGAAAAATCGAAAATCGAAAACTGAATAACTGAAAATCGAAATATTTAAAATCGAAAACTTGAAAATCCAAAAACTGGAACATTGAAAAATCGAAAAATTTAAAAGACAAATCGAAAAACCCAAAAATCGAAAAATTAAAAACAGAAACGAAAAATTCGAAAATTGAAATATTGAAAAATTGAACTTAAAAGTCAAAAATTTCAAAACCCGAAAACTAAGTAATCGAAAAATTGAAAAATCGGAAATTGTAAAATTAAAAAATCGAAAAGTTGAAAAATTTAAAAACAGAAGAAACAAAAAATATCTGGAAAATCCAAAAACTGAAAATTGGAAAAATTGAAAAATTGAAAACTGAAAAATCCAACACTTAAGAATTTGAAAAGTCTAAAAACTAGATAATTAAAGAATCGAAAAATTAAAGAATCAAAATATTCAATAACTGAAATATTAAAAAACTAGGAAAACTGAAAAGTCAAAAATTGAACAAACCAAAAACTGAAGAAATTCGAACAATTAAAACATCGAAAACTAAAAACTCGGAAAATTGAACCTGGAAAATCCCAAAACGGAAAATCGAAAAACTCAACTCGAAAATTCATAAACTGAAAAATCTAAAAACTGAAATATGGAAAGGAAAAATTGAAAATCGAAAAGTTGAAATATTGAAAAATGTAAAATGGAGCATCGAAAACTGGATCATTGAAGAATCGAAAAATGTAAAAGACAAATCGAAAAATTCAAAAATCAAGAAATGGAAAAGGAATAATTGAAAAATCGAAGAATTAAAAACAGACACGGAAAATTCAGAAATTAACATACTGAAAAATCGAAACTTCTGAATTGAAATATTGAAAAAAAAAAGAAAAATTTTAAAATGAAAATATTGAAAAATCTAAAATTGAAAAACAGACAAATCGAAAAACTCAAAAATCAAGAAATCGAAGAATCGGGAACGAATAATTGAAACATCGAAAAATTAAAAACAGACCCGGAAAATTCAAAAACTGAAATACTGAAAAATAGAATTGAAAAGTCAAAAATCGAAAAAACCGAAAACTAAATAATAGAAAAACTTTTGAAAGAAAAATTGACGAATCGAAACCTAGTAAAATTGAAAAATTGGTCTAAAGAGTTTAGACAGTACTTCCCTCGCTGTCGGAAACTTGACGACTGCATGCCTATTGTGTTTTTTTTCCCATTACGTTTTACCATCTACATAATATTCCTAATATAAGTACAACAATCGGTCCAGTACTTTCGGAGATTATCTGTCTAATAAAAATCCGGGACGGCAGACGGACAGACGGACGGACAGACGGACGGACAGACGGACGGACAGACGGACAGACGGACGGACAGACGGACAGACGGACGGACAGACGGACGGACAGACGGACGGACAGACAGACGGAAATGGGAGACCTATTTCTTCGTCTTCTAGGGGTCATGAAAGATCGAGAAAACGTAAAAGCAGAGAGTCGGCCTACGGACTCGATTACAATACTTCCTTTGCTTACGCTCGGGAAGTAAAAATATGAATGGAATGATAAATCACAAGTACAAACTCATCATATTTTTTGCATTTTAGATAGGATTTATTCAGCAAAATTTAAGGGTGACGTCATCAATTTTTTTAGGAGGGATGAACAAATACATTTTGAACAAAAGTTTACCATGCTTATAATAACTTTAAAATATTCCCAAGATTTCAAAGCATTCGGTTTTGTAATTCCTGATTAAATCGATAAAATAAATTCACGCCTTCATTAATTTTTTAGAGTCACCCTGCATATGCAAATCCAAAAATATGAATGGAATGATAAATCACAAGTACAGACTCATCATACTTTTACAGTTTAGATAGGATTTATTCGGCAAACTTTCGAGCTGACGTCATCAATTTTTTGGAGGGGATAAGCAAATATATTTTGACTAAAAATTTATTATGCTCTTTATAACCTTAAAACATCTGCAAGATTTCAAAGCATTCGGTTTTGTAGTTCCTGATTAAATCAATAAAATAAATTTACGCATTCATTAATTTTTTTGAGTCACCCTGTATATGCAAATCGAAAAAATTTGAATGGAATGATAAATCACAAGTACAGACTCATCATATTTTGTACATTTTAGATAGGATTTATTCAGCAAAATTTTGTGGTGACGTACATACATTTTTTAGGGGGGACGACCAAATACATTTTGATCAAAAATTTACCATGCTTATGATAATTTTAAAATATCTTCAAGATTTCGAAGCACTCGGTTTTGTAGTTCCTGAGTAAATCAGTAAAATAAATTTACGCTTTCATTTAATTTCTTGAATCACCCTGTATATGCAAATCCAAAAAATATGAATGGAGTGATAGATCACAAGTACAGACTGATCATATTTTGTGCATTTTAGATATGATTTATTCGGCAAATTTTCGAGCTGACGTCATCAAGTTTTTGGAGGGGATAAGCAAATATATTTTGTCTAAACATTTATTATGCTCTTTATAACCTTAAAACATCTGCAAGATGTCAGAGCATTCCGTTCTGTAGTTCCTGATTAAATCAATAAAATATTTTTACGCATTCATTAATTTTTTTGAGTCACTCTGTATATGCAAATCCAAAAAATATGAATGGAGTGATAAATGACAAGTACAGGCTCATCATATTTTGTACATTTTAGATATGATTTATTCGGCAAACTTTCGAGCTGACGTCATCAAGTTTTTGGAGGGGATAAGCAAATATATTTTGACTAAACATTTATTATGCTTTTTATGACCTTAAAACATCTGCAAGATTTCAGAGCATTCGGTGTTGTAGTTCCTGATTAAATCAATAAAATATATTTACGCATTCATTAATTTTTTTGAGTCACCCTGTATATGCAAATCCAAAAAATTTGAATGGAGTGATGGATCACAAGTACAGACTCATCATATTTTGTAAATTTTAGATATGATTTATTCCACAAACTTTTGAGCTGACGTCATCAAGTTTTTGGAGGGGATAAGCAAATATTTTTTGACTAAAGATTTATGATGCTCTTTATAGCCTTAAAACATCTGCAACATTTCAAAGCATTCTGGTTAGCAGATTAAAAATTAAATTTCAAAATGTTGTTTTATAATTTTGATTTTTTTTCCAAAAATCTGGACGTTTCGGGTGAAAAGTCGATTCAGAGTTGTAAACTACATGTGTAGGACTATGTTATTTTATACAATTGAAAACCCATTTACTATGTACAATTTTGAAGTGACGTCATCGCTTTAGTGGTGGGGATGATTAGACAAATTTTGGTTAGCGTTTTACCATCTACATGATATTCTTAATATAAGTACAAAATTTCACAACAATCGGTCGAGTACTTTCGGAGATTATCTGTCTAATAAAAATCCGGGACAACAGACGGACAGACGGACGGACAGACGGACGGACAGACGGACGGACAGACAGACGGAAATGGGAGACCTATTTCTTCGTCTTCTAGGGGTCATGAAAGATCGAGAAAACGTAAAAGTAGAGAGTCGGCCGACGGACTCGATTACAATACTTCCTTTGCTTACGCTCGGGAAGTAAAAATCAAAAACTCAAGTCAAAAATTGAAAAATTCAAAAACTGAAAAATCGAAAAATTTTAAAATTAAAAATGTAAAACTGAAAAACAGACAGACCGAAACATTCAACAAACAAAAAGCGAAAATTTTAAAAACTGATGAATCGAAAAATTAAAAAATCGGTAAGCCCAAGAATCAAAAAATCATAGACGCGAAAAATCGGAAACTGAATACTTGTAAAATTGAAAAATCGAAAAGCTGAAAAATTGAAAAATCGAAAAAATGAATATCTGGATAATCCAAAAACTGAAAATTGGAAAAATGAAAAATCTAAACTTAAACATTGAAATACTGAAAAATCGATAATTGAAAAGTTGTAAAGTCAAGAATTGAACAAACCAAACACTGAAGAATTTCGACCAATTAAAAAATCGAAAACTGAAGACTCGGAAAATTGAAAAAATCGGAACCTGGAAAATCCCAAAACTGAAAATTCGAAAAATTGAAAATCGAAAAGTGAATAATTGAAAAACTGAAAAACGAAAAATTGGAAACTCGAAAACTGAAAAATCGAAAAATTGAAATACGAAATAGAAAATTGAAATACGAAATAGAAAATTGAAAATCGAAATATTTGAAATCAAAAACTGAAGAATCGAAAAGTTGAAATATTGAAAGCTTTGAAAAATCGAAAAATTTTAAAATACAAATTGAAACCCACAAAAGTCTAAAAATTAAAAACATAGAAACGAAAAATTCAAAAATTGAAATACTGAAAAGCAGAATGAAAGTCAAAAATTCAAAAATCCGAAAACTATATACATAATCGAAAAATTGAAAACTTGCAAATTCAAAAAAAGAAACCTGAAAAACCCAAAAACTGAAAAATCGAAAAAATTTTAAAATGAAAATACTGAAAAATGAAAAATTCAAATTTAAAAAATCCGAAAACTAAATAATTGAAAAAATAAAACATCGTAAACTAAAGAGCCGAAAAATTGAAACATGGAAAAATGAAAATCGTATAATCGAAAAACCCAAAAACAAAAAATTAGAAACAGAAACGAAAAATTCAAAACTTAAAATATTGAAAAACAGAATTTAAGTCAAAAAATGAAATATCCGTAATCTACATAATGGAAAAATTGAAAATCGAAACTTTTTGAATTCAAATATTGAAAAAAAAGAAAAACTGAAGAATCGAAACATAGTAAAATTGAAAAGTCAAAAACTGAAAAATCGAAGCACTCAAAAGTCAAAAACTTAAAATTTTGAAAACTGATGAACCGAAAAATTAAAAAATTGATAAACCCAAGAACCATAATTGTAAAGTTGAAAAATTGAAAAGATGAAATATTTAAAAATCGAAAAATCGAAGAATATCAGAAAATCAAAAAAACTGAAAATTGGAAAAATTGAAAAGTCAAAAATTGAACAAACCAAAAACTGACGATTCGAACACAATTCAAAATTCGAAAACTGAAGACTCGGAAAATTGAAAACTGGATCACTGAAAAATCGAAAAATTTAAAAGACAAATCAAAACACAAAAATCAAGAAATCGGAGAATCGAATAGAAATAATTGAAAAATCGAAAAATTAAAAACGTAGAAACGAAAAATTGAAATTCATACTGAAAAATACAATTGAAAAGTCAAAAATTGAAAAATCCGAAAACTAAATAATCGAAAAATTGAAAACTTGAAAATTCAAAAATTGACAACTGGAAAACCCAAGACTGAAAAATCGACACTTTTGGATTGAAATATTGAACAAAAGAAAAACTGAAGAATCGAAACATAGTGAAATTGAAAAGTCAAAAACTGAGGTCAAATTAACAAACACAAAAACTGAACAATCGAATAATTTTAAATATCAAAATGCTGAAAAATCGAAAACCTTAAAAACTGAAATACTGAAAAATCAATAATTGAAAAATTCAAAAACTAAAAACTGGATAGGAAAATTGTAAAGTGAAAAACTGAATAAACCAAACATTGGAGAATTTCGAACTATTGAAAAATCGAATAACTGAAAAACCGAAAATCCAAACATTTAAAATTCGAAAATTCAAAAACTGAAAAATCGAAAAATGGAAATATGAAAAAGAAAATTGAAAATTGAAATATTTAAAATCAAAATCTTGAAAATCCAAAAACTGAAGCATCAAAAGCTGGATCATTGAGAAATCGAATTTACAAGACAAATCGGAAAACCCGAAAATCTAAAAATTAAAAAATTGAAATATTTAAAAATAGAATTGAAAAGTGAAAAATTGAAGAATCCGAAAACTGAAAAATCAAAATGTTTCGAAAATTAAAATGAAAATACTGAAAAATGAAAAATTTAAAATTGAAAAATCCGAAAACTAGATAATTGAAAAAAGAAAAAATCGTAAACTAACAAAATCTGAAAAAAAAAGAAGCCAAGTTAATATAACCAGGATGTAGGCGTGTCCCTAAAAATCCCCTACAAGCTAAAAACGATGGCGTTCACAAAATTTCAATATTTCTATCCGTTCTCAAGACATAGGAGTTTCAACTGGGGCACTATATACAAGGGTGTGTCCACATAGATTCCGCCCCCACAACAATAAACTTGATTAATCATCAAACCTGATTGAACTGAAAGTACTCTGACTTATTGTAAACTTGTATTAAGGGCTGATTGCGCTTAATAATTGAAAACACGTTAGTGGGCTTGGCTTATCCAGTTCCACCCCCACAAACCCTAGTTGTTCGGCTAAGAATTACTTTTTAGTATTTTTTAACGAAGATGTTATTTAAAAATTAACACCAATCAATTGTTATTAGAATTCATGTTTCTAAAGTGTCAAGTTCGTTGACCGTGACCTTGGTTAACAAAATGCGCATGCAAAAGAAAACAAAAACAAAACAAAACGTAAGTGTCTTCTACGGTGTTTTAAATTGTTGCCAAATTTAATAAGGTTCATCTTCGAATGTAGCGCAAGAAGTTCAAGGGGCGTGGCGTAGACAGATCCACCCACTTAGAACTAGTTTACAATTGGTTGATAGTGTTTTTTAAACACCTTAAAATATTCAATGACTTTGAAATTTTCTATGACTGCAAGTGATTAGCAAAAAATATAGAAAATGCGAATCATCACAACACCGACGGGAAGTGGCAAAGTTCAGTCTAATCACAATAAATAATTACAAGTTCATAACTACGAGTTTCACGACTTTGATAAGCAAATATATCTAAAAGCCTGATTAAGATAACAATACAAATACAGACTAGTTATGCAACGACAGAAAAATAGTTATGGAAAAAGTTTCCGCTGAAACTACGACTGAAACCCATTATCCAACACTCTAGCGTTCACTTTATTACAAAAGTTATTTTTAAATAAATCACATATTCGCAATTCAAACCCCAATAAAGTTTATTTTTAATAGAATTTACGTGCCATTGTTGGAATTCTTGGCAGCGTTAAAAAAACACACAAAACCAAACAACTTTTCCGGTTCATTTACCTCCATAAATTGCGTTTTAGCCCCCTTGTCTCACTCACCTGTAAGAAGCTGAACTCAAATCGGATCAGCGTGATGAACATAAAAGCCAGCAAAATGCGCCCCGTGAGCTGCAGATAGTTCTTGGGCTTGTTCTCCCCGAGAGATGGGACCCCGGCGAATAAACTCTTGGCTTCGCCTCTGCTTTCCGCCAAGACTAGCAGAAGGGCGCCGATGAGAGCCAAGTTTCTGAAGAGGAATTGCAAGTCCCACAATATACTGTAGGCGAAAGTCTGCAAGACTAAGTTAGATTGGGACTACGTTGGGGTCGTTCCTACCTGTAGGACTACAATGAAAAATAGCACCCCGCAAGCAATGGCGACTTTGTAGCGTATGATAACCATAACGCAGCCCCCCAGCTGGCCGATTAAATTAACTAAGACGAAAACGGTGGCCAGGAACTTGCCGCAGCCCCATGACAAGTCCATGTACTCTCTCTGTTCGTTCCACTGGAACCACATCCGCAAACCATCTTCCAGGAACGTGGATATTAAGCACAGCCGGGCGACTGTTGGAAGGATATGTTTTAATTTTCTGATGACCTGGAACGTGATTTTTTAGCATATGGAAGTCGTCGAATGCAGTAACAGCGACCAGTTAGTAGTGTCTCGAGATGGTTTTATTTAGACGCGTTAAGCGTAAAACCTGTTGATTTATTTTTAATTTGAACAAAAGTTGCAAGGTGACGTGACACCAAACTTTGGGGTGATTTTTTTGAAAAAGTTGCAGGTTTTGACAGAAAGTTTTGATTATATGGAAAAAGTGGGCAGTTCTGGGGGCGACTAATTGACGTTTTTACCTGATCGGCTATGTCTTCGGCATTTGAAACATATTCGTTTGGAATATTCATTTTGATTACAGAGAGCAAAAGCTCCACGCAGACACGTAACTTTTGAGAGTGTAAAAGAACTACGTGGAGCGAGGTGGGACGTTGGGTCTACGGTGACGTTGAGTAGGTCGCAGATTTGACAGTTGGAACGTCAAACGTCAAACGCACGCTTGTGATTATCGAAATTGAACGTTCGTGGAATTTGTGGAAAACTTGGTAAATAAACACAAATAATTGAGTGTGCGAACGTGTAAGTGGAAAAGTGTTGCTGTTTGGTCGATTATACGTGGTAATTTTGCAGATTCCGAGATGATAGAAATAACGTGTAATGACCGACTGGGGAAAAAAGTGAGGGTGAAATGCAACCCTGATGATACCGTCGGAGACCTGAAGAAGCTCATAGCGGCCCAGACGGGTACCAGATGGGACAAAATTGTCCTGAAAAAATGGTACACCACCTTCAAAGACCATATTCAGTTGCAGGATTGTATCCTTTAGACCTAACCTAATTTCGCAATAATTTTAGTTTTCAAGCAGTGTAAAACGTGGAGAAAAAGGTAACTCTAATGTTGTTGGAAATTTAAACAATTTCTCTGAAAACCAGCCAATTTCATAAACATGCGGTTTTTAGACTCTCTTATCACTTATTATTGTTTATCAAATCAATCAAAGTCAAGTGTTAATTGTAAATATTTGGTAAATATGTTACGTCTGATGTGTATTCGTTTTGAGAAAATGACGCCATCAACCGAATTTTTGCGATTTCTGTCGAAAAATTCCGAGTTTTTTTTCAGTCTATTTGACAACACTGTGTCAAATGTCAAATATGGCGCACATAAACTTGGTAAGAAATTAAGACTAATATGAAGAAATAGAAATAATATACTTATGTAGTCAAATCTTGAAAATGTCTATAGGATTCATACAGTTATTTTTAAGACCATTTTCATCCCTTTACAACGAAAACAAGAAAAACTAACCTAAAAACTATATGGTCGTTGATACGTAATATTTATATTTTGGATAAAATTAAAAATGATTTAAGAAAATTTATAAAATGTCTTACATTGGACGACTAGCTACTTTTATGATTTCTCGACGTTTCATGACCCCTAGAGTACGAAAAAATAAGTCCCGATTTTCAGTCTGTCCGAATTTTTGTAAAATTTTATATCCGCATTAAGAATATAGTGTTGACGGTGAAACACTAACCAAATTTTATAATTTTTCGAAAAGTCTGGATTTATTTACCCACGACTAATTTTTTGATATCAGCATTTTTCGTTTTTCCGTTTTCTTCGATTTTATAATTTTTTGATATCGCAGTTTTTCGGTTTTTCATTTCGTTTCATTTTTTATTTTTTCCATTTTTTAATGTTTCGTTTTTCCAATTTTAATTTTTTGAATTTTTCGACTTCCAAAATTTTCAATTTTTTGTTTCTTCAACTTTTCAATTTGCAGTTTGTTGATATGTATTACATTTTTTCATTTTTCGATTTTTCAGGTCCTCAATTCTCGACCAATTTCTTGTTTTTCATTTTTTTTTTCGTTTTTACAATTTTATTATATCACAATTTTTGTTTTTCCATTTTTTTAATTTTTGCATTTTTCAATGTTTCGGTTCTGAATTTTTTGACTTCCAAATTTTTCAATTTTTCGTTTCGTCAATTTTTCGATTTGCAATTTTGCGATTTTTCGAGACTACAATTTTTCGTTTTTCGATTGAATTTTTCAAGTTCTTGATTTTTATTTATCATTTTCTCGTTTTTGTAATTCTCATGTTCTCGATTTTGTATTAAGATTTTTAGTTTTTTCGTTTCCTTTATTTTTTCAATGTTTCTTTCGATTTTATAACTTTCCGTTTATTCAATTCCTCGATTTTTCAATTTTTAAATTTTTCAATTTTTAAATTTCTCAATTTTGCAATTTTTGTTTTTCTCGATTATCCAATTGTCCGATTTCTTTAATTTTTCGATTTTTCCACTTTTCAATGTTTTGATTTCATAATTTTTTGTTTTTTCGACTTTAATTTTTTTAATTTTTCAATTTTTCCATACTACAATTGTTCTTTTTTCGATTTTGTCTCAATTTTTAATTTTCTGGTTTTTCAATTTTTCAAGTTTTTGATTTTTATTTCTCATTTTCCTGATTTTTTAATTTTCATTTTCTCAGTTTTATGTCACAATTTTTTGTTTTTTCGTTTTCTTTATTTTTTCAATTTTATAATTTTTTGTTTATTTAATTTTTCAAATTTTCAGTTTTTTAATTTTCAATTCCTCGATTTTCCAATCTTTAAATTTTTCAGTATTGCATTTTTTGGATTTCTCAATTAGGTATCCGATTTTCCGATTTGTTTAACTTTCAATTTTTCGATTTTACAATATTTCGTTTTTGCAACTTTTGCATTTTTAAGTTTCTTATCAATTTCTTTCGATTTTTGAATTTTTCGTTTCGTCAACTTTTCAAGTTCTTGGCTTCCAATTTTTAGATTTTCGTTATTTAACAAAACGAAATATTTACTGTCTTGTTTTTCATTGTTGATTTTTCAATTTTACAATTTTTCAGTTTTCCATTTTGTTGGTTTGAGAAGTTTAAATATGGAAATTTGAAAAATCGGAAACTTAAAAATCGAAAAAAATTAATGAATTGAAAAATTAGAAAGAAGAAAAAACGAATCGAATCGAAAAGTTGGAAAACCCAAAAATTGTAGAATCGAAAAATTTTAGAATTGTCAAAATTGAAAAAACGAAAAATTGTAACATTGAAATGATGGAAATATAAAAAATTAAATACTGAGAGATTGAAAAATTAAAAATCGAAAAGTTGAAAAACCGAATAAATGAAAACGTTTTAAAATCTAATAATTGCAAAATATAAAAATTACAAAAGTAAAAAATTTTAAAAATTATAATGAAAATTAGAAAAATTGTAAATCAAAAATTGAAGAAACGAAAAATTGGAAAGTTAAGAAACTAAAAAATCTAAAATTGAAATTACGAAGAATTAAAAAATCGAAAAATTGAAAACTGAAAAATAGCAAATCGAAAAATAAAAAAAAATTCATATTGAAAAAAGAAAAATGATGAAATCCGAACATTGAAAAACCGAAGGAATAAAAAAATAAAAAACCTAAATGAAAAACTGAAGACATGAAAAATTAAAGAATCGTAAAATTGAAAACCCGTGAAATTGCAACTTGAAAGTTTGAAACATCCACAAGCTGGAAAATAGAGCAACTGAAAATTTTAAAAATGAAAAGTCGAAAACGAAAATTGAAGAAACGAAAAATTGAAAAAACTGAAATTGAAAACATAAAGAAATTGTAGAAATGAGAAGTTAAAGAATCGAAAAAGAAATTTTAAATCAAAAAATGCAAAATCTAAAAATTGAAGAAACAAAAAAAAATAAAATTGACAAATCGCAATGCGAAAAATTGAAAAAATTAAAACCGAAAAAACAAAAAATTATATATATGTATAATCGGAGCAATGAAAAATCGAATAATTGAAAAAATAAAGAAAACAAAAAATTGATGCGAAAAATTTTAAATCGAAAACTCGTAAAACTCGAATAAAAAAACTGAAGAAACGAAAAATTGAAAAAATTGAAATTGGGAAAACAAAAAATTATAAAATCGGAACATTGAAAAATAGCAAAATTGTGAAAATCAAGAAAATAAAAAATCGAAACGAAAAATTGGAAAATCTAGAAATGGAAGAAACAGAAAAAATGAAAATTTGAAAAATCGTAAGTGAAAAAATTATAAAATTGGAACATTGTAAAATCGAAAATCCGAAAATCGAAGAACTGAAGAAACGAAAATTTGAAACATTGAAAAACTTAAAAATCGAAAAAATTCATGAATCGAAAAATTAGAAAGCAGAAAAAACGAATCGAATCGAATAATTGGGAATCCCAAAAATTGTAAACTCGAAACACTGCAATATTGAAAGATCGAAATATTTAAAAATCAAATATGTATTCAGAAACTGAAAAATTAAAAATCCAAAAAAATTGCAAAATGGAAAACTTCCAAACTCGTAAGATTGAAAAAGAAAAAAAATGAAAATTATAATTGTTACATATTTAAAATTAAAATTAGAAAAATTATAAATCAAAAATTGGAAAATAGAGAAACTGAAAAGTTTAAAAATGAAAACTCGAAGAGTAAAATTGAAGAAACGAAAAATTGAAAAAATAAAGAAAAATGAAAAGTTGCAAATCAAAAATCTGTAGAAATGACAAGCTAAAGAATCAAAAAATTGAAAAATGAAACATTGGAAACTAGAGACATTTTGTTTCAAAAAATGCAAAATCTAAAAATTGAAGAAACAAAAAAAAAATTGACAAATTGCAAAGCGATAAATTGAAAAAATACAAAAATATAAAATCGGGACACTGGAAAATCGAATAGTTGAAAAAATAAAGAAAAGAAAAATTGCAAATCGAAAAATTGCAAAATCTAAAAATTGAAAAATTGAGGAAATAAAAAAACAAAAATTGAAAAGTTGCAAATCGAAAAATTGAAGAAACGAAAAATTGAAAAAATTGAATTTGAAAAAATAAAAATTATAAAATCGGAACATTGAAAAATCGAAAAATTGTAAAAATAAAGAAAAAAAATCGAAACGAAAAATTGCAAATCGAAAATTTGAAGAAGTGAAATATTCAAGAAACGAAAAACTCTAGAAATTGAAGAAACAAAAAAATTTAAAGTTGAAAAATCGCAAATCGAAAAATTGAAGAAACAAGAAACTGAAAAAAATACAGATAAAAACAAAAAAATTTAAAATTGGAACATTTTAAAATCGAATAATTGAAAAAAATAAAGATAATAAAAAACCGAAACGAAAAATTAATTGTAAATCGTAAAATTGAAAAATACGAACAAACTGAAAATTTGAAAAAAGTCTAAAATCGAATATTTGAAATTCTAAGAACCGAAGAAGCGAAAAACCGAAACATTGAAAAATTAAAATCGAAAAAAATTAATGATTTAAAAAATTGGAAAAAGAAAAAACGAATCGAATCCAAAAATTGTAAAATCGAAAAATTATAGAATCGCCAAAATTGTAAAGTCGAACAACTGTAATATTAGAAAATCGAAAAATTGAAAAATTCTGAAATCGTAAAATTGAAAAACATTAAAAATTGTAATACATATTATTAGATACATAAATGTAAAATAAAAACTAGAAAAATTGCAAATCAAAAAGTGAAAACATGAAAAATTAAAAATCCAAAGTTGAAAAACCGAAAATTTGAAAAAATAAAGAAAATAAAAAAGCGAAACGAAAAATTGCAAATCGAAAATTTGAAGAAATGGAAAATTGTAAATTCTAGAAATTGAAGAAACAAAAAAATGAAAAAGTGAAAAACCGCAAATCGAAAAATTGAAGAAAACAAGAAACTGAAAAAATTACATATACAAGAAAAAAAATTGAAAATTGGAACATTGTAAAATCGAATAATTGAAAAAAAAGAAAATAAAAAACCGAAACGAATAATTTGCAAATCAAAAAACTGCAAAATGGAAGAACTGAAGAAACGAAAAATTAAAACATTGAAAAACTAAAAATCGAAAAACTTAAAAGTCGAAAAATTGAAAGAAGAAAAAAACGAATCGAATCGAAAAGTTGGAAAATTGAAAAATTATAGATTCGTCAAAATTGCAAACTCGAAAAACTGTAAAATTGACACATCGAAATATTGAAAAATTAAATATTCAGAAACTGAAAAATTAAAAATCGAATAAATGAAAAAGTTTTAAATAGTAAAATTTAAAAAGTCAAAAATTTTAAAATCATAATTATTATTACCTATATAAATTTAAAATGGAAACTAAAAAAATTGTAAATAAAAAATTGGAGAAATCAAAAATTGGAAAATCTAAAAATGAAATAACGCAGAATTAAAAAATCGAAAAATTGCAAATCCAAAAATTGAAAAATTTTACATTGAAAAAGAGAAAAATAATTATAAAATTAGAACATCGAAAAACCCAAAGAATAAAGAAAATAAAAAACCGAAATTGTAAATCGATAAATTGAAAGATCCAAAAGGTGGAAAATCGAGAAACTGAAAATTTTATAAACGAAAACTCGATAACTTGCATATCGTTAAATTAGAGAAACAAAAAAAAGGAAAACTGAAAAATTGAGGAAACGAAAAATTAAAAAAATTGACATTGGTAAAAAAATATAAAATCGAATCATTGAAAAGTCGAAAAATTGTAAATCTAAACAGAAGAAACGAAAAATCGAAACATTGAAGTACTAATAAAAATCGAGAAACTTATAAAATTGAAATTGAAAAAACTAAAAATTGTAAAAGTAACGAAAATAAACAATCGAAAAATTGCAAAATCTAGAAATTGAAGAAACAAGAAACTGAAAAAATCAGGTACAGACAAAAAGTAAAAGTTGGAAAATTGAATAATTTGTTAGGTCACACTTCAGGGGCGAGGGAAGTTCTGTCGAAATAACGTTCGACTATTTTTTAAATTTTTATTGTAACGGGGATCAAAGTTTTCAGATTGGAGTTGGCGTGGAAATATTTCTCATGTCTTTGATTAAATTGTAAATATCAAAAAATCAAAATTTTGAATTACAAGTGAGGTTATGTAGGTATGTCTTTTACAGTTCAAAGACATGACAAATACATGGCCAACTCTAATCTGAAAACTTTTTGATCGCCCGTTATAATCTTATCAAAAGAAAATTGAAACAGTAGAATTTTTGCGATGTAGAACCAAAAAAAAAAAAGAAAAAAAATCCTTAACAGTAATTTCAGATGAGATTCACGATGGGATGAACATCGAACTATACTATCAATAAGGGGTTTGGTTGTGGGAAGAATGCGTTACTTTTGTATTTAAAATTAATCATAGACTAAATAAAACCATTAGTTGTATTTTTTATTGCCAACTCAAATACAATAAATCAAATATTAAAACATTTTGGTATAAATATCACACAAATTTGTAGAAATTTGGTTACATAGACAATTAAGTACTCAACAAAGACCCTGCAAATAAATGAGTATTGACATTAAAAAAATGGCACGTCAACCAACTAACCGAGTTTAGTGCAATATAGAACCGCTACTAAACTGTAACACCGCACTAACCCTATCCTTTGGCATATTTTGATTTAGAAGCACCTATTTACACATTTACAACCCTAATACTAGTAAAGTAATTAATAAAAATATACTTCTGCTGTATTTGTGTTTGGAGGCAAGAATTCAACAACGTACTCTAACAACTGCGTGATAAATTAGTGAGGCCGTTTGAACTGGCCGTCCCCTCCGGAATTGGCTCTTTTAGCTGGCGAATGCGTCGGGGTGAGGGTGACAGCTGCCGGCACCACCTCGATCGTGCGCTCCTCCGAATTCCTCTGACGGTTATTCAGGATCTCTCTGATATGTTGCACAATCAGGTCGATGGCAACTGAATAAAAAGAAATCATGCAGAACTGATTTATTCATGAAGCTGGTTATAACAAAATTCTTACATCTAATGATAACCCGAATGTAAATGCACTGAATTTAAAAATACATCAGATCAAAAACGAATTGACAGTTGTGCTCGTGACCAGTCTTGTAATACCCTTACACTTAAGATAAGTATACTTTGGTAGTCTACGCGATAATGTGTGAGGTGTGTTAGCTTAGATCCGATTTGGTGTCACTGGAATGAACTTGTAGCCGTTTTCTCGCTCTTTTCCATGTAATATATCCCAGATGTGGTGAACTATTAGGTCAATAGCCACTGCAAAATAAATACTGTCAATTTCTAGCACAACAACTACAACGACTTTATCATGCAACGGTTTCACAGCTATGACATACAGCATGATACAGGTGATATTTATGGTACAGGGATGATTTGCAGTGACTATCACCATTCACCAAAGCGGTTTTGTAAAACGAATGAAATGGACGGGCTAAGTGCTTACCGGTGTTATCGGCGCCGCGAGGAATAATCACGTCAGCGAACTTCTTGGTCTAAAACGAAAAAATCAACACCGAATAACCAAAAATAAACCACTTACAGGTGAGCAGAATTCCTCGAAAGCCGGCTTCACGAAATTCATATACTGGTTCAAAACCTGCTCCAAGTCGCGTCCGCGCTCGTTGATATCCCTGGGCACTAAAACCAAACCTCAGTCCCCAAAACTCCACTCTTAACTACTAGTACCTCGTCTAGCCAACCTCGTGTCCGAATCAGTATCCACGAACAGCTTCATATGAAACAACTTTCGCACCTCCGGGAAATAAAACACTAAAATACCCTCAAAAAGCACCACGTCTGCGGGATAAATCGTCAGAATTTCGTCCCTACGCCTAAAATAACCACAAAGTGAGGTTATGTAACAACGTCATTTAGTTAGGTTATGTCACGATCAAAATCACTTACAAAGAATGATTCTTGTAATCATACGTCGGAATATGGACGATTTTCCCCGCTAGAATGTCCATCAGAGTCTCCTTCATCAACTTCTCGTTAAATGCGTCTGGATGATCAAAATTAAACAAACCCCTTTCGGCTTTGAGGATTTCGCTGGGGGTCAAATCTCGGTAAAAACAGTCCTGCGAAATGCACACGACTTGTCTTTGAGTGTGGTCGACGTCTACTTGGCCCAGTTTTTCCATGATTCGCTTGCAAACGGTGCTCTACAAGACAAACGTAGTCGGGATTGCTAATTATTAATGATTGGGTACCTTGCCGCTGGCTGTGCCCCCGGAGACCCCAATCAGGAAGGGGGCCTTCCCGTCCACCCCGTTTATTTTACCATTTAACTTGGTATCACACATTTTGATGGTCCGTTTGCTAACAATCAATACTGCTTTGTTGGGGCACAAAGTGCGCGTTAGTTTGTTTGAATTTTACTCACGTGAGGGTTGGCAGCAGTGCGGCGCCGGGGGTGCAGAGTGCTGCACACTTAATGACGCGGAAGGCCATTGGTGGAAGTGCTGGAAGTACAGAGGGCGCTATAAACGTTGTTAAGTGTTTGACATTGTGAACGCGGCTTATTTGAAAATAAAGCGTTTTTTGTACGAAAACGTGAATACGTATTGATTTAGACCGGTTTATAGCGCGTTTTTTATATTGTTATTATTAAAGATACATCACCCGCTGCTACAGTAAAACAGAAATGTGTGTATGATTTCAAAAGTGACAGAAATGAAATGACAATCTGATTGCGATACAAAAAACGCACAGAAAAAATTGTTTACATTTCCGGGAAAGAACAAAGAGATTTGATTTGTCACGTGTGAAGAAATAACGAATTGTCGAAGGAGTATACGTTCTTGACGACAGATAGTTATGCCGCTTTAGTAAAAAAATGTCATAACTGGTACACTTTCAAGTTTAACTTTCTGGTCAAAACGTGGTCTCAAGAATTTTAATTTAATAAATCTACTTAATGAATTCTTCACATATCTAATTATCGACAGTTGCACCAATGGACGATGATGAAATAACATTTGACAAATTGGTGAATTCCATCAATAGAACACAAAACTGGAAATTACCGTGATTAGACATAATATTTAATTTTTTAATATAAAATTTAATTGTATACACACTCGTTTATTAAAATATTTAAACCAGTTCTTTCTTAAACCATCCACATTCTCAAGTCGTCTTTGTTTTTATGTCATTATATAACATTTCTAATAAAATCTAAGATGAAGACACAACGAATTCATCAAAATATACACGGGTCAGGTCAGCTCAGGTCAGCTCAGGTCAAGTCAGGTCAGTTCAGCTAAACAATTTTGTCTAATAAAGCCAACGCGATTGGCGAAACGCTCTTTTACGATCTTTGCCGTTTTTTCACATTTTTTATTGTTTGTTTTGTCACTTTTTTGTTTTTGTTTTTTGGACTCCTTTTTTGAATCGATTTCTTTCATATTCTTTTATGACTTTTGTAGCTTTCTTGTAACATTTTTCTTGTCGGTTTTTTCTTTTGTCCTCTTTTTTTGGTGTATTTTTGTGCCTTTTATTTGTCTCTTTTTTTGTCCATCTTTTGTCAAGCGTTTTCTTGTCTTTTTGTTGTTGCAATTTTTTTGTCGCCTTTTTAGTTTTTTTTTACTTTTTGTCGTTTGTCTTGTTTTTAATGGTGTTTTTGGCCACTTTTTTTTTCATGTATTTATTTGTTTTGTTTTCATCTGGCTTTTATGGCAATTTTTTGTCGTTATGGTGGTTTTTGTCATCATTTTTTAAAGACGTTTTTTGTCTTTGTTTTTATTTCTTTTTTTGTGTTTTTTTAAATCACATTTTATTTTCGCTTCTTTTTTTTGATCGTGCTTTTTTGTGTCATTTTCTCGTCAAGATTTGTTGTTGTCTTTTTCTCAAATTTGTTATGCCGTCTTTTTTGTCGCTTTTTTCCCGCCCTTTTATGGCATTTTTGCGTTTTTTTCGTTTCTTGGACTCCCCTTTTTATCATTTTTTTTGGACGCCTTTTTTTTTGCTTTTTCTCCACCCCTTTTGTAATCGTCTTTTTCCGTCTTTTGTCGAATTCTTATGAACTCCTATGTTTTTGCCCTTTTTTTACAATTCTTGTCGTTTTTTCACAGTTTTTGGCTTTTCTGTCATTTTTTGGTTACTTTTTTTGTTGTTTTTTTGGTAGTCTTTTTGTGTAATTTTGATTGTGTTTAACTTTTGTCATTTGTGATGTTTTTAGTCGTCTTTTTTAAACAATTTTTCTGTCTTTATTTTTTCCTTTTTCCAGCTCTTAAAGTCGCTCGTGTTTTTTTTGTCAAGGTTTGTGGTCTCTTTGTGCTTGTCTCATGGATTCCTTTTTTTTAATCGATTTTTTTCACATTTTTTGGTGACCTTTTATATCTTTTTTCTTGTCGGTTTTTCCATCTTCTTTTGTCGTTTTTTGGTGATTTTGTAGCTTTTTTGTGTTTTTTGTCGTGTTCATCGCAATTTTTTGTAGTTTTTCTTTGTGACATTTTTTTGGCCGTAGTTTTTAATTGCCTTTTATTGTTGCATTTTTTGTGACTTTTTTGCCCTTTTTTCTCTCTTTTTTTGTACCTTTCTTCATCGCATTATCTTTGTCCCTTTTTAAAATCTTTTTTTCGCAATTTTTTGCTGCCTCTTTTGTCGTTTTTTGGGTGTTTTTGGTTACTTTTCTTGTCATCTTTTTTTCCCCTGTATTGTCGCATTTTTTGTTTTTTTTGTCATCTTCTTTGCCTCTTTTTTGGATTTTTCTTTGTCGCCTTAATCATCGCATTTTGTTTGTCAATTTTTTAAAATCTTTGTTTTCGACTTTTTGTTGTTGCAATTTTTTGACGCGTGTTTTTTGTCGTTTTTTAGATTTTTGTCCTTTTTGTTTTTATTTTTTGTCGTTTTTCTTAATTTGAATTGTGTTTTTGGTCACTTTTTTTATTTTTTTTGTCGTCTTGTTTGACGTATTTCTTGTTGCTTTCTTGTCGCGATTTTTTGGACTCTTTTTTGTTTCTCTCTTTGTCGCCTTCTTTGTGGTATTGTACTTTTCCTCTTTTTTTAATAGTTTTGTTTTCGGCTCGTTTTTTATGGCTATTTTTTTGTCGTTAGGTGTTTTGTGTCTTCATTTTTAAACGCGTTTTTTTATCTCTTTTTTTGTGACTTCGTAGATACAATTTTATTCGATTTCTTTTTGGCTCGGTTATTTTCGCTTCTTTTTGTTTGTCGTGTTTTTTGTGTTCTTTTATGGCATTTTTGCGACTTTTTTCGTTTTTTCTCAACCCTCTTTTTCAATCATTTTGTTTGTCTTTTGTTGAATTTTTATACGTTTTTGGTCTTTTTTACGATGTTTGTCTTTTTTTCACATTTCGTGGATTTTGTATTACTTTTTTTGTCGTTTTGTTTTCGCCTGGTTTTTTATGGCTAATTTTTGGTGGTTATGGTGTTTGTTGTCATCATTATTTAAAGACGTTTTTTGTCTTTGTTTTTATTTCTTTTTTTGTGTCTTTTTTAATTACATTTTATTCGATTTCTTTTTGGTCGGGTTATTCTCGCTTTTTTTTTAGTTCGTGCTTTTTTGTGTCATTTTCTCGTCAAGATTTGTTTTTGTCTTTTTCTTAAATTTGTTATGCCGTCTTTTTTGTCGCTTTTTTCCAGCCTTTTTATGGCATTTTTGCGGTTTTTTCGTTTCTTGGACGTCCCTTTTTATCATTTTTTTTTGGACGCCTTTCTTTTCGCTTTTTCTGTACCTTCTTTTCAATCGTTTTTTTCCGTCTTTTGTCGAATTCTTATACTCCCGCGTTTTTAGCATTTTCTTACGATTCTTGTCGTTTTTTCCTAGTTTCTGGCTTTTCTGTCATTTTTTTGTCGTTTTTTGGTTATTTTTGTTGTTGTTTTTTTACAGTCTTTTTTTGTGCATTTTTTTTGTGCTTAATTTTTGTCTTTTGTGGTGTTTTTACTCGTCTTTTTTAAACAATTTTTCTGTCTTTGTTTTTCCCTTTTTCCAGTTTTTAAAGTCGCCCGTGTTTTTTTTTTGTCAAGGTTTGTTGTCTCTTTGTGCTTGTTTCTTGGATTTCTTTTTTTTAATCGATTTCTTTCGCATTTTTTGGTGTTCTGTTATATCTTTTTTCATGTCGGTTTTTCCTTCTTCTTTTGTCGTTTTTCGGTGATTTTGTGTCTTTTTTGTGTTTTTGCCGTGTTCATCGCAATTTTTTGTAGTTGTGTTTCTTTGTGCCTTTTATTGTTGCATTTTTTGGAAAACAAAGGAACAACTAGAGGAAAATGACAAAAAAAGAATGGTTTAAAAAATCAACAAAAAGGGCCACAAAAACACGTCAGGAAAAAAGACGATAAGACAAAAAAGACAAAACGTCAAAAAGTAACAAAAAGGCGAGAAAATAAAGTGGCAAAGCAATTCTGACAAGAAAAACACAAAAAATACAGTAAAAAAATAAAAAAAGGTCACAAAAGTGAGCAAACTGCGAAAAATTAAAAACACAAAAATCGCGGCCAAAAAAGCAACGTAAAAGGATGTGAAAATGAAGAGAAAAACGCGCTAAAAAAGAAGATTAAAAACACTAAAAAGCGGAAAAAACCAATAAGAAAAAGGCGGACAAAGAAAACGCGATCAAAAATTGGCAACAAAAATGTGAAAGAAGACAAAAGAAGCAATAAAAAAAAGGCGATAAAAAAGAGAGGGAATCAAAAAATGACAAAAAGCTGACCAAAACGCCACAAAAAGTGGCAAAACTATTCTGACAAAACAAAGGAAAGACAACAAAAAATGACAAAAAAGGACACAAAAGTGCAAAAGACAAAAATGTGAAAAACTAAAAACCGATCATAAAACCCCAAAAATGCGGTAAAAAAAAAATGAGAAAATGCGAGTGGAGAAGGGGCATAAAAGAAGGTAAAAAACATGTTAAAGAAGTGGATCAGAAATACTAAAAAAATTATACTAAAAAACACAGAGCAAAAAGACGAGTAAAAAAAGAGAGATAAAGAAAACGCTATAAAAGAGTGGCAACAAAAAAGTCATACAAAAAAGACGACAAAAAAAAGGGAAATCCAAAAAATGGCAAAAGGGGTGATCAAGAAGCCATAAAAAGTAGTAAAAAAAAAAACCGTAAACGCGGCTAAAAAAATTAAACAAGGCGAGTGAAGAAGCCGCATAAAAGGAGGCAAAAATCGAGGCTAAACCGCATTAAAAAAGAAGATTAAAAACACTAAAAAAATAACATAAGAAAAGCCAGAGGAAAACTACAAAAAATGCGACAAAAAAGGACACAAAAATGCACCGACAACGAAAACAAAAAGTAACAAATGCGAGAAAAAACAGTCACAAAAAAGCGAAAAGCGAATTAAAAAGGCACAAAAAACGCGATAGAAACTATGGCAAAAAAGGGAGTCTAAAAACCGTCAAAAAACAATAACAAAAGGACAACAAAAACGCGAAAATATCGACGAAAAAGAGCCACAAAAAGTACGATAATAAGGACGAAAAAAAGGTGACAAAAAAGACGACAAAACAAATGTGACAAAACATAAAAGCCGGAAAAAAGAAAAAACAGAGACAAAAAAATTGTTTCAAAAAGCTACTAAAAACATCACAAATGACAAAAAATTGAACACAAAAAAGAGAGACACAAAAAGAGGGATTTAAGAAAACAACAAATTCGTCAAAAAAAGATGACAAAAAATTGAAAGCAAAAAAAATCAAAAAAAAAAAAACTAAAATACAAAGTGTCACAAAAAATACACAAAAAAAACGACGAAAGAAAAAAGAAAATCCCCCAAGAAAAATGCTACAAAAATCTACAAAAACACCAAAAAAAGACAAAGTGCGAAAAATTAAAAATCGATTAAAAAACCCGTAAACGCGGCTAAAAAAATTAAACAATGCGAGTGAAGAAGCCGCATAAAAGGAGGCAAAAATCGAGGCTAAACCGCGTTAAAAAAGAAGATTAAAAACACTAAAAAAATAACATAAGAAAAGCCAGAGGAAAACTACAAAAAATGCGACAAAAAAGGACACAAAAATGCACCAGAAAAAAACAACGAAAACAAAAAGTAACAAATGCGGGAAAAAACAGTCACAAAAAAGCGAAAAGCGAATTAAAAAGGCACAAAAAACGCGATAGAAACTATGGCAAAAAAGGGAGTCTAAAAACCGTCAAAAAACAATAACAAAAACGCGAGACAAAATATCGACAAAAAAGAGCCACAAAAAGTACGATAATAAGGACGAAAAAAAGTGACAAAAAAGACGACAAAACAAATGTGACAAAACATAACAACAAACCTTGACAAAAAAACACGACCGACTAGAAACCGGAAAAAAGAAAAAACAGAGACAAAAAAATTGTTTCAAAAAGCTACTACACAAATGACAAAAAATTGAACACAAAAAAGAGATACACAAAAAGAGGGATTCAAAAAAACAACAAATTCCCCAAAAAACGGCGGCAAAAAATTGAAAGCAAAAAAATCGAAAAAAACTAAACTAAAATACAAAAAATGTCACAAAAATACACAAAAAAAAAACGACTAAAGAAAAAAGAAAATCCCCCAAGAAAAATGCTACAAAAATCTACAAAAACACCAAAAATGCGAAAGAACGCGATTCAAAAAAGATGTGCAAATAATAATGAGAAAAGGTACAAAAAAATGTCATTAAAAAAAGACGATCAACAAACGACAAAAAAATGTAACCTAATATGACACATAAAAATGTGAAAAAAATGACAAAAAACGACAAAAAAGAGGGCGAAAAAAGCACCAAAAAATTAATTAAGTTGATTTGGTAACTTAGTAAGACGATATAGAACTGGAAAGAGGAAAAAATAATAACAATAATAACAATAACATCGTTTTATTTCCACGGGTCAATAACCCAAAAAGAGGAAAAATAAAAAATACATAAATATGCGTTCAATTTTCCGATAATTTTCCATTTTACATTACATTATACTTACTAAGGTTGGCTAAAATTGGGTGATTTTTTAAATTTCTGTTCTAGTTACCCATGATACTGACGTCATCAGTTTCAATTTCCTGGCGTCATAGATAAATAGAGCAGAAATTTAAAAAACCACCCGGTTCACAAAGTAAAATTTTACATGAGCGGTTGGAGAATAAATTAAAATGCATTTTCGTATTGTATGAGTGTTTAAACTCCAAAAAAATGTTAAAATAAATATTTGTCAAACTGACTATTCCATTCGCAAGATAAAATTGTGAACCATGAGAAACCACAAGGCAGCACTTTTTTTAAACCGCATACATTAGAATTATTTATTCTCCGTAAAACGTCTGCATCTTTATTATATAAAAAAAAACCTCCCCCCACTCATAAATCACAAAAGCCAAAAATACCCTTTGACCAACATTATGGGCGCCATGCGTATGAGCAATTCCTCCGCAGATCGATCAACAAATTTCTTCAGACCCTAGTTCCCACTACAAAAAGCCGAGAAAATGTATTCCAGGCCCCAAGAAACTTACTTATTAAAGGCCTACGCCCCACATGTAATAACCTTCCTCCAACATTAATTTTCCGTGCACCTTTTTAATTTATCGCGTCGTAGATAAGCATCCCGAGCTAGAATGGAGCGTTTCGTAAGCACAACATATCAAAACAAAAACAAAACGCAACCGAACGCAGCTTCCAACCGCCGCTTATAATAATTCATATTTAATTACAGGCTGCTCATGCAATCGCACGACCAATAGACATGTAAATGGCTATCACATTAGCATACCAACTTCCACGAGATCTGGATCCGATTCGATCTCGCTATCATCATTACAAGTCGAGATTAATAATGATACGACCGAAACCTGTAATAACATATTTTTGGTGTTGGTATGCAGACTATTGCACCACTGTCGAGACGGATTTCAATTAAGATTCAAGGCGAAGCTAGAAATGGGACTTGATATGTACATAATTTTCAGCATATTTGGGTTTCCTGCTTCTCAAATTCTTAGATTCTTACCATTTGAGGCAAAAGCGGGACGGGCTGCCACAAATGGATGAAAATGTTTTACAGAATGTACGGTGGGCGGTTATGAATTGCGGACAGGAAGTGGGCCGGTGTGAAGCGGACTTTGAAATGACGTTTCTAGGGATTTTTGCGCGGTTTATGCGTAATTAAGTTCTGGAAAGGTAGCCGGAGGAAGCTTCGTATTAGTAAGGGTGAGAGTTAATTCTAGGGAGTTTCTAGGGGTGTTATTGTCATGGTGTGTGGCTATTAACCCTGTTACAGTGCTATGTTCGGACATGGTGAAGTTCGCTACATTTAAATTAATTTTGCTTCAAAGTGTTCGACAGGGCTTGTTAGACTGTTAATTAGTCGTTTTAGTTTTAGTTTAGTTACTGGATTATTTGTGAACTCTGTGGTCATATGTATTTCTGGCAGTTAGTTGATAATTGGGAAGGATAGTATTTTCTGAAATAAAATTAACTCGCTTTTGCGGCGGAAGCACCGTCCTGCATTTATTATAAAACCCAGTACGGACCCGGAAATGACCGGCATTCAGGCAAGACTTTTGTCATTACTCGACTGACACTCGAATCCCTAAAAATCCTGGAGTCATTTCAAGCAATATTCTCTCCACTTAATGGTGCTTCCTTTCAACTTGTATATTATAGTCTTTTTTATCGTCAATTTTTAGCGCATTTTTGTCGCCCTTTTTGTTGGTTTGTTGACTCCATTTGTTTAGTCGCATCTTTTAGGTTTTTGTCTCCTTTTTTTAGTAGCGTTATTTTTTGTCTTTTTTTTAACTATCAATTTTTTGACCATTTTTGTGTTCCCTTTTTGTTTTTCTTGTTACTTTTTGTAGTTTTTTTTGTCCTTGATAGAAGTAGAAAACTCACGCATAGTATATCAGTTTAACCATTCAAAGATATTTTTTTAACTTCTAAGTGATTTAATCGAAAAAAAAAACTATATCAAGAAAAAAAAAACTACTAAAAGTAACAAGAAAAACAAAAAGGGAGGACAAAAATGGACAAAAAATTGATAGTTAAAAAAAAGACAAAAAATAACGCGACTAAAAAAAGGAGACAAAAACCTAAAAAATGCTATTAAATAAATGGAGTCAACAAACCAACAAAAAGGGCGACAAAAATGCGCTAAAAATTGACGATAAAAAAGATAACAAAAAAGCAGCCAACAAAAACGACATTAAAAAAGTCCACAAAAATACGACAAAATACAACATAAAGAACTACAAAGACAACAAAAAATGCGGCTAAAACAAGACGACAAAAAAATTTATAAAAAGAAGGGACCAAGAAAAAGGCATAAAAAAAGTGATCAAAAAAACAATAAAAAAAAAGGAATGTCCAAAAAAGGGCTGACCAAAAAGCTACAAAAAAGGAGCTAAAAAATTACGGTAAAAAACAACAAAAACCTTGACATAAAAGCCAAAATAAAAAATCTAAACAAAGCCCCAAAATAACAAAAAAAAACGATAAAAATCCAAGTGCATCCAAAAAAAAGCAAAAAAAATGTGAGTGACGAACCACAATAAAAGAAAGTAAAAAATGGTGACAAAAAACGCACTAAAATAAGATAAAAACACTAAAAAATAATATAAAACGCTAGGGAAAAAGTACAAAAAATGTGACAAAAAAATGGACAAAAAAGGCGACAAAAAATATGCACAAAAAACGCGGAAAAAGAATAAATAAAAAACGACCATAAAAGGTGACCAAAAAGCCACAAAACAATTCTGCCAACAAAACACCTTAAAAAAACAACAAAAAAGAAGACCACAAAATACGCAAAAAACGACAATACAAGGAAAAATTAAAAAACGATTAAAAGAGCAAAAAAGCTGAAAAATGCGAGTGAAGAAGCAGCATAAAAGGAAGTAAAAATGGAAGGAAAACGCGTTAAAAAGAAGATTAAAAACACTAAAAAATTACATAAAAAAAACTAGAGAAAATGACAAAAAAGAATGGTTTAAAAAACAACAAAAGGACCACGAAAACACACCAGAAAAAAAGGCGATAAAAAAATACACACAAAATATGCGAAAAAAAAACGAATAAAAAAGGGAAAGGAAGAAATCGCGATTAAAAAAATGGCAACAAAGGCCATAAAAAAGAAGGAATCAAAAAACGACAAAAAAAGGTGATCAAAACGCCACAAAAAATGGCGAAACAATTCTGACCAAAAAAGCAATAAAGACAACAAAAAAATTTAAAAAGGACACAAACAAGCAAAAATGTGAAAAATTAAAAACTGATTAGAAAACCCAAAAAACGAGGTCAAAAAATATAAAAAAAAATGCGAGTGAAGAAGCCACATAAAAGAAGGCAAAAATGGAGACAAAAACGTGTTAAAAAAGTAAATTGGAAATACTAAAAAAATTATATCAAAATACCTAACGGAAAAAGACAAAAAAAGAATGGTTCAAAAACAACAAAAAATGCCACAAAAACGCACCAGAAAAAAGACGACAAAAAAATGAAGAAAAAAAAAACGATAAAAAAAAGGAAATCCAAAAAATGGCAAAAAATGGTGACCAAAAAGCCATAAAAAAGTGTTAGGAAATTCTGATCTAAAAAAACACCAAAAACAGACAACAAATAAATAAATAAAAAAACGACAGAAGTGCGAACAATTAAAAATCGATCAAAAAAATCGAAAAACGCGGTGAACAAATGTAAGTGAAGAAGCCACATAAAAGGAGGTGAAAATGGAAGCAAAAGCTATTAAAAAAAGGGGACTAAAAACACTAAAAAATTATACATATCAAAAAACTAGAGGAAAATGACAAAAAAAGAATGGTTTAAGAAATCAACAAAAAGGGCCACAAAAACACACCAGAAAAAAAGGCGATAAGCCAAAAAAGACAAAACGTCAAAAAGTAACAAAAAGGCGAGAAAAGAAGTGACAAAACAATTCTGACAAGAAAAAAACAAAAAATACTGTAAAAAAATTAAAAAAGGACGCAAAAGTAAGCAAAAAAATTAGTTCTGATAAATTTTCTGTTGTTTTTTAAGAGACAACTGTTTGTTTTCTCTCTAAATTGATATGAAATAACTTTTTTATTGTTTAATACAAACAGGTTGCAATTCGACACAACTGAATGCAAATTTTAAGTTTCTTAAATGATTAGGTACTCAAATTTTTATGGAATTCGATTTTTAAAATTTCCAAAACAGTTTGATCTTCTATTTTTATGATTCAATGCTAGATATTTCTACATTTGTTTGATGCAAACTAATTGATTTTCTTAGTCATTTTTCTATTTTCGTGGTAATTTTTTTCCAACAAAAACCACAGATTCAGTTGTTACGTCTGGCTCACATTTTTAAGAAATCGTAAAAATCAGGGTAGTAGACTTCAATGGGCTGTTTTTCCAAACTCAACAAACTTCAACGACAAAACTTGAAAATCGATTCATCTTCCTAAAAAAATTGATGAATTGGGAAAATCTGAGTTAGAACTTAGGGTTAAAAATCAGGGTAAAAAATCACATTCAATGTGGTTTTTGATGTTTTAGTGGAAATATGGGTTTTTGTTGAAAAAAAAAAAAAACAATGCATAGAACCTTGGAAAATGGCCAAGAAAACTAGCCATAATAATCTGAGTTAGAACATTACACATGTTAGACTACTCTTAATAAATCAGGGAAATTTTGACGGAAAAATAATGAATCATGTCTTGTTAAAATTAACCCTTCACAATTTACATCCAACATTTCAACACTACCAAAACGACGAAACTCGCCCACGGCAATCCACCAGTCCGCTTCAAGCCACCGAACCGAAATCGTCCGAAAAAATCCTAAACTTGTATTTTCCGGCATTCCCTCACACGCCCAATAAAAGCCTTCTTATCTAAATAACGCAGCCTAATGTGCCTTAATAAATTACCGACGTCTTTTAAACACGCATTTGCTTCATAATGTGAAAAATACAAGTTTGAATTGCTCCAGAATGCTCGCGTTGTCTTCCGTTTAATGAGATTCTGTTGTGAAATGCAGTAAAGCAGAATACTAATTGTAAATTAAGGTGACATTAATGCTTATCTGACGCTGTTAATTAAGAGAAATCCCGATTTTGGTTCACCTGTCGCCTGTCAAAGCAGATGCCGTTGAACGGATATGGGAAATCCGGGATAGGGGAGAGTGGGGTGGAGTCGGACACATTTACAAAATGTACATATCTATTAAGTACTTCCCGAGCGTAAGCTAAGGAAGTATTGCAATCGAGTCCATCGGCCGACTCCCACTCTCGTATTTTCTCGACCTTCTATAATGCCTAGAGTATGAAGAAATAAAACGACAATCAAAACCAACCAACAACTTGATGACCTCATCTCCACAATTTACAATAGCAAATTTGTTTAAATTTGATAAAATAAGATATTCCTACATTTGTGGTATATGAACCCGTTTTGAGTTTTCATCGTACACATACATACAGTATAACACTTTGCAGTTTAATATTGAAACTGAAAAACCGAGTGCTCTGAAATTTTACAAATGTTCAACATGGTAAATCGTTAATCAAAATTTATTCGTTTATCCTCTCCCAAAAAATTGATGACGTCACCTCAAAATTTTTGACGAATAATATACTTGTGGTTTATCTCTGGTTTATCAGTGCACTCATAATTTCTAAAACTACTTATACAGGGTGGCTCAAAAAATTAATGGATGAGGCAGTGTATTGTATTGATTAAATTAAAGACGACACATAAAAACAAACCTTATAATTTTGCCAAAAATCTGGAAGTTTTTCGTTTTTCCTCTTTGTTCGATTTTACAATTTTTTGATATTCGAAATTTTTTCATTTTTCAGTGTTTCGGTTTTATAATTTTTCGTTTTTGTAACTTTAATGTTTTCAGTGTTTCAATTATTCGTTTGTTCAATTTTTCTGTTTGCAATTTTTCCTTTTTCGATTTTTCAGTTTCTCAGTTTTTAATTATTCGTTTTGTCAATTTTTCAAGTTCTTGATTTTTATTTTTCATTTTCCCGATTTTTTAATTTTCCTTTCTTCAATTTTAGTTTTAATTAGTTTCCTTTATTTTTTCAATGTTTCTTTCGATTTTATCAATTTTCGGTTACTCAATTCTTAAAATTTGCAATTCCTCGATTTTCCAATTTTTAAGTTTTTCAGTTTTGCAATTTTTGGATTTGTCGGTTACCCGATTCTCCGACCTCTTTTCAATTTTTTCATTTTTGAGTGTTTCGGTTTCATAATTTTTCGTTTTTGCAACTTTATTTTAAAATTTTTCATTTTTCGATTTTTGAGTTTCTCGATTTTTAATTTTTTGGTTTTTCAATTTTTCGTTTCCTCAATTTTTCAAGTTCTGTTTTTATTTTTTGTTTTCCAGATTTTTTAATTTTATGGATTTTATATCACAATTGTTTTTCTCTTCGTTTATTTTGTCAGTGTTTCTTTCGATTTTATCAATTGTCGTTTATTCAGTTCTTTAAATTTCCAATCTCTGATTTGCCATTCCTCGATTTTCCAATTTAAAAATTTTTCAATTATCCGATTTTTCGATTTCTTTTTCAATGTTTCTCTTTTACAGCATTTCGTTTTTGCGATTGTTAGGTTTCTCAATTTTTAATCTTTGGATTTTTCAATTTTTCGTTTTTTTCAATTGTTGGAGTTCTTGATTTTCGATTTTTAGATTTTTCAAAGTTTTCATTTTACCTTTTTCGTTTTTTCACTTCTGATTTTTCAATTGTTGTGTAATTTTGCAAATTTTCTTAGTTTTTGATTCGAAAAGTTGAAAAATTGAAAAATCGGAAAGTTCAAAATCGAAAAACTAAAAAATCGGAAAAATTTGTAATTTTGAAAAACCGAAAAAACGAAAAATTGCAAATCGAAGAAATAAAGGAACGAAAAATCGAAACATTGAAATCACAAATTTAGGAACTTGAAAATCGAAAAAATTGATAAATTGAAAAAGTGGAAAGAAAGAACGAATCGAAAAATTGGAAAATCCAAAAATTGTAAAATCGAAAAATTATAGAATCGTCAAAATTGTAAAATCACAAACTTTAATAGTCAAAGATCGAAAAGATCGAAAAACTGAAAAATTATCCAGAAATTGAAAAATTTAAAAATCGAAAATTTTTCAAGTTCTTTTTTTATTTTTTGTTTTCCAGATTTTTTAATTTTACGGATTTTATATCACAATTTTTTTTTCTCTTCCTTTATTTTGTCACTGTTTCTTTCGATTTTATAATTTGTCGTTTATTCAGTTCTTTAAATTTTCAATCTCTGATTTGCCAATTCCTCGATTTTCCATTTTAAAATTTTTTCAATTATCCGATTTTTCCATTTCTATTTCAATGTTTCTCTTTTACAGTATTTCGTTCTTTCGATTGTTAGGTGTCTCAATTTTTAATCTTTGGATTTTTCAATTTTGCGTTTTTTTCAATTTTTGGAGTTCTTGATTTTCGATTTTTAGATTTTTCAAAGTTTTCATTTTAACTTTTTCGTTTTTTCACTTCTGATTTTTCAATTGTTGTGTAATTTTGCAAATTTTCCTATTTTTTGATTCGAAAAGGTGAAAAATTGAAAAATCGGAAAGTTCAAAATCGAAAAACTAAAAAATCGGAAAAATTTGTAATTTTGAAAAACTGAACAAACGAAAAATTGCAAATCGAAGAACTAAAGGAACGAAAAATCGAAACATTGAAGTCACAAATTTAGGAACTTGAAAATCGAAAAAATTGATAAATTGAAAAAGTGGAAAGAAAGAAAGAAGGAATCGAAAAATTGGAAAATCCAAAAATTGTAAAATCGAAAAATTATAGAATCGTCAAAATTGTAAAATCACAAACTTTAATAGTCAAAGATCGAAAAGATCGAAAAACTGAAAAATTATCCAGAAATTGAAAAGTTTAAAAATCGAAAATTAAAAAATCGAATAAATGAAAACGTTTTGAAATCCAATAATAATTGAAAAATGGATAATCTCTAGAATCGTAAAATTGAAAAGGTGAAAAACTTTAAAAATTATATTAAAAATCAGGACATAGTAAAACCGAAAAATTGAAACATCCTAACGTTGGAAAAACTGAAAAATTTAAAAATGAATGCGTATCGGAAAATTGAAGAAACGAAAAATTGTAAAAATTGAAATCGAAAAAAAAATATTATAAAATCGGAACATTGCAAAATCGGAAAATTGTAAAACTAAAGAAAATGAGAAACTGAAACGAGAAATTAAATAATCTAAAACTTGAAAAATAAACAAGATATGGAAACGAAAATCGAAACGAAAAATTGCAAATCGGAAATCTGAAGAAATGAAAAATTATACAATCGAAGAATTGAAAAATTAGAAATTGAAAACTGAAGAAATTAAAAAAAAAATTAAATTGCAAATATAAAAATTGAAGAAACAAAAAAAGATGAAAAATTGAAAAATCGCAATTCGAAAAATTGAAAAAATTGGAATTGAAGAACCAAAAATTATAAAACCGAAACATAAAATTGCAAATCGAAAATTTGAAAAAATGAAAAATCAAAGAATCGAAAAAGTAAAAAATCAAAATTAAAAAACAAAAAAATTGAAAATCGAAAAATTGGAAATTTTAGAAACTCATCGAAAAATTGAAAAAATTCAAAAAACGGAAAAATTCAAAAGTTGGAAAGTTGAAAAACTGAAAAAATTTGAATTTTGAAACTCGAAAAATTGCAAATGAAAAGTTTAAAAATCACGAAGCGAAAATTGAAAAAATTAAAACCCAAAAAAAATAAAATGGGACCTTGAAATATCGAATAATTGAAAAAATAAAGAAAATAAAAAAGCCGACATGAAAAAGTGAAAACTCAGTATAATTAAATCGAAAAATTGAAAAATTCGAAAGTTGGAAAACTGAAAAATTGATAAATTTGAAAAAGAAAACTCGAAAAAAAAAAGAAAGTTGGAAAATTGAAAAATTGAAGAATAAAAAATCAAAATTCGGAGAGATAGATAGAGATGAAAAAATGAAAAAATTGAAATTAAAAAAATTAGGAAAGCGGAAAAATCGAAAAATAAAAATCGAGAAAATACAAAACTGAATGAAAAATTGTAAATCGAAAATGAAAAACTATAGAATCGAAAAATGGAAAGCTCGAGAAGTTTTAAACCAAAAAATTGAAAATCTAAAAAATAAAGACAGAAAAAAATGAAAAATTGAAAGATCATAAATCAAAATTAAAGAAACCATAATTTGAAAAAATTAAAATTGAACAAAAACGAATTATAAAAATCGGAACCTTGAAAAATGAAATAAATGAAAAAATAAAGACAAAACCGAAACGAATAATTAAAGAACCGAAAAATTGAAAAATGAAAACTTGAAAACTGCAGAAGTTTTAAATCGAAAAATTGCAAAATGTAAAAATTGAAGAAACAGAAAAATGAAGAAACGAAAAATTGAAAAAATAAAAAATAATAAAAAACCGAAGTGAAAAATTTCAAATCGAAAAATTTTAAAATTCAAAAATTGGGACATCGTAACGTTGAAAAAACTGAAAAATTTAAAAATTTTAATCGAAAAAAAAAAAAATTAAAACTAAAGAAAATAAAAAATGAAACGAGAAATAATCTAAAAATTGAAAAATAAATAAGATAGAAACCGAAACGAAAAATTACAAATCGGAAATTTGAAGAAATGAAAAGTTATTGAATCGAAAAATTGAAAAATTAGAAATTGAAAATTCGAGTACTTTTAAAAAATTTAATTTAAATTGCAAATATAAAAATTGAAGAAACAAAAAAGATGGAAAAGTGAAAACTCCCAATTCGAAAAATTTAAGAAACGAAAAATTGAAAAAATGCAAATTGGAAAATTGAAGCATCGAAAATTTGAAATAATTGAAATTCAAAGAACCAAAATTTATAAAACTGAAACATTGAAAACTTGAAAAATTGTTAAAATAAAGAAGATAAAAATCGAAACGAAAAATCACAAATCGAAAATTCGAAGAAATCAAAAATTAGACAATCGAAAAAGTGAAAAATCAAAAATTGAAGAAACAAAAAAAATGAAAAATTGAAAAACTGCAAATCTAAAAATTAAAGAAACTGAAAATTGAAAACAATAAAATTCAAAAATTCAAAAATGCAAATTTGAGAAACTCAATTTGAAAAATTAAAAAAAATGGAAAAATTCAAAAGTTGGAAAATTGAGAAAATGAAAAAATTTGAACTTGAAAACTCGAAAAATTACAAATCGAAAATATGAAGAAAAGTTGGAAAATCACGAAACGAAAATTGAAAAAATTAAAATTGACAAAAAAAGTAAAATGGGACTTTGAAATATCAAAAATTTGCAAAATCTAAAAATTGAAAAATTCGAAAGTTGGAAAATTTAAAAATTGAAAAATTTAAAAATCAAGATTTGGAGAGATAGATATAGATGAAAAATTGAAAAAAATTTAATTGAAAAAAAAATTAGAAAAGGGGAAAAATCCAAAAAATGTAAAAATCAAGAAAATACAAAACTGAAACGAAAAATTCTAAATCGAAACTGAAAAATTATCGAATTGAAAAATTGAAAACTCGAGAAGTTTTAAATCAAAAAACTGAAAATCTAAAAATACACTGAAAAAAAATGAAAAATTGAAAAACCATAAATCGAAAAACTAAAGAAATGAAAAATTGAAAAAATTAAAATTGAAAAAAAATTAATTATAAAAATCGGAACCTTGAAAAATAGAATAAATGAAAAAATAAAGAAAAAGCCGAAACGGATAATTAAAGAACCGAAAAATTGAAAAATGAAAATTTGAAAACTGCAGAAATTTTAAATCGACAAATTGCAAAATTTAAAAATTGAGGAAACAAAAAATGAAGAAACGAAACATTGAAAATATTAACATTCGAAAAACAAAAAATTATAAAATTGGAACTTTGAAAAATCGAATAAATGAAAAATCAAAAATTGAAAACTCGAAAGACACAAAACGAAAAATTGCAAAATCTAAATTAAATTGAAAAATTCAAAAGTTGGAAAATATGAAAAATGCAAACTGAAAAATTAAAAAATGAAAACTCGAAGAGATGCATATCGTAAAAGTTAAGAAACAAAGCATGAAAAATTGAAAAAATGCAAATTGGAAAATCGAAGCAACAAAAAAAAAATCAGAAAATTGTAGAAATAAAGAAAACTAAAAACCGAAACGAAAATTTGATAAAATGAAAAACTGAAAACATGAAAATAAAAAAAAACAAATAAATTGTAAGTCGAAAAATTAACAAATTCAACAATTCAAAATTTTAAAAACTCAAATCGAAAAATTCAAAAAACTTTAAAGAATGGAAAAATTCGAAAGTTGGAAAATTGAAAAACTGAAAAAATTTAAATTTGAAAACTCGAAAAATTGAATAAACAAAAAAAATAATGAAAAATTGACGAATTCAAAAATTCGAATCAGAATACAAAAATCGCAAAAAGTTCTGTTCAAATAACCTTCGACCAGTTATTTCTGAATTATAATTCTGAGTTTTTAGGTGAAATTAAGGTTAATGTTTTTGAGTCTATTTATATGTGAGTCGGGTAGTAAGCAGCTAATTATTTAACAAATCCATTTTTTATAATCGCTTCAGCACTTACATTTTCGTTATTGCTATCTCCGCCAAGAAGTAATAAAGCTAAATATTGAAATAATGATCCCCCTGATATTAAACTCGACTGTCTCCCGTTTTGTTGACACTGTACAACAAATCAATACTCCTTTTCATTTTCCTCCCGACACACACGATTTAAAGTCGGCCCTTCTTCCAAAATTAATAAAGTTAGCCACAGGTCCTCGCTCCCGTCGGCTCAGGAAGGGCGGACCCCTATGGAAGAGGTAGAAACCCCAGGGGGTGAAGCCTCTACCAGTGGGGGCGGGCCCGCCTGAGACATATGCCTTGTGTCTCCTAGGACAATTATGGGATTTTTTGGTTGCAGAGATGGCGCTGCAGCAGATAAATTTCATTCAGATCAACCTGCAGCATTGTCGCATGGCGACGACTGTTTTGTGTCGTCGTCTAGACAAGATGCAGAACACTATAGCAATAATCCAAGAACCATGGATTGTAAAATCCAGGATCGCAGGGTTGAGCAATTTAAATGGCACTGTTGTTTCAGGTACCACAATAGAATCTCCAAGGACATGCGTCTACATTCCGAGGAAAATTAAAGCCGTCCTCCTACCTCAGGTCAGCTCCAGGGATGTGACTGCGGTAAATGTTAAGTGTAACATAGGAAGAGGCGAAGAGCAACTGGTAATAGCATCCGTGTACTTACCACAGGGAGCACAGGAACCATGTCCAACATGGGAAATGGCGAACTTGGTGGAACACTGTGATACCGGAAATATAAACCTCATCATCGGTGCCGATGCGAATGCCCACTGTCTGTTGTGGGGGAGCAAAGACACTAATGATAGAGGAAGAACACTAGCTGAATATCTTTCATCAACAAATCTAGAGATTCTCAACCGAGGCTGCGAACCAACTTTCGTAACATCACGTAGTCAGTCAGTAATAGATATTACACTGGCTACATGGGATATCTCACAATATATAATGGGATGGCACGTCTCTAAAGAGGCGTCAGTGTCAGACCATAGATGGATCATGTATACATCAAAATGTATAGACATGGAGATAAAGACGTACAGGAACCCTAGGCTGACGAACTGGGCTTCATACAACGAAGAACTGGACGACAGACTGGGGACCTCCGTGCAGTCTATACCAACAGAATACAGTTCGACAGAAGACATAGAGAAAACCTTGACCATTATCAACGACTCTCTAATGTCAGCGTATGAGAAAAGTTGCCCCCTAAAGAAGGAAGGTCTGGGCAAAGGTACACCATGGTGGAACCGAAGGCTCAGCCTACTTCAATCGGGGCTAAGAAAACTTTTCAATAGAGCAAAAAACACTAAGAAAACTGAAGACTGGGAAGCCTATAAAGAGCACCGGAAAGAGTTTAAGAAAGAATTAAGAAAGAGGAAACGGGAAACGTGGAGATCCTTCTGCAGCGACATAACGTCGACTGCTTCGGCCGCAAGGCTGAAGAGAGTTCTCTCGAAGGACCACACACATCAACTAGGTTTCCTAAAGAAAGAAGATGGCACCTTTACAGCCACCTTAGAAGAGTCCGCAGAACTTTTGCTGCAGACCATGTTTCCAGGCAGCACACGGACTACCTCCCATTCCAAAAGGGATGTAGTCGGTACTCAACCTTCCCCGAAGGACTGGGCGCTGGCTGCAAAGGTAGTCACGGAGGCAAGACTGGAGTGGGCAGTGGACAGCTTTTCCCCATACAAATCTCCAGGAGTTGACGGTATTTATCCCGCCCTCCTGCAGAGGGGAATGAGCAGACTACGCCCTATTTTGTTGCCAATGCTTCGGGCGTGTCTGGCTTTCAGCTACATACCGAATGCATGGCGAAAAGTAAAGGTTATCTTTATACCTAAGCCAGGACGACAAGATTACACCTTGGCTAAATCCTACAGACCAATTAGCTTAACATCATTCTTGCTGAAAACGCTAGAAAGACTAAGCGAAAAAGAGATTCGGGAGACTGCTTTGAGCAAGCAACCTCTACATCCGAACCAACATGCCTACATCCAAGGAAGATCCACCGATACGGCCCTACACACAGTTGTAAACCGTATAGAGTGGGCGATGGAGAACAAACTCTTCACCTTAGGAATGTTTTTGGATATTGAAGGAGCGTTTGATAAAACGACTTTCAAAAGCATAGAGCTAGCCCTACGAGAGCACGACGTGGACCCCACCCTGAGTAGGTGGGTGGCCGGTATGCTGAGGAACAGGGAAGTAATGATTAATGTAGGTGGCACTGAGATCGAGGCTGTTGTAGACAGGGGATGTCCTCAGGGAGGAGTTCTCTCTCCTGTACTGTGGGATACTGTCGTTGACAGCCTGATACGACGCCTCAATGATCTTGGCTACCACACAATTGGATACGCGGACGATCTAGTCATTCTGCTAACAGGAAAAAACGCAGATACATTATGTGAGATAATGCAAGCTGCAGTAAAAATAGTCGAGGAATGGTGCAGCAGACATACCCTCTCCGTTAATGGAGAAAAGACGAAACTAATCCTGTTCACCAGGAAAAGGAAAATTGGCACACTACAGATGCCAAAAATATTTAACACAACGCTTCAACTTTCGGACGAAGTCAAATACCTGGGAGTTGTATTGGACTGGCGACTGAATTGGAAGAAGCATGTAGATGATAAAGTAGAAAAGGCACGCTCGGCTCTTTGGCAATGTCGTAGGGTGGTGGGAAGGTCGTGGGGTTTAAATCCCAAGATCGCCCTCTGGATCTACACGGCAATAGTCAGACCGATGCTGTGCTATGGAGCTTTAGTTTGGTGGCCCAGAGCCAGACAAAAAACAACAGCCCTGCAACTTGAACACGTTCAGAGAATGGCGTGTCTCAGTGTTACAGGAGCAATGAGGACCACTCCCACAGCGGCTCTGGAGACTCTTCTTTGCTTAGCACCTCTTAACCTTTACATAGAGGAAGCGGCAATGACGACGTCTCTAAGACTTCACTCTCTGGGAGTATGGAACAAACAAGGCCGCACAACGAAGCACACTCGGATCTTAACGGAGGCGTTCAACAGAATACCCTTGTTAAGGATGGGCTGTGACCGAATGGGCACAAAATTAATATATGAGAAGACATATAGAATATCAATGAATGATAATTCAGAAGGACGAGCCGACATAGATATCTATGTCGATGGTGCCAAAACAGATAGTGGTTCAGGAGCCGGCATCTACTCCGAACAACTGAACGCACAAATTAGTGTACCTCTCGGCACCCACACGTCTGTCTTACAAACAGAACTGATGGGAATAATGCTGGGAGCTAGAATCATTGCTGAACGTGAAATCGGCAACAAATCAATACGCATACTTACTGACAGCAAGTCTGCACTACTAGCCCTGGACAGCTGTATGGTTCGATCCGGGCTGGTTTGGGAGTGCAGACAAACGCTAAAGTATGTAACGCAGAGGAATAGTGTGGAACTTTGTTGGATCAAAGGACACAGTGGCAACGAAGGAAACGAGAGGGCAGATGAGATGGCGAAGCGAGCCGCGCGCATGCCCTTCTGGGGACCCGAACCGGCAATCACGCCTTCGGTCGCCCTCTCGAACGAACTCGTAAAGCAATATACCCAGAGACGCCATGAGCAGATATGGGTGAAGTTGAGCAGCTGTCGGCATAGTAGAGCTTGTATGGCGACACCAGACCGTAAGTTGACGAAATTTTATCTCTCACTTTCAAGGGACAAACTGCGTAAACTGGTAGGATTCCTTACGGGACATTACCAGTTTAACAAACATCTATATACGATAGGGGTGGTAACAGACCCAATCTGTCGTGGATGCAATGAAGAAGAGGAAACAGCTGAGCACATTCTTCGTGAGTGTCCAGCCCTAGCCTCCTACAGGGAATCCATACTAGGGGACATCTGGCCTAGTATGGCAAATATCAGGGAGTTTCCACCCTCTGCATTACTCAAGTACATTCAAGCAGTTGGGTGGCTTGACGAGTAGAGGAGCGGGAAAACACCCTGATATGGACTTGGGGAAGGTACAATGGGCCCAAAGGCGAGGCCTAAGTGCCGGCTGGCCACGGTCAGCCCCCATAAATTAAGAATCCAGAATCCAGGTCCTCGCTCCCGCCCGCAAAAACTCCCCGTCCCGATATTGCGAAAGTTTCCGCTCTTGTGGAAGCGCAATACCGCGGCCTTTCCCCCGACCTGCACTTGTGTGCATAATAAAAGTGTAACAATGCGGTGCAGCGGTAAATAAGCCAACCAAAGCCTCATCAATGAATACAAATGAGGCTACTTTTAGCTTATCTGACGAAATGCGGGCAGACGTGTAGTGCCACAAGTATGGGGGCGTCAGTGCGCTTTCAGCTCTCGTCGAGACGCTATCGAGAGCGCCGAAAGCTACACAAGTGCGAAAAGTTTACGAGTGGCAAGTGCGCACGGGAACGCATAATTATAACGTCAAAAATTGCTAAGAAGTCGCGGCTCCAGATCAAACAGGTGGCGTTGTGGGTGTGATGTGCGGAGTTTGTGAGTGACTGAAAAGTTTTTTGAGGGAGGTGAGTTAACAAGTCATCAGATTTTTTTTTAATTGAGATAGTTTTGGCAACGATTTTTGGTGTAGGTTTGTCACTTCAGAGAAAAACTTCTGGTGTAAATAGTGCTTAAATTATTATTTATTTTACGGGTTCTAACTTCAGAGACGGGTCTTGGAATATTTATGTTTTGTGTTTTTGTAGATCCAGACAAATCTAAGTGCGCACACATTTTCGAAAATTATAGAATAAATTTTATAAAATAGTGAGGGATTTAATTCGACGTAAATGCTTAGAAAGTCTGACGTTTTTTTACTTAAACTATGCGTTAAGAACACATTTAAATTTTCTAGTATTTGTGTTGCCAAAGTTATAGTGTTAAAAATAAATTCAGTGAGAGTTTTATTTTTTATGTAAGTACTTTGAGATATGTTTTCGTTATGAATTGCACAGTTTGTTGTTTAAAATTTTTTATCCATTTTCATAGTTAATATTTTTCCCTATTTTCTTCGTTTTGATTACCCACTGTAATACTATACCGTGTGATTTTTTAAATTAAATCATGACCAACTAGAGCAGAAATTAAAAATCACCCTATATAATTTTTTTTTTGTTTGAGTTAACTTTGGCAACTAGTGGTAATTTTTGTCACTTCAGAGAAAAAGCTTCCACTTAAAAAGTTGCTTAAATTGCTATTTATTGTATGGCTTTTAACTTCAGAAACGTGTCGTTGAATATTTATGTTTTGTATTATTTTAGATCAAGAAAAATTTCAATGCTTAAGAAAATAGACTAAATTTTATAAAAACAAATCACGTTTTTAATTCGACATAAATGCTCGGAAAGTCAGATGTTTTTTAAATAAACTGTACGTTAAGAACAAATTTAAATTTTCTAGTATTTGTGTTGCCAAAGTTGTAGTGTTAAAAATAATTTCAATGACAGTTTTATTTTTTATATTTTCAGTTACTTTTAGTTGAAATACTTTTGCAGATTTTGACAATTTTTCAATACTTCCCCTCCAATAAAAATTTCGTCAATTCCATATCTTGCACTGAGAGCATAAACACGCTGTTTTTGAATTGGCACGACGAAATCTATATCCCAGAATTTTTTGGGAATTTTTGAGCAACTTTCTGGAAAGCTCAGTTTTTCAAAACTTGACTTTTTTTCATAGCAATTTTGACAAAATTTGGATTGATCTTTTTTTTCACCACTTTCTAAAAATACCTAGAGATTTTTGTAGATTTTGGTTTTCGGTCGTTATTTTGGCTTTATTTCTTAGAAAATGTCCATAATTTTTCCAAAGTCACCAATATGAACTATGGAAAAATTTTGAATTTCTAAAAATTGAATTTCAAACCGAATATAGGGAAAATCTTGCTGTTTTTCTACTCAGTTCGTCGCGATCCATAACCCAAAATTTTTTTGTGAATTTTTAACAACATTTCCAAAAAGCTCAATTTTTTAATACTCTTACGAAATTTTGACCTTTTTTGAACCACCTCCGAGAATTACCTACTGAGATTTTTTTACAGATATCGACCTTCAAAAGTTATTTTTGGCTCCATTTGTTAGAAAATTCCTACCATTTTTCCAAAATCGCCCATATTTATGAAATAGCAATTTCCAGGATTTTAAAAAAATTTTGAATTCAATCGGATATTTTAAAAACTATGCTCCTGGAGGATAAATACCATAAATGATATTTATTTTTCGAACCAGCACGTTGAGACTTATATGCTGCAATTTTCTGTTGATTTTTAGACGACTTTTCCAAAAACTCAATTTTTCAATACCTTTATGAAATTTTTGATATTATTTTGACCAATTTCGGAAGATACCTACAGAGATTTTGGTAGATTTTGGTTTCCAGTAGTTATTTGCGGTCCATTTTTTAGAACATTTTTATAATTTTTTCGGAATTGCTGGTTTAAAATATGCCAACATTTTGAATTTCCAAAAAAAATTGGATTTCGAACCGACTATTTGGTAAATTTTGGCCTGTCATCAACAAGACGCTGTTTTTCGATTGAGTTCGTCGAGTTTATAACCCAGATTTTTTGTGAATTTTAAAAAATGTTTCCCAAAAACTCAATTTTTCAACACGAAAGTTTCGACCTTTTTTCGAGCACCTTCTAATAGTAACTGAAGAGATATTTTTTATAGATTTCGACCGCTAGAAGGTATTTTTGGATTCATTTCTTAGAAAGTTGTACCGTTTCTCCAAAATCGCCCATATGAAATTTAGTAATTTCAAGGATTTTAAAAAATTTGGGTTTCAATCGAATATTTTGAAAACTTTGTTCCTGAACGACAAACACGCCATATTTTTCGAATCAGCACGTTGAAATCGACATTCTATAATTTTCCATTGGTTTATTAGACTTTTCCAAAAATTCAATTTTTCGATACCCCTATGAAATTTTTGATATTTTTTTTCGCCACTTTCGAAAAACACCTGGAGATTTTTGTAGATTTTGGTTGCCGGTCGTTATTTCGCTTTTATTTCTTAGAGAATGTCCATGATTTTTCGAAAATCGCCAATACGAAATATGGCAAAATTTTGAATTATAAAAAAAATGAATTTCAAACAGAATATTGGAAAAATCTTGCTTTGTTATCAACAACACGCTATTTTTGGATCAGTTCGTCGAGATCTATAACCCAGATTTTTTTAGGCAACATTTCCAAAAAGCTCAATTTTTTAATAGGTATTCTTTCGAAATTTTGACTTTTTTTCAACCACCTCTGAAAATTACCTACAGAGATTTTTTTTACAGCTATCGACCTCCAAGTTATTTTTGGCTTCATTTCTTAGAAAATTTCTACCATTTTTCCAAAATCGCTCATATACTAAGTGATATGGAAATCAGAACACCCTAATACCGTAATAGTACGAATATTTTAATATTTTTTTTGCAACGTGTGTATTAGTGTAAGATAAGTAAACGATCAGTTTGTGTCATATCTGTAGTAGTACTTGCCAAGATAAGACTGATTTTGGCAGATGACATATTTTACAAAAATAAAGGGTGGGTGGGCGGGGCTAGAAGCTGTTACCAAGGTAAGACTAATTTTGGCAAATGTCCTTCGAACATTCCGAAAATTCGCCAGGAGCTTTTTTTATGATCTTAGATTTGTAAAGCTCCCTTTCTTATTTGTTTTTCTACGTATTTTTTGTCCCTTTTTTGTCACTTTTTAGATTTTTTTAGGCGTTTGTACTTTTTTTGTCGTCTTTTTTTCTGGTGCGTTTTGGTGGCCTTTTTTTGGCGTTTTTGACACTATCCTTTTTTGTCACATTTTTTATCGTTTTTCTCTGGCTTTTTATTTTATTCTTTGGTGTTTTTATCTCATTTTTTTAGGCGTTTTTGTCTGCATTTTTACATCATTTTTTTGTGGCTTTTTGAATTGAAATTGAAATTGAACTTGAGTTTATTGGTAAAATAATAAATGTTTTACACAGATCAACCAATACAAAATTACCAGAACTTAAAACTACATTTCACTAAAGTCACAATTCCAATATATACTAAGTAACATGGAAATCAGAACACCCAGTAATAGTAAGAATGTTTTAATTTTTTTTGTATACATGTGTATTAGTGTAAGATAAGTAAAGTAGTACTTGCCACGATAAGACTGATTTTGGGAAATGATATTCTTTCTACAAAAAAAAAACGGGTGGGTGGGCAGGGTAGCAATTGTTTACTAAAATAAGACTGATTTTGGCAAATGTCTTTCGAACACTCCGAAAATTAGCCAAGAACTTTTTTTATGACTTTAGATTTGTAGAAGCTATTTTGGGTTCCATTTCTTCGAAAATACTAACAATTTTGCCAGAATCAATTTATCAAATGAAAAAATGTCAATTTTTGAGGCAAAAAAAAATATTATCAAACCAAATTTTCCGGAAATTTTAGTCCAGGGGCATTCATACTTTCTGTTTATCAAATAAGCTGTCGAGGTTTATATCCGAAAATTTTTTTGAGTATTTTTAAACAACTTTTCAAAAATCTGAAATTTTCTATCGTATAAATTTTTTCTGCATTTTTCGAACATGATTTGGAAATTACTCAGCAATTTTCTTGTAGATTTTCTTGTAGCTTTGAGCTTCATTTCATCGAAAAATCCAATAATTTTTCTAGAACTAATAAAATGAAAAGTGACAATTTTCAAGATGTAGGTATATTTGAAAATTTTATTTCGAACTGAATTTTTTGAAAATTTTGGTACCCGTTGTGTTTTTGAATGACTGCAAATTTTGATCATTTACTTCTATTGCCGTAATAACCACGTATAACAAAAATCATTAAAATATGGTTACTATTCCTGGGTGTTCTGATCTCCATGTCACTGAATGAAAGACTTTTTCAAAAAATCAATTTTTGAATACCCTAATGAAATTTTTGATATTTTTGACCACTTTCGAAATACCTAAAGAGATTTTGGTAGATTTTGGCTTCCTGTAGTTATTTTTGACTTCATTTCTTCTTTCTAAAATTTTTCTAGAATCGCCAATATGAAATATGCAAAAATTTCGAATTTCTAAAAAAACTTGGATTTCAGAGCGATTATTTGGAAAATAATTTCTGCTGTTTTTCAGGAATCGCCCACATGAAATGTGGCAGTTATCAAGATTTTTTAAAAATTTTGATTCGAATATGGATATTCGTGTGCTCCGGGACGACAAACACGCTATATTTTTTGGATCAGCGCATTGAGATTTATATTAATTCTTTTAATTTTCTGACGATTTTAGGCAACTTTTCCAAAAGTTTAATTTTTTCAGTACCATTAAGAAATTTTTTACGTTTTTTCGACCACTTTTGAAAATTACTTAAAAAGATTTTCTTGTATATTTCGACCTTCATAAGTTGTTTTCGGCTTACGTACATAAGATTAAAAATAATAATAATTTCCTAGTTTAGAAATATTTTCTGGAAAAAAATTCTACTACTACTTTTCCAGTAAAAACATATATTTTCCAAATTTTGCATTTTCCAAAATTCGTTTCATTTGTTGCTCTAAAATTCTTCATGAATTCGAGTTTACGTGAAGTGTTGGTAAAACAATATTCATTTCCTCTTCAAGTTCTTCAAGGATCTGTTCTTGGTCCAACACCTTTCTTAGTTTACATTCATGATCTTCATAACCACAGTACAAATATCAATTTCACACAATTTCTAAAGATAAAACAGAAGCCAAATCACAAATCAACTGCCTAGAAATATTAAAATTTATTTGAATACTTGCACAGATTATATTTTGAAAGTGAAATTTTATGTCTGTGCTAAATTAGTCACCGCTTAAAACGGTTACCAAATGAAATAAATACTAGACACACGATGCACAGTTCCTGAGTAATAGCCCCCATAAAAATAAATAATGTCCATTTAACAGTCATAAATACAAAAGAATAATACAAACACGTCAAAATAAAGACATTCGTAAAATTTTTAAAATTATCCATACAAATGCAAACGCTAATAAGATTAAAATTTATTTGAATAAATTTACAAGCTAATATCGTGTGATCAAGATAGTGTGTAATAAATTCTAGAACATGAAATTTTATGTCTGTACTAAATTAATCATCGTTTAAGTGATACACGACTTGTGTTTAAAAATAGCCCGACTCCACTTTAAGTTCAAAGTTAACTCGTTCACATTTTTTTAAATCAAAATTTTGTAATCATTATATTTTAACGAAAAACACAAACACGTCCGTACACGAGGCGCTAGTCGAGTAATTAAACTGATTACAAATTTACACATCATAATCTTATTACAAATTACAGGTTGTTTTCAAACATTTTTACTTGATTGACGTTTCAGTGTGTCGCAACATAACCCGATTTTCTCCCGACGTTGCAATGAAGTTATTATATGAAAAATCGAGTTCAGTTCATGCTTTAACCGCGCTTTAACTAGCAGCGTGATTAATGAAGGCCTTAATCGTCCTTGACATTAAAGTGTTGATTTGGAAACCGACATTTTAGACGCGGACTGCACTCTAGACGCAGCCACTGGAAAAACTGATTTTAATTACGTTACTCACTTAACTGTTTCGTAATTTTATAAATGGATTTAATCCAAAACTACAGTTTTAATTTTCTAAAATGGATGATGTAAGTGTGGAAAGAAAAAATATGTTTTACACGAGATTGTTGATTGTTGACTCTTTAGCATTATTACAATGTAAGTAATAAATAAATTAAACGCTTTATGGAATAGCTATGTTTAATGCAAATTTAACACTTGATAACTAAATGTAATCACTTAGAAATGTTATTCCCACGTGTAATAAAGTCAAGTGGTGTTTCATATTCAATGCTACTGTATAATGAATTAAAAATGTTGCTTATGTATAATGGATATAACTGTCACTTGAATTAATACAGATTTTTTAAAATCTAACATACTACGAAGAAAACGCATGAACTTTGACCTTTGCTTCCACGTATTTATCAATTTGAGATTAAACTTAGCGTTTAGACGTGAACCGACTGGAATCACTGACCTTTCGCTGAAACCTCCCCTCGCAAAAACTCACAAACAACTCTGATTGGCCATAAAAGCCACTTTTGAGTGCAGCCACCTTGATGCTCCCAGATCTGCAGATACCAGCGTCCTTATCTGCAATTTAATTGCTCATTTTCATGCCCATAAATAACGGAATTAATTACAGCTGCTATTAAAAGAGTGCGCAGCGCTGTGTAAACACGACGAAAAAAGAGAAAAAACGAGTAGGATTTTCGCTGTGAGTGACGGCCACAGAACTAACATTGTCGGGATTTACTCTCATCCCTCGACCCTCTATGATAAATAAATATTTTATCTGGACACCGGACAACTATTATTGGGGTTGTAAAAGAGGTTCCAGGGATGGATAAACCGCGCTCATAACGACCCTTTTTGTTTGGTGTGAATAATCCATTTGTCACACGGTGTACCCGATACTGATAAACCAACTGTCAAATAATTGGCGCGCGTTTCGAACCCCCCAATTCTTATCGCAATCATTTCGCTGACAAACGCGATCCAATTTAATTTAAATTCCCACAATAAAAAACCTGTCAGTGTTGCCAACGTACGGTCCCCAGTCGTATCAATTTATTTTGACAGGTGCATTTGCTTATCTCGCTTTCACTCCAGGATCAAAATTTAAATATCGAGCGACGGTTCTAAAACGGCTATAAATCACGGATAATTTACTAGTTAGTGGAGATTAAGGGATTTGTTGATGAAGATGGGGTGCAAATGTTGATGAATGACCGCCTGAGACTCGGAAGAGTGAAAAACACAAATAATAAAAGAAAACAACAAAAATAAATCGCCGAAGGCCTCTGCTTCGTGTAAACTTATTTATCAGGAGCGAGCTTTATGCGTCCGATGAAATATGAACCCGGAGGCTGTGTTTATTGGGTTTTTTGGGCATCGAATTAAGAAAAAGAATTAGCTTGGTCGGTACATAAATAACGGTTTTGTGGTAGCGGGATTTTACGGTCGACGGATGATTGATGAAAGTCGTAAATCAGTCGATTCAAATTTTATAGAAGATGGCTATTTCATGGAGGTAGTGTTAAAGTATTCATTACATTTTTGTTAATTTCATTCATTTTATTAATAATAATTAAATTGTATACCTGAGAGCAGCTCTTACCTAAAGAAGAAATCTCTAATAACGATCTGGATGCCGCCACAATCTTTTAAAAGCAAACTCGCAGTTGGCGCAGATAAATCCCACCAGCTCGACTAGGAACCGCGCACTCCGCTTCCACCACGTGTTTCTGTGTTATTTAACCTCAATTCCATTTAAATTCGCCATATGATCTTGTGAAATTTTAAACAACAAATAATTATTATTTGAGATTAAAATTGAACAACACATTATTTATATGATGGAAACATTCATCAACAAATTATTTACAAAACAAAAACTAGCAAAGATTTATAAAAACAAAAGATCTGGTGTGAAATAAAACTTGTGAAGATAAAATATTACGTGAGGTTAGAAACTGCAGAGCATGAAAGTTTACGTTCGATTTAAATTATACAGCAAAGAAAATTACTGAAGCAAAAATTGTGAGATAGAGAAATATTGTATGAGGTGAAAAATTGCAAATCTAACAAATTTACATGAGATTAATATTTGCCACACTTTATCAACGATTCAAACGAAGAGTTCGTATGATATGAATCCTGACTAAGTGAATTTCATGAAATCTCCTAGTAAGTGATTTATCTAAATAAATCTAATGTCTCTTAAATTGTGTTAGCACCAGTTAACGATTAAAATCCTAACCTGAACTGTGAATTTACAAACATTGAATCCCCACCTACTATTTTCTTAGAGAGTATGTCATTTGCTACAATCAGACTTACCTTAGCAAGTGCTAGCCCCGCCCATCCGCCCTTTTCCTAATTTTATTTCTGTTCAGTGCAATATGCACTTTTCAATCTGAGCAGATAAAATTATCAGTCAAATAGAGGTGGGGTGGGTGGGCGGGGTTAATTTTACATATGTTCCTCCTTTGAGTGAGAGTGGGAACTAATCGAAGCTGGCTTATACAAAAATAAATAAATAATAAAAGCGGCAATTGCAACTTTTTTTTCTATTTACATTAAGTAAGATTAACTTTTTTCTACACTTTAATGAGCAACCAGTAGCCCCGCCCACCTACTTCATTCTAGTAACTACTCTTAATATTGTTCAGCTTTACCTTTGTAAGTACTAGCCCCGCCCACCCGCCCTATATTTTCTCAGAAAATGTATTTTTCCAAATTCAGTCTTATCTTATCAGATACTAGCCCCTTCCCCACCTACTATGTTCTTAGAGAGTATGCCATTTGCTAAAATCAGTCTTACCTTAGCAAGTGCTAGCCCCGCCCATCCGCCCTTTTCCTCATTTTATTTCTGTTCAGTGCAAGATGCACTTTTCAATCTGAGCAGATAAGATTATCAGTGAAATAGAAGTAGGGTGGGTGGGCGGGGTTAATTGACCCTTTTCCTGTAAGCAAAGTGAGTAGACATTATATAAATTCCAATGATACAGAGTGAGACAACATCGCGCAGGCGAAGTCAGTTTTTTGGAGCGCCAAGTTAAAATTAACCAATGAGCGACAGATTACGCATGTGTAGCCGGTTGCATTCTGTCAAAGCGGTTTGTTGTCACAGGCCTTTGCTCTGCTGCCGGAGTGCCGGATACTATTTCCAACGTGGTTTTGAAGATGCGTGCGCACGGAAAGTCACTATGGAAGTTTTACGATCTTACAGGAAAAGGGTCAATTATTTATTCTTCTGTAGAGTGAGAATGGGAACTAATAGAACCTAGGCTTATAAAAACATAAATAAATAAAAAAAGCGGCAATTGCAACTTTTTTTTCTATTTACATTAAGTGAGATTAACTTTTTTTTACACTCTAATAAGCAATCAATAGCCCCGCCCACCTCCTTCATTCAAATAAGTACTCTTAATATTGTTCAACTTTATCTTTGTTAGTACTAGCCCCGCCCACCCGCCCTATATTTTCTCCGAAGGTATGATTTGCCAAATTCAGTCTTACCTTATTAGGTACTAGCCCCCTCTCCGCCTACTATTTTGTTAGAGAGTGTCATTTGCCGAAATCAGTCTCATCTTAGCAAGTGCTAGCCCCGCCCACCCGCCCTTTTCCTAATTTTATTACTGTGGTGTGCAAGATACACTTTTCAGTCTGAGTAGATAAAATTGTCAGTGTAATAGAGCTAGGGTGGGTGGGCGGGGTTAATTTTATATATGTTCCTCCTTTGAGTGAGAGTGGGAACTAATCGAACCTAGGCCTCTAAAAAAATAAATAAATAAAAAAGCGGCAATTGCAACTTTTTTTTCTATTCACATTAAATAGGATTAACTTTTTTCTACACTCTTATGAGCAAGCAGTAGCCCCGCCCACCTACTTTATTCTAGTAGCTACTCTTAATATTGTTCAGCTTTATCTTTCTAAGTACTAGCCCCGCCCACCCGCCCTATATTTTCTCAGAAAGTGTCTTTTTCGAAATTCAGTCTTATCTTATCAGATACTAGCCCCCTCCCCGCCTACTATGTTCGTAGAGAGTGTCATTTGCTAAAATCAGTCTTACCTTAGCAAGTGCTAGCCCCGCCCACCCGCCCTTTTCCTAATTTTATTTCTGTTCAGTGCAAGATATACTTTTCAATCTGAGCAGATAAAATTATCAGTGAAATAGATGTGGGGTGGGTGGGCGGGGTTAATTTTACGTATGTTTCTCCTTTGAGTGAGAGTGGGAACTAATCGAAGCTGGCTTACAAAAAAAATAAATAAATCAAAAAAGCGGCAATTGCAACTTTTTTTCTATTTACATTAAGTAAGATTAACTTTTTTCTACACTCTAATGAGCAACCAATAGCCCCGCCCACCTACTTCATTCTAGTAATTACTCTTAATTATGTTCAGCTTTATCTTTGTAAGTACTAGCCCCGCCCACCCGCCCTCTATTTTCTTACACGATGTCATTTCTCAAAATCCGTCTTGTTCTATCAAATACTAGTACCGCCTACCCACCCTCAATTTTTTTAGAGAGTATGTCATTTGCCAAAATCAGTCTTACCTTAGCAAGTACTAGCACCGCCCGCCCGCCCTCTGTTTTCTTAGAGGGTGTCATTTGCCAAAATCAGTTTTATCTTATCAAATACTAGCCCCTCCCACCCACCCTTTATTTTCTTAGAGGGTATGTCATTTACCAAAATTAGTCTTATCTTAGCAAGTACTAGCGCTGAAAAGTCATTATAAAGATGTTTTATTTATCTCAATTGTAGAGAATTTGTGATCAGCGAACTCTTATCATATTATTTTTGTCTTTGGTGAGATCAAGACTTTTTTGTAGATTTGTGTCCCCAGAAGTTATTTCCGGCCTCGTTTTTTTTTTTTAATTCTATTTTTAAATCGAAAATTTCTAAAATCTTATTCTGGGAACGTAATTATGTTGTATTTTTCGAATAAGCACATCGATATTTATATCCTAGGATTTTTTGAGTATTTTTAGACAACTTTTTCAAGAGTTCAATTTTTGAAAAGTTCGATTTTCCTTCCACCATCTTCCAAAATTTCTTAAAGAGATTTTTTTTGTGGATTTTTATATGCAGAAGTTACTTTCGGGCTCGATTCTTTGAGAACTCCTACAATGTTTCCAGAATCGTTCAATGAATTATGGCAGTTTTTGGGATTTTCTTCAAAAAATATACTTTCAAACCAAAAATTTTGAAATCTTTATACAGGAACATAAATATGCTGCATTTTTCGAATCAGTACGTCGAGATCTATATCTTGGAACTCCTTTGTGGATTTTTTTTATGGTTTTTTCAAGAGCTCAATTTTTCAAAAATCAGAAAAATTTCAACTTTTTTCTCAGGATGTTTCAGGAATCTTAGGATGTTTCAAGAATTGGTAATGAATTATGGAAGTTTTTAGGATTTTTTCAAAAAATTGATTTTCAAGTCGAGAATTTCTAAAATCTTGTTTCAGGAACCTAAACATCCGATATTGTTCGAATCAGCACGTCGAGATTTATATCTCAGAATTTTTTCTGGATTTTTAGGCTACTTTTTCAAAAACTCATTTAAAAAAATGACTTTTCGACCATCTTCGAAAATTATTTAGAGATTTTTTTGTAGATTTCGATTTTCAGAAGTTACTTCCGACCTCATTTCTCAGAAAACTCCTAGGATGTTGCCAGAATCGCCCAGCAAATTATGGCAATTTTCAAGATTTTTGAAAAAAAATTATTTTCGAACCGAAAATTTCTATCCTTAACATGCTATATTTTTCGAACCAGCACCTCGAGATCTACAGCTCAGACTTTTTTGTGTTATTTTTAGACAATTCTTTAATTCTTTTGAAAATTTCGACCTCTTTTTGATAATCTTCGAAAATCACTTTAGAGATATTTTTTAGATTTTGACCTACAGAAGTTACATTTGGCCTCATTTTTCAGAACACTCTTATAATGTTTCAAGAATCGGCCAATGAATTAAAGTAGATTTTATGATTTTTTCAAAAAATTGACAGAAGTTACTTCCAGCCTTATTTCTCAGAAAACTTTTATGATGGTTTCAGAATCGCCAATGAATTATGGCAGCTTTTGAGATTTTTAAAAAAAAATCACTTTCAAGCCAAAAATTTTTAAAATGTTGCTCCAGGAACATAAACATGTTATACTTTTCGAATCAGTACGTCGAGTTCTATACTAAGATTTCCGTTGTAGATTTTTAGATAATTTTTTCAAAAGCTCAATTTTTCAAACACTAAAAAAATTTCGACTTTTTACGACCTAGACAGATTTTTGTAGATTTCGACCTCGAGAAGTTCCTTCCGGTCTTGTCTTTCAGAAAACTTCTAGGATGTTTCAAGAATCGGCCAATGAATTATAGCATTTTTTAGGATTAAAAAAAATGACTTTAAAAGCTCAATTTCTGAAAATTTGTACTTCTTCCGACTATCCCCCGAAATTTCCTAAAGGAAGTTTTTTTGTTAATTTCGATATCCCTAAGTTAGTGTTGGCCTCATTTCTTCGAAACCTCCCACGATGGTTCAAGAATCGCCCAATGAATTATGAGTTTTTACAATTTTTGAGAAAAAATTAATTTCAAACGAAAAATTTCTAAAATCTTGCTTTAAGAACATGAACATGCTAAGTTTTCGGATCTTTTGAAGAGATTTAATTTTACATCACTGCATGCTCGGCGAAATATGCTCTTGAATCGCTTCTTATATAATCTTCTTTATAATGGAACTGACTGTTCTGTGCTCTTGGGTAAAATTAATTTTCTTGTACCACGACTAAATACTCACCAACATATTTCTTTTTATATTAACTCTGCTAGAACTAATGCTCTAGATAGATCTCCAATTAATTTAATGTGCGGTTTATTTAATTGTATTTCTGATAACTGTGATATTCATAATGATTAATTAATTTCGATCTCTGTTAACTTGCTTTTCTAGCTATTTTTTGTAGGAGTTTATTTTAGTTTGTTGATTGGGAAAATCTTGCTCCGTGACCAACAACACGCAATATTTTCCGACTCAGTTCGTCGAGATCTAGAACCCAAATTTTTTGTGAATTTTTAGGCAAATTTTTTTTTTGACGATTTTTCCAAAAACTCAATTTTTCAATACCCTAATGAAATTTTTGATTTTTTTTTCACCATTTTCGAAAAATATGTAGACATTTTTGTAGATTTTGGCTTCCGGTCGTTGTTTTGGCTTTATTTCTTAGAAATAAATATAATTTTTCCAAAGTCGGCAATACCAAATATGGTAAAATTTTGAATTTCTGAAAAATTGAATTTTAAACCGAATACTGGGAAAATCTTGCTTTGTCACCAACAACACGCTATGTTTTTCGACTCAGTTCGTTGAGATCTACAACCCAGATTTTTTTGTGAATTTTTAGGCAACATTTCCAAAAAGCTCAATTTTTTAATACTACGAAATTTTGACTTTTTTTCAACCATCTTTGAAAATTACATATGGATTTTTTTTTACCGATATCGTTCTCCAAAAGTTATTTTTGAGTTCATTTCTTAGAAAACTCCTACCATTTTTCCAAAATCGCCCATATTTATGAAATAACAATTTCCAGGATTTTAAAAAAATTTGGATTTCAATCGGATATTTTAAAAACTTGGCTTCTGTAGGATAAACACGATAAATAAAATTATTTATTTTTCGAATCAGCACGTTGAGACTTGTCTTATATGCTACAATTTTTTGCTGATTTTCGGACGATTTTTCCAAAAACTCAATTTTTCATAACCCTAATGAAATTTTTGATTTTTTTTTCACCATTTTCGAAAAGTACGTAGAAATTTTTGTAGATTTTGGCTTCCGGTCGTTGCCTTGGATTTATTTCTTAGAAATAAATATAATTTTTCCAAAGTCGGCAATACCATATGTGGCAAAATTTTGAATTTCTGAAAAATTGAATTTTAGACCGAATACTGGGAAAATCTTGCTTTGTTACCAACAATACATTATGTTTTTCGACTGAGTTCGTCGAGATCTATAACCCAGATTTTTTTGTGAATTTTTAGGCAACATTTCCAAAAAGCTTAATTTTTCAGTACCACGAAATTTTGACTTTTTTTCAACCATCTTTGAAAATTACATATGGAATTTTTTTTACCGATATCGTTCTCCAAAAGTTATTTTTGAGTTCATTTCTTAGAAAATTCCTACCGTTTTTCCAAAATCGCCCATATTTATGAAATAACAATTTCCAGGATTTTAAAAAAAATTGGATTTCAATCGGATATTTTAAAAACTTGGCTCCTGTAGGATAAACACGATAAATAATATTATTTATTTTTCGAATCAGCACGTTGAGACGTGTCCTATAAGCCACAATTTTTTGCTGATTTTGGACGATTTTTCCAAAAACTCAATTTTTCAACACCCTAATGAAATTTTTGATTTTTTTTTCACCATTTTCGAAAAATACGTAGAAATTTTTGTAGATTTTGGCTTCCGCTCGTTGTTTTGGCTTTATTTCTTAGAAATAAATATAATTTTTCCAAAGTCGGCAATACCAAATACGGCAAAATTTTGAATTTCTGAAAAATTGAATTTTAAACCGAATACTGGGAATATCTTGCTTTGTTACCAACAACACGCTATGTTTTTCGACTCAGTTCGTCGATATCTATAACCCAGATTTTTTTGTGAATTTTTAGGCAACATTTCCGAAAAGCTCAATTTTTCAATACTACAAAATTTTGACTTTTTTTCAACCATCTTTGAAAATTACATATGGAATTTTTTTTACCGATATCATTCTCCAAAAGTTATTTTTGAGTTCATTTCTTAGAAAATTCCTACCGTTTTTCCAAAATCGCCCATATTTATGAAATAACAATTTCCAGGATTTTAAAAAAATTTGGATTTCAATCGGATATTTTAAAAACTTGGCTCCTGTAGGATAAACACGATAAATAATATTATTTATTTTTCGAATCAGCACGTTGAGACCTGTCCTATATGCTACAATTTTTTGCTGAATTTTGAACGATTTTTCCAAAAACTCAATTTTTCAATACCCTAATGAAATTTTTGATTTTTTTTTCACCATTTTCGAAAAATACGTAGAAATTTTTGTAGATTTTGGCTTCCGGTCGTTGTTTTGGCTTTATTTCTTAGAAATAAATATAATTTTTCCAAAGTCGGCAATACCAAATATGGGAAAATTTTGAATTTCTGAAAAATTGAATTTTAAACCGAATACTGGGAAAATCTTGCTTTATTACCAACAACACGCTATGTTTTTCGACTCAGTTCGTCGAGATCTATAACCCAGATTTTTTTGTGAATTTTTAGGCAACATTTCCCAAAAGCTCAATTTTTCAATACTACGAAATTTTGACTTTTTTTCAACCATCTTTGAAAATTACATACGGAATTTTTTTTTACCAATATCGTTCTCCAAAAGTTATTTTTGAGTTCATTTCTTAGAAAATTCCTACCGTTTTTCCAAAATCGCCCATATTTATGAAATAAAACAATTTCCAGGATTTAAAAAAAAATTTGGATTTCAATCGGATATTTTGAAAACTTGGCTCTTGTAGGATAAACACGATTAATAATATTATTTATTTTTCGAATCAGCACGTTGAGACTTGTCCTATATGCCACAATTTTTTGCTGATTTTTGGACGATTTTTCCAAAAACTCAATTTTTCAATACCCTAATGAAATTTTTGATTTTTTTTTCACCATTTTCGAAAAATTTGTAGAAATTTTTATAGATCTTGGCTTCCGGTCGTTGTTTTGGCTTTATTTCTTAGAAATAAATATAATTTTTCCAAAGTCGGCAATACCAAATATGACAAAATTTTTAATTTCTAAAAAATTGAATTTTAAACCGAATATTGGGAAAATCTTGCTCCGTTATCAACAACACGCTCTTTTTCGACTTAGTTCTTCGAGATCTATAACCCAGATTTTTTTGTGAATTTTTAGGCAACATTTCCAAAAAGCTCAATTTTTCAGTACTACGAAATTTTGACTTTTTTCAACCATCTTTGAAAATTACATATGGATTTTTTTTTACCGATATCGCTCTCTAAAAGTTATTTTTGAGTTCATTTCTTAGAAAATTCCTACCGTTTTTCCAAAATCGTCCATATTTATGAAATAACAATTTCCAGGATTTTAAAAAAATTGGATTTCAATCGGATATTTTAAAAACTTGGCTCCTGTAGGATAAACACGATAAATAATATTATTTATTTTTCGAATCAGCACGTTGAGACCTGTCCTATATGCTACAATTTTTTGGTGATTTTTGGACGATTTTTCCAAAAACTCAATTTTTCAATACCGTAATGAAATTTTTATTTTTTTTTCACCATTTTCGAAAAATACGTAGAAATTCTTGTAGATTTTGGCTTCCGGTCGTTGTTTTGGCTTTATTTCTTAGAAATAAATATAATTTTTCCAAAGTCGGCAATACCAAATATGGCAAAATTTTGAATTTCGGAAAAATTGAATTTTAAACCGAATACTGGGAAAATCTTGCTTTGTTACCAACAACACGCTATGTTTTTCGACTCAGTCCGTCGAGATCTATAACCGAGATTTTTTTGTGAATTTTTAGGCAACAGTTCCAAAAAGCTCAATTTTTCAATACTACGAAATTTTGATTTTTTTTCAACCATTTTTGAAAATTACATATGGAATTTTTTTTTACCGATATCGTTCTCCAAAAGTTATTCTTTAGTTCATTTCTTAGAAAATTCCTACCGTTTTTCCAAAATCGCCCATATTTATGAAATAACAATTTCCAAGATTTTAAAAAAATTTGGATTTCAATCGGATATTTTAAAAACTTGGCTCCTGTAGGATAAACACGATAAATAATATTATTTATTTTTCGAATCAGCACGTTGAGACCTGTCCTATATGCTACAATTTTTTGCTGATTTTTGGACGATTTTTCCAAAAACTCAATTTTTCAATACCCTAATGAAATTTTTCATTTTTTTTTCACCATTTTCGAAAAATTTGTAGAAATTTTTATAGAATTTGGCTTCCGGTCGTTGTTTTGGCTTTATTTCTTAGAAATAAATATAATTTTTCCAAAGTCGGCAATACCAAATATGGGAAAATTTTGAATTTCTGAAAAATTGAATTTTAAACCGAATACTGGGAATATCTTGCTTTGTTACCAACAACACGCTATGTTTTTCGACTCAGTTCGTCGAGATCTATAACCCAGAATTTTTTGTGAATTTTTAGGCAACATTTCCAAAAAGCTTTTCAATACTACGAAATTTTGACTTTTTTCAACCATCTTTGAAAATTACATATGGATTTTTTTTTAGCGATATCGCTCTCTAAAAGTTATTTTTGAGTTCATTTCTTAGAAAATTCCTACCGTTTTTCCAAAATCGTCCATATTTATGAAATAACAATTTCCAGGATTTTAAAAAAATTGGATTTCAATCGGATATTTTAAAAACTTGGCTCCTGTAGGATAAACACGATAAATAATATTATTTATTTTTCGAATCAGCACGTTGAGACCTGTCCTATATGCTACAATTTTTTGGTGATTTTTGGACGATTTTTCCAAAAACTCAATTTTTCAATACCGTAATGAAATTTTTATTTTTTTTTCACCATTTTCGAAAAATACGTAGAAATTCTTGTAGATTTTGGCTTCCGGTCGTTGTTTTGGCTTTATTTCTTAGAAATAAATATAATTTTTCCAAAGTCGGCAATACCAAATATGGCAAAATTTTGAATTTCGGAAAAATTTAATTTTAAACCGAATACTGGGAAAATCTTGCTTTGTTACCAACAACACGCTATGTTTTTCGACTCAGTCCGTCGAGATCTATAACCGAGATTTTTTTGTGAATTTTTAGGCAACAGTTCCAAAAAGCTCAATTTTTCAATACTACGAAATTTTGATTTTTTTTCAACCATTTTTGAAAATTACATATGGAATTTTTTTTTACCGATATCGTTCTCCAAAAGTTATTTTTTAGTTCATTTCTTAGAAAATTCCTACCGTTTTTCCAAAATCGCCCATATTTATGAAATAACAATTTCCAAGATTTTAAAAAAATTTGGATTTCAATCGGATATTTTAAAAACTTGGCTCCTGTAGGATAAACACGATAAATAATATTATTTATTTTTCGAATCAGCACGTTGAGACCTGTCCTATATGCTACAATTTTTTGCTGATTTTTGGACGATTTTTCCAAAAACTCAATTTTTCAATACCCTAATGAAATTTTTCATTTTTTTTTCACCATTTTCGAAAAATTTGTAGAAATTTTTATAGAATTTGGCTTCCGGTCGTTGTTTTGGCTTTATTTCTTAGAAATAAATATAATTTTTCCAAAGTCGGCAATACCAAATATGGGAAAATTTTGAATTTCTGAAAAATTGAATTTTAAACCGAATACTGGGAATATCTTGCTTTGTTACCAACAACACGCTATGTTTTTCGACTCAGTTCGTCGAGATCTATAACCCAGAATTTTTTGTGAATTTTTAGGCAACATTTCCAAAAAGCTTTTCAATACTACGAAATTTTGACTTTTTTTCAACCATCTTTGAAAATTACATATGGAATTTTTTTTTAGCGATATCGTTCTCCAAAAGTTATTTTTGAGTTCATTTCTTAGAAAATTCCTACCGTTTTCCAAAATCGCCCATATTTATGAAATAACAATTTCCAGGATTTAAAAAAAAATTGGATTTCAATCGGATATTTTAAAAACTTGGCTCCTGTGGGATAAACACGATAAAAAATATTATTTATTTTTCGAATCAGCACGTTGAGACCTGTCCTATATGCTACAATTTTTGGACGATTTTTCCAAAAACTCAATTTTTCAATACCCTAATGAAATTTTTGATTTTTTTTTCACCATTTTCGAAAAATACGTAGAAATTTTTGTAGATTTTGGCTTCCGGTCGTTGTTTTGGCTTTATTTCTTAGAAATAAATATAATTTTTCCAAAGTCGGCAATACCAAATATGGCAAAATTTTGAATTTCTGAAAAATAGAATTTTAAACCGAATACTGGGAAAATCTTGCTTTGTTACCAACAACACGCTATGTTTTTCGTCTCAGTTCGTCGAGATCTATAACCCAGGTTTTTTTGTGAATTTTTAGGCAACATTTCCAAAAAGCTAAATTTTTCAGTACTACGAAATTTTGACTTTTTTCAACCATCTTTGAAAATTACATATGGATTTTTTTTTACCAATATCGCTCTCCAAAAGTTATTTTTGAGTTCATTTCTTAGAAAATTCCTTCCGTTTTTCCAAAATCGCCCATATTTATGAAATAACAATTTCCAGGATTTTAAAAAAATTTGGATTTCAATCGGATATTTTAAAAACTTGGCTCCTGTAGGATAAACACGATAAATAATATTATTTATTTTTCGAATCAGCACGTTGAGACCTGTCCTATATGGTAAAATTTTTTGCTGATTTTTGGACGATTTTTCCAAAAACTCAATTTTTCAATACCCTAATGGAATTTTTGATTTTTTTTTCACCATTTTCGAAAAATACGTAGAAATTTTTGTAGATTTTGGCTTGCGGTCGTTGTTTTGGCTTTATTTCTTAGAAATAAATATAATTTTTCCAAAGTGGGCAATACCAAATATGGCAAAATTTTGAATTTCTGAAAAATTGAATTTTAAACCGAATACTGGGAAAATCTTGCTTTGTTACCAACAACACACTATGTTTTTCGACTCAGTTCGTCGAGATCTATAACCCAGATTTTTTTGTGAATTTTAATGCAACATTTCCAAAAAGCTCAATTTTTCAATACTACGAAATTTTGACTTTTTTTCAACCATCTTTGAAAATTACATATGGATTTTTTTTTACCGATATCGTTCTCCAAAAGTTATTTTTGAGTTCATTTCTTAGAAAATTCCTACCGTTTTTCCAAAATCGCCCATACTTATGAAATAACAATTTCCAGGATTATGAAAAAATTTGGATTTCAATCGGATATTTTAAAAACTTGGCTCCTGTAGGATAAACACGATAAATAATATTAAATATTTTTCGAGTCAGCTCGTTGAGACCTGTCCTATATGCTACAATTTTTTGCTGATTTTTGGACGATTTTTCCAAAAACTCAATTTTTCAATACCCTAATGAAATTTTTGATTTTTTTTTTCACCATTTTCGAAAAATACGTAGAAATTGTTGTAGATTTTGGCTTCCGGTCGTTGTTTTGGCTTTATTTCTTCGAAATAAATATAATTTTTCCAAAGTCGGCAATACCAAATATGGCAAAATTTTGAATTTCTGAAAAATGGAATTTTAAACCGAATACTGGGAAAATCTTGCTTTGTTACCAACAACACACTATGTTGTTCGACTCAGTTCGTCGAGATCTATAACCCAGATTTTTTGTGAATTTTTATGCCACATTTCCAAAAAGCTCAATTTTTCAATACTACGAAATTTTGACTTTTTTTCAACCATCTTTGAAAATTACATATGGATTTTTTTTTACCGATATCGTTCTCCAAAAGTTATTTTTGAGTTCATTTCTTAGAAAACTCCTACCATTTTTCCAAAATCGCCCATATTTATGAAATAACAATTTCCAGGATTTTAAAAAAATTTGGATTTCAATCGGATATTTTAAAAATTTGGCTTCTGTAGGATAAACACGATAAATAAAATTATTTATTTTTCGAATCAGCACGTTGAGACGTGTCCTATATGCTACAATTTTTTGCTGATTTTTGGACGATTTTTCCAAAAACTCAATTTTTCACAACCCTGATGAAATTTGTGATTTTTTTTTCACCATTTTCGAAAAATACGTAGAAATTTTTGTATATTTTGGCTTCCGGTCGTTGTTTTGACTTTATTTCTTAGAAATAAATATAATTTTTCCAAAGTCGGCAATACCAAACATGGCAAAATTTTGAATTTCTGAAAAATTGAATTTTAAACCGAATACTGGGAAAATCTTGCTTTGTTACCAACAACACGCTATGTTTTTCGACTCAGTTCGTCGAGATCTATAACCCAGATTTTTTTGTGAATTTTTAGGCAACATTTCCAAAAAGCTCAATTTTTCAATACTACGAAATTTTGACTTTTTTTCAACCATCTTTGAAAATTACATATGGAATTTTTTTTACCGATATCGTTCTCCAAAAGTTATTTTTGAGTTCATTTCTTAGAAAATTCCTACCGTTTTTCCAAAATCGCCCATATTTATGAAATAACAATTTCCAGGATTTTAAAAAAATTTGGATTTCAATCGGATATTTTAAAAACTTGGCTTCTGTAGGATAAACACGATAAATAAAATTATTTATTTTTCGAATCAGCACGTTGAGACTTGTCCTATATGCTACAATTTTTTGCTGATTTTTGGACGATTTTTCCAAAAACTCAATTTTTCACAACCCTGATGAAATTTTTGATTTTTTTTTCACCATTTTCGAAAAATACGTAGAAATTTTTGTAGATTTTGGCTTCCGGTCGTTGTTTTGACTTTATTTCTTAGAAATAAATATAATTTTTCCAAAGTCGGCAATACCAAACATGGCAAAATTTTGAATTTCTGAAAAATTGAATTTTAAACCGAATACTGGGAAAATCTTGCTTTGTTACCAACAACACGCTATGTTTTTCGACTCAGTTCGTCGAGATCTATAACCCAGATTTTTTTGTGAATTTTTAGGCAACATTTCCAAAAAGCTCAATTTTTCAATACTACGAAATTTTGACTTTTTTTCAACCATCTTTGAAAATTACATATGGAATTTTTTTTACCAATATCGTTTTCCAAAAGTTATTTTTGAGTTCATTTCTTAGAAAATTCCTACCGTTTTTCCAAAATCGCCCATATTTATGAAATAACAATTTCCAGGATTTTAAAAAAATTTGGATTTCAATCGGATATTTTAAAAACTTGGCTCCTGTAGGATAAACACGATAAATAATATTATTTATTTTTCGAATTAGCACGTTGAGACCTGTCCTAAATGGTACAATTTTTGCTGATTTTTGGACGATTTTTCCAAAAACTCAATTTTTCAATACCCTAATGGAATTTTTGATTTTTTTTTCACCATTTTCGAAAAATACGTAGAAATTTTAATAGATTTTGGTTTCCGGTCGTTGTTTTGGCTTTATTTCTTAGAAATAAATATAATTTTTCTAAAGTCGGCAATACCAAATATGACAAAATTTTTAATTTCTAAAAAATTGAATTTTAAACCGAATATTGGGAAAATCTTGCTCCGTTATCAACAACACGCTGTTTTTCGACATAGCCCTGATTTTTTTGTGAATTTTTAGGCAACATTTCCAAAAATCTCAAATTTTTAATACGAAATTTTGACTTTTTTTCAACCACCTCTGAAAATTACCTACAGAAATTTTTTTACAGATGTCGACCTCCAAGTTATTTTTGGCTTCATTTCTTAGAAAATTTCTACCGTTTTTCCAAAATCGCTCATATACCAAGTGACATGGAAATCAGAACACACGGTAATAGTACGAATATTTTAATATTTTTTTGCAACATGTTTGTTAGTGTAAGATAAATAAACGATCAGTTTTTCTGCCATATCTGTACTAGTACTTGTCAAGATAAGACTGATTTTGGCAGATGACATATTTTACAAAAATAAAGGGTGGGTGGGCGGGGCTAGAAGATGTTACCAAGATAAGACTGATTTTGGCAAATGTCGTTCGAACACTCTGAAAACTCGCCAAGGACTTTTATATGACCTTAGATTTGTAGAAGCTCGCTTTCTTATTTGGTTTTTTACGAATTTTTATGACTATTTTTTGTCCCTTTTTTAGATTTGTTTTATTATTAAAATAAATGATCAATTCTAAGATCTCGCTATAAGCCACAGCAGGTATTTTTTTAAGATTTTCCTCTGTTATCATTAATTATAGCCCAGTTACCCCAAGAAAATATTGATTTTCAGCACCGAAATTACAATTATTTTGACGACACACTATCGTAAATATTTTTCTTTCTGTCCGTTCTCTTTAAACGTAACAAGAAACCACCCACACCGAAACACTATAAAGTCCCCACCCCCTCCCCCTCCTACCCAATAAATGCCGCCCTCATATTCTTTCCAGTTACGCCACCGAGCAAACACTTTGGCGAAAATTGCATTTACTAAAGCAAATGTTTAACAACCGATGAGTTCTGCACAGAGGAGCTTCTGCATCCCGGGTCGACTTTTCCATAATGCGTCCTCCAGGATCGAAGATCCCATTCCAGGAATTATCCCGTGCCTCGGAGGGAGTGGTCGGGATCCGTCTTTCTTTTAAAATAATGAGATCGGACCACGGATTCGCTTGCGTCGGGGAAACGGGATTGCTTTGTCCGTGTCACCTGTCGGCGCGTCGGCCGAGCATGATCTAATGAGCGCGGCTACGGTTTATGTCGGAGTTGAGTCGTAAAGCGCGGTTTTAATTTCATATTTCAGCGAAAAATCGTGGTATCGCATGTGGGTTTACGCTCGCGATCTCTCGTTAATTTACGGCGGCTCTGGAGCAGACAATAAACCATTTCTGGAAAACACAATGGGCTTGTTGTGAAGGCGTTTATCAGAAAACGCACGCGAGGCTGTAAAGGTTTTATTATTTTAAAGCGGCTACAAACTAAAACAATGTTGGAGGGGAAAAAACTGGTCGGAAGCTATTTTGACAGAACTTTTCTCACCACTGAAGTAGGTCTTCTTTTTCGTTTGTCTGTGCTGTTTATTATACTCATAAATTATGAAACTACTGGACTGATTGTTATGAATTTGGCACATTTAAAACTGAAAACTAAGTATTTTCAATATATTTCCAGCCAGACAGACAAACAGACAGGCAGACGTAAACGGGGGACCTGTTTTTTCGTACTCTAGGGGCCATGAAAGCTCCGAAGTTTATCTCAAATGATCCGTATCTTTGTCAAATTTGCTTGCCGACTTCGTCACGTCCACTCGTAGTCGCTAATCCTAAGAAAATGAAGTTTGCGTTAAATAAGGGCCTTCGGCGCTCGATAATTTAACCTGCGCAGCCTTTGTCAGCGATATTTTAATGTAAACGAGATATTTTAGCACAGATTCCGCATAATTTGCGTGTTTGTGTTTTAAGTAAATAACCTTCCTGGGATGGTTTATCGTAGGCAAACTAGCGCGACGATAATGCGAAATAAATTTGGTAGCAGCATAATAATCGAGCCGCAACCCGTGCGATCTCCCCAATTAAATTAATTAATTTCGGAAGATCAATAAATCGGTTTGCAACTTCTTTTTACTTTGATAAACTTTAAACTCGGGACTTTTCAGTAATCTGAAAAGTTTTTCCGGAGGAATTACCGGAATTGGATTTTGGATGCCAGACGGCAGGGAGAGTCTGGACGGAAATAATTGTTTTGAGAAAGATGTATGTCTCGTGGAGGAGATTTTTAATGGTGACCAATTAAAGTTTGATTAATGGGTAAATATTTGCTGCCGTTGATGTGAATTCCTGCCCGTGGCGGTCCGGAATTCGATTTATATGAGGCCTGCGATATCCATAAATCAAAAGCAAATTACTCACACATCGCGACAGGTAAATATAATAAAGTTGAGTAATAGGACGCGGGGACTGGTTCAAATGGTAATTTGATTATAGAAATTAACATAAAGTTTGTTGGATTTCGCTAAGTTGGAGATGCACAGCTGCAGCCAGTAATACAAAGAAACGCGATCTTCGGGATAATTAAGACGTTCGCAGTGAGGCGAAGCGAAGCGATAATCAAGTTAAAAAGGACACATTTTCTATAAACAAGTTTGGAGAATTTTATTTAATTTGTTTTTACGCGTTGCATACAGATAAGTTTTCTAAAGGGCAAGTTCCACGGTGCGTGACGTCTACGAGCGTTCTAAATGTAATTTTTGTTTAATTGGTTTACTAGTTCGATTGATAGATGTCTCTATTTTGAAAGTACGGGTAATCAGGTTGTTGTTTTGAATGAAAATGATGACTCTCATCAGGTAGTTTCCATAAAGCGGCTATCAAAAGTGGTAAAGGAGGTAAACAACTTTTTCAAATCGTGTAACAACGTTGTTATCCCTGAACCTAGATTTAAATCCATTTATAGGAAAATTATATTGTTTAACGAAAATTGATCGAGGAAAATCGAGGTGTCCAGTTGCCTCTACAATTAATACGCCTACTCCAAGATTTCTAAGAGGTTAATAATTTAGTTGACCAAACCAGAAAACGCATCCTACGTTGTACGTGGGTGTATAATAATAATATTAATAATAATAATCCCAGACTAAGATTTTTGAAATTTTCGGTTTCAAATTTTTTTTTAATTTCTCAAAAATGGCCATATTTCATTTTTGTGATGCTTGGAAAAAGGTCAAAAATTTGGTAAGTGATATCGAAAATTTGAGTTTTTGGCAAAGTTACTTAAGAATACACAAAAAACTCTGGAATACAAATCTCGATATATAGCTAAGATTTCGAAAATTTTAGGTTCCAACTCAAATTTTTAAAATATCCCAAATATGGCTTCATTTTGTGATTCTGAAAAAGTTGTTAGAATTTTGGAATAAATGTTATCGAAAATGACTTCTGGAAGTCGAAATCAAGAAAAAATTTCTTTGGGTAGTTGTCGAAAGTGCCCGAAAAAAGTAAAAAAAATTATAAAAGGATATTGAAAAATTGAGCTTTTGACAAAAATCTGAAAAATTCTGGGATGTAGATATCGACGTGCCGATTTAATAAATGATGGTCTCAAACCAAAATTTTCAATATTGTCAGTTTCAAAATCAATTTTTTAAAATATTCCAAAAATTGTCATATTTGATTTTGGAAAACAGGATGGAATTCTTGGGCAAATGTTGTCGAAACTAAAGTCTCTTTGGGTAATTTTCGGAAGTGCTCGAAAAAAATAAAAAATTTATTGAAGGATTTTGAAAAATTGAGCTTTTTCAAAAACCTATGAAAAATTCTGGGATATAAATTGATATCGACGAGCTAATTTCATAAACGTAGTCTTGATGGCCTCAAACCAAAATTTTCAAAATTTTCAGTTTTAAAATCAAATATTTTTAAAATATTTCAAAAATTGTCATATTTGATTCTGGCAAACTGGATGGAATTTTTGAAGAAATGTTGTCGAAAATGACTTCTGAAAGTCGAAACTAACAAAAAGGCTCTTTGGGTAATTTTCGAAAGTGCTCGAAAAACATAAAAAATCATAAAAAGATTTTGAAAAATTGAGCTTTTGACAAAAGTCAATGAACAATTCTCGAAAACTGGATGGAATTTTTGAAGAAATGTCGAAAATGATATCTGAAAGTCGACACCGACAAAAGTCTCTTTGGGTAATTTTCGAAAGCGCTCGAAAAAAGTAAAAAAATGCATAGAAAGGGATTTTGAAAAATTGTGCTCTTGACAAGACAACATGAAAAATTTATGTATATAGATATCGACGTGCTGATTTAATAAATGATGGTCCCAAACCAAAATTTTCAACATTGTCAGTTTCAAAATCAAATTTTTAAAATATTCCAAAAATTGCGATATTTGATTTTGGAAAACAGGATGGAATTCTTGGACAAATGTTGTCGAAAATGACTTTTGAAAGTCGAAACTAACAAAATGTTTCTTTGGATAATTTTTGAAAGTGCTCGAAAAAAAATTAAAACATTCATAAAAAGATTTTGAAAAATTAAGCTTTTGACAAAAAACTATGAAAAATTTTTGGATATAGAATTCGACGAGCTTATTTAATGAACGTAGAGTGTCGATGCCCTCAAACCAAAATTTTCAGTTTCAAAATCAAATTTTTAAAATATTCCAAAAATTGTCATATTTGATTTTGGAAAACTGGATGGAATTTTTGAAGAAATGTTGTCGAAAATGGCTTGTAAAAGTAGAAAGTAACAGAAAGTCTCTTTAGGTAATTTTCGAAAGTGCTTGAAAAAAATAAAAAAAAACAAAAGGATTTGGAAAAATTGAGCTTTTGACAAAAATCTATGAAAAATTCTGGGATATAAATAGATATCGACGAGCCGATTTAATAATCATAGTGTTGATGGCCTCAGACCAAAATTTTCAAAATTTTCAGTTTCAAAATCATATATTTTGAAAATATTCCAAAAATTGTCATATGTGATTCTGGCAAACTAGATCGAATTTTTGAAGAAATGTTGTCGAAAATAACTTCTGAAAGTCTAAACTAAAAAGTCTCTTTGGGTAATTTTCGAAAGAGCTCGAAAAAAATACAAAAAATCATAAAAAAATTTTGAAAAACTGAGCTTTTGACAAAAATCTATGAAAAATTCTGGATTATAAAGAGATCCTGGAAAACTGGATGTAATTTTTGAAGAAATACTGTTGAAAATGACTTCTGAAAGTCGAAACTAACAAAAAAGTCTCTTTGGGTAATTTCTGAAAGTGCTCGAAAAAGAAAATCATATATGAATTTTGAAAAATTGGGCTTTTGACAAAAATCTATGAAAAATTCTGGATTATAAATAGATCCTGGAAAACTGGATGGAATTTTTGAAGAAATACTGTTGAAAATGACTTCTGAAAGTCGAAACTAACAAAAAAGTCTCTTTGGGTAATTTCTGAAAGTGCTCGAAAAAGAAAATCATATATGAATTTTGAAAAATTGGGCTTTTGACAAAAATCTATGAAAAATTCTGGATTATAAATAGATCCTGGAAAACTGGATGGAATTTTTGAAGAAATACTGTTGAAAATGACTTCTGAAAGTCGAAACTAACAAAAAAGTCTCTTTGGGTAATTTCTGAAAGTGCTCGAAAAAGAAAATCATATATGAATTTTGAAAAATTGGGCTTTTGACAAAAATCTATGAAAAATTCTGGATTATAAATAGATCCTGGAAAACTGGATGGAATTTTTGAAGAAATGCTGTCGAAAATGGCTTCTGAAATTAGAAACTAACAAAAAGTCTCTTTGGGTAATTTTAGAAAGTGCTCGAAAACAGTAAAAGATTTCAAAGAAAGGGATTTTGAAAAATTGAGCTTTTGACAATAAACTATGAAAAACTTTTAGATATAATTATCGACGAGCTGATTTAATAAACGTAGAGTGTTGATAGTCTCAGACCAAAATTTTCAAAATTTTCAGTTTCAAAATAAAATATTTCAAAAATTGTCATTATCAGTTTCAAAATCAATCAATCAAAAATTGTTATATTTGATTCTGGAAAAGTGTATGGAATTTTTTAACAAATGTCGTCGAAAATTACTTCTGAAAGTCGAAACTAACAAAAAGTCTCCATGGGTTATTTCCGAAAGTGCTCGAAAAAAATAAAAAAAATCATAAAAGGATTTTGAAAAATTGAGCTTTTGACAAAAAATTTATGAAAAATTCTGGTATACAAATAAATTCTGGAAAACTGGATGGAATTTTTGACGAAATGTTGTCGAAAATGACTTCTGAAAGTCGAAAGTAACAAAAAGGCTCATTGAGTAATTTTCGAAAGTGCTCAAAACAGTAAAAAATTTGATAGAAAGGGATTTTGAAAAATTGAGCTTTTGACAAAAAACTATGAAACATTTTTAGATATAGATATCGACGAGGTAATTTAATATACGTAGAGTGTCGATGCCCTCAAACCAAAATTTTCAAAAACTCGGGAATACAAATCTCGATATATAGCTAAGATTTCGAAAATTTTAGGTTCCAACTCAAATTTTTAAAATATCCCAAATATGGCTTCATTTTGTGATTCTGAAAAAGTTGTTAGAATTTTGGAATAAATGTTATCGAAAATGACTTCTGGAAGTCGAAATCAAGAAAAAATGTCTTTGGGTGGTTTTCGAAAGTGCCCGAAAAAAGTAAAAAAAATTATAAAAGGATATTGAAAAATTGAGCTTTTGACAAAAATCTGAAAAATTCTGGGATGTAGATATCGACGTGCCGATTTAATAAATGATGGTCTCAAACCAAAATTTTCAATATTGTCAGTTTCAAAATCAATTTTTTTAAATATTCCAAAAATTGTCATATTTGATTTTGGAAAACAGGATGGAATTCTTGGGCAAATGTTGTCGAAACTCAAGTCTCTTTGGGTAATTTTCGAAAGTGCTCGAAAAAAATAAAAAATGTATTGAAGGATTTTGAAAAATTGAGCTTTTTCAAAAACCTATGAAAAATTCTGGGATATAAATTGATATCGACGAGCTAATTTCATAAACGTAGTCTTGATGGCCTCAAATCAAAATTTTAAAAATTTTTAGTTTCAAAATCAAATATTTTTAAAATACCTCAAAAATTGCCGTATTTGATTCTGGAAAACTGGATGGAATTTTTGAAGAAATATTGTCGAAAATGCTTTCCGAAAGTAGAAACTAACAAAAGTTTCTTTGGGTAATTTTTGAAAGTGCTCGAAAATAGTAAAAAATTTCATAGAAAGGAATTTGGAAAAATTGAGTTTTTGACAAAAAGATGAAAAATTTTTAGATATAGATATTGACGATCTGATTTAATAAATGTAGAGTGTTGATGGCCTCAGACCAAAATTTTCAAAATTTTCAGTTTTAAAATCAAATATTTTTAAAATATTTCAAAAATTGTCATATTTGACAATTTGAAAATTTTTATACATAGATATCGACGTGCTGATTTAATAAATGATGGTCCCAAACCAAAATTTTCAACATTGTCAGTTTCAAAATCAAATTTTTAAAATATTCCAAAAATTGCCATATTTGATTTTGGAAAACAGGATGGAATTATTGGACAAATGTTGTCGAAAATGACTTTTGAAAGTCGAAACTAACAAAAAGTCTCTTTGGGTAATTTTCGAAAGTGCTCGCAAAAAGTAAAAGATTTCATCGAAAGGGATTTTGAAAAATTGAGCTTTTGACAAAAAAACTATGAAAAATTTTTAGATATAGAATTCGACGAGCTTATTTAATGAACGTAGAGTGTCGATGCCCTCAAACCAAAATTTTCAGTTTCAAAATCAAATTTTTAAAATATTCCAAATATTGTCATATTTGATTCTGGAAAACTGGATGGAATTTTTGAAGAAATGTTGTCGAAAATGGCTTCTGAAAGTAGAAACTAACTAAGTCTCTGTGGGTTATTTCTGAAAGTGCTCGAAAAAAATAAAAAAAATCATAAAAGGATTTTGAAAAATTGAGCTTTTGACAAAAATCTATGAAAAATTCTGGAATACAAATAGATTCTGGAAAACTGGATGGAATTTTTGAAGAAATGTTTTCGAAAATGACTTCTGAAAGTCGAAACTAACAAAAAGGCTCTTTGGGTAATTTTCGAAAATGCTCGAAAAAAATAAAAAATGCATGAAAGGATTTTGAAAAATTGAGCTTTTGACAAACATTTTTGAAAAATTCTAGGATATATATAGATATCGGCAAACTGATTTAATAAATCCAAAGTGATGATGTCCTCAGACCAATATTTTCAAAATTTTCAGTTTCAAAATCAAATATTTTTAAGATATTCTAAAAATTGTCATATTTGATTCTGGAAAACTGGATGGAATTTTTCCAGACATGTTGTCGAAGACAACTTCTGAAAGTAGAAACTAACAAAAAGTTTCATTAGGTATTTTTCGAAAGTGCTCGAAAAAAATTAAAAAAATTCATAAAATTTTCAATTTCAAAATCAAATATTTTTAAAATATTCCAAAAATCGTCGTATTTGATTCTGGAAAACTTTAAGGAATTTTTGAAAAATTGTCATCGAAAATGACTTCTCTTTGGGTAATTTTCGAAAGTACTCAAAAAAAATTCATAAAAGGATTTTGAAAAATTGAGCTTTTGACAAAAATCTATGAAAAATTCTGGCATATAGATTCTGGAAAACTGGATGGAATTTTTGAAGAAATGTTGTCGAGAATGACTTCTGAAAGTTAAAACTAACAAAAAGTCTCTTTGGGTCATTTTCGATAGTGCTCGAAAAAAAAATTCATAGAAAGGGATTTTAAAAAATTGAGCTTTTGACAAAAAACCATGAAAATTTTTTAGATATCTTATCGACGAGCTGATGTAGAAATGTCGAGTGTTGATGGCCTCAGACCAAAATTTTCAGTTTCAAGATAAAAATATTTCAAAAATTGTCATATTTTAGTTTCAAAATCAAACATTTTTAAAATTTTCCAAAAATTGTCATAATTTATTCTAGAAAACTTGATGGAATTTTTGAAGAAATGTTATCGAGAATGACCTTTCTTTGGGTAATTTTCGAAAGTACTCAAAAAAAATTAATAAAAGGATTTCGAAAAATTGAGCTTCTGACAAAAATGTATGAAAAATTCTGGAATATAAATAGATTCTGGAAAACTGGATGGAATTTTTGAAGAAATGTTGTCGAAAATGACTTCTGAAAGTCGAAACTATCAAAGTCTCTTTTGGTAATTTTCGAAAGTGCTCGAAAAAAGTAAAAAAATCATAGAAAGGGATTTTGAAAAATTGAGCTTTTGACAAAAAACTATGAAAAATTTTTAGATGTAGATATCGACGAGCTGATTTAATAAACGTAGAGTGTTGATGGCCTCGGACCAAAATTTTCAGTTTCAAAATAAAATATATCAAAAATTGTCACATTTCAGTTTCAAAATCAAATATGTTTAATATACATATTCCAAAAATTGTCATATTTGATCTGGAAAAATGGATGGAATTTTTGAAGAAATATTGTTGAAAATGGCTTCAAAAGTACTCAGAAAAATTAAAAAAATTCATAAGGGGTTTTGAAATTTTGAGGTTTTGGCAAAACTCCCAAAAAAATCACAAAAAATTCTGGAATGTAAAACTCGGCGAGTTAATTCGAAAAACATGGGCTGTTGATGGATTTCCATCAATATTTTCGAAATTTTCACTTTCAAAATCAAAATCTTAAAATACATACTTTTACATATTTCATTTTGCTGATTTTGGAAAAGCGGTTGGAATTTTTGAAGAAATGTTGGCGAAAATGGCTTGGACATGTCAAAATGAAAAAAACAAAAACATTTCTAAAGTGCTCGGAAAATTTTCAAAAATTTCATAAAAACAGCCGAGCTTTTGATAGTTGTCTAAAAATGTACAAAAAATTCTGGATTATAAACTCTATGAATTAATTCGAAAAATATATAGTGTTAGTGAACCCACACTTATTTCAAAAATTCTCGTATTCCGTTTTACTGCTTCTGGAAAAGTGATTGGAATTTTCGACGAAATGTTCCCAAAAATAACTTCTGTCAGTTGAAATGAACAAAATAATCTATATGTATATATCTATAGGTGATTTCGAAAGTACTCGAAAAAAGGCCAAAATTTTCATAAGGGAGAAATACAGCTTTTGGCAAAATAGTCAAAAAATACACCAAAAATTCTGGGATATAAATTTCGACGAACTAATTTGAAAAACATAGCTTATTGATCCATTACACTAAGATGTTCGAAATTTTGGTTTCAAAATCGCATTTTTAGGATGAATTTTCCAAAAATGGGTATATTTCATTTAATGATGCTGGAAAAGTGATTGGAATTTTCAAAGAAATGTTGCTGAAAATAATTCCTACAAACAGAAATCAACAAAAAAAGAAGATCAAAAATTTCGTAAAGGACGATTTTGAAAATTTGAGCTTTCGGCAAGTTGCCTAAAAAACCAGAAACAATTCTAGGATATAAACCTGGACGAGCTAATTTGAAAAACATTACCTTTTGATTGATTCACCTCAAGATTTTCGAAATTTTCGGTTTCAAAATCAAATTTTTAAAATATTCCGAAAATTGCTATATTTCATCTAGGTGATTCTGATAATTTTCCAAGAATAATTCTAGGATAAAAATTTGGTCTAGTTAAGATTTTCGAAATTTTCGGTTTCAAAATCAAATTTTTAAAATACCCCGAAAATCGCTAGGCGATTCTGAAAAAGTGGTTATAATTTTCGAAGAAATGAAGCGAAAAATAACTTCTGCAAGTTGAAATCAACAAAAAAAATGTATTGATAATTTTCGAAATTCCTCAGAAAAAGGCAAAAATAGAACTTTTTACAAATTTGCCAAAAATTTCTAAAGAAATTCTGGATATAAATCTTAACTAGCTGATTCCACAAAGATAGAATGTTGATGGTCCTAGACCAAAATTTTCGAAATTTCATAAACGACCATTTCTCTTTGGTGATTCTGGAAAAGTGGTAGAATTTTCAAAGAAATGTAGCCAAAAATGGTTTCTGTAATGAAATCAACAAAAAAAAGTGTGTGTTGGCGAGTTCATTAGAAAGATAATTCCGATATTTAACAATTTATTTTACTGATGGGACGAAGTAAATTCTCCCCAAATAAATGTAGACACTTGTTTTTCGAACTTCTGCCGGCTTTTAACACCTGCCCTATCAAAAACCCGCCGAATAAAATTTCAGTTCGTGTTTATGAGCACTAAACTCTCATAAAAACATTCAACACTGACTCCACTCCAGCCCTCTGACACCCTTCCACCTAATTGAACCTTACACTTGTTCGAGTAATACCTCCCTCCAGCCTAATTAGTTTGCAAATTACAATCACGTCACCGTGCTTTCAGGCTATAATTAATTAAATTTTGGTTAAATGAATAATTTGATAACAATAAATCAATAAAAGAGGCACCAAACCGGAAAGCGCGAAGTGCAACGATGAAGAGCACAAACACAATGAAAACCTTTAGGTCCGTGTTAACTGGAATAGTTTCAGGATATTCGGCACAAAGTTACTCTGAAACCACCGGAGCCAGCATATGCGGGACGATCCCCTATTCCGGAGCTTCCGGTTTTTCACCCTGTTTGTAATTTCGAGCGTGCTCAGACAGTGATGCATTCCGCCCAAAAACGCGATTTAGTTGCGGCAAATTGAAGCGCAAAGTGAACGTCTTCCACCGGAACACCACAAGCATAAACAATTTGAGCTTTTTCAGGCAGGTCGAATAAGATTGCTGAAAAATAGGGTAAATTATCCGGATTTTTTGCGTAGATGCGTTTTAAGAAGTAAACACGTATCCGTTACAAAAACGAAATATATGTTTGTGTGTGACAGTGACAAGTGGGAAGTGTCAAAGCGGAGACAGCACAAGCTATTTTTCCGCTATAGTCAATTTGTCGTTAAATTTAGCTTTTATCACACATCGGTACATCGACTAACTATTTGCCCGAAAGCCGGATTCGGTTTTTCGAATAACTAGGTGAATGCAGGAGCGTCTGAACAATCCACTCCGGCTTGGAAGTCTGCACAAGACAAGAAGGAAATTTATCGCGAAGAAATCATTTCTGATAACGCAATTATTCCTGAATGGATTTGTGGGATGAGGGTAGACCAGGAGTCGATCAACAAAAGCGAAAAAGGAAGTGACGTCTTATTAAGGAACGTCCCGACTGACTTTTAATCTACTTCTACTCGTAATTAACAGTCAGTACTAGTTAGGAGATGGTAATTCGGGAAAATTTAAGCGGAGTGTCTAGCAACTAGAAGCCTGAAGAAAGTGTATTGACAAAGCCTTTAACCCCCAGATACGCTATTATGCACGTCTCCAGGAGCTTCAGAACACCGTGTGTGGCTTCAAGTTGTTCAATTGAAAGTTCCTTGTTTCTAAGAAGCTCCAATATTTGCATGTTAAGTTTTGGCGGCAAGTTACAACGCTGTGTACATACGTGGAGGGGAGGTGTCGCCGGAAAGTCAACTAAAGTCGGTTTTCTTAGGGTCAGGGCGACCCTCGAAACGGGAAGATTGATAAAGTTTTGTCATATGTTGGAAAAATAGAGGGCTAAATTTAAGTTTCCAGACGAGAGCAGTCTGAGTGGGGCAACAATAATAGAACTCGTTAGAATTTGCACGGTCGAAAAGGTTTTGATTCAGAGTTGGCCAACGTAAACAGAACAAGTTTTAATTATTCGATTTTGCGTCAAGGTCACAAACAAAGCGTGTGCAAATTTTAGTCGCAGCCAACTCTGAATGAAAATGTTCAGTGTAAAAAAGCTCTGCTTAGAAATTCCAAAATCTATGTTTTGTTTTGACAAAGAGGAGTTTATTGCCGTTAAATAAATATTTATCAGACGTATTTTTTCTCCAGACAGGTATTCTATAACAGTTCTGACAATAATTGTGAATTTATTTTCACTACACGTTGCAAAGAATTCAAAAAATCGCAGTAGGTTTAAATTTAAAAAAAACAGAAAATTTTCGAAAGTGCTAAGAAAAAAAATCGTAGAAGAAAAATAGAGCTTTTGGCAAATTTAAGTAAAAATCTACAACAAAAATTCCAGGGTATACACAGACAATTCGGAACATCGAATGTTGATGGTCCTAGATGAAAATTAAATTTTTAAAATACCCTCCAAATTGCAAAATCGAAAAATTGCAAATGAAGAAACGAAAAATGAAAATATTGAAAAACTAAAAATCGAGAAACTTAAAAATCGAAAAAAATTATTCAATTAAAAATTGGAAAGAAGAAAAAACTAATCTAATCGAAAAATTGAAAAACCCAATAATTGTAAAACAGAAAAATTATATATAGAAAAGTCAGAATTGTTAAGTCGAAAAACTGTAATACTGAAATATCGAAAAACTGAAAAATTAATAAATGAAATATTGAAAAATCGAATAAATGAAAAAGTTTTAAAATCCAATAATTGAAAAATGGAAAAATTCTAAAATCATAAAAGTGAAGAAACCAAAAACTGAAAAATCGAAAAACTGATTAACTTAAAAGTCGAAGAAATGAAAAGTTAGAAAATTAGGACAATGAAAAACCAAAAAATTGAAAAAATAAAAATCGAAACGAAAAATTATATAAATGACAAATAAAATATTCTAAAAATTGAAAATTTACAAATTGAAAATCCCTGAAGTGCAAATCGAAAAATTGCAACATCTAAAAATTGAAGCATCCAAAAGATTTTTTACTTTTGGAAAATCGGAAAATTAAAAAAAGTTAAAAATGAAAACTCGAAAAGAAGAAAATAAGTAACCGAAACGAAAAACTGCAATTCCAAAAATTGAAAAAATAAAAATTGAGAAATCTAAAAAATGAAATCCCAAAGAAACTGAAGAAACAAAAAAAAATGTAAAATGAAAAATTGCAAACCGAAAAAGAGAAGAAATGAAAAAAAACGGATACTGCAAAATCGAAAAATTGTAAAAATAAAGAAAACAAAAAACCGAAAAAACTTGGAATCGAAAATTTGAAAAAATGGGCGAAAAACTGAAAACTCGAGGAATTTTAAATCGAAAAATTGCCAAATCTAAAACTGAAGAAAGAGAAAATTAAAAATATTAAAATTGGAAAAACAAAAAATACAAAATCCGAAAATTGCAAAATTTGAAACATTCAAAAGTTGGAAAATCAGAAAACTGAAAATTTTCTAAAATAAAAACTCAAAGAGATGCATCTCGTAAAATTGAAGAAACAAATAAAAATGTGAAAATGTAAAACTAGGAACCGAAAAATTGAAATGAAAAACTGAAAAAATTGAAATTGGAAAAACAAAAAATAAAAATTCGAACGTGGAAAATTCGAAAAATTGTAAAAAAAGAAAACAAAAACCGAAACCAAAAATTACAAATCGAAAATTTGAAGAATTAACGAAAAACTGAAAAATTGCAAGATCTAAAAATCGAAGAAACAAAAAAAAATTAAATCCAAAAATTGAAGAATAATAAAATTGAAGAAACGGAAAATTAAAAAAATTAAAAACGAATAAACAAAAAAATTATAGAACAGTTTATTGAAAAAATAACGAAAATGAAAAACCAAAATGATAATTACTAATCGAACATTTGAAAAATTAAAGAATGAAAACTCGTGAAATTGCAAATCCAAAAATTCCAAAATGTAAAAACTGAAACATTCTGAAATTGGAAAATCAGAATAAAAAATTTCTAAAATAGAATCTTGAAGAGATGCATATCATAAAATTGAAGAAACAACTAAAAATGAAAAATTGATAAATCGCAACCCGAAAAATTGAAGAAACGAAAAATATAAAATCGGATCATTGGAAAATCGAAAAAACGTAAAAATAGAGAAAATAAATAACCGAAACGAAAAATTGCAAATCGAAAAATTGAAGAAATGAAAAATTGAAAAACCTAAAAATTGTGAACTCGTGAAATTGCAAACTGAAAAATTTTAAAATGAAAAAAATGAAGAAACAGAAAAAAATGAAATTAAAAAAATGCAAATCGAAAATTGAAGAAACGAAAAATTAAAGAAACAAAAAATTGAAGAAACGAAAAAATTAAGAAATTAGGATTGAAAGAACAAACAATTATAATCGATGCATTGAAAATTCGAATTGAAAAAGTAAAAAAATTCGAAACGAAAATTTCCAATTGGAAAATTTGGAAAATTAAAGAACGAAAATTTTTTCCAGATGTTGAGTTCGCTCACGGCTTTCTAATTTTACTAAGATTTTCGAAATTTGCGGGTTGAGCATCAACTTTTTAAAATATCCCAAAAATTCCCCGATTACATCAAGGCGATTCTGGAAAAGTGGCTGTAATTTTCAAAGAAAGGAAACCGAAAATAACTTCTCAAGTTGAAATCGACAAAAAAATCGTAGAAGAAAAATAGAGCTTTTGGCAAATTTGACTAACAATCTACAAAAAAAAATCCAGGGTATACACAGACAATTCGGAACATCGAATGTTGATGGTCCTAGATGAAAATTAAATTTTTAAAATACCCTCCAAATTGCAAAATCGAAAAATTGCAAATGAAGAAACGAAAAATGAAAACATTGAAAAACTAAAAATCGAGAAACTTAAAAATCGAAAAAAAATTAATCAACCAAAAATTGGAAAGAAGAAAAAACTAATCTAATCGAAAAATTGAAAAACCCAAAAATTATATATAGAAAAGTCAGAATTGTAAAGTCGAAAAACTGTAATACTGAAAGATCGAAAAACTGAAAAATTAATAAATGAAATATTGAAAAATCGAATAAATGAAAAAGTTTTAAAATCCAATAATTGAAAAATGGAAAAATTCTAAAATCATAAAAGTGAAGAAACCAAAAACTGAAAAATCGAAAAACAGATTAACTTAAAAGTCGAAGAAATGAAAAGTTAGAAAATTAGAACAATGAAAAACCAAAAAAGTGAAACAATAAAAATCTAAACAAAAAAAATTATATAAATGACAAATAAAGTATTCTAAAAATTGAAAAATTAGAAACTGAAAATCCCTGAAGTTGCAAATCGAAAAATTGCAACATCTAAAAATTGAAGCATCCAAAAGATTTTTTACTTTTGGAAATTCGGAAAATTAAAAAAAGTTAAAAATGAAAACTCGAAAAGAAGAAAATAAATAACCGAAACGAAAAACTGCAATTCCAAAAATTGAAAAAATAAAAATCGAGAAATCTAAAAAATGAAATCCCAAAGAAACTGAACAAACAAAAGAGATGTAAAATGAAAAATTCGGTTTGCGAAATAGTGAAGAAATGGAAAATTGATAAAACAAAAACGAATATTGAAAAATCGAAAAATTGTAAAAATAAAGAAAACAAAAAACCGAAAAAAACTTGAAATCGAAAAATTGCCAAATCTAAAATTGAAGAAAAAGAAAATTGAAAAAATTGAAATTGGAAAAAGAAAAAAGAAAAAATCCGAAAATCGCAAAAATTGAAACATTCAAAAGTTTGAAAATCAGAAACCTGAAAATTTTCTAAAATAAAATCTCGTAAAATTGAAGAAACAAATAAAACTGTGAAAATGTAAAACTAGGAACCGAAAAATTGAAGAAATGAAAAACTGAAAAAAATTGAAATTGGAAAAACAAAAATATAAATTCCGAACATGGAAAACTCGAAAAATTGTAAAAAAAGAAAAAAAAAAAACCGAAACCAAAAATTACAAATCGAAAATTTGAAGAAATTAACGAAAAACTAAAAATTGCAAGATCTAAAAATCGAAGAAACAAAAGAAAATCAAATTTAACAACTCACAAATCCAAAAATTGAAGAAAAATAAAATTGAGGAAACGGAAAATTAAAAAAATTAAAAACGAATAAACAAAAAAATTATAAAATCGAACATTGAAAAACCGAATTTTTGAAAAAATAACGAAAATGAAAAACCGAAACCATAAATTACTAATCGAAAATCTGAAAAATTAAAGAATGAAAACTCGTGAAATTGCAAATTCAAAAATTGGAAAATCAGAATAAAAAATTTCTAAAATAAAGATGAAAATAAAGATGCGTATCATAAAATTAAAGAAACAACTAAAAATGAAAAATTGATAAATTGTAAATTGAAAAGTTGAAGAAACGAAAATGTGAAAACATTAAAATTTTAGAAACAAAAAATATAAAACCGAAACGAAAAATTGCAAATCGAAAAATTGAAGAAATGAAAAAACGAATATTGAAAAATCGAAAAATTGTAAAAATAAAGAAAACAAAAAACCGAAAAAAACTTGGAATCGAAAATTTGAAAAAATGAGCGAAAAACTGAAAACTTCTAAATCGAAAAATTGCCAAATCTAAAACTGAAGAAAGAGAAAATTGAAAAAATTGAAATTGGAACAACAAAAAATACAAAATCCCAAAATTGCAAAAATTGAAACATTCAAAAGTTGGAAAATCAAAAAACTGAAAATTTTCTGAAATAGAAACTCCAAGAGATGCATCTCGTAAAATTGAAGAAACAAATAAAAATGTGAAAATGTAAAACTAGGAAATGAAAAACTGAAAAAATAGAAATTAGAAAAACAAAAAATATAAAATCAGAACATGGAAAACTCGAAAAATTGTAAAAAAAAAAAACATAAACCGAAACCAAAAATTACAAATCGAAAATTTGAAGAAATTAACGATAAACTAAAAGTTGCAAGATCTAAAAATGGAAGAAACAAAAGAAAATCAAATTTAAAAACTCACAAATCCAAAAATTGAAGAAACGGAAAATTAAAAAAATTAAAAACGAATAAACAAACAAATTATAAAATCGAACATTGAAAAACCGGACTATTGAAAAAATAACGAAAATGGAAAACCAAAACCATAAATTACTAATCGAAAATTTGAAAAGTTAAAGAATGAAAACTCGTGAAATTGCAAATCCAAAAATTGCAAAATGTAAAAACTGAAACATTCAGAAATTGGAAAATCAGAATAAAAAATTTCTAAAATAGAATCTCGAAGAGATGCATATCATAAAATTGAAGAAACAACTAAAAATGAAAAATTGATAAATCGCAACCCGAAAAATTGAAGAAACGAAAAATATAAAATCGGATCATTGGAAAATCGAAAAAACTTAAAAATAGAGAAAATAAATAATTATTTATTTTCGATTTGCAATTTTTCGTTTCGGTTATAACCGAAACGAAAAATTGCAAATCGAAAAATTGAAGAAATGAAAAATTGAAAAACCTAAAAATTATGAACTCGTGAAATTGCAAACTGAAAAATTTTAAAATGAAAAAAATTAAGAAACAGAAAAAAATGAAATTAAACAAATGCAAATCGAAAATTGAAGAAACGAAAAATTAAAGAAACAAAAAATTGAAGAAACGAAAAAATGAAGAAATTAGAATTGAAAGAACAAACAATTATAATCGATACATTGAAAATTCGAATTGAAAATGTAAAAAAATTCGAAACGAAAATTTCCAAATGGAAAATTTGGAAAATTAAAGAACGAAAATTTCCAAAAGGAAAATTTGGAAAATTAAAGAACGAAAATTTTTTCCAGATGTTGAATTCGTTCGCGGCTTTCTAATTTTACTAAGATTTTCGAAATTTTCGGGTTGAGCATCAACTTTTTAAAATATCCCAAAAATTGCCCGATTGCATCAAGGCGATTCTAGAAAAGTGACTGTAATTCTCAACGAAATGAAATCGAAAATAACTTCTTCAAGTTGAAATCAACAAAAAACATTTTCGAAAGGGGTTTGTAGAAGAAAAGATTTAAGTTGATTACTACAAATATTTAACATTTTAGACATATTTTAAGTTTATTTTTGTCAAAATAAGTCTACACATATTATCAAAAAAAGGCAAAATGTAGCCCCGCCCACCCGCCCTATCTCAATTGTGATGATTTTTTTTTTAATCGTCGAGAGCCAAACAGGCGGAAATTAATTAAAATAATTATTATTTCTCTACAGGAAATTGCCATGTAAGACATGTTTTTGAGTACCGTGTTATTCCAAGAATACTATGATTCCACAAAGATTAAGCCCAACCCATACTTGCCTTGACCTAAATAGTAATGAAGTTTTCATTCGTTGCCAGACCTAGGGGCGGAGCCTAATTGCAAAATCCATAATTCCTTACAAAAATTTACCATTTTAAACGTGTTTCAAGTTTCTAAGAATAAAAAAGAATCATTACAATTGAGATGGGGTGGGTGGGCGGGGTTTATATTTTGTGTCTGTTTCTTAATCTACGTAGTATTCTTTGAACAACACGAAACTTAAAAACATATTTTTAATCTTTTGTAAAGAAATAAGTATTTTGCACTTAAGCTCCACCCCCTTGGTTCACAAATGAGAAAGGGCGGGTGGGCGGGCTTACATTTTGTTTTTTCGTTTTATAATGTGTAGACTTCTTTTCACAACATGAAACTTAAAACATGTTTAAAATGGAAAATTTATATAAGGAAATATCTATTTTGCCCCATAATTGTCAAATCCTAATTTTCTTGCAAAAATCTACCATTTTAACCATGTTCTAAGTTTCTGATTGTTGTGAAAAGATGGCTATGTATATTAAGAAAAAAAGGTAAAACATAGCTCCGCCCACCCGCCCTATCTCAGTTGTGATGATTTTTTTTATTCGTCATGAGACAAGGGGGCGCACTTGAACTGCAAAATTCTTTTTTTTCTCTACGAGAAATTAAAAACATGCTTTTGAGTATCGTTTAAAAAAAAAATAAAGCCAAAGATTAGGCCCCATCCATATCCGATTTCAATTCTCAATTGTGATGAGTTTTTCATTCATTGTCAGATCGAGGGGCGGGGCTTAATTGCAAGAACTATATTTGTCTACAAAAATTTATCATTGAAAATGTAGGCCCCGCCCACCTAGCCTATCTCAAATGTGATGATTTTTGTTTAATTGTCGAGAGCCAAAGGAGCGGAATTTAATTGAAAAATCCTTATTGTTTCTGTATAAGAAATTACCATATTAAGACATTTTACTATGTATATTAATAAAAAATTATTCATTTATTTTCATGATGTACATAGTATTTTTTGAATAACACCATACTCAAAAACATATTTCTAATTTCTTGTAAAAAAATAAGTACTTTGCAGTCAAGCTCCACCCTCTAGATTCACGGCGAATAAAAAAAGTCATCACAATTGAGATCGGGCGGGTGGGCGGGCTTACATTTTGTCTTTTTGTTTTAATATGTGTAGACATCTTTTCAGAACATGAAACTTAAAATATGTTTAAAATGGAAAATTCGTATAAGGAATAATTGCAAAATCCATATTTCCTTGCATCATTTTAACTATGTCTTAAGTTTCTTGTTGTGAAAAGGTGGCTATGGATGTTGCGAGAAAAAACGTAAAATATAAACCCCGCCCACCCGCCCTATCTCAATTCTGATGATTTTTCTTTATTCGTCGTAAGACGAGGGGCGGAGCCTAATTGCAAAATCGATATTTTCCTACAAAAATTTACCATTTTAAACATGTTTTACCTTTCTTGTTGTGAAAAGGCTATACATATTAAGAAAAAAAGGGAAAAATGTAAGCAGTTTTTAATGTGAAAGTATTTCTTCCATGTGTGGATTTGGTCGTGATTTTCTATATCTATAATTCTTTTAAGGAAATACAATTGAAGCTCCTGAAAATTTAGAACACCCTGTATTTAATGTCTTCGTTTATTTTATATTATCTCCAAACAACAGGTTGAGCTTTATCATACAAGGTGTTCATAAAAAATCTAAAATATTAATTAATTCATCAAACGGAGGACCTACTTTTTCCTGTTCCAGTTGTTCCAGCAGCTACGAAACGTCCAGAAAAGACGAACTTATCAATCGTCAGAGTCCGTTCCAACTTACTTTCAAGACGCAAAAACTGCAAACAAAGCTTTTTTTCGAGCTTCTTTTAAAAGCTTCAAACGTTCCGCAACTTATCAGCAATATTAGCGCCAATTCAAGCTCCTCGATTCCAATCCTTCATTATAAACAAGCCTTAATTTCCCCGAATGCATTTGCGAATCTCTTTCCTCACTAATTAAAAATACTTCCAACTTTGATTATCCAACTTTTTGTGAATAATAAGTCACTTGATATCAAATTAAACCTCGCCCGTTTTTTAGATTAGCTCCGAAATCGCGGTATCCCTTTCCTCATTTTGCAAAGAAATGTAAATTGTTCCTTGGTTACTTTTTAATGACGTTCCAAAAAACACAATACCAAAATAAACTTTCTCGCTTTCCCTCCGTAATTGCGCTGGTAACGAAAGGTAGAGATAACAAATCAAGGAAACGGTGTTTTAAAAAAGCAACATTAGTTGAAACAGGACACGATTATACCATTAAACTTGATGATTAGCATCGAACCGAAGTTCCAGAACCCAAACGCCGAACCAACTTACACAAACATCCGTCGATTAGCCAGAGGCTGTTTGCCCTTTTCATACCATTCCACGCAGTTACTTGCAAATGTACAAATAGCAAAAACACATCGGTTTCTGCTGCATCCGTCTTTATTAAATCATCGAAGACGAGTTTCTTCTCGGTTTACTCGTCTCCGAATTGCGTATTCGCATTCGACGCTGTGTATACAATAAAATCGAATTACAGATTATTCGCAGCATACAGCTCTTTCGATTTAGTGCGCACACATCAATGCGGAATTTTGAGATTTCGGGGCGAAGTAGAAATTAGCCCATCACAAAGCCGGGAAACGATACCCAACTTTCGAAATTAATCTCGCGACAAAGCCAAGAAACTGTCAAGCGATTTTATTTTCTCACAGAGTGTGTATTGTCGGCTTTATTACACATTCGATAAGGCGGAATTTGATGGATGGAGGGCAAACTGCGACCTCGCTTCCTTAAACGGTTATGCCTTTCGGGATAACTTTATCTGGAGTGACGCAAAAGTACGTTTGAATCAAAACCACCTCGCTTAATTACGTTTCCAACAAGTAAACACAATATTTTCAAAGCGATTTATTCGCAGTCAGGAATAAACGATTCCTAATTGATTAAGTACGGAGAGGTGCTTAACTGAGCGGATGTGTTCGTTCAACTTATTATCTTCAGCCGAGATGTTTGCTCGAGGTAATTTGATTATTTAATCGCGGGCGAAACTCCAAGGGGGATAAAAATAGGACGTGGACCGTCTAGGACGTTCGTCAAAGGATGATTCGGTGTTTGATGTATCTCTGTTGTTGTTTTTGTATGAACCCGAGAAGAATAGCAGGAGTCGATAAATTACAAGAGCACTAACTGATTATTAATAGCCCTTCTGACGGTCTGGTTTTCCGTAAAATGAAAACATGTTTGGGGGAATTACATTAATGAAGACAGCCCGACATTTCAAACATTTGCAAGTCCTATTCCTTTGCTACCGAATCACCATTAAGTTTAATGAAGAACAGACATGTTGAAAGGATGAATTTTATGCTAATTGGTTCAGTAAGAAGCTTTCGCGACACATCGGTATTTCAAGATTTGCGACTTGACTCACGCTTTACGTTCGTCACAACTTTTAAACTTGACTTTGTTGGTAATTACATTTCGTGAACTCTACCGGGTCCTAGGAACCACGACCAAAAGCGGATGTTGTTGCTGATAATAAATGTACAAACACGTCTCTGTGATTCGAGGAATTAAGAACCAAAATCGATAAGATGTGTCTAAGCATCAAACTGAAGATGATTTTCGAACAACAAGAATCTCGCTTGACGTGAATTATGAACGTATTTTTGTCCGCTTGACCCAGTAATCTTTCTCAGAATTTTTATATTTTGGACAGTTTATGAAAATTTATCTGGGAATCAGTAAGTTAACTCTACCACTTTATTTCTCTTAATCACTTCAATTAAGCCAAACGCAACAGTGAAAGTCACTCAAATGCCACTTAAGAGCTGCTAATTCGTTTTGTTTTAAAATAGCACTTGTAGCAGGCCATTAAGGATTACACTTTAAGTAATTAAACGTCTCTGAAATAAATGATTGCGATTACTTGTCGAACTGATGGTAAATATAATGAAAATTAATAAATTAGCGGCCACGGTGGGCGGATTTTTTGAAAGATAATCATCCTTTTGATTGATGGATCGAGTCTACGGAACAAGTTTGAGCTGATCTTGAATTTCATTCATTACATTGTTCGTTTGTTAATGCTTAGCACCAAGTGGTCTAGATCAGAGTACTGTGGGTAATTCTTTAAAAATGACATACTTCGTTTCATGTTGAGTTAGCACTGGTGATGATAGAGGGCTTGCCTGGATACCGTTATTTCGGAGCCAGAAGTCTTTTCTATTGCTAATTGAAAATGAATTTATTAAATAAAAATTAAAAACCGATTAAGACTGCGAGATTTTATTGTTCCCAGGTTTCTTTAAGTAGGTATTAAATAAAAAAAAATCAAATCAAGGATGATTCGGACATTTGAAAAAAATTGATAGCTCCTTTTTAAAAAATCGATCATTATCAATTTTTTTTTCATTACAAAAAGCCAAAAACAAAGACAGAAAGACAGAAAGGCACAAAAATAAAACAGCAGAAAAGCAGAAAAGCAGAAAAGCTGGAAGCCTGAAAGCCTGATAGTAGGAAGGCAGGAATGTAGGCATAAAGACAAAAAGACTGAAAACTGAAAGAGTTAATTACTCAAAAATTGAAAAACTGAAAGACAAAGGCAGAAAGAACAAAAAATACATACAAAATAAATACAATATGACACGGAGAAAAGCAGACTGCCTGGAAGCCTGAAAACTTAAAAGCTGCAAAGCATGAAAGCCGGAAACCGGAAAGCCTGAAAGCCTGAAATGCAGAAAAAAAGAAAGGCAGCACAGCAAAAATGCAGAATAGTGCAAAGGTAGGAAGGTAGAAAGGTTGAAAGGCTGAAAGGAAGAAAGGTAGCAAGACAGAAATGCAAAATGGCAGAAAAACAGAACGGCAGAAACGCAGAAAGGCTGAAGGTCTGAAAGTCTGGAAGCCTGAAAGCATGAAAGCATGAACGGCTTGAAATCCCGAAAGGCGAAGAAGTAGTAAGGTAGGAAAATAGAAAGGCAGAAAAAACTGTAAACCTGAAAGAGTGCAAGGCAGAAAGGCAGACAGACAAAAAGATAGAAAAACAGAAACACAGAAAGGCTGATAACCTGAAAGGCAGAAAAGCTGAAAATCTGAAAGCCTGATAGTAGGAAGACAGAACGGCATAAAGGCAAAAAGACTGACTCAAAAATTGAAAGACAGGAAGACAAATGCAGATAGAAAGACAGAAGGCAGAAATCCTGAAGGCCTGAAAGCTTGGAAGCCTGAAAACCTGAAAACATCAAAGCCTGAAAGCTTGAAACCGGGAAAACCGGAAAGCCTGAAAGGTTAAAATGCAGAAAGGAAGAAAGATAGCACAGCAAGAATGCAGAATGGTGGGAAGGTAGAAAGACAGAAAGGCAGAAAAGCTGAAATGCTAAAAGTTTGAAAGAAGGCAGATAGAAAGGCAGAAGGAACAAAAAAGACAAAAAGGCAGAGGTAAGAGAACCAGAAAAGCAGTCAGATTGAAAGGCTAAAGCCTGAAATCCTGAAGGCCTCAAGGTCTGGAAGCATGAAAACCTGAAAATTTCAAAGCCTGAAAAGCTGAAAGGCTGAAAATTTCAAAGCCTGAAAGCCGGAAATGCAGAAAAGCACGACAGCAGAAACACAGAAAGGTTGGAAGCAAGAAAAGAAGAAAGGAAGAAAGGTAGCAAGGCAGAAATGCAAATGGCAGAAAGGTAGAAAGGCGAAAACGTAGAAAGGCTGACAGTCTGAAAGGTTGAAAGCCTGAAACCATGAAAACATGAAAGTCTGAAAGTGTGAAAGGCGAAATAGTAAGATAGAAAAGCAGAAAGGCTATAAACCTGAAAGAGTGAAAGGCAGGAAAGCAGAAAGACAGAGACAAAAAACAGAAAAACAGAAACACAGAAAGCCTGAAAAGGAGAAAAACAGAACGACATAGAAGCCAAAAGGCAGAAAAGAAGAGCGACAGAAAACCGGTAAGACAAAAAGACAGAAAGATAGAAAGCCCGAAAGGTTGAAAGGTTAAAAAGACTGAAAGTTTGTAAGGTAAAAAAGCAGAAAGGTAGTAAATCAGAAAGCCAAAAAGGCAAAGACAGACAAGAAGACAGAGGGATAAAGAGGCAGAAAGTCATAAAAACTGAAAACGTGAAAGCCTGAACACTTAAGAGCCTAAAAATTTGAACACTTTCAAGCCTAAAATCTTCAAAACCTGAATGAAAATTTCGATAGCAGAAAAGCTGAAAGGAGGAAAAATATAATGTCAAAATGGCAGAAAGGCAGAAAACCAGAATGGCAAAAAGACAGAAAGGTAGAAAGGTAGAAAGTTTGAAGGTCTGAAATCTTGAAAGCAGGGAGCAGGAGAAGTCAGAAGAGCAGCAAAGCTGAAAGGTAGAAAAGCAGAAAGGTTGAAAGTGTGAAAAATTAGAAAACAGGAAATGCAAAAGACTGAAAACTGAACGATTGAATGATTTAAACAGTCAAAAACTGAAAGACAGAAGCAGAAAGGCTGCAAGCTTGAAAGCCTGGAAGCCTGGAAGCCTTAAAGCAGGAAGGCAGAATGGCAGGAAGGCAAAAAGCTAAAAAGACTGGAAACTGGGGGACTGAAAGACTTAAAGACTCAAAAATTAAAAACCTGAAAAGGCAAAAAGACAGAAAGATAGAAAGCATGAAAGATTGAAAGGTTAAAAGACTGAAAGTTGAAAAGGCAAAAAAGAAGAAAGCCAAAAATGCAAAGACAGACAGAAATACATACAGACAAACACAGACAGAAAGACAGAAGGACGGAAAGACAGAAAGACAGAGGGATAGAGCGGCAGAAAGTCAGAGAAGCTGAAAATAAAATATAAAAATTTGAAAGCTTTAGAGCCTAAAAGCCGGAAAGCCTAAAAGTTTGGAAAACAGAAAGGCAGAAAGGCAGAGAGGCAGGAAAGCAGAAAGGTAGAATGACAGAAAGGTAGAAAGGTAGAAAGTTTCAAGATTTGAAATCTTGAAAGCAGAAAGGCAAGAAGTCAGAACGACAGAAAAGCTGGCATGTAGAAAAGCAAAAAGGCAAAAAGACTGAAAATTGAACGATTGAAAGATTCACACAGTAAAAAACTGTAAGACAGTAGGAGAAAGTTAGAAGGAAAGGCAAAAAGGCAGAATGGCAGAAAGGCAGAAAAGTAGGAACACAAAAAGGCTGGAAGCTTGAAAAAGACTGGAAACTGGGGGACTAAAGACTTAAAGACTCAAAAATTGAGAGACTGAGAGATACTTAGGAAGACAAGGATAAACAGACAGATACACAGAAAGGAATAAAAAATATAGAAAAACAAAGAGATAAAGAGACAGAGAGGCAGAAAAGCAGATAAACAGAAAGCTTGAGAGCCTGAAGCCTAAAAACCTTAAAACCTGAAAGTTGGAAAGCCTGAAAGTTTGGAAGCCTGAAAGTTTCAAAGCTAGAAACGCAGTAAAGCAGAAAGGCAAAAATTCAGAAAGCCTAGAAGTGTGAAAGTCTAAAGCCTCAAATCCTGAAGGCCTGAAGGTCTGAAAGTTTGAAAACCTGAAAGCTTGAAAGCCTTAAGGCAGGTCCGCAGAATGCCAGAAAAGCAAAAACGTAAAAAGACTGAAAACAGAGGAACCGAAAGACTTAAAAACTCAAAAATTGATAGACTGAAAAATAGGAAAACAAGGATAAGCAGAGAGATAGACAGAAGGAATAAAAAAGGTAGAAAGTCAGAAAGATGAAGAGACAAAGAGGCAGAAATGCAGATAAGCAGAAAGCCTGAAAGCCTGATGCCTGCAAGCCTGAAAATCTGAAAGATTGAAAGCCTGAAAGCAGGAAGGCCTGAAAGTCTGAAAGCTAGAAAGGCAAAAATGTGAAAAGCCTGAAAGCTTGAAAGTCCGAACACCTGAAAGCTTGAAAGCTGGAAAGCCTAAAAGCTAGAAAAGCTGAAAAGTAAAAAGGCAGTAATGCAGACAGCCTGAAAGGCTGAAAGTCTGAAGCCTGGTAGCAGGAACACAGGAATGTAGGAAGACAGAACGATATAAAGGCAAAAAGAGAAAATTGAAAGACTTAAGTACTCAAAATCTCAAAAATTAAAAGACAGGAAGACAAAGGCAGATAGAAAGGCAGAAGGAACAAAAAAGATAAAAAGACAAAGAAAAGAGAGACACAAAAGTAGATATGTTGAAAGGCTGAAGCCTGAAATCCTGAAGGCTTGAAGGTTTAGAAGCCTGAAATCTTGAAGGCCTGAAAGTTTGGAAGCCTGAAAATCTGAAAGCTTCAAAGCCTGAAAGCTTGCAAGCAGGAAAACCTAAAATGCTAAAATGCAGAAAGGAAGAAAGGTAGCACAACAAAAATACAGAATGGTGGAAAGGTAGAAAGGCAGAAAGGCTGAAAGGCTGAAACATACAAAGACAAAGGCAGATAAAAAGGTAGAAGGAACAGAAAAGAGACAAAAAGAGAAGCAGAAAAGCAGACAGGCTGAAAGGCTGAAGCCTGGAATCCTAAAGGCCTGAAGGTCTGGAAGCCCGAAAGACGAAAAAGTAGTAAGTTAGCAAAGCAGATAGGCAGAAACGCAGAAAAACTGTAAACCTGAAAGAGTGAAGACAGAAAGGTAGAAAGATAGAATGGCAGAAATGCAGAGGGACAGAAAGACAGAAAGCCTGAAAGCCTAAAAAGCCGAAAAGCAGAGAGGCAGAAAATCAAAAAAGGCAGAAAAGTAGACAAAAAGAAAAGCAAACAAGAGAAACAAAGAGGCAGAGAGTAGAAAAGTAGAAAGGCAGAAAAGAAGAAAGACAGAAAAGCAGAAAGACAAAAACACAGAAAGATAGGAAGGCTGAAAGGCAAAAAGGCAAAGACAGAAGGACTGAAAAACAGAAATATTAGAACACAGAGGGATAAAGGGGCAGAAAGTCAGAAAAACTGAAAACCTAGAAGCATGAAGACCTAAAAATTTGAAAGGTTTAAGGCCTAAAAGGCGAAAAGCCTGAAAGTTTGGAAATCAGGAAAGCAGGAAGGCACAAAAATAGAATGTCAGAATGGCAGAAAGATAGAAAGGCAGAAAGGCAGAAACCCTAAAATGTTAAAAGCCTTTAAACTTGAAAGGCAGAAAAATAGAAAAACAAAAAGTCTGACAGTTTGAAAAAGTGAAAGGCAGAAAGGCAGAATACCAGAAAGGTAGAAAGGTAGAAAGTTTGAAGAACTGAAATCTTGAAAGCAGGAAGGCAGAAAGGCAAAAAGACTGGAGACTGAAGTACTGAAAAACTTAGACTCAAAAATTGAAAACCTGAAAGCTTCAAAACCTAAAAGCATGAAAGCCGGACAGCCTGAAAGGCTGAAATGCAGGAAGGAAGAAAGGTGGCATGGCAAAAATGCAGAATGGAGGAAAGGTAGAAAGGCAGAAACCTGAAAGGCAGAAAAGCAGATAAGCATAACACCGGGAAGGCAGAAAAAAAGAAAGGCAGAAAAGCAGAAGGACAGAGAAGCAAAAACGCAGAAAAGCAGAAAAATAAAAAGGCAGAAAAGCAGAAAGACAAAACGACAGCAAGCTAGCAAGCCTGAAAGGTTGAAAGGTTAAAAGGCTGAAAGCTTGAAAGGCAAAACAGCAGAAAGGTAGAAAAGCAAAAAGGTAAAGAAAGATAGAAAGGCAGAAAGGCAGACCGGCAGAATGGTAGAAAGGTAGAATGGCAAGAAGATAGAAAGCCTAAAATGTTAAAAGCCTTTAAACTTGAAAGGCAGAAAACTAGAAAGATAAAAAAATAAAAAGGCTGGAAGCTTGAAAAAGGGAAAGGTAGAATGGCCGAAAGGCAGAGAGACAGGAAAGCAGAAAGGCAAAAAGGTAAAAAAAATGGAAGCTGAGGGACTGAAAGGCTGAAAGACTCAAAAATTGAAAGACTGAACGATAGGAACACAAGGATAGACAGACAGATACACAGAAAGGATAAAAAAGATAGAAAGACAGAAAGATAAAGAGACAGAGAGGCGGAAAGACAGATAGGCAGAAAGAATGAAAATCTGAAAACCTGCAAGCCTGAAAACCTGAAAACTTCAAAGCTTGAAAGCAGGAAAGTATGGAAGTCTGAAAGCTACAATGGCAGAAATAAAAAGCCTGGAAGCATGAAAGTCTGAAGTCTGGAATCCTGAAGGCCTGAAGGTCCGAAAGTCTGAAAACCTGAAAGTCTGAACACCTGAAAGTTTGGAAGCCGAAAAGCCTGAAAGCTAGAAAGGCAGAAATGTACCAAGGCAGAAATGCAAAAAGCCTGAAAGGCTGAAAGTCTGAAGCCTGAAATTCTGAAGGCCTGAAAGCCTGAAAGTTTGAAAACCGGACAGCCAGACATGGAGAACAGGCAGACATGGAGAACAGTAGAAAAGTGGGAAGGCACAAAGGCAGAAGGGCAGAAATGCTGAAAGACTGAAAATCAGAAAGGTTGAAAGGTTGAAAAGTTGAAAACCCGAAAGCACAATAGCAGAATGGTAGAATAGTAAAAAGGCAGAAGCTGGAAGCATGAAAGGCAGAAAGGCAGAAAGGTAGAAAGTCATAATGGAAAAAAGCACAAAAACAGAAAGACAGAAGAAGTGAACGCCTTTAAACTTGAATCCAGAAAAGATATAAAAGCAGCAAGATAGAATGGTAGAAATTTTGAAAGTTAGAATGGCAGACCGGCAGAAATTCTGAAAGCCTGTATGCTTAAAATTTCCTGCATTTGGCAGAATGGCAGAAAGTTTGAACGACAGATAAATTGAAAGACCGAAAACTGAAAGACCGAAAATTGAAAAATTGAAAGCTTGAAAATATAAAGGGCAGAAAAGCAGAAAGGTAGAGAGGCAGAAGGGTGGAATGGCAGAAAGTTGGAAGGGGAGTAAAGCTGAAAGGTTGAAAGCTTGAAAGCTTGAAAGGCGCAAAGGGTGAAAGGCTGAAAAGTTGAAAACCTGGAAGCCTGAAACCTGAAAAGCTGAACCTTGAAGGTTTTAAAGCTTCAAATGCAGGGAAGCAGAACCACAGCAAGACAGAGAGAAAATCAGATAAGTAGACAAAAACAACTACAGAGAAATATAGAAAGATAGAAATATAGAAAGAGGGAAAGGAAGAAAAAGAGAGAACAGAAACAAAAATTTCATTTATATACAGCGAGAACAATTTTACATCATTGAACGATTACCTGTTTTGTTATTGAGGTTCTCAGTTACATAAATTTTTTAGATGTACGCCTAGATCTTCAAAAAATTTAGATTTCTGTGCACCAAATCGTATTTGTGTTGATCATTCCAGAGGTAAACGGGTACGAATGTCACATAAATTCACCCAGGATATATAGACGGAAAACATCACTGACCTAAAATACAAAGAATTCAAAATTCGTAGCGTGATTCATTTGGTGTTAGAACCGTTAATAAGTGAAACAAATTACCATTTAAACTCAAACAGAGTCCTTTTGACTGAATCCCAGTCGACGTCGATTCCGGATAAACCCTACAGATTTAAACTTCCTCGAGAGCTGCTTTACAAACCTCTATTTCTATATTTATTTCAGAAACATACATACACTCCACCCGGAACTCAACTCTACTTCGAAAATATAACTGAAACATCGTATATTTTATTACCGGATTTGACGACCGCCACTTTCATGAGATTGGAAACCCATTTTAATAATAAAATTTATCGGAATTTATAACACCCCCTTACGTATTACTTCTCCGCATAAATATAATTTTAAACCGGACCTTGAATACTTATTTTAAATAGAAATCTTTAACGAGTTCGCTAAAACACACACTTTAAAATGTTACTTTCGCGCGATATTGTGGCGATTATAATTATCAGACTTACATAAATTCACGCAGCCTTGGGTCTAGCACAAGTGCTGGCTAGAAATTTGCCAACAGGTGTGACACAGTGTAAACAAAATTAACTTGTTACAGTCCATCTGGATTTTATTGCGTATTTTTTTTGCGGCACAAAATGGAAACCGAGTTGTTGAGGTAATAGCGAAGAAATGGCCGACCAAACTTAGGTAAAACTAGTCATCTTTTTGTTTTTAAGACATAGTTTCAGAAATGAACAATAAATTTCCGCCGCAGCAGTTCGCGACATTAACTTCAGGAAGCTTAAATTTCTATTCGCGCCTTCGAGAGTGAAAAACACCGTCTAGGAAAGTCTTTGTTTAACCACATTGTGACTTTGTTTAGGAACTGCGGCTATTGTGCCCGGTGTATGTAGTCGGATTTTAATTTATTAGCGAACAGCTTCCCACGATTTAGATAATAACATTAATAAAGGAGACAGATGAAGCTAAGATACCCGTCTTCCATACCCTCTTCCTTGAATATTCCATGAAAGCAAAACTGACAGCTCCATTTGATTAATGGCGTCTACCACAACCGATTCGTGGGGTATTGTGTCACTTTCACACCACAAAAACTCACTCCTCCTCACTCCTGCAGGTAAATCAATCCACACTAACCCCAAAATCACTAAACTTTCTGCGCGGAATACTTTCAGCAGTAACTTACAATTTCCTTCGAATGTGAGGATTCGAGTCGACGACCTTTGTTTTCAAACTAAGTTAATGGAAATAAATAGACGACAGAGAGAGCGCCGACATTTCATCCAAAGAGAATATTGATGCCTTCGTTGTCGGATGAATTCATATTAATTTTACCATTTTGACCTCTTGTCCACCCGGACGATGTGTGAATCCAAAATCTAGCGTGTCGTGCGTGCGCTAGACTTCGGGCAGCGGAAAATAGCCCTTGGGTCGTCATACGAACTTGATTGTCAGAAGATGAAACCGGTGGTTAATATTTTTAGCTTGGCTTGGCACAAACACGTTGAAAATAAACGTGTAATCCGTACGGGATAATAGCGAGTGTTTTCGGAAGATTATCAGATTTATTTTTCTTCGGCTGGTGAACGGATTAAGTAATGAAAGTGAGGACAGCTTATGCATATTCTAGCGGGGTATTTTTAGCGCGGCACCTGTTGGCTTTACGGACGACTTTAATCGACTTTATTCGAATTTTTATTAGTGGGAGTTTTGTTTTCGACTTTAATAGACTTCCAGCCTGACGGACTGGTTCATCGTTAACGGATTTGTTTCTAAGCTTGAATAATTGAAAGTCTGAGGAAGGTTTGCACGAAACGTCCATCCGTCTTTACAATGGAGTCCCTTTCCATAACGGAAAGCCATTTCTCTTGTGCATTTAAAGCAAATTTAAATAACTTGAAAGTTTTATTGGAGGCAATTCAATATAATGTGTATCAATGGAGCATCTGTGCAGATTTGAAGCTGGGTATGAATGTTAACGAGAATGCGAGGGTCCGCAAAGTTCTCTTGCGTCTTTGCGTATGGGATAATCGCTCTGCAGCTGAACATTATATAAAGCGTAACTGGGAACCTATGTAAATATAAAGCAGTAAAAATCAGCGTCCGGCATAATCTGCTCGTTGATTTCAGGAACACATTTTTTCGTTTTTAGTGCATCAAACTTATTTGATACTCAGCGGATGGATTTTTAATTTTGTGGGGAAATGATGTTATGATCCAGACGCTTTGTCTGAACTAAATCGATTTGCATGCTGAGTTGCTATCACCATGTCCAGATGCTAAGCGTTTGCAGAATAACTTTAATAGACATTGCAGTTTCATCAAGTGGTGGCAGAGAGAATAGTGTTTAATTACGAAAGTCGAGCTAACGACATGGTCAGAGAATAGCGGTCTGAAATATTGATTTCGGGACACCAGCTGTAGTGTTTGCTTGCAGTCAACACTAAATTTGTTAAAATAAATGATTGAAGAATCGAATAGTTGTTTGTTTAATAATTCAAGCAACTAAAACATTTCACGAAACTATGAAAAGTGACAGGTGTGAAAAGTAAATGAACGAAGCTTTTGGCTTTGATGTTTTTGAGAGTGTACATGGTCATAGTCAAGGTTTGTGTCATGCAATCATGGTTTGTTAATTAGAATATAAAAGTGTTATAAATAACTAAACTAATGGTTAAGCATTTTCTAAAAATCAAGGCTCTACTATTTAATGTTTTTCAAATTTATTTTGCGTGGATTCTTCATTTTTAATACTTTGGACACAAAAATAAAAATATCAAGCATTGATGATGTTTTGGAAATTTCTGTTGGAAATTGAAGAATTTGTTTTTTTTGATAGAAATTAGTTCTGAAATTTTTTGATCAAAACGGACTTCGGGTAGAAACGCAGAAAAACAGAAAGAGAGAAAGATAGAAGGACAGAAAGAATGGCAAGAAGACAGACAGGACGACAGAAAGACAAGAAAGACTGAAAGACGGAAAAGCAGAAAGCCAGAAAGACAGAATGGAAAAAAGACAGAAAGGTAAAAAGGTACAAAGTTTGAAGGCCTGAAATCTTGAATGGAGGAAGGCAAGAAGTCAGAACAGCAGCAAAGCTGAAAGGTAGAAAAGCAGAAAGGTTGAAAGTTTGAAAAAGTGAAAAAAAGAAAGGCAAAAAACTGAAAACTGAACGATTGAAAGATTAAAATAGTCAAAAACTGAAAGACAGAAGCAGAAATTTAGAACGAAAGGCAGAAAGGCAGAAATGCAGGAACATATTTAGAAAGGAAAACTTGAAAGCCTGAAAGCCTTAAACCAGGAAGGCAGAATGGCAGAAAGGCAAAGTCAAAGAAATTTTTACATTTTTTATGTAAGGTAAAATCAGTTTAAAAAAAAGAGAAAGAGGGAAATATAGAAAGGCAGAAAAATAAAATCAAGGACATTTTTACATATTTAAATATATGGTACAAAACAAGTTGCGAGAAAAAAATTATTAATATGAGAGACTTTTGATAGGAAAGCAAAATAATGAAAAGAGATAAAATTAGAAAGACAGAAGAACAGGAGGACAGAAGGATAAAAGGACAGAAAGACAGAAAGAGAAAGAGAGAAAGCGAGAAAAACAAAGAGAGAAAGAGAGAAAGACAGGACGGCAGCAAGCTAGAAATCCAGAAAATTTGAAAGGCTGAAAATATTTCAAGGCTGAGATGCTGACTGGCCGAAGGACAGAAGGACAGAAGAACAAAAAGACAGAAGGATGTAAAAATCGAACTGCCAAAGGATCAAAAAACGGATGAATAGAAAGACAGAAGACCAGAAAGCCAGGAAGGCAAAAAGGACAGAAGGTAGAAGCATTGTAACAAAGATGGACAGAAGGACAGAAGTATGAAAGGAGAGAGAGGTAGAAAGACAAAAACACAGGAAGGCAGAAAACAAGTAAGTAAGTAAGTAAGTAAGTAAGTAAGTAAGTAATTTTATTGTGCTAAAAACATAAAGTTTATACACTCGTCCAAAGTTTACAAGAATGTAATAGTAAAAATAAACATAAAAACCATGCAATACAATACTTATGTAGATTATGAGCTAGCTACATGATAAACAAGAAATTACTCAAAATTATATTGAAAATATTCATTGAAACTATAAAAACTATTTTCGGTTAAGACATCCTTGATTTTTTTTAGAAATTGAGATGGTGGAAGGTTGCGGAAACTCTGAGGTAATTTGTTAAAGAACACTATACAGAAATAGTTCCTGGCAGTTCTGCAACGGTTTATTCTCAAATTTTCGATTAACAAATTTGTGGACCTGGTATTATAGTCATGGAAAGAACTCAGTGTAGGAAATTGATTAATTTGGTTTACTAAAAATTTAAAACAGTGATAGATGTACAAGCAGGGCAATGTCAAAATATTTAAGGATTGAAATGAAAATTTGCAATCATTACGATAACCAATACCTGAAAGGATTCTAATAGCTCTTCTTTGAAGCCTAAAAAGGTTTTGTGACGAGGCGCTGTGTCCCCAGATTAGTATACCATATACTAAGTGAGATTGTATTAGCGCATAATATGCAATTTTTAATATATTTTGATCAACATGATTTGATAAGTTTCTTAAGAGATAAGTATTTTTAGAAATGATCTGAACAATATAATCCACATGTTCATGCCAAAGTAATTTAGTATCTAGAACAATTCCGAGAAACTTGTTAGTACTTTTCGTATCCGCAAAAGACTTATCTTTCTTCAATGAAAATACCATCTGAACTGATTTGTTCTTATTTACGCAAAGTTTGTTGGCGAAAAACCAAGGTTCCGCTTGCGACGATATATTCATAAGAGTACTTATTACTAATGAAGATGACATTGCCTTTTTACTAAAAGTAGTATCGTCCGCGTACAATATCGTAAAAAAATCAGGGAAAAAGTATGGCAGATCGTTCACATAAATTAAGAAAAGTAGAGGCCCTAAGATGGACCCCTGAGGTACACCATACGCGATTTGTTCTTTATCGGAGACTATACCATCAACAGAGACTACTTGCAATCGATTCAAAAGATACGATGAAATTAATCTAGTGGCATCTGGCTGAAAGTTGTAAAAAAAAAGTTTACGGATTAGTATTTCATGAGACATGCAGTCAAATGCCTTACTAAGATCTAGAAAGGCAGACACAAAATATTCACCATCTTGAAAGGATTTAACGACATTATCAATAAAAGATAGAACAGCTTTTTCAGTGGATAAGCCTTTTCGAAATCCAAACTGATTTGTACAAAACAAGTTATTACTAATAAAGAATTCAAGGATTTGTTCTAACATTAATTTTTCGAACACTTTAGACAACACTGGAAGAAGGGAGATTGGTCGATAGTTATCAACTTCATTGACATTACCTTTTTTGTATATTGGACATACTAAAGCCAATTTTAAGCAGTCTGGAAAAACCGAGTCAACAATACATTTATTTATTAATTTGGTCAAAGGTGCAATTAGTATATCCTTTACTGATTTTATAACGTCGACATTGAACCCATAAATATCTTTACTGCTCTTATTTTTTAATTTATTCAATGCCTCACGTACTTGTACCTCACTAACTGTCCTGAATTTAAAGAACATATGTGACGTGTTATTAACAGATATCATAATTTTAACAGGATCAAGATTAGTATTTGGTAAGGAATTAAGAATATTTTTAGCAATGCTCGAGAAATGTAAATTGAATTCGTTAGAGGAAATTTTTGTAGTTTCATGAATAGTACGTTTTCTACTTCTGTTTATTAATGACCACATAGCTTTAGAATTATTAGAATTGTTTTTAATAAAGACATTATTAGCTGCAATTTTAGCTTTTTTAACAGCTTCTTCATATTTACGCTTAAAGTTATTATACATTATTTTCAAACCCAAAGTCCCATATAATCTGTAAGAACTATATATTAGATGCAGAGTTTCTCGCATGATTTTTAAATCAGGGGTATACCAAATTATATTATGGACCTTGGATCTGTTACACGATAGTTTCTTCTCAGGACAGGCGATATTATAATACAATAGTAGCGTATCTACAAAGATCGAGAACAAATCAGACGCATTAAAGTCGCAATTTTGATCAATGAAACTCCAATCAACTTGTTGTAATAAATTAAAAAACATGATTTTCCCAAACTGTGAGATGGGCCTTACATATTTAGGGATAAATGAGTTATCGAATACAGCTTCCTTTAGAGTAACATTTACACATATTCCAGTATGGTCCGACCGATAAAGTTTAGCAGGTGTTATATTTATCATATCTGAATTAATATTAGTAAACACATTATCAAGTGTGTTGTTATAACGCGTTTTAAATCTGACAGTAGAATATAAGCCGTAGCTAGACAAAAGATTACAAAAATAATTGGCTTTTGTATCATTAGTGCCAAATAATAAGTTAAAATCTCCACCCACTATGACGTATTTAGATTTGCAACGAATTTCATTAAGAAGAATGACTATAGTATCAATAAATTTATGAAAATCGCCTTTTGGCGAGCGATAAACCGTTATTAAAATTAAATCTAACTTAGTGATAAGTACGCCGCATAATTCGCAATCCACCTCAGCAGAAAGTGCTGATACCTTATCAGACAGAATCTTGAAGGGGATACTTTGGTGCATCAGCTGCATGACTCCTCCATGCTTCTTTGAAGACCGCGCAAAAAATGCTGCCGTGTTGAAATCGGGCACATGAATATTATCGATTTCGATATGGTTCAACCAATGTTCACAAAGGCAGAGACAATTTATTTTTAGAATTTCCACTTCTGAAAAAAGCATATTAAATTTGTTTCTAATGCACTGTATGTTTAAAAATAAAATTCGAAAACTGGCCCCTTTGAAACAGAAATTTTCTATTAATTCATTAGGGACGTATTCACTTTTTCGTTTTTTAAGAAGTAAAATTTTTTCACTAAAATTCCTTCCGGCCATAATTCCTCCTTGAAGAAATCCTTAAAAATTGTTTTCTCCACTGTGATTTTGAATGACACGCTTTTGGCAGTAGGCCTCTTAGGAAGTTTGTCAACACTAATTTCTTTATCAGAGAATTTAGACTTTAAGAATAGCTTCAAATCGTTTTCAGACGTGTTTGGATGTAAATTACCGACATAGATATACCCATTTCGCGGCACAGCCTTTATCAACGTATCATTTTCATTTGTAGCAGAAGCTTTACCTCGAATGAAGTTACGCTTTTTCTTTCTTGAGACAACAGTTTGAAAACCTTCGGCATCATTTAGGGCGTTGTGAGAAGATATTTCTTCATTTTTTTCATTTTTTTCCATGTTCGACGATGCTACGTTTAATGATGGATTAGATGGAATAAACGGGATAACCTTTGGGTCTAAAACGGATTTATTATTGTTATCCTTCGGAATTTTCTGCTGTTTATTAGTTTTTTGGCCGGATCGGTTTTGGACACTCTTATCGCGTGATGTTTTATAGTGTACTTTTTTTTTCCACTCGTTTGTATCGTTTATGCCATCGGAAGATATATCGGAGAACACATCGACATCGAAAGAGGGCACCTTCAACAAATTATTTTTGGGATAATCTGTCAACATTTTTATCATATCAACATTGGAACTCTTCACATTGTTAAGCTCTTGTTTAAGACTTCGAATTTCGTCACGCAGGGAGACGGTGGCTGCTTCTATTGCCTTGCGTAAGATGCTAGAAAAGGTGTTGCTTTTTAGGAAACTAATTACTGTTTCCGTTATCGAAGTTTCTTCATCTCCTATCTTGACAGATGTACTCTCTGAAGTCGCTGTTTTATTGTGATGAAGACATTCCATTTCTGTTTCGGTAAAGAAACTAAACACTTCCTTTTTTTTATTTTTTTCACGAGCACAACTAGGGTGATAAGTTAGCCCACAAACTACACAACGTGTACACTTGCTTCTTAGCACTTGTTTGCATTTATCGCACTTTATTTCCGATTCACTTCTTTGAGAATCCGAAAACACTTCTTCACTCGTCGCCATCTTGTTCGACAAGAAATCCAGAAAGGTTGAAATGCTGAAATGGTGAAAAACAGAGGAATAGAAGGTAAGAAGGACAAAAGGAAAAAACCACCAAAGGACAAAAGGACATGAAAGGCGTAAGGAGATAAAGACAGAAAGACAAGAAGAGAAGAAGACAGGAAGGCACGAAGATAGGAAGATAGAAAGACAGAAAAGCAGCAAGACAGAAAAATGGAAAGCCAGAAAGGCTGAAAGGTTGAAGAACAGAAGGACAGATGTATACAATGACAGAAGAATAGAAGGCGGCTGGGCAGAGAGGGACAGAAAGACAGAAGAACAAAAAGAAAAAAGAAAGACAGGAAAGCAGGAAGTCAGAAATCTAGAAAGGCTGAAATGTTGAAAGCCTGAAGGACAGAAGGATAGAAGGGCAAATACGTAGAAGAGCATAAATACGGATGGACAGAAAGAAAAACAGAAAGGCAGAAAAAAGCAAATGCTGAAAGGCTAAAAGGATAGAAGGACGAAAAAACAGAAGAAGAGAAAGTCAGGAAGGCGGAAAGCTAGGATGCCACACAGATTGAAAAGGCCGAAGAATAGAAGGACAGAAGGATAGTGACAAAAACGGGCGAAAGGACAGAAGGACAGAAAGATACAAAGACAAAAAGACAGAAAGGCGAAAACAAGAAATCCAGAAAGACTGAAATGCTGAAACGCTGAAAACGGAAGGGTAGAAAGACAAAAGGACAAAAGGACCAAAGGACCAACGAACAAAAGGATCAACGAACAAACGGACAAGAGGACAAAGTACAAAACGACAGAAGAAGAAACAGAAATACAAGAAGACAAAAAGACGCAGGAAGATAGGAAGACACAAAGACAAGAAAGAAAGACAAACAGAAAGACAAGATGACAGAAAAGCAGAAAAACAGAAAGACAGAAAGACAGAATGATAGAAAGACAGAAAGGCAGCAACGCAGAAAAATAGAAAGCGAGAAAGGCTGAAAGGTTGAAGAACAGTAGGACATATGTATATAAGCGCAGATGGACAGAAGAACAAAAAGACAAAAAGAAAGACAGGAAAGCAGGAAGTCAGAAATATAGAAAGGCTGAAAAGTTGAAAGGCTGAAGGACAGAAGAATAGAAGGGCAGATGGGTAGAAGAGCATAAATGCAGACGGACGGAAAGAAAGACAGGAAGGCAGAAAACCAGAAAACTGAAAGGCTAAAAGGACGGAAGGACAGAAAAACAGAAGAAGAGAAAGGGAGGAAAAAAGCTAGGATACTCGACAGATTGAAAAGCTTGAAGGATGAAGAACAGAAGGACAGACGGATAGAAGGATAGTGACAAAGACGGACGGATAGAAAGACAAAAGGACAAAAGGACCAAAGGACCAATGGATAAAAGTATAAACGAACAGAAGTAGAAAAGGACAAAAAGACAAAAGGACTGAAAGATGTAAGGACAGGAAGACAGAAAGAAAAAGAAGAAAGATAAAAAGACAGAAGGAGAGACAGAAATACAAGAAGACAAGAAGATAGGAAGATACGAAAACAAAAATACAGAAAAACAGAAAAACGAGAAGGCAGAAAAACAGAAAAACAGAGAGATAGAAAAACAAAAGAACAGGAAGACAGGGAGATAGAAAGACAGAAAGGCAGCAAGGCAGAAAGATAGAAAACCAGAAAGGTTGAAAGGGAGATGGACAGAAGGACAGAAAGATAGAAAGACAGAAAGACCGGAAGGCGAAAACAAGAAATCCAGAAAGGCTGAAATGCTGAAACGCGGAGAAACGGAGGAATAAAAAGACAGAAGAACAAAAGGAGCAAAGGACCAAAGGACAAAAATGATAAACGGACAAAAGGACAAGAGGGCAAAGTACAAAAGAACAAAAAGACAAAAGGACTGAAAGGCGTAAGGACAAAAGGACAGAAAGACAGAAAGAAAAAAGAAGAATACAGGAAATAAGAATACAGAAAGACGAGAAGACAGATAAACAGAAAAACAGAGACATAGAAAGACAAAAGAATAGAAAGACAGGAAGACAGAAAGACAGCAAGACAGAAAGACAGAGATATAGAAAGATAGAAAGGCAGCATGGCAGAAAGATAGAAAACCAGAAAGGTTGAAAGGGCAGATGGACAGAAGGACAGAAAGACAGAGAGATAGAAAGACAGAAAGACCGGAAGGCGAAAACAAGAAATCCAGAAAGGCTGAAATGCTGAAACGCGGAGAAACGGAGGAATAAAAAGACAGAAGAACAAAAGGAGCAAAAGACCAAAGGACAAAAATGATAAACGGACAAAAGGACAAGAGGGCAAAGTACAAATGAACAAAAAGACAAAAGTACTGAAAGGCGTAAGGACAAATGGACAGAAAGACAGAAAGAAAAAAGAAAAATACAGAAAGATAAGAATACAGAAAAACAGAAAGACGAGAAGACAGATAAACAGAAAAACAGAGACATAGAAAGACAAAAGAATAGAAAGACAGGAAGACAGAAAGACAGGGATATAGAAAGACAGGAAGGCAGCATGGCCAAAAGATAGAAAGCCAGAAAGTTGAAAGGGCAGATGAACAGAAGGACAGGAAGACAGGAAGGAGAAGACAAGAAATCCAGAAAGGCTGAAATGCTGAAACGCTAAAAAACGAAGGGATAGAAAGAAGGACAAAAGGACCAATGGACAAAAGGATAAACAAACAGAAAGAGAAAAGGACAAAAAGACAAAAGGACTGAAAGATATAAGGACAGAAAGACAGAAAGAAAAAGAAGAAAGACAAAAAGAGAGAAGGAGAGACAGAAATACAAAAAGACAAGAAAATAGGAAGATACGAAGACAAGAGTACAGATAAACAGAAATACGAAAAGACAGAAAAATAGAAAAACATAAAGATAGAAAAACAGAAGGACAGAGAGACAGGGATCTAGAAAGACAGAAAGGCAGCATGGCAGAAAGATAGAAAGCCAGAAAGGTGAAAGGGCAGATGAACGGAAGGACAGGAAGACAGGAAAGAGAAAACCAGAAATCGAGAAAGGCTGAAAAGCTGAAACGCTAAAAAACGGAGGGATAGAAAGAAGGACAAAAGGACCAAAGGACCAATGGACAAAAGGATGAACGAACAGAAGCAGAAAAGGACAAAAAGACAAAAGGACTGAAAGATATAAGGACAGAAAGACAGAAAGAAAAAGAAGAAAGACAAAAAAGGAGAAGGAGAGACAGAAATACAAGAAGACAAGAAGATAGGAAGATCCGAAGAGAAGAGTACAGAAAAACAGAAAGACGAGAAGAGAGAAAAACAGAAAAACAGAGATAGAAAAACAGAAAGTTTGAAAGGTTGAAAAGCAGAAGGGCAGATGGGTACAAGGACAGAAGAATAGAACTCCAGAATGGCAGATAGACAGTAGGATAGAAAGACAGGACGGCGAAAATAAGAAATCCAGAAAGGCTGGAATGCTGAAACGCTAAAAAACGAAGGGATGGAAAGACAGAAGAATAAAGGGAGCAAAGGACCAAAAGACAAAAGGACAAAAGGGCAAAGTACAAAAGGACAAAAAGACAAAGGGACTGAAGGGCGTAATAACAGAAAGACAGAAAGAAGAAAGACAGAAGGAGAAACAGAAAGACAAGAAGACAGGAAGGCAGGAAGATAGGAATACAGGAAGCCAAGAATACAGAAAAACAGAAAGACAAGAAGACAGAAAAACAGAGACATAGAAAAACAAAAGAATAGAAAGACAGAAAGACAAAAAGACAAGGAGATAGAAAGACAGAAAGGCAGCAGGGTAGAAAGATGGAAAGCCAGAAAGGTCGAAAAATTTAAAAACAAAGGGCAGATGGGTACAAGGACAGGAGAATAGAACGACAGAAGGGCAGATGGACGAAAAGACAGAAGAACAGAAAGACAAAAAGGACGACAGGAAGGGAGGAAGCCAGAAATCTACAAAGGCTGAAAAACTGAAAGGCTGAAGGACAGAAGGATGGAAAGGCAGACGGGTAGAAGGGGAGAAGTACAGGAGGACAGAAAGTCAGAAGGACGGATGAACAGAAAAACAGAAGAACAGAAAGTCAGGAAGGCAGAGGGTCAGAAAGTCAGACAGGCGAAAGGCTGAAATATTAAAATGCTGAAAAATGGAAGGAAAGAAGAAAAAAGGAGAAAAGGACTTAAGGATGGAAGATCAGAAGGACATATGGACAGAAAGACAGAAGAACAGAAGGAAAGAAAGGCAGAAAGGTAAAAAGTGAGAAAGACAAAATGAATCAATTTTTTAATGTATAGTAGAAATGAGTACTGAAAAAATTGTATAGGAGATTTTAGATTGAAAGGTAGAAAAACAGAAAGAAAAAAAGAAACAGAGATAGACAAAATGAGGGGTGGAAAAACAGACAACACGACAAATAAAGAGACAGAAAGGCAGAAAGGCTGAAAGGCTGAAATGCTGAAAGGCTGAAGGACAGAAAGATAGAAGAATTCAAGGACTGAAGAACAGAAGACTAGAGGAACCGAAGGACAAAAGTATTTTCATATTTTTAGATGCATGATAGACATTAGTTCTGACAACACTTTGTGACTATGAGAGACTTAAAGTAGGGAGGCAGAAAGAACAAGACAATGATAGAAAGACAAACCAAATGAGAGACAGAAAGAATGACAGAAAGGCAAAAGAACAAAAGGACAGAAAGACCAGAAAGAGAAAAACTTACAGATTGAAAGACTGAGGGACAAACAGAATGAAAAACTGAAAGACTGAAACACTGGAAGAAAGCCAGAAAAAGACTAAAAGGTTGAAAGACATACATTTTTCGGTATACGATGTTTTGTAAATTTTGCATGAAAACAAGAGACATTAGGGAGAAAAGCAGAAAAACTCGAAGAGAGAAAGAAAGACAGCAAGGGAGACAGAAAGACACACCAAAGACATATAAAAAGACACAGAGACAGAAGGACAGAAAGAAATGCAGAAAGCGGAAAAGCAGAGAGGCAGAAAAGCAGAAAGGCAGAATGATAGACAAGCCGAGAAGTTGGAAGCTTGAAAAACTAAAGAATTGGAAGGCAGAAAGACGAAAAGACAGTAAAACAGAAAGACAGAAAAACGGAATGATATAAAGACATAGAAAGAGAAAACCAAAAAACATTCTATAAATATGAGGAACGTCAATTAGGGAGGCAAAAAAAACAGGAGAGAATGATAGAAAGAAAGAAAGATAAAAATCAAATGTGACAAAGAAAGGGAGATTGAAAGAGATATATGAAGACAGAGAGAAAGACGGACAGAATGGCAGAAAGGCAGAGGCTAGATAAAAAGACACAAAGGCAGAAAGACTTACAGATTGAAACACTGAAGGGCGAAATAACTGAAAGGCGGAAAGACAGAGACAGAAAGTCAGAAAGGCAGATGATGTATGATAGAAATTAGTTCTCAAAAATTTGTATAAAAGTAAAAGCCTTTAGATAGAAAGTTAGGCAAACCAATACGATAGACAAAAACACACAGAGAGAGGAAGACAAAAAGAAAGGCAAAAAAGCGGAAAAGCAAAAACAGAAAGGCAAAAAGAAAATAAATTTTTAGATGTAGGTAGAAATTAGGTCAGAAAATATTCTAAATAGAAAGACAGACGGAAAGACAGATAAAAAGTAGACATATAGACAGTAATATAGAAATACAGAAAGAGAGATAGGGAGAGAAAGATAGGGAAATAGAAAGAAAGAAATAGAGATTGAAAGACAAATAGAGAAAGAGTGAGCGAGGGGGCGGGGAGAGTGGAGAAAGTTTCGAGAAAGGGACAATATTTTAAACAGTTTTGGAATATCCAATAAGAAAATTAATACTCCTATATTCGAAGTGTCATGTTGATTTTCAGAATTAGGTGTAAATTCATGGGAATTGTGGTATATTTATAATGCTCGTAAAATTCGGTCATCATTGAAGAAAACTCTTGCAATAAAACTTGTCGGTCTTAACAATATATTCCTTCCTTCCCTCCATAAATTTTAGTCCGGAGTTCCTTCCTAAGATTGTTAAAGTTCTTGACGTTGAGTAATTCGTGTATCCTCTACTCGACAAATACACTAAAAAATTAATTGAAATACAATGCTGTGAAAATATATTCGTGCCTAACAATTTTAAATTAGTGGTTCAAATGTGAAAATTTAAAATTTTAAATCATGTTAAATGACCTGACCTGACCTGACTTGTTTATTATCGCTTGCAATTTTTACCTCATCGTCCTGTGTCTTCACTCACAAGTACTTAAATTCCTGCATAAACCGACATTAATCTCCCGATCCTCGCGAAACTTCCGTACTTTCACTCTTTCCTGCCATCCAGGCTCAACTGGTGTCTCCATCATCACCCAAAATCCACTCTCAAACCAGAGATAATCGAGTATATCGTACTGGGACAACATAAACCCCAAATATTAATAGCACCTAATGAATTCTATTAATTCTATAAACACATCCCGTTCGAAGCGCCTCGTTATAGTGCATCGATTTTCAATTCCCCGGATTAATTATTCACTCGTTCAAATTGTGTAATTTAACAGACGCATCTCAAGCTCGAAAGCAGTTCGAAAATAAACGAAGCTTGCGAAAGCTGTTTGCACCTTCTTAAATTGCGATTTATTGCAGACCTTTTAGATTGGAAGAGCCTTTGCTTACAACAAAAGGTACAAGTGTTTCTATAAATTAAAAAAAGACTCGTTGCGTGTATTTCCTCAGATGTTTACTCCAAATCTCGAATTACACAGTTTTCCAAGCGTTGGAGAGAATTTATTATTTTAATTAAACTATTATTCTTCTTAATTTCTAGCGGGGAATTCGGGAATTATTTCTATTTATTAAGTGCGGATTTTTGCTGTCGGGTTCCTTCTCCGGGAGTATTAATTATGACACGGTCTTATCCCCTTTTTACTTATCCTGAAGGATCCCATGGACGTAATCTGGCTAGCATCTCGGTCATTTAAGCCCCTTGATATTATCGCAAATCGAATCCTCTTCATTAAATGGGATATTCTCAGGAGCTGATAAAACAAGGAACAAGGAGATTTTTTCTGGATTAAAGCGCTTATTTTCCAGATGCGAATTGTCAGAACGGGCGAATTTCACGTTTCGAGATAATTTTATCTGTATATATTTGGAAAATTCGTTTCGCAATAATATTTTTTTTTAATGTGAAATTATATGACGTTCGAAAGCGATATCATTTCCCGGAGCTCGTTACCGGTTTTGCCCCGATTCGATTCCCTTTGACACGTGGAAAAGGCAAGAAATCACATCAGGTGAACGTCTGGACGGTAACGCGTGAATAAATTAAAGCTTTTTATGGCCAGAGACACGGAAGCACTTCTAAAGGATTTGCGAGTGGAAGCTGAACCGTAACACAATGGCTTCTTTCTCCGAAAAACGGCGGAATTGTTTGCAGATAAATACAACTTTTGTAATTGCGTCGAGACAGGTCACTCTAAGAAAAATTTCTTACGCCAGAACGGGCAGAAATAATTACGAACAAATTGAATTGATTGTTGCGATTTTTATTTCAGAAATAACGTGGAAATTAAAAGCGTCCGACCTGTTTGTTTTTAAAGCGTGATTAATTTTTTATTGCTATTTGTAGACTTTTTGTAATTATCCGCGAGCGCTGCATTCGTTTAAGGTGGAGTTTTTGTGAAAGAGGAGGAAATCAGGTTGTAGCCGAGGTGCTCCCGGAGTCGAGTAAATTAAATTATGCAGATTACACTTCTAAGAGTAATTAAAAAAGTTGTGTGGGAGAAGAGTCGGTTCGAATGATAACTTAAATATTAGAGAGGGTACTGATTTTATTTTGAGTGCAATATCTCGCCTAGTGGGGAAGATATACACACAATAACAGCGAAACCCGATTAATAAATATGCGTACTTCGTAATTTAAAAATTCCACCGAAGTAACTCAATCTAAAATTCAAAAACGACGCCCCGAAAACCCTGGGTTATTTAGCACACCCTCGGGACTTGTATTCTTGCCTGGTTAAGTTTATTTGTGTTCGTATATGCTGATAACGAACTGCAACACCATCCTGTTTTTCTATGCAACCCGGCAAATCCTCTTTCGTCCTGCGCTATTATCCTTTAAGCTTACTTAATTATGCAGCCGGCACTTTTACATTTACATCAATGCTCCAGAATAGACCCAACTGCTGCCAAACCCATCCTTTGATAAATGCGTTTCGCGAATTTTGGAGCTATATCTCGCGATTTTCATCATGCTATGCATTTTCAGCTTAGCGAAATCCTCCAGGGCATTGTTTGTCAGGTCTATCCTCTGAATTTGCGATTCTAACTTCTCCTGACTCGACTTCCATACCAAGTGTTTTATTTTTAATTATTCTACGCCGCACCGAAGATTAAAAACGTTCGACTTATTATTAAATTTATTAATTTAGAAGCTCGTGGTCGATCATTATTTATAGACGCGTATTTATCATTGTTTACGCTGGTTTAATCTGATTTATGCCCGAAACTCACTCATCAAAATAGAACCGCGCTTCAGCTGTTAAAAATAAAAATATTTTTGTCGTGGCGGCTCCTAGTGGATTCTATCCAAAAATTCGGGCGGATTTAGACCAAGATGTAGAATTGGTCGGGGCCGATAAGCTTTTACTTTAAGTAAATAGGACACCCGACGGTCTCAAATGATTTAAGTGGGATTATAAAAGTCGTAATAAAGTTTTCAGAGTACATTTTTTACGGGCTATTTCAATTTTCAGGTGGCCGATGCCGCGGACCGTTCGGTTTTATAGACATAATAAAGTGGGGAGGCGAAGGTTTAGCTAGAGTTGTGGTAATTTCTTCGGGGACGTGGTGACGTGAAAAATGCACGATGACTAATGAGGGTGGAGAGTGATGGCGAAACAAAGGAGTAAACATAGAAAATCTTTACCCGGAAAGAGAGTTCGGCTGGTTGCTAAGCGGTGTTTTTTACGTGGAATAAATTTTCCTCGAGGTACTCGGGACAATGTCATTGAAAAATTGAGCTTTGGTAAAAAATCTGCAAAAAATAGATCCCGACGTGCTGATTCGAGAAATATGGCGTGTTTATTGTGTGTAGCAAGATTTTAGAAATATTTGGTTTGAAAGTCAATTTCTTAAAAATCGTAAACGTTATCATATTTCATTTAACGGTTCGGGAAAATGATACGAGTTTTTGGAGAGATGATTTTCCACTGTTCCCTTCCTTGAAGTTTTCTAATAATTTGAGTTTATTTTCAAGTCGAAATCGATGTGCGTTTGGAATCCACGGGTTAAAATATAAAACCGTGCAATACTTCGGGAGTGCCGACGAATAAAAAATTCATAAAAAATTCAAACCGGACGGAATTCAGATTCATTTTTCAATGAAATTTTTCTCTTCAATTTATGGTCAAAATGCAAAGCTCAAGATTGATGTCACGTAACTCCGGAACGGCATAAGATTCCGGTTTCCGGTTTTCACCGCTCGATTTTTTGAAGATTAATGATAATATGGGGTCACTTTGAGGACGAAATCACCGTTCGTTTGAAATTCACAAGTTAAAATATAAAACCGTGTCTACTTTCGAGAGTGTCGGTGAATAAAAAATTAAAAAAAAATCAGGCCAGTTCGGAGACATTTGTATTGCTCAGATTCTTTTACAGGAAGCTCGAATTAGTGCGGGAACTAAATTTCAGATCGCTATGAGCTCAATCAGATTTTTCAAAATTCGAAGCATGCAGTGAAAATGGTGGAGGAGCCGTAGGACAAACAAAAAATTCATAAAAACTCAGAAAATTTACCATCTAACCGAAATTCAGTTTCTGTACTAATACTTATTGCATTGGGGAGTACGTTTTTGGCGTCAGTTGTTGAAAATTTTCATTATTTTGGAGTTTCAGACGAAATTCTTCTTAAATCTATAGTCAAAATATAAAGTACAAAATTGATGTTCCATAATTCCGGAACGGCAGGAAATTCCGATTTCGGGTTTTCACCGCTCGATTGCTAGAAATTTTCTAATAATTTGAGTTCATTTTTAAGTCAAAATCGTTGTTCGTTTGTAATCCAAGGGTTAAAATATGAAATCATGTCATTTTTCGTGAGTGCTGATGAATAAAAAATTCAAGTCAGTTCAGAAACATTTTCAATGCCCAGATTGCTCTTCAGAACGCTCAAATTAGTAAGGAAATCAAATTTCAGACCGTTATGAGATCAAATCTGATTGTTTAAAAATTAAAGCTTATAATAAAAATGCTGGAGGAACATGTGACGAATCAAAAATTCATAAAAAATTTGGGACAACCCGTAAATATTTTTAGTGCCCAGATTCTTTTTCAGAAAGCTCGAATCTGTACATACAGCAATTTACACATGAATCGGGGCCCGTTTAAAATAGATAGTTTCATATTCTGCAAATCCAAAATATTTCACGATTTTTCGAAAAAAAAAAAAATCGGTCTAACAAACCTCTTCCTGTTTAACTGAAGTTCAGTTTCTGAACTAATTTTGCACCACAGAGTCTATTTCTGGCACCAGTTGTTGAATATCTTAATTATTTTAGTCGAAATTATCGTTAAATCTTTAGTCCATGCAAAGTTCAAGTTTGATGTCCCATAACTCTGAAATGGCATAAGAAAGCCGAAAAGGACGAAAAATGACGAAAACGACGAAATAGAACGAAAAGGACGAAAAAAGACGAAAAGGTCGAAAACCACGAAAACGGCGAGAAATTAGGAAAAGGGCAAAAAGGACGTAAAAAGGACGAAAAGATCGAAAAGTACGAAAAAGGACCAAACAGGACGAAAAAGGACGAAAAAGGACGAAAAGGACGACAAAGGACGAAAAGGACGAAAAGGATAAAAAATTACGAAAATGACGAAAAGGGACGAAAAGGACGAAAAATTGGGATAATGACGAAGATTTACCAAAGAGGACGAACAAGGACGAAAAGGACGAAGAAGGACGAAAAAGGACGAAGGAGGTCGAAGAAGGACGAAAAAGGACGAAAAGGACGAAAAAAGGAAGAAAAGGTCGAAAAGGACGACAAAGGTCGAAAAGGCCTAAAAAGGACGAAAAGGTCGAAAAGGACGAACAAGGACGAAAAGGACGAAAAAGGACGAAAGGCGACGAAATAGGTCGAAGAAGGACGAAAAAGGTCGAAACATGCCGAAAAAAGAAAAAGGACGAAAAGGGCGAAGAGGACGAAAAAGGACGAAGAAGGTGGAAGAAGGAGGAAAAAGGACGAAAAGGACGATAAAAGGACGAAAAGGTCGAAAAGGATGAAAAAGGTCGAAAAGACCTAAGAAGGACGAAAAGCTCGAAAAGGACGAAAAAGGACGAGAAGGATGGAAAGGTCTAAAAGGACGAAAAGGTCGAAAAGGACGAAAAAGGACGAACAAGAACGAAAAAAAGAAAAAGGACGACAAGGCCAAAAGGACGTAAAAAGGACGAAAAGATCGAAAAGTACGAAAAAGGACCAAACAGGACGAACAAGGACGAAAAAGGACGAAAAGGACGACAAAGGACGAAAAGGTCGAAAAGGACGAAAAGGATAAAAAATCACGAAAATGACGAAAGAAGGACGAACAAGGATGAACAAGGACGAAAAGGACGAAAAAGGACGAAATTTATGAAAAAGGAGGGAAAGGTCGAAAAAGGACGAAAAGATCGAAAAAGGACGAAAGAGAACGAAAAAGGATGAAAATGGACAAAAAAGGACGGATAGGACGAGAAATTAGGAAAAGGACCAAAAAATGCAAAGTACAAGTTTGATATATAACTCCGGAATGGCATTAGAAAGTCGAAAAGGACGAAAAAGGACGAAAACGTCGAAAAAGGACGAAAAGTTCGATAAGGACGAAAAAGGACCAACTAGGACGAAAAAGGACTAAAAAGGACGAAAAAGACGAGAAGAATGAAAATGGACGAAAAACGACGGGAAGTACGAAAAAGGACGGAAAGGTTGAAAAAAACGAAAAAAGACCAAACAGGACGAAAAAGGACGAAGAGGACGAAAAATTAAGAAAATGACGCAGATGGACGAAAGAGGACGAAAAAGGACGAAAAATTAAGAAAATGACGCAGATGGACGAAAGAGGACGAAAAAAGACGAAAAGGTCGAAAAGGACGAAGAAGGACGAAAAAGGACGAAAAGGTCGAAAAGAACGAAAAAGAACCAAACAGGACGAAAAAGGGCAAAGAGGACGAAAAATTAAGAAAATGACGCAGATGGACGAAAGAGGACGAAAAAGGACGGAAAGGTCAAAAAGGACGAAGAAGGACGAAAAAGGACGAAGAAGGTCGAAGAAGTACGAAAAAAGACGAAGAGAAAGAAAAAAGACAAAATAGGCGAAAAGGACGAAAAAAGGACGAAAAGTTCGAAAAGGCCTAAAAAGGGCGAAAAGGTCGAAAAGGACGAAAAAGGACGAGAAAGACGGAATGGTCAAAAAGGACGAAAAGGACGAAAAAGGACGAAAAAGGACGGACAGGACGAGAAAGACGAAAAAGGATGGAAAAGGACGAAAAGGTCGATAAGGTCAAAAAAGGACGAAAAGGACGAGAAATTAGGAAAAGGGCGAAAAAGGACATTTCCGGGGTCTACCGTTCGATTCCTCGAATTATTTGAATGATTTAGGTTGATTTTCAAGCGGTAAACAATGTCTGTTTGGAATCCACGAAGCAAATAATAAAACGGTGGCATTTTTCGGGAGTGGTTATAAATAAAAATTAAAAAAAAAAATAATAAAAACGGTCCGGAGATATTTTTAGTGCCCAGATTCTCTTTCAGGTGGTTCAAAGTAAGGAAGCCAAATTTCAGAGAGCTATAAAATCAAATCTAAGTTTTCGAAAATGAATCGGGATTACAATCAAAATGGCTAGGATATAGTAAATAAAAAATTTCGACAACCCGGAGATATTTTTAATCCCCAGATTAATTTTCAGAAAGCTCGAATTTGTACATACAGCAATTTTCACATGAATTGGGGCCCGTTTAAAAAAGATAGCTTCATATTCAGTCTGTAAATCCAAAATAGTTCCGATGTTTAAAAAAAAAAGGGAAAACATTTTCCTATTTAACTGAAATTCAATTTCTAGACTAATTTTACACCGTGGAGTCTATTTCTGGCGATATTTTAATCATTTTAGTCGAAATTCTCCTTAAATCTATAGTCAAAATGCAAAGTTCAGGTTTGATGTCTCATAACTTCGGAACAGCACGAGATTCCGACTTCCGGGTTTCAGGATTCGATTTTTTTAAATTTTCTCATCGAAGTGGTTGAAATTTAGGCCAAAATGGGTGTCCGCGCCAAAATTTAAGACAGTGCCAATATATTATGCAAATCATAATCAGTGTAAAATGAAGCTTTGAATATATAGGACATCCGCTCTGTTTTGTGTACTATTATTATTTCAGTTTGTTTTAATCTGCTTCGTATAGTATTACGTCACAAATAAATATTCATATATTTTCAAGTGTTTGCTAGGTCACGATTGCGTAGCATCTCATAAACAAATAAATCGATAATCCAAAAATAAGCAATCACTTATCAGACAAATGTAGGTAAATTTCATATGTGTTTCCTAGTATGTATTATGATTATTATTAATTTTGGTAAATTTGTACTGAATTCAGTATGAAAGCACTTGTATTTAGAACGAGTCGCTCGCTCCGCGAGCTCCAGCAAATATACGTGTGTTTCAAGTCCCGACTTTAGTTTATTGCACTCTTAAACTCATTTTTGTCAGACAATATCTCTAAAGTCCTTGTTTGTTCCTTTGTAATTGAATTTTTTTGTACTCCAGCATTATGGATTTAATCTTAATTAACTTAAAAAAAAAATCAAATATGAAATATTAAAACTTAATTTCCGGCTTCGGCTTGCTTTATTTGCAACGTTCAGCTTTAACTGGGTGAGATTTTATTTGCGTTGTTTTTTTTTAATAAATGTGGAGATCAAGTGAAGTTTTCACCGACAACATTGCTAAAATCCTTAAAATATCAGCAGCTACGCTGCCATATTCTCGGATTGCCTCCGTCGGTAAAAGTGTCAAAGCCGGCGGCTTTTAATAACCCAATTTACTCCTTTTCTCGAATTTTGATAGCATTCAGCTCCTCTTGCTAATCCACTTTTAATCAAGAAAATTTAAAATTTCCCCGGTCTCAATTTAATCAGGAGTAAGAAAATTAGTCTCGCGAATATGTCAGTCCGTTTTAATTCCCTTGATGTCGTGTCTTGCGTAGATTACTGCAGAGTCGGCATGAAAGCAAGAAAAATAATAGACACCACTGCACTCACATTTGAATATCCCGATAAGCATCATTACTCCGTAATGAAATAACCCGATAGCATCGCAGAGCTTTTCGTTCGGAATACAACTTATCTGACCTCCATTCGGATTAATCTGACAGAATTGAGATTGCATTAAAGTTTTGCAAGTCAAATAGGCCGCCGGTCCCAAACAAGACGTCCGCCCGATAAAAAATCCTCAATATGTTGGAGGCTTGATGGAGCGAATTGCAAAGATCGCAACCCCGAAATTAATTCTGACCTGTCACTGTTCGCCACCTTTACAACATAATTTAGATAAAGCGGCTGGTTCGGTTTAAATTGGGGTTTTAGCATATTAATAACGTTTCATCCATTACGTTCGACTTCCTTCGCCACTCTTCCTCTGTTTGTATAATTCTCTTTGAAGACTACTCATTTGTAGGTGAATACTAATAAGTAATTACTTAACCCGAATTCAGGGAGACGCTTGTGGATGATTTTTTTGTTGGTGGTAAGATGTAGTGACGCGGTTTTGCGCGTGTTTGGGTAATGTAGGGTTGTAAAAAATATGTTGCAATAGGCTTAATTAAACACAGGATGTTTAATGAAGGAAAGGTGGTTTAACACGAATATTAAATTTCCAATATTCAGGGCAGAATGGGGCTGGATGAATTTTCCGTGAGACGTACGGCGTTGCATACTAATTAGAGGGATCCAGATTTATATTTTTCAGCAGGGAGGAGGAAAGAGATGTATGGTGGGACTAAAAGGTTGACGTTTGAGTGGAAATTAAGTAGCACGAGGTTATTATTCTATTCTATTCGCACATTTCTTTAGATAATTTGATTCGAAGTTGGTACAACTGCTACATGAGGCTTTTTTATTAAATGTATATTTATTAAACCTAAAAAGTCAGGTCAGATTTATTTTTCTTTCAGATACCAAGATATTCATCTCTTTTTTGAACAATTTTGAAATCATATTAGGGCTACTTTTCGGGTCGTGAGTCGTATTAGAATTCATTAATTTTACCAAAACATATTCAACCTTTGAATATATAAAATTTTTGGAACCCCTAATAAGGCAAAAATTGCTTAATAACTAAGATTTCTCAAATCCTCAAATTTCGAAAATCCTTCCATCTTTGATTGAAGATTTCGAATAATTTCCATTATTTTTAAATTTCTAGAAACTCCGAAATTTCTTGATTTTTGAGTCTTTAAAACTTTGTATTCTGAAATTTCTTACATGTTGTAACTCCGAAATTTTTCAAAATGTCGGAAATCCGTAAAGTTCTAGGAACATGTGAATTTATAAATGTCTAAATGTATAAATTCTGAATTCCCTAAAAAGTCAATATTCAAATTTCTAAAATCTGTGACATGTAATATCTTCGCAAGCTGCATATTCTAGAATGATCAGCATCCCTAAAACTCAATATTTTCTAAAATTTTCATAGCCCTTATAACTACCTAAAAATGATAGATTTTCGACACGTCCGAAATTGCAAAATAATTGTCAAAATATATGAAATTTTCTAAATTAAAAAAAATTAAAGGTGTTTGAATTTGCAGACCCCAGAATCACAGAATCACTAACATCCTTTACATTCATGGAATCAAAAAAAATATCTATGGTTTATAAAATTATCTTAAAATTTTTGTGAATCTTTAGAACCGACGCATTTTCTGAAGTGATTTAAAAATTCTAAAATCCCTAATTTACTCAAATTTCTTTAATTTATCAAGTTTGTAGGAGCCATGGAATAGGTAAAATTCTTAAAATCATACAATCTTTAAATTTTCTTCAAATTCCATATTTCTAAAACTTAAACATTTTTGAAATTCTTAGAAGGACCAGATTATCTGAAAAAAATTGATGAAATCTCTGAACTATTTACAGTGCTCGTTAAAATTTTAGAATCATAATGATCTCAAAAATTTTAAAATTATTAGAATCTTTTAGATCCTGTGAAATCAAAAATTTCGAAAGTTTTTACACTTTGAAACCGTTATAAATACTAAAATCTCCAATGTGATCCTTCAATCTACAAAATTCTAGAATGTTTGAATTTCCTGACCTGGCTGTATTTTTCAAATTTTTTTAAAAATTATGAAATATCTGATTTAATATCTGAATTCCCCAAAATCTCTAGGATTTATAAAATATTAAGAGTTTTTAAATTTACACAATCTATAAAATTTCCCACATTTCTAAAATTCATAACATGTTAAAGCTTCTAGAATGATCAGAATCTCTATAATTTAATGTTTTATAAAATCTCGAGAACCTTTACAATTTTCTAAATCGGAAAAATTTTTAAAACTGTTTTAAGTACAAAATTTTCTAAAATTGACACAATCTACAAAATTTACCCAAACATTTTAAATCTATGACGTGTAAAACCTCTAGAAGTTGTAGAATTCTAGAGTGGTGAGAATTTCTAGAATTCAATAGTTCCTGAAACCTCTAGAACCTTTACAACCACTCAAAAATTGTAAATTTTCTAAACGTCTAAAATTGCAAAACTGTCAAAAACTTATGAAATTTCCTAAGTGTTAAAACAATTTATAGGTCCTAAAATCTTTAGAATTTTTAGAATCCCAAAATCCCTAAGCACGCTAAAGTTTCTATAATTACAATATTCTCTACATTTCTATCAATCAATCAATAAACTCTCTATAGTTTATAAAATTATCTTAAAATGTTTGTAAACCTTTGGATTCTATTGATTTTCTGAAGTGATCCAAAATTTTAAAATCTTCAATTTACTCACATTTCCTTAAACTATAAAATTTATAGAAGCCATAGAATACGTGAAATTCTTATAATTTATAAGATCTTTAAATTTTCTTCAAATTGCTAAAACTTAACAATTTCTGAAATTTTTAGAACTTCCCGAGATGACCAGATTATCTAAAACCCGTTAAGAAGCAGAAATTTATGAATTGTCTTGAATTTACCAAATCTCTGAACTATTTAGAATGCTCGTTAAAATTTTGGGATCACAATGATCTCAAAAATTTTAGGATTTCTAGGACCTTCACGTCTTCTAGAAACTGTGAAATCTTGAAAAGCTCAAAACTTTCTAAAATTTTTACACTCCAAAATCTTTATAGATTCCAAAATCTCCAGTATTATGTGATCCCTCGTTCTATAAAATTCTAGAATTTTTGAATTTTTTGACATTATTGTATTTTTCAAATTTCTTGAAAAATTATGAAATACTCCTATCTGATATAATGTCTGAATTCCCCAAGATCTTTAGGAATTATAAAATATTTAGAGTTTTTAAATTTACATAATCTATAAAATTTCCCACATTTCTAAAATTTGTAACATGTTAAAGCTTTAAAAACAGTAGAATTCTAGAATGATCAGAATTTCTATAATTCAATGTTTTATAAAATCTGGAGAACCTTTACAATTTCCTAAATCAGACAAATATTTAAAACTGTTTCAAGTAGAGAATTTTCTGAAACTTACACAATCTACAAAATTTACCCAAATATTTTAAATCTATAACACGTATCTCTAGAATTCTAGGATGGTCAGAATGTCTAGAATTCAGTAGTTCCTAAAACCTCTAGAACTTTTACGAAAGTTTCTAAACGTGCAAAATTGTAAAACTGTTCAAAATTTATAAAATTTTCTAAATCTTAAAAAAATTTAAAATCCTAAAATTTTTGGAATTTTTAGAATCCCAAAATCTCAAAGCACGCTGAAGTTTCTATAAGCACGATATTCTCTACATTTTCTAAAATATGTAAAAATGCCAGAATTATTAACATCCGTTGAATTTCTAGAATCAACACAATTTTTAGATTTCGTAAATATAAATATTTAAATACCACAATCTCCACAACTTCTATCAATAAATCAATGAAATGTCTATAGTTTATAAAATTATATTAAAATATTTGTAAAACTTTAGAACCCATTGATTTTCTGAAGTCATCCAAAATTCTAAAATCCTCAATTTACTCAAATTTCCTTAATCTATAAAATTTGTAGAAGCCATAGAATACGTGAAATTCTTAGAATTTATAACATCTTTAAATTTTCTTCAAATTCCATATTAACGACCAGATTATCTGAAACCCGTCAAGAAGTAGAAATTTATGAATTGTCTTAAATTTATGAAATCTGTGACCTATATATAAAATTTTGGGATCACAATGATCTCAAAAATTTTAGGATTTCTAGAACCTTCACGTCTTCTAGAAACTGTGTAATCTTGAGAAGTTCAGAACTTTCTAAAATTTCTACACTCCAAAATCTTTATAGATTCTAAAATCCCCAGTGTCATGTGATCCCTCGTTCTATAAAATTCTAGAATTTTTGAATTTTTGACATTACTGTATTTTTCAAATTTCTTGAAAAATTATGAAATACTTCTATCTGATATAATGAATTCCCCAAAATCTCTAGGATTTATAAAATATTTAGAGTTTTTAAATTTATACAATCCATAAAATTTCTCACATTTCAAAAATTTATAACATGTTAAAGCTTTAAAAATAATAGAATTCTAAAATGATCAGAATCTCTATAATTCAATGTTTTATAAAATCTGGAGAACCTTTACAATTTCCTAATTCAGAAAAACATTTAAAACTGTTTCAAGTAGAGAATTTTCTGAAACTTACACAATCTACAAAATTTACACAAATATTTTAAATCTATGACACGTAAAATCTCTAGAATCTATATATTCTAGGATGGTCAGAATTTCTAGAATTCAGTAGTTCCTAAAACCGCTAGGACCTTTACTAAATTTTCTAAACGTCCAACATTGCAAAACTGTCCAAAATTTATAAAATTTTCTAAATCTTAAAAAAATTTAAAAGTTCTAAAATCATTGGAATTTTTTGAATCCCAAAATGCCTAAGCAGGCTGAAGTTTCTATAAGCACGATATTCTCTACATTTTCTAATATATCTAAAAATTCCAGAATCATTAACATCCGTTGAATTTCTAGAATCAACAAAATATCTAGAGTTTAATTAATTGCAAAATCCCCAATTTACTAAAATTTCTTTAATCTATCAAATTTGTAGGAGCCATAGAATAGGTGAAATTCTTAGAATTTATACAATCTTATATAATAATATTAACGACCAGATTATCTGAAACCCGTTAAGAAGTAGAGATTTATGAATTGTCTTAAATTTATAAAATCTCTGATCTATATAGAATGCTCGTTAAAATTTTGGAATCACAATGATCTCAAAAAATTTAGGATTTCTAGGACCTTCACGTCTTCTAGAAACTGAAATTTTGAAAGCTCAGAACTTTCTAAAATTTCTACACTCCAAAACCTTTATAGATTCCAAAATCTCCAGTGTTATGTGATTCCTCGATCTATAAAATTCTAGAATTTTTGAATTTTTTGACATTACTGTATTTTTCAAATTTCTTGAAAAATTATGAAATACTTCTATCTGATATAATGTCTGAATTCCCCAAAATCTCTAGGAATTATAAAATATTTAGAGTTTTTAAATTTACACAATCTATAAAATTTCCCACATTTCTAAAATTTGTAATATGTTAAAGCTTTAAAAACAATAGAATTCTAGAATGATCAGAATCTTTATGATTCAATGTTTTATAAAATCTGGAGAACCTGTACAATTGCCTAAATCAGAAAAATATTTAAAACTGTTTCAAGTAGAGAATTTTGTGAAACTTACACAATCTAGAAAATTTACCCAAATGTTTTAAATCTATAACACGTAAAATCTCTAGAATCTGTAGAATTCTAGGATGGGCAGAATTTCTAGAATTTAGTAGTTCCTAAAAACTCTAGCACCTTTACTAAAATTTCTAAACGTGCAAAATTGTAAAACTGTCCAAAATTTATAAAATTTTCTAAATCTTAAAAAAATTTAAGTCCTAAAATTTTTGGAATTTTTAGAATCTCAAAATACCAAGCACGCTGAAGTTTCTATAAGCACGATATTCTCTACATTTTCTAAAATATGTAAAAATGCCAGAATTATTAACATACGTTGAATTTCTAGAATCAGCAAAATTTTTAGATTTCGTAAATATAAATATTTAAATACGAAAATCTCTACAACTTCTATCAATAAATCAATGAAATGTCTATAGTTTATAAAATTATATTAAAATATTTGTAAAACTTTAGAACCCATTGATTTTCTGAAGTCATCCAAAATTCTAAAATCCTCAATTTACTCAAATTTCCTTAATCTATAAAATTTGTAGAAGCCATAGAATACGTGAAATTCTTAGAATTTATAACATCTTTAAATTTTCTTCAAATTCCATATTAACGACCAGATTATCTGAAACCCGTCAAGAAGTAGAAATTTATGAATTGTCTTAAATTTATGAAATCTGTGACCTATACATCAAATTTTGGGATCACAATGATCTCAAAAATTTTAGGATTTCTAAAACCTTCACGTCTTCTAGAAACTGTGAAATCTTGAAAAGCTCAAAACTTTCTAAAATTTCTACACTCCAAAACCTTTATAGATTCCAAAATCTCCAGTGTCATGTGATCCCTCGTTCTATAAAATTCTAGAATTTTTGAATTTTTGACATTACTGTATTTTTCAAATTTCCTGAAAAATTATGAAATACTTCTATCTGATATAATGAATTCCCCAAAATCTCTAGGATATATAAAATATTTAGAGTTTTTAAATTTACACAATCTATAAAATTTCCCACAATTCTAAAATTTATAACAGGTTAAAACTTTAAAAGCAGTAAAATGCTAGAGTGATCAGAATCTCTATAATTAAATGTTTCATATAATCTTGAGAACCTTTACAATTTTCTAACTCAAAAAAATATTTTAAACTGTTTCAAGTACACAATCTACAAAATTTACTCAAATATTTTAAAACTATGACATGTAAAATCTTTAAAAGCTGTAGAATTCTAGAATAGCCAAAATTTCTAAGTTTTATAAAATATTTAGAGTTTTTAAATTTATACGATCCATAAAATTTCTCACATTTCAAAAATTTATAACATGTTAAAGCTTTAAAAATAATAGAATTTCTAAAATGATCACAATCTCTATAATTCAATGTTTTATAAAGTCTGGAGAACCTTTACAATTTCCTCATTCAGAAAAACATTTAAAACTGTTTCAAGTAGAGAATTTTCTGAAACTTACACAATCTACAAAATTTACACAAATATTTTAAATCTATGACACGTAAAATCTCTAGAATCTATATATTCTAGGATGGTCAGAATTTCTAGAATTCAGTAGTTCCTAAAACCTCTAGAACCTTTACTAAATTTTCTAAACGTCCAACATTGCAAAACTGTCCAAAATTTATAAAATTTTCTAAATCTTAAAAAAATTTAAAAGTTCTAAAATTTTTGGAATTTTTAGAATTTCAAAATCCCTAAGCACGGTAAAGTTTCTATAAGCACGATATTCTCTACATTTTCTAAAATATCTAAAAATTCCAGAATCATTAACATCCGTTGAATTTCTAGAATCAACAAAATTTTTAGATCTAGTAAATATAAATATTTAACTACCAAAATCTCTACAACTTCTATCAATAATTCAATGAAATATCTATAATCTATAAAATTATATTCAAATATTTGTAAAACTTTAGAACCCATTGATTTTCTGCAGTGATCCAAAATTCTAAAATCCTCAATTTACTCAAATTTCCTTAATCTATAAAATTTGTAGAAGCCATAGAATACGTGAAATTCTTAGAATTTATAAGATCTTGAAATTTTCTTCAAATTCTCTATTGATGACCAGATTATCTGAAACCCGTCAAGAAGTAGAAATTTATGAATTGTCTTAAATTTATGAAATCTGTATATAGAATGCGCGTTAAAATTTTGGGATCACAATGATCTCAAAAATTTTAGCATTTCTAGGACATTCACGTCTTCTAGAAACTGTGAAATTTTGAAAAGCTCAGAACTTTCTAAAATTTCTACACTCCAAAACCTTTATAGATTCCAAAATCTCCAGTGTTATGTGATTCCTCGATCTATAAAATTCTAGAATTTTTGAATTTTTTGACATTACTGTATTTTTCAAATTTGTTGAAAAATTATGAAATACTCCTATCTGATATAATGTCTGAATTCTCCAAAATCTTTAGGATTTATAAAATATTTAGAGTTTTTAAATTTACACAGTCTATAAAATTTCCCACATTTTTAAAATTTGTAACATGTTAAAGCTTTGAAAACAATAGAATTCTAGAAAGATCAGAATCTCTATAACTCAATGTTTTATAAAATCTGGAGAACCTTTACAATTTCCTAAATCAGAAAAATATTTAAAACTGTTTCAAGTACAGAATTTTCTAAAATTTACACAATCTACAAAATTTAGCCAAATATTTTAAATCTATGACATGTAAAATCTCTAGAAGCTGTAGAATTCTATAATGGTCAGAATTTCTAGAATTCAATAGTTCCTAAAACCTCCAGAACCTTAACAACTACTCAAAAATTCTAAATTTTCTAAACGTCCAAAATTTATAAAATTTCCTAGATCTTAAAAAAATTTAAAGGTCCTAAGAGCTTTGGAATTTTTAGAATCGCAAAATCCCTAAGCACGCTAAAGTTTCTATAATTACGATATTCTCTACATATTCTAAAATATGTAAAAATGCCAGAATCACCAACATCCTTTGACTTTCTAGAATCAAAAAAAATTTTAGACTTCGTAAATAATATAAATATTTAAAAAAAGCTCTACAACTTCTATTATTTATAAAATTATCTCCAAATATTTATAAACCTTTAGAACCTCTCGATTTTCTGAACTGATCCAAAATTCTAAAATCCTCAATTTACTCAAATTTCCTTAATCTATAAAATTTGTAGAAGCCATAAAATACATGAAATTCTTAGAATTTATAGGATCTTTAAAAATTTCTGCAATTTTTAGAACTCCTCGAAACGACCAGATTATCTGAAACTTAGAAGTAGAAATTTATGAATTGTCTTAAATTTATGAAATTTCTGAACTATTTAGAGTGCTCGTCAAAATTTTAGGATCACAATAATCTCAAAAATTTTAGGAATTCTAGGACCTTCACATCTTCTAGAAACTGTGAATTCTTGAAAAGCTCAACAATTTCCAAAATTTCAACACTCCGAAACCTTATAGATTCCAAAATCCTCAGTATTATGTGATCCCTCGTTCTATAAAATTCAAGAATTTTTGAATTTCCTGACATTACTGTATTTTTCAAATTTCTTGAAAAATTATGAAATATCTGATACAATATCTGAATTCCTCAAAATCTCTAGGATTTATAAAATATTTACAGTTTTAAAATTTACACAATATATCTATAAAAATTTTCCACATTTCTAAAATTTATAACATGTTAAAACTTTAAAAACAGTAAAATTGTAGAATCATCATAATCTCTATAATTCAATGTTTTATAAAATTTTGAGAACCTTTACATTTTCCTAAATCAGAAAAATTTTTAAAACTGTTTCAAGTACAGAATTTTCTAAAATTTACACAATCTACAAAATTTACCCAAATATTAAGAATATTAATCTGACCATTCTTAATAAATATTAATGGTCAGAATATATTCTAAAATATGTAAAAATGCCAGAATCACGAACATCCTTTGAATTTCTAGAATCAACAAAATTTTTAGATTTCGAAAATATTTTTTTATTAATTAAATTATTTAAGCACCAACATCTGTACAACTTCTATAGTTTATAAAATTATCTTAAAATATTTGTAAACCTTTAGAACCTATCGATTTTCTGAAGTGATTGAAGTTCTAAAATCTTCAATTTACTCAAATTTCCTTAATCTATAAAATTTGTAGAACCCATCGAATACGTGAAATTCTTAGAATCTATAGGATTGTTTATTTTTCTGAAATTTTTAGAACTCCCCGAAACGACCAGATTATCTGAAATTGTCTTAAATTGATGAAATTTCTGAACTATTTAGAATGCTCGTTAAAATTTAGAATCACGATGTTCTCAAAATTTTAGGATTTTTAGGACCTTCACGTTTTCTAGAAATTGTGAATTCTTGAAAAGCTCAAAAATTTTGAAAAATTCTACACTCCGAAACCTATATAAATAATCTGCAATATTATGTGATCCCCGTTCTATAAAATTCTAGAAGTTTTGAATTTCCTGACCATTACTGAATTTTTGAAATTTCTTGAAAAATTAGGAAATATCTGATGTATACTACCTGAATTCCCCAAAATCTCTAGGATTTGGATTGCTCTGTTTTTTTTAGAACAATCATAATTTGTTGAATCGTTTTAACGTACTTTTAAGAAGCTTTCCAAGTCAAGTCAAGTGAAGTCAGGTCGGGTCAGATCAGGTTAATCAAGTCAAGTCAGGTCAAATCAGTTCCAAAGAAGTTAACGATTGATAGCAAATGTGCGTTTTCACTAATAATATATACAGGGTGAGTCGCTAAAAGTGCGTTCCTCGATACCTCATTAATTATTATTAGATATAGAAAAAAAGTCAAAGGTCACAGTTGAATGGGTGTTTCAGATCCTCTTCAATCTCGGTTCAAATCATTCAACATAGGGCGTAAAGAAGCTGTAAAAGTCAATGGATTCTGTTTTAGCTATTATGAAGTCATGTCTGGATTGCCTCAGGAGTCTCTTCTGGGACCACTACTTTTTCTTACTTCTATAAATGACACTCAACAGGCAATTCAGAAATCTAAGTTAGGATTTTTTATGAAACCTTATATTACCAAAAAATTTCGAGTAAATTGGAATGAAGTTGCAACGTCGCATCGGAATTTCAAAAATAAATTACAGTTTAAAGACTCGGAAGAGACTAATAACAAAATGTAGAAATATATAGGTTGTTTCATTAAAAAAAAACTATGTTGTGTGTAAATTATATTACTCTTAAAATCAGAACACTCTGTATTGTTAAAAATATTTTTAGAGTATAGTCCTTAAAGTACCGAGTTTAGGTGCTACAAATGAAAATTTAATGAGCCAGACACACTTTTATTTTGAAATGTCATCATTTTCTCGGAGGAAGCAAAAAAGTTGAAAGCTTCTACTTACTTTTAAAACAATCTTAACACTTTGAATTACGCCCAATAAAACTACGACCAGACAAACGAGAGAAAAAACGACAAGAAGAAGATTTTCATTAAAAAAATTAGCTTGTTTCCAAACTCAAAAGTGACGTTAAGTGCCTTTTAATAAAAAATGTGTCTCCCTCCGTCGATAAATTTCCCGACGAGAGTTTACAGGACAATTTACTTTGCGTTTTGAAATATGATCTCTTTTTGTCGTGCGCACAGCGCATAAATATCATCCAGCGCATTATCGTTGTTATTAGATAAATCGAGCAAACTCCGCTTCATTTTTATCGGTTTGTTTGAGCCGAAAATGAAAAAGTGGGCGCATATTGCGCACACTTTCCTGCTCAATTTCCGCGTCCAAGTTGTTTTTCGGTCTGGAACTCTATCGGCGAGATTTACGACAGACAGGACGATTTCAAAAATTTCAAACAGCAGATTGTAAGTCGCGTTCGTGTTTGATTAAACCTCACGATATTGAATACACAGAACGGGTTTTTAAATTACACGGAATCAATTTCCTTCCAACAATAGCTTAGCTCCGTAACGGCATGGAGTGTTGTTTTATGTATTATTTACGCTGAAAAGTATAAAACACGATTTGTGACAGAAAAATCCATAAGATCTGATAAAATCACACAAAAAATTGAAGAAAAAAAAACGTGACGTGCATCCAAATGGGGCGCATTGCTCATAGATTAACTTTCATATTTCTGGAAGGGCAAAAACGAGATTGACTTGAGGAAAAACAAGAAGTGACGTGATACGTGGGCGAGGAACGCGGCATCAATTGTACAGACGTGGCGAAATAAATGGTTGGAAAATGCGTGGAACTAGAAAATGGTGTAGTTTATGAAACTGCAGGGAGAGATAAAATGATTTTTGTCGGGAGAGCCGGAATAAATTATGTTCTTTCAGTAGGTTAATGCCAAGGTCTCCGGATAAATCGTTCTGTATCTGCGTCGGCCTAGAGCGTAATTTATTTTCCAAAGTTTGGCGGCGCACCAAATCTGGATACAAAATACGTCGAATGTGGAATAAATAGCGGTGTTTCCGTTACCTAAAATCAATTATATAAAATTAATGTGGCGAAAAGCGGCCTTCACACAAGTGTGTTTTGTGTCAAATTAGCAAAACAGGCGTAAATCATTGATTTGAATTTAATTTTTCAATAAACCTATACCCAAATTTAATGTAATTGTTAATTGCGCTGATTTACAAACGATTTTAGGACCACTATTAATCAAGAACTGACACACTTCCACGAATTCACACTATAATTTTAGATACAAATTAAATTTATGATAAATGCCGCTGACAAAGTTAATATTGCAAAATCCTGATTGACACCAAATTACGTACTAAGTACCTAATTAATTCAAATCCAAATTATCGCCAGGATTTAGTTTGTCAACATCAGAATTTATTTGCTACTCAAACAGAATCAATTACCGGGACTCTCTTTTTATTCGAAATTCTAATTTTATGCAAAAGAGAACCGGCAAGAGGGAATCACGAGTCCCTCAGTTTTTCCCAGGAGTCTCAAGTTAAATTTTCTTTTCATTTGTGGAGATAAGTTCTAACCACGAGGCGACTAACGAGCGCCAAGGAGATGTCTTACACGTAGATATAATTTTGCATTTAAATAAGTAACCTTAAGACACTAATTCCCCTGTCGTGGTCTTCTTTATTAATTCGCAATTAAGTATCTATTAGCAAACTGGAAGGCAAAATTTTGTACTTTGTTTTTTTGTTTTTTGCTTAGGATTAAAAGTTCTCGAAATGATGCCCTTCCAGTGTTTCCTTTAAATAAGATAAATTGAAGTTTGGAAAATTAATATGCTATATTTTTAGGTTTTTTTGCTGAAAATTTCGGAAACATTTTTTGTTTCCTCCAAAAATTGACGAAATTATACTGGAATAAATATATATCGGGTTCATTAATTTTGATTTTTAACAACACTCATTTAACAAATATAGAAAATCGTCTGAACTTTTTGTTAAACTTTCCTTTTTAAATGACTTCAGTACCAATATTATTTTTTCTATTTTATTTACTGAAATTTTGCTTTCAAACATTTTTAGTTTGTTTTGTTTCCTCTAAAAATTGAGGAAGTCATATCAAAATAGCAAAAAGAGGCACAATATTTACCACGCCCACCCACCCCATCTCAATTGTAATGACTTTTTTTATTTTTGGAAACTTAAAACACGTTTAAAATCGTAAATTTTTAGAAAGAAATGTGGATTTTGCAACTAAGCTCCGCCCCTAGATCAGACAAAGAATGAAAAATTCATTACTACTTAGATCAGGGCTTAATCTTTGGCTTTAATTTTTTCTTAATATACATAGTATATTCTTTGAGTAACACGATACTCAAAAACATATTTTTAATTTCTCGTGGAGAAATGAGGATTTTGCAGATAAACTCCACCCCTTGCTCACGACCAATAAAAAAAATCATCACAATTGAGATTGGCCGGGTGGGCGGGGCTACATTTCTCGTTTTTTTTCTTAATATGTGTAGTCATTTTTTCGCAACAAGAAACTTAAAACATGTTTAAAATGGTAAATTTGTATAGGGAAATATCGATTTTGTAGTTACGCTCCGCCCCTGGGTCTGACAACGAATTAAAATTTCATTACGATTGAGACCGAGACGGATGGGTGGGGTTTTTCTTTTAATTTTCTTTTTATAACACGATTACGTAAGAACATATTTCACCTGGCAATTTCTCGTAGAAAAATAAGAATTTTAGAATTAAGCTCCGCCCCTCGGGTTATGACGAATAAAAAAAATCATCAGAATTGAGACAGGGCGGGTGGGCGGGGCTTATACAAGTTTTCCGTTTTAAATATGTTTTACATTTCATGTTGTGAAAAGAAGTCTACACATTTAAAAAAAAAAGACAAAATATAGGCCCGCCCACCCACCCTATCTCAATTGTGATGAATTTTTTTATTCGCCGTGAAGCAAAGGGCGGAGCTTAACTGCAAAATTCTTATTCCTTTACAAGAAATTAAAAACATGATTGTTTTTGAGTAACGTGTTGTTCAAAGAATACAAGTATATAAAAAAAAGGCAAAATACTTACCCACCTCATCCCAATTGTGACGACTTTTTTTATTCTTAGAAACTTAAAACACGTTTAAAATGGTAAAATTTTGTAAGGAAATAATAAGGATTTTAGAATTAAATTCCGGTCCTTTGGTTCTCGACGATTAAAAAAAAAAATCATCACAATTGAGATAGGGCGGGTGGGCGGGGCTACATTTTGCCTTTTTTTTCTTAACATGTGTAGTCATTTTTTCGCAACAAGAAACTTAAAACATGTTTAAAATGGTAAATTTGTATAGGGAAATATTGATTTTATAATTAAGCTCCGCCCCTGGGTCTGACAACGAATTAAAATTTCATTACGATTGAGATCGGGACGGATGGCTGGGGCTTTTATTTTAGTTTTCTTTTTATAACACGATTACTTAAGAACATATTTCAAATGGTAATTTCTCGTAGAAAAATAAGGATTTTAAAATTAAGCTCCGCCCCACGGGTTATGATGAATAAAAAAAATCATCAGAATTGAGACAGGGCGGGTGGGCGGGGCTTATACAAATTTTCCATTTTAAATATGTTTTAGGTTTCATGTTGTGAAAAGAAGTCTACACATTTTAAAACAAAAAGGTAAAATGTAAGCCCGCCCACCCGCCCTGTCTCCATTGTAATGATTTTTTTATTCCCAGTGAAGCACGAGGGTGGAGCTTAACTGCAAAATACTTATTTCCTTACAAGAAATTAAAGACTTGTATTTGAGTATCGTGTTGTTAAAAAAAACAAATATATTAAGAAAAAAAATGGCAAAATATTTACCCCGCCCACCCACCCCATCTCAATTGTGATGACCTTTTTATTGTTATAAACTTAAAACACGATTAAAATGATAATATTTGAAATTATTTTTTTCTTAATATACATGGTATTCTTTGAGCAACACGATACTGAAAAACATGTTTTTAATTTTTTGTAGAGAAATAAGGATTTTGCAGTTAAGCTCCGCCCTCTTGGCGCACGACTAATAAAAAAATCATCACATTTGAAACAGGGCGGGTGGGCGGGGCTACATTTTGCCTTTTCTTTCTTAATCATGTGTAGTCATTTTTTCGCAACAAGAAACTTAAAACATGTTTAAAATGGTAAATTTGTATAGGGAAATATCGATTTTGTAATAACGCTCCGCCCCTGGGTCTGACAACGAATTAAAATTTTATTACGATTGAGATCGGGACGATTGGTTGGGGCTTTTATTTTAGTTTTCTTTTTATAACACGATTATTTAAGAACATATTTCACATGGTAATTTCTCGTAGAAAAATAAGGACTTTGCAATTAAGCTCCGCCCCTCGGGTTATGATGAAAAAAAAAAATCATCACAATTGAGAGAGGGGGGGGGGGGGGGGGGCCTACACAAGTTTTCCATTTTAAATATGTTTTAAGTTTCATGTTATGAAAAGAAGTCTACACATTTTAAAACAAAAACGCAAAATGTAAGCCCGCCCACCCGCCCTATCTCCATTGTAATGATTTTTTAATTCCCAGTGAAGCACGAGGGTGGAGCTTAACTGCAAAATACTTATTTCCTTACAAGAAATTAAAAACATGTTTTTGAGTATCATGTTGTTCAAAGAAAACAAGTATATTAAGAAAAAAATGGCAAAATATTTACCCCACCCACCCACCCCATCTCAATTGTGATGACCTTTTATTCTTACAAACTTAAAACATGGTTAAAATGGTAATCTTTGGCATTAATTTTTTCCTAATATACATGGTATTCTTTGAGCAACACGATACTCAAAAACATGTTTTTAATTTCTTGTAGAGAAATAAGGATTTTGCAGTTAAGCTCCACACACTTGGCTCACGACCAATAAAAAAAAAATCACTAATTGAGAGAGGGCGGGTGGGCGGGGCTACATTTTGCCTCTTTTTTTCTTAATATGTGTAGTCATTTTTTCGCAACAAGAAACTTAACACATGTTTAAAATGGTAAATTTGAACAGGGAATTACCGATTTTGTAATTACGCTCCGCCCCTAGGTCTGACAACGAATTAAAATTTCATTACGATTGAGATCGAGGCGGATGGGTGGGGTTTTTCTTTTAGTTTTCTTTTTATAACACGATTACCTAAGAATATATTTCACATGGTAATTTCTCGTAGAAAAATAAGGATTTTGCAATTAAGGTCCGCCCCTCGGCTTATGACGACTAAAAAAAATCATCACAATTGAGACAGGGCGAGTGGGCGGGGCTTATATATTGCCTTTTGCAATTATGGGGCGGAACCTATTTGCAAAATCGATGTTTCCTTATACACATTTTCCATTTTAAATATGTTTTAAATTTTGTGTTGTGAAAATAAGTCTACACATTTTAAAACAAAAAGGCAAAATGTAAGCCCGCCCACCTGCCCTATCGCAATTGTGATGACTTTTTTTATTCGCCGTGGAGCAAGAGGGCGGAGCTTAACTGCAAAATCCTTATTCCTTTACAAGAAATTAAAAACATGTTTTTGAGTATCGTGTTGATCAAAGAATACAAGTATATTAAGAAAAAAACGTCAAAATATTTACCCCGCCAACCCATTCCATCTCAATTGTGATGACCTTTTTATTCTTATAAACCTAAAACGCGATTAATATGGTAATTTTTGGCATTAATTTTTTCTTTATATATATGGTATTCTTTGAGCAACACGATACTCAAAAACATGTTTTTAATTTCTCGTGGAGAAATGAGGATTTTGCAGATAAGCTCCGCCTCCTTGGTTCACGACCAATAAAAAAAATTATCACAATTGAGATAGGGCGGGTGGGCGGGGCTACATTTTGCCTTTTTTTTCTTAATATGTGTAGTCATTTTTTCGCAACAAGAAACTTAAAACATGTTTAAAATGCTAAATTTGAACAGGGAAGTATCGATTTTGTAATTGCGCTGCACCCCTGGGTCTGATAACGAATTAAAATTTCATTACGATTGAGATCGAAACGGATGGGTGGGGCTTTTCCTTTAGTTTTCTTTTTATAACACGATTACGTAAGAACATATTTCACATGGCAATTTCTCGTAGAAAAATAAGGATTTTGCAATTAAGCTCCGCCCCTCGGATTATGATGAATAAAAAAAAATCATCAGAATTTAGACAGGGCGGGTGGGCGGGGCTACATTTTGCCTTTGTTTTACTTAATATGTGTAGTCATCTTTTCATAACAAGAAACTTAAAACACGTTTAAAATGGTAAATTTTTGTAGGGAAATATCGATTTTGCAAGTACGCTCCGCCCCTGGATCTGATAATGAATGAAAAATTCATCACGATTGAGATCGAGACGGATGGGTGGGGCTTCCCTTTCGGTCTTTTTTTTAATTAATACATTTAGTTTTTTTGTATAACAGGATTACTTAAAAACATATTTCAGATGGTAATTGCTCGTAGAAAAATAAGGATTTTGCAAGTAAGCTCCGCTCCTCGGCTTATGGCGAATTAAAAACATCATCAGAATTGAGATAGGGCGGGTGGGCGGGGCTTATATTTTGCCTTGTTTTTCTTAATAGCCACTTTTTCACAACAAGAAACTTAAAACATGGTTAAAATGGTACATTTTTACAAGGAAGTATGGATTTTGCAATTTTCGGGTGAAGCCTAATTGCAACTTCGATATTTCCTTATACAAATTTTCCATTTTAAATGTGTTTTATATTTCATGTTGTGAAAAGAAGTCTCCACATATTAAAACAAAAAAGCAAAATGTAAGCCCGCCCACCCACCCTATCGTAATTGTGATGATTTTTTTATTCGCCGTGAGCTTAACTGCAAAATTCTTATTTCTTTACAATAAATTAAAAACATGTTTTTGAGTATCGTGTTGTTCAAAGAATACACCCACCCTATCTCAATTGTGATGACCTTTTTATTCTTATAAACTTAAAACACGATTAAAATGATAATATTTGAAATTAATTTTTTCTTAATATACATGGTATTCTTTGAGCAACACATGGTAATTTCTCGTAGAAAAATAAGGATTTTACAATTAAGCTCCGCCTCTCGGGTTATGATGAATAAAAAAAATCATCAGAATTGAGACAGCGCGGGTGGGCGGGGCTTATACAAATTTTCCCTTTTAAATATGTTTTAAGTTTCATGTTGTGAAAGAAGTCTACACATTTTAAAACAAAAAGGCAAAATGTAAGCCCGCCCACCCGCCGGGGCGGAGCTTAACTGCAAAATCCTTATTCCTTTACAAGAAATTAAAAACATGCTTTTGAATATCGTGTTGTTTAAAGAATACAAGTATATTAAGAAAAAAAAGGTAAAATATTTACCCCGCCCACCCACCCCATCTCAAATGTGACGACTTTTTTTATTCTTAGAAACTTTAAACACGTTTAAAATGGTAAAATTTTGTTAGGAAATAATAAGGATTTTACAATTAAATTCCGCTCCTTTGGCTCTCGACGATTAAAAAAAAAATCATCACAAATGAGATAGGGCGGGTGGGCGGGACTTATATTTTGCCTTTTTTCTTAATATACCTAGTTGTCTTTTCAGAACAAGAACCTTAAAGTTTAAAATGATAAATTCTTGTAGACAAATATGGATCTTGCAGTTAAGCCCCGCCCCTCGATCTGATGACGAATGAAAAATTCATTACAATTGACAACTGAGATCGGGGCGGGTATGGGTGGGACCTAATCATTGACTTTATTGTTTTCTTAATATACGTAGTATTTTTTATACTCAAAACATGTTTGTAATTTCTTGTATAGAAACAAGAATTTTGCAGTTAAGCTCCGCCCCTTTGGCTCACGACGAATAAAAAAATATCATCACAATAGGGCGGGCTATTAAATTTCTCATACCAATTCAGTGTGATTAAACTTTGAATTTTAACACTGACACACATTTAAAAATTCCAAAAACGTGTCCAAAATTGCAGCACCAACATTCAGACCGTTTTCAGACTCTTTGTTTCCTTAAAAATTATTGACTTGTCAAAAAACAAGTAAAACTTTGATTTTAACACTAAAACCCGTCCAAAAATCACTGACTATTGTTCAAAATTTTCGTTACTTCTGCTTCAGCACCAATACGCCTTCCATTTGACCTACCGAAACTTCGCAGACATGCCCTTAATTCCTCATTACCCGCCTACAGTTCCTTTCACCGACCCGAAATAAAAGTGTATTTTGCGGTTGTTTATCCATCAGTGTCTTTGATCGTCGCTCCATTGTGAGCCTGCTCAAAGCGCTGGATGTGTAATTCAGGATTAATTTACTTATAGCTTAACTTCCGTAATTGAGTTAAAACTCCTTTATTCCTGTTTTGAGCGCCTTAACTCCCTCGAATAGTGCATTTACACGGAATCGGGAGATTCCCGATGTCGGGAAATATTTTAACGACAATCGGTCCCAGTTTGCGGAGCTTAATACAAAGCTGCCGTCTCGAAAATTGTATTATTTTAACGGTTCGAGCTTTCGTGGCAAGCTAAGTTTCTCTTCGGATCAAAGCACGTTCGCTGCGTCGATTGTGATTAGGTTTTTTCGACGAAGTTGCTGTGAAGGCGCCTTAATTAGTGTACTTTTGCATTTTATTTTCTAGGGAGATCGTTCTAAATGTCGGGGAGGTTTATTTAAAAGGTTAATTGTCGGCGGCGTTGACGCAACAACCACTTTTTGCCGTTTCGGAAATCTGTTGAGTGTTTATATTTAGAACGGTTATTACTTTCGAGTCGTGCTTTGGCGCCAAAGCTGAGCTTTTAGGATAAATTTAGATATGAACGGTAAAAGTCGGGAATGAGGCTTCTAATGGTTGTGATTAAACTTTGCTTTACTGGGTACAAATTAGTGCAAACAAAGTTTCTGTTTGGTAAATGGATTCCAAACAAGTTTTTTTCAAATCGAAATTTCAGTCTGTATTAATTTCGCTAGTTCACTAGAAACATCAACAATTCATCAAAAATTGTTTGTGTTTTTAACATCAATATTTTTCCGTGGATACCGGTTCTGGAAAGCTCGTACTTTACAAGTAAACAACTTGCTGAATTCGAATATCATACACTTTGTAAACTATCTCCTGCTTTGTATAAACAGAAAAATCTCGCCGTAAACACAAATAAACTTGACATTGTATTCGCACATTTAATTCTAAGTACGACGAAATTCCCCTACAAAAATAACCAAGTCTAAAGTATTTTATCTTAACTGTACAGACGGAATCGCGTCACTATTGCTTTTTTCCTCCGACGCAGAACGGACGCAATATCTTTTAAAACATCTTCGTCGCTTCGGAGCGTAATTACTCTCCAAGGCAACGCGCTTAAATTATCGAAAATTTCGCCTTGATCTTGAATTGACACTGATACACTTTAATTACGGGCGGGAATAATTGCGGCCTTGACCCAGACTTTTGTAGAAGAGAATAAAAATTATCTGGAGATGTCCGTGCCTCCGGAGCATAACTAATGCCCATCATGCCGGGGCGTAGCTGTGAATAAAAATGTGTAATCATTTTTCGGCGTCAGCTGCTCGGAGGGGGCGGATAAACATATTTTGGTTAATGTTCTGTGGTGTCTCGGTGCTAATGGGGTTCCAGAATCTCGAAAATGCCCGTTATGTAGTAGCCGGGGTAAACTGCAAATATTCTTGTTTAATTTTTTTTTACTGGTCTTTTTTACTGGAGAGTTAATTAGTTTGGTACTTTTGGAGACAAAAAAATGAAAAATTCAAGTCACGTCAGATTAGGATTACCTGTAGTTTGAAAAATGGTTGCGACTCTTAGAACACTTAATTTAATATCACGCACATTTTTCTTCCAGCCTTTTTTACAGGACACTCCTTTTGACGTTTTTTAGTCACGAAAAAAATTATTACGAGAAAAATGAATAACCAGTATTGTTGAAAGATTTTACAGGAAAAAGAATTATTAATAGTTCAGGATTTCCGTTTTCCAGAAATGTGTAATTTGATTCTATTTTAGAACAATAATCTTGTTAATAGTGTAATAGTTCGTTAAAAATATTTTAGAAACTAAAATAGAATAAAACGTTATATGTACCATGGGCATAATTGTCGATTATGACTCTCGGGAAATTAAAAGCCCGCTTTGTCGGACTGTAAACATTCCCTCGTGCCATAATCTCCGAATTATGCCCTTAATACATAAATAACTATTAATTCACGTATTAACAAAATAAATTCAACATGGCTAAAGCTTCTTACTTAAAAATTGAAAGAACACGGCAGGAAAAGTTAAAAAAACATCTACAGTTCCGATTTACCTATCATTGTGTATACCAAGTACTTTTGGCATCAATTCTGTGCTTCTTTCATTCTTTTTAGTGTTAATTTGTCAATAAACCAGTAATGCAGACAGGCTTGCTTTGTTTTTCAAAAAAACTGCGATTTTACTTAATAGGTTTCACCTATTGAATGCTTTTTCCATTTTTTCTGGACATTTTAGAATCCCTAGAGAATGAAAAAATATGTCTCCAATTTCGATTTCTCTGTCGTCTGTTTGTCTGTCGTCTGACTGTTGTTCATCGTCTGTCTTCATTTTTATCGCCTTTCTTAATAACATTTTTGTGCATTTTTTCTTAGTTTTATGAATTTTGTGTGGCTTTTTTGTATTTTTTTTTTCTCCTCTTATTGTGATTTTTTTGTCTCATTTTCTTGGTGTAGCAATTTTTTTTATATTTTTAATGCTTTTTTACTTATTTTGTCGTGTGTTTTTGCTTTATTCGTTGTCGCTTTGTTAGTTACTTTTTGACTTTTTTATGTTGTTTTCTATTGTTTTGTTATTTCCCGAGCGTAAACTAAGGAAGTAATAGAGTTCATCCGATGAATGGCCACGTTCATGTTCTCTCGACGTTTCTGTTTCTCTGTCTGGATTTTCCAAATTTTGGAAGTTTTAATTTTGAATTTTTGAATTTTTGACTTTCAATTTTTGGATTTGCAGTTTTTCGTTTCGATTTTTTATTTTCTTTATTTATTCAATTTTTCGATTTTTCGGTGTTGTTTTTTTAAAGTGAAAATTTTTCAATTTTTGGATTTTTTTACTTTAAAATCTTTCGGTGTTCAATTTTTTGGTTTTTCAAATTTTAGATTATTTAATTTATGTTTTTTTAGTTTTAGATAGTTCTGTTTCTCCATTCTAAATTTTTCGTTTCTTTAATTTTATCATTTGCAATTTTTCTAGTTTTCATTAGAAATATGTATTTAATAATCGTTATAATTTTTAAAATATTTCACTTTTTCAATTTTACGATTTTAGAAATTTTCTATTTGGATTTTAAAACTTTTTTATTTATTCGAGTTTCCAGTTTTCGATTTTTAACTTTCCATTTCTCAATTTTGAATTTTTGAATTTTTGACTTTTTCAATTTTTGGATTTGCAATTTTTCGTTTCAATTTTTTATTTTATTTATTTATTTAATATTTCGGTTTTTTAATGTTGTTTTTTAATGTGGAAATTTTTCAATTTTTGGATTTTTTGACTTACAATCTTTCGGTCTTCAATTTTTTGGTTTTTCAAATTTTAGATTATTTCATTTGTTTTTTTTTTAGTATTAGTTATTTCTGATTCTCCATTCTAAATTTTTCATTTCTTTAATTTTATCATTTGCAATTTTTCTAGTTTTCGTTAGAAATATGTATCTAATAATCATTATAATTTTTAAAATATTTCACTTTTTCAATTTTACGATTTTAGAATTTTTCTATTTGGATTTTAAAACTTTTTTATTTATTCGAGTTTCCTGTTTTTCGATTTTTAACTTTCCAGTTTCTCCATTTTTAGTTTTCAATTTTTGGATGTTGCAATATTACAGGTTTCCGACTTTACAATTTTGATGATTATATAATTTTTTGATTTTACAATTTGTGGGTTTTTAATGAGTTTTATTTTGATTATTAAGTTTCTCGATTTTTAATTTTTCAATTTGTCATTATTTTTAATTTCTTCATATTTTCGGTTTGCAATTTTTCGTTCGGATTTTTTATTTTCTGTATTTTTACAATTTTTTGATTTTTCAGTGTTCCGATTTTATCATTTTTTATTGTTTCAATTTCAATTTTTTCAATTTTTCGTTTCTCAAATTTTTCAATTTCCAATTTTTCAATTTTTCATTTTTTTGTTCCTCCAATTTTACGATCTTTAAATTTTTCAGTTTTCCGATTTTCCAATTTTTGGATGTTTCAGTTTCTAAATTTTTGAATTTTTCATTTTTTCAATTTTTCAATTTGCAATTTTTCGTTTCGGTTTTGATTTTCTTTATTTATTCGATTGCTCGGTTTTCCAATGTTCTGTTTTTAATGTGAAATTTTTCAATTTTTGGATTTTTGAAATTTTCAACTTACAATCGTTCGTTTTTCAATTGTTTAATTTTTGGTTCCTTTAATTTTTGACATGCAATTTTTCTAGTTTTCACTTTAAATATGTGTCCAACAATAATTGTATTTTTTTTAATTTTTCACTTTTTTAATGTCACGATTTTAGAATTTTTTCATTTTTTAACTATTGGATTTTTAAACTTTTTCGTTTATTCGATTTTTAATTTTTATGTTCTCCATTTTTAATTTTTTAATTTTTCGATTACCATTTTGACGATTCTATAATTTTTCGATTATATAATTTTTGGGTGTTCTAATTTTGTTCGATTCGGTTTTTTTGTTTTCTTTATTTTGATAATTTTAATTTTTTCAATTTTTGGTTTCTTTAAATTTACGATATGTAACTCTTCATTTTAAAATTTTTCAGTGTTTTGATTTTCCAAATTCGGGTGGTGTGAAATTTTTCAATTTTCAGATTTTTCGATTTTTAAACTTTTAGATTTTTGAATTTTTCCTCTTTCCAATTTTAGATTTTTCAGTTTCTCCTTTCTTCGATTTTTGAGTTGCAATTTTTCTAGTTTTCATTTTAAATACGTATCCAGTAATAATTATAACTTACAAAATTTGTCTCTTTTTCATTTTTACGATTTCATAATTTTTCAGTTTTTTAATTACTGAATTTTAAAAACTTTTTAATTTATTCTTTTTTTTAATTCTTCCATTTTTTATTTAAACTTTTCAATGTTTCCATACTACAGGTTTTCGACTTTACAATTATGATGATTCTATAATTTTTGAGTTTTCCAATTTTTCATTTCTACTAATTTTCGATTTGCAATTTTTTGTTTCGGTTTTCATTTTCTTTATTTTTACAATTTTTCGATTTTTTAGTGTTCCGAATTTTGAATTTTTTGTTTTTGCCTTTTAAATTTTTTCAATTTTTCGATTTACAATGTTTTTGTAACATTTTAATCGCAATTTTGTGGTCTACAATTGTCGCTTTTTCGTGATTTTTTTATGGGTTTTTATGGATTTTTTGCTGCTTTTGTCGTTTTTTTCTTCCTTTTTTGTTCCTTTTCGGGCGCTTTTTGTGGTTTTTGTTGTTTGTTTTTTTGTCGGTTTTTGTTGTTTTATATTGTAATAGGATCAATCCAGCAAATGTTTACTTTCATGTTTTCTTGTGTTTTATGACTCCTTGAGAGCACAAATTAGGTCTCGTGTTTCCGTCTGTCTCTCGTCCGTCTATCGTCTATCTATTTTTAATTCCATTTTTTATAGTATTTTTTGTGAACTTTTTCTCTTGATGTTTTCTGATTTTTTGTCCGGTTTTTGTTACTTTTTTGTTTTTTTTTTTACTTTTTTCCACTTTTTGGTATCTGTTTTTTGCTCATTTTTGCCAGGCTTTCGTTGTTCGTTTCAGACGCGTTTTTTTTTGTTAGTTTTTTTGTGGATTTTTTTGTTGCTTATGTTACTTTTTTCACCTATTTTGCAGTCTTTTTCGCTTCCTTTTGTGCTACTTTTTTCGTTGCATTTTGGACACTGTTTTTATCGTCTTTTTCTTTTTTTTGGTAGAAATTTTCTGTCGTTTTTGTTATTTTTTTGTTAATATTTCGTCGCATATTGGTGACCTTCTTGGTGGCTTTTTATATTCTTTTTTATCGCTTTTTAAATTGAGGCTAAGCTCACTAAATATTGTAATGGGGTTCATTCGGCGAATGGATACTTTCATATTTTCTCGACGTTTCATGACTTCTAAAGTACAAAAAAAATAAGTCTCCCGTTTCCGTCTCTCTCTTTGTGTATCGGTCAGCTGTTTATCGTCTGTCTATCATTCATCATTTGTCTTAATTTATTTGTCGCTCTTTTTGTAGTTTTGTTACTTCTTATTTTTTCTGGCACATTTTTTGTCGCTTTTTTCAAAATACTTTTTTTATATCATTTTTTCACTCCTTTTCTTGCGAATTTGTTATGGCTTTTTGTGGCTTTTTGGGTCACTTCTTGGAGCTTTTTTTGTCGTTTTTTTGTCTTTATTCTTCCTTTTCGAGCGCTTTTTGTGGATTTTTGTTGTTTTTCTTGGAGTAATTTTTTTGTCATTTTTTGTTGGCTTATATTGTAATAGGATCGTTCTAACAAATGGCTACTTTAATATTTTCTCGTGTTTTATGACTCCTTGAAAGCAAAAAATTCCGTCTCGTGCTTCCGTTTGTTTGTCGTCCGTCTGTCGTCTGTCTGTTGTCTGTCTGTCGCCTGTCTGTCGTAGCCTGCATTATTTTTTTGTTCCATTTTTCATAGTATTTTTTGACTATCTTTTCTCTTGCTGTGTTCTGACTTTTTGCCGGTTTTTTGTTACTTTTTTGTCAGGGTTTTGTTACTTTTTTCCGTTTTGGGTATCTGTTTTTGCTCATTTTTTGCCAGGTTTTTGTTGTTAGTTTTTAGTCGGATATGTTTGTCACTTTTCTTCTTGTCGCATTTTTGACATCATTTTTCTAGATTGTAGTCGAGTCCATCGGACGATTGGCCACTTTAATGTTTTCTCGACGTTTCATGATCCCTACAGTACGAAAAATGTAGTCTCCCGTTTTTTTATGGATTTTTGTTGCTTTCTGTTGTTTTTTACTTCTCGATCATAAACTAAGGAAAGGACCTAATCTCTAACATTGTTCGTGGAGATTTCTTGGCGAAACTGGACACCTACTATCTTTTATCCTGATGACTGTATGTGATTTTGCGATAGCCATTGTCTTCACTATGTAACCAAGACAACCAAGAAAAATTTCAACAATAAAAAAATATATTTATAAAAGAGTGAAAAATTATGGCAAATATTCCTGGAGGAACTCGTCACCTACAATATGCTCTCTAGTTTTAAAAAGGATTTTTGAAACATTGTCTTTTTCTTTGAAGTTATTTATATTGATTTCTGAAGTATGACTGTAGTTTTTAGGTTTACATAAATCGAAAAAATATATATATAATAATAATCGATGTGATTTTATAAATGATTTGACTGAATCCATCAATGTGAGAATATAATTTCGTAATTTCATCAGGATTTATTACATGTCAGTCTATCGATCAGTTACAAAACAGAACTAAAAATAGATCCAATCATACAAAGAGACACCAAATTTAGGGAATCCATCACATTTAATTGTTCTCAAGACTCCGATCCTGCAATTCATTTTTAAAATTGAATCTGAACATCTCTGATTTATACGTAAAGTAAGTTATTGGTTTCTGAATTTCTGTGTTTATTTTTATTACAGACAACATAATATTGGACTTCAAAATTTATTCCAATAACACTAAACTAACTAGACTACAACAAATTTTCAGTTTACTATTACGACTTATTTGTTTCATGAGTTGCTGGAGTGATGTTACTGAAGATATTTAACAACGATAAAAGCTTTATGACCGTAGTTCTGACCTTCTTAGTACTACCACAAGTAATATAAACCGTTTACGACTTCCTAAAATGTGTAATACTAGTTTTCACGTTTTATTAAAAATGTAAAAAATGTTTATGTCAAATAGGGAATTACTTTATTTCTTGGTGTTTAAGAGCGTCGTAAAACACTGTCACCAACCTGAGCACGTAAATGAAATAAACTTAGCATCAAATTGCAACTAATTCAACACTGTAGTAGTTGCAATGTTCACGAGTAATTGGAACACTTTCACCTGCTTTCGATGTTTGTTTAGTGCTCCCATTTGTTTCCTTAGCGCTTAAAGAGGGTTGATTTATTTGGATTGTTAAGGAAAAGCGAGTTTTAACCACTTCACATTTTTTTTTATATTTATAAATAGATAAATTTGTTTTTGTCAGTGCCCTAACGACCAAAACGTTCTCACATACAACTAGTATAAAATTTAAAATTTGCACTTTGACCTTAAAGTCCTTAGAGACTACACAGCGACAAAGTCTGGGACGAAACCGTATAATTAAGAGTGATTTTAATTCCGATTTCGGGAAAAGTTATACAAGCTATTAAAACGCCTACAAGGTAATTAATAACTAGCTATTAAATTATTTCAGTATACTTTAACGCCCAGGTCTAAAAATAGACCAAGCTGATTGGATTGCTATTTACGGAGCGATTCCTATTTTATTAAAAAATTGGTCTGAGGTTATTTCGATACTATTTTCAATTTTTGGTTGACGTTCTATCATCTACATGATATTTCTAATATACAATAATATTTGTCAACAGACAGACGGAAGGATGTACTGGATTACAATACTTCCTTAGGAAGTAAAAATGACTTTGAATTTTATTCCAAAAGCTCGCATAAATCTTTCACGCCGCTTCGCCCGGCGCATCCACCATTTTTTCCCCGCCGCCATTACACAATGACGTTATTCCGTGCAAATTTAACAGGTTTTTCCCCCGAAACAACCCCATCGCAAAATAATGCACAGCCACTGTTTCAATCAGCGGCTGTCAAGCGCATGCAGACGCGGACAGCGGTAATTAAAACTACGACAAGAATTTACCGAGCCCCCGGTAATCGCTGGCACTCGTCCAACCTGCGTAACACTCCAATAACATCTATCGAATGGCGTGTTAAGGGAAGATATTTGAAACGCGTCTCCGTCGAATGGTTATCACATCGTCTTGACAAGGGTCAATTTGGTCAAACTTTGCTTCTCGTGATATTTCCAAATGACCTAAAGCCGCTGGAGGAAAAAGGATGATGATGGAAAACAGTCAATGGCCTCGAACGCGTACGAGTATCTATCTGTACAGATCCGACTGCTTTTTCTCCCCACATTCTTGCAATTTCGCTTTATCGGGTTATTTGAGGGGAGAGACAGATTTGGTGATTTGGGCGGCGGAGCGAGAGAGTTTGCTAACAGATAGTGGAAGTTATAATTAAAATTAGTGCGGATATTATTTCCCGGGCGATGGGTCGGGAAGTGGGGCGGTGGGGTCGGTTTGACGAACGTCTGGTTTCGTGTTTATGGCATTTCACGGCTGTCGAATACGAAAATGTGGACCTCTTGTTTCCGTCGGGGCTGTGTTGGGAACGTGCGATTCGACGAAAACTTTGTTAAGATGGGCTGGCATTCCGGGTTGTCGGGTCGCGTCGGGGTGGAATTACGCTATATCGTACAAAATCATTTTTGTTTGGAATGATTTTGATGTGAGTAAATGCGCCGGACGTTACTAGTTTGAACAATTCAATTTGAATTTAAGTTGCAAGTTGTAGACATGTGTATACGATTTTGCTGTCTAGAATATTTACATTATTAGTTCCTGCTCGTGCGTGAAGCTTGTGTGTGAAGCCCCATTGCAAAGGACATGATCAGTACAAAAATTTGTATAGGGAAACAGTACGTGAACTGCTATTTTGTCGGAAAATGAAGAGTGTTCGGATGAGGAGACGTATCACAATTGATGTTATGTTTTAATTGTATTATTAGAGATCCAACAATGGACACTTGTTTTTTTTTTATACACATAGTGTTCGTGTATAACTAAATTTATTTGTGTCCCCAAGTTGTCAAAATAATGTTTAAAATTCTGATATTTTTTTTTATTTGTAAGTGTGAGCTTGCTATGTTAAACTAATTAGATTCTTGTTGGCGTTTGACCATTTACTCGATATTCCTTTTTATTTTTTGCTCTCAAGTAGTCCTAAAACAACGACAAAACAAGAAAGTAGCCATTTTCTGGATTAATCCTATTACAATATAAGACAACAACAAAACCGAGAAAACGACAAAAAATTGCTACAAAGAAAAACAATAAAAGAAACAGTAAATAGTAAGACAACGACAAAAAAAGTAACCAAAGGGCAAAAAAAAACGGGCGACAGGACACAGAGAGACGGAAACGGGAGCCTTATTTTTTCATACTTTAGACGTATCCGAATTCTTATGAAATTTTCCGCTATTAATAGATTTTGATAATTAAAAAAATCCTAAAATCCCTACAATTCGTGAAAAATCAAAAATCAAAATTTTCAAACAAGGGAGCTTTTGAAAAAAATCCCAAAAAAAAAATCTGGGTGATAGATTTCTACTAATTATTTCTGCACTACTGAGTCCATTTCTGGTGTCAGTTGTTGAATTTCTTCATTATTTTAGAAAAAATTCCTCTTAAAGTTTAACTTTGATATCTCATAACTCCCGAATGGCATGAGATTCTGATTTCTGGTTTCCACCATTCGATTCCTTAGTTTTTTCATTATTTTGATCAAGTTTTACGGCGGAATCGATGTCCATTTAGAATCCAAGGACAATATAGAACGGTTCCATTTTTCGGAAAACTCTATCAATAAAATTTTCAAAAAAAAAAATCACGATAGCCCGGAGAAATTTTTAATAGTGAGATTCTTTTTCAGGAAGATCGAATTCGACCGGAAGCCAAGTTTCAGACAGGTATGGGCCAAAATCCGAATTTTCGAAATTTGAAACATACGGTAAAAATTTGGAAGTGTGTGACGAATCAAAACTTCAGAACATCCTGGTTTTTTTTTGGGATCGGACACTTTTTGAGGAGACCCGATTTTGACATAATTCGGGGTTCGTTTAATCGAATTAGCTTCATATTGTTTAAATTTGAAAAATTTCGCCATACGATGGGTTCGAAAAAATTGGGTCTGAAAAAACTTGTTAGCATTTACTTAAAATTCAGTTTCTACACTAATTTTGCACCACTGAGTCCGTTTATGGCGTCAGTTGTTGAATATTTCCATTATTTTAGAAAATATCCTCTTAAATCTGTACTCAAAATGCAAAGTTCAAATTTGATATGTCATAAGCCCGGAATGGCACGACATTCTGATTTCTGGGTTTCATTATTCGATTTCTTGAAGTTTTTTAAACAATTCAATAAATTTTTAGGCCGTAATCTATATCCATTTGGAATCTAGGGGCTAAAGAATAGAACGGTTCCATTTTTCGGGAAGGCCTTTGAATAAAATTTTCAAAAAAGTCACGACAGCTCGGAGAAATTTTTAATAGTGAGATTCTTTTTCAGAAAGCTCAAATTAGACCGGAAAATTAATTTTAGACAGCTATGGCTTAAAATCCGAATTTTCGAAATTTGAAGCGTGTGGAAAAAAATTTGAAGGTGTGTGACGAATCAAAAATTCATACGAAATTCAGGACGGCCTGGAAATTTTTTTGGACTCAGACATTTTTTCAGGAGACTCGAATTTGTGCATTTAGCAATTTTCACGTAATTTGGATCTCGTTTAAGCCAAGTAGCTTCATATTGTATACATTTGAAAAATTTCACCATACGATGAGTTCGAAAAAACTGAGTCTAAAAAAACTTTTTCCCATTTACTTAAAATCTCTGCACTAATTTTGCACCACTGAGTTCGTTTCTGGTATCAGATGATGAATATCTTCATTATTTTAGAAAAAATACTCTTAAATCTATACTCAAAATGCAAAGTTCAATTTTGATTACTCATAAGTCCGGAATGGAATGAGATTCTGATTTCTGGTTTTCATTATTCGATTTTTTGAAGTTTTTTAAACAATTCAGTAAATTTTTAGGCCCTAATCTATATCCATGTGGAATTCACGGGCAAAAAAATAGAACGGTTCCATTTTTCGGAAAACTATGAATAAAATTTTCAAAAAAAAATCACGACAGCCCGGAGATATTTTTAATAGTGAGATTCTGTTACAGGAGGCTCGAATTAGACCAGAAATCAAATTTCAGACAGCTATGGGCTAAAATCCGAATTTTCGAAATTTGAAGCTTGTGCTAAAAATTTTGGAGGCGTGTGACAAATCAAAAATTCATGGAAAATTCAGAACAACCTGGAAATTATTTTGGGCTAAGACACTTTTTAAGGAGAGTCGATTTTGTACATACAGCAATTTTCACATAATTCGGGGTTCGTTTAAGTGAAATATTGTATAATTTTAAAAAATTTCACCATAAAAAAATGGGTCTAAAAAAGGTTTTTCTCATTTAACTAAAATTCAGTTTTTACAATAATTATGCACCACTGAGTCCGTTTCTGGCGTCAGTTGTTGAATATTTTCCTCATTTTATAAAAAATTCTCTTAAATCTATACCCAAAATGCAAATTTCAAATTTGATATCTCATAACTCCGGAATAGCATGAGATTCTGATTTCTGGTTTCCACCATTCGATTCCTTAACGTTTTTTCATTATGTCAATCAAGCTTTACGGCGAACTCGATGTCAATTTAGAATCCACGGGCAAAAAAATTGAACGGTTCCATTTTTCGGAAAACTCTATGAATAAAAATCCAAAAAAAAAATCAGGACACCCGAAGAAATTTTTAATAGTGAGCTTCTTTTTCAGGAAGCTCGAATTAGACCAGAAACCAAATTTCAGACAGCTGTGGGCTAAAATCCGAATTTTCGAAATTTGAAGCATGTGGTAAACATTTTAGAGGTGTGTGACGATTCAAAAATTCATGAAAAATTCAGGCCAACCTGGAAATTATTTTGGGCTCAGACATTTTTTAAGGAGACTCGATTTTGTACATACAGCAATTTTCACATAATTCGGGGTTCGTTTAAGCGACATATTGAATAATTTTGAAAAATTTCAGCATAAAAAATGGGTCTAAAAAACTTTTTCCAATTTAACTCTAATTCAGTTTTTACAATAACTATGCACCAGTAAGTCCGTTTTTGGCATCAGTTGTTGAATATTTTCCTTATTTTATAAAAAATCCTCTTAAATCTATACCCAAAGTGCAAAGTTCAATTTTGATATCTCATAACTCCGGAATAGCATGAGATTCTGATTTCTGGTTTCCACCATTCGATTCCTTAACGTTTTTTCATTATGGCAATCAAGCTTTACGGCGAACTCGATGTCAATTTAGAATCCACGGACAAAAAAATAGAACGGTTCCATTTTTCGGAAAACTCTATGAATAAAATTTTCAAAAAAAATCACGACAGCCCGGAGAATTTTTTTATGGTGAGATTCTTTTTCAGGAGGCTCGAATTAGACCGGAAATAAAATTTCAGACAGCTATGGGCTAAAATCCAAATTTTCGAAATTTGAAGCATGTGGTAAAATTTTTGGAGGTATGCGACGAATCAAAAATTCATGAAAAATTCAGGACAACCTGGAAATTATTTTAGGCTCAGACATTTTTAAGGAGACTCGACTTTGTACATACAGCAATTTTCACATCATTCGGAGTTCGTTTAAGCGGAATATTGTATAATTTTGGAAAATTTCACCAAAAAAAGTGGGTCTAAAAAAACTTTTTCCTATTTAACTAAAATTCAGTTTTTACAATAATTATGCACCACTGAGTCCGTTTCTGGCGTCAGTTGTTGAATATTTTTCTTATTTTATAAAAAATCCTCTTAAATCTATACCCAAAGTTCAAGTTCAACTATGATATCTCATAACTCCGGAATAGTATGAGATTCTGATTTCTGGTTTTCACCATTCGATTCCTTAAATTTTTTTCATTATGCTAATCAAGTTTTAGAGAATTGATGTCAATTTAGAATCCACGGACAAAAAAATAGAACGGTTCCATTTTTCGGAAAACTCCATCAATAAAATTTTCAAAAAAAAAAATCACGATAGCCCAGAGACATTTTTAATAGTGAAATTCTTTTTCAGGAAGATCGAATTCGACCGGAAGCCAAATTTCAGACAGGTATGGGCTAAAATCCGAATTTTCGAAATTTGAAACATGGTAAAAATTTGGAAGGGTGTGACGAATCAAAAATTTATAAAAAATTCAGGACATCCTGGATTTTTTTTTGGGCTCGGACACTTTTTGAGGAGACCCGATTTTGTACAACAGCAATTTTCACATAATTTGGGGTTCGTTTAATCGAATTGGCTTCATATTGTGTAAATTTGAAAAAATTCATCATACGATGAGTTCGAAAAAATTGGGTCTAAAAAAACTTTTTCCCATTTACTTGAAATTCAATTTCTGCACTATTTTTGTACAACTGAGTCCGTTTCTGGCATCAGTTGATGAATATCTTCATTATTTTAGAAAAAATACTCTTAAATCTATACTCAAAATGCAAAGTTCAATTTTGATTACTCATAAGTCCGGAATGGCATGAGATTCTGATTTCTGGTTTTCACTATTCGATTTCTTGAACTTTTTAAACAATTCAATAAATTGTTGTACCCTAATCTATATCTATGTGGAATCCACGGGACAAAAAATAGAACGGTTCCATTTTTCGGAAATCTCTATGAATAAAATTTTCAAAAAAGTCACGACAGCTCGGAGAAATTTTTAATAGTGAAATTCTGTTCCAGAAAGCTCAAATTAAACCGGGAAATGAATTTCCGGCAGCTATAGCCTAAAATCCAAATTTTCGAAATTTGAAGCGTGTGGAATAAAAATTTGCAGGTGTGTGACGAATCAAAAATTCATAAAAAATTCAGGACGGCCTGGAAATTTGTTTGGATTCAGACACTTTCCCAGGAGATTCTATTCTGTATATTCAGCAATTTTCACGTGATTTGGATCTCGTTTAAGCCAAATCTTGTATACATTTGAAAAAATTCACCATACGATAAGTTCGAAAAAAGTGGGTCTAAAAAAACTTTTTCCCATTTACTTAAAATTCCGTTTCTGCACTAACTTTGCACCACCGAGTCCGTTTCTGGCATTGGTTGATGAATGAATATCTTCATTATTTAAAAAAAATACTCTTAAATCTATACTCAAAATGCAAAGTTAAATTTTTATTACTTATAAGTCCGAAATGGCATGAGATTCTGATTTCTGGTTTTCCTTATTCGATTTCTTGAACTATTTTAAACAATTCAATAATTTTTTAGGCCCTAATCTATATCCATGTGAAATCCACGGGCCAAAAAATAGAACGGTTCCATTTTTTGGGAAAACTCTATGAAAAAAATTTTCAAAAAAAAAAAATCACGACAACCCGGACAAATTTTTAATAGTGAGATTCTTTTTCAGAAGGCTCGCATTAGACCAGAAACCAAATTTCACACAGCTATGGGTAAAAATCCGAATTTTTTAAATGTGAATGTGGTAAAAATTTTGGAGGTGTGTGACGGATCAAAAATTCATGAAAAATTCAGGACAACCTGGAAATTATTTTGGGCTCAGACATATTTTAAGGAGACTCGATTTTGTACATACATCAATTTTCGCATTATGCGGGGTTCGTTTAAGCGAAATATTGTATAATTTTGAAAAATTTCGCCATAAAAATTGGGTCTAACAAAACTTTTTCCCATTTATCTAAAATTCAGTTTTTACACTAATTTTGCACTATTGACTCCGTATCTGGCTAGTTGTTGAATATCTTCATTATTTTAGAAAAAAATCCTTTTAAATCTGTACTCAAACTGCAAAGTTCAATTTTGATATTTCATAAGTCTGGAATGGCCGAGATTCTGATTTCTGGTTTCCACCATTCGATTCCTTTTTTCATTATTTCAATCAAGTTTTACCGCGGAATCGATGCCCATTTAGAATCCTCGGGCAAAAAAATAGAACGTTTCCATTTTTCGGAAAACTCTATGAATAAAAAAAAATCACGACACCCGAAGAAATTTTTAATAGTGAGCTTCTTTTTCAGGGAGCTCGAATTAGACCAGAAACCAAATTTCAGACAGCTATGGGCTAAAATCCGAATTTTCGAAATTTCAAGCATGTGGTAAAAATTTTGGAGGAGCTGTGAAAAATTCATAAAAAATTCAGGATGGCCCGGAAACTTTTTTTGGGTTCAAACGCTTTCTACAAGGCTCGTTTTTGTACAAACAGAAATTTTCACATGGACCGGGGACCGTTTAAGTGAAATATTGCATAAATGCGAAAAATTTCACAATATATTCGAGAAAAATTTACTAAATAAAACTTTTTCCCATTTAACTAAAATGCAGTTTCTACACTAATTTTGCACCATTGAGTCCGTTTCTGGCGCCAGTTCTTGAATTTTTATTTATTATTTTAGGCGAAATTTTACTTAAATATATGGTCAAAATGTAAATCTCAAGTTTGATGTCTCATAACTCTGGTACGGCAAGAACTTTTGATTTTCGATTAAGGCCATTCGATTTCGTGAAGTTTTATAATGACTTAACATAATTTTCCGGCTAAAATCGATGTCTGTTTGAAATCTATGGGCCAAAATATAAAACGGTGTTATTTTTCTGGAGAGCGAGTGAATAAAAAAATTCAAAAAAATTTGAGACGGCCTAGAGACATTTTCAGTGCTCAAATTTTTTTAAGACTGCTCAAATTAGCGAGAAAACCAAATTTCAGACAGCTATAAGCCGAAATATGAATTCTCGAAATTTTAGGAATTTTTAAAAAATGGTGGAGGAGCCGTGTGATGATTCAAAAATTCATAAAAATTTAGACTGGCTAGGAAAAATTTGTAATGTCTCGAGAGACTTAAATTTGAACGAATCAGGGTTCGTTTGAACAAAGATAACTTTAAATTTTTAAATCCGAAATATTCAGGATTCGAAAAAATGGGCCAAAAGAAAACGTTTTTCCATCCAACTGAAATTCAGTTTCTACATTAGTTTTGCACTGCTGAGTCCGTTTTTGGTAACAGTTGTTGAATATTTTTATTATTTTAGACGAAATTCTTCTTCAATCTATAGTCAAAAAGCCTAACTCAAGCTTGATATTGCAGAACGCCGGAACGGAATGAGATTCCCTTGTCCGGTTTTCACCATTCGATTCTTTGAAGTTTTCTGATGACTTGACGTTATTTTCGTGCTAAAATTGGTGTCTGTTTGGAATCCATGGGCCAAAATATAAAACGGTGTTATTTTTTTGGAGAGCGGATGAATAAAATTTAAAAAAAATCAAGACGGCTCGGAGCCATTTTTAGCGCTCAAGTTTATTTCAGGAGGATCAAATCAGCAAGAGAACCAAATTTCAGAGAGCTATGGGCTGAAATAAGAATTTTTGAAATTTTAGGAATGTTCAAAAAAATGATGGAGGAGCCGTGTGATGATTCCAAAATTCATAAAAACTTTAAGACGATGTGGAGACAGTTTTAGTGCCCAGATTCATTTTCAAGAGACTCAAATTTGAACATACAGTAATTTTCAGACGAATCCGGGTCCGTTTAAACGAGAAAGCTTCAAATTTTTAAATCGTAAATATTTCACAATTTGAAAAAAATGCGCCGAAAAAAACATTTTCGTATCTAAATGAAACTCGGTTTCAACACTAATTTTGCGCCACTGAGTTCGTTTCTGGCAATAGTTATTGAATTTTTTCATTATTTTAAACGAAATTCTTCTTAAATCTACAATCAAAAAGCAAAATTTAAATTGGCTAGCAAAAAATCACATGCAGTCGTAAAGATAAAATACATAGGTGTCCAGTTTCTCCAAGAAACCTCCACCGTATGTAGAACGGAGGAAACTTTACAGGTGCCCAATTTCTCCCGGAATTCTCCACCATCAAGAGATAAACTTTGACGAAGATGGGGGAGGATTACTCATTACAATAACAAGCAGATTCTACGGCAGACGGAATTTAATCACCGCCTTGTTAGCGGTACACGTGATTTCGTTAATTTAAGCTTGCTTTGTAGATAAAAGCCTGGAATCCATCACAGAAATATGTACAATTAGTGAAAATATCTAAATCTGGAATTGTTATCCTAAGAACAAAATAATCCCTTAAAAATTTTTAGTTGTGTGAAAATTACACTATTAATGATGGCTATTCGTCATAAATATCAATCATACCTAACGCTTTTCGAATGTTTGTTATCTGATCAATAGGCAACCAATAATTCACGCCGCATGATAGATTTTGCTATCTACGCCCTGAAAGCGTGAAACCTTTATTAAAAATGCAGCCATCGATTTTGCAAAATCTATTTGGTGTACGGTATTTTATAATCAGTGTATTAATCTTGGTTTTTGCTCTTTTTTCCCGGTTAAATTCCAGTCATTATCGATAAATCCATCCTCAGCGTCCAACAATGCAATCGCCGAACCGTGAACCGATTCACTTTAATACACACCGTTTTCCATACCTGTACAGTGTACAATTTCCATAACAATGCAGCCTTTATGAAATAAAGCAGTTTTTCTTATTTCAATAGCACCTCTGATAACATTGCAAACTTTTAACAAAAGATAACGCTTTTAGCATCGCCTTTATTAAGTGTCCTTCAGAGCTTAATTAGAAGACGTTCGTACGCGATTTTTCCACCTTTGTTCCCGGATCCCATATTGAGAAACCGTCGTCTACAGAACACCAAAAAAACACCCAGGATAATACCAAAAAACAATTATTAAATTCTGTTATTAATAATTGTGCCTGAAACAGTTTGGTGGATGCGCCGGGTTTGTTTGCCTAACTCGACCAAATGAAGGCGCTTATAATTATTGCCTGTTTACACACACCATAAATTCGACTCTTAAGCAGTAAAAATAAACAACGTTGTAAACGTAAAACTGCAACGGCAGTAGTAAATTGGAGCTCCGGAGAGACTGTAAATCCGCATTAAGATTCGCGTGTTTTTCTTGTTATTTTTCGCTGTGAATTCTGTAAGGAGATTACAAATAAATAAATTCGGCGTCGACTGATCTGTGCGTGTGTGTAAAAAGTATTGGGGATCCTTCGACCAGATAAGATCATCACACTTGACCTCTAAGCACAAAGGACAAACATCGGTCGAATAAACTCCAGGGATTACGGAAATTCGCATTGGTTCGTTACGCATCGCCCGGATTTGTCAACAGTTGATGGTGCATTAGTGCTGGTGGCGGCGATTTCGGCCGGAAGAGGTGGCGAAAGGGGGCGATTTCGGCAGATGTACACAATTTTCCACGCCTGTTGTGATTGAAAAAAATCATTAACACGTCTGGAGTGTTTTGTAGAAAAATGTGGAGAAAATTTTGATCATATTAAGTGCAATATTAAGTCTGGCTTGGAATTTTCAGCTACTTTATTGTTATCATTATTAGTATTACTATTTGTGTGCAACTCGGCTGCAAGATCGTTTTTAGTTCGACGAAGAAATTTCATTCTCGCGCGCCGGGGTACCATTTCGCGCGTGAATTACCCAATAGCTTAGAAAGAAATTTAATTTGCTACTTCTCCCTCAGGGAAGGGCCGCCACTGGCGGAATGGTTGTTGAAGCGTTTTATAAGGTTGCAGCAGATAACCGAACTCTATTATTTTTCAACTGTCCCAGAACGGCAGTTTCATTAATTTTTAAATAGTTTTCTATTTGCAAGTTAATGAAGAGATTTCGCGGATAATTTTATATACAGGTTCCAGGGATGGCCGCACTTTTGGCTTTTTTATCACGTAGTGTGCAGGTTATTAAAGTTTGTGGGGCGACGTATTTTTTTAAATTAAGTGGACGAGAGACGTGGGTGAATTTAGTTTTGTTTGTTGTGGGTGAATTTTGGGGTAGGCACCCGTCTCGGGTAGTATCTGGGGCTATAAATCACAATGCAATTAACATTTTATCTAAAAATTTATAACAACTATAAAAGTTACCGTGCGTATTTTAGAACTCAAGGTAATAAATTATTTTTTCCTGGATTGTGTGCCTCGTGCAAAATTTTAGTGGTTGTATTTTTCTATGTTTGACGGGTTGGTAGTTTTTTATTGGAATTTTAATATTCAAACCTTGTTTGGAGCATTTATGCAAAATACGTGTTAAAAGCATGGAAAACTGTTTTTAGAGTCTCTATTAGAGCTTGTTTAAAAAATCGCTATTTATTTGCAGGATATTCTTTCAAAAACAAACACTAATAAAAACCGTAATTACAATTTTGTCCCAAAAAACAAACGTCGGGCGTATTTGAGATTTTTTAAAATTTCTGCAAAAACAAAACGCCAGGAATCCATCAATTTTTTCAAAAAATCAGGGGCCTCTGAGATTCTTGAAACTTCTATCAAAAATAAATCACTCATAAGATTTTTAAAATTTTTTTGAAAACCAAAAGACTAAAATTCTTTCAAATACAACACTAAGGACCCACTAAAATCTTTAAATTTCTTTAAAAAAACACCAGGAGCACTTGAGGCGCTTAAATATTCTATACAAAAACATTAGTACCCTCTGAGATTTTTTCAACTTCTTTCAAAAACGAAACACAAATGACCCATGAGATTCTGTAAAATTCTTTCAAAAGCACAAGGGGCTCTTGAGATTCTTAAACATTATTTTAAGAACACTAGGGACTCCTTGGATTCTTTAAAATTCCTTCAAAAACTAGACACGGGCGACCTCTGAGATTCTTTCAAATTTCTTCAAAAACAAAACACTAGGGACCCTTAATGTGCTTGAAAATTCTTTAAAAAAATCTAAGGGTCCTTGAGATTTTTTTTACTCAAAACACTAGGGTCCCCTGAAATTCTTTCAAATTCCGTCAAGAAAACATTTTTATTTTTTTTTTTTTTAATGAAACACTAGGGAGCCATGAGATTTTTAAAAATGCTATAACGTGCCTGAAATTCTTAAAAAACACTAGGAATTAAAAAAAATCTTTTAAAAACAAAACACTAGGGACTCACGAGATTCTTAAAAACTCTTTTAACACACCAGGGAACTTTGAAATTCTTTAAGAATTTTCAGAAAAACGCTAGGGGTCTCTGGGATTTTTAAATAATTTTTTTTTTCAAAAACGAAGCACTAGGGACCCCTGAAATTTTTTCAAATTCCTTTAAAAGGAAAACAATAGAAAACCATGAAATTGTTCAAAATTCTTTCAAAAACACCAGGACACACTAGATTCTTAAAAATTATTTTAAGAACACTAGGTACTCCTTGGATTCTTTAAAATTCCTTCAAAAACTAGACACGGGCGACCTCTGAGATTCTTTCAAATTTCTTCAAAAACAAAACACTAGGGACCCTTAATGTGCTTGAAAATTCTTTAAAAAAATCTAAGGGTCCTTGAGATTTTTTTTACTCAAAACACTAGGGTCCCCTGAAATTCTTTCAAATTCCGTCAAGAAAACATTTTTATTTTTTTTTTTTTTTAATGAAACACTAGGGAGCCATGAGATTTTTAAAAATGCTATAACGTGCCTGAAATTCTTAAAAAACACTAGGAATTAAAAAAAATCTTTTAAAAACAAAACACTAGGGACTCACGAGATTCTTAAAAACTCTTTTAAAACACCAGGGAACTTTGAAATTCTTTAAAAATTTTCAGAAAAACGCTAGGGGTCTCTGGGATTTTTAAATAATTTTTTTTTCAAAAACGAAGCACTAGGGACCCCTGAAATTTTTTCAAATTCCTTTAAAAGGAAAACAATAGAAAACCATGAAATTGTTCAAAATTCTTTCAAAACACCAGGACACACTAGATTCTTAAAAATTCTTTATAAAAAAAAACTAGGGGCCTCTGAGACTTTTCTTCAAGAAAAACGAAAAAAAAGGAAAACACCTGAAATTCTTACAAATTCTAAAAAAATATTAGAGATCCCTGAGATTATTTTTGAAAATTCTTTTAAAAACACCCGAAGCTCTTGAAATTGTTTAAAACTCTTTAAAAAAAAAAAACTAGTGGTCTCTGGGATTTTTTTTCAAAAACAAAGCACTAGGGACCCCTGAAATTCTTTCGAATTCCTTCAAGAGAAAACATTTGGAAACTCTAAAATTTTTTCAAATTCTTTTGAAAACACCAGAAGCCGCTGAGATTCTTACAAATTCTTAAAAAAACATGAGGGGTGCCTGAGATTTTTAAAAACTCTTAAAATACACAAGAGACCCCTGAGATTCTTAAAAATTCTGTCATAAACAAAATACTAGAGACTTACCAGAATTTTAAAAATTATTTTAAAAACACCAGGGGTCCTAGAGATCCCTAAAATTTTTTTCAAAAAGAAACAATAGACTTTTAAGATTTTCAATTTTTTTTCCAAAACAAAACACTAGATGCCCATGATATTCTTTAAAATTAAAAAAAAAAACTAGGGACCTCTAAGTTTTTAAAAATTCTTTCAAAATCAAAACACCAGGAATCCCTGAGATCCTTAAAAATTCTTTCAAAAGCAAAACACAAGGGACCCATGAGATTCTTTAAAATTCCTCCAAAAAGACCATGGGCCCTTGACATTCTTTAAAATTCTTAAACAAAACTAGATTCCACTGAGATTTTTTTTTAAACTAGACACTTAGGGTCCCTGAAATTCTTTCAGATTCCTTCAAAAGATAACACTTGGAAACCCTGAACCTCTTTAAAATTCATTAAAAACCCTAAGATTGTTAAAAATTCTTTCAAAAACAAAACACTGGGAATTCACGAGATTCTTTAAAATTATTTTGAAAATAGGAGAGGCCGCTTAGATTCTTACAAATTCTTAAAAAAAATACATAGGGTGCCTGATATTTTAAAAAATTCTTAAAAAACACAAGGGATCCCTGAAATTCTTGAAAATTGTTTCAAAAACAAAACACTAGGGACTTACGAAATTCTTAAAAAATATTTTTAAAATACGAGAGGCTCTAGAGATTCTTAAAAATTCTTTCAAAAAGAAACTAGGAGCCCTTGAGATTTTGATTTTTTTTTTCAAAAACAAAACGAGGTATCCATGAGATTTTTTAAAATTCTTTCAGAAACACTAGGGCACTTCAGATTCTTTAAAATTCTTAAAAAATAAACCAGGTCCAAATAAGAATTTTAATTTTTTTTTCAAAAACAAAACACTAAGGGCCCCTGAAATTTTTTCAAATTTCTTGAACGAAAAACATTTGGGAACCATGAAGTTCTTTAAATATCTTCCAAAAACGCCCGGGAACCCTGAGATTCTTAAAAATTCTTTTAAAAACAAAACATTAGGGACTCACGAGATTCTTTAAAATCCTTTGGAAAACACCAGAGGCCGCTGAGATTCTTACAAATTCTTAAAAAAAACAAACTAGGTGCCTGAGATTTTTAAAAATTCTTAAAAAACTCAAAGGACCCCTGAAATTCTTAAAAATTCTTTCAAAAACAAAACGCTAGGGACTTACGAAATTTTTAAAACATATTTTAAAAATACCAGGGGCTCTAGAGATTCTTAAAACTTCTTTCAAAAAGAAACTAGGGGGCCTTGAGATTTTGATTTTTTTTTTCAAAATTCTTTCGAATTGCTTCAAATAGAAAACTCTAAGGAACTACGAAATTCTTTCGAAAACAAAACACAAGTGTTCCATGAGATTCTTTAAAATTATTTTAAACACTAGAGGCCCTTCAGATTCTTTCAATTTTTTTTTTAAACTGAGATTTAATTTTTTTTTTCATAAACAAATCACTAGGAGTTCCTGAAATTCTGAAATTCTTTCAAATTCCTTCAAAAGAAAACATTTGGAAACCCTAAAATGTTTTAAAATTCTTTGAAAACACCAGAGGCCGCTGAAATTCTTACAAATTCTTAAAAAAACACGATGGGTGCCTGAGATTTTTAAAAATTCTTAAAAAACACAAGGGACGCCTGAGATTCTTAAAAATTCTTTCTTAAACAAAATACTGTGGACTTACGAGATTTTAAAAAATTATTTTAAAAACACCTGGGGTCCTAGAGATTCCTTAAAATTTTTTCAAAAAGAAGCTATGGACCTTTAAGATTTTCAATTTTTTTTTCAAAAACAAAACACTAGGGGCCCTTGAAATTCTTAGAAATTCCTTCAAAAAAAAAAACACTCAGGGACCATGAAATTCTTTAAAATTCTTTCAAAAACAGAACACTAGGGACTCACGAAATTCTTTAAAATTATTTTGAAAATACCAGGGGCTCTAGAGGGTCTTAAAACTTCTTTCAAAAAGAAACTAGGGGGCCTTGAGATTTTGATTTTTTTTTTCAAAATTCTTTCGAATTGCTTCAAATAGAAAACTCTAAGGAACTACGAAATTCTTTCGAAAACAAAACACAAGTGTTCCATGAGATTCTTTAAAATTATTTTAAACACTAGGGGCCCTTCAGATTCTTTCAATTTTTTTTTTAAACTGAGATTTAAATTTTTTTTTTCATAAACAAATCACTAGGGGTTCCTGAAATTCTGAAATTCTTTCAAATTCCTTCGAAAGAAAACATTTGGAAACCCTAAAATGTTTTAAAATTTTTTTGAAAACACCAGAGGCCGCTGAAATTCTTACAAATTCTTAAAAAACACAAGGGACGCCTGAGATTCTTAAAAATTCTTTCCTAAACAAAATACTGTGGACTTACAAGAATTTAAAAAATTATTTTAAAAACACCTGGGTTCCTAGAGATTCCTTAAAATTTTTTCAAAAAGAAGCTATGGACCTTTAAGATTTTCATTTTTTTTTCAAAAACAAAACACTAGGGGCCCTTGAAATTCTTAGAAATTCCTTCAAAAAAAAACACTCAGGGACCATGAAATTCTTTAAAATTCTTTCAAAAACAGAACACTAGGGACTCACGAAATTCTTTAAAATTATTTTGAAAACATTAGAGCCCGCTAAGATTCTTACAAATTCTAAAAAAAAAAACAAAAAACACCAGGGGTGCTTGAGATTTTTAAAAATTCTCAAAAAACATAGAGGACCTCTGAGATTCTTAAAAATTCTTCCAAAAACAAAACACTAGGGACTTACGAAATTCTTAAAAAATATTTTAAAAATACCAGGGGCTCTAGAGAGTCTTAAAAATTCTTTCAAAAAGAAACTAGGGGCCCTTGAGATTTTGATTTTTTTTTTCAAAATTCTTTCGAATTGCTTCAAATAGAAAACTCTAAGGAACTACGAAATTCTTTCGAAAACAAAACACAAGTGTTCTATGAGATTCTTTAAAATTATTTTAAACACTAGGGGCCCTTCAGATTCTTTCAATTTTTTTTTTTAACTGAGATTTAAATTTTTTTTTCATAAACAAATCACTAGGGGTTCCTGAAATTCTGAAATTCTTTCAAATTCCTTCAAAAGAAAACATTTGGAAACCCTAAAATGTTTTAAAATTCTTTTGAAAACACCAGAGGCCGCTGAAATTCTTACAAATTCTTAAAAAAACACGATGGGTGCCTGAGATTTTTAAAAATTCTTAAAAAACACAAGGGACGCCTGAGATTCTTAGAAATTCTTTCCTAAACAAAATACTGTGGACTTACGAGATTTTAAAAAATTATTTTAAAAACACCTGGGGTCCTAGAGATTCCTTAAAATTTGTTCAAAAAGAAGCTATGGACCTTTAAGATTTTCAATTTTTTTTTCAAAAACAAAACACTAGAGGCCCTTGAAATTCTTAGAAATTCCTTCAAAAAAAAAAAACACTCAGGGACCATGAAATTCTTTAAAATTCTTTCAAAAACAGAACACTAGGGACTCACGAAATTCTTTAAAATTATTTTGAAAACATTAGAGCCCGCTAAGATTCTTACAAATTCTTAAAAAAAGAAACAAAAAACACCAGGGGTGCTTGAGATTTTTAAAAATTCTCAAAAAACATAGAGGACCTCTGAGATTCTTAAAAATTCTTCCAAAAACAAAACACTAGGGACTTACGAAATTCTTAAAAAATATTTTAAAAATACCAGGGGCTCTAGAGAGTCTTAAAAATTCTTTCAAAAAGAAACTAGGGGCCCTTGAGATTTTGATTTTTTTTTCAAAATTCTTTTGAATTGTTTCAAATAGAAAACTCTAAGGAACTACGAAATTCTTTCGAAAACAAAACACATGTGTTCCATGAAATTCTTTAAAATTATTTTAAACACTAGGGGCCCTTCCGATTCTTTCAATTTTTTTTTAAACTGAGATTAAAATTTTTTTTTTCATAAACAAATCACTAGGGGTTCCTGAAATTCTGAAATTCTTTCAAATTCCTTCGAAAGAAAACATTTGGAAACCCTAAAATGTTTTAAAATTCTTTTGAAAACACCAGAGGCCGCTGAGATTTTTACAAATTCCTAAAAACACACGATGGGTGCCTGAGATTTTTAAAAATTCTTAAAAAACACAAGGGACGCCTGAGATTCTTAAAAATTCGTTCCTAAACAAAATACTGTGGACTTACGAGATTTTAAAAAATTATTTTAAAACACCTGGAGTCCTAGAGATTCCTTAAAATTTTTTCAAAAAGAAACTATGGACCTTTAAGATTTTCAATTTTTTTTTCAAAAACCAAACACTAGGGGTCCCTGAAATTCTTTGAAATTCCTTAAAAAAAACACTCAGGAACCATGAAATTCATTAAAATTCCTTCAAAAACAGAACAATGGGAACTCACCAAATTCTTTAAAATTGTTTTGAAATCATCAGAAATTTTTAAAAATTCTGAAGAAACATAGGGGACCTCTGAGATTCCAAAAAATTTTTCCAAAAACAAATAAGGGACTTACGAGATTCTTAAAAAATATTTATAAATACCAGGGGCCTTAAAGATTTTTAAAATTTTTTCGAAAAGAAACTATGGGCATTTGAGATCTTCAATTTTTTTTTTCAAAAACAAAACATTAAGAGCCCCTGAAATTCTTTCAAATTGCTTCAAAAAGAAAACACTAAGGAACCATGAAATTCTTTCAAATTCCTTCAAAAACAGAACACCAAGGACTCACGAGATTCTTTAAAATTCCTTGAAATACAAAACACTAGTGGCCCCTGAAATTTTTTGAAATTTCGTCAAAAACAAAACACTAGAAGCCCATACCATTCTTTACAATTCTTAAAAAATTCTTTTAAAATAAAATATTAAGCAGCCCTTGAGATTCCCAGATTTTTTTTCAAAAACTAAACACTAGGAGCCTGAGATTCTTAAATTTCTTTAGAGAATAACACTAAGATAAGACTAAGAACAAAACACTGGATGCTCCTAAGATGATAAAAGTTATGTAAAAAAATCACTGAGACTTCACAAAATTCTTTAAATTTTTATTCCAAATGTTTTAGATAACCAAACATCAAAGATCCTTCTTTTTACATCAGTAGTCTCCAAAATTGTTTCCAAATTCTAAGAAAAATAAAAGAAAATAAAACAAAACACTAGGATCTAACAATATTCTTTGAAATTCTTTCAAAAATTCAACAGCAGTGGCCTTGAAGATTTTTTCTAACAAAAACAAAACACTGGGTGTTCTTGAGATTATTAAATTTTTTTCAGAAACGGAACATCAAAGGACTACAAGGATTGTTAAATTTTTTCAAGAACAAATCACGAAAGATTTTTAATTTTTTTTCAAAACTAGATCCGGGAGCTTCTGCAAGTATTTAGATTACCTTTAGACTCTCGTTTAAAATTTACCAGTGCACCTAAAAAGCGTGGGCCGAAAAAACTGTTTATGTAAACACCGCACCGTTTGCCTAATCTGTTTGTGCCCAATGCCAAAATCTCGTTTTCCTGAAGCCGTTACGCTTCTCATTATGCGATTTACTACCGCACGGAGCATTTAAATTGTGATTTTACATAAACTTATTTCCGTTCTAACTATATGTATCTTCTATCTTCCCCCCCTATCGATATAACCGCGTCGACTGTGAATAATTCTCATCTCCTCTGTCCACCGAGACTAAATCTCAATAACCCTTTTACAGCCCCATCAAAAATTCAATTTTCTCCTCCAAGTGCGTGTTACACCTCGTCATCTCGTGATTATAAAACATTAGCGTCGCCATAAACCATAATAGCTTTGATTGTCGCAACATTTTTATAGTTACTATTATTTCTTCAAGCCGTGTCAAATTACCACGATCGCCCCCGCAGACGTGCCAGATATCGATTTCGTCAAGAAGTTATCCTCAAGCACGCTTCATTTATCAACTTTTGAATCAAGCGCCGACTTTCCGCGATTAAAGAGAAAATCGCGATTGAATTAAGGCAATGAAAGCAAACACAAAGTGCCGGCGTAAACCGGTCTCGCGTTTCCGTCTGTCTGTCGGCGGCTGTCTGTTGACCGATTTGTTGTTTCGTCAGTCTCTAACTTATACAGTTCGGAGTAAACTGATTAAATTTATGGCAAAACGCCAGACAGCTTTTTCCCTTTCATGAAAATATGTCTATGTCAGACAGATAAGGAGATGCGCATTTGTTACGTAATCGGTAGTGTTTACATTATTTCAGTAATTTTTCAGTCACTACATGTCCGTTCAAAACCACAACTAAACAATTCCAACAACGTTATTTTTAGTTTCGAGTTAATCACCCTTTTAACCCGTTCAAACTTCAAACAAACCTCCCGTTTTCCGGCGATTACGGACAAAATTAGAACGAAATTAGAGTGATAGGAACACATACACGGAAACAGTTTTATGTTGGTGTTAATCTTGGTTAGTGTTCGTGTGACCAGGGAGACATAGCCGTTCTCACCGTCTCGGGAGTGCGATTCTTACGATTGCTTGAGCAAACTTTTGTTTAGGTCAATTACGGCAGCTGCGGAACATTATCAAAACATTACAAAGTTTGCACGGAGATAACGCGCTTATTACCGCTTTTATCAAGTGTTTTCGAAGGCTTAATTAGGAAATGTTTGCGGGGAATTTTTGAAGCTTTTGTTCTCCGATCCCGTGCTGAAAACGTGTCGGTTACAAAGAATGTTGAAAACGTCGGGATTCTGGCGGAGGCGCCGGGTTCGTTATACTAATTTTATGTTGCGGAGTTTGGGCGGCGGGGTTAATAATGATAAACATAGAGAGAGGATGAAGATGAACTTTGGTACGAACACACAGATCGAAAGGCGAAACGTTAATTGGAAAATAAACAACGAAGAATGGAAATAATCTGGATTAAAGTGTTGATTGGCTAAAATCATAGTTAGAATACTCCTTAATACTATAAAAGGAATTTATAATAACGAAGAGCTTTATTTTACGTAAGAACGTTTTTGAAGGTGGATGTTTCAAATTCATTAGGAAAGCATTAATAAATTCGATGCAAAAAAATGTGTTCGAAAATTCATTATACTGCTTGCTGTCTGCAGATCTGTGTCATCATCTCAAAAGTTTGTACATTAATATCTTGTACAAAAATATACTCCCACATTTATGGTTTATGAATCCGTCTTGAGTTTTCCACCAGGCAAAGCATAAATATTTCTGGATGGATTCGTATTATCTATTATATTGATTTTACCTTATAGAGATTATCATAAAACAGTGCCTTAGAGCCATGGGACATTCTGTTTCTACTAATATTTTTATCGTTTCTTGAATTCGCTTCTTCGTTGTTTTTTTGTTTGGTCGCTTTTTGGACCATTTATTTAATCGTGTTTTCTTTGCCTTATTTTTAATCGATTTTTTCACCTTTCTTTTATGGTTTTTATTCTGGAGCATTTTTATGTTGACTTTTTCTTTTTTTGCTGTTGTTTTATTTTCTCCCTTTCTGTGTCGCCATTTTTGTGTTTTTTGGGTAATTTCTGTATTTTTTAAACATTTTTTGTCTACTTCTGTTTTTTTTTTTTGGTGTTTTTTTGCGTATTTTTCATTTTCTTTATTGTCTTGTTTTGTCTCTTTTTTGTCGTTTTTTGCCACCTTTTTTGTGTTTATTATAACGTTTTTTGTCCATTGTTGTTTATGTTACATTTTTTTGTCGTGCATTGGACTTTTTTTGTCGCCTTTTAGGTTGCTTTCTTGGTCTTTCTTCACCTTTCTCATCGTGTTTTTTGTTTTTTTTTGTCTCTTTTCTGTCTCGTTTTAGAACTTCTTTTTCTTTTTTTTCTGTCGTTCCTTTTTGGCTCATTTTTGTTAATTTTTTGTCGTTTCTGTAATCGCTGTAATTGTTTTTTGTTCCCATTTCCTTTAATCAATTTCGCATTACTTTCTTGTTGTTTTTTGTATTTTTACCTTTTTTGTTTTGTCACCTTTTTTTGTGCATTTTTTATCACTTTTCTAAGTTTATTGTCACATTTTCATGTTTCTTTAATCGCGTTTTTGTTCCCTGTTTTTCATGGATTTTCCGCCTTTCCTTTTTGTCGTCTTTTTTGTTGATTTTTTCTGGTCTTAAGCTTGTTTCTGGTTTGCTGTCTTTTCTTGGTGTTTTTTTCACATATTTTTTGTCATTTTTGTAGTTGCCTTGTTTTTGTCTCTTTTTTGTAATTTTATTGCCATTTCTATTGTATTTTTTTATTACTGTTTTTATCCATTTTTTAACACTTTTTTGTCGTTTATTGGACTCCCTTTATGTCGTTTTTTAGGTCCTTTTTAACCTTTCTCATCGCGTTTTTCGGTTCCCTTCTTTGGCCTCTTTTTTGGCTTTTTTTGTATATCGTTTTAGACAATCTCGTCTCTTTGTTTTTGTTGTTTTTTGTGTTGTTACCCTTTTTTAATTTTTCGCCTTTTTGGTGTACTTTTGTAGCATTTTTATGATTTTTGTTGATTATTGTTTTTTCACGCATTTTTTGTCGTTTATCTTTCTTGCTTGTTCTTGTCGCCTTTTCTGTTACCTTTTTATGGTTTTTCTTTGTTGTTTTTTGATGCACTTCTGTCGTCTTTTTTGTTGATCTTCTGTGTTCTTAGTTTTTTTTTGTTTTGTTGTCTTTTTTGGGTGTTTTTTCGCATATTTTTTATTTCTTAGTTGCCTTGTTTTTGTCTCTTTTTGTCATTTTTGCAATCTTCTTTTGTATTTTTTTATAATTTTTTTGTCCATTGTTGAACTTGATTTTTGGTCGCTTTTTTTGACACTTTTTTTGTCGTTTATTTGACTCCTTTTATGTCGTTTTGTTGGTCTTTTTCGCTTTTCTCATCGCGCTTTTTGGTTCCCTTCTTTAGTCTCTTTTGTGGCCTTTTTTATCTCGTTTTCTGAAGGTTTTTTCTTTTTGTCTCGTCTCTTTTTTTTTGCGTATTTTTGTTAAATTTTTTGGTCTTACTGTAATCAAGTTGTTTGTTTCTTTTTTAATCGATTTCTCGCCTTTTCTTTTGTTTTTTGCGGTTTACGCCTTTTTTGTTTTCTCGTCTTTTTTGGTGCATTTTTTATGTTTTTTTTCGTTTATTAATTTTTTCGCTCATTCTTTTGTCGTTTATTTTTCTTACCCCTTCTCGTCGCCTTTTCTGTTGCCTATTTTTTAGTTTTTCTTTGTTGTTTTCTTTGTGCATTTTTTATTGTTTCTTCACCGAATTTTTTTAATCGATTTTCCAAATTTTCTTTTTGTCATCTTTTTTGTTGTCCTTTTGTGTTCTTAAGTTTCTTGTGTTTTGTTGTGTTTTTTCGGCGTTTCTTCGAATATTTTTGTCATTTTCATAGTTGCTTTGTTTTTGTCGCTTTTTTGGCCATTTTTTAATCGTGTTTTCTTTGCCTTGTTTTTAATCGATTTTTTCACCTTTATTTTATGGTTTTTATGCTGGAGCATTTTTGTGTTGACTTTTTCTTTTTTTGCTGTTGTTTTATTTTCTCCCTTTCTGTGTCGCCTTTTTTGCGTTTTTGGGTAATTTGTGTATTTTTTAAATCATTTTTTGTCTACTTCTATTGTCTTTTTTTGGTGTTTTTATGCATATTTTTCATTTTTTTTGTTGTCTTGTTTTGTCTCCTTTTTTGTCCTTTTTTGCAACTTTTTTTGTGTTTGTTATCACGTTTTTTGTCCATTGGGCTTTTTTGTCGCCCTTTAAGTTGATTTCTTGCTCTTTCTTCGCCTTTCTGATAGGGTTTTTTGGTCCTTTTTTAGTCTCTTTTGTGCCTCGTTTTAGAACTTCTTTTTTTTCTTCTGTCGTCCCTTTTTGGCTCATTTTTGTTAATTTTTTGTCATTTCTGTAATCGCGTTTTTTGTTCCCATTTTTTAATCAATTTTTCGCATTAACTTTTTGTGTTTTTTTTTTGTTGTTTTTTAGGTTGGTACCTTCTTTGTTTTGTCACCTTTTTTTGTGCATTTTTTATCACTTTTCTAAGTTTATTATCGCATTTTCATGTGTCTTTAATCGCATTTTTGTTCCCCCTTTTTAATGGATTTTCCACCTTTCTTTGTCGTCTTTTTTGTTGCTTTTTTCTGTTCTCAGGCTTTTTTTTTTATTTTGTTGTATTTTCTTGGTGTTTTGTCACACATTTTTTTGTCATTTTCTTAGTTGCCTTGTTTTTGTCTCTTTTGAGTCATTTTATTGCAATCTCATTTCTGGTTTTTTAATCACTTTTTTATCCATTTTTGAACTTTATTTTTCGTCCCATTTTTTTACACTTTTTTGTCGTTTATTGGACTCCTTTTATGTCGTTTTTTTGGTCCTTTTTGGACTTTCTCATCGCATTTTTTGGTTCCCTTCTTTAGCCTCTTTTCTGGCTTTTTTGTATATCGTTTTAAACAGTTTTTTTTTCTCTCGCCCTTTTCTTTTAGTTGTTTTTTGTGTTGTTATGCTTTTTTATATTGTCGTCTTTTTTGGTGTACTTTTGTAGCATTTGTATGTTTTTTTGGCGTTTATTGCCTTTTCACGCATTTTTTGTCGTTTATCTTTCTTGCCTCTTCTTGTCACCTTTTCTGTCGTTTTTTTTATCGTTTTTCTTTTTTGTTTTTTAGCGCATTTTTTGCCGATTCTTTAATTGCGTTTTTTTAAAGATTTTCTGATTTTTTTTTGTCGTTTTTTTTTGTTGACCCTCTGTGTTCTTAGGCTTTTTTCTGTTTTGTTGTTTTTTTGGCGTTTATTTCGCATATTTTTGTAATTTCCTTAGTTGCCTTGTTTCTGTCTCTTTTTTGTCGTTTTTTGCAATCTTTTTTTTGTATTTTTTTAATCATTTTTTGTCCATTGTTCAACTTTACTTTTCGTCGCTTTTTTTGTCGTTTATTTCACTCCTTTTATGTCGTTTTGTTGGTCGTTTTCGCCATTCCCATCGTGCTTTTTGGTTCTCTTCTTTAGCCTCTTTTATGGCCTTTTTTTATCTGGTTTAAAGCAGTTTTTTTCTTCTTTCTCTCGTCTCTTTCTTTTTGGCGTATTGTTATTAAATTTTTTGCTGTCTCTGTAATTGTGTTTTTTGTTCCTTTTTTAATCGATTTTCCGACTTTTCTTTTTGTCGTGTTCTTAGGTTTTTTCTGTTTTATTGTTTTTTGGAGTTTTTTAGGATATTTTTGTCATTTTCTTAGTTGGCTGGTTTTTGTATTTTTTTTGTCGTTTTTTTGGAATCTTTTTGTATTTTTTTTATAATTTTTTTGTCCATTGTTGAACTTTATTTTTCGTCGTTTTTTTGACATTTTTTTTATCGTTTATTAAACACCTTATGGCGTATTTTTGTTTTTTTTGGTGTTTCTGTAATTGCGTTTTTTCCTCGTTTTTTTAATCGATTTTTCACCTTTTCTTTTTGTTATTTTTTGTGTTTTATACCTTTTTTGGTGCATTTTTGTATCATGTTTATATTTTTTCTCGTTTATTGTTTTTTTCGCCCATTTTTTGTCGTTTATTTTTCTTACCCCTTCTTGTCGCCTTTTCTGTTGCCTTTTTTTAATCGTTTTTCTTTGTTGTTTTCTTGGTGCATTTTTTATTCTTTCTTCATCCCGTTTTTATTGCCTTTTTTTAATCGATTTTCCGACTTTTCATTTTGTCATCTTTTTTGTTGACCTTCTGTGTTTTTTCTGTTTTGTTGTCTTTTTTGGCGTTTTTTCTTATATTTTTGTCATTTTCTTAGTTTTTGTCTCTTTTTTGTCGTATTTTATTTATTTTTTAATCTTTTTTTTGTCCACTTTTCAACTTTATTTTTCGTCGATTTTTTTGACATTTTTTTGTCGTTTATTAGACTTCTTTTATGTCGTTTTGTTGATCATTTTTCGCTTTCCTCATCGCGTTTTCCGGTTTCCTACTTTAGACTCTTTTCTGGTCTTTTCCGTGACTCGTTTTAGGCAGTTTTTTCTTTTTTTTTACTCGTTACTTTCTTTTTGGCACATTTTTGATGCATTTTTTGACGTTTTCGTAGTCGCGTTTTTTGTTTCCTTTTTTAATTCGACCTTTCGCCTTTCTTTTTGTTTTTGTAGATTTTTTTGTTGGTTTTTGTGTTTGTAGATTTTTTTGTTTTGTCGTCTTTTTTTGGTGCGCTTTTGTTTCATTTTTATGTTTTTCGTCGTTTTTTGGTTTTCGACGCATTTTTTCTTTGGTTTATTTTTCTTGCTCCTTCTTTTCGCCTTTTCGGTTTCTTTTTATCGTTTTTCTTTGTTGTTTTTTGTAGCATTTTTTGTCATTTCTTTAAACGCATTTGTTGTTCCAGTTTTTAATAGATTTTTCCACCTCTTCTTATAGTCTTTTTTGTTGTTTTTTTCTTCTTAGGCTTTTTTTTTCTCTTTTTTGGTTCATTTTTTGTAGCATTTTTGTTATTTTTTGTTGTTCATTGTTGGTTTACGTCCTTTTTTATCGTTTATTTTTCTTGTCTCTTTTTGTCACATTTTCTGTTGCCTTTTTTTAATAGCGTTTTTGTTGTTTTGACGTAATTTTTGTTACTTTTTTGGTGCATTTTTTGTGGATTTTTTTTAATTATTTTTTATCACATTTTTTTCAAATAGTTTTTTGGATTCCTTTTTTTGTCGCTTTTTTATCGCCTCTCATCGCGGTTTCTTTGTCCCTTTTTTTCGTCCGGTTTTTTTGTAATTTTTCTCCGTTTTTTTTAGGTGGCTTTTTTGTTGTTTTTAATTGCATTTTTCGTCATATTTGTTTGTCGTTCTTGGACTTTCTTTTTTATCGCTTTTTTGTGTTATTTTTTTGGCACAATTTTTATTCGTTTTTTTGACTAATTCTTTGGCGCTTTTTGGTTGTTTTTATGGCATTTTTTATTACGTATTCTTTGTTCTTCCCTTTTTCGCATTTTTCTGGCTTTTTTATTGCTTTTTTTTTTTGTTGAATTTTTTGTAACATTTTTTTTAGACTCCGTTTTCTTGGTCATGATTTTAATCGCGTTTTCTTTGTTCCCTTATTTTTAATCGATTTTTTCAGCGTTTTTGGCTATTTTGTCGTCTTTAATTTTTGTTTTCTTTGTGTGTAGGTCCTTTGTTTTGTCGTTTTTTGCTTAATGCATGATGACGTTTTTTTTTTATTTTTTTTGCTGTTTTTTGTCGTTTATTTTTCGACTTTTTGTTATTTGTTCCATTTTTTGTCGTTTTCGTAACTTTTTTTGTTGTTTTTCTGTAGCATTTTTATAACCTTTTTTGCCGGTTTTTATGTTGTTTTCTATAGCTTTCTACTTTCGTAAGTCTACGCTAGGGAAGTATTGTATTATAAATAAATAAATGATTTATTGTCCAACAGATATACACGTATTCAATAATAGGACAAAAAAATTAACCTAGTCTACATAGTTATTAACACTGGGAAAAAAATTAAAGATTATTTAACAGTATATAGGATAAATAACAAAAATTGTATTAGGGTCCATACAGAAAATTGTTATTTTTATATTTTCCCCCCGTGTTATGATCTCTAGAGAATCCAAAAATAACTCTCCCGATTTCGTCTCTTTGTCCTCCGTCTGTCTCTGTTGTGTGCCATTTGTTTATCTATCTGTCGTCTGTCAATCGTTTGTTTATCTGTGATCTCTATCTGTCGTCTGTCTATCGTGTGTCCTTCGTTTGATTATCTGTCGTCTGTCTATCTGCCATTTGTCTGTGTCCTATGTCTATCTGTCGTATGTCTGTCGTCTGTCCGTCGTCTGTCTGTTGTTTGTCTGTTGTCTGTCTATCGTCTTTATGTCGTGTGTCTATCGCCTATCTGTCGTGTGCCCTTCGTTTGACTATCTGTCGTCTGTCTATCTGCAGTATGTCCGTCTGCCGTACGTCTATCTGTCGTCTGTCGGTCGTCTATCTGTTGTCTGTCTGTCGTCTTTATATCGTCTGTCTGTCATTTATCTGTCATGTATCGATCGTCTGCCTATCTGTCGTCTGTCAATCGTGTGTCCTTCGTTTGACTATCTGTCGTCTGTCTATCTGCCATTTGTCTGTCTGCCGTATGTCTATTTGTCGTATGTCTGTCGTCTGTCCGTCGTCTGTCTGTTGTCTGTCTGTTGTCTGTCTATCGCCTTTATGTCGTCTGTCTGTCGTCTATCTGTCGTGTGCCCTTCGTTTGACTATCTGTCGTCTCTCTATCTGTCGTCTGTCTGTCTGCCGTATGTCTATCTGTCGTCTGTCCGTCGTCTATCTATTGTCTGTTTGTTGTCTGTCTGTTGTCTGTCTTTCGTCTTTATATCGTCTGTCTGTCATTTGTCTGTCATGTATCGGTCGTCTGGCTATCTGTCGTCTGTATGTCGTCTGTCAATCGTTTGTTTATCTGTGATCTGTCTATCTGTCGTCTGTCAATCGTGTGTCCTTCGTTTGACTATCTGTCGTCTGTCTATCTGCCATTTGTCTGTCTGCCGTATGTCTATCTGTCGTCTGTCCGTCGTCTATCTGTCGTCTGTCATTGATCTGTCGTGTATCGGTCGTCTGTCTGTCGTCTGTTTGTCGTTTGTCTATCTATGAATTGTGTATTTGCCGTATATCTATCTGTCGTATGTCTGTCGTCTGTCTGTCGTCTGTCTGTCATTTGTCTGTCGTCTGTCTGTCGTCTGTCTGTCGTCTGAAAGTCATCGTTTCTGTCGTCTGTCTGTCGTCTATGTGTCGTCTGTTTGTGAACGTTTTTTGATATTTTTCTCTGTCGCGTTTTTGTTGTTTTTTTGACGTCTTTTTGCTCGCCTTTGTTTTTGACGACTTTTTTGTCCTTTTTTTGTCTTTGTGGCCCTTTTATTGAGCAATCTTTGTGTTTTTTTGTGATTTTTTTTGTCAACTTTTGTGGCTTTTTTTCGTAAAACTAGCAAGCTTAAAGAAATCAAACGCTGTAGATCTCAGTGCTAATTTGTGTGCCGGTCTGGAATTATATCTCGTTAAATTTGTAAAAGGCTATTTTTTAGCCCAAAAATTACACCTTTCTAACTATTCGCCTTTCGAACCTAAGCGGATCCAGAATCCAGTCTGAAAATGTTTTTGTGAAATTAGAATGCTTCAAACCGTAATGTGGCTTCTTATGGCTTGGACTCAAGTCCCGTTAAATTTGAAAAAAGGCTGTTTATAACTCAAAAATTACACCTTCCTATATATTTGTCTAGTTACTCGTGAAACGTCAAAGAATCAAACCGCAATTAAATTTTTGGAGTGTTATTTTCCTGGAAAAAATTTTTCCCTGAAATCGTTATGTTGAGAAAAAAAAATCGTAGCTTTTTTTTATTTTTATACTACTTGCATGTCATATGTAAGGTCGCGATTTGTTCGTCATTGTTATGGAGCGGAACACGAATTTCCAGGTCAGAGCTGTACAATGTTCGTTGCGGCTACTAAAAACAGGTAAACGCTTATTCTTCATCTTAGAACCAAGACAACTAATGCGATATCGCCAGCTAGACCCACAAATCACACAGTAAGTGATTTTAAATGACCCATAATTCCGAAACTACCGAACCGATTACTGTCAGATTTTAAGTATCCTGTAAAATACCGCCGACGTGAAACACTGCCTAAAATACGTCTCCTCAAAACGCAATTTGTCAAACTTTCGTCAAGCTCCGGACTCTTTGTCGTTAAAAACCCACCCGATTTTTGCGTGAGTAATTCTCGCAAACACCCTCGGATACCCACCCCCGGCCGTCCAATCAAACCGCATATCCCGCGCTAAAAGCCGATCTATGAAAATTCGGCGCTTTTCGAAAGCTTTCCGCGAAAATGGAAGCCAATCTAATTTCAAACAATTACAACAAAACGAATTTATACATGTAATATAGATGCTCTATCGAGAGAATTCCTCCAAGACGTAGCTCCTTTGTACCGACGGGCCTTCAAAGAAACCATTCAACAATAAAGCATAATTTTATTTGTAACGAAGTGGAATTTTACGTCGACTCTTCCTCGCTGTAAATACGTGCAAAATTCGCGGCACGCGCAACTGTCTAATTTTCTAAAGCCGGCTAAACCAGATTACAAAACTCTTGTATGTACAACCCGAGTTAAGTGCGGCTGAATTTCATTTAACGCAGCAACTATTTTTCACGATTTATTGCTTCCGGTTCTGGGATTGGGGCTAGTGCTGAGGGACCTTATACTTGAGGAACCGGAATATGGCTTCCGGAAGTCGGGTTCGAATAAATTTTATATCGGGATGGTGAAGTCGGGGGACCTAATTCATGGATTGTGCATTTGCGTAAAATTTTATTCCGCTGGGGAGGATGGGGTGTAATTGAACAGGGTGCTCAAAGAACTGGAGCGTTTAACTATTTTGTCTTTTTGTTAAACCGGAAACATGAAACCGGAGCGCTGCAGCAGAAGCTCTATTTAGACAATTGTTGACGATTAAAGTAAAACTACTGTATAATGGAAACTACCAGTTTAATCTATGCGGGCGCCAGCAAGTTATGAACTAACTTTCATTGACCTTGTGCCAGTAGTTAAACTTGCACTAGTTAATCACCACCCACTAAACTCCTAGTCATTATTTACTAATTCTGTCACACATTATTAATCACACCACTAAATTAAATTAACTGTTTAATCGTGTCGAGCTAATGAAATGATTGAAATGTTAATGAAAACATTTAAATAAAGCTGACGACTTGGCTTTGGCACGAATTCTGCTGTTATGATGCAAAATTACAATCGATTCAGGGTCATAAATTATTAACTTGTGAAATAACAAACTAACACACCAGCAAGCGTTCCTAATAAATGAACATAATTATTGTAGTCAAAATGGGTTGAATTTCACGACATAAACTTTTAAACTGAGACGAAAATAGCTCGCGTGTTGTTACAAGAATTTCCATTAAGTTTGCGACGTTTGTAAGTTTTACACGACAACACCTTTTGCTTGGTTACAAGGGTAACGAATACCCAAGTAAAACTTTACAATTTGCAAATATTGATATTTCAGTTTTTTCAAGTTAAACACCCTGTATTCTTCTAATATATTGACGTGTTTCTTAAAAAAAAAATAAAAAACTGATGTTCTATTTGAAGAAACGGAAATATCGATTTTTGAAAATTGCAGTAATTAAGACATTTTTACAAACACTTGGTATAGGAAAATTAAATCTCATTTATACCACAACAAAGCGCCTTCTTTTCTTTATCTGGCTTCAGAAAGTTATAAAACAGATTTTAAAAATAACCTAATTGTGATTTTTATTGTAAACCCTAAAAACATTCAAGAAAATTGGAATAATGTGGCAACGTAGCATCTTATTTTCAAAAATAAACTGCGGTTGTAAAGATATATAGGGTTTTTCATGTAAAAAAACTGATTTGTGCATTACGCCTTAAAGCCAGAACACCCTGTACAGTTAAAAATAATTTTAGAGCTCCTCAAACAGCTGTACAAATTTGGTTTTTGACTTTTTCTATGTCTAATAATCATTATTAATGAGATTCACCCTGTATATGTTCAAAAAATGACGCATCAACTCAACAATACATTATTAAAGTTGAAACAGAACTTTCCTCGCCCCTGAAGTCCAGCTGGACAAATAAATAAATTTTAAAAATCGAAAAACCCAAATGTCGAAAAATCGAAAGAAAAACTGCAGTATTAAAAATTAAAAAATGGGGAAATCGAAAAATTAAAAACTCGAAAATTTGGAAAGGAATAAATCCAGAAATCGAAGGCTTTAATAACCGAAAAATTGAAAAATGGAAGAAAAATTATCGAAAAATTGAATGATCAAGAATTCGGAAAGTCGGAAAATCGAAAATTTAAAAAATCGAAAAATTTTAAAATAAAAAACTTAAAAAATCGTGACGTCCAGCAATCAAAAGATCGGAAAATTGAGAATTTAAATAACTGACTAGTCTTAAACCTGAGAAATCGAAAAACAAAAACTTGAGAAATCAAAAATTAAAAAAATTGCGAAATTGAAGAACCTAAAATTTGAAAATCGAGGTTTTGCAAAATCGAAAAATAGGGAAACCAAAAACTGAAAACTCTCAAAACTGGAACATGGAAAATTGAGAAATCGGAAGCTGAAAAATCCAGATCTCGAAAAACCAAAAAAGTCAAAAAAAACACCCAGAAATCAAAAAATCGGAAAATTTAAAATAATCGAGATATTGTAGAATCAAATAACTGAAAACTCTTAAAACTGGGAATTTGAAAAATAAAAACTGAAGAATTCAAAAATTAAAAAGAAAATTGAAATTGATGAACGCGAATTTAAAAAATCACATAATTGAGGAATTAAATACCTAAGAACTCTCAAAACTGAAACATGGAAAGACTGAGAAATAAAAAGTTGAAAAATCAAGAGATTGAAAAACCGAAAAATTCAAGAATGACAATGATGAAACATCCGAAAACTGAATTATCGAAAAATTGAAAAACTAAAAAATCGAAGAAAAATTGAACTATCAAAAAGTCTAAAAATCGAAACTTTTAAAAAGTCGAGAAATAAGAAAATCAAAAAATCGAAAAATCTAAAAGTCGAAAAGTTCAATAATCGAGAAATTGAAAAGTCGAAAAATCGGTTAAGCGAGAAATTGATAATTTAGAAACGCCAAAAATTGAGTATGTCATTAAAAAATAAAAAAATTGAAAAATCGTAAAACGGAAATATCGGAAAATTGAGAAATCGAAATATAAATATTCGAGAAACCGAAAATTTAAAAAAATCGAGAAATTGAAGAATCAAATAACTGAAAAACCTAATAATTGAAAGAGAAAAACATCGAAACATCGAAAATTTTAAGAATCGCAATGTTGAAAAATCCGAAAACTGCAAAATCGAATAACAAAAAAATCGAAGAAAAATTGAAGAATTAAAAAGTCTAAAAATCGAAACTTCTGAAAATCGAAAAATTTAAAATAAAAAAGTTAAAAAATCGTGACCTCCAGCAATCAAAACATCGAAAGGTCTAAATTTTGAAACGCCAAAAACTGAAAAATTGACAAATTGAAAAATTGAAAAATCATAAAACGGAAACATCGGAAAATTGAGAATTCAAATAACTGGCTAGCCTTAAACCTGAGAAATCGAAAAACAAAAACTTGAGAAATCGAATATTAAAAAAAAATTGCGAAATTGAAGAACCTAAAAATTGAAAATCGAAGATTTGAAAAGTGGGAAAATAGAGGAATCAAAAACAGAAAACTCTCAAAACTGAAACATGGAAAGATTGAGAAATCGGAAGTTGAAAAATCGAGATCTCGAAAAACCAAAAAAGTCAAAAGGAAACACCGAGAAACCCAAAAATCGGAAAATTTAAGAGTCGGATTATCGAAAAGTCGAAAAACTAATAAAACAGAAAAATTGAGGAACTCAAAAACTGAAAAATATGGACGTCGAGCAATTGAAACATCAAAAAGTCGAGAAATCGAGAAATTAGAAAATAAAAAAATCGAAAATTTAGGAACGTCAAAAATTAAATAATTGATAAATCAAAAAATCTGCATTCGAAAATTAAAACAATCGCGAAATCGAAAATCAAATAACTGAAAACTGAGAAATGGAAAAATAAAAACTGAAGAAATCAAAAATTAAAAAAAAAATAAATTGATGAAGGTGAAATTTAAAAAATCAAATAATTGTGGAATTAAATACCTAGAAAGTCTCAAAACTGAAACATAGAACGACTGAGCAATAGAAAGTTGAAAAATCGAGAGATTGATAAACCGAATAATTGAAAGAGGAAAACATCGAAAAATCGAAAAATTTACGAATCGTAATGTTGAAAAATTGGAAAACTGAAAAATCGAAGAACTAAAAAATCGAAGAAAAATTGAAGAATCAAAAAGTCTAAAAGTCGAAACTGCTGAAAATCGAAAAATTGTAAAATTGACGAACTGAAAAACTGAAACATCCAAGCGTCGAGCAATGGAAACACCAAAAAGTCGAGCAATAAGAAAATCAAAAAATCGAAAAATCTACAAGTCGATAAGTACAATAATCGAGAAGTTGAAAAGTCGAAAAATCGGTGAAGCAACAAATCGAAAATTTAGGAACGCCAAAAATTGCAAAATTTAAAAATCGAAAAATCGTAAAACGGAAATATCAGAAAATTGAGAAATCGAAAAATAAAAATTCGAAAATCAAAAATTTAAAAAAGTCGGGAAATTGCAGGATCCAATTACTAAAAAATCTTAAAGCTAAGACATCGAAAAATAAAAACTCGAGAAATCGAAAATTAAAAAAAAAATCGCAAAATTGCAACTCAAAAAATTGAAAAATCAAATATATGAAAAATTGAAAAACTGAAATATTGAGAAACTGAAAATCGGGAAATTGAAAAGCCGATAAAATGAAAAGGAAAAAATCGAGAAATCGACAAATCGAAAAATTTAAGAATCGAAATGTTCAAAAATTCAAAAACGAGATATCGAATATTGGAAAATAAATTGAAAAATCGAAAAACTGAAAGATTGAGAAATTGAAAAGTCGAAAAATCGAAAATTTTAAAAATCAAAATCTTGAAAAGTCAAATAATTAAGAAATGGAAACATTGAAGATTCAAATAATTGAAAAATCGAAAAATAAAAACTTGAAAAATCGAAACTAGAAAACTCTAAAAAAATCGCGAAAATGAAGAATCGAAAAATTGAAAATCGTGAAATTGAAAAATCAAAAAAGTTAATAATCAATTAACTGAAAATCCTGAAACTGACATATTGAAAATTTCACGTATCGGGATTTGAAAAATCGAGAAATCGAAAAATCCGAAAATTTAGGAACCGAATTTTGAAAAATTCAGAACCTGAAATATGTATCGAAAAATCTAAAGCTTGAAAAATATAAAAAAATTGAAGAATCGAAAAGTTGAAACATCGAGAAAATTTGAAAAATCAAAAATCCGAAAAATTGAAAAATTAAAGAATTGAAAAACTGAAAAATAGAGAAATCGAGACGTTGTTCAATCAAAACACCGAAAAGTTGAGAAATCGAGATATGGGAAAATCAAAAAAAGGATAATTAAAAAGTTGAAAAATTAAAACACAAGAAATTACAAATTTAAAGAAAACACGAAATTGAAGAATGGAAAAATTGAACATTTGAAAAATCGAAAAATTCAGAATCAAATAACTGAAAAATCCTAAAACTAAAAATCGAAAAAATTTAAAGTCGGAAAATTCCATAATCGAGAAATCTAAAAGTCAAAAATCGGTTAATCGAGAAATCGAAATTTTAGAAACGCCAAAAATTGAATAATTGAAAAATCAAAAAATGTAAAAATCGTTAATCGGAAATATCGGAAAGTTGAGAAACCGAAAAATAAAAATTTTGTAAACGGGAAATTTTAAAAAATCGAGAAATTGAAAAATCAAATAACTAAAAATCTGAAAACTGAGAAAACGAAAAATAAAAACTCGAGAAATCGAAAATTAAGAAAATCGCGAAATTAAAATATCGAATAATTGAGGAACCAAATAACTGAACTCACAAAACTGAAACATGGAAAACTGAGAAATAGGAAGCTGAAAAATCGGCAGATCGAAAAACCCAAGAATCGAAAGGGAATAATATGGAAAATTCGAAAAATTTAACAATCGCAACGTTGAAAATTCCGAAAACTGAAATCGCAGAAAAATTGAAGAATCAAAAAGTCTAAAAATTGAAAAATTGAAGAACAGAAAAATTGAAAAATCGATACGTCGAGCAATTGAAACACCAAAAAGTCGAGAAATCGAGAAATAAGGAAATTAAAACATCGAAAAAATCTAAAAGTCGAAAAATTCCATAATCTAGAAATCAAAAAGTCGAAAAATTGCTTAAGCGAGTAATTGAAAATATAGAAACGCCAAAATTGAATATGTAATTAAAAAATCAAAAAATTTAAAAATCGAAAAATTGAAAAATCGTAAAACGGAAATATCGAAAAATTGAGAAATCGAAAAATAAAAATTCGAGAAACCGAAAATCTAAAAAAATCGGGAAATTGAAAAAACAAATAACTGAAAAATCTTAAACACTGAGAAATCGAAAAATAGAAACTCGAGAAAGCGATAATTAAAACGAATCGCGAAATTAAAAAATCGAATAATTGAGGAACTGAAAAACTGAAAAATCGAAACGTCGAGCAATCGAAACATCAAAAACTCGAGAATTCGAAAAATAAGAAAATCAAAAAATCGAAAAATATAAAAGTCGAAAAGTTCAATAATCGAGAAATCGAAAAATTGAAAAATCGTACAGTGGAAATATCGGAAAATTGAGAAGTCGAAAAATAAAAATTCGAGAAATCGAGAAATTTAAAAAATCAGGAAATTGAAAAATCGAATAATTGAAGAATCAAATAAGTAAGTGAAAAATTTAAAAACTGAAATATCGAGAAACCGAGTAATAGCAAACTGAAAAATCGGGAAATTGAAAAGCCGATAAATGAAAAGGAAAAAATCGAGAAATCCACAAATCGAAAATTTAAAAAATCCAAACATTAAAAAATCAAAATCTTGAAAAGTTGAATTGAGAAATCGAAACTTTAAAAAACTCTAAAAATTCGCGAAAATGAAGAATCGAAAAATAGAAAATCGAGAAATTGTTAAATCGAAAAAGTTAATAACCAATTAACTGAAATATCGAAAACTTCTGACATTGGAATTTGAAAAATCGAGAAATCTAAAAACCCAAAAATTTAGGAACCGAATTATGAAAAATCCAAAACCTGAAATATATATCGAAAAATCTAAAAACTGAAAAATAGGAAAAACATTGAAGAATCGAAAAACTGAAAGGTCGAGAAAATTTGAAAAATCAAAAATCCGAAAGATCGAAAAATTGAGCAATTAAAGAATTGAAATATTGAAAAATAGAGAAATCGAGACGTCGTTCAATCGAAACATCAAAAAATCGAGAAATCGAGATATGGGAAAATCAAAAAAATGAAAATGAAAAAGTCGAAAAATTAAAACACAAGAAACCACAAATTTAAAGAAAACGCTAAATTGAAGAATGGAAAAATTGAACATCTGAAAAATCAAAAAATTCATGAACCAAGTACTAAAACTGAAAATCGGATTTTTTACAAAATCTCTATGTCTAGGTTAAAAATTCAACACGAATTCATAAACCACAGTATATAATTTTAGATAGGAATTATTCGGCAAAATTTTGACCCAACATCATCAATTTTTGAGAGGGGATAAGCAAATATATTTTGATTAAAAGTTTATCAAGCTTATCATAACTTTGAAACATCTGCTAGATTTTAAAGCATTCGATTTTGCAGATTGAAAATTAAATTGCAAAATGTTGTTTTATAATTTTGAATTTTTTTCCCATAATCTGAACTTTTTGGGTAAAAACTCAACACGGAATCATAAACTACATATGTAGGACTATGTTATTTTATACAATTTAAAACTCATTTACTATATATACGGTCGAGAAAACGTAAAATAAAAATAAAATCCTGTATTATTAAAAATGATGTACATAACAATGACAATTTACTTGCAATTACAACAATGCTCTTACATTATTAAAAAATGTTGTTATACAGTTTAAACTTTTTGCGAGAATCTGAATATCTAGAGTAAAATATCAAGGCGGATTCATAAACCACAAGTATAGAAGTTTGTTATGTTATAACTTCTGTTTATTAAGTGAAACTGTTATTATGAAGCAAAAACGTTCATTTTAACCACATTTCTGTCGATTATTTCAGTGTATGTTAAACACGTTTCAGTCGAAGTTTTGTTATTTTGTGCTTGTTGTATTGAAAAAAGTTACAAAAAACCTTGCCCCATTTCAAAATAAAACTTTTCTTCCTTTCCGATAGCTCTCTAACAAACTTCCTACAACACAAACTTGTTTCTTTGTCTGTTTTCTTAACTGTAATTAACGAGAAACTGCGCCCTCAAAACATGCATCCATTTCCACCATCCAAATAAAATCGTAATTTATACACCAAAAGTACCGAACTTTTCCCACTGCAGCAAATTTTTCGCAAAAACATCATCACAATTCGGCTCGTTTTGGCATGAAACCAACTCGCCTCGGAATGCGAATTTTGCTTTATCGCGACGAGAAAGTCAGCTTTAAAAATCCACTGTAATCGGAATTACGCAGAATTATCCCTAATTCGTATTAGTGGCGTTGGGAAATCAAGCAAATGAGATAAAATCCGGCGAGATAAAGGGTGAATCACCCCAGCTCCCGCCATACTGTCGACGCCTAGAACAATGACAGTTTTAGGGTCGAAAACAGAGTGGTCTAAATATAAGTTATTTATCGAGGCTTTGGCCCACTCAGACTAGAAATAAAATTTTTAATAAACAAATTCGGCATCGTGTTTTTATCCGGACACCTCTTATGCTGTATTAACCTTCTAAATATCTCCCAATCCTTTCTTAAAAGCTTCTAAATAGCGCCATTTTAGTTTATTGCTGCAGCAGATTGCGGGTTATTAGAAGCACCATATTTCTTTTATTAGATAATAGCAGCATTTAAAGTTGCTCGTTCCATTAGATGAAACGCGCGAATTCTTTTATAAATAGCCCCTTGTGCGAACCGAGAGAATAAAATAAAAAACGTGTTTCTTAAACTTGCTCCCATTAACCTAATTGGCAAATGTTGAGGAATCGAGATGTAGTAAAGGGGAAGCTGTAATTTATGCACTTTTTGTTCTAATTGGAATCTAGAGAGTGCAGTGGTAGAATTATGGTTGTTTATTCCTCTCTCCAAGGGCAGGAGGAAATGGGTATGAATGTGCTGTCACTGCCCACGCAGCTCTCGACTTGTTCATTCAATAACACTTTGGCCCAGATTCGGGACTTCTTAAGACATATTTTTTATTGATTTATTAATGGAGGGGTCAGTGCCGGGATTTTTAGCTTGTATTTTCAACGAAAAGCGAGTAAATTTATACCGTAGCGGTGCTTTAGTGTGACCAGCTAGGCGTCCAGACCAGTATCATTTTTGGCTTAATTGTGCCGGCCCTATTGAAAGCTCTAATTAAATAATTACCCGGAATTGGAGCTTTGTGTGTTTCGCACTGTGCAAACACCCAAGGCTCTGATTAAGTGGGACTTAAAGTTTTCACACCGAAATCCTATCAACAAATTCGTTATTAACGGTTCCCTCGATACCGGAATTTTGCAAACTTTAATTACTCGAAACAAAAAGAGTGGAAAGAATCTCCATCGATCGCCTCATATTGCCAACTTTGTTCTCCTTTTAGCATCCGTCCGTATTACGCACTTAAACGGTTCCATTGTGCAATTTTATGAAATCATAAAAAATGCGATATTTTTAATAAAGCGTCCGACATATTTCTTACACTTTATAACCCCGTAGCGTATCACAATTGAAGTCCCATAAATAAACAGATATTTGTTTATATGGCGTCGTAGCTTTAGGAACTTTAGAAATTGGTTGATGTCAACATCAAACGTAATATTGTTTTCGGACCGATACTTACGGCTGAAAGCTCACGAAGATAATGTTTGTGGATTCTACATAATCGGGTTGATTCCGAGTTGAAATATTGCTATGGGAAATAAATGATCTGGGAACATCAATCAATGTTTGCTTATCTCGGATAAGATAGGATCCCTTGTCATAATAATCACGACTAGATAGGTCGAAGGCTGCGGGATGTGGGCGATTTTATTGCCCCAACACACTATCTCTATTTGCGAAAATCAAAATTACAGACGACGAGGTGCTCGATCGATTAAATTGGCCACAGTGCGTAATTGTCCAAATCCCATTTTTATTCCTCGAAACAAGTTCGGAATTAGATATAAAATTCATGTCAGTTTCCACTTTAATCTCTTTTCTCATCTGGAATTCAATTTCAAATAAAACACATCTAAAAAGGTCACCGTTTCATTTAGTCACTTGTCTTTACATTAAAATCTTTCCGAAACTTAATAAGAAAAGTGTGGAAGTTGGCGAAACTTTCTCTAATTAAATTACCACCGACTTCCTAAAGGCCGTGTTTTCGCATCTGCCGAAGTTTTCTTTACTACGTTTTGTGTAAACGTGTCGCAGCTTCATTCAAACTGCTAACGTGGTTTTGTATTTTTTAGGAGATAGATGATGAAGGCGAGGGGTCGATAAAACGGGGTGTGAAAAGGTACTTTTATGTTTAAAAAAAACACAGAGAGGTCTTAGTGAATATTAAAAGTTTTATTCTCCTAGGGGAACGGCGAATTAAGTTGTAAAATGGAGGTAATCCGGTTTCAGTTTAAATGCCATTAAATCGATTTAACTGGCAAATTTGCTTTTTATTATTCAAAATTGAGTAAATATTTAGTAATAAAAACAAAGGTTTTACGGGTTTATAATATCAAGGTAAAAAAATTACAGTTTTTTACGTACCGTCAAAATAAATTTAGAAATCTGAGCATTTTTTATTATGAGTGTTTTCTTTAATATTCCAGTGCCAAAACTAAAATGAAGCATTCACTCTGAAAAATTTCCAAAATTCATTAAAAAGATGCGCAAAATTTTCAAATTGTTCAAATTGTTGTATTTTTTTAGGTTGAGCGTGGCCTAGTAATTTTGAGGTAAACGTTTAAATTTTTTTGGCTTCAGTTTTTCAAACTTTGCCAAAAATTAAATTTTTTAGTTCTCCTCTTTTGGAATTTTTGACTATTTTCCGAGCACATTCGAAAAGTTTTTTGGCTGATTTCGATTTGTAGAAGCCATTTTTGGCAGCAATTATTCGAAAATTCCTTTCCAGAACTACTAATGAAATATGGCCACCTCGTAATATTTTAAAAATTTGATTTTCAATTCGAAAATTTCGAAAATTGGCCTGAGACCATCAAAGACTATGTTTTCCGAATCAGATCGACCGAATCTATGTCCCAAAATTTTTTGGAGATTTTTAGGCAACTTCGTGAAATTTTTGACATTTTTCTAAGCATTTTCGAAAATTGTCCAAAGCCATTTTTGTTGATTTCGACTTGTAGAAGTTATTTTCTTTAACATTTCCTCGAAAATTCCAACCAGTTTTCGGGAACCACCAAAACGAAATATGGCCATTTCGGGATATTTCAAAAATTTGATTTTTAAACCAAAATTTTGACAATCTTGGTCTGGAACTATCTGCAAGCTATGTTGTACGAATCAGATTGTCGATATCTTCATCTTCCAGAGATTTTTGTCGATTTTTAGGCAACTTTGCCTGAAGCTCAATTTTTTTCACAATCAATTTTTTCAGATTTTTTTTAACATTTTTCAAAATTAACGAAACACACTTTTTTGTTTATTTCGGCTTGCAGAAGTTATTTTCGGCAACAGTTCGTCGAAAATTTAATTAATATTTTTGAAAAAAAAAATAGAAAATCTTGGTCTCATCGCCTCAATAGGCTGTTTTTCATACCAACTGGTAGATATCTCTATGCCATGTATGTATATTATTTGCCAAAATTTAACTTATTTTAGCAAGTACTAACCCCGCCCACCCGCCCTCTATTTTCTTAGAAGGTATCTCATTAGCCAAAATCAGTCTTATCTTAGCAGCTACTTGTTAAGATCAAACTGATTTTGGCAAATGACACTCACTAAGAAAATGGGGGGCGGGTGGGCGGGGCTAGTACTTGCTAAGCAAAAATTGAACAGTATTAAGAGTAGTGACTAGAACGAAGTGCGGGCGGGTGGGCGGGACTTAATTCCCCCCCCTCTCTCTCTCTCTCTCTCTCTCTCTTCGCTTAATCTGTTGCACTATTACTTTCTATCTTTCTCTTTCTCTCTCTCTCTCTCGTTTCTGCTTCTTTTCTCCCACCCTTTTTCTTACTTATTTAACCGTCTTATTTAACCTACACATCTATTTTTTCATGCTCTCTCATTTTCATCCCTCTGACTTTTATTCTCACTTTCTTTCTCTCTCTCTTTCCGCTTAATTCTTTTCACTTTCATTTCTAATCTTTCTCATTTCCTTTTCTGTTATTTACCTCTCTCATAATTGAGACAAAAATTGGAGAAAAATACAATTAAAATACATATTTTTCTCCCCTTTTTTGCTCTCTCACTCTTTCTTTCTGTTTTTGTTTGACCTGTTCCTTTTGCATGTTCCTCCCTTTATTTATCTCCTTTTTTCCGTTTCTTTATCTTTCTCTCTTTCTCACACATTCATTACTTTTCCATATTCTCTTTTCTCTCTTCGCCCCTTCTTTATGACTCCTTCGCGCACTATCTTTCTCTCTCTCTCTCACTTTTCATCTGGATTCATTTCCTCTTTTATTCATTCTCTCTTTTCCTTTGTGTCTTTCGTTTTCCTTGTTTCACACTGTTTCTATCGCTTTCCCTTTCTCCCTCCCTCCCTCTCCACCTCTACTGCTTCCTATCCCTCTTTTCCTTTGAATCCCAGGGAAACCTTAATAGAAAGCAAAACTAAACAGTCTTGTAGAGGATTCTTTACCACTTTCTTTCTTTTTTTCTTCATCTTTTTCTTAATCCTCTTCCCTACCAATAACCTTATTAAGAATCTTGCTAAGGTAAGACTGATTTTGGCAAATGATATACCCCCTAAGAATATAGAGGGTGGGTGGGCGGGTCTAGTATTTGCTAAAATAAGATCGACTTTGACACAAGACATACTCTCTAAGAAAAGAGAGGGTGGGTGGGCGGGGTAGTACCTCCTAAAATAATAGTGATTTTGGCAAATGACTTAGACTTTAAAAAATGTAATTAAATTATTATAAGAAAAAACACTAGAGGTTCCAAAGCACTTTCAAATTCTTTCCAAACAGGAATACTTAGAACCTCAAGAATGTTTTAAATTTTTCAAAAAAAAAAAACGGAGTCCCAAAATTTACTTAAAAACTGGATCTCGAAATCTACAAAAAATGATTTCGAAAATAGTTGAAAAATGGTCCACAAATGCTAGAAGTGCCAAAATCAGTTTTATCTTATCATATACTAGCCCCGCCCACCCACCCTCTATTTTCTTGGAGAGTATACGATTTGCCAAAATCAGTCTTATCTTAGCAAGTACTAGCCCAACCCACCCCCCTCTTTTCATTCTAACAACTAAATTTATTTCTGTTCAGTATAAGATCATCAATTTCATTTAGACCGGATAAAATCAATGACTAAAATGGAGACTGGGTGGGTGGGCGGGGCTAATTATGTTCCTCTGTTGTGTAGGAGTGGGAAAAGAATGTGAAAAAAGTAAAAACAAGCGCCAATCGTAACTTTTTTTGTTATACTATTTTCTATAAAATGTATTTCTTATTTCATGTACCTGCCTTGACTTGACCTAACGTGACCTGACCTGTTCTGACTTTTCTATTGTCTTAGATAAACAAATTTTAAACATTTCTGTGAATCTACAAGAAAATGTCTTCAACTAATTTTCGAAAATAGTTGAAAAATGGTCGAAAATCTGAAAAGTGCCATTAGCAAATGCCACCCCCAAAAAAAGAGAGGGTGGGTGGGCGGGGCCTTGCACCTACTAAAACTGATTTTGGCAAATGATATATTCTCTAAGAAAAGTTTCACTCTCTCTCTCTCGTTGTGAAACTTTTGACATTTTCCCGACTATTTTCGAAAATTACCCAAAGACATTTTTGTTGATTTTGACTTGTAGAAGGCAATTTCGACAACGTTTCTTCGAGAAAACCGACCTCTTGTCCAGAATCACCAAAATAATGTATGACCATTTTGGGATATTTTAAAAAATTGATTTTGGAAACGAAAATTTTGACAATCTCGGTTTGGAACCATCTGCAACCTATTTTTTTGAATCAGATTGTTGATATCTTTGTATCCCAAAAATGTTTGTAGATTTTTAGGCAACTCTGCGAAAAACTCAATTTTTTAATACTCATCCTTTGTGAGATTTTTTTGAGCATTTTCGAAAACTAACCAAAGACACTTTTCTGTTGGTTTCGGCTTGCAGAAATTATTTTCAACAATAGTTCTTGTAAAATTTCAATCACTTTTCCAAAATCCACAAAATGTTTCACTAAAGCTCAAATTTTCAATACCGCCCTTTTAAAAAATGTTGGACCTTTGTCCACACACTTTATAGAATCACGTAAAGACATTTTTGTTGATTTAAATTTCAAAAATTCAAATACTTTTTCAGAATCACCAAAATAAAATATGGCCATTTTGGAATATTATAAAAATTCCGGTTTTAAAACTGAAAATTTCGAAAATCTTGGTCTGATAGCCTCAGCTGGCTGTTTTTCGTATCAGCTCGTTGATATCTATATCACAGAATTGTTTGGTGGTTTTTTGAATAACTGCCAAAAGCTCAATTTTCTTGTGAAATTTTTGATATTTTTCCAAGCATTTCCGAAAATTACCCAAAACCATTTTTTGTAGATTTGCATTTGTACAAATTACTTTTGTTAAGATTTTTTTGAAAATTTCTGCTACTTTTCCGAAATTATCAAAATGAAGCATTTCAATTTTTGGGACCTATTTTAAAAATTAAATTTTGAAACCGAAAAACTGTAAAATCTTGGTCTGACACCGTCTGCAAGCTTTTTTATTGGAATCAGATGGTAGATATTTGTATCTCAAATTTTTTTGTAGAATTTTAAACAACTTTAGGGAAAGATTAATTTTTTAATACCCCTACTTTGTGAAATTTTTGACATTTTTCCGACCACTTTCGAATATTACTTAAGGACATTTTTTGTTGATTTTGACTTGTAGAAGTCAATTTAGAAAACATTTCTTCGAAAAATCCGATCTCTTGTCCAGAATCCCCTAAATGAAATATGAACATTTTTGGGAAATTTCAAAAAATTTGATTTCGAAACTGAAAATTGTGAAAATTTTGGTATTGCATCATCAATAGGCTCTTTTTTGAATCAGCTCGTCAACATCTATAAAGCCCAGAGTTTCTTGGCTTTTTTGGGCCATTTTGCCAAAAGCTTGATTGCTTAATACTCCTTCCTTGTGAAATTTTTGACATTTTTCTGAGCAGTTTCTAAAATTATCCAAGGACATTTTGTTGTTGATTTCGACTTGTAGAGGCTATTTCCGGCAACAATTCTTCGAAAATTCCAACCACTTTTCCGGAATCACCAAAATGATGTGGCAATTTTTGGAATATTTTAAAAATTCGATTTTGGAATCGAAAATTTCGACAATCTTAGTCTGGGACCATCAACAGACTGTGTTTTTCAAATCAGATCGTGAATATCTATATCTCAGAATTATTTGGTGATTTTTTGAACAACTCTGACAAAAGGTCAAATTTCTAATATCCTTCTTTTGTGAAATTTTTTACAGTTTTCCGAGCACTTTCGAAAATTACCCAAAGAAATTTTTTTGTATATTTCGATTTTTAGAAAGAGTTTTTGCAAAGATTTTTTGAAAATTTGTGCCACTTTTCCGAAATCATCAAAATGAAGCACTGCAATTTTTGGGAAATCTATTTTAAAAATTAAATTTTGAAAGCGAAAATTTCTAAAATCTGAGTCTGAGACCGTCTACAACCTGCGTTTTTCGAATCAGATGGTCGATATTTGTATCTCAGAATTTTTTGTGGAATTTAAGCAACTTTAGAAAAAGCTCTATTTTTTAATACCCCTAATTTGTGAAATTTTTGACATTTTTCCGACCACTTTCGAAAATGACCCAAGCACATTTTTTGTTGATTGTGACTTGTAGAAGTCAATTTCGACAACGTTTCTTCGAAAAATCCAGCCTATTGTCCAGAATCAACAAAATTAAATATGGCCATTTTTGGGATATTTTAGACAATTTGGTTTCGAAACTAAAAATTGCGAACATTTTGGTCTGGGACCATCAATGGGCTGTTTTTCGAATAAGTTGGTTGACATCTATATAGCCTAGAATGTTTAGATTTTTTGGGCCATTTTGCCAAAAGCTAGATTGCTTAATACTCCTTCCTTGTGAAATTTTTGGCATTTTTCTGAGCAGTTTCTAAAATTATCCAAGGACATTTTTTAGTTGATTTCGACTTGTAGAGGTTATTTCCGGCAACAATTCTTCCGAAAATCCGAAACTGACAATTTCTAAAATCTTGGTCTGATCGCCTAAACACGATGTTTTTCGTATCACATAGTGGATAACTATATCCCAGAATTTTTGGTGATTTTTGGACAACTTTTCCAAAAGCTCAATTTTCTCTTGTGAAATTTTTGACATTTTTCCGACCACTTTCGAAAATTACCCAAGGACATTTTTTATTGATTTTGACTTGTAGAAATGAAATAATGCCATTTTTGGCATGTTTTAGAAAACTTGATTTTGAAACTGAAAATTGCGAAAATTTTGGTCTGGGATCATCAATAGGCCATTTTTCGAATCAGCTCGTCGACATCCACATGGCACAGAATTTTTTGAATTTTTTGGGTCATTTTGCCAAAATCTCGATTGCTTAATACTCCCTCCTTATGAAATTTTTGACGTTTTTCTGAGCATTTCCAAAAATTGTCCAAAGAGATTTTTTTGTTGATTCCGACTCGTTGAAGTTATTTTCGGTAACATTTCTTCGAAAATTCCAACCACTTTTCCAGAATCACCAAAATGAAATTGCTATTTTTGGGATATTTTAAAAATTTGGTTTTTGGAATCAAAAATTCGACAATCTTGGTCTGGGGATATCAGCAAGTTATGTTTTGCAAATGAGATCGTATATATCGATATCCCAGAATTGTTTAGAGGTTTTTAGGCAACTTTTACCAAAGCTCATTTTTTAATACCCCTGCTTTGTGAAATTTTTGACGTTTTTCCGACCACTTTCGAAAATTACCCAAGGACATTTTTTGTTGATTTTCAGTTGTAGAAGCCAAGTTCGACAACATTTCTTCGAAAAATCCAACCTCTTGTCCAGAACCACCAAAATGACCATATGGCCATTTTTGGGATGTTTTAGAAAATTTGATTTCGAAACTGATAATTGCGATAATTTTGGCCTGGGACCATCAATCGATTGTTTTTGGAATCAGCTCGTCGACATCCATATAGCTCAAAATTTTTTGGATTTTTTTGGGCCATTTTGCCAAAAGCTCGATTGCTTAATACTCCTTCCTTATGAAATTTTTGACATTTTTCTGAGCATTTCCAAAAATTGTCCAAAGAGATTTTTTGTTGATTCCGACTTGTTGAAGTTATTTTCGGTAACATTTTTTCGAAAATTCCAACCAATTTTCCGGAATCACCAAAATGAAATGGCTAATTTTGGGATATTTTAAAAATTTGGCTTTTGGAATCAAAAATTCGACAATCTTGGTCTGGGGATATCAACAAGTTATGTTTTTCAAATCAGATCGTATATATCGATATCCCAGAATTGTTTAGAGGTTTTTAGGCAACTTTTACCAAAGCTCATTTTTTAACATCCCTGCTTCGTGAAATTTTTGACATTTTTCCGACCACTTTCGAAAATTACCCAAGTACATTTTTTGTTGATTTTGACTTGTAGAAATCAATTTTGACTACATTTCTTAAAAAAATCCAACCTCTTACACAGAATCACCAAAATGAAATATGGGCATTTTTGGAATATTTTAAAAAATTTGATTTGGAAACTGAAAATTGCGAAACTTTTGGCCTGGGACCAACAATAGACTGTTTTTCGAATCAGCGCCTCGACATCTATATAGCCCAGAATTTTTTGGATTTTTTGGGCCATTTTGCCTAAAGCTCAAGTGATTAATACTTAATAATTATGAAATATTTGACTTTTTTGTGAGCATTTCCAAAAATTGTCCAAAGAAATTTTTTTGTTGATTTCGACTTGTGGAAGTTATTTCCTGTAACATTTCTTTGAAAATTCCAAACACTTTTTCGGAATCACCAAAATGAAATGGCTATTTTTGGGATATTTTCAAAATTTGGTATTTGGAATCAAATATTCGACAATCTTGGTCTGTGGCCATCAACAAATTATGGTTTTCAAATCAGATCGTATATATCGATATCCCAGAATTGTTTAGAGGTTTTTAGGCAACTTTTACCAACGCTCATTTTTTAATACCCCCGCTTTGTGAAATTTTTGACATTTTTCCGACCACTTTCGAAAATTACACAAGGACATTTTTTGTTGATTTTGACTTGTAGTAGTCAATTTTGACAACGTTTTTTCGAAAAATCCGACCTCTTGTCCAGAATCACCAAAATGAAATATGACCATTTTTGGGATGTTTTAGGAAATTTGATTTCGAAACTGAAAATTGCGAAAATTTTGGCCTGGGACCATCAATGGGCTGTTGTTCGAATCAGCGCGTTGACATCTATATGGCCCAGAATTTTTTGGATTTTTTGGGCCATTTTACCAAAAGCTCGATTGCTTAATACTCCTTCCTTATGAAATTTTTGACGTTTTTCTGAGCATTTCCAAAAATTGTCCAAAGCGATTTTTTTGTTGATTTCGACTTGTTGAAGTTATTTTCGATAACATTTCTTCGAAAATTCCAACCACTTTTCCGGAATCACCAAAATCAAATGGCTAGAGAGCGGAAAATATGCAGCAAAATTTTGAGAAATATGATCATATGATATGCACCAAATTTATACAAAATATGCAGTAACTTTCTTAATATATGCAGAGATATGCAGTTGCATATGCTCCAAAAATTAAAAAAAAGCATAATAAGCGAACTAAATTTATTTATAAAATTGAAAAACAGGTTTCCCGAGCTTACGTTTTATTACAAAAAATACAAAAATCACATTGCAAAGTGTTTAATTACATCTCACTAACACATAAATCACGTTTTTAAAGATACTTATACTAAAAAATAAATATAAACAGATTAAAAAATAGTAGTAATCCACTATTTAATTACTTCCTACTATTTTGGTAACAATTTTTTTTAGATATTTTTCGAAATATGCTAACAAAAAGTTTTTCCGGTGATTCTAAAGTAAATGTATTTGTAAATAGAAAAACTGCATACTACGTCCACAGGTGTAAAAATTCTTACCGGTTTAGGGCAGGCGCGACAAAACAGTTCGTTTTGTATCCCTTTAAATGCTTTCAATACAAACTCACGATGAAAAATAATAGTATAACGTCCCTTCCACCACCTAAACGTACCATTAATACATTTACCTAACTAATGAACAAAAATATTGGGAATGAAGGGTATTTCCAAAAGTAATTAGGGCGCGAATTTACCTGGAAGGATGGTTTAACACCCAGTGCTGTCTCCAAACTACTATAAAACCCAAACCTTTTCTAGTTATTTGAAGGTCAGGACAATATTTGCAATATGATTCATAAAATTTCGTTGTTGTAGATAAATATCGATAGAATGACAATATTTTTTTTTGCAAATTAGCACAAAAATTTATAAAAATGCAAAATATGCACCCATTCCGTGAAATATGCAGTAGAAGGCAAATATATGCAAATACGCAATTTTTTTATAGCTGTATTCATTTTTAATTAGCATGATTCGTTCACATATTAAATATCAAGACTTATATGCAAAAAATAACGGATATGCAAATTTCATAAAATCCGCTCTCTACAAATGGCTATTTTTGGGATATTTTAAAAATTTGGTTTTTAGAATAAAAAATTCGGCAATCTTGATCTGGGGCCATTAACAAGTTATGTTTTTCAAATGAGATCGTATATATCGATATCCCAGAATTGTTTAGAGGTTTTTAGGCAACTTTTACGAAAGCTCATTTTTTAATACCCCTGCTTTGTGAAATTTTTGACATTTTTCAGACCACTTTCGAAAATTAGCTAAGGACATTTTTTGTTGATTTTGACTTGTAGAAATCAATTTTGACAACGTTTCTTCGAAAAATCCAACCTCTTGTCCAGAATCACCAAAATGAAATATTGCCATTTTTGGGATGTTTTCGAAAATTTGATTTCGACTTGTTGAAGTTATTTTCTGCAACACTTCTTCGAAAATCCCAACCGCTTTTCCGGAATCACCAAAATGAAACGGATATTTTTGGGATATTTTAAAAATTTGATTTTTGAAACCAAAGATTCGACAATCTTGGTCTGGGGCCATCAGCAATTTATGTTTTTCAAACCAGGTCGTATATATCGATATCCCCGAATTGTTTAGAGGTTTTTAGGCAACTTTTACCACGCTCATTTTTTAATACCCCTGCTTTGTACAATTTTTGACATTTTTCCGACCACTTTTGAAAATTACCCAGGGACATTTTTTGTTGATTTTGACTTGTAGAAATCAATTTTGACAACGGTTCTTTCAAAAAATCCAACATCTTGTCCAGAATCACCAAAATGAAATCTGGTCATTTTGCGAAATTTTAGAAAATTTTACTTCGAAACTGAAAATTGAGAAAATTTGGCTCTGGGACCATCAATTTCTTGGATTTTTTGGGCCATTTTGCCAAAAACTCGATTGCTTAATACTCCTTCCTTATGAAATTTTTGACGTTTTTCTGAGCATATTCAAAAATTGTCCAAAGAGATTTTTTGTTAATTTTTGGCACCATTTCTTTGAAAATTCCAACTACTTTTCCGTAACAACCAAAATGATATGGCCATTTTTGACAGATTTTAAAAATTACAGTCGTTTCCGCAGGGTAGTAACAAGTATAGATTAAAGGAACTTACAATCAACACTTACCTTGGCCAGCAATATTAAACGAAAATTTCAACACAAATCAGGACACGTTTTTTAAACTCGTTAGACCCACATGAACCTTTATTTTAAGCAACAAAATATTTATAACCCTCGTATTTCTCTGATTACAGAATAGGAAATTTGGGGTAAGCAAACATGACGCGTGAAATTAATTTGTTTCGTTCTCCGCTTATATATTTACGACCAGAATATTTTTACTACAAACACTTTTGTCTCTCAAATGTTTGCCGATTGAACAATTATGAAACTTCAGTTTTGTACAAAAAAAAATTGCGTGGAGATGTAAGTTTCACAATTTATGACATTATCCATCCCTTGAGTTCCTCTGTTTAAATATTCAATTTATCCTGGAATAACTTATCGCGGCATTAAAGTTTCATGAATACACGCGTTTCTGGAAAAAAAAACGATAAAACAAGATATTTATTTAATAATAATAATAATAATAATAACAGCAATAACAGCGAAATACCTCTGGGATTAATAATAAGACTTCTATTCATTAAGGAGTTACTATTATTTGAACCAAAGTCATAGTTTTGTTACAACAATTATAAATTACTTACACCGACGTTACTGTTTACATTTACAAATTCGACAATGCTCGAACTATAAATTAATTTACCCCGAGAGTTACAACTCCACAACAGGAATACTCGTGATCAAATTTCCAATTTATTCTTCCGCAAAGCGCCATCCCAATCATGCAGCAACGACTTACCCCCTCTCACTGCCAAACCCTCATTACCCCAACACCACTTCTTTGACATCATTATTCCTCCGGGTGCAGTACATTTCCCCGCAAATGCATTTCCTTTTCCGAAAAACGCGTTTCCCCAAAACAATACAAACTTCTGAGGTGGAATTCCTCAGCGACGATAAAGTTTCAGACGAAGAAGTACACTCCATTCCCTTTTAATCCAACGCAAACAATCTGAACATACACAATATAAATATAATCTTTTGATGTTGAATTTCACCTACGCGGAAACCGGGGCACATGCATATTAAAGACTTCCAAACTAGATTTACCCCACGTTCATTACTGTACGTTCATACATCTGCAATAACGAGCTTCGAGCTGATGCTGTTGTTTACTCGTAACAACTCACCCCTTCTTGGCAAATATTTTAATAATTTCGAAGACAATTGAACTTGGTAATTAGTTATCGTGACGGGAATCGGGGGGATTTTTGCGGGATTGTGGGTATGGATGGGTGGGTTTAAGCAGGTGAGACAAAGGAGATAAATCATTGTCTGGGTGGTTCATCCGTCATGGAGGCGATGGGAGCGGCAGCTGCCAAGGAGGTGCATTTCGGGATTGGAGGAGCTAAAATTTTCAAACGGTTGTTGAGTTAGTTCGAGCTTTGAAAGCAATTTAGTCCGAATTTTATTCAAAGCTTTTGTGCTTATTATTATTTTTTCAACGTGAACTTCTTGCATGGAGATAATTATTAATAAATCAATGGAGCGTGTAATTAATTTTTTGCTAACATAGACCTTGTCTACAGCCCCTAATTTCGCTTTGAATTGCCCTTATTTACATGTAAACCTTCCTGCGATTGTCTCACCACTTTGTATCTAGGAACGCATTCCGGCGTATTGTTTACCCAACACAGCGTAGGTCCCATTTTCTCGACTATACGCATATTGACCCAAGAACATGCTTTGGTTTCTGGTAGGTCAGTTTTAGAAAAATTTTGTTTCATCCTTATCCAGAAAATTTGGCTAACATCACCAAAAAATCCGGTTCCAGTTTAACTAATTAAAAAAATGAAATAATAAACAATAGATTTTCACTGTTTCCTTTATTATTAAAGCTTAATAGATTGCAATTAATCGTTTAAATTTTTTATAAATTACTAAATATTATACTTAGTGTGTTAAAAATGGTAAACATATTGTCCACATATCTCCTTAATCACCAAGATTTTTTTATAAATCTAAAGAAATCAATATATTTCGACACAGTGATTGTAAAAAACAAGATTTTCGAAAAATTCGGTTCGCAAATGTTTTTTAATACTTCCAAAAATTTGCAGTGTACGGTATTTTTGAAGATTTTAAGCAAGTATTAAATTCCCTTTTACTGAAAAACTGAAATTTTTTAAATCATGATTAAAAAAAATCTTCGAAAAATTTTTGGATATACATTCGGACAAGCTAATCTGAAAAACAAAATTTGAAAATGATATTTTCGAGAACTTAAAAAATAGTTTAAAAAAATTTAATATATACATCCAAAAATTTAAAAAAATTGACAAAAACTGTAGTAAATTCACGTCGATGAACAAGATTCCCCGAAAATTGGGTTTAAAATGAAACTTTTAAAAACCTCGAAAGCTCGAAAAATGTCAAAAAGTGTACAGGCTCTAGCCTATTTCCCAGAATTTCTGAGGACTTTAGGCAAGTATTCAATTCCCCTTTACCGAAAAATTGAGATTTTTAAAATCTTGACTCAAAATCTTCGAAAAATTTTGAGAAATACATTTGATGAAGCTGATCTGAAAAACAAAAGTTGAAAATGATATTTTCAAAACACCTCGAAAGCTCGAAAAATAGTTAAAAAATTCACAGACCCCCATGGTATTTCTTCAAATTTTTTGGGTATTTTAGGTAAGTAAGTATTAAAAAAAATCTTATTTTTCGATTCCCCTACTAAAAAGTTGAGAATTTTGAAATGTTGGACAAAAATACCCCAATGCTTTTGGGAAATACATTTCGAAGAACTGATTTGAAAAACATTATATTTGAATGGTCATTGACCAAGATTTTCGAAAAATTCTGTTTTGAAAATGTAGTTTTTAAACTATAGAAATCTCGAAAAACGGTAAAAAATTCGGGTCGAAATCTACAATAAAATGTCTTTAATGGTAATTTTTGAAGGGTGCCTTAAAGACGGTAACAAAAAATTCATGTCTCATTTCTGGAATTCTTTGAGGGTTTTTGAAAAGTTGACAAAAAATTCTCATAAAATTCCAATGAGTTGATACAAAAAAATAACGTCCCGACCAAGATTTTGGAAAAATGAGATTTGAATATGAAACTTTGAAAAATTGGGATTTTTGAAAAGTTGCCAAAAAATTTTCGAAAACAAATTCGAAAAACACAATGCTTCAGGACCAAGAATTTTGGGAATTCGGTTCGAATGTTTTTTTAAATTTTGAAAATTGTCGTTTTTCATTTCATTTTATAGAAATTTTCGAAAAAATGAAACGGAAAATAACTTCTACAAGAATATCGTTAGAAAATTTTTGACGAGTGCTTGAAAGACAAAAAAAATTTACCCGCCATCAAATTTCCCAGAATTTTTTGATAATTTGTGAAAAATTTATAAAAAACACTAAAATTCTGAGAGATATATTCTGATGAGTTGATTAAAAAAAAAATAACGTCCCGACCAAGATCTTCGAAAAATTAGCTTTCAAAATGAAATCTTGAAAAATTGGGATTTTTAAAAATTGTCAAACAATTTTGGAAAATGTAGTTTAAGATTAAATTCGAAAAATACAATTATCAATGCTTGAGGACTAATATTTTCGACAATTGCGTTTGAAAAGTTTTTTTTAATTTTGAAAATTGTCATTTTTCATTTTATCGATTTTGTTAAAATTTTCGAAGAAATGAAGCTGAAAACAACTTCTACAAGTTTAAATCTACAAGAATGTCTTTAGGAATTTTTTTAAGAGTGCTTGAACGCCCAAAGAAATTTATACGCGCCATCATATTTCCCAAAATTTTTTAATAACTTATGAAAACTTTGTAAAAATTCTCATAAAATTTTGAAAAATATATTCCGATGAATTGATTAAAAAAAATAATGTCCCGACCAAGATCTTCGAAAAATGAGGTTTGAAAATGAAACCTTGAAAAATTGGGGTTTTTGAAAAGTTGCCAAAAATTTTTGGAAAATATAGTTTAAGGAGTTCACTCAAAAAACACAATTGTCAGTCCTTCAGGATCAAGATTTTCTGCAATTTGCTTTGAAAACTTTTTTCTTAATTTTTGAAAGTTGTCATTTTTCATTTTATCGATTTTGTCGAAATTTTCGAAGAAATGAAGCCGAAAATCATTTCTACAAGTCTAATCTGCAATAGTGTCTTTAGAAAATTTTTGAAGAGTGCTTGAAAGACCAAAAAATGTTTAGGCGCCATCATATTTTCCAGAATTTTTTGATAATTTGTTAAAAGTTGGTAAAAAATTGTCATAAAATTCTGAGAAATATATTCCGATGAATTGATTAAAAAAACATAATGTCCGACCAAGACCTTCGGAAAATGAGGTTTGAAAATGAAATCTTGAAAAATTCGTATTTTTGGAAAGTTGTCGAAATATTTTGGAAAATATAGCTTAAGGAGCTTTTCGACAATTCGGTTTGAATTTTTTTTTTTTTAATTTTGAAAATTGTCATTTCTTATTTCATCGATTTTGTTGAACTTTTCGAAGAAATGAAGCCAGCCGAAAATGACTTCTATAAGTTTCAATCCACAAAATGTCTTTGGAAAATTTGGTAAAAAATTTCAGAAAATTCTCACAACTATATTTTGACGGGCTGAATTTGGTTTGACAATGAAATTTTGAAAAATTGGGATTTTTGAAACGTTGGCAAAAAATCTTTAACGAGCTGATTCAAACAACAACACATTTTGTAGCATCTGGGGTAAGATTTTTCAAAAATTCGATTTGGATATGAGATTTTTTTTTTTTTTGAAAATAAACAACACGTTTTGACGCGTCTGGACCAAGATTTTCGAAAATTTGTTTTGAAAATAACTTTCGTTTTTATTTCGAAAATTGTCGTTTGTCATTTTCTCGATTCTTCAAAATTGCTAAGAATTTTTGACAAAATGAATCCGAAAATAACTTCTACAAGTCAAAATCTATAACAAAATGTTTTTTTTCAAAAATTCGATTTGGATATCAGATTTTTTAAATATTTGTTCCGTTTTATCGATTCCGGGAAAGTTATTGGAATTTTCGAAAAAATGTAGCCTAAAATAACTTCTACATGTTGACATCTACTAGAAAATGTCTTTGGGTAATTTTCAAAGAATGCTCGAAAGGCAACAAAAAATTCGTACACCCCATCGAATTTCCACAATTTTTTGAGAATTTTTGAAAAGTTGGTTAAAAATCTTCATTAAAATCCCGACAAATACATTTCTACGAGCTAATTCTAAAATAATTACGTATTGATGGCCCCGGACCAAGATTTTCGAAAAATGAGGTTCGAAAACGAAACCTTGGATTTTTGAAAAGTTGACAAAAAATCTGAAAAATACACTTTAACGAACTGATTCAAAAAACATGTTTTGACGCGTCTGGACAAATTTTTTCAAAAATTTGTTTTGAAAATAAACAACACGTTTTGACGCGTCTGGACCAAGATTTTTGAAAATTTGTTTTGAAAATAACTTTCGTTCTTATTTCGAAAATTGTCGTTTGTCATTTTCTCGATTCTCCAAAATTGCTAAGAATTTTCGAGGAAATGATCCGAAAATAACTTCTACAAGTCAAAATCTATAACAAAATGTTTTTTTTTCAAAAATTCGATTTGGATATGAGCTTTTTTAAATATTTCTTCCATTTTATCGATTCTGGGAAAGTTATTGGAATTTTCGAAAAAATGTAGCCTAAAATAACTTCTACATGTTGACATCTACTAGAAAATGTGTTTGGGTAATTTTCAAAGAATGCTCGAAAGGCGACAAAAATTTCGTACACCCCATCGAATTTCCACAATTTTTTGAGAATTTTTGAAAAGTCGGTTAAAAATCTTCATAAAAATTCCGAGAAATACATTTCTACGAGCTAATTCTAAAATAATTACGTATTGATGGCCCCGGATCAAGATTTTCGAAAAATGAGGTTCGAAAACGAAACCTTGGATTTTTGAAAAGTTGACAAAAAATCTGAAAAATACACTTTAACGAACTGATTCAAAAAACATGTTTTGACGCGTCTGGACAAATTTTTTCAAAAATTTGTTTTGAAAATAAACAACACGTTTTGACGCGTCTGGACCAAGATTTTTGAAAATTTGTTTTGAAAATAACTTTCGTTCTTATTTCGAAAATTGTCGTTTGTCATTTTCTAGATTCTCCAAAATTGCTAAGAATTTTCGAGGAAATGATCCGAAAATAACTTCTACAAGTCAAAATCTATAACAAAATGTTTTTTTTTTCAAAAATTCGATTTGGATATGAGCTTTTTTAAATATTTCTTCCATTTTATCGATTCTGGGAAAGTTATTGGAATTTTCGAAAAAATGTAGCCTAAAATAACTTCTACATGTTGACATCTACTAGAAAATGTGTTTGGGTAATTTTCAAAGAATGCTCGAAAGGCGACAAAAATTTCGTACACCCCATCGAATTTCCACAATTTTTTGAGAATTTTTGTAAAGTCGGTTAAAAATCTTCATAAAAATTCCGAGAAATACATTTCTACGAGCTAATTCTAAAATAATTACGTATTGATGGCCCCGGATCAAGATTTTCGAAAAATGAGGTTCGAAAACGAAACCTTGGATTTTTGAAAAGTTGACAAAAAATCTGAAAAATACACTTTAACGAACTGATTCAAAAAACATGTTTTGACGCGTCTGGACAAATTTTTTCAAAAATTTGTTTTGAAAATAAACAACACGTTTTGACGCGTCTGGACCAAGATTTTCGAAAATTTGTTTTGAAAATAACTTTCGTTCTTATTTGGAAAATTGTCGTTTGTCATTTTCTCGATTCTCCAAAATTGCTAAGAATTTTCGAGGAAATGATCCGAAAATAACTTCTACAAGTCAAAATCTATAACAAAATGTTTTTTTTTCAAAAATTCGATTTGGATATGAGCTTTTTTAAATATTTCTTCCATTTTATCGATTCTGGGAAAGTTATTGGAATTTTCGAAAAAATGTAGCCTAAAATAACTTCTACATGTTGACATCTACTAGAAAATGTGTTTGGGTAATTTTCAAAGAATGCTCGAAAGGCGACAAAAATTTCGTACACCCCATCGAATTTCCACAATTTTTTGAGAATTTTTGAAAAGTCGGTTAAAAATCTTCATAAAAATTCCGAGAAATACATTTCTACGAGCTGATTCTAAAATAATTACGTAATGATGGCCCCGGACCAAGATTTTCGGAAAATTCAATTTGAAAATGGAATTTTGAAAAGCTTAGATTTTTTAAAAGTTGACAAAAAATCTGAAAAATACACTTTAACGAACTGATTCAAAAAACAACATATTTTGATGCGTCTGGACTAAGATTTTCGAAAATTTGTTTTGAAAATAATTTCCTTTTTAATTTCGAAAATTGTCATTTTTCATTTTCTCGATTCTGCAAAACTGTTAGAATTTTCGGGAAAATGAATCCGAAAATAACTTCTGCAAATCAAAATCTACAAGGAAATGTATTTTTTTTTCAAAAATTCGATTTGGATATGATTTTTTTTTAATATCTCTCCCATTTTATCGGTTCTAGAAAAATTATTGGAATTTAAAAAAAAAACTCCTACATGTTGAAATCTACTAGAAAATGTCTGGGTAAATTTCGAAGGATGCACGAAAGGCGATGAATATTTTGAGGATTTTTGAAAAATTGGTTAAAAATCCTCATACAATTCTGAGAAATAGCTAATTTGAAAAAAATACGTGTATTTATTGCCGGATCAAGATTTTCGAAAAGTTCGGTTTGAAATTGACATTTCGAAAAATTGAGATATTTGAAAATTTGCCAAAAAATTCTGGAAAATACATTTCAATAAACTCATTCGAAAATCAACACGGACCAAGATTATAAAATATTATAATTATTATAATTATGATTTATATATATTGCGATTTTTTTGAACCCTTCCATTGCCAAAAAATTTCAAGAAAATTGGGATAACGTGGCAACGTCGCATTGGAATTTGAAAAGTGAATTGTGGACATAAAGCCTAAGGTCAATCAAAATATGTAAAAATATATAGGGTGTTTCATAAAAAAAAAAACAAGTTGTGTGTTACGTCTTAAAACCAGAACACTGTATTTATTAGTTATATTAATAATTATTATTGGCACTAAAATGATTTACAATTTTTTTCACCCCAACAGCATTAACATCAAAAGCATCAAACTAGAACTATTTTTTAAATTTTTAATTCCTTTGTTATGATTTTCTTATCTCCGTTTTATTTTTTTTTTATTATATCTTTTTTAGGTCTGAATGGTTTCCTCTTTTCTTCTATCTCATCTCAAAATTTTGCTTTTGCTTCTTCCTCTTTGAAAACCATTCAACTTTCGTGTTCTTGTCCTTGGCGCTTTCAATAAATTTAACTCTCGGTTACTTTGTTCCAGATTATGGTGTAACCCCCACCATGCCCAAATCCTGGACGCCCCGTCGCTCCCCTTTCTCCCTCTCCTCCCAGTCCCGCAAGACCCGGATGAAACCCACCATGCCATAAACTCCACCATGTCCACCACCGACACGTACGCCTTCCAGAACGACACCCCCTTCAACCTCAGCCTCGACTCCTGCCTCAATGACGAAGAAAAGTACCTCCAGCTCTACCGCTTCTTCACCAACGGCCTCCTCCTCAACATCATCGGCATCCTGGGCATCCTCGGCAACATCATCTCCATGATCATCTTGTCCAGGCCGCAGATGAGGTCCAGCATCAACTACCTCCTCATCGGCCTGGCCAGAATCGACACGGTCCTGATCCTCACGAGCATCCTGCTCTTCGGCCTGCCCGGGATCTACCCCTACAGCGGACTCCTCTTCACCTACTACTACGTGGTGTACCCGCACATCGCCCCTGTGGTCTTCCCTCTGGCCATGGTGGTGCAGACCGCGTCGGTGTACTTGACTTTGACAGTGTCCTTGGAACGGTTCGTGGCCGTGTGCCACCCTTTGAGGGCCAGGTCGCTGTGCACGTACGGAAGGGCCAGGATGTACGTGGTGGGGATCATCGTGTTCTCGGCGGTGTACAATCTACCGAAGCTGTGGGAGTCGACGATCAAGGAGGAGTGGTATCCGGAGAAGAATGTGACGGTGTACTGTCCGAGGGCGTCGGCGCTTAGGGAGAATGAGTTGTACATAAGGGTGTACATTCATTGGCTGTACCTTATTTTTCTGTACCTGCTGCCCTTCATGGGGCTTGCTATACTCAACGCGGCCATTTATAGACAGGTAAAAATTCTTTGCTGAGCCCAATTTCCCGTTTCCGGTTGTGTGTCGGTCTGTCTGTCTGTCTGCCGTCTGTCCGGATTTTTATTAGACAGATAATTTTCGAAACTACTGAACCGATTATTGTCAAATTTTGTATGTACTATTAAGACTAAGACTAGGTACCATTTAGATGATAAAACACCAACCAAAAATTGGTTATTCATTCCCACCAACAATTTGGTGACGTCATCTCCAAAATTTTCAATAGTAAATTTGTTTCTGTTTTTATAAAACTAGATATTGCTGCATTTGTGGTGTATGAATCCATGCTGAGTTTTCACCCTACACATACAAATTTTTGGATTTGCAATTTTGCATTTTGTAATTTTTTGATATTAGAATTTTTCATTTTCCGGTTTTCCGATTTCTCAATTTTTAATTTTTAGACTTTTCAATTTTTCAATTTCTTGATTTTGATTTTTCATGTCATTTTCTTGATTTTATGTCACAATTTTTCATTTTTCGATTTTGTGATTTTTGGTTTATTCAATTTTTCAAATTTTCAATTTTTGATTTTTCAATTCCTCGATTTTCCAATTTTTAAATTTTTCAGTTTTACAATTTTTGGATTTCTTTAGTTTTCAATATTTCAATTTTTACGTTTCTCACTGTTTTGATTTTCCAATTTTTCGTTTCTTCAGTTTTTCAGGTTCTTCATTTTCATTTCATATTTTGTCCGTTTTTCATTTTTGATTTTTCCGTTATTTTTTGCAGTTTTTCCTTTTTTTGATTTGAAAAGAGAAAAATGGAGAAATTGTGAAAAATCGAAAATTTATAAATGGAAAAACTAAAAAATCGAAAAAAATAAAAAAATCGAAAAACTGAAAAAACGGAACATTGTAAAATCGAAAAAGTGGATAAATCAAAAAGTGCAAATTGCAGAACTGAAGAACTGAAAAATTGAAACATTGAAAACTTGAATTCTAGAAATTTAAAAATTGAAAAAAATTAATGAATCGAAAATTGGAAAGAAGGAAAAGCGAATAAAATCGAAAAATTGGAAAGCCCAAAAATTGTAAAATCGAAAAATTATAGAATCGTCAAAATTGTTAAGTCGAAAGATCCAGAAATTAAAAAATTAAAAAGCGAAAAATGGAAAATTCGAATAAATGAAAAAGTTTTAAAATACAATAATTCAAAAATAGAAAAGTTTTATATCGTAAAATTTAAAAAGTAAAAAAAAATTGTAGTTATAATTACCAATAGATACATATTTAAAGATGAAAACTAGAAAAATTGCAAATCAAAAATCGAGGAAATTAAGAACGGAAAAATCTAAAATTGAAAAAAAAATCTAAAAATCCAACGGTTGAAAATCGAAAAATTGAAAAATCTCAAAATCGAAAAATTTCACACCAGCGGAAAACTGAAAAATTTTAAAATGAAAACTTGAAGAGTTACATTTTGAAAAATTGAAGAATCGAAAAACTTGAAAATTGAAAAAAATTAATGAATCGAAAATTGGAAAGAAGGAAAAACAAATCAAATCGAAAAATTGGAAAGCCCAAAAATTGTAAAATCGAAGAATTATAGAATCGTCAAAATTGTTAAGTCGAAAGATCCAAAATTTGATAAATATCCAGAAATTGAAAAATTAAAAAGCGAAAAATTGAAAATTCGAATAAATGAAAAAGTTTTAAAATACAATAATTCAAAAATGGAAAAATTCTAAAATCGTAAAATTTAAAAAGTAAAAAAATTGTAATTATAATTACCAATAGATACATATTTAAAAATGAAAACTAGAAAAATTGCGAATCAAAAATCGAGGAAATTAAGAACTGAAAAATCTAAAATTGAAAAAAAATTAAAATCCAACGGTTGAAAATCGAAAATTGAAAACCGAAAAATTGTAAATCGAAAAACTGAAAAATGTGAAAATCGAAAAATTTCATAACATCGGAAAACTGAAAAATTATAAAATGAAAACTTGAAGAGTTACATTTTAAAAAATTGAAGAATCGAAAAACTTAAAAATTGAAAAAAATGAATGAATTGAAAATTGGGAAGAAGGAAAAACAAATCAAATCGAAAAATTGGAAACAGCAAAAATTGTAAAATCGAAAAATTATAGAATCGTCAAAATTGTTAAGTCGAAAGATCCAAAATTTGGTAAATATAAAGAAATTGAAAAATTAAAAAGAGAAAAATTGAAAATTCGAATAAATGAAAAAGTTTTAAAATCCAATAATTAAAAAATAGAAAAATTCTGAAATCGCAAATTGAAAAAATGAAAAATTTTTAAAATTAAAATTATTTAAAATAAAAACTAGAAAAATTGCAAATCAAAAATTTATTTAAATGAAAGTTATTAAAGAAACTAAAAACTGAAAAGTCGACAAATAGAAATATCTAAAATTAAAAAAAAACAAAAAAGGAAAACCGCAAGATTGCAAGTTGAAAATTTGAAAAATCCAAAAATTGAAAAATTTCACATCAAAAAAAGAACATTGAAAAATCGAAAAATTTAACAAATAAGAAAATAAAAACCAAAACGAAAATTTGCAAATTGGAAAATCGAAAAAATGAGAAATTAAAAAATTTAGAAATTGAAACATGCAAAATTTGGAAAATCTCAGTTCTGAAAAATTTAAATATGGAAACTCAATGAGGCATATGTTAAAATTGAAGAAACAAAAAAAAAATTAAAATTAAAAAATTGAAAATCAAAAAATTTATGAAACGAAAAATTGAAAAAACTGAAACTGAAAAAACAAAAAATTATAAATTCGGAACATTGAAGAGGCGAAAAATTAAAAAAAAACGAGTATAAAAAAATCTAAATGGTGAAAAATAAAAAAAATTGCAAACCTAAAGGCTGCAAATTGAAAAATTGAAAAATCCAAAAATTTAAACATTTCACATTAAAAATAGAATATTGAAAAACCGAAAAATTGAATAAATAAAGAAAACAAAAAACCGAAACTCGAGAAAAATTGCAAAATCAGAGAAATGAAACGTCCAAAATTTGGAAAATCGGAAAACTGAAAAATTTATCGATGGATAAATACAAAAAAATGGAAAATTTAAAATTATTTAAAAACTGGAAACTCGAAGATGGGGGTATCGGAAAATTGAAGGAACAAAAACAAGGAAAACTGAAAAATTACATGTGGAAAAATTGATGAAACGTAAAAATGGAAAATACTGAAACCAATAAAACAAAAATTATAAAATCGGAACACTGAAAAATCGAAAAATTGTAAAAATTTAAAATTAAAAAAAAAACAGTAATTAAAAAAAAAAGCAAAAAATTGAAAACCGAAAGATTGCAAGTTGAAAAATTGAAAAATCCAAACACTGAAAAATGTCGTATTGAAAAAAAAGGACATTGAAAAACCGAATCCAAAAATTGCGAACTGAAGAAACGAAGAACTGAAAAAAATTAAAGTTGAATAAACTAAGAAAATAAAAAACCGAAACGAAAAATTGGAAAATCTAAAATTGAAACATCCAAAATTTGCAAATTCCGTAAACTGAACAATTTAAAGATGGAAACTCAATCTTCAAATTGAAGACCTAAAAAAAAATGAAAAATTGAAAAATTGCAAATCGAAAATTTAAAGAAATGAAAAATCAAAGAATCGAAAAAATAAAAAATTGAAAATCAAGAAACTTTAAAAAAATTAATGAACGGAAAAATTGTAAAACCCAAAAATTATAATATCGAAAAATCAGATTTGCCAAAATTGTAAATTCGAAGATCTGTAATATTGAAACATCGAAAAATTGAAAAACCGATTAGATGAAAAAGTGTTAAAATCGAATAGTTGAAAAATGGCACGATTCTAAAATCATAAAATTGAAAAAGTGAAAAACTTTTAAAAATTGGGTTTGGTAAAAAAATGAAAACTAGAAAAATTGTCTAAACTTAAACAAAAACTAAAAATTTGAAATCTGAAAAATCCAAAAATTGAAAAATTTCACATTGTTGAAAGAACATTGAAAACCCAAAAGTTGAATAAATAAAAAAAAAACGAAACGAAAAATTGAAACAATGAAAAATTGAAAAGCAAAAAACTGAAAACTCGTACAATTTCAAATCGAAAAATTGCAAAATCTAAAAATTTAAACATCCAAAATTTGGAAAATCGGAAAACTGAAATTAAAAAAAAATTATAAAATCCAAAAATTCTAAAAATATAGAAAATAAAAAACCGAAACCAAAAATTACAAATCAAAAATTTGAAGAAATGTAAAATCAAAGAATCAGAAAATTAAAAAATGAAAACTGAAAACTCCAGAAATTTTTATCTAAAAATTGCAAAATCTAAAAATTGAGAAATTTAAAAGTCGTTAAATCGAAAAACTGAAAAGTTGAAGGAATAAAAAAAATTTTTAATTTAAGAATTTATCAGAAGGCAAAAATCGCAAAAAATTATTATAATTTTTCAAACTAACCTTCTATCAATTGTTTCTAAATTGTTTAGGACATGAAGGTGAGATTCCTTGAAAAAGTTGGGAAGACTCCGAAGGACGTCTTCAGGTGTTGTACTTGAAAGTCATGGACAGCGAACCCGAAGAGCATAAGTTAGAGGGTTGTGATACGATCTGTCCTTTAAGCAACTTTATACGGATCACGGAACCTCATGTTCTTGTTAATTATACCAGGAATGTCATGCGCGTGTTAATGTGGATTAGGGTGGAAAAAGCGACTTGGGGTTAAAAGCTGGCGGGATGAAGGATGATGCGTGTCATAAAACGCTATTTAAGGACGATTTGGGGAAATGTTGGAATAGTTTTTGAAGGGTTATGCTACGTGATGTTTTTCCAAAAATCCTACACTACATTTTAGGTAATTATCGCCCGATTTATAAATCAGAGGCCCCTCGAGACACCTCCCCTCGCCGTATTTGGGGCTTTAGACCGTAATGCGTTTTAAAAGGTTCCAGGATGGCAATCTGCCGCCCAATTACATAAAGTTGAAGTAACAAATTGGATGAAAGTCTGAAAGAATTCCTTTATATTTTTTCCTCGATCCGAGAGAGGATAAATAAACTTTTGTGGTTTGTTCTATATTACAGTTATCTCTAGAATTTCTTCAAACACAGAAACTCGCCCTCAGCCAACATAAATAAGAATCAGTCCGGATGAAATTACAATTGATCGACGCAGATAATTTTATCCCAAACAAATGAAAAAAGACACAACTTATCTAAACAGAAAAAAATACACTCCAGCATAAAAATTCTCCGAGCGTCTGCGACCCGATTGAATTAGGCCAAAAGCGACCCAATATGGAGTATTTTTAAGATCTGACTGGGCGCAGTTAAATTTCACATCGAACGCACAGCTACTCGAAACGGATAGTCAACCCTTAAAAGAGCACTTTGCTTTGAAAGGCGAGCAGGACTTGTTGAGGGGCCTTACCGAGAATGTTGCATACATTTTCTTTATTGCCTGTCGCAGAATAGGTTTTTAATCTACTGTAACGTGAAAAAAGGTCCTTGCAGACAAGTCTCAATAAAGTCGATACTCGTTCTTTGATGTGCTCGGTTAATTTAATTCGGTAAACCCCAAAAGCAACAAACTAGTATGTTGCTCGAAGATAAACATCTTATTCCAGTCGAGCTGTGTACTTTGGAAGTAATAATACGAGATATCGAACGATGCGAGTGCTTTGCTTTCCACTTTTTATTTTCTTTTATGTGCTCGTTTCGTTCAACAATAAATCCATCATTTTTTTAGATTTGTTTCTAAAGCGATTTCGGCTCTAGAGTTCTCGTCTTTGGTTTAATATTTTACGTAAATGATGAGTCTGTTGATTTTCTTATTATGCGTTAACAAAGCACTGAAACACGGGGTTCAGGAAAGGATTTTCAGGCAGACGTATCGAAATTTTGCACACAAAGGGGGAAGGAGTTCTTAGAACAACAGCTAAAGTAAGGAGCAAAGTTATTAACGACACTGCAATCACTTACAAAAATGTTGGCAACTATGTTATTATAAAATATTTTTCACTCGAGTTCCTAAATTAAGACACAATATAAAATATACAAGTCATCGTTTGCTATCGATTCGACAGGAATGGGTTCTTTCTGGTCGATTACAGTATAAAAACGCCGCAAAAATCGTTAATCTAAATTACATTCATTGGATGTGGAGATTAGTGTTGAGGTTATGCATAACCCCAGCTGCATACAATAAATCATTATTTATGCAGCTACTGTGCACCTTTGGTACTATATATGATGAAAAAACTTGGCATGCATGCAATAAATCACATAGACAACGGATAATAATAATCCGCTGTCGCACACAACAACGAGCTTTCCAGATATAGATTGTATAATGCAATAGAATTCCAGGTATTTCGAAGGCGAATTTGATTAATAATTTCCATAAATTACAGTCTACTTTTGAGTTGATTACAAAATAAAAATAACTATAATAAGAGTCGAGAATGTTCTGGTAATGGACGGTTCGAGAAGTAGAAGGTGTATTCTTAAATTAACTAGTCAAAGTGGTGCCGAAAAACATTAAATTTATCATGAAAAAAGTTATTTGTGAACATGGAGGGACTTGGAGTTGTATTTTAAGTAGCCCATCAATCAAAAACCCACGCTAAAATCGCGTCAACTGTAACATTTGTTAGGAGCGAGGTTTGACAAATTAGTGAGGCTTGTAGACGTAGGCGTGGGATTCGAAGAAGTGAATAACTAAGACTCTGGATAGACTCTGGATGACAAGCGTTGGAGGAGGACTGAGAGGAATTTGCAAGAATTCTGCTCGATAAATGAGAAACGACTTTCGGCTTCATTTTGGGACCAGAATTGGATGGGTTTATTAACTTTTCTTGGAAAAAATTTACGCTGTAAAGAAAACGGACGAAAATTGACTTGTATTGAAGGAATCTTTTTTGATCGGTATTTTCAATCAGTGCGCGAAAATACTATAAGGTGTCGACGCGTTTCGCCAACCACGCTGGCATTATGTAGACAAATGTGAAGTGATGAATCGAATGAAATCCACAAGGAGAATTTTTAAACTGTTCTGGTGTTATGTCCCGCTAAACTTTGAAAAATGTTTTTTAATTCATAAATGACACCCGTCCCATATATGTTCGTCTTTCCATATTAAATTGTTAGACAGTCAGGCTACAGGACTAGGAATCTTCATGGAATCGAATGCTGAGATACCACGGAAAGGATACTTACCATTCTGGAGTCATGTCCCGCTAAATTTTAAAAATTTCTGTTTTTATTTATAAATGACATAACCGTTAAAGTTATATCCCGCCAAACTTTGATTTTTTTTTATTCATAAAGGACAATCATCCCACATATCTTGGTCTTTCCGAATTAAACCGGTAGAGCGTCCCAGTCTGAAAATTGCTCTATATGACCAGAAATCTTCGAGGAATCGAATGCTGAAAACTGCAATCCGAGTACTTAAACCGTCCTGAAGTTATGTCCCGCTAAACTCCAAAAATAAGTTTTTTAATAATAAATGACACACGTCCCACATATATTTATCTCTGTAAACTAAAGTGGTAGAGTATCCGGTCTGAAAATCGATCTATAGTTCCAGAAATCTCCAGGGAATGGAACGCTGAAAACTGCAAGAAAGTCACTTAAACCGTTCTAGTGTTATATTTCGTTGAACTTTGAAAATTTGTTTTTCGATTCATACGTGACAACTGTCCCACATAATTTTGTCTCTCCTTACTAAACTGGTCGATTATCCAGGATGGAAATTGGACCATAATATGAGAAATCTTTAAAAAATCGAATGAAAAAAACTACAAAGTGGATATTGAAAAATGTGTAGAATTATGTATGTTGAAAAATGTTTTTTAATTCATAAATGACAACTGTTCCACAAACATTCGTCTCTCCTTACTAAACTGGTAGAGTTTAGGGTTTAAAAATCGGGTCACGAGACCAGAAATCTTCGTGGAATCTAATGCTGAAAACAGCAGGACGGATACTTAAATCGTTTTGGAATTATGTCCCGTTAAACTTTGAAAAATTGTTTTTTAAATCTTAAATGACAACTGTCCCACAAACATTCGTCTCTCCATACTAAACTACTAGAGTGTTCGGTCTAAAAATTCGGTCACACGATCACAAATTTTCGTGAAATCGAATGCTGAAAACCGCAGGACGGATACTTGAATCATTTTGGAATTATGTCTCGTTAAACTTTGAAAAGTTGTTTTTTACTTCATTAACGACAACTGTCCCACAAACATTCGACTCTCCACGTTAAACTGGTAAAGTCTGCGGTCTATAAATTGGGACACACTACGAAAAATCTTCGTGGAATGGAATGCTGAAAACTGCAGAAGGGATACTTAAATCGTTTTGGATTTATGTCCCGTTAAACTATGAACAATTGTTTTTTGATTTATAAATGACAAGTGTCCCACATATATTCGACTCTGCTTGCTAAACGCATAGAATATCCGGTCTGAAACTCGGATCATAATATGAGAAAATTTGTAAAAATCGAATGTTGGTAATTACAAGGTGAATATTTAAACCGTTTTGGAGGTACATCCCGCTAAACTTTGAAAATTCGTTTTTTAATTCTTTGATGACAACTGTCCCAGAAACATTCGACTCTCCACGTTAAACTGGTGAAGTCTCCGGTCCAAAAATCGGGATACAAGACGAGAAATCTTCATGAAATCGAATGCTGAAAACTGTAGAACGGACTTAAATCGTTTTGGAATTATGACCCGTGAAAATTTGAAAAATTGTTTTTTAATTCATAAATGACAAGTGTCTCACATATATTCGACTCTGCTTGCTAAACGCATAGAATATCCGGTCTGAAACTTGGACCATAATATGAGAAAATTTGTAAAAATCGAATGTTGGAAACTAAAAGGTGAATATTTAAACCGTTCTGGCGGTATATTCCGTTAAACTTTGAAAATTTGATTCTTAATTCTTAAATGACAACTGTCCCACAAACAGTCGCCTCTCCATACCAAACTGGTGGAGTATCACGTCTAAAAATTGGGTCACTGGACCAGAAATCTTCATGGAATCGAATGCTGGAAAACACAGGACGGATACTTAAATCGTTTTGGAATTATGACCCGTGAAATTTTAAAAAAATGTTTTTTAATTCATAAATGACAAGTGTCCCATATATATTCGACGCTGCTTGCTAAACGCATAGAATATCCGGTCTGAAACTTGGACCATAATATGAGAAAATTTGTAAAAATCGAATGTTGGAAACTACAAGGTGAATATTTAAACCGTTCTGGAAGTATATCCCGTTAAACTTTGAAAATTTGTTTTTTAATTCTTAAATGACAACTGTCCCACAAACATTCGACTCTCCACGTTAAACTGGTGAAGTTTCCGGTCCAAAAATTGGAATACAAGACGAGAAATCTTCATGAAATCGAATGCTGAAAACTGCAGAAGGGATACTTAAATCGTTTTGGAGTTATGTCCCGTTAAACTATGAACAATTGTTTTTTGATTTATAAATGACAACTGTCCCACAAACATTCGTCTCTCCGTACTAAAGTGGAAGAGTATCCGATATAAAAATTGGGTCACAGGGCCAAAAATCTTCTAGGAATCAAATGCTGAAAACCTCAGGACGGATACTTTAACCATTTTGGAATTATGTGCCGTTCAACTTTGAAAAGTTATTTTTTCATTCATAAATTACAACTGTCCTCTATATATTCGTCTCTCCTTACTAAACTAGTAGAGTCTGCGGTCTGAAAATTGGACGATAATCTGAGAAAACTTTTAGAAATCGAATATTGAAAACTACAAAGTGAATATTTAAACCACTCTGGAGTTATATCACGTTAAACTTTGAAAAATTGTTTCTTAATTCATAAATGACAACTGTCCCACAAACAGTCGTCTCTCCATACCAAACTAGTGGAGTATCGGGTTTAAAAATTGGGTCACTGGACCAGAAATCTTAGTGGAATCGAATACTGGAAAATGCAGGACGGATGCTTAAATCGTTTTGAAATTAAGACCCGTGAAACTTTGAAAAATTGTTTTTTAATTCATAAATGACAATTGTCCCACATATATTCGACTCTGCTTGCTAAACGCATTAATATCCGGTCTGAAACTTGGACCATAATATGAGAAAATTTGTAAAAATCGAATGTTGGAAACTACAAGGTGAATATTTAAACCGTTCTGGAAGTATATCCCGCTAAACTTTGAAAAATTGTTTTTTAATTCTTGAATGACAACTGTCCCACAAACATTCGACTCTCCACGTTAAGCTGGTGAAGTCTCCGGTCCAAAAATCGGGATACAAGACGAGAAATCTTCATGAAATCGAATGCTGAAAACTGCAGAACGAATACTTAAATCGTTTTGGAATTATGTCCCGTTAAACTATGAACAATTGTTTTTAGATTTATAAATGACAACTGTCCCACAAACATTCGTCTCTCCGTACTAAAGTGGAAGAGTATCCGATGTAAAAATTGGGTTACAGGGCCAAAAATCTTCGTGGAATCGAATGCTGAAAACCTTAGGACGGATACTTGAACCGTTTTGGAATTATGTGTCGTTAAACTTTTAAAAATTATTTTTTCATCCATAAATTACAACTGTCCTCCATATATTCGTCTCTCCGTACTAAACTAGTAGAGTCTGCGGTCTGAAAATTGGACCATAATCTGAGAAAACTTTTAGAAATCGAATGCTGAAAACTACAAAGTGAATATTTAAACCGTTCTGGAGTTATATCACGTTAAACTTTGAAAAATTGTTTTTTAATTCATAAATGACAACTGTCCCACAAACAGTCGTCTCTCCATACAAAACAGGTGGAGTATCGGGTCTAAAAATTGGGTGACTGCACCAGAAATCTTCATGGAAACGATTCCTGTAAAACACAGGACGTATACTTAAATCGTTTTGGAATTATGACCCGTGAATTTTTGAAAAATTGTTTTTTAATTCATAAATGACAAGTGTCCCACATATATTCGACTATGCTTGCTAAACGCATAGAATATTCGGTCTGAAACTTGGACCATAATATGCGAAAATTTGTAAAAATCGAATGTTGGAAACTACAAGGTGAATATTTAAACCGTTCTGGAGGTATATCCCGCTAAACTTTGAAAAATTGTTTTTTAATTCTTGAATGACAACTGTCCCACAAACATTCGACTCTCCACGTTAAACTGGTGAAATCTCCGGTCCAAAAATTGGGATACAAGAGGAGAAATCTTCATGAAATCGAATGCTGAAAACTGCAGAACGGATACTTAAATCGTTTTGGAGTTATGTCCCGTTAAAATATGAACAATTGTTTTTTGATTTATAAATGACAACTGTCCCACAAACATTCGTCTCTCCGTACTAAAGTGGAAGAGTATCCGATATAAAAATTGGGTCACAGGGCCAAAAATCTTCGTGGAATCGAATGCTGAAAACCCAGGACGGATACTTGACCCGTTTTGGAATTATGAGTCGTTAAACTTTGAAAAATTATTTTTTCATTCATAAATTACAACTGTCCTCCATATATTCGTCTCTCCTTACTAAACTGGTAGAGTCTGCGGTCTGAAAATTGGACCATAATCTGAAAAAACTTCTAGAAATCGAATGCTGAAAACTACAAAGTGAATATTTAAACGGTTCTGGAGTTATATCACGTTAAACTTTGAAAAATTATTTTTTAATTCATAAATGACAACTGTCCCACAAACAGTCGTCTCTCCATACCAAACTGATGGAGCATCCGGTCTAAAAATTGGGTCACTGGACCAGAAATCTTCATGGAATCGAATGCTGGAAAACACAGGACGGATACTTAAATTGTTTTGGAATTGTAACCCGTGAAACTTTGAAAAATTGTTTTTTAATTCATAAATGACAGGTGTCCCACATAAATTCGACTCTGCTTGCTAAACACATAGAATATCCGGTCTGAAACTTGGGCCGTAATATTATGAATTATTTTCAAAATCGAATGCTGGAAACTACAATGCGAATATTTAAATCGTTCTGGAGTTATGTCTTACTACTTCTTAAAGGGTATGTCATTTCCCAAAATAAGTCGTATCATAGACAGTACATTAAAAAAAAACTGAATTTAGTTTTGGCTAGATAATGACTGAAGTTGAAAAAATATCGAGACCCATATTTGAAGATATTTCTACTAAAGTTACTGCAAAAGTAGTTAAGTGAAGATCTGGAAAGAGACCGTGGAATTGGAACCGAAGCAAGAAACCGACTGAGGAAGAATCGAGAGAATTCTGAAACGTTTTTTCGAACAAAAAATCGAGTAGAACAATTTTGTTTGAAATAAAAGGTGAACTTTTTTTGGTGAAGGAAACAAAATCTCGCGGTTATTGAGAAATTGTTGGAAGAACCTTCAAAAAATGATCCCCAATGTTCTTCAAAAAAATAGTGAAAAAATTTGTAGCATTTTCCATTAAATTTCTTCTTTCAACTAGAAACGTCAGAGGACTATTTCTCCAGTTGGCCAAAGTAGCTAATTTTAGAACATTTTTATTATTTCAGAATTATAGAGTACACAGTAGTATACAGAGTGTATCGTTGTTAAATTCCAAAATTTTGCCAGTACATTCCTAGCCCAAAAATAAATCAAACAAGGAAATTTATTCATCTAATTTCAAAGCGGTTGCGAAAGAATTATATTTGGGAATGAGAAACGACAGAAAAGTCTTAAGCAACAGAAGAAACAAACTGATGAAATAGATTACTAGACGAAGAAATGGTTTAAAATATATAAAAATATTCAAATAATTGAAGCCAAAATTTAAAACACTTCAATTTCAAAAGCAATAAATCAATAGAACAATTCTATCATAATATAGATAAATAAAAGAAGAAAGGTTTTCAACAAATTTCTACAACATTCCATTACTAAAGATGATATAGCATTTTCAGAACACTATGTTAAAGAAATAGAAATGAAAACATACAGTTGTATAGAGAAAGCGAAAACTGTATTGAAACCACCAAGTTGCGGTTCTGTGAAGAGTCGAGTATAAAAAATTTTGCGAACTGGAATCGCAACAATTACGTTTTAAAATCAAGAACCAACACGTATAGTTTTTAGCAAAACCGCCCTTTTTACACTAGACTTAACTCCAGAAAATGTAACTTTTGCTATTCACTCCGAATCAGACGTGTGGCTTATGATTTCAGTATTCTGAGTTACATTATTAACAATTTAACAATCAAAGCTTGAAAACATTACATTCTGTGCTTTTGTGGCTTGGAACTGGAATTTTGAAGATTCATCATATTAATTCGTGAAATTCGGTTTTCGCGGTTTTCGGAATGGAACAAAATACACTCCTTTGTATTTATTGCTTTCATTTCACCCACTTTGTGCGATTACGCAATATTTATATTTAATCCAAGAGAAAAAGCCATTAAAAATTTTACACTGAAATGGCATGGCATTTGGTAGTTACGTATTACTTTCATAGTTAATTAACTCGAAACCGTAAACATTGTATTCGCAAACATATCCACAAAAGTAAAATTAAATAGCGGCAATTTAAATTAACGAAGTGTGTAATTAACATTTGGTGTTAATGTAAATTATCGGTTGTGGCAGTTTTAAATTCATTCGTGTTTAAAACCCGGGGGTTATTATTATCATTAAAGAATCGTAATTTAGAGTAGAGGAACCGTCCGACATATGTGATTTCGCTGACTTAAGTACAGTGACGGCCTTCAAACCCTACTTCACCCCATTTCCAACTTTATCAAACTTTTCAACCGTAATTACTCCAAAGGCTAAAGAGATTCCAGCCCCAAAAAAGCTCTCTCTTTGTGTCCTCCCATTGATGTTTTCGTACGAATTTTAATTACATCCCCAACCCCCGAAAGCGAAGTGCAGACACACTGCCATCCTCAAAAACAAAAAATCGCTACTACTTATAATTAATGTCGGCTCGTAAAACCCGTATAACTCATCTGCTCTCTTTTTCCAGGTCCGCAAGGCCAACAAGGAGCGGCAGCGCCTCTCCCGGCTCCAGAAACGCGAGATCGGTTTGGCCACCATGCTCCTGTGCGTGGTGGCGGTGTTCTTCGTGTGCAACCTGCTGCCTCTGGTGATCAACATCATCGACACCTACCGCCCCTGGTGGAACTTGTCGATCCTGGTCAACACCAGCAATCTGCTGGTCACGATTAACTCTAGCGTCAACTTCATCATCTACGTCATCTTCGGGGAGAAGTTCAAGCGGCTGTTCTTGGTGCTGTTCTGCAACAATTCGCTGTTCGGAACCGGGAGGGAGTCGCCGGATGGGGCCACGCATGAAGACAGCTTTATGTCGAATGGTAGAGTATTCGAGTTTTTGGAGATATGTTCCGTTGAATTCGAAAAACATGTTTTTAATTAGAGGATAAAGGCGATATCTCCGAAATTGGAGCAATTTTCAAACAGCTGAGGGCAGAAATAGCTTCTACGTGCAAATTTAGTCTCTATTACAGAAACATCGGATCAACTTCATTTTTACACCTTGTTTTACACAATCGTGAAAATTTCAACATTTCAATATTGATTTCGATTTAATGAGCTATCATATTTCTGAAAATTAGTCCCTTTAGTAATTCGAACCTCCGTAAGAAAAATTTGCGCTAAAAAAATGTCCCCGCAGGCTCCTTATTTTTTTTCTTAATTTTTAATATTTTGAATTTTCCACTCCTATGAAAATGACACCATTCTATATTTTCATCTCTAAATACCAAACGAATCAAGAATCCAACCTGAAATTTTCCTAATAGTGCTACAAAGCCGCAAGGAATCGAACTGTGTAAACCGCAAAATGAACTTCCAAACCGTTTTGGAGTTACTTCCCTTTAAATTTGAAAATCGTTTTTTAAATCGTAAAAAAATGGGAAATCGTTCGAAATTTGAAGAACTATCAACAGACGATGGCAGAAATGATTTCTACAGTACAAACTGAGTCTAGAAGTTTTATTTCAAGAAAATTAAATAAACTTCATCTTTACGCCTTATTTTACACCATCGTGAAAATTTCAACATTTTGAAAATTTCAAGCTATCTCGATTTAATTGACTCAAATATTTCTGAAAATTAGCCTCTTTAGTTACTCGAACCTACAAAAGAAAAATCCGGGTCCAGAAATTGTCTCCGTTGGCTCCTGATTTTTTTCTTAATTTTTGAATATTTTGAATTTTCCACTCCTATAAAAATTACATCATTCTATATATTCATCTCTAAATATTAAACTAATCGAGAATCCAACGTGAAATTTTACTGGTTGTGATACAAAGCCGCAAGGAATCGAACTGTGTAAACCGCAAAATGAACTTCCAAACCGTTTTGGAGTTACTTCTCTTTAAATTTGAAAATCGTTTTTCAAATCGTAAAAAAATGGGAAATCGTTTGAAATTTGAAGAACTATCAACAGACGATGGCAGAAATGATTTCTACAGTACAAACTGAGTCTAGAAGTTTTATTTCAAGAAAATTAAATAAACTTCATCTTTACGCCTTATTTTACCCCATCGTGAAAATTTCAACATTTTGAAAATTTCAAGCTATCTCGATTTAATTGACTCTAATATTTCTGAAAATTAGCCTCTTTAGTAACTGGAACCTCCGCAAGAAAAATTCGGGTCCAAAAATTGTCTCAGTTGGCTCCTGATTTTTTTCTTAATTTTTGAATATTTTGAGATTTCCACTCCTATAAAAATGACACCATTCTATATATTCATCTCTAATTATTAAACTAATCGAGAATCCAACGTGAAATTTTACTCATAGTGTTACAAAGCTTCAAGGAATCGAACTGTATAAACCCCAAAATGGACTTCCAAACCGTTTTGGAGTTATTTCCCGTTAAATTTGAAAATCGTTTTTTAAATCGTAAAGAAATGGGAAATCGTTCGAAATTTGAAGAACTTTCAACAGGCCATGGCAGAAATGATTTCTACAGTACAAATTGAGTCTAGAAGCTTTATTTCAAGAAAATTAAAAAAAACTTCATCTTTACGCTTTATTTTACCCCATCGTGAAAATTTCAACATTCTGAAAATTTCAAGCTATCTCGATTTAATTGACTCTAATATTTCTGAAAATTAGTCTCTTTAGTAACTCGAACCTCCGTAAGAAAAATTCGGGTCCAAAAATTGTTTCCGTTGGCTCCTGATTTTTTCTTAATTTTTGAATATTTTGAGATTTCCACTCCTATAAAAATGACACCATTCTATATATTCATCTCTAAATATTAAACTAATCCAGAATGCAACGTGAAATTTTACTGATAGTGCTACAAAGCTTCAAGGAATCGAACTGTATAAACCGTAAAATGAACTTCCAAACGGTTTTGGAGTTATTTCCCGTTAAATTTGAAAATCGTTTTTTAAATCGTAAAAAATGGGATATCGTTCGAAATTTGAAGAACATTCAACAGGCGATGCTAGAAATTATTTCTACAGTACAAATTGAGTCTATAAGCTTTATTTCAAGAAAATTAAATAAACTTCATCTTTACGTCTTATTTTACCCCATCGTGAAAATTACAACATTTTGAAAATTTCAAGCTATCTCGATTTAATTGACTCTAATATTTCTGAAAATTATCCTCTTTAGTAACTCGAAACTGCGCAAGAAAAATCCGGGTCCAAAAATTGTCTCAGTTGTCTCCTGATTTTTTGCTTAATTTTTGAATATTTTGAGTTTTCCACTCACATAAAAATGACATCATTCTATATATTCATCTCTAAATATTAAACTAATCGAGAATCCAACGTGAAATTTTACTGATAGTGCTACAAAGCTTCAGGGAATCGAACTTTGTAAACCACAAAACGAGCTTCCAAAGCGTTTTGGAGTTATTTCCCCTTAAATTTGAAAATCGTTTTTTAAATCGTAAAAAATGGGATATCGTTCGAAATTTGAAGAGCTTTCAACAGCCAATGGCAGAAATGATTTCTACAGTACAAATTGAGTCTAGAAGCTTATTTCAAGAAAATTAAATAAACTTCATCTTTACGCCTTATTTTACACCATCGTGAAAATTTCAACATTTTGAAAATTTCAAGCTATCTCGATTTAATTGACTCTAATATTTTTGAAAATTAGTCTCTTTAGTAACTTGAACCTTCGTAAGAAAAATTCCGGTCCAAAAATTGTCTCCGTTGGCTCCTGATTTTTTTCTTAATTTTTGAATATTTTGAGATTTCCACTCCTATAAAAATGACACCATTCTATATATTAATCTCTAAATATTAAACTAATCGAGAATCCAACCTGAAATTTTACTGATAGTGCTACAAAACCGCACGGAATCGAACTGTTTAACCGCAAAATGGACTTCCAAACCGGTTTGGAGTTATTTCCCGTTAAATTTGAAAAAAGTTTTTTGAATTCGTATAAAAATGCGATATCGCTCGAAATTGGAGGAATTTTCAACAGGCGATGGCAGAAATTGAGTCTAGAAGCTTTATTTAAACAAAATTGAATAAACTTCATCTTTACACCTTTTTTTAAACCGTTTTAAAAATGTCGACATTTTGATCATTTCAAGCTATCTCAATTTAATTGGCTCCCATATTTCTGAAAATTTGCCTGTTGACTAATTCGAACGTCCTTAAGAAGAATCTGGGCTCAGAAAATATCTCCGCTGACTCGATTTTTTTTTTTAATTTTTGAGTTGTCCATTTCTCTGGAAATGACACCATTTTATATATTCGTCTCTAAATACTAAACGAATTGAGAATCCAACGTGAATAGGGGCGGCTTGTCCTATGAGGCAAATGAGGCAATGCCTCAGCAATGAATTTGCGCCGTGTTATTATTTTTACTATTTCTGGCCCATACATTTCTGGCCAACAGAATGTTTTTTTCTCTAATATTTTAAAAATAAACGTGAAAAATTATTGCTATTCTTACCTTAGTAGATGGATGTTAGCTGTTTCGAAGAATTCAGAAGAATCTAGAAGAATCTGAAAGGGTCTGCAGGGATCTGATACGATCTGCAAAAAGATTTTTTCAAATTCTTTAATTTTGTTTACGACTCTTCTTTTCGAATTCTCTTTAAGAGAATTCCTTTCAGATTCTTGCAATCACTTTCAAATTTTTCTAGATTCTTTTAGATTTTGCTAGATTCTTCGAGATTTTGTCATTTTTCCTGGAGGAATCTGAGGGAATCTCAAAAAACGTAGAAGAATCATGAAGAATCTAAAGGATTTTGCAGGACATTGGAGCAATGTGGGAAAATTTGAAGGCAAATGTTATTATTAAAGTCTAGAAAATCCTAGAGTCTGAGGAAATCTAACAAAATTTGAGAGATTCGTAAAGAAACTGAAGCAATTTGAAACAATTTCAAAGAATCTGAGGGAACCTGTGAGAAACTGAGAGAATTTTGAAGAATTTCGAAAAATCAAATCGAGTCTTAAAAAAACTGGAGGAATCTGAAAGAGTTTGGAAGAATCTGAAAGGATCTGGAACGATCTGAACAGAACTGAAAAATTTGAAGGAATCTTGAGGCTTCCTGAAAGAATCTGAATGATTTGAAAAAATCTGAAGGAATTTGACGGAATCTGAGAGAAATTGCGAGTTTGGAAAGAATATGAGGAATTCGGAAAGTATTTGAAGGAATTTGAGGAAACCTGTGGAAATCTGTGAGAATTTCGAAGAATCTAGAAAGATTTGGAAGAATTTGGAAAAATCTGCAGGGATCTGATAGTATCTGCACGGTTTTAAAACCACCTGAAGAGAATTCAAAAATTTTAAAGAATGTGAAACAATCCGAAATAATCTTAAAAAAATGAAAGAATCTGGAAGAATCTGAGGGAATCCAAAAAAATTTGAGGGAATACGATACTAAGAATCGGGAAGAATTAGAAAGAACCAGAGGATCGAAAAGAATCTCAAGAAATCTAGACGAATCTAGGTAAATCTGGCAGAATTTGACAGAATCTAGAAAAATGTAGAAAAAACTGGAAAAATTTGAAAAAGTCTGCAGGGATCTAATATGATCTGCGAAAATTTGAAAGAATCTGAAACCATATGAAGGTGAAAAATTCTTAAAGAATCTGAGAGAATTTAAGATTTTTTCAAATTCTTTAATTTTGTTTACGACTCTTCTTTTCGAATTCTCTTTCGCATTTTTTTTCAGATTTTTTCAAATCAGAAATTCCTAAGATTTTTAAAAAATTTTTAATTCTGTTCAGATTGTTTCAGATCCTTACAAATCCTTTCAAATTCCTGCAGACTCTTTCAAATTTTTCTAGATTCTTTTAGATTTTGTTAGATTCTTCGAGATTTTCTCATTTTTCCTGGAGGAATCTGAGGGAATCTCGAAAAATCTAGAAGAATCATGAAGAATCTAAACATATTTGCAGGGCATTGAAGCAATGTGGGAAAATTTGAAGGCAAATATTATTATTATTATTAAAATCTAGAGAATCCTAGAGTCTGAGGGAATCTACCAAAATTTGAGAGTTTCTTAAAGAAACTGAAGGAATTTGAAGCAATTTGAAAGAATCTGAGGGAACCTGTGAGAAACTGAGAGAATTTTGAAGAATTTCGAAAAATCAAATAGAGTCTTAAAAAAACTGGAGTAATCTGGAAGTATTTCGAAGAATCTGAAAAGATCTGGAACGATCTGAATAAAACTGAAAAATTTGGAGGAATCTTGAGGATTCCTGATGGTCTTTGATAGAATCGAAAAAATCTGAAAGAGAAAATCAGAAAGAAAATTAAAGAATCTGAATGCACTTGAAAAAATCTGAAGGAATTTGAGGGAATCTGAGACAAACTGCGAGTTCGGAAAGAATCTGAAAAATTCGGAAAGTATTTGAAGGAATCGGAGGAAACCTGTGGGAATCTGTAAGAATTTCGAAGAATCTAGAAAGATCTGGAAGAATTTGGAAAAGTTTGCAGGGATCTGAAAGTATCTGCACGGTTTTAAAACCACCTGAATCGAATTCAAAAATTTGAAAGAATGTGAAACAATTCGAAAAATTCCAAAAAAAGAATCTTAAAAAAAATGAAAAAATCTGGAAGAATTTGAGGGAATCCAAGAAAATCTGAGGGAATATGATACTAAGAATCGGGAAGAATTAGAAAGAATCAGAGGGGATCGAAAAGAATCTCATGAAATCTAGACGAATCTAGGTAAATCTGGCAGAATTTGACAGATTCTAGAAAAATGTAGAAAAAACTGGAAGCGATCTTGAAAAAGTCTGCAGGGATCTGATATGATCTGCGAAAATTTGAAAGAATCTGAAACGATATGAAGGTGAAAAATTCTAAAAGAATCTGAGAGAATTTAAGATTTTTTCAAATTCTTTAATTTTATTTACGACTCTTCTTTTCGAATTCTTTTTCGCATTTTTTTTCAGATTCTTTCAAGTCAGAAATTCTCAAGATTCTTTAAAAATTTTTAGTTCTGTTCAGATTGTTTCAGATCCTTACAAATTCTTTCAGATTCCTGCAGACTCTTTCAAATTTTTCTAGATTCTTCTAGATTTTGCTAGATTCTTCGAGATTTTCTCATTTTCCCTGGAGGAATCTGAGGGAATCTCGACAAATCTAGAAGAATCGTGAAGAATCTAAAGGATTTTGCAGGACATTGAAGCAATGTGGGAAAATTTGAAGGCAAATATTACTATTATTATTATTAAAATCCAGAGAATCCTAGAGAGTCTGAAGGAATCTAACAAAATTTGAGAGATTCGTAAAGAAACTGAAGGAATTTGAAGCAATTTGAAAAAATCTGAGGGAAACTGTGAGACACTGAAAGAATTTTGAAGAATTTCAAAAAATCAAATAAAATCTAAAAAAAACTGGAGGAATCTGGAAGAGTTTGGAAAAATCTGAAAGGATCTGGAACGATCTGAATAGAACTGAAAAATTTGAAGGAATCTTGAGGATTCCTGAAAGAGAAAATCAGAAAGAAAATGAAAGAATCTGAATGCACTTGAAACAATCTGAAAGAATTTGAGTGAATCTGAGAGAAAGTGCGAGTTTGGAAAGAACCTGAGAAATTCTGAAAGTATTTGAAGGAATCTGAGGAAACCTGTGGGAATCTGTGAGAATCTCGAAGAATCTAGAAAGATCTGGAAGAATTTGGAAAAGTCTGCAAGGATCTGAAAGTATCTGCACGGTTTTAAAACCACCTGAATAGAATTCAAAAATTTGAAAGAATCCGGAAGATACCTGACGGTGTCTTTGAAAGAATCTGAAAAAAATTTGAAAGAATGTGAAAAAAGGAAAGAATCTGAAAGAATCTGCGGGAATCCAAGAAAGTCTGAGGGAATATGATACTAAGAATCGGGAAGAATTAGAAAGAAGAATCTAGGTAAATTTGGGAGAATTTGAGAGAATCTCGAAAAATGTAGAAAAAACTGGAAGAATATGGAACAGTCTGTAGGGATCTGCAAACATCCAAAGCGATCTTGAAAAATTCTGAGGAAATCTGAGGGAATCTTCAGGAATATTGAGAGAATTTGAAAGTATAATATAAAAAATCGGTAACAAAGTGTATTTTTTCTAGAAACTTTCGCATTAATTTTTCAACATATTGATATTAAAATTTATAGAAAACTTTATATTGATATTTTACCGTTGAGACGTTATAAACGAAGTGAAATGAATAATAAATAGAAATTAAGCCAATTTCAAACTATCCCGTTTTAATGGCTTGTCATATTTTTGAAAATTAATCTCTTTATTAATTCGAACTTCCTTAAGAAAAATCCGGATTCAAAAAATATCTCCGCCGGCTCCAGATTTTTTTCTTAATATTTCCGATACATTCATACTAAACGAATCGAGAATATAGCTTGAAATTTCACTGATATTACGAAAAAAGTTCGAGGAAATGAAGGGTGTGAACCGTAAAACGGACTTTCAAACCGTTTTGGAGTTATATCCCGTTAAATTTGAAAAACATTTTTGATTTCGGAAAAAATCGCGATATCGCTTAAAATTGAGAAGTTTTCAACAACTTAACAACAACAACATTTTTATCCTTTATTTTACGAAAAATTTCAGTTTTGTTTTCACGTCCATTTTTAATTCCTACTATTTAAATTAATATTTGTTTATAATTTTTTCCAATGTATGTTTATTTTTCTGGATAAGCAATATTGATTTATTTACAGGCGATAGGCAAAGCCTGAGACTGCACCGCCAAAACACGACCATCAGCCGCAACGGCATGTCCGGCCGGATGAACGGCTCCCAGAAGAAGCGCTCCAGGGCGTCGAGCCCCGGCCCGTGCGTCTATTACCCCGCAAACCGGGGCAGCAAGGAGATCCCGAGCGCGTACACCACGCAAACGTCGCTCTCCGGGCCGGACTGAGGGAGGAACAGGATGCGGGGTTGGTTGCGAGGCGAAACGTAAGGAAGTACCTGCAGTTTTAGCAAATTCCTTCCCGAATGCCACTTGTGACACTTTCTAGAAATTAATCTCGGCATTTCGATTAAAAGAGCATTCCTCTATTCGGAGTGACATTTGCGACGTTCGGACCCAATTACTGTAGTCCGAGGGAGGAAGGAAGGGATGCAGATGCGAGGATAACCCCTGATAACCCCTAAATGTGATACTTGGACTGTAGAAACTGTTGTGGTAGTGACTAGTTAGATCCTCTTTGTATATAAAGTCTGGACCAATTCTATCCTATCTACAGACATCTTTCTTCTAGTCAATATTTTTAATTGTTGCGATTAGCAAGAGCAGGGCGGGCTTTGGACGCCGGACTGTCACTAATAGCATCACAGGGTATTATTTATACCGCGACTAAGCGCATGTTTAAGGCCGACTCTGATCTGAACTGAACTGAACTGAACTGAACTGAACTGAGCAACAAGATAACAATGCTATATTTCATATCACCGATTTATCAAACACAAAGATCAAAATTCATTGAACACTTCACAGTCGGAGTTGAGCCTTAAGCCGTGTTTACAATAGTACAAAGATTGGCAGCTGCCTAACCTCTCACGCAGCTGTCACGTATTACTTAACCTACATTACAATTGACTCAGCCATGCGCTTTAGTCTTCTTTCAGATCTAGTCTTCACCACACTGCCGTATTTTAGCCCTAATTTATCATCCAAAAATGATATTACTATACTTAAGTTATTTACTTTAGCCCATATCAATCGATACAAATGTATGTATCCTATAGTAATCATACTTCACGTGTCACCGCACATCTTCATCCGTGGGGAAATATAAGCGCTATCTTTTGCAAGCATAAAAGACTATTTTGGTATAAAGTGGATTTGTAATTCGAGAGAGAAAAATCACGTAGCGTCTATCTACAAATTCAGCATTCCTAACCTAATCTTGTACATACAATATTACAATATGTAATCACACGTTAATCATAAGCCTGAAGCACACGATACACGTTCTGTTCCGTTGTACAGTGTACACCCACGTGGATAAAATTTATGCTTATTAGTATCCACCGACCTGAACTAATTTCGCCGCGTTGCCATACATTTAAATTAAAGAGATAAACTCGAAATTACGCGCGGATTAATTTATTGTCGCCGTTATAAATTTCGCCCGAGCGGAATACTTAGCTAAGTCTAGTTTAAGTTGCCCGATTATTTATTTTTGTACCTGGAATGATCACTTCATCACAAGATGTACAATGTATCCGAAAATGAGAAAACAATAAAAATACTTCATGTCTGGCTGCGTTTTTTTGCTTCTGAGTGATTTTATTGGATTCGATAACTCGTCGAGGGATGGATGGGAAATCAGGCGAGGAATTGAAGCCACATAGCGAGAATGAATAATCACGATAGAGAATGCCGGGAATTCCCGGCCAGTGTGATACCGACTCGACTTTCAGGTTATGATTTTGACAGATGAGGTAAATATGGCGCGGCGTCGGATCGTCTCCCTCGTGCCAAATTAGCGTAAGTCGGTGTTTACTGCAGGTGCTGTGATTTATCGCCCTAATCCTCCTGTGTCTCTATATAATCGCCCTTAATTGATTTCGCAAATTTATCGACGGATTCAACTGTCATGCAAAAACATGGATCAAACGAGCTACGCATAACAATTGCACTTCATGAATATTTGTACACTGCGAAGCGCCGAATTATACAATCCGAGTAAATTGTACAAATATTAATATTTTACGGCAGTTATGCAAATGTTGAGCGGAGTTTATCTCTAATTAGAATTCCGGTTTTGGTAACCCTGACACGGTAAGTATTGATGCATTTGTGTGTGTGTGTGGTTGCGTTCGTTAGTAGTGACTTAAAAACGCCGAAAGCAGTGACGCTGAAATTTTCTACAAACAAATTTCGTGTGGGGATGAATATTCAGGCACAATATTAATTCGATAAACATTCTTGTGTTTGAGTAGTCTAGACCAACAGAAGATAAAATCAATCAGTTTCTACGTTCTGATATTTATCTTCATTGTTTTCATTTATTTTTATTGAGATGCATGCGTCAAGTTGTGTTGATCTTAGGAGATGGCGGCGCTGAATCGTGTGATGGAAGCTGACTAAGCTGGAATCAAAACGCTCACCACAATAGGTTCGTCTAGTGCTAGATTTGATAAAAAAATCCGAAAATACGCTATTATAAATAATGAGAACTCGATTCCTTGAAGCTTTCTGGTTCAACGAGCAAATTTTCAGAGCGGAACTACGTCACTTTCACGGCACGAGGATTGGCGTATTCTAAGGGGGAGGTTGCTCGGGCGCCACCTAGGGAATTCTAGCCCGAGAAACGGATTTCTAGTGGGTTAAACTTAACGAAAATATTCAGCTTTTATTTCTTTCCACCAGCACAAAACTAAATAAGAAAACTTTCGGACTAACAAAAAAGATTTTTTTTATTTTAATAGAACATAAGTTCAGAACAGTTCAATAATTCGTGTTGTGGTTTAAAGCATTCGATTTCTTGACACTCCCTACCCAATGTATAAGAATAATGTTATTTCGTAATTAATTTTTAAGGTATCCCAAAAGTGGCTATATTTCATTTTGGTCGTTACGAAAAAGTGGTTGGAATTTTCAAAAAATGTTGCCAAAAATAAATTTTACAAGTTGAAATCAACAAAAAAATCCTTGGTCAATTTTTGAGAATGTACAGCAAATATTAAGCAATGGAGCTTTTGACAAAATACCCCAAAAAATCCAAAAAATTCTAGACTGTATAGACGTCGATGAGCTGATTTGAAAAACATCCTATTGATGGTCCCAGACCAAAATTTTCGCAATTTTCAGTTTCGAAATCAAATTTTCTAATATATCCCAAAAATGACCATATTTGATTTTGGTGATTCTGGACAAGAGGTTGGATTTTTCGAAATAACGTTGTCGAAATTGACTTCTACAAGTCAAAATCAACACAAAATGTCCTTGGGTAATTTTCGAAAGTGATTGGAAAAATGTCAAAAATATCGTTTCAAAACCAGAATTTTTATCGAATATTCCAAAAATGGTCATATGTATTTCATTTTGGTGATTCTGAAAAAATAATTGAATTTTCGAACTGTTGCCGAAAATAACTTCTGAAAATCTAAATCAACAAAAAATGTCGTTGGGTGATTTTATTAAGTGTGCCGAAAAAGGTTCAACATTTTTTAAAAGGGCAGTATTGAAAATATGAGCTTTTGGCAAACTTTCTTAAAAAACACAAGCAAATAATTTTCAAAAATACTCAAAAAAATCTCAAAAATTTCACAAAGGATGAGTATTAAAAAATTGAGCTTTTCGCAAAGTCGACTAAAAATCCACAAAAAACTATAAAACATAAAGATATCGACAATCTGATTCGAAAAACATAGCTTGCAGATGGTTCCATACCAAGAATTCCAAAATTTTCGGTTTCAAAATCAAGTTTTTAAAATATTCAAAAATGGCAATATTTCGTTTTGGTGGTTCCGGAAAAGGGGTTGTAATTTTCGAGGAAACGGTACTGAAAATAACTTCTATAAGTCAAAATCAACAAGAAAATGTCTTTGGGTAATTTTGGAAAATCTTTTGAAAAATGTCAAAAATTTAACGAATTTGCCTAAAAGTCTGCAAAAAATTTTGGGATATAGGTATGGACGACCTAGTTCGAAAAACTTGTCTTCATTCGTGGTTAATTCTGGATGAGTGATCGAATTTTCGAAAGATACGTTTCAAAAGTGCTCGGAACATGGTCAAAAATTCCAAGAGGAGGGGATTTAAAAATACCCAAAAAATTGTGGGATATAAATATCGAAGATCGGATTCGCAGAACATAGTTTGTCTCGGGCCAAGATTTTTGGTTTCAAAATCAAATTTTGAAAAGATAAAATATCCCAAATATTTCATCTTGGCGATTCTGCAAAAAAGTTGCAAGCCTTAAAAATATTTGGGTTGAAAATAATTTGTTTTAAAGCCCAAAAAATTACAATATTTCAGTGTAGATATTGTAAAAAATCTCTTTAGTTAAATTTAGAAAATTGTCGAAAATTGGCTGAAATTTTCATTAGAGGGGAGTATCGAAAAAATTTGCTTTTGAAAATGTTTCCAAAAAATCCGGAAAAATCTTGGAATACAAATTTCGTCGTGCTGATACAAAAAATATACAGTTTTTACGTTCTTAGTGGAACTTTAAAAATATTCGGGTTGAAAATAATTTCGTTTAAAATCCAAAAAATAACATTTCAATGGCGTCCTTGAAAAATGATAGCAATTATCGAAGAAATGACCTCGAAATTGTAAGAAAAGTTTTTAGTTAAATTTTGAAAATTGTCGAAAATTGGTCAAAATTTTAATTTCGAAACCCCTTTTTTTTTGAAAAAAACTGTCTTGAGGTCTTAAGTATTCCTGTTTGGAAAGGATTTTTTATCTTAGCAGGTACTAGCCCCGCCCACCGACCCTCTCTTTTCTTAGGGGGTATGTCATTTGCCAAAATCAGTTTTATCTTAGCAGCTACTAGCCCCGCCCACCGACCCCTTCTTTCCTTAGAGGGTATGTCATTTGCCAAAATCACTCTTATCTTAGTAGGTACAAGACCTGCCCTCTTACCCTGTCTTTTCTTAGAGAGTATGTTATTTGCCAAAATCAGTTTTATCTTAGCAGGTACTAGCCCCGCCCACCCGCCCTCTCTTCTCTTAGAGGATATTTCATGTGCCAAAATCACTGTTATCTTAGCAGGTACTAGCCCCGCCCACCCACCCTCTCTTCTTTTAGAGGATCGCTTATTTGCCAAAATCAGTTTTATCTTAGAAGGTACTAAAAAAAAGAAGTTTTGCTTCTAAAATAGTTGCCCAAAAAATTCCAAAAAAATCTGGGATCTAGATTTCGTCGTGTTGACTCTAAAAACAGCGTATTCAATCGCCCAATGCAAGATTAAAAAATATTCGCTTTGAAAATAATTTGTTTTAAAATAAAAAAAATTACAATATTTCAATGGGTGATTCTGCAAAAGTGATAAGAGCTATGGAAGAAATGTGACCGAAACTGACTTCTGGAGGTCGAAATCTATGAGAAAATCTTTGATTAAATTTCGAAAATTGTCGAAAATTGGCCGAAATTTTTGTCATGAGAAGAAATATCGAAAAAATGTCCTTTTGAAAAAGTTGCCAAAAAAATCCGAAAAAATCCCGGGATACAGATTTCGAAGTGATGATTCCAAAAATATAGTGTTTTTATATTCGGGTTGAAGATGCTTAAATTGTTTTGGAATTCAAAAAATTACAAAATTTCAATGGGATTCTGAGAAAATAATAGGAGTTATCGGAGAAATGAATCCGAAAATAGCTTGTGGAGGTCGAAATTGTAAGAAAATGTCTTTAGTTAAATTTTGAAAATTGGCCTAAATTTTCATAAGGGAGGAGTGTTGAAAAAAATTACTTCTGAAAAAGTTGCCAAAAAATTCCCAAAAAATTCTAGGATAGCGATTTCGTCGTGTTGACTCCAAAAACAGCGTGTTTAAGCAAGGTAAAAAATATTCGGTTTTAAAATAATTAGTTTTAAAATCCAAAAAACTGGGTATTTATGTTTCACAATGTTTCGGTTTTCATTTTGCCGATTGTTCAAATTTTCAATTTCTTAATTTCGCATATTCTGAATCTCCTCAATTTTCTACAAAAGTTTGTAATTTTTCAAAAACCAATCAATTTCTGATTTTTCGAAATTTTAATTTTTGATTTCTTTATTTTTTTTTTGACTAATCGATTTTTCGATTTGCCGATTTTGGAATTATTCGATTATTCAACTTTTCTATTGCCCGATTTTTCAATTTTTCATTTTGTCAATTAGTCAGGTTTTCCATTTTTTAATTTTTGATTTTTTGATTTCTCCGTATTCCAATTTTTCCATTTTTTTTAATTTTTATAATATTAGTTTCATTTTTCTAATGTTTCGAAATTTCAATTTTCCAATTTTTCGATTTCCCGATTTTTTAATTTCATAATTTTGCAATTTTCCGATTTTGCAACCATTTTTTTTATTTTACAATCGTCTGATTTTTCAATTTTTCAATTTTAAAATTACAGAATTTTTCAGTATTGTACTTTTGCAATTTTTTTATTTTCCTATGTTCGAATTCTCCGATTTCTGTATTTTCCAATTTTATAATTTTTTGATTTCTCGAGTTTTCAATATTCATTTTTCCGATTGTTCAAATTTTCAATTTCCCAATTTCTCAGATTCTTACTCTCGTACATTGTCGATAAAAATTTGTAATTTTGGAAATTTTAATTTCTGGTTTCTTTAATTTTTTTCGACTAATCGATTTTTCGATTTGCCGATTTTCCAATTAAGATTGTTCAACTTCTCTATTTCCCGATTTTTCAATTCTTCTTTTTTCGATTAGTCACATTTTCCTTTTTGTAATTTTTGAATTTTTGATTCCTCCGTATTCCAATTTTTCGATTTTTTACTTTTTATAACATCCAATTTCATTTTTCTAGGTTTTAATTTTACAATTTTACAATTTTTCGATTTCTAAATTTTTCAATTTTACAATTTTTCAATTTTGCAGATTCTTAGTTTTCTAAATTTTCTATTTAAATTTTCGAAAACAATTCAATTTCTGATTTTTCAAGATTTTAAATTTTGGATTCTTTAATTTTTCGATTGAACGATTTTTCAAATTTGTCGATTATCCAATTATTCGACTGTTGAACATGCATAATTTCCCATTTCATTTTCAATTTCTCGATTTTTCTATTTCGATTTTGCAACCTTCCAACTTTGCAAAATTTTGAAAATCGTTCAGTTTTTGACTTTTCGATTAGTCGATTTTTCAGTTTTTCGATTTCTCAGTTTTTGTTCAACTTTTCAATTTTTCCATTTTTTGATTACCTATTTGTTTTTTTAATTTTTCAAATTTTGAATTTCAATTTTTCAAGTTTTAATTTTTGAATTTTATAGTTTTGCAATTTTTCGATTTTCAATTTTTGCGTCATTTGTGATTTAAAATTCCTCAATTTTCGAATTTTTCGATTTCTCGATTTTTGAGCTTTTCGATTTTTCAATTTTTCTGCTTTTTAAAGATTTTTCGATTTCTCGATTTTTCAGTTCTTGGATATTTCTCTAATTTTCGATTTTAGATTTTCCAGGTTTTCGTTCGATTTATCGAGATTTCTGTTTCGATTGTTCAATTTCTCATTTTTGGATATTTAATTTTTGTAATTTATCGATTTTTTTTGGTTATAAATTTTTCACTCTTTGTAATTCTAAATTCTCAATTTTTCAGTCTTTCGATTTCCCAATTTTTCGCCATTTGTGTTTTGGAATTATTCGATATGATTTTTTAGTTTTTGATTCCTCAATTTTTGAATTTTTCGGTTTCTCATTTTTTCAAGATTTTTCAATTTTTTTAATTTTACATTTTTTGATCTTCCGACTTTTCGATTTATCAACTTTATTCAATGATTCGATTTCTCGATTTTTAGATTTTCAATTTTGATTTACCGATTTTTCAATTTTGGATGTCTCAATTTTGAGATTTTTCAATTTTTCGATTGTTCGATAGTTACTTTACAATCATCCAATTTTTCAGTTTTGTATTTTGCAATTTTTTTATATTTCAGTTATCCGTTTTTTACAAGTTTCAATTTAATTTTCCAATTTTTCCATTTTTCACTTTTCAATTTTGCGTTCATGCAAAATCGTAAGAACAACTAAACGAGTGAGTAATAAACTAGCAGGCGGGACGTTACACCAATAGAATGCCGCCATTCCGTCACGTGCCAGCGCGCGACCAACCGCAGGCGGCCGCGTGTGCCGCTCTGTCTATTCCCGGCCCGACTAAACCGGCAGTCTCACCTCTCGAATAAATTTAGAAATTAAAAATCGCTTCTCTCTATTCCCAGTCGTGGTCAAAACCTGATTTATTATTCACAGGTTATCTTGACTAGCAACACCTGATAAATATTGTCAGTGTCCCAAGGGTCTAAAATTAACGCAAGGTTTTCGGCCAAGTCGGTTTTATTCGAATTGTATAAATTCCGAGGCGAAGAATGTCGTTAGAGACTATTGTTTGAGAAAACGCTGCACAAACATCCAGAATTAGTTAATAATTATGACCGAGATGACGAATGCGATGCTTGTGCTCCGAATCGGAAGGCCGGAATGGCAATTCTCCCAGGAACAAAACCATTTGCGCTAAATCCTCAAATAATTGAAAATTTTTATCGTTCGTGAGATATTCCGTGGAAACTACAATTACAGTGATGCGTCAGAAGGCCTGGGAAGTTCATTAACACATTCGCTGCCGTTCCCGCGCTAGCGCGTGATGGCGCTCGTTTTGGCAATGCCTCTCACGCTCTAGAGCGTTTCGATGCGTTTTAAATTCAACATGCTGCCATTTACACTGGCACTGGCATAGGAACATGAAATTTAGCCAGGCACTAGCTTAAATATTCTTTTTAAATTTCCCGCTTGCGGTTTTCGATTTTGGACTTAATTGTCAGTCTGACAAAATGAACGACACGGACGAAGTCGAGGCTGGGCCTTCGGCTCCAAAACGTATGAAAATCTCACAAAATAATAAAAGAGCTAGCACAAAGAAGTTTCTTACTGATGACGAACTTCAGGCCATCTTAGAAGCGAGTAGTGATAGTGACGTTGACATCTACTTGAACGACGGAAGTGAAGATTCCTCGTCGGAATCTGGTGACGAAGATGAGAGTATTTTTGATTTTCAACAAACTCAGACTGTTAGTACCAACAAGGACGAATTTCAATGGACAGAGGATTCAGGCTCTATGAAATCAGTACAATTTACCAAAGAAGAGAAAATGCTTATTCCAATTCCTGGTAAGGAGCCGATAGATTTTTTCATGATGTTTTTGACTCATGAGTTTCTGGAAAGCATAGTAGAGCAGACCAACATATATGCAACGGAAGTTTTTTTATCCAAAGGAACTAAAGAAAAATCCAGAATAACTAACTGGAAAGAAACGACAAATGAAGAAATGATCGTCTTCTTGGGATTACTCTTGCACATGGGTAACATTAGAATGAGTAGATTGCAGGATTATTGGAAGACAGACCCACTGTTCAATATAAATATTTTTCATTCTAGTATGAGTAGAAATAGATTTTTACTAATAATGAGAACGCTCCATTTTGCAAAAAATCCAGAACCCGGTGAGGCAGTTCCCCAAGACAGATTGCATAAAATTAGACCACCCGTACGTTTTTTCAATGAAAGAATGAGCAAAATATTTTATCCTGGCAGAGAGTTGAGCCTAGATGAGTCCATGATGTTGTGGCGCGGTAGACTGGTATTTCGTCAATATATAAAAAACAAACGACATAAATACGGAATAAAATTGTACATGCTAACCGACCCTAATGGAATTATTTTAAAATTCATGGTGTACACAGGTTCACTGGATGATTGCGGCGGAAAAGGTCACACTGAAAAAGTTGTTCTGCATCTTTTAGATGGCAAGTTAAATGTTGGACACTCTTTATACATGGACAACTTTTATAATAGTCCCGCTCTTGCCAAAACGTTGCTGAAGCAAAACACACATTGCACAGGCACACTCCGTATTGACCGAAAAGACTGTCCAACTGAAGTCAAACAAAAAAAATTAAAGCGAGGTGAAACTATTGCAAGATATTCAGGGAGTATATTAGTTGGCAAATGGAAAGACAAGAGAGATGTGTGCTACATATCTAATGAATATGAGAATACTATGCTAAATGTCACAAACAGAAGAGGAGATACTAGAGAAAAGCCTCTGCCAATAATCCAATACAATACATATATGGCAGGAGTAGATAGGCAAGATCAATTATTATCGTATTATCCATGCGAAAGGAAAACTATAAGGTGGCCAACTAAAATTTTCGTTCATATTCTTCAAATGATGCTAATAAATGCTCACGGACTTTACAATAAATACTCGGGTAAAAAAATGAATTTATACGATTTTAGAGTTGCGGTAATACGCAAATTGCTACCAACACAAACTGTTGTGCAAGAAAATCAGCCAAAACTTGACGCACATTATTTGGTCAAGCGTGAGGAGAAAACATCGTCTGGGAAAATAAAGAGAAAGGCGTGTAAGACGTGCTACAAAAAGAATAAGCGCACGGATACAACATACGTCTGCCAGAAATGTCCAGGTCTTCCAGGCTACTGCCTCGATTGTGCAACGCTTACACACGTATAATCAATTTTTTATATGAATATTTCGAATTTTTGTTTATTTGAAGTTGTTTTTAGTTTTCGTTTTGCAATATAACAAATGTTTTTGTTAAGTTTTGTTTGTTTTACTAATTTTTGTAATAAAATGGAGAGATTTTATTTATTTATTTTTTGTTTCTTTCGTTATTCATATCATGTGTTGAAGCAAACTAATTTCTAAAATTTAACGCTCTTGCGCGTTGGGCGGCATTGGGTATGCAGTTTTCATTACCAGTGCCAGTCACGCTCAGGCGCGTTAATTTTCCAAAATTTCTAAAACTTGTTTTTTTTGTGTCCAGTACACTTACTACTTCCTTCAAGTGTTTATTTCTGCAAAATTTTGAAAATTCGTTCAAAAACTGAATTCGGCCCCTTGGGACTGATTGTTCCTAAAAGGTGGCAGCGAATGTGTTAAGTGCAGCTGCAGCCCGACGACTCGTTTTTAATTTATAAAATTGGAGCGGAATGTAAAGTGCTTATATCGAATTTTGCTTTGGAGGGCTTAGCACGTATTTACTGTCGAAATGTGACTTTAAATTGAAATATGAACGATGGGGGATAGGTAGCCGTTTTAATCAGAGGAAAGTGTATTTACACAATTTTGGAGTCATTAAGAACGTTGTTTAAAGAAGGCTTTCGTATATTTTTAATGCTGTAGTAAATAACTTCCAAGGATGTTTTGGAGGAATGTCGTCGCCGAAAAAACGGGGAATTTAAGTCGTTTTTAATTAATCAAAAGTTAAATGGGACGACCATTAAGAATGCGTGATGTGCTAGATGCAATCAACGCACTTTGTCTTGGGAGTAATTTACGCTCGGAGAAAATGATTTAGAAACGTTTTATCGGACTGGACTCCACCCAACTAAGATTATTTTTTTCGGCTCCAAAATGTCTTAGGATTCTGGATTTGTGAGGCAAATTTAATGATTTTTGAATCGAACCCACGTATTGTATAAGCTAACAAGTGCGTAATTTATTGCTGAAAGTTTGTTAACTTTCTCTAATGGAGCCACATTATTTATTCAAATTAACAAGTAGGATGTTCTAAAAAAAGAAAGGGAAAGAGCGTTGTAAATTAACTAAGAGTTACTTGACGGTGTATTAAATCTTTTGTACGCTCTTTTTGTGCCACAAAATCAACGAAAATGCAAAAACGGCGCTTGTCAAAAATCAAATTCAAAACACAAAATTCGTCTATTTCGGTTGACTGTGAGCCGTACTGTAAATGCATAGTTGGCTTGATCACTTTTATATATAGCGATACTCAATTTGCATAACAACATAGCTGCGAACGCCGCTAAAAAGAATTTTGTTTGTTGAAAAATTAAAATAAGAACTAATAATTTAGAAAATAAAATCGATTAAAAACAAATGATTATATCTCAAATTTTTTTAGGATTTTTTTTGAAACTTTTTCGGAAGCAGAATTTTTCCCTTATGAAAATTTGGTTTTATTTTCGATAATTTTCAAAATTCAACTAAGGCATTTTCTTATAGATTTCCAGAAGTTGGTTTCAGAATAATTTCTTGGACATCGTTCTTCAGAATCGCTTTTATAATCACTAAAATACTGCAATTTTTGGATTATAAAACAAATTATTTTCAGATCGAATATTTTTTAACCTTGCACTGGAAGCATAAACACGCTATGTTTTTGGAATCAGCACTACTAAATCTACATTCCAGAATTTTTTGACATTTTTTGAGCAAGTTTTTCAAAAGCAATTTTTGACAATTTTCGAAAATTAACTAAAGACTTTTTCTTATAGATTTTGACCTCCAGAAGTTGGGTTCAGACTCATTGGTAGTAGTTGCCCACATAAGAATGATTTTGACAAGTGAAATACTAATATAGGACTAGAGTAGCTGTTAAGGCGAAAAATTATCCAAGAAACTCGACTTGTTTCAATGATTATGCTTCAAAGGCGAGGAAGGCTTGTCTAAATACCTTTATATGAATTGGATGATAAAAAACAATCCAAAATAAAAAAATCCTAATTTGAATTTTGAAAAATCGAGAAATCAAAAAATTATAAAATTGGAAATTCGAGATATCGAAGAATTGGAACATTGCAAAAATAAAAAAAATACAAAATTACAACACTGAAAAATTCTGTAAGTTTAAAATTGAAAAACTGAAAAGTCAGACAATATTGTAAAATAAAAAAAAAATTAAAATTGAAAAATTGCAAAATTATGAAATTGAAAAATCAAAAATTTAGAAAATTGAAAATCGAAATTTTGAAATATTAAAAATCAAAAAATTAGAAAATCGAAACAATGAAATCCGGATAATCGAAAAAATTAAAAATCGAAAAATCGGGAGTTAGAAAAGTTGAGCAATTGAATAATCGGTAATCAATAAAAAAATCGAAAAATCAAGAATGGAATTGAAACGATTTTAGAATTTTTTCGTTTTTCAATTTTTGGATTTTTAAACTTTTTCATTTGTTCGATTTTTCAATTTTTCAATTTTTAATTTTTCAATGTTTAAATTTTTCGTTTCCTCATTTCTTCGATTTACAATCTTCCAATATTTCAATTTTCAGTACAGTTTTTTGACTTTACAATTTGGACGATTCTGTAATTTTTCGATTTTACAAGTTTTAGGTTTTCCAGTTTTTCGATTCACTAATTTTAAAATTGAAAAACTGAAAAATCAGACAATATTGTAAAATAAAAAAAAATCAAAGTTGAAAAATTGCAAAATTATAAAATTGAAAAATCAAAAATTTAGAAAATTGAAAATCGAAATTTTGAAATATTAAAAATCAAAAAATTAGAAAATCGAAACAATAAAATCCGGATAATTGAAAAATCAAAAATTTTAAATTCATTAATCGAAAAAATTAAAAATCGAAAAATCGGCAGTTAGAAAAGTTGAGCAATTGAATAATCGGTAATAAAAATAAAAATCCAAAATAAAAAAAATCGAAAAATCAAGAATGGAATTTAAACGATTTTAGAATTTTTTCGTTTTTCAATTTTTGGATTTTTAAACTTTTTCATTTGTTCGATTTGTCAATTTTTAATTTTTCAATGTTTAGATTTTTCGTTTCCTCATTTCTTCGATTTGCAATCTTTCAATACTTCAATTTTCAATACAGTTTTTTGACTTTACAATTTGGACGATTCTGTAATTTTTCGATTTTACAAATTTTGGGTTTTGCAATTTTTCGATTCACTAATTTTAAAATCGAAAAAGTGCGAAATTATAAAACTGAAAAATCAAAAACTTGAAAAGCTTGAAATAGAAATTTTGAAATATTAAAAATCAAAAAATTAGAAAATCGAAACAATGAAATTGGGATAATGGAAAAATCAAAAATTTAAAATTGACTAATCGAAAAAATAAAAAATCGAAAAATGAGGAGACAGGAAATTTGAACATTGTAAAATTGAAAAATTGAGAAATCGAAAAATAAAAAATTGAGAAAATTGCCTATTCGAAAAAATGCAAATTTGAAAAATCAGGAGATAAAAAAATTCAACAATCGAGTAACTGAATAATCGACAAATTGAAAAATCGACTAATCGAAAAATTAAAAATCAAAAAAATTGAAAAATTTGGAAATCGAAAAACCCAAACTTTTAAAAATTGAAAAATGGAAAAAATAAAATCAAAATTAAAAAATCGATAAAAATTAAATATGGAAAATTGAAAAATTAATATCGAAAATTCAAAAAATCAAAAAAGGCAAAATTGAAAAGTTGAACAATCGGAAAACTGAGACATCGAAAAAATAAAATTCGAAAAAACGTTAAATAGAAAAGTCGAGCAATGGCATAATTGAAAAATCGGCAAATCGAAAAACCGACTAGTCGAAAAAAATGAAAGAAACCAAAAATTAAAAATTCAAAAAAATGAGGAATATTTAGAAAATTTCTAAATTTTTATCGAAAATTTAGGAGATTAAAAATCTGTGAAATTGAGAAATTGAAAATTTAAACAAACGGAAAAATGAAAATCGAAAAATCGTGAAATCGAAAAATTGGAAAATTGGAAAACTGAAGAACCCAAAATTGGAAAAGTGGAAGTGAAAATTACAAAAACTAAAAAATCGAAAACCTAAAAATTGAAATATGTATTTCAAAATTTTGACCAAAACATTGATAGAAATTGCAAAATTGGGAAATTGAGAAATTGAAAAATCAAGAATTCGAAAAATCAAAAGATGGAAAATTGGGAAATCAAAAAATTGAAAACCCGAAAAATTCACTCATCCAAAAAAGGAAAAATCGTGAAATAGAAAAGTTGAAATGAATAATCGAATAATTAGATAGATAATAATTGGCAAACTGAAAAATTGACTAATTGAAAAAAATTAAAGAATCCAAAAATTAAAAATTTGAAAAATGAGGAATTGAATGGTTTTCCAAAAATCCCAAATTTTGATAGGAAATTTGGAAGAATCAAAACCTGCGAAATTAGGAAATTGAGAAATTAAAAAATTGCAAAATTGTAAAAATTAAAAAACCGAAAAACTGGAATAAGGAAAAATCAAACAATCAAAAATTGAGAAAGCGAAAAGTTGACTAAAAAAATTCCAAAAAAAATCGAAAATTGAAAAATCGAAAAATCGAAAGAGAAAATTTGAACAATCAAATAGAGAATTTAAAAAAATCGGGAAATGAATGGTTTTCGAAATTTGTGCTCGAAATTTTGTTCGAAACATTGAAAAATTAAGAAATTGTGAAATTGGGAAATTGAGAACTTGAGAAATTTAAAATTGGAGAACTAAAAATTTGAACTATCGAGAAATCCAAAAAAGGAATTGAAAAATCGAGACACCTAAAAACTGAAAAATCGAAAAATTAAAATAGAAAATCAAAAAACGACAAATTGTAATACAGAAAATTCAAAAAATCAAAAACCAAAAATTGCAAAGTTGAACAATCGAAATACTGAGAAGTCAAAAATTGCAAAGTGGAAAAAATTAGAAACTGAGAAATCGAAAAACTGAAAAATCTAAATTAAACGATTTTCAAAATTTGCAAAACTGTAAGGTTGAAAAATCGAAATTCGATACGCGATCACGTGGCAGCTTGCGGTTGGTCGCCGCGTTGTCACCTGACGGAATCGCGACATTCTATTGGCACATTCGCCTCGCCTACTACACTATCACTCATTTGCATTGTTTCTTACGATTTTGCATTTTTCTTCGGTTTGTGTTGGTCGGGAGCGTTTTTGCTGCATCGATCCGGTGCTCCCCATTTCAAAGAGAGACTCTATAAATATTTCCCTGATCCTTTGTCATGTTAACGAACTTCCTGCTCCAATTTTTATTGTCTGGATTAGCATCGTCCATCACTTAAGCCGGACTAACTTCTGGTAAAAAGTGAATGGGAACATAGTTCCAATAAAATTAGCACCTCAGGGGTCCACAGGGTTTAATAAAGTGAGGTCGTAGACTAGACGTTAAAACCCATTTCGTGTCTCTCCCAAGGCGTCTGATGTGTCTACTTGTACAATTTCCGCATTGCTTGCCTCACTATGTGCAGTTTATGGAGGGTTTTTATTATTCTTATGCACCGATAAGCAAACTGAGAATAAACGGAGGACAATGGGGCGATGGAAGTTGATGGTTTCTTTGCTGTCTGGGGGTAATTACCGACAACTGGTTAATGGAAGGGCAACGACTGGAAGCTAGCAAGTCATTTAGCAAAATAAAGGGTCAACAATCGTATAAGGGGAACGTTGACACCAATGACACATGTGTTAATATTAATACAGTAAAACGTAAGTGCTGGGCATAACCGTAATAGTCCGATTTCAATTCAAATAGCTCAGTATGTGTCTAGGATTTTGACACTTAGTATTTATCTTTCCGGAGGGTGATTTTTCTCTACCTTAATGCACACCCTTTGGCATGAATGATTGATCTTCCGTTCCGCCTATGAGTGCTTAATCCTTTTAAGCCGACATTATAATTACGAAGAATTAATACCCTAATAACCGATCAATAAGCAATTTTGAGCATAACTCATTTTTCCGGGGAAATTGTCGATATTTTTCGTCCGAAAAGGAAGATTAATTAACGTGTATAAATCAATCTGGCCTTAATAACATGTGATGAATTTTATAAGTACCTTCAATTACTTACCAGTTATCTCCAGCCATTGCTCTTTCGGAATCGGATCCCGTTGTTGGTTTAGTGGCCAAATCGGGCTATTTAAGGGTGTGGGGACAAAAAATCTGCACAAATTTCAAACTAGAATAACTGTATTATAAAAGCATGTATTAATAACGTGATCAACAACATTTATAAAAACAACTTTAAAGAACACAATCTGCACCATATCTGCTTGCTTTACGAATTTTTGTTTTAACACGGCGCATTAAATTTGTAAAAGCCGATATTTTTGTTTGCCGTATTTTCAGCAGTATAGGCTTCTTTAATTCTGCATGTGTCGAGGCTTCCCATCCGTTTTCGTACACATTCCTCTTTAGGTTTCTCCAAAAACGTTCAATTGGGCGTAGTTGAGGTACGTTGGGAACATTTTTGTCCTTAGGGATAAAATTAATGTTTAACTCATTATATGCAGCAATAACGTTAGCTGCGTAATGAGCTTTTGTCATGTCTGGCCAAAATACAAAATTGCCATCCGAATGCCTTTCTCTTATAAAGCGGACAAGTCGAGACCTAATGCACTGTTTTTCATAAATATCTGCATTAACAGAATTTCCAGATGGGCAAATAAACGCAGTAGAATGTCCACGTGAAGAAATGGCCAACCAGACCAACAACTTGGACTGAAATTTTTTATGACGTTTTAATTTCACTTTATCATCTACTTCTTCTCCTTTCTTGCAATAGAAATGTTTATTGTTAGCAGTATCGCTACCATCAAAAGTGAAGTAGGATTCGTCATCCATGATTATTTCAGTTCCATTTGAGGGGGAAAAAGCGGATTCAGAAAGATGCCTTAATTTTCGTTTTTGTTCCAGCTTTTGTTTTTCTGAATATTTGGGGGCGGATTTTCGCGTTGCAAGCTTGACATTGTTCTCCTTTAATATGTTGCTAACATACTTTTTGTCAATTTTAAATTTCCGTCCAAGCTTTCTTAGTGAAACACCAAGTTTACCGTGACTTTGATTGACTAAGGCTTCTCTCTTCTTCTGGGGCATTTTTCTTGCTGGTCTTCCGCTTCCTACTTGTCTTTCTATCGAATTCCCATTCTCTACTCTTCTGCAAATGCTATAAGTTGTCCTTTTTGATATGCCCACTTGGAAGAAGTGATTAACGGTGAATGACTTTTTTAAATGCATATGCCTTCTATAAAATTCGGCAATCACACATCGGCGATCATTTTCATTTAAGTGTTCCATTATTACAAAAAATATTGAAACTTTCAAAAGGAACTAGGCATAACAATTTTTAACAACTGTCAAAAAATGTCATAACGTCAACTGTCATTTTTCTCAAAGCTAACTCGATTTTCGGTAAATTAAAATTTGTGCAGATTTTTTGTCCCCACACCCTTATCTTATGCGCTTAAGATAGCTGCAGGTCTGTACTCGGCGGTTTTGTGTGCTATCGATTTTGTAATAAAGGGCAATTATTACGAATTTCGGCGTTTAATGAAAAACTTTGTGTAATGATGAGGGTGAACACCCTCGATGCAAATGAGAAAATGTGAGTTTCGTATAAAGCAATAAACTGGCGAGAAGAGGTGGTAATTAAAACGTAACACTTATTTTTTAAGGGTGTTATTAAATTTTATGTTTGCGATAAATTATCTTGGGAAAAAATTTGACGCCCGCGGACGGGAAAATTTCGGACTTTTAATGAAGTGTGGGGGTTTCTTGGGATAGGTTAATTAAAAGAAAAAATCGACGTTGGCAAGTTTTTGCGAGGAGCAAATCCCATTTCGATGGCAAAAAATTCTGGGGTCCGAATTAAACGCTGACCCGATTTTTTGCCATGTTGGAGGAAATTAAAAAATAGATTAATGTTATTTGGTTATCATTTTTTGTTTTTTCGTATGATTTTTTTCTGTCGTTCGATTTTCGTTGTTTTTTCCGTCTTGTTCAATTTTTGTCTTAAATATATCCCGAAGTCTACTGAAAAATTCTTCTCAACTTTGAAATCAAATCTAATTTCTCTCTTGTTTGACCCTTCAACTCGATAAAATTTCAAAAAATTAAATAAAAACATCCGAATACTTTGTTAAAATTGGTGGAGGCGCCAGGATAAATTAGCATCTTTTTCTGTCAATTAAAAAATATCTAAAAAATTGGTCGAAATTAATTCAACTGAACTTCCTCGTCCCTGAAGTACAGTCCAACAAATTCTGTTTCTAAGAAAAATTATAGGTTTCATCTTCTTAAAAAAAAGACAATTGGAGCCCCTGAGAAGGTTTCACATTCTTGAAAAATTCAGTTGGGACCTCCGAGAAGGTTTCACTTTCTTTAAAAAACGGCAATTCGGGGCTTTGAGAAGGTTTCAGATTCTTAAAAAATGGCAGTCGGTCTCCCGAGAAGGTTTCACAATGTTAAAAAACAAAGTTGGAGTCCCTGAGAAAGTTTCACATTCTTAAAAAAATTAGTTGGGGGTCCTGAGAAGGTTTCACATTTTTAGAAAAAACAGTTGGGGGGCCTGAGAAGGTTTCATTTTCTTCAAAAAAGACAGAGAAATCCCGGGAAGGTTTTACATTCATAAAAAACATATGGAACCGTCCAAGAAGGTTCCACATTCGCAAAAAACATTTGAGCCCCCCTGCGAAGGTTTCAGCTTATTAAAAAAAAAAGACAGTTGGGACTCCCGAGAAGGTTTCACCTTCTTAAAAAAAATCAGTTGGGAAACGCGAGAAGGTTTTACTTTTTTTTAAGACAGTTGGAGGCCCTGAGAAAGTTTCACATTCTCAAAAAAAATTAGTTGGGGGTCCTGAGAAGGTTTCACATTTTTAGAAAAAACAGTCGGGGGGGCTGAGAAGGTTTCATATTTTTCAAAAAAGACAGTTAGAGACCCCGGGAAGGTTTTACATTCATAAAAAACATTTGGAACCGTCCAAGAAGGTTTCACATTCGTAAAAAACATTTGAGCCCCCTGAGAAGGTTTGAGCTTCTTGAAAAAAGAGAGGTGGGACTCCCGAGAAGGTTTCACCTTATTAAAACAAAAATCAGTTGGGGCCCCCGAGAAGGTTTCACTTTTCTTCAAAAATAACAGTTATAGGCTCTGAGAAGGTTTCAGATTCTTAAAAAAAGTCAATTAAGGCTCCCGAGAAGGTTTCAAAATCTTAAAAAAACAGTTGGAGGTCTTGAAGAGGTTTCACATTCTTACAAAAAAGAGTTGGGGGCCCTGAGAAGGTTTCATAATCTTCAAAAAAGACAGTTAGAGCAGCTGGGAAGGTTTTACATTCTTAAAAAAACATTTGGGACCCCCCAGTTTCAGATTCGCAAAAAAAACATTTGAGCCCCCTGAGAAGGTTTCAGCTTCTTAAAAAAAAATCAGTTGGAGGTTCTGAGAAGGTTTCATATTCCTAAAAAAACAGTTGGGGGTCCTGAGAAGGTTTCACATTCTTAAAAAAAACTGTTGGGGGCTTTAAGAAGGTTTCATATTCTTAAAAAACACAGTTAAAGCCCCCGGGAAGGTTTTACATTCGCAAAAAAAAACATCTGAGCCCCCTGAGAAGGTTTAAGCTTCTTAAAAATAGCCAGTTGGGACTCCCGAGAAGGTTTCACCTTCTTAAAAAGAAAATAAGTTGAAAGCCCCGAGAAGGTTTTATTTCTTTTTTTTTTAAGAGAGTAGGGGGCCCTGAGATATTATCACAATCTTACAAAAAAAGTTGGGGATCACTTGGGACCCCCCGAAAAAGTTTTCACTTTTTAAAAAAAAAATTACAGTTTGGGGCTCTGAGAAGATTTCAGATTCTTTAAAAATTCAGTTGAGACCCCCGAGGTTTCACCTAAAAAAAGAGACAGTTGGAGTTCTTGAAAAGGTTTCACATTTTTAAAAAACTGTTGAGGGCCCTGAGAAGGTTTTATAAAAAAAAAACACAGTTAGAGCCCCCGAAAAGGTTTTACATTCGTAAAAAACATTTGGGACCGTCCAAGAAGGTTTCACATTCTCAAAAAAAACATTTGAGCTCCCTAAGAAGGTTTCAGCTTCAAAAAAAAGCCAGTTGGGACTCTCGAGAAGGTTGCACCTTCTTAAAAAAAATCTGTTGGGACCCGCGAGGTTTTACTTTTTTTTAAGACAGTTGGAGGCCCTGAGAAGGTTGCACAATCTTACGAAAAACCGTTGGGGTCCCTGAGAAGGTTTCACATTTTTAAAAAACCAGTTGGGGATCAGTTGGGACCCCCGAGAAAGTTTCACTTTTTTTTTTAAATGACAGTTCGGGGCTCTGAGAAGATTTCAGATTCTTAAAAAAATACAGTTAGGGCTCCCGAGAAGGTTTCACAATCTTTAAAATAATAGGTGGAGTCCCAGAGAAGGTTTCACATTTTTAGAAAAAACATTTGGGGGGCCTGAGAAGGTTTCATATTCTTCAAAAAAGACAGTTAAAGGCCCCAGGAAGATTTTACATTCGTAAAAAACATTTGGGACCCTCCAAGAAGGTTTCACGTTCACAAAAAACCATTTGAGCTCCCTGAGAAGGTTTCAGCTTCAAAAGAAAGCCAGTTGGGACTCCCAAGAAGGTTCCACCTTTTTAAAAAAATCAGTTGGAACACGCGAGACTTTTTTACTTTCTTTTTTAAGACAATTGAAGGCCCCGAGAAGGTTTCACAATCTTACAAAAAACAGTTGGGTTCCCTGAGAACGTTACACATTCTTAAAAAAACATTGGGGATCAATTGGGACCTCCGAGAAGGTTTCACTTAAAAAAAAAATGACAGTTCGGGGCTCTGAGAAGGTTTCAGATTCTTAAAAAATTCAGTTGAGACACCCGAGGTTTCACCTAAAAGACGAGACAGTTGGAGTTCTTGAGAAGGTTTCACATTCTTAAAAAACTGTTGGGGGCCCTGAGAAGGTTTTATAAAAAAAACACAGTTAGAGCCCCCGAAAAGGTTTTACAACCGTAAAAAACATTTGGGACCGTCCAAGAAGGTTTCACATTCTCAAAAAAACGTTTGAGCCTCCTGAGAAGGTTTCAGCTTCAAAAAAAGCCAGTTGGGATCCCCGAAAAGGTTCCACCTGTTTAAAAAATCGGTTGGGACCCGTGAGAAAGTTTTACTTTTTTAAGACAGGTGAAGGCCTTGAGAAGGTTTCACAACCTTACAAAAAACTGTTGGGGTCCCTGAGAAGGTTACACGTTCTTAAAAAAATAGTTGGGGATCAGTTGGAACCCCCGAGAAAGTTTCACTTTTTTTTTAAATGACAGTTCGAGGCTCTGAGAAGGTTTCAGATTCTTTAAAAATTCAGTTGAGACTCCCGAGGTGTCACCTAAAGAAAAGACAGTTGGAGTTCTTGAGAAGGTTTCACATTCTTAAAAAACTGTTAGGGGCCTTGAGAAGGTTTTTTAAAAAAAACACAGTTCGAGCCCCCGGAAAGGTTTTACAATCGTAAAACACATTTGGGACCGTCCAAGAAGGTTTCACATTCTCAAAAAAACATTTGAGCCTCCTGAGAAGGTTTCAGCTTCAAAAAAAAGCCCTTTGGGATCCCCCAAAAGGTTCCACCTGTTTAAAAAAAATCAGTTGGGACCCGTGAGAAGGTTTTACTTTTTTTTAAGACAGTTGGAGGCCTTGAGAAGATTTCACAATCTTACAAAAAACAGTTGGGGTCCATGAGAAGGTTACACGTTCTTAAAAAAACAGTTGGGGATCAGTTGGGACCCCCGAGAAAGTTTCATTTTTTTTTTTTAAATGACAGTTCGAGGCTCTGAGAAGGTTTCAGATTCTTTAAAAATTCAGTTGAGTCTCCCGAGGTGTCACCTAAAGAAAAGACAGTTGGAGTTCTTGAGAAGGTTTCACATTCTTAAAAAACTGTTGGGGGCCCTGAGAAGGTTTTATAAAAAAAAACACAGTTAGAGCCACCGAAAAGGTTTTACATTGGTAAAAAACATCTGGGACCGTCCAAGAAGGTTTCACATTCTCAAAAAAACATTTGAGCCTCCTGAGAAGGTTTCAGCTTCAAAAAAAAAAGCCAGTTGGGACTCCCGAGAAGGTTTCACCTTCTTAAAAAAAATCAGGTGGGTTCCGCGAGAAGGTTTTACTTGTTTTTAAGACAGTTGGACGCCCTGAGAAGGTTTCACAATCTTACAAAAACAGTTGGGGTCCCTGAGAAGATTTCACCTAAAAATAAAAGACAGTTGGGGGCTCTGAGAAGGTTTCACAATCTTTAAAAAAACAGTTGGATTCCTTGAGAAGGTTTCACATTCTTAAAAAAGATTTGGGAGCCCTGAGAAGGTTCCATATTCTTAGAAAAACACAGTTAGAGCTCCCGGAAAGGTTTTACATTCGTAATAAATATATTTCGGACCGTCCAAGAAGGTTTCACATTCTCAAAAAAACATTTGAGCCCCCTGAGGAGGTTTCAGTTTCTTAAAAAAGCCAGTTGGGATTGCAGAGAAGGTTTCACCTTCTTAAAAAAATCACTTGTGACCCCCGAGAAGGTTTTAATTTATTTTTTTTTTTAAAGACGGGGGACCTGAGAAGGTTTCAGATTCTTAAGAAAGACACTTAAGACTCATGGCAAGGTTTCACAATCTTACAATAAAACAGTTGGACTGCCTGCGAAGGTTTCACATTCTTAAAAAACAGTTAGGGATCAATTGGGGAGAAGGTTTCATTTAAAAAAAAATTACAGTTCGGAGTTCTAAGAAGATTTCAGATTCTTAAAAAAAACCAGTCGAGAAGGTTTACAATCTTAAAAAAAAAATTGGACTGCCTGAGCAGGTTTCACATTCTTAGAAAGAGACAGTTAGGCCCTCGGGAAAGTTTTACATTCGTAAAGAATATCTGGAACCCTCCAAGAAGTTTCACATTCGCAAAAACATTTGAGCCTCCTGAGAAAGTTTCAGCTTCCTAAAAAAACAGTTGAAACTCCCGAGAAGGTTTCACATTCTTAAAAAAAATATATTTGAGAGCCCAGAGAAGGTTCCACTTTTTTCTTTAAAAAGTCAGTTAGGGCCCCTGAGAAGGTTTCAGATTTTTAAAAATAGCCAGTCAGGGCTACCGAGAAGGTATCACAATTTAAAAATAAGACAGTTGGGTGTCCTGAGAAGGTTTTACAATCTTAAAGAAATTTGGGGCCCTGAGAATATTACTTTTTCTTTTAAAAAAGACAGTTAGGGCCCCCGGGAAGCTTTTACATACGTAAAAACGTTTGGGACCCTCCAAAAAGGTTGCACGTCCGCAAAAAATATTTGAATCCCTTGAGAAGGTTTCACCTTCTTAAAAAAAATCAATTGGGACCCCCGAGAAGGTTTCAGTTTTTTTTTAAAGACAGTTGGGGCTTCAGATTCTTTAAAACACAGTTGATAGCCCCTAGAAAGTTTCTTTAAAAAAAGACAGAAGAGTCCCCCCAGAAGGTTTCATGCTCTTAAAAAAAAAAGTTGAAGCAACCTAGAAAAAAAAATTCACATTTTTTAAAAGTAAAGAAACGCAGCGCTTGAGAAGGTTTCACATTAAATAAACAGTTGAGGCCCCCGAGAGAATTTCATCATCTTAAAAGAAAGCTATGTAGTTGAGGCCCCTGAGGATATTTCATATTCTTAAAAATTGTTTCGAAAATTATTTTGACAGAAATACCTTCGCCCTTGAAGTGTAGTTCGACAATCTAGTATTATAAAATTTGATTTTGCGATTTTCGTTTTGTACTAACGCTCAGGAAGGAAAAAAATGCATTGATTCTTAATCCTTACAAAATTTCACATAAGATGGACATCTCATGGGACTGAATTGAGACATTTTAATATTGTACTAAAAATGGTGGATGCGCCGGGATAAATGTTTCCCTCTTTTATTTAAAGAGGTATAGCGAAAATAAGAACAGATTCGTGACTACAAGATAATTTCAAAATTAATTGACCACTTATTTGACATACCAGTATTCAAAGAACATCTGTTTAAATAGTAGATTCACCAGTTTATAGAGAATTTTTTTTTCGGACCAATTTAAATAAATAACCTTACTAATATTTTGGTAAAATTGGTGAAGACACTAAGATAAATTAGCAAATTTTTCTGTTAAATCAAAAAATATCCAAAAAATAAGCCCAGATTCGTGTTCCTAAGAAAATTTTCCTTAAAATGGAGACCTATTAGAACTATCAGTTTCGTTAAAAAATGGTGGATGCGCCGGGGTAACTTTTCTCAGTTTTTTTTTTTTAAGAAATATGGCAAAAATAAGAACAAATTCATGGTTACAAGATGAATTAAAAAATATTTGACCTCAATTTTCTGACAAAACTGTGCTTTTTACTAAGCAAAAAAATAATGATTAACCTGAAAATTTTAAGGAGAATCACACCAAAATGCGCACTACAAATTTAAAACTCGAATCCATGAAATCTAAACCCTCACAAACAATAAAACTGTACGAACATATTTATACCCGACACGTTTCAGTTTTCTTCTTGTTGCCACATTTCCATTTCAAGTCTGCTCTTAGACGGCGTCGCGGCGCTTTGACTTTGCAACTTCTTGTTTACCAACTATCTCCTCTCCCGACGTGCAACAAAAATCAAACAAAAACCCATGCATCAAACATTGCACCGAGGTCACGGTAACAAACCTGGACTAATCCGAACTCCCGCCGAAATCCATGAATAAAGTATCAGTGTGACGTTGAGCGGAAGTTCATACATCGCAAGCTCCAAAATCCGGCTTACAGTCGCCCCCCAGTGTCTCGACCTTGCATTTTACGACCCAGCAGCGCCGAAAGATTTGTTAATTCGTGAGCGGTTAAATTGGATTTAAACCGGTTTTTTACGCATGTACAGGCATGGCGACAGGAATGACGACTTATATTGATTAAAAAGTTTGGTGACGTCACTGAGCCAAGTGCAGCCGCCCACACGAGCCGTAAAGTCGAGACGAGAATTCGAGATGAGGGGTTAATATACAAGTGCATTTTCAAGTAGTGCGTTATACAACCGACTTACAAACAGTAATGAACTTCCCACACCGACAAAGTAAATATTTTAAGACTTAATTACACTGTAAAACTTGTCGACTATTATTATTCTCGCTGCGAGATTAAGTACGGCTCCGGTTTTTCGCAAATCGGGTTTATGTCGGCGCTGTGGCGCGTCAGAATTGAGTTACGCTTCTATAATTGCGTTAGTCACAAAATGTATACGTTATTTTTTCTACGACCACCATAAATTTTTGTCAGTGGCTTGAATGTGAAGAGTTGTCACGAGAGCAATTATTATCAATGAAATGTTAATTACAAAATTTATTTAATTATACACGTGCCGACAATAAATTAGTCCGCATTTCCGACCTACTTTAATTATAGTTCTGTGCAATTATACGTGTTAATAAAAAATACAATACGCGTCATTATAATCCCATTTTCATTATTTCTCGTGAATGCGTCACATATTCGAAGCCATAACCTAAAAAAAATAATAATAGACTCACGTTATGTTTGACGACAGCGATGAAAGTATTCTATTGTGTTCTACTAATAATCAAATATGTATACAATTTGTTCATCAATACGTAAGTACCGAAATAATCACAAAACCCTCCCGAGTCGATACAGGAAAAAACTGATCAAATATTCAATCAAAAAATTAGTCTGGCAGTGACAGCAGCTATGATATATGTATCTAAACTTTCCTCTATATTGTGAGCCTAAGTATAGCAATTTTTCACATGTATCTGAATAGGATCCACTTGAAATGGAAAACTATTTGTCGCCTGAAGCAAGATCTGTTTCACTGCTCAATTTCATAAATAAAAAAACACCAATCCCATCAATCGTTAGCCGGTGAAAATCCGGTTTTCCGTCTACGCCGGCACAAAAGAAATTTATGCAAACTTTGTTCTCGAAAATCATTTGGAATGTAATTTTGTAATAGAACAAAGAAGTTGTTAAATACGGGACTAAGTTAGATAACTGTAATTAAGAGTAAAGCTCGAACAATGCTGCCATACAACCACCCACAATGTTCCTAATTGGTTAAATAACTTTAATTGTGTGAGTTTTCAGCTAACTTTCACGGATTACGGAAAAGCGAAAGTTTTACCTAATGCATTCTTCCATTAAAAGAGTCGCGTACAAGTTTAATTTATAGAGTGACATAAAGGAATTTGGTGCCTCCGTAATCGATAGGGCGTGGTTCATAACCAAACTTGGTCCTAGTTATCATCGAAGTTTAAAATTTAAAAGTGACGCTAAATCGCGAGGGGCGAGGATTAACTGCGCCGAGATCGTAGTTTAGACACGCCCACTTATTACCACGTGGCACAAGCGCAGCGTGCCATTGGTACCTGTGTCAAAATTACACACTTAAAAATTTTAAATAATAATTATGTTATTACAGTTTCTGTTTACTTTCCATCGCGACCTTCCATCCCCGCAAAAAGCGCGAAATCACTTACCCATTGTGCGCCCGACGGAGATTAATAACGTCGGAAGGCGTCTTAGTCTCGATTACCATTTAAATCAAATTTTCCGGCGCGATGGCAAGCCAATATTTAAACAAATGCGTGTGTCCGATTTCGGGATTTTACGGCGTGGTGCCGAAGTAGATTGGAATATCCAGCCGGTGATACTTAGAGCGATTTGCATAAACGTGGAACGGACGTTCCTTGGTTCAGGGAGCAATTTTTGCGGATTGGGCGATGGTGATATTTTAGTTAGCAGCGAAGGGGGAGATGGAGCGGAAGTGAGGATTTTAGGAATTTTTGGTGCAGGGTTTAGGGGCGATGCGGCTGTACAGTCGGGGGCAAAAACGGTGCTTGGGCGTAATTAATCGCATTATGCTTGTGTGGTGTCTGAATGGGTGGAGAATATTTTGAGTGTTGTGATCATTTGTCATTTTCCGAGTGAAAGTGGAGCTGCTGTTTATGGTTATCTGGCGACTGTCTGTCGTCTGTATGTTCAAAACGAGCGTTTTTGATATTTTAGCAAGAGACAAACATTAATTTAATGATTACAGTATAAGTAATTGAAATTTATTTTATTTTAAATTAAATCAAGAATGATTTGTCAACTTTTCCCAAAATTATAGAAACACTTTGCTATTTTTATCTGTGTTGTACCTGTCAACAATGATCCTCTAAAAATAGTTGGTGACGTCATTTTTTATTTGATTTTATTAAGGAAATTTTACTTCCCTCTATGTGTGTATTCATATTTACATCTATTATCAACCGCGAGATTGAAAAAGAAATTAGTCAAAGTTGGCCATGCACGACAAGCCGTTTCTCGTAATTTAAATTTTTTTATTAAATTTCAAATTGACAGTTTAAAATTAGAATAATGACACCTACTTTTAAAATACATAAAAATGAATAAAACTTACTGTTTTCCAATTTTGTCCCATTTCTGAAGTAATATTCTAACAAAAAAGCTTTAATTTCGTTTAATAACATTGCAAATTACTTTTGTCAATCTTTTGTCAAGGTGACGTTTAATAAAAAATTATTATAAACAAAGACAAACGGCTTTTCGTGCATGGCTAACTTTGACTAATTTCTTTTTCGATCTCTCTGTATATAAGTAAATATTTATTGCTTTTTATTTGTCGATTTTTTGTGCTCCTTTTTTCTTTGGTCTTTGGTGTCATTTTGTAGCATTTTCATTTTCTTTTAGTATTACTTTTTTTCGTTTTTTGTGTCTTTCTTAATGCCTTTTTTGTTCGTTTTTTTTCCTCTATTTTTCGCATTTTTTTCCTCGCTTTTGTTGAAATCTTTCTTTATCACTTTTTTGTCGATGTTTTTGTCGATATTTTAAAACTTTTTCACTTTTTTGACTGTTGTCATTTTTTGTCGTATTTTTCGTCGTTTTTAATCACTTCTTTAGTCGCTCCTTTTGTCAGTTTTTGGTTGATTTATTGACGCATTTGTTAGATTTTAATAACAATAATTATCGTTTTTTTCTTTCTTTGTCGCCTTCTTTTCCTCCCCATTTTTGTGTGTTTTTTTATTGAGTGTTTTCATCGCCTTCTTTTTTGTCAATTTTTTCTCTATCCTCTTTAGTTTAGATAGCGTGTATGTCACACTTTACAACAATTTTTCTCCCCATTTTTAACATTGTTTTTGCTCTTTATGTGTTTTTCTTGATGTCTTTTTTGGTTTGATTTTCTTTTCCTACAAGTTTTTTTCGCTTTTCCTCATTGGTTTTGTTGTAGCTTTTCTTTGTTGCTTTCTTGATCTTTTGTCCTGGTTTTCTGGCCTCTTTTTTAAGCCGGTTTTTTGTTTTTTCTCATTCTTTTTCGCATCCGTTGTCTCTTTTCATCGATTTTTTGTGTTTCTTTTTTAATTAGCCACGTTTTTTGTCGTCTTTCTATCGCATTTTTAATCCCCTTTTTTAATACGTTCTTGCTGCTTCTTATATGTCTTGACACTTTCTAGTTCGTTTTTTGGTGCTTTTTTCTGCGCTTTGTTGCTTTCTTTCTGACTTTATCCTGTTTTTATCGCTTATTTTTTCGCACTTTTGACACCTTTTTGGCTGTTTCCCGTCTTTTTTCCAGCTGTTTTTATCCTTTTTTACTTTTTTGCGTTATTTTTATTGTCTTTTTTGGGAATTTTTTTCTTCTTTTTTAATCGCGTTTTTGGTGGTCTTTTTAGACGCTTTTTCGTCGCTCTTTAATCGCTTTTTGTCCCATCTTTTTACTTTCTATACTTCTTTCTCTTTTTTAATGTTTTCTATTACTTTTTTGAAGCCTTTCTGTTTTTTTATCGATATTTTTGTCGCGTTTTTCGAATTTTTTCTCATTTTTTTCTCGCTTTTGTTGTCGCTTTGTGCTGCTTTTTTGATTCCTCTTGTGGTTCTGATTTTCGTTTCTATTTTTCTAACTTTTTTTGTCACTTTTTACAAATTCTTTAATGCTTTTTTGTCGTATTTTTGTTGGTCTTTTTGTCGCTTTTTGCAAGCTTTTTTGTGCTTGTTTTATCTGTTGTCACTTTTTTATTTGTTGTTTTCTTGACGGCTTTTTTATAAATTTTTTTAATCATTTTTATCTTTGTTTTTTGCGTTGTTTTCTTTTTTCCGCGTCATTTTCGCATTTTTTAACGCGTTTTTCCGTCGATTTTTTTGCCGTTATTTTGTGTTCCTTTTTTTATCGTGTTTTTGTTGTCCTTTTGTCTTTTTTTTTTGTTCGCCATTTGTTATTTTTTCTTGATATCTCCTTTTTCTTTTGTCATTTTTTGTCACTTTTATGTCAGTTTTTGGCGTTTTTCCGCCCTTTTCTTGCCTTTTTTTATTTTCACTTTTCCGTCGTCTTTTGGTTTGTCAATTTTTTTATTGCGTTTTTTTCGCTTTTTTGTCGTAGTTTTTGCAGTTTTTTTTTTGTTTTTTCTTCTCGTCTTTTTCCTAGCTATTGTTGACATTTTTTTTGCGTTATTTTCTTGATACCCTTCTTTTAGTCCTATTACCTTTTTGTCATCTTTTATTGACACTTTTTGTCTATGTTGTTGTAATTTTTGTTTTGTTTTTTTAAGTTCCTTTTATTACGGTTTTGTGTGGGTTTTTCCTGCTTTTTTTAATCGCGTTTTTGTCGTCCCTTTTGACACGTTTTTTCGTCTCTGTTTTATAGCTTTTTGTTTCATTTTCGTTATTTTCTTTTCTCCTTTTTTGTTCCGTTTAAAAAAAAATTTGTAGCTTTTTTGTAGACTTTCTGTCGCTTTTTGTTGTTGATTTTTTGTTTTTTTTACTGCTTTTGTTCATTTTTTTCGTCTTGATTTTCGTCTGTATTTTCTAATCTTTTTTGTCACTTCTTTACAATTACTTTAATGCTTTTTTGCGCTTTTTTTTCGTTCGCTTTTCTGTCGTCTTTTTTTGCTGCGTTTTTTCGGCACTTTTTTAATGATTTTTTTAGTCGTTCTTTTTGTCACGTTTTTGTACTGCTTTCTTGAAGCCTTTTTTTGTTCAGATTAAAAAATATATATATTTGACGTTTTTTGGTAGACTTTTTTTATAACTTCTTTTTCGACTTATATTCGCTTTATTTTGTTGTTTTCCTGCTGACTTTTTTGCTGTTTTTATCGCTTACTTTTTTCGCGTTTTTGATACCTTTTTAGCTGTTTCCCGTCTTTTTTTTCGCTGTTTTTGTCCTTTTTTACTTTTTTGCGTTATTTTTATGGTCTCTTTGGGAATTTTTTCCTTCTTTTTTTAATCGCGTTTTTGGTGGCCTTTTTAGACGCTTTTTCGTCGGTCTTTAATCGCTTTTTGTCCCATCTTTTTACTTTCTGAACTTTTTCTTTTTTGTTTGATTTTTAATGTTTTTATTATTTTTCAAGCTTTTCTGTGATTTTTTTTTCATCGATATTTTTGCCGATTGTTACCGCTTTTTTCTCAGTTTCTTTTTTCCTTTTTTTGGTTCTGTTTTTCTCTCCTTTTCTAACCTTTTTTTGACACTTGTTTTTTGTAATTTCTTTTATGTTTTTATTTTCTTTTTTGTCGTGTTTCTGACGTCTTTTTGTTTTTTCCACACTTTTGTTTATGATTGTTTCGTTTTATTTTTTTTTTATCATTTTTTAATAACTCTTTTATAACTTCTTTGTAGTTTTTTTTGCTTTATATTCGATTATTTGATCCTTTTCCATATCCTTTTTCGATTTTTTTTGCTGGGTTTTGTTTCACGTTTTTTGTATTTTTTTTTTTTCTTACTGTTTTACTCTTTTGTTGTTTTCCTGCTGTCTTTTTTTTGCTGTTTTTAACGCTTACTTTTTTGCATTTTTGTCACCTTATTTCTTTTTTTTGCAGTTTTTTCGCCCTATTTTCACTTTTGCCTCGCTTTTTTAATTATCGATTTTTTACTGCGTTTTTTTTTTCGCGTTTTTGTCGGTTTCTGCAGTTTTTTTTTGAGAGTTTTTCTCGCCTTTTTCCTAACTAATGTTGACGCTTTTTTGCATTACTTTCTTGATGCCCCTCTTTTGGTCCTACTTTTGTCCCTTTTTTCTCACATTTTATAGTCTTTTTTATCATTTTTTTGCCTATGTTTTTGTCCTTTTTGTGAGTTTTTTCATGGCTTTTTTGTGGATTTTTTCCTGATTTTTTTTTATGATAGTGATGATATACTCCTTTTTTGTTCGGATTTTAATTGTTTTTTGCGTTTTTTTCTAACCCCTTTTTTCACATTTTTTATCATTTCTTTAGTGCTTTTTTGAGCTTTTTTTTCAGTCCCGTTTCTGTCGTCTTTTGCCGACACTTTTTTATGATTTTTTTAACCGCTCTTTCTCTCACCTTTTGGTATTGCTTTCTTTACGCCATATTTTTGATTTCGATTTTTTTTTTTATTTTCTTTTGCCGTTATTTGGTAGACTTCTTATATTTATTTTTTTTTTGCCTTTCATATACTTTTCTGATCATGTTTTTCCATTTTTTTCTGTCGATTTGTTTACTGTGCTTTGTTTCTTTTTCTGCCACTTGCTGCCTTTTTTCTCCTGTTTTTATCGCCTATTTTTTTTTCGCTTTTTTGTCAACTTTTTATCTTTTTTGTCCGAATTTCTATCGTTTTTTTGTTTAATTTTTTGTAGCTTTTTGTCCTTTATTTTTTCGGCGCATTTTTATCGTCTTTTCTTTGCTGCCTTTTTTATTCAATGTTTTAACCTTTTTGTCACTTTTTATAGCCTTTTTTGACACTTTTTTACTACCTTTGAAGCTTTTTTACGATGTCCCTTTGTTTTTAGTTTTGTTGTTGCCTTTTTCATTTTTTATTATTCTTCCCTTCTCTCACAGTTTATTTTTATAAATAACTCACTTGAAACCTACAATGTAGGATGAATGCTTGATTTATTTATAACTTGTCCTTATTTTATATTTTTAGATAGAAGTTATCATAAAAACAATATAACACAAAAAAACAAAGGTTATAATTGATTTAAGAAACTGAATTTCTTTAGTAATACTTGAAGGACCAGACAAGTTCGATCCAAATAACTTTAGATCTGTTTTTCTAATTGCCTCACTCGTTTTTATTCTTTTTGCTAATAATGTTTCACTAATAGTCAAAAAATATACACCACTTTACAAAAATATCTTTATTGGACAATGCAACTACGACTTAAATAAATCGTAAAAATGTTACTACCACACTGAAATTTCAACCTATCACACTTTTTCATTTCTCAAAATTTCTACTAATACTGAAAATAGTTATAAATTATTACAAAACAAACATAACTATAAAGTTTCGAAAACTACCCTAACATTTCCTTAAATTATCAATAAATAGCATTGACAACACAGTCTTTTTCACCCTAATCCAAATTAACGAGCGCATGACACTCCTTCGTATAATTAACCGGAATATGAGGCTCCACGATCCGTATAAAACTGCTCAAAGGACAAATCGCATCACAACCCTCCAACTTCTGCTCCTCGGGCTCGCTATCCACGTCTCGCAAATACAGCACCTGAAAACACCCTTCAGAACGGTTCCAACACCCCTTAAACGCTCACCTTCACTCCGTAGCCCATTTTCTCGTTCAAATAGTGCAATTCCACTATCACAGCCGCCGAATACTTGGGAACATGTGGCTTGAACAGATTTAAAGTTGCCAGAATATTGACCACGTTGTTCTCGTGCCCTGAATACAGGTAGATCTTGCGCTCGGCGGGGGAGAGGGCGCGATTTGATTTGTCGATCATGTGCTTGAGGATGACCCCCAACATGCGACCTACATTAATTCGTTATAATTATTATCAAAAAATCAAAGAAAATAGGAGAAAGTACCTCCGTTGAGGGTTTTCAAAATGGCGTTGTAGTTTTCGAAGTTGCACTGCAAACCAGCTAGGGTCTGTAGTGGTTCGGGGTAGACAGTCTTGGACCACTCCGGAAGGGTCAAGTTCATGTTGGCTTCAGCATTGAGGGTTTGGTAGACGTTGAAAGCGTCACCCGTGTTGTCGATTTTTATCTTAGTGTGTTCCTCAATGTACTTGAAGAGGTCCCTATATTGTTTCGTTTGTCTTTGAATATCGTCAGACAATAGTACCTCCTCTAGTTCTTTGACGTAGGCTGGGCAATAGTGCGTCGGACGTCTCAAAGTCTACAAGTTGTTAGAATCAACATAAGTAATCTGTCTAAATATAAATTGGTGGTTTTTGGGTGGTCACTTGACCTTTCCACTCGACTGACTTACATAATCGTACCGATCCTTGTCAAAGTGTATCGGAATGGGCATCCATGGTAACGAGTCGCTCCATCGCTGGGCAGGCGCAGGTGGGAACAACGCCGCCAACACCAAAAGCAGCGACGCCTTAGTCCTGTCAAAATCGGTACTAACCGCCTCCACCATTTCCGGTACGTACAAATCCCCCAGGAACGAGTCGTACCGTTGCCGGAGAATATCGCCGAGTTTGAACGACATCTGCTTGCCTTTCTGCAACAAGTACCGTACCATCAAACTGGGTTAATTTGCACGCACGATTTAGTACATTTGTCAGAGCTCCATATCCCATGGGCCAGAACGTCTGCGCATCGTAGGGGTCCGTGGGGTAGACGTGCTTGTGCTCCGGGGTACGACTACCATGCCTGAAGAACTACCAAGACCATAAGTCCCCAAAAAAAAACAAATTTTGTTACTTACCACGTGAACCAGCTGCAAGGTCTGCTCCTTCGCTTGAAGAGAGCTAACCGCAAAAACACAAAAAACTAACAAGTATCTCATCTTGGACGATAAAAAGGCAAAGTGTGTCAGTACGGGACGTCAGCACCGTACTGAGGATTTATTAAGCGTCGCCCATTTTATACGTTTAACTAACAGAACCGGACTTTTTTTAAACGTTGACCTTAAGTAACATTGCTTGTCGCAATTCTTTAAATCAGCGGATGTAAAATTTGCGGCTTGTTACGGTACTCACAAGGAACGAGGATTTTGGGGTTCGGGAAAGTTTTGCGAACGCAGCGAAGATTGAAAGAACCTTGAGTGGGTAATTTAATTGGAGACTTGCCTGAATGGAACGTTATCATTTTGAATAAATGAGATAATAATAGGGAGTTTGTGCGGTCATTGTGTTGGTGCTGTGGGAGTACCCAACGTCATGAAACCCTCGTAAATCGCACCTCTCCTGGGAAAATAAAACAAATTTGTGTTTTTAGGCAGTCGTTATTGGCGTTATTAGCTCAGGTGTTGGTGGACAATTAAGTCAAAAGAGTACGTATAGTACTTGGATATTTAGAAAGGAAATGATAATAAATGTGTTTAATTTGTATTTTATAGCGATAAGTTGGCTTTACGTAACAGCAGTGATTCAGCCGTGGCTGCAAATGTTGAGTGCCACTGTCAATCGAAGAACCTCTGTAATCTTCAAGTCCAGACATTTCTAGTTCACATCGGATGATTTCCTTGAAACTACGTACTTTTCCTGTGCTCTGATTTTCCAAATTAATTATAGATCGGTTACAACACCCCGATAAAATCGTTACATCAGAAAAGTCCCCTATTCAATCTACGTATTTTCTTTGGTGTTAAATTTTCAAAAAAAAGTTGACCGTCATCTCGTGCTGACGCTTATCAAACGTGTGAAAACAATATTCATTCCGTTGCACAACCGATATATTTATGGATCTCCGAGAATAATGCGTGATGTTTGTGATTTAGATAAGTTAGAATATTTTTAGAGATTTGGAGCTGACCGTTGGACGGAACTTAAAATTCCTGATATCGCGACGAATTCTCACCAAACTTTGTGTGTGGGTTTTATCTTGGTTGACGATAACGTACACAGAAGTCAGTTCGACGACCGTTCTTCTTTTGGGGGGTCGAAAAATTCCGCTGTAAATACTAACATGAGCTAAAGTTACCTACAAATAACTCGTTTGCTGATCATGGCTTTTTTCCGGTGTTGGTGTACGTTTGGTTGGCCAGTTTTCGGAGAATCATTTCAAAAAACGTCACGGTGACAGTCAGATTCGAGCACATGAACACGAACTTGATTTAAGTTCTGTTTTTTGTTCAGTTTTATCGAGAACAATTTCTCTGTGCAGGTGTGTACAATGTACATACTGCATAACATGCGGAATTCCTGGCATAATGTTACTTAGAAGGCCACTTCGTGATAAGTTATCTATGCAGTTTACCTAGTAACTGTTACCTGTTGACAGTTCAAGAGCGTAATATTTTTCGCAAATGACTATATTAAAATTACACATTGTTAGATTCGTCAGTCACGATTTTGTGGTTGCTTTGTGAAAAAACTGGTAGTTTGTTCTTGAGGGTTTTACAAAACCTTGAAATGGTTGATAAGATGCTTTAGTGATGATTAAGTTGAAAGAGATTTCTTTGAAAACGTAGGACAGGAATTTTTACGATAAGTTAATACTTTCTATTCAGTGCGAGTCGATAGCAAGAATTAACGTTAATACTCTGTTCTAGGCAACTAATGCCTCACTACTTTGATATATACGGGATTTGAAAATTACGACAAACAATGCTACGTATTTTTTTTTTGCAAAATATGTTCAAAAATTTTACAATTACAGATTTCATTTTTGTCGTGTCGAGATTTTTTGTTACTTTTTTCTGGTTTTTTTCTCACCTCGTTTCATTGTTGCGTTTTATTGCTGTTTTTTGTTCCCTTTTTCACACATATTTTTGGTCTTTTTCTTATCGGACTTTTTGTCCAGATGTTTTATTGTCTCTATTTTTATAGTCTTTCCTGTTATCCTGTTTTTTCCGATTTTTTCTTTCACTTTTTTCGCCTTTTTTGTCGCATATTTGCAGTCTTTTTATAGCCTTTTTAATCTTTTTTTAGTAGTTTTGTTGTCACTTCTTTCGTTGTAATTTTGTCGTCTGTCAAGAGTTTTTTTTGTCGTTTTTTTTTAGTAGCTTTTTTGTCGTCCTTTTCTTCCACCATTTTTTAACTTCTATTGTTGTCATTTTTATGTCGTTTTTAAGGCCCTTTCTTGCATCTTTTTTGTGGTGATTTCGGTGTCTTTCTTTGTGTTTTTCCCTCTTTTTTGTCATCTCTTTTTTTTGTTGTTTTTTTCGTGTTTTTGTTCCTTTTTAAAAAAACGGTTTTTTTGTCATCGCATTTTTATTCATTTTTTTAGTATGTTTTTTGTCGTCTCATTCCTTCCGCCGTTTTTTGTCACTTCTTTTGTTGTCATTTTTACCACATTTTTTGTGGTTATTTTGTCGTATTATTGTCGCGATTTTTGACGTATTTTTTTGTCATCTTGTTTTTTTTTTGTTTTTTTTTCTGCGTCTCATTTTAATTGTATTCGTTTATTGTAACATATTTTTGGTCTTTTTGTCGCCCTTTTTATTTCTTGCCTTAGCGTATTTGCCTTTTTTTTATTTTTTACAGATTTTTTTCCCCGTTTTTCTTTGTAATTTTTTTTTTAATTATTTTCATCACATATTTTGTGGCCCTTTTGGCGCTTTTTTATTCCTATTTTTGGCGTCTATTTTGTCATCTCGTTTTTTCCATTTTTTTCTTTCATTTTTTGCATAGTTCTTTTTCTAATCTTTTTAATTTTCTTACCACTTTTTTTTAATTTTGTTGTCACTTCTTCGTTGTAATTTTTGGCGTCTATCTATCAAGTGTTTTTTGTCGGTATTTTGGTGTTTTTTTCAGGCGCTTCTTAAGTAGCTTTTTTCTCGACTTATTGTTTCCCCCATTTTTTTTAGCTTCTTGTTATCATTTTTATGGCATTTTATGGGCCTTTTTTGTCATCTTTTTTCTTCCTATTTTTGGCGTCTTTTTTGTCATCTCGTTTTTTCCACTTTCTCTTTCATGTTTTGCATAGTTCTTTTTCTAACCTTTTTCATCTTTTTATCACTTATTTATAATTTTGTTGTCACTTCTGTCACTGTAATTTTTGGGGTCTATCAAGTGTTTTTTGTCGTTTTTTTTTTGTGTTTTTTTTGGCGCTTTTTTTAGTAGCTTTTTTGCCGATTTCTTGTTTCCACCATTTTTTTAGCTTCTTTCGTTGTCATTTTTATGACATTTCTTGCGTCCTTCTTTGTTATCTTTTTTGTCGCGATTTCGGTGTCTTTCGTGGTGTTTTTCCCTCTTTTTTGGCATCTATTTTTTGTTGATTTTTTTATTTTTTTGTCCCTTTTTGTTTAAAAGCGGTTTTTGGTAGCCTTTTTCCCATCATTTTTTTGTTACATACTTATGATCTCTTTTTGTCATCGCATTTTTATTCATATTTTATTATTTATTTTGTCGCCTCCTTCCTTCCACCGTTTTTTGTACTTCTTTTGTTATTATTTTAACATATTTTTTGTGGTCTTTTGTTTTTTTGTCGTTTTTTTTTGTTATCTTGTTTTTTATTGCTTTTTTCTTCGTCTTTTTTCATTGTGGTCGCTTTTATCGCATATCCTTAGTCTTTTTTTGTAACCTTTTTATTTCCTTTTTTTCCACTTTCTTTTAGCCTCGTTTTTTGTCCCTTTCTTATACAAGCTTATTTTAATAGATTTTTTATCTCCTTTTTTTGTCTTTGTCCTCTCTTTTTATCCCGAAGTAAGGCTTACTGTGACACAAGAATTCTTTAATGATGCTGATATAAAAAAAATATAAGTAAGTGTCTGCAATTGTTATATGTATACAGTGTTTTTTTTTCGATATTACAGTTTTTCGATTTTTATAATTTTTTGATTTCACAATTTTTCGTTTTTTATTTGCTTTATTTTTTTTATTTTTCGATAGCTTAGTGCCTCAATTTTCAAATTTAAATTTTTCAATTTTTCAGTTCTTAAACTTAAGTTCCTAATTTAAAATTTATCAATTTTTCGATTTTACAATTTTTTGAAATAACTCTTGGTTTTTCATTTTCTTTGTTTTTCAATTTTTCCATTTTTTAGTTTTACCAATTTTTAATTTTCGTTATTTCAAGTTTTCGTTCGTGGTTAATTCTGCAATTTTTCGATATTACAATTTTTCATTTTTTCAATTTTTCGTTTCTCAATTTTTGATTTTTCGATTTTTTAATTTTTTGTTTCTTCAGATTTTCAAGTTCTTGATTTTTATTTTTTATTTTCCTGATTTTTTAATTTTCATTTTCTCGATTTCATATCACAGATTTTGGTATTTTCATTCCCTTTAATTTTTCAATGTTTCTTTCGATTTTATAATTTTTGGTTACTTCAATTTTTCAAATTTTCAACCTTTGATTCTTCAATTCCTCAATTTTCCAATTTTTTAATTTTTCAATAGGTATTGCAATTTTTGGATTTCCAGTTATCCGATTTTTTTAATTTTCAATATCTCGATTTTATAGTCCATATTTGGGTTTTTCGATTTTGCACTTTTTCCATTTTTAAGTTTCCCAATTTTTAATCTTACGATTTTTCTATTTTTCGGTTCTTCCGAAGTATTTTATCGCGATTTTTGACGTCGTTGTTTTGTAATCTTTTATCGCTTTGTGTCATCTAGTTTTTATTGCTTTTTTTTCGCTTTCTTTTATTCTCGTTTTTTAATGAATTTTTTTGTCCCTTTCTTATACACGCTTATTTTATTGGATTTTTTGTCTCGTTTTTTGTCTTTTTCCCTTACTTAGGAACAAAAAAACAGAAGAATCCTTTAATGATGCTGATATAATAAAAATATAAATAAGTGTCTGCGATTGTTATAGATTGTTTTTTTCTATATTACAATTTTTTGATTTTTCAATTTTTCAAGTTATTTAAATTTTTTAATTTTTCGATTTTACAATTTTTTGAAATCACACTTTTCCGTTTTTCCTTTTTTTGTATTTTTATTATTTTTTGATTTCGTAATTTTTCGTTTTTTATTTGCTTTATTTTTTTTTATTTTGCGACATCTTAGTTCCTCAATTTTCGAATTTCGATTTTGCAATTATTGAGTTCCTAATTTATAATTTATCGATTTTTCAATTTTACAATTCTTGATTCTTTCATTTTCTTCATTTTTCATGTTTTTAATTTTTTAGTTTCTCAATTTTTAATTTTCGATGTTCCAATTTTTCGTTTCAAGTTTTCGTTTGTAGTTTTTTTAATTTTGCAATTTTTCGATATTACAATTTTTCATTTTTCGATTCTTCGCTTTCCAATTTTTAATTGTTTAATTTTTTGTTTCTTTAATTTTTCAAGTTCTTTTTTTTTTATTTTTCATTTCCCAGATTTTTTAATTTTCATTATCTCGATTTTATATCACCGGTTTTCGTACTTTCATTTCTTTTAGTTTTTCAATGTTTCTTTCGATTTTATAATTTTTCGTTAATTCAATTTTTCAAATTTTCAATTTTTATTCTTCATTTCTCGATTTTCCAATTTTTGAATTTTTCAATATTGCAATTTTTGAATTTCCAGTTATCCAGTTTTCCGATTTTTTAATTTTCAATATCTCGATTTTACAGTACATATTTCGTTTTTTCGATTTTGTACTTTTTCGATTTTTCAGTTTCTCAATTTTTAATCTTTCGATTTTTCTATTTTTCGGTTCTTCGGTTTTTAAGTTCTTGATTTCCAGTTTTTAGTTTTATACATTTTCGTTTTTTAATTTTTGATTTTTCAATTTTGCAGGTTCGCAATGTTTCAATTTTTTTTATTCAAAAGTCTAAAAATCGAAACCTTAAAAAATCGAAAAATGGCAAATCGAAGAACCGAAGAAACGAAAAATTTAAACAGAAAAACTAAAAACGAAAAACTTAAAGACCAAAAAATTGGAGAATCCAAAACATTGTATAATCGAAAAATAATAGAATCGTCAAAATTGTAAAATCGAAAAACTGTATTGAAAGGCTAATAAATATTACTGTTCTTATTATTAATATCCCTCTTTTGGTGCTATTTTCCTTTTTTTCCTTTTTCTTGCTTTCTTTTTTATGTTCTTTTTTTGGTGTTTTTTGGTTGCATATTTGTACTCTTTTCTGTCGCCTTTTTAATCCCTTCTTTACCTCTACTTTAAGTAAGCTTTTTTGTGGCTTTTTTGTTATTTTTCCTTTTTTCTTTCACATTTTTTTGAGTCCTTTCTTGTGGTCTTTTTGTATGGTTTTTCAGCGTCTTGCTTTGTCTCTTTTCCCCCTTTTGTGTTGCTTTTTTCGTCTTTTTCTGTTCTTTTTTATTCAAACTTCTCTTATCTACTTTTTCTTAATGTTTGTTGGCGCTTCTTTTTACAGATTTTCTGTCGTCTTCTTTTTTGGCATTTTTTTGCCTTCTCTTTCTTTAGCCCGTTTTTTGTCACTTTTTTTGTTGTGTGTAATTTTTATCACATTTTTGTGACTTTTTTGTCGTCTTTTTGTTGCATTTTTGGCTTTTTTTCTTCTTACAAGTTTTCTTGGGGTCGTTTTCGTCCTTTTTGGGCGCTTTTAATCATTTTTTTGTGTTTTATTTTTCTCCGTCGTTTTTTGTCGCCTCTGTTGTTATCACTTTTATCCCATTTTTTCCCGTATATTTGTCGCCACTTTCGGCGCCTTTTTTTGTTACTTTTTTGTCGCATTCGTCACTTCGCTTTTTTCGTCTTTTTTAATTCCTTTTTTGATGACTTCATTTTTCCACCGTTTTTGTCACTTCTTTTATTATCTTTCTTGTCATTTTTTTTTCTGGCGTCTTTTTGTAGTAGTTTTTGTCGGTTTTTTTTGTCGTTTTTTGTCGCTTTTCTTGTCGTTATTCTTACCGGCAATAAAATGTTGATTGTATTATCACAACATTCTATTAAAAAAAAAAATCACTTGGAGGAAACATTTTTATTATAGGAATTACCATAAAACATTAAACTCGCACAATTAATTTAGTTGCTTTTTTGATGTCTTCTTTTTTTTATCGTTTTTGTGAACTTTTTTTGTCGTTTTTATTGTCGCCTGTTTCTTGTGGCGATTTTTGTCCTCTCTTTTATTGTTCTTTTTTGTCGTTATTTTTATCCTTGATAAAATGTTGATTACATCATCCTAAAATACATATATATCACATTTTTTTGTCTTTTTTCCCGTTTTTGCCCCTAGGTGACGGAAGAGTTCTTTAGTGATGCTGATATACCGAAAATATAAGTAAGTGTTTAATAGTAGCCTTTTATGGCGCTTTTTTTGTTATCATTTTCTTCTTCACATTTTTTTGAGTCCTTTCTTGTCGTATTTTTGTATCGTTTTTCTTTTTGTCTTTTTCCCCCTTTTTTTGACATCTCTTTTTTGTTGCTTTTTTCGCCTTTTTTAAGCTTTCTTTATCAACTTTTTCTTACTGCTTTTTTGGACCTTTTTTATAGTTTTTTTTTTCCCGGTTTTTGTCATTTCTTTTGTTGTGCGTAATTTTAGTCAGATTTTTGTGACCTTTTTTGTCTTTTTTTTTTGCCTTAAGATCTTTTTTTTTCTTCTTACAAATTTTTTGGGATCGTTTTCGCCCTTTTTGGCGCTTTGTAGCAACTTTTTTGTGTTCTACCTTTCTGCGTTGTTTTTTGTCGTCTGTGTTGTTGTCATTTTCAAAATTTTACTATGAAAAAACTCACTTGAAAATCAAACAATTTTTATTATAGGGATTATCATAAATAGCACAACCAAATTTTATAATTTGTTTAAGAAATTGGACATTTTTTTTTAATTTACGATACATATTTTTGCAAAAAAATTTTTGTCTAAATAATAATTACATTATAAGTCACATTCTTTACTTGATTTAGGCAAATATATTTTGTACAACTTAACAAATTGGTCAAAATTACAAAACCTCTGACAATTTGGCAATTTCAACTCCATTGGTTTTTCCCCACTATAATCCTGATAAAAAACCTAAAACAAAAAAAATCACTACTCAGTCCAAACTTCCACAAAGTCCATACCCTCACTTTCCTAACCCCTCCAAAATTATGAATTTCAATCAAAATATACGACGAAAATGGCGGAATATGCGGATAATATATCCCCAAAAGCTGCATCAAATACGTTAAATTATACTCATGAGCAGAATACAAAAACATTTTCCGTTTCTGAGGCAAAACATTTCGAATCTTGTGTCTGGTATCTTTGATAATTTTTTTGAGCAAAAATCCTAAAATAGGGTAATTTTAATTTTTAAAAACAGTCAGTTGATAATGTTAATGTCACACCAGACGATAACCTCTTCATTTCATCAGTTGCCACTTTCGCTTGGTACTCCAAATGGACCAAACCGAGCATAACACTTGGAAAAACAGACTTAGTCCAGTTTGGAAGTTGTAATCCGTTCTCTCGCTACCAAAGAAATACTATTAGTACTTACCATGTATTTACAGAGAGTACTTCAGTGGTACCTCCATATCCAGAATCAAGTACAACTCAAGTGCCGCCTTACTCGTAATATTCAAACCTGTATGCTCCTCCAGGTACTTCATCGTTTCAGTGTAATTTTCATACATTTTTCTCCCTTGTGTCGAGTTTAAAAAATCCAAATACAGTTTCCTGTATCGTGGACAGTTTCTATACGGTTGCCCTAAAACCTACACCCACAAATCCAAATTCCAAAATTAACACAACGTTAGTTACGTGGTCATTTTTAATAGGCCAGTAGTTGAAAGCTACAGGCTGCCACTTCAAATTTTCGTTCCAAACAAACTCATTTTCAGGTGGAAACAACGAAGCTAAAACCAACTGTAAAGAAACTTTAGTTCTGGCGTAGTCTGTGGAACGTGCATCCACAGTTTCGAGTGAGTAAGGTCCCAAAAATGTCTTATATCGTTGACGTAAAGCCTCTCCCAAACGGTACTGTTTCAATTTCCCAATCTAGACGATTTTGGTTACAAATAAAAACGAAAGTTCGAAGTACTTGCATTTGTGTGTTCGCCAAAATCCGCCGGATGGTACGACGCGTTGATGTGGGGGTCTTTGGGATAGAGCAAGTTTTTTTGGGGAGCTCGATTTCCGTGTCTAAAGATCTAGAGACAATAAATTTTGGGACACAATTTAGTACTTACTACGTGAACTAGTTCTAGGGTTGTGTTTTCGTCACTTGAAACTAGTTTTGGGAGTGTGGTGGCTAGAGCGAAGAGAAAAATCGAAATTTTGGTCATTTTTGAAACGTGTGTGAGCTTGTGGTGCAGTTACTAAGCACTAATCTGTTAACAGTTCTGGTTCATTGCATTATTCACTTGATAGTATTTTTGTGGTGATAAGAAATTAAATAGTGTTCTATCAAGAATTTATTGCTAAGTAATCGTTTAATCAATTAAGGAAAGTGATGGCCTTAACACAGTTAAGTTCGACTATATCTCACATTCTTGTTTAGATTTAGGTAAATATTTTTTGTACAAGTTGGTAAAATCGTTGAAAGTGCAAAAAGTACAACCATAGAACAAAAATAGAAAATCTAAAAAAAATACTATTTCTAAAAATTGGAAAATTGTAAAATCGAAAAAACCGCTGAAAATTTAAAAGCCGAAAATGGATAAATTCAAACTTTTGAAATGAAAACTCAATTAAACACTGAAAAGACGAAAAATAACACACTCAAAAAATTGCTAATCCAAAATTTGAAGAATAAAAAATTCCGAAGTCGAAAATTCAAAAAATTTTAATTTAACACCCGAATAATTTTATTGAAGAAATGACAAATTAAAAACAGCACAAAAATTGAGAATCTGATAAACTAAAAAAGAAATGAAAAATCATGAAAATCAGAAAAATTTCGAAAATTCAAAAATTTTAAAATGAGAACTCAATAACAACAACAAACGAAACATCAAAAAGCAGAGTAAAAATCTAAAATCTGAAAACACAAAAAAACGAAAAATAGTGAAATCGCAAAAAAATGCTAATCTAAAAATTGAAGAAACAAAAAATCAAAAGTGGAAAATTAAAAACTCGAAAAATTAAATTAGTGTTAAGTCGAAACTGAAGAAACGGGAAATTATAAAATTCAAAGTAAAATCGGTAGACGGAAAATGATTTAAAATTGAGAAACAGAAAAATCGAAACAGTGAACAAAAATGAAAAATCAAAATGTCTAATGGAAAATTTATCTAAAAATTCAAACGTTGGAAAATCGAATTGATTATTACAAAAATTAAAAATCGGGAATTTGCAGAAAGATTTGAATTTTTTGAAACTCACAAATTGGAAAAATATGGAGAACTGGAAAATCTAGAAAATCCAAATATCGAAAAAGTGAACAATCGAAAATGAAAAATCGAGAAATTGAAACCAAAAATAAATCGAAAAATTTGAAGATTTTATTTACCAAAAGATCTAAAATTTAAAAAATCGAAAACTTGAAAAACCGGCAAGTCGAAAAGTCAAAAAATCGATAGCCTGAAAAATTTAGTTGAAAAACTGAAAAATTGAAGAAACGGAAAATTGAAAAATTTAATAATTAAAAAATTCAAAAGTTGAGATCAATGAATTAACAATTCAAATACTTATTTAAAAATTGAACAAACGAAAAATAGAATCACAATTTTGGTAATTGAAAAATTAAAAGCCGAAAATTAAAAAAATTCAATTTAAAAACTCGAAAAATTATAAAATAGAACAAAAATAGAAAATCTAAAAAAAATACTATTTCTAAAAATTGGAAAATTGTAAAATCGAAGAAACAGCTGAAAATTTAAAAGTCGAAAACGGATGAATTCAAATTTTTGAAATGAAAAGCCAAAAAATTGGACAAACGAAAAATTCAGAAGTCAAAAATTGAAAAATTTAAAATTGAAAACTCGAAAAACTAAAAAAATGAAAAATTGAAAACTAGGACAAAAATCGAAAATCTGAGAAGCTGAAATTGATCTATAGAAAAAAATTAAAAAACAAAGTCTCTAGCGGAAAATTTATGGAAAAATTCAAAAATATGAATCGGGAATCTGAAAAATTGAAAACTTCCGAAGTTAAATTGATCAACGGAGGAAATTAAAATATCTAAAAATTGAATATCGAGAAACTGAAAAATCGAACCATTCAAAAATTTAAACACTGAAAAAACGAAAAATAACACAGTCAAAAAATTGCTAATCCAAAATTTGAAGAATAAAAAATTCTGAAGTCGAAAATTCAAAAATTTTTTATTTAACACCCTAATAATTTTATTAAAGAAATGAAAAATTAAAAACGGCACAAAAATTGATAATCTGATAAACTAAAAAAAAATGAAAAATCATAAAAATCAGAAAAATTCAAAGTTCGAAAATTGAAAAATTTTAAAATGAGAACTCAAAAACAACAACAAACGGAACATCAAAAAGCAGAGTAAAAATCTAAAATCTGAAAACATAAAAAAACGAAAAATAGTGAAATCGCAAAAAAATGCTAATCTAAAAAATTGAAGAAACAAAAAATCAAAAGTGGAAAATTAAAACTCGAAAAATTAAATTAGCGTTAAGTCGAAACGGAAGACACGGAAAATTATAAAATTCAAAGTAAAATCGGTAGACGGAAAATGATTTAAAATTGAGAAACAGAAAAATCGAAACAGTGAACAAAAATGAAAAATCAAAATGTCTAATGGAAAATTTATCTAAAAATTCAAACGTTGGAAAATCGAATTGATTATTAGAAAAATTAAAAATCGGGAATTTGCAGAAAGATTTGAATTTTTTGAAACTCACAAATTGGAAAAATATGGAGAACTGGAAAATCGAGAAAATCCAAATATCGAAAAAGTGAACAATCGAAAATGAAAAATCGAGAAATTGAAACCAAAAATAAATCGAAAAATTTGAAGATTTTATTTACCAAAAGATCTAAAATTTAAAAAATCGAAAACTTGAAAAACCGGCAAGTCGAAAAGTCAAAAAATCGATAGCCTGAAAAATTGAGGAATTGAAAAACTGAAAAATTGAATCAAGAAATCGAGAATTAAAAAATCGACAAATCGGAAACTTAGAAATGCCAAAAATTGAAAATTTGAACAATATGAAATTAAAAAATTCGAAAAAATCAAAAAATTTTAAAAATATGAAACTGAAATATCGGAAAATCGAGAAATCGAAAATTTTAAAAAACGAGATTGAAGAGTTGAAAAATCCCTAAACTAAAATATCGAAAAATTAAAAAAGTAATCGATGAGTTGAAATCGCGGAATTGAAAAATCCTGTTAATGAAAAATTAAAACATCTGGAAATAGAAACACGAAAAAATGGAGAAATCGATAAACCAAAATAACCCAAGCAAAAAATTGAAAAATCGAAAATTTTAAAACTCGAAAAATTGAAAAACTGAAAAATCTAAAACAGGAACGTCACTAAATCTAAAAGATCCAGAAATCGAAATACCAAAATATTGAAAATCTAAAATTAAATAACTGAAGAACTGAAAAATGAAGAAATCCAAAAATCTAAAAATTTAAATACCGAGAAAGTGAAGAATCGAAAAATTGAAAAATCGAGAAACTGAAACAAAAAGAAAAAAAAATTAAAGATTTCAAATAAAAAAATCGAAAACTGGAAAAGCGGCAAATCGAAAAGTCAAAAAAATCGGATACCTGAAAAATTTAGTTGAAAAACTGAAAAATTGAAAACTCGATTAATCCAGAAATCGAGATTTAAAAAAATCGACAAATCGAAAACTTAGTAAAACCAAAATCGAAAAATTGAAGAATCAAAAAATTGAAAAAATATGAAACTGGAATATCCGAAAATCGAAAAATCGGAAATTTGAAAAATCGAGAAATTGCAGAATTCGAAAATCCCGAAACTAAAATATCGAAACATTAAAAAAGTAATCGATAAATGAAAAATCCAATAAATGAAAAGTTAAACCATCGGGAAATCGAAACAAAAAGATCGAGATCTCGATAAACCGAAATAGCCTAAACAAAAAATTAAAATTTAAAAAAATTTCAAATTTCAAATTTAGAAAAATCGTTAAATTTAAAAATCGAAAAGTTGAAAAATCGAAAAATTGAAAAAGTGAAACATCTAAACCCAGTCGAAAAATTCAAAAATCGAAGCATCAAAAAATTGAAAATCCAAAACTAAAAAATTCGAAAAATTGAAAAATACAAAACTGAAGAACTGGTAAATTGGTAAATCCAAAAATCTAAAAATTTAAATATAATCACATTTTTGGTAATTGAAAAATTAAAAGCCGAAAATTAAAAAAATTAAAATTAAAAACCCGAAAAATTATAAAATAGAACAAAAATAGAAAATCTAAAAAAAAATACTATTTCTAAAAATTGGAAAATTGTAAAATCGAAAAAACAGCTGAAAATTTAAAAGTCGAAAATGGATAAATTCAAATTTTTGAAATGAAAAGCCAAAAAATTGGACAAACGAAAAATTCAAAAGTCAAAAATTGAAAAAATTAAAATTAAAAACTGGAAAACCTAAAAAAATGAAAAATTGAAAACTAGCACAAAAATCGAAAATGTGAAAAGTTGAAAAAACAAAAAATTAAAATATCTAAAAATTGTGAAGTCGAAAAACGCAAAATTGAAAAATTCATAATGTGAAAAATTGAAAACTTCCGAGGTTAAAATTAATCAACGGAAGAAATTTAAATATCTAAAAATTGAATATCGAGAAACTAAAAAATCGAACCATTCAAAAGTTTAAACACTGAAAAGACGAAAAATAACACACTCAAAAAATTGCTAATCCAAAATTTGAAGAATGAAAAATTCCGAAGTCGAAAATTCAAAAATTTTAAAATGAGAACTCAAAAACAACAGCAAACGAAACATCAAAAACCAGAGTAAAAATCTAAAATCTGGAAACATAAAAAAACGAAAAATTGTGAAATCGCAAAAAATTGCTAATCTAAAAATTGAAGAAACAAAAAATCAAAAGTGGAAAATTAAACACTCGAAAAATTAAATTAGCGTTAAGTCGAAACTGAAGAAACGGAAAATTATAAAATTCAAATTAAAATCGGTAGACGAAAAATGATTTAAAATTGAGAGAGAAACTGAAAAATCGAAACAGTGAACAAAAATGAAAAATCAAAATGTCTAATGGAAAATTTATCTATAAATTCAAACGTTGGAAAATCGAATTGACTATTAGAAAAATTAAAAATCGGGAATTTGCAGAAAGATTTGAATTTTTTGAAACTCACAAATTGGAAAAATAAGGAGAACTGGAAAATCGAGGAAATCCAAATATCGAAAAAGTGAACAATCGAAAATGAAAATCGAAAAATTGAGACAAAAAATAAATCGAAAAATTTAAAGATTTTATTTACCAAAAGATCTAAAATTTAAAAAATCGAAAACTTGAAAAACCGGCAAATCGAAAATCAAAAAATCGTTAGCCTGAAAAATTGAGGAATTGAAAAACTGAAAAATTGAAAACTCGATTAATCGAGAAATCGAGAATTAAAAAAATCGACAAATCGCAAACTTAGAAAAGCCAAAAATTGAAAATTTGAACAATTGAAATTAAAAATATCGAAAGAATCAAAAAATTTAAAAAATATGAAACTGAAAAATCGGAAAATTGAGAAATCGAAAATTTTGAAAAACGAGATTGAAGTACTGAAAAATCCCTAAACTAAAATATCGAAAAATTAAAAAAGTAATCGATGAGTTGAAATCGCGGAATTGAAAAATCCTGTTAATGAAAAATTAAAACATCGGGAAATAGACACACGAAAAAATGGAGAAAGCGATAAACCAAAATAACCCAAACAAAAAATTGAAAAATCGAAAATTTTAAAACTCGAAAAATTGAAAAACTGAAAAAATCTAAAACAGGAAAGTCGCTAAATCGAAAGATCCATAAATCGAAATACCAAAATATTGAAAATCTAAAATTAAATAATTGAAGAACTGAAAAATAGAGAAATCCAAAAATCTAAAATTTTAAATACCGAAAAAGTGAAGATCGAAAAATTGAAAAATCGAGAAACTGAAACAAAAAGAAAAAACTTAGTAATCATTTAATCAAATAAGAAACAGTTAGTTCAACTATATTTTACACTCTTGTTTAGATTTAGGTAAATATTTTTTGTACAAGTTGGTAAAATCGTTGAAAGTGCAAGAAGTACCACAGTTTGGTAATTTTAGCTCTTTGGGGTTTTGGTCTGAGTAATCTTGGTAAAAAATCTGAAAATAAATTAGTCAAAATAAAAACAGTATTCAAAATTAATCTTGCTACACGCCTTCACTCTTCTGATTCCTCCAAAGTTATGAATTTCTATTAAAATATAAGCCGAATATGGTGGGACGTGGGGGTAATAAATTCCCAAAAGCTGCATCAAACACGTTAGGTGATGTTCGTGGGCAGAATATAAAAAGATCTTTCGATTCTGTGGCAAAATTCCCATCAGCTTGTTTCTAGTGTCTCTAATAATTTTTTTAAGCAAAAAACCTAAAAAATTCGTTTTAACATTGTCTTTCTTGATTGAAGTTCCTACCAGACGACAATTTTTTCAGTTCTTGGGTTGCCGATCTTGCAAAGTACTCCAGCTGCAGTAAATCGAAAAGAGCTTCTGGAAAAACCGACTGTGTCCATTTTGGAAGTTCGAGCCCCATTTCTCTCTACAATAATTGTTTACTTTTGAAATACACACACGTTACGAGTTAGAACCTCCACATCTAAAGTAAAATACACCTCGTAGATCCTTTTACTCGTAATAGAAAATCCAGTGTGTTTTGACAAGTACTCAAAAGTGTCACTGTAGTTCTCGAACATTTTTCGGCCTTGCGTCGAGTTTAGAAAGTCCAAGTACAATTTCTCGTACCGTGGACAGTTCTTGTACGGTTGTCCCAAAATCTAAACAGTGCAGACGTAATCTATGAAACAAATTGAACACTAGTGTTACGTGGTCCCTCCTCATTGGCCAGTACTCGGACGCTACAGGCTGCCACTTCAAATTTTTGTTCCAAACCAAGGCACCTTCTGGCGGAAACAAACCCGCTAGAACTAACTGTAAAGAAACTTTTGTTCTAGCGTAGTCCGAAGAACGCGCCTTTACAATTTCGTACGTGTAACTCCCTAAAAATTTCTTGTAACGTTTGCGTAAAGCTTGTCCCAAAAGGTACTGTTTCAGTTTCCCGGTCTAGAATGGGTTAGTTATGGTGGGTACCCAATTTGGGTACTTACGTTGGTGTGTTGGCCGAAATCTTCTGGGTAAAAGGAAGCGTTCACGTATGGGTCAGTAGGATAAAGCAGGTCTTTGTCGGGGGTTCGATCTCCGTGTCTAAATATCTGGAACACTTTTCCTAGAACTTTTTCTCAGAAAAGGGGTTATTACCACGTGAACCAGTTCCAAAGTGGTGTTTTCGGATAGGTTTAGTTTTGTGAATATAGTGAGAACAAAAAAAAGAATAAAAATTTTGCTCATTTTTGAATTGTTCTAGAACGTACTATTATGAATGTAACGAAATACTTTAGTGCAGGTTTTGCTTAATTATGGTTAAACTTGTCGGTGCGTATGTTGATAAGAAATTAATGAGTTGTTCTAGCACAAGTATATTTCTTAGAATGACAGCTTTAAATGAATTTATTGTCGAGTATTCGTCCATTTATTACAACTAGCTTTGTCGTGTTATACGATTTATACCCTAGTTCATTTTTACTTCCCGAGCGTAAGCAAAGGAAGTATTGTAATCGAGTCCGTCGGCCGACTCTCTACTTTTACGTTTTCTCGATCTTTCATGACCCCTAGAAGACGAAGAAATAGGTCTCCCATTTCCGTCTGTCTGTCCGTCCGTCTGTCCGTCTGTTGTCCCGGATTTTTATTAGACAGATAATCTCCGAAAGTACTCGACCGATTGTTGTGAAATTTTGTACTTATATTAAGAATATCATGTAGATGGTAAAACGCTAACCAAAATTTGTCTAATCATCCCCACCACTAATGCGATGACGTCACTTCAAAATTGTACATAGTAAATGGGTTTTCAATTGTATAAAATAACATGGTCCTACACATGTAGTTTACAACTCTGAATCGACTTTTCACCCGAAACGTCCAGATTTTTGGAAAAAAAATCAAAATTATAAAACAACATTTTGAAATTTAATTTTTAATCTGCTAACCAGAATGCTTTGAAATGTTGCAGATGTTTTAAGGCTATAAAGAGCATCATATTCATAAATCTGTAGTCAAAAAATATTTGCTTATCCCCTCCAAAAACTTGATGACGTCAGCTCAAAAGTTTGTGGAATAAATCATATCTAAAATGTACAAAATATGATGAGTCTGTACTTGTGATCTATCACTCCATTCATATTTTTTGGATTTGCATATACAGGGTGACTCAAAAAAATTAATGAATGCGTAAATATATTTTATTGATTTAATCAAGAACTACAAAACCGAATGCTCTGAAATCTTGCAGATGTTTTAAGGTCATAAAGAGCATAATAAATGTTTAGTCAAAATATATTTGCTTATCCCCTCCAAAAACTTGATGACGTCAGCTCGAAAGTTTGCCGAATAAATCATATCTAAAATGTACAAAATATGATGAGCCTGTACTTGTCATTTATCACTCCATTCATATTTTTTGGATTTGCATATACAGAGTGACTCAAAAAAATTAATGAATGCGTAAATATATTTTATTGATTTAATCAGGAACTACAAAACGGAATGCTCTGACATCTTGCAGATGTTTTAAGGCTATAAAGGGCATAATAAATGTTTAGTCAAAATATATTTGCTTATCCCCTCCAAAAACTTGATGACGTCAGCTCGAAAATTTGCCGAATAAATCATATCTAAAATGTACCAAATATGATCAGTCTGTACTTGTGATCTATCACTCCATTCATATTTTTTGGATTTGCATATACAGGGTGATTCAAGAAAATAAATGAAAGCGTAAATTTATTTTACTGATTTACTCAGGAACTACAAAACCGAATGCTTCGAAATCTTGAAGACATTTTAAAATTATCATAAGCATGGTAAATTTTTGATCAAAACGTATTTGGTCGTCCCCCCTAAAAAAGTTATGATGTCACCACAAAATTTAGCTGAAAAAATCCTATCTAAAATGTACAAAATATGGTGAGTCTCTTCTTGTGATTTATCATTCCATCCAAATTTTTTCGATTTGCATATACAGGGTGACTCAAAAAAATTAATGAATGCGTAAATTTATTTTATTGATTTAATCAGGAACTACAAAACCGAATGCTTTGAAATCTTGCAGATGTTTTAAGGTTATAAAGAGCATAATAAATTTTTAGTCAAAATATATTTGGTTATCTTCTACAAAAAACTGATGACGTCAGCTCAAAAGTTTGCCGAATAAATCGTATCTAAAATGTACAAAATATGATGAGTTTGTACTTGTGATTTATCATTCCATTCATATTTTTGGATTTGCATATGCAGGGTGACTCAAAAAAATTAATGAAGGCGTGAATTTATTTTATCGATTTAATCAGGAATTACAAAACCGAATGCTTTGAAATCTTGGGAATATTTTAAAGTTATTATAAGCATGGTAAACTTTTGTTCAAAATGTATTTGTTCATCCCTCCTAAAAAAATTGATGACGTCACCCTTAAATTTTGCTGAATAAATCCTATCTAAAATGCAAAAAATATGATGAGTTTGTACTTGTGATTTATCATTCCATTCATATTTTTTAGATTTTCTTAAGAAGTGGTTCAAAAAAATTAATGAAGTCAATTTATTTTATTGATTAAATTAAAGGCAACACTTATTATTAATATTACACCCCAACCAACCCAATTTGGTAGACACAAAATTTGTTAAAGGAAAAACTCGGTTGAAACATAAGGGTAGCACGCTTATTTACATCGACTTTAACATTACAGACCTGCATTTGTTTTGTGCGTTCACTTGATTCCGCGAATGTGAAATAGACATGTTTATAATCAACCAATTGTGAATTTCACCGTCAAGAATTAAAATAAAACCCAATGTTTTATATAATAAGCGGAAGTCGAAGCAATAAAACCGACGGTCGTTTTGTTTACAGTTTCTCTGTTTGGCTCTCACGTATGCTGTTACGCCTGTCATCTTAAATTAAGAATGTTTATACATACACGATTTTCAGTTGCCTCTGATACGTAGGTATACGTGAGTAAATTGTTTCGTTATTTTATTGATTATTACAAATCAATATTCAAACGACCCAATTCATTTTCCCGAAAATTTGAGAATATAATAATTTTATTCTTAGTATTACACTACATCTATCCCAACTGATATACGTGTCCTTGCAAAAATGTTGATGACGTCATCGCAATTTTTTTTTAAATTCCCACTACAAAAATGTAATGAGAAAAAAAACACAATAGGCATGCAGTCGTCAAGTTTCCGACAGCGAGGGAAGTACTGTCTAAACTCTTTAGACCAATTTTTGTTTTTATTTTTGCTTAAAATGGAACTATATATCACATTCTCGTTTGGATTTAGGCAAATATTTTTGGTACAATTCAGTAAAATCGTTAAAACTACAAAAATGGCCACAGTGCGGTAATTTTAATTGTTTGGGTTTTTCCTCTAGGTAATCTTGGTAAAAAATCTGAAACCAACAATACTAAAAAAAAAATTTGAAATCTTGCTACATGCCTTCATTCTCCGAATCCCTCCAACATTATGAATCTCGATTAAAATATAAGCGGAATAGGGTGGAAGGTGCGGGTAAAAAACTCCCCAAAGGTGCATCAAAAAAGTTATCGTAAATTCGTGCCCGGAGTATAGGAAGATCTTCCGGTTCTCTGGCAAAATGCCTCTGATCTTGTTTCTAGTATCTCTAATAATTTTTTTAAGTAAAAAGCCTGCGAAATTTCGTTGTACAATTTTTTTGTTTGTTTGAAGTTCATACCAGAGGACAGTCTTCTCAGTTCGTGGGTTGCCGACTTTGAAAAGTAGTCCAGCTGGAGCAAATCGTACAAAACATCTGGGAATACAGACTGTGTCCACTGTGGTAGTTCCAATCCATTTTCCTTCTACAAAAAAAAATGTCAATTTTTTAGTACACACGTTTTGGGTTAGAACCTCCAAATCTAGTGTGAAATAGAGCTCGTAGATTTGTCTACTGGTAATATTAAGCCCTGTATGTTCCGACAGGTAGTCAATAGTCTCACTGTAGTTCTCAAACAATTTCCGCCCTTGCGTCGAATTCAGAAATTCTAAGTACAATTTCTTGTACCGTGGACAGTTTTTGTACGGTTGTCCCAAAACCTAAACAATTCAGACGTAATCTCCTAAACCACAAAACACGAGTATTACGTGGTCGTTCCTCATTGGCCAGTAGTCGAACGCTATTGGCTGCCACTTCAAATTTTTGTTCCAAACTAGCGCACCCTCTGGAGGAAACAAAGCCGCTAGAACTAACTGTAAAGAAATTTTGGTTCTTGGGTACTGCGTAGAACGGGCATATGCGGTTTCGTATTTGTAAGGTCCTAAAAAATTTTTGTAGCGTTTACGCAAGGCTTGTCCCAGAAGGTACTGTTTCATTTTTCCGGTCTGGAAAGGGCTGATTATGATGGGCTAATAGTTCGGGTACTTACGTTGGTGTGTTGGCCGAAGTCTGCTGGGTAGTAGGAAACGTTGATGTGGGGGTCGTTCGGATAAATTAGTTCTTTGTCGGGGGTGCGGTCTCCGTGTCTGAATATCTGGAAATTTTGATCTAGAACTTTTTTACTTTTTTGACAGAAGGTGGTACCACGTGCACCAGTTCCAGGGTGTTTTTTTCGGTTAGGTTTAGTTTGGCGATCGTGTTGAGTAAAAGCAAGACAAAAATTAAAATTTTGCTCATTTTGAACAGTGTTCTAGTACGTCGAGGTACGAGATGGTTACTGTATTTGGCAGTTCTGGTTTTTTACTTGTAGGTGCGTAAAGAGATAAGAAATGAATTAGTTGTTCTATCAGAAATGTATTAGTTAGAAAGACAGTTTCAAGTTAATTTAGGTGTAAATGTTATGTGTTTATAAAAATTCAAGATAAGGGTAATTTATGGCGCAGAAAGTTTTATGTGTTTTTTAATAATAAATTAGCTTTATCGTATTAATTTACAAGAAAAGTTTGAATATTTTCCAAAAATGTGGACTAGAAAATGATGATTTTTATTTTCTGTGTGATTGACGGTGTACGTAAGAGCTCAAAATCGATGGAGATTTAATATGACGTAAGTATCATGGACAAGAAGTTTCAGCTTAAAAAATTGCTCGCAAAATTTTCCAGATTTAAAAGATTGCCAGGAGACATTCCTCCCACATTTGCATTTATCTTTAAATCATCGCAAAGTTATGGAAAAAATTTCAGAACACTCGCAATAAAATTTGCTCTCATTCTACAGAGAAGTGGCTTAAAGTTAAATATTTAAACAATTTTCTGACGTCAGTATCTGTTTAGTTGTTTCACTTTTTCCAGTTGTTTTTTTTAATCGGTTTAAATTTAATTTAGATGTGTGGATTGTATAGTTTTAATTTGTTATTCTAATTGACATGTGTACAAACAATAATGGTTGTAAATTTAGCACTAATAAAGGTTATCATTATCAGCGTATTTTTTTCGCTTATTCATTCGTCCCCTTTCTTAATCGCCTTTTTGCATTTTTTGCCGCTTTTTGTTTTTTTTTTGTTGCTTTTTCGTCATCCTTATTTTGCCATTTTTTGCTTTATCTTTTTGTTTTTTGTACCTGTTCTTATTGTTTTTTCTTTTTGTAATTAATTATCTTTTTCTAGTCGTGAATTTTGTCCCCTTTTTGCTTTTTTTTGTCGCCTCTCATTTCTGATTTTTTTGATACCTTCTTCGTGCCACTTTTATTGTCACCTTTCCCTTTTTGAAAATTCTTTTTAGCTTTTTGTAAGTTTTTTGGTCACGTTTTTTGTAGCGTTTTTTTTTTTTTTGTTATCCTTTGTCGTATTTTCGTTTTTATCGCCTTTTTTATCTTGTTCTTTTTTTTGTTGCGTTTTTCGGTTGCCTCTTTGTCGTATTTTTTAACGCTTTTAGATTTTTTGTTTTCTTTTGTTCTTCTTATCTCGCTTTTTTTGTTGCTGTCTATTGTGCTTTTTTTTCGTCTTTTTTTTAGCTTATTTTGTTGCTTTTTCCTCATTCTTTTTTGCTATTTTTCACTTTTCCTTGTTGTTTGTTGCTGTTTTTTGTTTTTTTGTAATTTATTATCTTTTTTCTAGTCGTGATTTTTGTTTTATTTTTTCCTTTTTTGTAAGCGAAGGAAGCATTGTAATCGGGTCCGTTGGACGACCCTTGTTCGAGCCACCTGCACGGCGGCTCTCTCACCCGACTGCAGCGAATTTCTTAATCACCCAATGTGAGGGTGCGGCACCCTTTTGTGGGGCCAAGTCTTTATAATTAGGTATAGTTTGTAAAAATAGGAGAGTAAGAATTTGGACTTGAGACTGTTAACATCGTACAAATATACATATTCAAGCGCCACCGTATTTTTATTGTATTTATTACAATTGGTCCTTCGAGTTATCGCAGCATATTTTTGGTCCGATCGAGTCGGATAGTGAATCAGCGATTGTGTTTTGGGTGAAACAATCCCGTACTTCAACAATTTTGTGTCTTGGGTGAAACAATCCCGTACTTCAACAATTTTGTGTTTTGGGTGAAACAATCCCGTATTTGCAATTGTGTTTTGGGGCGAAACAAACCCGCAGCAAGAATAACAGTGTTAGTGGCGAATTCAGAATCAACAGCAGGATTTCCACAACGAAACAGGTGGAAAAATCACGAGAAAAATCGTGGATAACAGCAGCACATCAGGTTAGTGGTCATTGCTTCCCTCAAGTCCTACTCCAATTTTTACCGTATACATTTCTTCGTGCGATACTTTAAACATCAATTTTCAAATTTTATACGTACTTAATTCGTTTTGTGGTGCTTAAACGATTTAGAAATCACACATTTCAGTTCAGCAGACTTGCAGTTTATTCCGTTGCTCAGATCGAATTTTTATATCAAAATGCCAACAGTAGAAGAATTAAAGGAAACTCGTAAACAAACGAAATCGGCAGTAACGCGTTTTGAATCATTTCTAGACAAATTTGAGGCAAATAACATCAATTATCTACTGTTGGAAGAACGATTAATAAATTATAAGCCATTATTAAAACAGTTTGAGGAAGTACAATCAAAAATTGAAATTTTACGTCAATCTGACGAAGAAGCAAATGTTCGTGAAGCATTTGAAGATAGGTATTATGAATTATTAGTTAGAGCACGAAAAATTATTGAACTAAAAACAAAACCCGGTGCACGAACTCCGGAGACCGAAGCTCCTAATCAAACGCAAAATTCTAGTAATATCGCCGTACAGTTACCGATAATTAATCTACCTAAATTCAGCGGCGAATATACAGAGTGGACGACATTTTACGACAGTTTCATTTCTCTTATTCACGAAAATAGTAGTCTTTCTAATATTCAAAAATTTCATTACCTAAAGGGTTGCCTGTTAGGAGATGCAAAACGTACCATAGATTTATTACCAATTTCGGCCGAAAGTTACCAATCCGCATGGAACCTTTTAACTGACCGTTACAAAAATAAAAGACTTATTGTACAAAACCATATTCACGCGATTTTTAATCTACAACCAATGAACAAGTCACCCAGTTCCTTAAGGGAATTATTAGACGGTATAAGTACGCACTTAGCGGCTTTAACAACACAAAATGTGGACGTAACGTCATGGGATGCCTTATTAATATATCTAACAACAACAAAATTTGATTTTTTAACTAAACGCGAATGGGAGTCACGTTTAAAGGCCAACGAATTACCCACGTGGAAACAAATGGTCGAATTTTTAAAACAACGATGTTTAACACTAGAATCAATGGAATTCAATTTAAGTAACCATAGCGTGAACTCTGCACCTTTAAAGAAAACACAGAATACAGAAGTTCCTGTAAGGAAAAACTATCAATTTGTTAATAATCAAAATACAATCGCGTGCGTTATGTGTAAAGGCCATCACAATTTATTTCACTGTCCCAAATTCCTCGAACTCAGCATAAACGAGCGCATTGAGCACGTTAAAAGATGGAAAATATGCTTCAATTGTTTAAAAGGTGGTCATGATTCAAGAACTTGCCGTTCTATGACGTGCAAGATATGTTCAAACCGACACAATTCGTTACTGCATCAATCAAGAGGTCCAAATTATAATAATCAGAGTCAGACTGCAAACCTTAGCATAAACAATTATCAATTAAATTCTAATGTTCAAGTAATTTTGTCAACAGCATTGGTTCAGTGTTCAGATTCAAATGGAAAGGTTTACACCTGTAGAGCTTTGCTTGATCAAGGATCGCAACAACATTTAATTACGGAAGAAATGTGTAAAAGATTAAACTTAACTACAAAATCTGTGCATGCAGGCATAAGTTCGGTCTGTGGTAGTTACAATGAAATTAAACATTCTACTACGCTTCACTTTAAATCATTGCACGATAATTATACCGAAAAAATTGCATGTTTGGTAGTCCCCAATATAAATCGAAATTATCCCATAGATACGTTCGACAAATCCGAGATTCCGGTTCCCCAAAATTTAAATTTAGCAGATCCTAATTACAACATTTCAAGTCCTATTGACATTTTAATTGGCGCGGCTTTGTTTTGGGAACTACTTCGAGACGGACGGATGAAATTGTCGAACGAACAGACTTTTCTTCATAACACATGTTTGGGGTGGATATTGGGTGGACCATTTACAGCGGCAGCAATCCAGATTAATAGTATATTTTGCGGTAATTTAAACACCTGTGCATTAGAACATTTAGACAAACAAGTAACAAAATTTTGGGAGGTCGAAAATTATGACAACCGTATCGAAAACTTAAGTTCTGAGGATCAGTTGTGCGAAAATTTATTCGTAAAACAACACAGCAGAGATCGCAATGGGAAATTTATTGTGCGCTTACCATTTAAGGCAAATCCTCCCAATTTAGGTTCTACAAAGGAAATAGCGTACAAGCGATTTAGGTCTCTCGAAAAGAAATTTGAAAACAATTATGAATTTAGGAATCAATATTGCACTTTCATGGCCGATTACATTGCACTTAATCATATGCAACTGGCAACAGATCAAAATATTCACGAAGGTTGTTTCCTGCCGCATCACGGTGTGATTAAGGATTCGAGCCTAACGACAAAAGTACGAGCCGTTTTTGATGCCAGCACAAAGTCGTCATCCGGATTTAGTCTCAATGATTATCTACTACCGGGACAAAATCTTCAAACCGATATATTTTCATTATTGGTGAGGTCCAGACAATACCATTTTGTGCTATCTGCTGATATTGTAAAAATGTTTCGGCAAATTTGGGTGGCACCAGACGACTGGAAATATCAAAAAGTTTTATGGCGTTCAAATCTAGACGAACCCATACGGATATATTGCTTGAAAACAGTGTCATATGGCATGGCTTGTGCGCCTTATTTAGCCATGCGATGTTTGCGACAATTAGCAGTAAAAACCGCGGACTCTTATCCACACGCTAGCAGGGTCATTTTGGAAGACTTTTACATGGATGATCTTCTAACGGGTACAAATGACGAAAGCGAAGCAATCACACTTCGCGATAATTTAATAAATATTTTAGGTAGTGGCGGTTTCGAAATCACAAAGTGGGCTTCTAATAATGACGCTGTTCTGCCACAGTGTCACAGTGACAACACTGCACTCGTGCGTTTAGATGAAAATATGCAAACAAAAACGTTAGGCCTAAGTTGGGATTGTGCGAATGATAATTTAAAATATGACTTCAAACTACAACATCCAATTAAAATTACTAAACGATCCGTTCTAAGCACAATAGCCACGGTGTATGACCCCATAGGCATCTTAGGTCCTGTCCTAGTGTCAGCAAAATTAATATTACAAAAATTATGTCAATTACAATCCGACTGGGATGACGAATTGCCACCTGAACTAAATAAACAATTTGAGCACTTTCTCGCTGAACTACAGCATGTAAATGAAATTCAAATTCCTCGGAAGGTAGTTGCAGATTATCCGTATCAAAAAATACAAATTCACGGATTTAGCGACGCGAGTACAAAGGCCTACGGGGCGGCAGTTTATATAAGAACGACTGATATATCAAATTCGCATACTGTGAAACTTCTTTGTTCGAAGACACGAGTTGCTCCAATTAAACAAATTACCCTACCTAGGTTAGAATTATGCGCCGCTACTTTACTTGCCAAATTAATGTCTAAAGTCAAAAATGCGATGAAAATTAATTTTGACGACTGTTACTTATGGAGCGATTCAACAATTGCATTATCTTGGATAGCGGCATCACCAAATCGTTGGCAAACATTTGTTGCTAACCGTGTGTCAGAAATTCAAACTCTTACTAATAATTGTAAATGGCGTCATGTAATCAGCAACGAAAATCCCGCAGATATAATTTCAAGAGGAATGGACCCAAGTGAGCTAAAATCATGTGACTTGTGGTGGCACGGTCCTTCTTTTTTAACTAAAGATTCAAACGAATGGCCAGTACCAAAAAGCGTTTTAAATAATAATTTACCTGAAGAGCGCAAAATTTCACTAGTTTCACATTGTACTTCAGACGAATCTTCGCTGTCTTCATTGTTTACGAGAGTTAGTACATATAAAAAACTAAAACGCATTGTAGCATACTGTTACAGATTTATTAATAAATTGCAGAAAAAACAGTGTAATTATTCAGGTGAATTATCGGTGGAAGAATTAGACGCAGCGCATATTAATACCATAAAGTTAGTTCAAAAAGATCAATTTTCATCCAAAATAAAAGAGCTGCAAAGCAACGGGTTCATAAACAACAATAGCCATTTGAAATCGCTAAATATATTTATGGATGACAACGGCATTTTGAGAGTGGGAGGGCGCTTGCAAAACGCAAAAATAAATTACGATATGAAACATCAAATCCTCCTTCCAAAAAATCATTATGTGACAAAAATTATCATACGTGACGCACACACGGACACACTACACGCAGGAACGCAGGCAACTCTGGCGGCAGTAAGAAGGCAATTTTGGCCCGTATGTGGAAAAACAACTATCAAAAAGATAATACACAATTGCGTAAAATGTCGTCGAGTGAAACCCATTACCTATGAACAATTGATGGGTAATTTACCTTTTGATCGAGTCAATCCATCTAGACCATTTTCAAATTGTGGCGTAGATTACGCGGGTCCTATCATGATAAAAGAAGGACGTGGTCGCGGAAAAAGAAACATCAAGTGTTATGTCGTAGTTTTTGTTTGCCTCGTCACAAAAGCTATTCATTTAGATTTAGTACTCGATTATACGTCACAATCTTTTCTTAATTGTCTGAAACGTATGATATCCAGACGCGGTAAGATTTTACATATGTACTCGGATAACGGGACTAATTTTGTAGGCGCGAATCGAGAACTAAAAGATTTAAAGAAATTGTTCGATAGTGACGAATTTCAAAGATCAGTAATTGATAATATCACAGAGCAGGGAATTAAATGGCAATTTATTCCACCAAATTCGCCACATATGGGTGGTATTTGGGAAGCAGGGGTCAAATCTTTTAAGCACCATTACAAACGAATAGCGGGAACCTCTTTGCTTACGGCAGAAGAGATGTATACACTTCTTACCCAAATTGAATCAATTCTGAATTCTCGCCCCTTAACACCTTTGAGCAATGACCCCAATGACTTGGAACCACTAACGCCGGGTCACTTCCTCATCGGATCTGCATTAACCGATCTACCTGAACCATGCCTACTTGCGATAAAAGAAAACCGATTGACGAGATGGCAGCGAGTCGAGCAGCTGCGTCAAACGTTCTGGAGAAGGTGGACTGCAGAATATCTGACCCAACTACAGCCACGGAACCGTTGGAGTCAACGAAACGCGAATTCCATAAGCAAAGGATCCATGGTGGTTTTACGTGACGAGAACACCCCGCCGCTGATGTGGAGACTAGGCCGTGTCGTAGAGCTGCACCCAGGAAAAGACAACGTAGTGAGAGTAGTGTCGCTGAAGACGAGCAGCGGTGTAGTGAAACGTGCGGTTAATCGGATTTGTGCGCTCCCAGTGGACGAAGTTGTTGATTAAAATAGAAAGACAGTGAAACGTAAATTACAGTGAATTCAAACAAATAGTGAAAATAAAAAAAAAATTGCGTTTACTGTTCGCATCAAAAAATTGTATAAAAATTACATTATGTTTCATTACAAACAATTGTCATTGCGTTATTCTCGCTGTATACTGTATATATCTTATTTTTCATTAATATAATGTTTGGAGTTGTATTTTATGCTCTTTGGTCATATTGGTGATGTCTTCATTGTGTGTTTGTAAAAATTGTGTTTTGTACCTTTTGTCATTTATGCTGTTTTTAATTATGTCCTTATAATTTAGTGTTATTTGTTTTAACTATGTGAATTTCTAATTTAAGGGCACATTTTAATATGATTTATAACTTTTGAATACTTCAACGGGGGGAGTATGTTCGAGCCACCTGCACGGCGGCTCTCTCACCCGACTGCAGCGAATTTCTTAATCACCCAATGTGAGGGTGCGGCACCCTTTTGTGGGGCCAAGTCTTTATAATTAGGTATAGTTTGTAAAAATAGGAGAGTAAGAATTTGGACTTGAGACTGTTAACATCGTACAAATATACATATTCAAGCGCCACCGTATTTTTATTGTATTTATTACAATTGGTCCTTCGAGTTATCGCAACAACCCTCTACTTTTACGTTTTCTCGACCTTTTCGTGACCTCTAGAGTACGAAGAAATAAATCTCCCGATTCCGTCTCTCATTTCCGTCTGCCTGTCGGTCTGTCTGTCCGTCTGTCTGTCGTCTGTCTGTCTGCCGTCCTGGATTATTTAAAATTATTTTTATCTTTTTATAGTTTTTTGATCGTGTTTTTTGTCTCTTTTTTTGTCGCGTTTTTTTTTTGTTGTCTTTTACTTTTATGTGTTTTTCTTGCGATTTTTTTGTCGCCTTTTATCGCTTTTTATATTGTTGTTCATCGCCTTTTTTCCGCCTTTTTTGCATTTCTTTGTTGGTTTTTGTCATTTCTTTTATGATTTTTTTTCTTTTTTCATCATTTGCTTCTACCTTTTTTGTCCATTTTTACTTTTTTGTTGCGTTTTTTCGCTTACTCTTTGTCGTTTTTTTCGTTTTTATCGCTTTCTTCGTTAGACTTTCAGCGCCTTTTTGTATTGCCGCCGTTTCTTTTGTTGCCTTATTCCGATTTTTTTTCCCATTTTTGTAGCGCTTTTTTTTTGGTTTATTTTTGATGTATTTTTATCGTCTTTTTATAGCTTTTTATATTGTCTTTTCATCGCCCTTTTTTTCGCCATTTCTTTGTTGGTTTTTTCCTTTCCGTTATGAATTTTTTGCCATTTTTTTGAACTTTTTCATCATTTGCTTCTACCTTTTTGGTCCATTTTTTCGCTTATTCTTTGTCGTTTTTTTAATCGCTTGTTTTTTGTTAGACCTTCAGCGCCTTTTTTTAATACCTTTCATTGCCGCTTTTTCTTTTGTCGCTTTTTTCCGATTTTTTTTGTTCACTTCTGGCCTTTTATAGTATTTTCATTGGTCGCATTTTTTGTTCGCCCTTTTTCTTCTCGCCAGTCTTTGTTGCTTTTTCGGCACTATTTTGACGGATTTTTGTATTTTTCGAATTCTTTTTAGCATTTTTTTGTCGTGTCTTGTTCCGTTCTTCGTAACTTCTTTTTTTTTGTTGCGTTTTTCATCTTGGCTCTTTGTCGTATTTTTTATCGGTTTTCATTTTTTTGTTGTCCTTTTCACGCTTATTGTTGTTGGATTTTGTCGTTTCTTATATGAATTTTTTATCATTTTTTGGAGTTTTTTTATCATTTTCTCTATCTTTTTTTCGCGTTTTTTTGCTTATTCTTTGTCGTCGTTTTCCGTTTTTGTCACTTTTTTTATAGCCTTTTTTCCCTTTTTTGTCCACTTCGCCTTTTATAGTCTTCTTATTAGTCGCTTTTTTCTTGTCGCCATTATTTGTTGCTTTTTCGTCATTATTTTGTCGGATTTTTGTATTTTTCGAATCTTTTTTTATCATGTTTTTCCCGTTTTATTTCCTTTTTTATCGCCTTTTCTCTTGCCACGTTTTTTGTAGCTTTTTTTTGGTTGCCTCTATCGTATTTTTTATCGTTTATATCTTATTTTTTTAGCATTTTTGTTGCTTTTCTTCATCCTTTTATGTCATTTTTTACATTTCCTTTTTGTTTTTTGTCGTTGTTTTTTCTATTGTTTTTTTTTGTAGTATATTATCTTTTTCTAGTCGTCATTTTTGTTCCCTTTTTTGCCTTCTTTCAGTCGCCTGTCATTGCTGTTTTCATTTCATACGTTTTACTTGTCACTTTTATTGTCACCTTTTCTCCTTAAATTATTTTTAGCTTTTTGTGGTCTTCTTGGTCGCGTTTTTTATTGTTGATGTATTTTTTGTGACTTTTTTTATAGTCTTCTTATCGCTTTTTATATTGTTTTTTCATCGTCCCTTTTTACGCCTTTTTTGCCTTTCATTTTTTTGAACTTTTTTTATCATTTGCTTCTACCTTTTTTGTCAATTTTTACTTTTTTTTGTCGCGTTTTTTCGCTTATTTTTTTGGCGTTTTTTCCGATTTTTTTTGTTCTCTTCTGGCCTTTTATGTTCTTCTCATTAGTCGCGTTTTTTGTTTGCCATCATTTTTTTTTCGCCATTCTTTGTTGCTTCTTCGTCACTATTTTGACGGATTTTGCATTTTTCTAATCCTTTTTACCCTCTTTTTGTCGTGTCTTTTGTTCCCTTTTTATCGCCTTTTTTGTCACCTTTTCTCTTGTTGCTTTTTTTGTAGCTTCTTTTTTTGTTGCGTTTTTCGTGTTGCTTTTTGCTGTATTTTTTATCGCTTTTAGTTTTTTTTTTTGTTGTCCTTTTCTGGATTTTTTTGTTATCATCTATTGTGGCTTTTTTCGCCTTTTTTTAGTTTTCTTTGTTGCTTATTCTTCAGCCCTTTTTTTGCCATTTTTCACTTTTCGTTTTTGTTTTTTGTCGCTATTTTTTCTTGTGTTTTTTTTTTGTAATTTATTAAGTATATTTTTTAGTCGCGATTTTTGTTCCCTTCTTTGCCTTTTTTTGTCGTTTTTCATTGCTAATTTTTTTAATACGTTTTTCTTGTCAGTTTTATTGTTACCTTCCCCTTTTTTTATTATTTTTGGCTTTTTGTACTCTCCTTGGTCGTGTTTTTGTCTCTTTTTTGTCGCTTTTTTTCTTTTTTTTTTGGTTGCCTTTTAATTTTGTGGTATTTTTCTTGTGACTTTTTTATGGGCTTTTAACGCTTTTAATTTTATATATATATATATATATATATATGATATTTCTTTTTTGGTTTTGTCGATTTTGTTATAAATTTTTTGTGATTTTTTTTTGGTCTTTGTTTATCATGTTTCTCTATCTTTTTCGTCTATTTTTACTTTTTTCTCCTGTTTTTTCGCTTATTCTTTGTCTTTTTTCCGTTTTTATTGCTTTTTTTTGTTAGACCCTCATCTCCTTTTTATTGTTGCAATTCTTTGTTGCTTTTTCGTCACTATTTTGATGGATTTTTGAATTTTTCGAATTCTCTTTAGCCTTTTTTATCGTGTCTTTTGTTCCCTTTTTTATCGCCTTTTTTGTCACCTTTTCTCTTGTTGCGTTTTTAGTAGCTTTTTTTGTTGCATTTTTCATGTTGTCTCTTTGTCGTATTTTTTATAGCTTTTAGTTTTCTTTCGTTTGTTTTTTTTCTTGTTCTTTCCTCGTTTTTTGTTACCGTCTATTGTGGCTTTTTTTCGTCTTTTTGTAATCTTTCTTTCTTGCTTTTCCTTCATCTCCTTTTTTGCCATTCTTCACTTTCCCTTTTTGTTTTTTGTCGCTATTTTTGTTGTTTTTTTTTTTCATGTAATTTATTATCTCTTTCTAGTGGTGATTTTTGTTCTCTTTTTTGCCTTTTTTTTGTCGTTTTTTTTTGATACGTTTTTCTCGTCACTTTTATTGCCACCTTTCCCTTTTTTTATTATTTTTAGCTTTTTGTAGTCTCCTTGGTGTTGTTTTTTGTCCCCATTTTTGTCGCGTTTTTCTCTTTTTTTTTGGTTGCCTTTTATTTTTGATGTATTCTTCTTGCAATTTTTTATTGTCTTTTATCGCTCTTTATATTACTTTTTCATTGCCCTTTTCTCGCCTTTTTTGCCTTTCTTTGTTGGTTTTTGTCGTTTCCGTCATGAATTTTCTGTGAAATTTTGAGTTTTTTTATCATTTTCTTCTACTTTTTTTTGTCCATTTTTACTTTTTTTATTCTTTGTCGTTTTTTCCATTTTTGTTACTTTTTTTTTGTTAGACCTTCAGCGCCCTTTTACTGTCGCGATTCTTTGTTGCTATTTTCGTCACTATTTTGACGAATTTTTGAATTTTTGAATTCTCTTTAGACTTTTTTGTCGTGTCTTTTGTTCCCCTTTTTATCGCCTTTTTTGTCACCTTTTCTCTTGTGTTTTTTGTACCTTTTTTTTTTGTTTTTTGCGTTTTTCATATAGACTCTTTGTCGTATTTTTTTCGCTTTTAGTCTTTTTTTGTTTGTTTTTTGTTGTCCTTTTCTCGCTTTTTTTGGTACCGTCTATTGTGACATTTTTCACTTTTTCTTTTTGTTTTTTGTCGCTGTTTTTGTTGTTTTTTTCTTGTAATTTATTTTCTTTTTGTAGTGGTTATTTTTGTTCCCTTTTTTGCCTTTTTTGTTGCCTTCTCTCTTATTGCGTTTTTTGTAACTTCTTTGTTATATTTCTTATCGCTTTTAGTTTTTTTTTGTTGTCCTTTTCTCGCTTTTTTTGTTACCGTCTATTGTAGCTTTTTTCCACCTATTTTTTTGTTTTTTTTGTTGCTTTTTCTTCATACTTCTTTCTGCCATTTTTCACTTCTCCTTTTTGTTTCTTGTCGCTGTTTTTTTGTTGTTGTTTTTTTTTTTGGTAATTTATTATCTTTTTCTAATCGTCATTTTTATTCCCTTTTTTGCCTTTTTTTGTCGCCTTTCATTGCTGATTATTTTGATACGTTTTTCTTGTCACTTTTATTGTCACCTTTCCCTTTTTTTTATTATTTTTAGCTCTTTGTAGTCTCCTTAATCGTGTTTTTGTACAATTTTTTTGTGACGTTTTTCCATTTGTTTTGCTGCCTTTTAATTTTGATGTATTTTTCTTATGATTTTTTTATCGCCTTTTATCGCTTTTTATATTACTTTTTCATTGCCCTTTTTGCACCTTTTTGATTTTCTTTGTTGGTTTTTGTCGCTTCCGTCATGAATTTTTTGTGATTTTTTTGGACTTTTTTTTATTTTTTTCTATTTTTTTGTCCATTTTTACTTTTTTGTCGCATTTTTTCGCTTATTCTTTGTCATTTTTTCCATTTTTATTGCTTTTTTTTAGACCCTAAGCGCCTTTTTACTGTCGCGATTCTTTATTGCTATTTTCGTCACTATTTTGACGAATTTTTGAATTTTTGAATTCTCTTTAGACTTTTTTGTCGTGTCTTTTGTTTCCTTTTTTATCGCCTTTTTTGTCACCTTTTCTCTTGTTGTGTTTTTTGTAGCTTCTTTTTTTTGTTGCGTTTTTCATGTTGACTCTGTCGAATTTTTTTCGCTTTTAGTCTTTTTTGTTTATTTTTTTTTGTTGTCCTTTTCTCGCTTTTTTTGTTACCGTCTATTGTGGCATTTTTCACTTTTTTTTTGTTTTTTATCGCTGTTTTTGTTGTTTTTTTCTTGCAATTTTTTTTCTTTTTCTAGTGGTTCTTTTTGTTCCCTTTTTGACTTTTTTTGTCGCCTTCTCTCTTGTTGCGTTTTTTGTAACTTCTTTGTTGTATTTTTTATCCCTTTTAGTTTTTTTTTTGTTGTCCTCTCGCTTTTTTTGTTACCGTCTATTGTGGCTTTTTTCACCTTTTTTTTTAGGTTTTTTGTTGCTTTTTCTTCATATTTCTTTATGCCATTTTTCACTTCTCGTTTTTGTTTCTTGTCGCTGTTTCTTTGTTGTTGTTTTTTTTTTTTGTAATTTATTATCTTTTTCTAATCGTCATTTATATTCCCTTTTTTGCCTTTTTTTTGTCGCCTTTCATTGCTGATTATTTTGATACGTTTTTCTTGTCACTTTTATTGTCACCTTTCCCTTTTTTTATTATTTTTAGCTCTTTATAGTCTCCTTGATCGTGTTTTTGTCCCCTTTTCTTGTGACGTTTTTCCTTTTGTTTTGCTGCATTTTAATTTTGATGTATTTTTCTTATGATTTTTTTATCGCCTTTTATCGCTTTTTATATTACTTTTTCATTGCCCTTTTTGCACCTTTTTGATTTTCTTTGTTGGTTTTTGTCGCTTCCGTCATGAATTTTTTGTGATTTTTTTTGGACTTTTTTTATAATTTTTTTCTATTTTTTTGTCCATTTTTACTTTTTTGTCGCGTTTTTTCGCTTATTCTTTGTCATTTTTTCCGTTTTTATTGCTTTTTTTTTTGTTAGACCTTCAGCGCCCTTTTACTGTCGCGATTCTTTGTTGCTATTTTCATCACTATTTTGACGAATTTTTGAATTTTTGAATTCTCTTTAGACTTTTTTGTCGTGTCTTTTGTTTCCTTTTTTATCGCCTTTTTTGTCACCTTTTCTCTTGTTGTGTTTTTTGTAGCTTCTTTTTTTTGTTGCGTTTTTCATGTTGACTCTGTCGAATTTTTTTCGCTTTTAGTCTTTTTTGTTTATTTTTTTTTGTTGTCCTTTTCTCGCTTTTTTTGTTACCGTCTATTGTGGCATTTTTCACTTTTTTTTTGTTTTTTATCGCTGTTTTTGTTGTTTTTTTCTTGCAATTTTTTTTCTTTTTCTAGTGGTTCTTTCTGTTCCCTTTTTGACTTTTTTTGTCGCCTTCTCTCTTGTTGCGTTTTTTGTAACTTCTTTGTTGTATTTTTTATCCCTTTTAGTTTTTTTTTTGTTGTCCTCTCGCTTTTTTTGTTACCGTCTATTGTGGCTTTTTTCACCTTTTTTTTTAGGTTTTTTGTTGCTTTTTCTTCATATTTCTTTATGCCATTTTTCACTTCTCGTTTTTGTTTCTTGTCGCTGTTTCTTTGTTGTTGTTTTTTTTTTTGTAATTTATTATCTTTTTCTAATCGTCATTTATATTCCCTTTTTTGCCTTTTTTTTGTCGCCTTTCATTGCTGATTATTTTGATACGTTTTTCTTGTCACTTTTATTGTCACCTTTCCCTTTTTTTATTATTTTTAGCTCTTTATAGTCTCCTTGATCGTGTTTTTGTCCCCTTTTCTTGTGACGTTTTTCCTTTTGTTTTGCTGCATTTTAATTTTGATGTATTTTTCTTATGATTTTTTTATCGCCTTTTATCGCTTTTTATATTACTTTTTCATTGCCCTTTTTGCACCTTTTTGATTTTCTTTGTTGGTTTTTGTCGCTTCCGTCATGAATTTTTTGTGATTTTTTTTGGACTTTTTTTATAATTTTTTTCTATTTTTTTGTCCATTTTTACTTTTTTGTCGCGTTTTTTCGCTTATTCTTTGTCATTTTTTCCGTTTTTATTGCTTTTTTTTTTTGTTAGACCTTCAGCGCCCTTTTACTGTCGCGATTCTTTGTTGCTATTTTCATCACTATTTTGACGAATTTTTGAATTTTTGAATTCTCTTTAGACTTTTTTGTCGTGTCTTTTGTTTCCTTTTTTATCGCCTTTTTTGTCACCTTTTCTCTTGTTGTGTTTTTTGTAGCTTCTTTTTTTTTGTTGCGTTTTTCATGTTGACTCTATTTTTTTCGCTTTTAGTCTTTTTTGTTTGTTTTTTATTGTCCTTTTCTCGCTTTTTTTGTTACCGTCTATTGTGGCATTTTTCACTTTTTTTTTGTTTTTTGTCGCTGTTTTTGTTGTTTTTTTCTTGTAATTTTTTTTTTCTTTTTCTAGTGGTTGTTTTTGTTCCCTTTTTGCCTTTTTTTGTCGCCTTCTCTCTTGTTGCGTTTTTTGTAACTTCTTTGTTGTATTTTTTATCCCTTTTAGTTTTTTTTGTTGTCCTTCTCTCGCTTTTTTTGTTACCGTCTATTGTGGCTTTTTTCACCTTTTTTTTAGGTTTTTTTGTTGCTTTTTCTTCATATTTCTTTATGCCATTTTTCACTTCTCGTTTTTGTTTCTTGTCGCTGTTTTTTTGTTGTTGTTTTTTTTTTTGTAATTTATTATCTTTTTCTAATCGTCATTTGTATTCCCTTTTTTGCCTTTTTTTGTCGCCTTTCATTGCTGATTATTTTGATACGTTTTTCTTGTCACTTTTACTGTCACCTTTCCCTTTTTTTTTATTATTTTTAGCTCTTTGTAGTCTCCTTGATCGTGTTTTTGTCCCCTTTTTTGTGACGTTTTTCCTTTTGTTAAAGGAAATATTTTTTGATGTATTCTTCTTATGATTTGTTAGTCTTTTATCGCTTTTTATATTACTTTTTCATTGCCTTTTTCGCACCTTTTTGGAATTTCTTTGTTGGTTTTTGTCGTTTCCGTTATGAATTTTTTGTCATTGTCGTCTATCTTTTTATCCATTTTTACTTTGTTGTCGCGTTTTTTTCGCTTTTTCGAATTCTGTTTAGTCTTTTTTATCGTGTCTTTGATTCTCTTTTTTATCGCTTTGTTGCAGTTTTTGTAGCTTTTTTTTGTTTTTTTTTTTGTTGTCCTTTTCTCGCTTTTTTTGTTACCGATTATTATGGCTTTCTTTTTTAGCTTTTTGTTTTTGTCGATCTTTTTGTTGTTTTTTTTTCCTTGTAATTTATTATCTTTTTCTAGTGGTGATTTTTGTTCCCTTTTTTGCCTTTTTTTGTCGCCTTTCATTGCTGTTTTTTTTTTGATACGTTTTCCTTGTCACTTATATCGTCATCTTTCCCTTTGTTTTAATTATTTTTAACCCTTTATAGTCTTCTTGTTCGCGTTTTTTTTTGTCTCCTTTTTTGCCCTTTTTTATTGGTTTTTGTCGTCTCCGTTATGAATTTTTTATTTTTGGATTTTTGTTATCATTTGCTTCTGCCTTTTTTGTCCATTTTTACTTTTTTGTCGTGTTTTTTCCCTTATTCTATGATTTTTGCATTTTTGTTCGCTATTTTTCTTGTTGCGATTCTTTGTTGCTTTTTCGCCACTATTTTGACAGATTTTTGTATTCTTCGAATCCTTTTTGAATTTTTTTGTCGTGTTTTTGATTCCCTTTCTTATCGTCTTTTTTCTCACCTTTTCTCTTATTGCGTTTCTTTTTTTGTTGCGTTTTTTTCATGTTGTTTTTTTGTCGTATTTTTCATCACTTTTAGTTGTTTTGTTTTGTTTTCTTTTTTCTTCTTTTTTCGCTTTTCTTTGTTTTTTATTTTTTTTTCAATGTTAGTTTTTTTAGCCTTTTTTTGATAGCATTCTTTGTCCCATTTCTTGTTATCCTTTTTTTCTCATTTATTTTGTCGTTTTTCTTTGTTTCTTTGTTTTTTTTGTTATGTGACAGAATCTTTTGGCGCGTTTTTTGGTTTATTTTTAATCATTCATCAAAAAATAATAACATCATCACAAAATTCTCCATACGAAAGCTGTTTTCATTCTAGGAAAAACATATCTAAAATTGTTTAAACAATTTCCTAACTTTAGGTAAACATTTTAATGGAGACAAACTTATCAATTTTAATACGAACAGGTGTGTCCAGAACTTCATAAAAATTCGATAAAACATCCTTCATTAGCAGTTCTTAAAATAAATTTTGATTAGTATGAAAGCATATTATTCTGACTATTTCAAGTGAGATTTGAACAGATAAATTCTGATTAACGATTTATAACCTTAAAAAAGGTGTGAAAAATTTCAGAGCAATGTTTTTTTAACTTCCAAGAAAAATTGTATATGATTTTGTCCCCAAACAGTTGGAATCGAATTTTCTTAGCAAAATTTTAAGACGACGTCATCAAACTTTAAGTGGGGACGAACAGACTAATTCTGATATTGTTCTACTGTCAACACTGTAATCTTGAAACGGATTTAGATCCGTCCGGAGTTTCAAACAATATCTAATAACTAACACAGAGTGATCAATAACAAAACAAACTACCCAATCAAACAACACCCACCCCCTTAAAAACTAAAATCCGAATGAGTTATATCGTCCGAAAGAAACAGCCCAAGAAACATGTCGAAACAATACGATACACCGCGATAACGATTTTACAACTTCACGTGAATCAAAAGTGTTGCAAGGACTGTGCGCACGTGTTGACCTTTTTTTCTTTTGATAACTTAGCACACAATTTTTCTCGTCGTGCGTCACCCATTTTTTATTCAGGAAAGAAACAAACAAAATGCACTCGATTGATAACGCTCTATTTTCAATAAATTAACACATTTACGCAATGCAAAATATTAAATACATAAATATTTTAAATAACAATAAATATAATACTGCTGCGACCGCCATGGCGGCGCAGCCATTACTGGCACCGTGGCGCCATCCAGCGGCGACCACGTCAACTAAAAACTAGAGTGCTACAATACTACAGGTAAAACTGCGTTCAAAGCGCGTTGGTGTCTTGAGCGACATCTACACTGTCTCTTTGGCAAGCTTCCCCGATGCTAACAGTCGGTATTAAGTCTTTCTGTAGCTCCTGGAACTGGTCGAAAGGACACAAAATGTCGCATCCGGGGATTTTCAGATCGACGGGCTCGGTGGCTTCCGTGTCGTTTCGGTAGCGAAGCTGAAAACACAAAACGAACAAGGTTGTAATTACAAAAGAACTTGGTTAACCTTGCATCTAAAGAGTAATTAATTTTTTCGCCCAATTTTTGTAATTGATGCGTCACCAAATGATATAAATAAATTTATCGAATTAAGTGGACTTTAACCGATATTTTTATAACTCTATTGTTTACTAAATAAAATATAGTTATGTCGCTCTAATTGAGTTTTTACTGTTCAGTCCAATTACAGTTATCAAAAGGCCTCGACCTTGCTAGCGCGTAATTAAAACCTAATATTAGACCAATTTTTCAATTATGGTATCTGGAAAATTTACCTTGACATAAAACTGATCGTTGGCGCGGTGAATTTCAAACGAGATCGCGCTTCCATATGGGGGAATATGGGCGTCATAGACCTTCAAAGCGTCCAACATGTAGCCCAACGTGGACTCATGACCCGAATACAAGTAGATTTTCTTTCCAGAATTCTGCTCGATTTTTTTCTTCGAGTCGTCCAGAATCTTCTTCAACATGTATCCAGAGTTGATTTGTTTGACCCTCTGGTCGTAGTTATGGTAGCCATAAACCAGAGCGCCGATGCTTTGGGTGGGTTCTGGGAAAACCGTCTTGGTCCACTCTGGCATGATCAAACCCATGTCGCTCTAAAATTTTGCGTCAGATTTTCAAAACCAACATTCTTCGAAATACCTCTGTCTTAAAAATGAAGAAAATGTCTTGGAAGTCCGCCGGGTTGGTCATCGACTTTCCAGATTGTTCCTGGAGGTAGACGTACGAGTCGTTGTAGGGGGTGACATAAGTGTCTTTTATTTCCTGGATTTCGAGCTGGTGGCTGAGGACTTGGGACTTGTATGGACAACTCCCCCACGGGTGGAACAACTGCAACGACAATTTGAAAATCGTGTCACACGTTTCTGGAAACTTACGTCTTCTTCAGCGTCTGTCTTGTACGAGACTGGAATGGGCTGCCACATTAGGTCTTCGTTCCATAGCTGGATGGGACTGGGTGGGAACAACCCGGCTAGCACCAGTTGGGCACTCATTTTGGTCCTTGTGACGTCGGTGCTTCTAACATCGACAATGTCTTCGGTGTAGACGTCCCCAAGAAAGTCACCATAGACGCTCTTGAGGTAGCGGCCAAGTTTGAACTCTCCAAGTTTGCCCTCCTGTATTTTGGACCAAAAATAAAAACTTTTTTTTGAAAAAAAAAAGTCTTACGTTTGTTAAGCCGCCGAAACCAATGGGGTAGAAAGTCTCGTTTTTGTTGGGGTCGGTGGGGTAGAACGAATAAGTAGTTCGAGCTCCATGGCGAAAAATCTATAAAAAAAGGTCATAACAGTATGAACAATGTGCAATTAATATCCTTGTATGTTATATGTGTAGTGACAATTAACCGCAACCTTGAACACCTACCTACCCATTTAATCTTCCTATTATTATTTTTTTAATCATAATTATTAATAATAATAAGTGTAATAATAGTGAAAATAACGAAGGACACTTACCACGCTCACAAGGACCAGTTCCGTGTCCTCCTGGGTAGCAATAGAGGCGCTTTTGGCCCAGCACACAACACTAGCCAGTACGACAAATTTCAAAAACGGTGCCATTTTGCGATCAACTGTGGCTATGGTCTGAGCTTTATGTAATTTATAAATTTATATATCTTGCATTTCTCCCACCTTTCTTCTGAATTGGGTTTGTGTCCTTGAACCTTCATTACGTACATCCCATCTCACTGCAATCTTTGTTTTCGTCTGGAGTGTGCGTGACGTTATTTTCGTGGTCAAAAATTGACCCATTTTTGTGGCTGATAAAAGTGGCGCAAATATTTTCGAAAAAGAATTCAAAAACATGATTAGAAAAATGCGCACGTTATCGCTTATCATATCACTGCTTGGCAACATTGGCAAATTAGTATGGTATGACCAGAGATAAACAAGAGTTTTGTTTTTGTCTATTGTTGCGTGAATTGCAGATGTTGAGATTAGATTTGCAAATTATTTGGTTAATTTTGTTTCATTATATGTATATGTTGTGGTTTTAGCTGTACTATAAATTTGTGTTTATTTATTAAGGAAATTCCAGTTCAGATCTTGGCTTCTTTTATTAAATAACACACTTAGTGCGTGGGGAAATTTACTTTGATTGAATTTAAGGGAATTACTGCACTACCCGGTATAACTTATCATTACAACATAAACATAACGTTATTTTTAGATTTCTGTAAATTTACTTTATCTTAATCCGCTTCCGTATAAAAATGCAAAATTTTTATCTAAAAATAAACGAAAGTCCCTCCAGGTTTTTAAGACCTTGAGAGAAAAAAATGTCACGCTTAAGAAAAACAGCATTTATAGTGAAACAATGATGTAATTGTTAAAATTAGCTATGTCTTTAACATTAAGTTAATATTTGCAAGACATTAAAACTGTGGAAATTGAATTTGACAAATCAGCAACTCACTATATACATATACGTTATATAATTTGAAAAATCGTGAACTCCAAGATTCGAAAAATTTTTAAAATCGATAAACCGAGATGTTAAGAAATCGAAAAATGTAAAATTTAAAAAATTAAAAGTTAGAAATATCGAAGAATTTAAAATCGAGATGTCGAAACATCAAAAAATCGAAAATATGAAAAATTCAAAAATCTAAAATTTAAAAACCCAAAAATTGAGAAATCGAAACTCCTAAATTGAAAAAATCGAAAAATTGAGAAACCGAAATAGGCCAAATTCGAAAAATCGAAAAGTTAAAAATTGAAAATTGATAAATCGAGAAATCGAACAATCAAAGCATGGAAAAATTTTAAAAATGAAACATTAAAAAATCGAAAACTCGAAAAAACAAAAATTGAAAAATAAAATCTAAAACGGGGAAGTCGAAAAATCCAAAATTTTAAAAACGGATAAATTATAATATCAAAAAATTGAAAAATCTAAAAAGTAAAAAAATCTACACATTCCAAAGTCTAGAAATCAAAAATCGAAAAGTCGAAAAACCACAAACCTGTAAAGTCGAAAACTTGAAGAATTGAAGAACTGGAAAATCGAAACGTCGAAAATCAAAAAATGGGAAAATCAAAACATCCATCGATTAATTATTGAAAAATCGAAAAATTGAGAATTTAGTAACCCAAAACTGAAAAATTGAAAAATTAAAAAATTGAATAATAAATATGTAATTTGAAAAATCCAAAAACAAAAATTTCTAAAATTTGAAAAATTAAAGAAAAACTAAAATATCTGAAAAATTAGAAAATTGAAAAAATGAGAAATCAAAAAGTCAAAAAGTGAAGTCGAAAAAACAAAACCTAAAAAAATTGAAAAATTTTAAACCAAAAACCTAAAAAATTGAAAAATTGAAGAATTGAAGAAATGAAAAATCGATAAACTAAGAGTTTACAAAAGTCAAATTTGAAAAATTGCTAAAACCAAATAAAAAATCTTAAAATTGAAGAGGAGAAAAATTGGAAAAACGTAAAATTGAAACATCGAAAAATTGAGAAATTGTAAAATAAATAAACTGAAAAATCACGAAATTGAAATTTTGAAAAATTGAAAAATGAGAGAAAAACTGTAAAATTCCAAAACAGAAACATTCATAAACCAAAAAATTATAAATTTGAAAAATTTAAAAATAGGAAAATCAAAAACCTGAAAAATCGAAAAATTGGAGAATTGAAGAAGTGGAAAATCGAAACAATCGAAAGTCAAGAAATGAGAAAATCAAAACATCGATTAATTGAAAATTCGAACTATTTAAAAATCGTAAAATTGAAGAGAAATAGTGAAAATCGAGAAATTGAAAAATTGAGAAATCGTAAAATCGAAAAATTGAAAAATAAATAATCTGAGAAATCCCAAAACTAAAATTTTGAAAAATTAAAAAATGAAAGAAAAACTGAAAAAGGGAAAAAGTAAAAAAATCTACACATCCCAAGACCTAGAAGTCGAAGAATCGAAATATTGAAAAATCCCAAAACTGAAATGTTCAAAAACTGAGAATCTAAAAAATTGAAAAATTGAGAAATCTAAAACACAAAAAAGTGAAGTCGAAAACTCGAAAGCTTAAACAATAGAAACATTAAAAAACCACAAACCTGTAAAATCGAAAACTTGGAGAATTGAAGAACTGGAAAATCGAAACGTGGAAAGTCAAAAAATGGGAAAATCAAAACATCTATGGATTACTTATTGAAAAATCGATAAATTGAGAATTTAGTAACTCAAAACTAAAAAATATTTAAAAATTGTACAATTCAAGAGAACAGTTGAAAAAACGTAAACTGAAACATCGGAAAACTGAAAAATTGAAATTAAGAATAACTGAAAAATTGAGAAATTGTAAAATCAAAAAATCGAATGATAAATAATCTGAAAAATCCCAAAACAAAAATTTCGAAAATTTGAAAAATTAAAGAAAAACTAAAATATCTCGAAACTAAAACATCCAAAAACTGAAAAATTAGAAAATTGAAAAAATGAGAAATCAAAAAGTGAAAAAGTGAAGTCGAAAAATCGAAACCTAAAGAAATTGAAAAATTTTAAATCAAAAACCTACAAAATTGAAGAATTGAAGAAATGAAAAATCGATAAACTGAGAGTTTACAAAAGTCAATATGTAATAAAGAATCGTAAAATTCAAGAGGAGAAAAATTGAAAAAACGTAAAATTGAAACATCGAAAAATTGAGAAATTGTAAAATAATAAATAAACTGAAAAACCCGAAACTAAAATTTCGTAAAATTGAAAAATGGAGAAAAACTGAAACATTCCAAAACAGAAACATCCAAAAACTAAGAAATTATACTTTGAAAAATAGGAAAATCAAAAAAGTGAAGTCGAAAAATCTAAACCTTAAAAAAAGAAAAATTGAAAAATTAAAAACCTGAAAAATCGAAGAACTGGGAAATCGAAACAATCGAAAGTCAAAAAATGAGAAAATCGATTAATTGAAAAGTCGATTTTTTTTTAAATCGTAAAATTGAAGAGAAATATTGAAAATCGAGAAATTGAAAAATTGAGAAATTGTAAAATCGAAAAATTGAAAAATAAATAATCTTAGAAATCCCAAAACTAAAATTCTGAAAAATTGAAAAATGAAAGAAAAACTGAAGAAGGGAAAAAGTGAAAAATCTCAAAACTGAAATATCCAAAAACTGAGAAATTAAAAAGTTGAAAAAATGAGAAATCAAAAAGTCAAAAAGTGAAGTCGTAACATCAAAACCTAAATAGATTAAAAAATTGAAAAATCAAAAACCTGAAAAACTGAAAAATTGAAGAATTCAACAATTGGAAAATCGAAACAGTTGAAAGTCAAGAAATGGGAAAATCATCAAATCATCAAATCAAAACATTCATCGATTAATTAATGAAAAATCGAAAAATTGAGAATTTTGAAAAATAAAAAATTGAAAAACCAAAAAGTCTAAATATACAAAAATCGTACAATTGAAGAGAAAAATTAAAAAAATCTAAAACTCGAACATCGGAAAATTGAGAAATTGAAAAATTGAAAATCGAGAAATTGAAATCGAGAAATTGAAAAATTGAGAAATTGTAAAATCGAAAAGTTGAATAATAAAAAATCTGAAAAATCCCAAAACAAAAATTTCGAAAATTTGAAAAATTAAAGAAAAACTGAAAAATTTCGAAACTAAAATATCCAAAAATTGAAAAATTGAAACAATCGAAAGTCAAGAAATGAGAAAATCAAAACATCGATTAATCGAAAAATCGAAATATTTAAAATTGAAGAGAAATATTGAAAATCGAGAAATTGAAAAATTGAGAAATTGTAAAATCGAAAAATTGAAAAATAAATAATCTGAAAAATACCAAAACTAAAAATAAAATAATAAATCCAAAAGTCAAAAAGGGAAGTCGAAAAATCAAAACCTAAAAAGATTGAAAAATTGAAAAATCAAAAACCGAAAAAACTGAAAAATTGAAGAATTGTAGAAATGAAAAATGGAGTTTATAAAAGTCAAATTTGAAAAATTGCGAAAAAAACAAATATTTAAAAATCGTAAAATTGCAGAGGAGAAAAAATTGAAAAAACGTAAATTATTATCTAAAAACTGAGAAATTAAAAAATTGAAAAATTGAGAAATCGAAAAACCAAAAAATAAAGTCGAAAAATCGAAACCTTAAAAAAAAGAAAAATTGAAAAATCAAAAACCTGGAAAATCTAAAAACTGAAGAACTGGAAAATCGAAACAGTCAAAAGTCAAGAAATGGGAAAGTTAAAACATCCATCGATTAATTATTGAGAAATCGAAAAATTGAGAATTTAGAAAAATCAAAAAATGAAAAATTAAAAAATCGAAATATTTAAAAATCACAAAATTGAAGAGAAAAATTAAAAAAAAAACGGGAAATTGAGAAATTGAAAAATTGAAAATCGAGAAATTGAAAGCGAGAAATTGAAAAATTGAAAAATAAATAATCTGAAAAATGCCAAAACTAAAATTTCGGAAAATTGAAAAATGAAATAAAGACTGAAGAAAAGAGAAATTGAAAAAACTCAAAATTGAAATATCCAAAAATAGAGAAATTAAAAAATTGAAAAAACGAGAAATCAAAAAGTCAAAAAGTGAAGTCGAAAAATCATAATCTAAAAGAATTGAAAAATTGAAAAATTGAAAAATCAAAAACCTTAAAAATTGAAAAATTGAAGAATTGAAGAAATGAAAAATCGAATTTATAAAACTGAAATTTCGAGAAATTAAAATATGAAAAACAGTGAAAAACCCCACAACTGAAATATCCAAAAACTGAGAAATTAAAAAATTGAAAAATCAAAAAATGAAGTCGAAAAACCGAAAACTTAAAAAGAAGAAAAATTGAAAAATCCTGAAAAATTTTGAAATTGAAGAATTGAAGAACTGGAAAATCGAAACAGTCGAAAGTCAAGAAATGGGAAGTCAGAACATCCATCGATTAAATATTGAAAAATAGAAAAAATGAGAATTTAGAAAAATCAAGAATTGAAAAATTAAAAAATCGAAATATTTAAAAATCGCAAAATTGAAGCGAAAAATTGAAAAAACGTAAGACTGAAATATCGTAAAATTGAGAAACCGGAAAATTGAAAATCGTGAAATTGAAATCGAGAAATTGAAAAATTGAAAAATTGTAAATTCGAAAAATAAATAATCCGAAAAATGCCAAAACTAAAATTTCGAAAAATTGAAAAATGAAAGAAAAACTGAAGAAGAGAAAAATTGAAAAAATGAGAAATCAAAAAGTCAAAAAGTGAAGTCGAAAAATCAAAACCTAAAAAAATTGACCAATTGAAAAATCAAGAACCTAAGAAATTGAAAAATTGAAGAATTGAGGAAATGAAAAATCAAATTTGAAAAATTGCGAAAACCAAATATTTGAAAATCGTAAAATTAAAGAGAAGAAAAATTGGAAAAACGTAAAATTGAAACATCGGAAAATTGAGAAATCGAAAAATTGAAAATCGAGAAATTGAAAAATTGAGAAATTGTAAAATCGAAAAATCAAAAAATGAAGTCGAAAAATCGAAGAATTGAAGAACTGGAAAATCGAAACAGTCGAAAGTAAAGAAATGGGAAAGTCAAAACATCCATCGATTAATTATTGAAAAATTGATAAAATTGAGAATTTAGAAAAATCAAAAATAGAAAAATTGAAAAATCGAAATATTTAAAAATCGCAAAATTGAAGAGAAAAATTGAAAAAACGTAAAACTGAAACATCGAAAAATTGAGAAATTGAAAAATTGTAAATCGAGAAATTGTTAAAATTGCGAATGCTGAAAAATCCCAAAACAAAAATTTGGGAAACTTGAAAAAAGAAAGAAAAACTCAAAAAACTCAAAACTAAAATATCCAAAAACTGAAAAAACAAAAAATTGAAAAAATGAAGAATTGAAGAAGTCAGATTTGAAAAATTTATAAAACAAAATATTTAAAAATCGTAAAATTGAAGAGGAGAAAAATTGGAAAACGTAAAATTGAAACATCGAAAAATTCAGAAAAATTGAAAAATCAAAAACCTAGAAAATCGAAATATTGAAGAATTCAAGAACTGGAAAAAAACAGTCGAAAGTCAAGAAACAGGAAAATCAAAACATCGGTCGATTAATTATTGAAAAATCGAAAAATTGAGAATTAGGAAACATCAAAAATTGAAAAATTGAAAAATAGAAATATTTAAAAATCGTAAAATTGAAGAGAAAAAGTGAAAAAAACTGAAACATAGAAAAATCGAAAAATTGAATACTAAATCATCTTCTGAAAAATCCCAAAACTAAAATTTCGAAAATTTGAAAAATGAAAGAAAAACTGAGAAATCTCAAAACTAAAATATCCAAAAAGTGAAGTCAAAAATTCAAAACCTAAAAAAATTGAAAAATCGGAAAAATGAGGGTTTACAAAAGTCAAAATTGAAAATTTGCTGAAACAAAATATTTAAAAATCGTGAAATTGAAGAAGAGAAAAATTGGAAAGACGTAAAAGTGAAACATCGAAAAATTGAATAACAAAAAAACTAAAAAATCCCAAAACTGAAACTTCGAAAAATAGAAAATGAAAGAAAAACTGAAACATCCGAAAATTAAGAAATTAAAAAATTTTAAAACTGAGAAAACGAAAAATCAAAAAGTGAAGTCGAAAAATCGAAACCTTAAAAAAACAGAAAAAGTGAAAAATTGAAAAACGGAAAAATCGAATCAGTCGAAAGTCAAGATATGGGAAAAAAAAAATCGATTAATAAAAAAAAAATTAATAAAAATTCATGCAAAGTAAATCATAACGTTTCCAAAATAATAAAAGTAACTACACTTTTCCCAAAAAAATCTATTACATGATAACGATTCCAACAAGATTGTTAATTTGCGAAATTTTGCTAGTACCAAACATAATTAAACCATTATTTCTTAATTAAACAAAAAATAGTTGACTTGAGTGCGCTCTCGTCTGTAGATCAAACAAGCCTCAGGCGACGAAACACAATTGTTGCAAAAATAAGCATAATCAGTCTCTGGAATGTCTAGCAATCTCGAAAAATTTTCTCCCTCGATTAGAGTCTCGTTAAAAAGAAATCATACCCTAATAGAACTCTTATTAAGGTGGAACCCTAGACGAGAGGTAATTAGGTAGAATAAATATTGTGAACAAAGATCAAAATTTCCTGGCTTGGACACTAAACTAACCATTCGTCAGTGTTCAATTGAAACCCATTTTTTTTCAATAATTGTTTGTTTTTGTTAAAAATGTTAACAACACACTAGATGCATATATCATTAAACACTGCTTTTATCGTATTTCCATTATTATACCCTCCTGACAAAATTTGAATCATCATGAAAGTTACGTGACATGCTTAACCCATGTGTATTTGAAGTTGCCTACACAACCAAAAATTTAGTGTTGTGCAAGCACATTCATGGAAATGCACAAACACAAAATAATATTTGAATTAAATAATTAAAAAAATAACAATGTATGGGTAACTAGTTGCCAATTCTCGTTAGATGATTTATTTATGTAAAATTTAAACTCCTCTGGAATCACCCTTGTTTAGGGATTTTCGCTCCAAGGTTGGCACTGAAAACTGACAGTTTGGTCTTTTTAGGTTTTCGCTGTGTTAAAGTGTCAACATGAAGTAAGTAAATTCCAATTTCTTAAATAATTTCAACCATCCCAACACAAAATGGACATTTTCAAACATAAAACAACAATCCCACCGGTAATATACATAGCAAACCCTAATTAATCTTTGTTTCAGGATTGGATTGTGTGTATACAGCGGGTACAAAATTTACCCCGGCCATGGCAAAACCATGGTAAAAGCCGACGGAAAGGTAAGACAAACCCCCCAACCCCCATCCAACCAAACCCCAGCCGCCCCATTCCTCAAACAACCCCACAAACTCACCTCTCAATAACATAACCTCACTCTTTCAGACGTTCACTTTCCTCAACTCAAAATGCGAGCGTGCCCACTTAATGAAACGCAACCCCCGCAAAGTAACATGGACGGTGTTGTACAGGCGTAAGCACAAAAAGGGGCAGGAAGAGGAAGCCACCAAGAAGCGCACTCGCAGGACCCAGAAATTCCAGCGCGCCATCGTGGGGGCTTCTCTCAACGACATCATGGCCAAGCGCAACCAGCGACCAGAAGTCAGGAAAGCGCAGCGAGAGCAGGCCATCAGGTAAATCTACAGTGTGCGAGATTCAAAGTTTGTAAAATGGGGTTCCAGGGCTGCTAAAGAGCAGAAGAAGTCTACCAAGACAGCCAAGAAAGCCACGGCGCCTGCGAAACAAGTCAAACAGGTGGCGAAGCAGAAGGCTGCCAAGAACATCCAAAAAGCGGCGCCGAGGGTAGGAGGAAAACGTTAAGACCACTAATTTTATAAATAAAGACGTTATCTATAAAAGTTGTTTTATTTTGCGTAATGCATTCATAGAAAAAAAGTGGTTGGAGATTGTATGACAAACAAGGGGTTGTGTTGGGTCTAGTAGGCGCGGTAGCGTGATTGGTTTGACATTTGACATTTCAGTTTGAGGTTATGTATTTACATGCAAATAGTGACAATTTTTATCCGTTTTATACACCATGAGTGCGCTGGAGGTTGAAGAAAACGTGAATTTGCACGAGTTAGTGTCAGAAAAAATTAAATTCGGCGAGGAATTAATCGCCACGATACACAAATATAAAAATTTAGAAGGGATTCAGAAGTTGCAACGAAAGATAACACAAGAGTTGAATTTCTTGCGACAGGTATTTAGTATAGGTGTGATTATTTTGTCTGATTAGTTTTATATAGATCGTAAAGTCGGGGAAGATTAAAAAAGAACACATTCAGTGCTCAAATTTGACACATTTCTCAGCGGTGGTCAATACCTTGGGAAACATTGAAAAATGTGTCTGTGTTAATAAGGTGGTGGTTCTGGATGATAGGAAAATTGTTATTGATATCATATGTGATGGGGGGTTGACTTGGATGAAAGTAATTGCTAGGAACCCTAAGTCATTGAGTCAGATTTGCATGGGTGATGCTAGCTATGGTGTGAGAAGTGTTATAGACCATGCTGAAGACTATCTAGAGTGTGCTAAACTAAACCCGCATTTATTTCAGATCCCAAAGGTAAGAAACAACTTCAAATTTACAAAATTTTTGTTTAATTGCATGCGAGCGCAGCGAGTCGCTTCAAATTAAAACATTGTAGCTGCTTTTGTGCATTTAACTCTATTGTATTTTCGTAAATTAATAATTTTTATTGCACTCCGTTTTGTCCAGGTAGTATTTGTTTTTGTTAATGGCTTAGGATCTAATCTGGCTGCCAAAATAGAGTCACTTGGAATTAAAGTGGAAGGCGCTAGATTGATAAACGTTGACATTAGCGAAACGGAAGACTCAAACGTGGATAAATTTCGAAAAACTGAAAGAAACGACGTAAATTTATCATCGCCGAATATTTCGCACATTACTAGATTAAATTTAGACGTGTCAGCAATGCTAGCGTACGTCAGTTCAGTATGTAATGGTAGCGCAGGTCTATATGAGTTTCCAAATGGGGTTCTAGCCCAACAAGCCGAGTGGGAGCGACTGCGACCACAGAAACCCATACTAGACGATTTTTTTAAAGGTAAATCTAACCAAAGATACGAGAATCATAATTGTTTTAATGTTTTGTCAACAGGGAAAAAACTGTACTGTTGCGAAACCGCTAGAGACAGTTTTATCAGCATAGTCAACACGGTTGGAGGACCTAGTGAAAAAAAGCGCTCTGAAGAATTTTTAAACCAAGTCAAAGTTCTTCCAGACGACGCTAGCGTCGAAGATACCGAAGAAAAAAATATCGTTAGAAACGTCCAACTAACCCCTGATAAAACCCTCTCAGTCGGTGGCAAAATCAAAGAACGGTCTCTCACGATCTTCACTTTCGGGGACCGCATTGGCGCCGTCACCGTGACGTCCAACGACGGGTTCGTGCGGGCGGCCAAGCAACAGGTCTCTATCAAGATGGTGCTAAGCGGTTTGTTCTAGTTTGGTTTTCAGGGAATCGATTTCGTGGTGTTCGTGCACGAATCGCGGGCCTTGACTGAGCAAAAGGAGCAAACCAGAGGAGTCCGAAGCGAGGAAAAATAGCAGCAGATTTTTTTTACACAGCATCACAGTTGCGTGCCTTTATTTATCAACTGCCAGAGTTTATAAGTTAGTTTGTTTGAATAAAACGCTCACTTAACTGAAACTGTTTTTATTAAATGTGTAAAAGGCTGCGAAAGTGGCGCAGTCGCATCAAATCCCTTCGAACTCGGCCAGGATTGTGATGGGCTTTAGGGGTTTTCGTTGCGACGCTTTGCGGATGACGGCGCGAACTTCTTTGGGTTTTTCTAGCCGGACGAGCGGTTTTTTCTCGGGGGCTTTCATCTTCCAGACGACAATCTGACTCTGAAAACATTTTCCAATAATTAAAATTCCAAATATTTATAGTAACACATACAGCAATTGGCATAGTCCGATTATACTTGGTCGACGCGACGTACGAAGACTTCACAGTTAGCACCACCGCGTTCATCAAATTCTTGGCATTCTCAATCAAAGAAGTCGCACTTTCCACGCCCGCCAGAATCAGCTCCTCGCTTGAATTATTCTCCACGTCGGTCTTCACTTTCGCGATTATATTAATCTGGTGACAGTACAGCGCTACGCGTTCCAAGTAAGCCAACAAATCTTGTTTGGTGGAGCTTTCAGGGCACTGAGTCGCGACTTGTCGCGCCAATTTGTCTAATTTGGTCCCCGTTTCCGAAATTCTTTTAGCTGCGTTGATTACATCGGTCGTGGTTTTCAACGGACCGCGTTGCCTAGAAAATCGGGTTATTGGGGCTCACTGCGCTCGTTGTACCATGATTTAAGTATATTATAGTTGGACAACCTAATACAAATTTTACTTCGCCTAAATAGTGAGCTTTAGGACAAAGAATCCAGGGGGCGCCATCAAACATTAGCAAAGGCAAACACCCTTCATTCTGCTCTTATACGAGGAGTTATCCATAAATCCATAATTAACATTCTTCCGTAAACAGTAATGTGTATAAACATATATGTACAAAATATGAAAATATACTTGACATAAAAAATATGAAGCAATGCGTTGTAACGTGACACGAAAGGATTGTATTTAAATCAATTTGACGCCTATTTTTATTTTACTATATCTGAAGACTGACAGAAACTTTCCAAGGGTTTTTAAACTGGTATAATTGTTTAGTTTTACAAGATTCAGTAAAATTTAGATTCGTGGTGTTAAAAAATATTAACACATTTACTAGTACCTGTTGGGATAAAACTTAGTCTTATCCTAACAGGTATTAGCCCCGCCCACCTTTTGGCAAATGAGATATCTTCTAAAAAAAGAAAGGGTGGGTGGGCGGGGCTAATATCTGTCCAAGATAAGACTAATTTTAGTAAATGACGTATCCTCTAAGAAGCTTAATTAAATTTTTATAAGAAAAGACACCAGAGGCTCCAAGATTGTTTTAAGTTTTTCAAAAAAAAAGGGTCCCAAAATTAACTCAAAAACAGGTCACGTCAGAATTTTCGAAAAATAGAACACCAAAGTCCTACAAAATTATTTGAATGGGTACCCAAGAGCCTCCTGGATTAAAAAAAAACTGTGGCACTCAATATTTTTTCAAATTCATAAAAAATAAAATACTAAACGTTCAAAAGATTTTATCAAGTTCATCCAGCAACAAAAAACCAGATTCATTTAAATTTATCCGGAAATAAAACACCAGGGGACTTAAAATTAGCGCGGACATTTTAAAGATATGATTTTGAAAACTTTGACAATTGTATAAACAACTGGAAATTCTGAAAGAATAGTAAAAAATTTCCGAAAAAATGTCTTCAGAAAACTTGTTGTATATTATTATATCAGAATCAATTTTGCTATAGATCTTCGAATAATAAGTTAAAAATGGGAAAATAATTTCCAAATCCTTTTCAAAAAACTGTTAAAACTCTTCAGTTCGACGGGAAAAGAGCACAACTTTATGGAAAATTCGTCCAGAACGTCTGAAGAAAATTCAGTTCTGAGTCATCAAATAACTGACAAACTTGAAAAATTAATTTGCCAACAGAATTTTTCAAAAACTCAAGCTTTTTGAGAATTCGCCACAGATTATTATTAGTCTGAAGTCACACTATAGCTCGTCAAAATAACAAATAAATGAAAAAATAATTTCGAAAATTTTTCGAAAAAAATAATCGAAATTATGAAAAAGTTTTTTGTATAATTTCGAAAGTGGGATTCAGGGAAGATCAAAAATTTCAAACGGAGAGAGGAGTATTGACTGAGATTTTGAAAATATCTAAAAATACAAAAAAAACTGGGGAGTATAAATTTTAATATTAAAATTTTAATTGCACGATTTTTCGACTTCGCCTTATTGGTTTTTCGATTTCTCAATTTTTGGATATTTCTTTCAGTTTTGATATTTTTCAATACTTCGATTCTTTTATTTTTCGACTTCTAGATGTTTCGATTTTTTATTTTTGGATTTTCAGTTTTTCGTTTTATATACTTTCGATTTTTCAATTTTTCGATTGTCTTATATTTCAATTTCTCAATTTTTCGACTTTTCCATATTTTAATTTTTAAATTTCTAGATTTTTCGGTTTCTCGAGTTTCCAATTCTATATTTTAATTTTTCAAATTTCCGAATTTTAAATTTTTTGAGATCCCAATTTATTGAAATTCGGATGTTTCGATGTTTTGATTGTTCAATCTCTCGCTTTATCAATTTTTCCATATTTAAGTTTTCGATTTTTCAACTTCTTTTTTGGTCTTTTGATTTTTCGATTTGTTGGTTTTTCGATTTTTGCTTTTCGGTTTCTCGATTTTTCGATGTTTCGATTTTTGATTTATGCGATTTTTCAATTGTCCAATTTTTTAAATTTTCGACTTCTCAATTCGTTGAATTTTCAGTTTTTCGATTAAAATTTTGGATTTTCGAATTTTTATTTTTTTGATTTTTTGATGTTTGGATTTCTCCATTTTTCAGTTTTAGGATATTTTAACTTTTCAATGTTTTAAATTTTAGATTTTTCGATTTTTCAGTTCTTCAATATTTTTTTATTTTTCAAATTTTGACGTTTCTGAATTTTTAGTTTTCGGATTTCTCAATTAATCTATTTTTTTATATTCCCATTTCTTCACTTCCCAAAGTTTCGATTTTTCAGTTCTTCAGTTCTTCAATTTTTCGATTATTCAGGTTTTTGATTTTTCAGTTTTTCGATTTTTTAAGTTTGCGATTTTTCGACTCTGCTTTTTTGACTTTTCTGTTTCTTAATTTTTTAATTTCCTAATTTTTCGTTCAATTTTGTGATTTTTCAGTTTTTCGATTTCTCAACTTTAACTTTTCAATTTTTGAATTTTTAGTTTTTTCGATTTTTTGAGTTTTCAGTTCTATATTTCAGTTTTTCAATTTTCCAATTTTTTAATTTCTCAATTTTTTGAATATTTCTTTCAGTTATGAGATTTTCAAAATTTCAATTTTTCGACTTTTCGATTTTTGAATTGATGGATTTTTTTTGATTTCTCGATTTTTTAATTTTTGGATTTTTAATTTATTGTAAAGTTTAAATTTTTCAATTCTGCGACTGTTTTATACTTCGATTTTTCAATTTTTAACTTTCCTTTTCGGCTTCCGACTCCTCAATTTCTCGATCCTTCGATTTTTCGATTTCTCGATGTCTCAGTTTTTGAATTTTTCGATGTTTCGATTTTTGAATTTCTCGGTTTATTGATTTTTTTCTTTTGAGCTTTCCAATTTCTGGATTTTCCAATTTTTCAATGTCCCGATTTTTCAATTTTTCAATTTTTTAAATTGAATTGGATTTCTCGATTCTTCAATTTTGCGATATTTTAATTGTTCAATGTTTTAAATTTTAGATTTTTCGATTTCTCGATTTTTTGACTTTTCAGTTCTTCAGTATTTAAATTTTTCAATTTTTCAAATTTTTACGTTAAATTTTCAGTTTTCTGATTTCTCCATTAATCTATTTTTGATTTTCCCACTTCACAAAGTTTCGATTTTTCAGTTCTTCAATTCTTCGATTTTTCGACTTCGCCTTATTGGTTTTTCGATTTCCCAATTTTTGGATATTTCTTTCAGTTTTGATATTTTTCAATACTTCGATTCTTTGATTTTTCGACTTCTAGATGTTTCGATTTTTTATTTTTGGATTTTCAGTTTTTCGTTTTCTATACTTTCGATTTTTCAATTTTTCGATTGTCTTATATTTCAATTTCCCAATTTTTCAACTTTTCCATATTTTAATTTTTAAATTTCTAGATTTTTCGGTTTCTCGAGTTTCCAGTTCTATATTTTAATTTTTCAAATTTCCGAATTTTTAAATTTTTTGAGATCCCAATTTATTGAGATTCGGATGTTTCGATATTTTGATTGTTCAATCTCTCGTTTTATCAATTTTTCCATATTTAAGTTTTCGATTTTTCAACTTCTTTTTTGGTCTTTTGATTTTTCGATTTGTTGGTTTTTCGATTTTTGCTTTTCGGTTTCTCGATTTTTCGATGTTTCGATTTTTGATTTATGCGATTTTTCGATTCTCTAATTTTTTAATTTCGACTTCTCAATTCGTTGAATTTTCAGTTTTTCGATTTTTAAATTTTAGATTTTCGAATTTTTATTTTTTTGATTTTTTGATGTTTGGATTTCTCCATTTTTCAGTTTTAGGATATTTTAACTTTTCAATGTTTTAAATTTTAGATTTTTCGATTTTTCAGTTCTTCAATATTTTTTTATTTTTCAAATTTTGACGTTTCTGAATTTTTAGTTTTCGGATTTCTCAATTAATCTATTTTTTTATATTCCCATTTCTTCACTTCCCAAAGTTTCGATTTTTCAGTTCTTCAGTTCTTCAATTTTTCGATTTTCAGGTTTTCGATTTCTCAATTTTCCAATTTTTTAATTTCTCAATTTTTTGAATATTTCTTTCAGTTATGAGATTTTCAAAATTTCAATTTTTCGACTTTTCGATTTTTGAATTTCTCGGTTTATTGATTTTTTTCTTTTGAGCTTTCCAATTTCTGGATTTCCCAATTTTTTTTGATTTCTCGATTTTTTAATTTTTGGATTTTCAATTTATTGTAAAGTTTAAATTTTTCAATTCTGCGACTGTTTTATACTTCGATTTTTCAATTTTTCAATTTTTACTTTCCTTTTCGGCTTCCGACTCCTCAATTTCTCGATCCTTCGATTTTTCGATTACTCGATGTCTCAGTTTTTGAATTTTTCCATGTTTCGATTTTTGAATTTCTCGGTTTATTGATTTTTTTCTTTTGAGCTTTCCAATTTCTGGATTTTCCAATTTTTCAATGTCCCGATTTTTCAATTTTTCAATTTTTTAAATTGAATTGGATTTCTCGATTCTTCCATTTTGCGATATTTTAATTGTTCAATGTTCTAAATTTTAGATTTTTCGATTTCTCGATTTTTTGACTTCTCAGTTCTTCGGTATTTAAATTTTTCAATTTTTCAAATTTTTACGTTAAATTTTCAGTTTTCTGATTTCTCAATTAATCTATTTTTGATTTTCCCACTTCACAAAGTTTCGATTTTTCAGTTCTTCAATTCTTCGATTTTTCGACTTCGCCTTATTGGTTTTTGGATTTCTCAATTTTTGGATATTTCTTTCAGTTTTGATATTTTTCAATACTTCGATTCTTTGATTTTTCGACTTCTAGATGTTTCGATTTTTTATTTTTGGATTTTCAGTTTTTCGTTTTCTATACTTTCGATTTTTAAATTTTTCGATTGTCTTATATTTCAATTTCTCAATTTTTCAACTTTTCCATATTTTAATTTTTAAATTTCTAGATTTTTCTTATACGAGGAGTTATCCATAAATCCATAATTAACATTCTTCCGTAAACAGTAATGTGTATAAACATATATGTACAAAATATGAAAATATGCTTGACAAAAAAAATATGAAGCAATGCGTTGTAACGTGACACGAAAGGATTGTATTTAAATCAATTTGACGCCTATTTTTATTTTACTATATCTGAAGACTGACAGAAACTTTCCAAGGGTTTTTAAACTAGTATAATTGTTTAGTTTTACAAGATTTAGTAAAATTTAGATTCGTGGTGTTAAAAAATATTAACACATTTACTAGTACCTGTTAGGATAAAACTTAGTCTTATCCTAACAGGTATTAGCCCCGCCCACCTTTTGGCAAATGAGATATCTTCTAAAAAAAGAAAGGGTGGGTGGGCGGGGCTAATATTTGGTAAGAAAAGACTGATTTTGGCTAATGAGATACCCTCTAAGAAGAGAGAGGGTGGGTGGGTGGGGCTAGTACCTGTTAGGATAAGACTAATTTTAGTAAATGACGCATCCTCTAAGAAGCTTAATTAAATTTTTATAAGAAAAGACACCAGAGGCTCCAAGATTGTTTTAAGTTTTTCAAAAAAAAAGGGTCCCAAAATTAACTCAAAAACAGGTCACGTCAAAATTTTCGAAAAATAGAACACCAAAGTCCTACAAAATTATTTGAATGGGTACCCAAGAGCCTCCTGGATTAAAAAAAAAACTGTGGCACTCAATATTTTTTCAAATTCATAAAAAATAAAATACTAAACGTTCAAAAGATTTTTTCAAGTTCATCCAGCAACAAAAAACCAGATTCATTTAAATTTATCCGGAAATAAAACACCAGGGGACTTAAAATTAGCGCGGACATTTTAAAGATATGATTTTGAAAACTTTGACAATTGTATAAACAACTGGAAATTCTGAAAGAATAGTAAAAAATTTCCGAAAAAATGTCTTCAGAAAACTTGTTGTATATTATTATATCAGAATCAATTTTGCTATAGATCTTCGAATAATAAGTTAAAAATGGGAAAATAATTTCCAAATCCTTTTCAAAAAACTGTTAAAACTCTTCAGTTCGACGGGAAAAGAGCACAACTTTATGGAAAATTCGTCCAGAACGTCTGAAGAAAATTCAGTTCTGAGTCATCAAATAACTGACAAACTTGAAGAATTAATTTGCCAACAGAATTTTTCAAAAACTCAAGCTTTTTGAGAATTCGCCACAGATTATTATTAGTCTGAAGTCACACTAGAGCTCGTCAAAATAACAAATAAATGAAAAAATAATTTCGAAAATTTTTCGAAAAAAATAATCGAAATTTATGAAAAAGTTTTTTGTATAATTTCGAAAGTAGGATTCAGGGAAGATCAAAAATTTCAAACGGAGAGAGGAGTATTGACTGACATTTTGAAAATATCTAAAAATACAAAAAAAAAACTGGGGAGTATAAATTTTAATATTAAAATTTTAATTGCACGATTTTTCGACCTCGCCTTATTGGTTTTTCGATTTCTCAATTTTTGGATATTTCTTTCAGTTTTCATATTTTTCAATACTTCGATTCTTTGATTTTTCGACTTCTAGATGTTACGATTTTTTATTTTTGGATTTTCAGTTTTTCGTTTTCTATACTTTCGATTTTTCAATTTTTCGATTCTTATATTTCAATTTCTCAATGTTTTAATTTTTAAATTTCTAGATTTTTCGGTTTCTCGAGTTTCCAATTCTATATTTTAATTTTTCAAATTTCCGAATTTTTAAATTTTTTGAGATCCCAATTTATTGAGATTCGGATGTTTCGATGTTTTGATTGCTCAATCTCTCGCTTTATCAATTTTTCCATATTTAAGTTTTCGATTTTTCAACTTCTTTTTTGGTCTTTTGATTTTTCGATTTGTTGGTTTTTCGATTTTTGCTTTTCGGTTTCTCGATTTTTCGATGTTTCGATTTTTGATTTATGCGATTTTTCAATTGTCCAATTTTTTAAATTTTCGACTTCTCAATTCGTTGAATTTTCAGTTTTTCGATTTTTAAATTTTAGATTTTCGAATTTTTATTTTTTTAATTTTTTGATGTTTGGATTTCTCCATTTTTCAGTTTTAGGATATTTTAACTTTTCAATGTTTTAAATTTTAGATTTTTCGATTTTTCAGTTCTTCAAAATTTTTTTATTTTTCAAATTTTGACGTTTCTGAATTTTTAGTTTTCGGATTTCTCAGTTAATCTATTTTTTATATTCCTATTTCTTCACTTCCCAAAGTTTCGATTTTTCAGTTCTTCAGTTCTTCAATTTTTCGATTATTCAGGTTTTTGATTTTTCAATTTTTCGATTTTTTAAGTTTGCGATTTTTCGACTCTGCTTTTTTGACTTTTCTGTTTCTTAATTTTTTAATTTCATAATTTTTCGTTCAATTTTGTGATTTTTCAGTTTTTCGTTTTCTCAACTTTAACTTTTCAATTTTTGAATTTTTAGTTTTTTCGATTTTTTGAGTTTTCAGTTCTTCTATATTTCAGTTTTTCAATTTTCCAATTTTTTAATTTCTCAATTTTTTGAATATTTCTTTCAGTTATGAGATTTTCAAAATTTCAATTTTTCGACTTTTCGATTTTTGAATTGATGGATTTTTTTTGATTTCTCGATTTTTTAATTTTTGGATTTTCAATTTATTGCAAACTTTAAATTTTTCAATTCTGCGACTGTTTTATACTTCGATTTTTCAATTTTTCAATTTTTAACTTTCCTTTTCGGCTTCCGACTCCTCAATTTCTCGATCCTTCGATTTTTCGATTTCTCGATGTCTCAGTTTTTGAATTTTTCGATGTTTCGATTTTTGAATTTCTCGGTTTATTGATTTTTTTCTTTTGAGCTTTCCAATTTCTGGATTTTCTAATTTTTCAATGTCCCGATTTTTCAATTTTTCAATTTTTTAAATTGAATTGGATTTCTCGATTCTTCAATTTTGCGATATTTTAATTGTTCACTGTTTTAAATTTTAAATTTTTCGATTTCTCGATTTTTTGACTTTTCAGTTCTTCAGTATTTAAATTTTTCAATTTTTCAAATTTTTACGTTAAATTTTCAGTTTTCTGATTTCTCAATTAATCTATTTTTGATTTTCCCACTTCACAAAGTTTCGATTTTTCAGTTCTTCAATTCTTCGATTTTTCGACTTCGCCTTATTGGTTTTTCGATTTCTCAATTTTTGGATATTTCTTTCAGTTTTGATATTTTTCAATACTTCGATTCTTTGATTTTTCGACTTTTTATTTTTGGATTTTCAGTTTTTCGTTTTCTATACTTTCGATTTTTCAATTTTTCGATTGTCTTATATTTCAATTTCTCAATTTTTCAACTTTTCCATATTTTAATTTTTAAATTTCTAGATTTTTCGGTTTCTCGAGTTTCCAATTCTATATTTTAATTTTTCAAATTTCCGAATTTTTAAATTTTTTGAGATCCCAATTTATTGAGATTCGGATGTTTCGATGTTTTGATTGTTCAATCTCTCGTTTTATCAATTTTTCCATATTTAAGTTTTCGATTTTTCGATTTGGGCCTAGTTCAGTTTCTCAATTTTTCGATTTTTCGACTTCTTTTTTGGTCTTTTGATTTTTCGATTTGTTGGTTTTTCGATTTTTGCTTTTCGGTTTCTCGATTTTTCGATGTTTCGATTTTTGATTTATGCGATTTTTCAATTGTCCAATTTTTTAAATTTTCGACTTCTCAATTCGTTGAATTTTCAGTTTTTCGATTTTTAAATTTTAGTAAAATCGAGAAATCGAAACATAAAAAAATCAAAAAAATTGAAATTGGAAAACCTAAAATTTAAAAATCGAGAAATTGAACAATCGGTTAATTAAAAAATCGAAACATCGAAAAATTGGAAAATCGAAAATTTAAAAATTCCGAAAATTGAAAAACTGAAATATAGAAGAACTGAAAACTCAAAAAATCCAAAAAACTAAAAATTTAAAAATTGAAAAGTTAAAGTTGAGAAATCGAAAAACTGAAAAATCACAAAAATGAACGAAAAATTAGGAAATTAAAAAATTAAGAAACAGAAAAGTCAAAAAAGCAGAGTCGAAAAATCGCAAACTTAAAAAATCGAAAAATTGAAAAATCAAAAACCTGAATAATCGAAAAATTGAAGAACTGAAGAACTGAAAAATCGAAACTTTGGGAAGTGAAGAAATGGGAATATAAAAAAATAGATTAATTGAGAAATTCGAAAACTAAAAATTCAGAAACGTCAAAATTTGAAAAATAAAAAAATATTGAAGAACTGAAAAATCGAAAAATCTAAAATTTAAAACATTGAAAAGTTAAAATATCCTAAAACTGAAAAATGGAGAAATCCAAACATCAAAAAATCAAAAAATTAAAAATTCGAAAATCTAAAATTTAAAAATCGAAAAACTGAAAATTCAACGAATTGAGAAGAAAATATATGTTCATTATTTTCTACATGGGAAAGTGATTGTCCGTATAGGTTGTCCAACTATAATATACTTAAACAATGGTTGTACTCACCGCACGAAGTCCGTCATCTGCATCATAATCATACACATGTATTTGGCAAGAACCACAATGTCGTTACCGGAGTCGTCCCATTTAGCTACCTCTCGATCAAACGTCAGCTTCTCAGTCTGGAAATTTTCGACTTGTTCCAAGATTTTGCTCTTTTCTTTCTCGGGGAGGGCGTTCATCGCTTGCTGAAAGACAATTTTAGAGGGTTTGAATGTTAAACAGTATCACGTACTCTGGCATAAGTCAGCCCGCCCATGTCATCCGTCTCCTCTTCCGTGGTGGTGGTGACAGTTTCAATAATGTGTGTAGTAGCTAAAACAAACTGTTAATTGAGGTTTCAATACACCAATACATACTTCTAGTCTCGGTGTAGGTGTCTTCCAGTTCCACTTCTTCCGGGTCTAAGTCCTCGTCCGCCTATAGAACAGTCGTATCATATTGCAAACTAATCAATTCAATGACTTACTCTATTCATAAGGACCGCTCGTCTCACGTCTCGAACTCCATTATACACCAACCTGGACGCATCTATAAACTCGTTCTCGTCGAACTCCTGGTCCGGATTCTTCTGGATAATTTCGACAATATCCTCTGTCTTGCGTTTAAAAGTCTCCACGTCCTCGTTGAGCATCTTAATCGCTTCAAGCACCCTCTTGGTGTACATACAGGGTTCGTAGTTGTCCATTTCGGAACTCACTACCCCCATGATCCGCTTCGTCCGACCCTGAATACCCTGTGCTACCGCACTAATCATCGCCGGGTTCCTCTCTTGCAAAGCGATCACGTACTGATTTACATCGTCGTACATCTCGTTGTCAAGAACCGAAAGATAGTCATCGATGGTTGTTATATCGTCTACCGCATCCAATAACAGTTGGACTTGACTCTCCCACTCTTTCTTGAAAGTGTCCATGTTTTCTCTAGCCACCACACTCTGTGGTTGCGCTGCTAAAATCCTAGCTGCGTTGATAACCCCTGGACACAGCTCTGCCAACTGCGTAGCTGCATACCGCACCATTTTCACCCCATCCTCGTTGTTGGACATCTCGCAGACCTGATTGGCCACCTCGATCAGTTTATTGCAGTGTTCGGTAAAAATAGCTGCACAGGTTTCCACTTCTTGGACGTCGCCTTCTTCAGCGGCGCGTAGTAGAGCTTGGAACGGCGAATTGGTGTCCAGGAAGCTATCAGCTACCTTGTACGCCAGCGCTTTTCGTAGCTGCCTCTCAAGGTCTTTGGTTTTCCGCGTGACGTCGTCAACGGCTCGGTTTAACTCGTCGCCTTCTGGTCGCTTCATTGACTGACTCAGCAGGTGTTGGAGAGCTTCACGAACCGCGTCACACCCAGACACGATTTTATTCTTGCGATCGTCTTTGATGGCCTCGGAGTCGGTGATGAGCATGGCGCCGTTGATGAGCTCTTCCAGTTGCTGCTCTAGGATTTGCTTACTACGGACCTCTCGGTAGTTTAAGGAGCCGGTGTTCTCGAGGTTGTCTAGGTTGTTGGCGAGTTTGCCGCGTTCTTCGTACTTGCCGGAGCCGTTCTTGGGGGTTTTGCCTTGGGCTGCGTCGTTGATGGTGTCCACGGCTTCGCAAATTTGTTTGAGGATTTGGTCCTTGTTGGCTTTAGCTGCGGGGAGGTCGGGGTGCGACACGTACGCTTTGGAAGCCGACATTAGCATGGTGGAGCTCTTCTTCAGCATGGCTCGAGCGGCTGCCATGTCGTCGCGGATCTGGGGGTCCTTGATTTCTTGCTGGCGTCTGGCAGACTGATTTAGCAAGTTGCGACTGCACTCGTGGTAGTGCTTGAGCTCTTCAATCAGCTGGTCGGTGTTTGGGGCCGTGCGAATTTTCTCGATTGAGGCCTCGACGCCTTGGACCGTCTTCAAAAAGAGTTGGATGTCGATCATGTCGGCGAGGATAAGCAGGCGCGCCACTGAGGCCAGAAGAAGCCGGGCTGCTTTGACCATTTCCGTGCGTTTAATAGAGGCGCAAGGGTCTTGGACGAACTCGTGAGAAGCAAAAGACATCGCGTTACCTTTAACAACGACATTAATACCGTCATTTCCGTGCAAAATAGTAGACAAAAATTAGTCATGACGTACTATTTAAATTTCAACCAATGAAACGGTTTTCGTCCGGCGGGAAATTCAAATTTCGCTCGTCCGACTCAATTTGAATCCCAGCGCCACTATTTACAGTGTTCTGTGTTAAAATTCAGCCGACGCTCGACCCTTGTAATTCACTTACCTGTGGTCCGTATTTCCTCGACAACGCCCAACATCTCCTCGCTTATTTCCGGGTTTTCGCCTGCGATTTGTTCGCCCTTTTCCATGAAATTCTTTATCGCCCTCTCCACTGCGGCCACCAGAACCGCGGCTTTCTTCGACTTGCCTTTCCCTTTCTTGCTTTTATCCGAGTTCACTAGGGTCGTTACCTGGATGATTAAGGGCTGCAGCTGCAGTTCCACCGACCTCGACTTCACCTCGAAGTTCTTGGGGTCCCATTTTAGCTGGATTTGGCCCGTCATGGCGTTGTTCTCAGGACAAATCATATACTGATTGGGGAATGAGTTCACCTCGTCTTATCGGAGCGTTATCACTTGGCAAACAATTTCATACTAATGATGAGTAATAGATAAAACCCGAACACGCCCTAAGCTATTCCAACAACTCAAAATATTGTTGTACCTGGAGCTTTATGTGCACGTTCGGGGCGGAATTGCACCGCGTGACTCATCGCAACACGTGTTGTTATGAAACGTAGAGGTTAGGGAAGATAAAACAAAAACACCAGGATTGAGAATTGCTTTATTTATTTATTTTTTTGTAATAACAAGACTGGTTTTTCGTTATCAGTTCAATGAATTTAGTTCGTAAAAATTACAATTTTACTAATACCCTTCATCCGACCACGTGATTTTGTAGTCGCCATATTTTTGCTTGAGAATTTCCACGGTGACCTGGTGATCCGCGGGCCCGAAGCCCGTCGAGTACCCGTAGACTTTTAATTCTTTGGATTTCGAATCGTGATTGATGCGTCCCCCTCCCAAGACTTTGGTGCGCCAGTCCCTAATCGTGTTGGACGACTTCAAGGCTTGCAGCTCCTCGGTGACTTTGTCGTTGATGTCGGCGTGGTACGGGCATGAGGCGTAGCCTCTGACGATGTTTTTATCCTGAATTTTTCCCTCGGTGTTGGGGGATGTTAGTTTGATCAAGATGTATTTAAAGACGCCGTCGGGGTCGATGTCGACGTCGGGGACTTGGGGGATGACGGATGCCATTTTGCACAGCTGACTGTTCCTGAAAGGGACAACGTATTGATTTATGAGTGTTACGTGGGGACAAAAATAAAATGTTGGTAATTTGAAATATGTCATTTTATCTGTTTATCATATCCGCCAAAAGATTAATGACATCACCACTTTTTCTATTTTTGACATATAGTGTCTCAAAAAAACAAAAGTAGAAATCGATCTATGTCAGATAAACAGTAATTTCTGTACACAATTAACAGACAAACAAAAATGACAAGCAGAGACAGAAAGAGGAAGTGAGATACAGAACGATGGCTAGAAAGAGAAGGAAACACTGATATGCCAAAGTGACATATGATAATAATATAAACATGAAACTAAGAAAAACGGATATGGTAATCTAGAGATAGTGATGGGGAAAAGAGAATAACAGCACAGACAGAAAAATAGGGAGAAGGGGGAGAAAGAAATGGAGAAAAGGAGAAGAGAGACGGTAAGAGTAAGAGGAGTTGAAAAAGCGACGGCGAAGAGAGAGTTAGGGGGACAAAAAAAGAGAGGAGCAGAAAAAGAAAAACTGAGAGTGAGGGAGAGAAAAGAAACACAGAAGAGAAGATAGAGAGAGAGAGAGAGAGCGAGAGGAACAAAAAAGGAAAAAGTGAGGAGAAAATGAGTGATAGCGGGAACTAAACATGAGACGAAGACAGGAGACAACAAGACAGAACTGAGAGAAAAAGAAAGAAGAGGAAGAGACTATGTGTGGGCGGAGAGAGAACAAGAGAGAGAAGGGAAGAAGAATGAGAGAAAGAGAGGGAGAAGACAAAAAACAGAAACATGGAGAAAAAGGGAAACAAAAGATGAAGAGAGGGAGATAAAAAGAGATAGGCAGAGGCCGAGAAAAAAAGATGAACAGAGGAGGAGAAAATATAATAGCGGGAGAGAGAATAAGACACAGAGGGAAAAGAACGGGAAGATGGAGAAAAAGATGTGATAAAAAAGCTATAAGAGAGAGAGTGATAAATGGGAGAATGAGAGAGTGATAAATAGGAAAATGAGACAGTGATAAATGGGAGAATGAGAGAGAGTGATAAACGGGAGAATGAGAGAGAGTGATAAATGGGAGAATGAGAATGATAAATTTGAGAATGAGCGACTCCTGTTTATCATTCTCTCTCATTCTCCCATTTATCACTCTCTCTCATTCTCTTGTTTATCATTATCTCTCTCATTCTTCAATTTATCGCTTTTTCTCTCATTCTCCCATTTACCACTCTCTCTCTCATTCTCATACAATCGCAGAGGACCAATTTAAAAAAATTCGAAAAATTAAGGGAGGTAGAGAAATTTGCTTTTTTCTCGGTTATTTGAAGCAGTACAACAAAAACGAGCACGGAATCGTAATCCTGGGGAAATTGCGCGTAAAATGACAGCCAACACGGTCGAAAAGGACCAATTTTGAAAAATTAGAAAAATAAAGGTGGGCAGACAAATTTGCATTTTTCTCGCTTATTTGGAGAGGTACATCTAAAACGAGCACGGAATCGTAATCCTGAGGAAATTCCGCGTGAAATGACACCCAACACGGTCGATAAGGACCAATTCTGAAAAATTCAAAAAATAAAGGGGGGCAGACAAATTTGCATTTTTCTCGCTTATTTGGAGAGGTACATCAAAAACAAGTACGAAATCGTAATCCTGAGGAAATTCCGCGTGAAATGACGCCCAACACGGTCGATAAGGACCAATTTTCAAAAATTCAAAAAATAAAGGGGGGCAGACAAATTTGCATTTTTCTCACTTATTTGGAGCGAGGTTCATCAAAAACAAGTACGTAATCGTAATCGTGAGGAAATGACGCGTGAAATGACACCCAACACGGTCGAAAAGGACCAATTTTGAAAAATTCAAAAAATAAAGGGGTGAAGACAAATTTGTATTTTTCTCGCTTATTTGGAGAGGTACATCAAAAACAAGTACGGAATCGTAATCCCGAGGAAATTCCGTGTGAAATGACATCCAACACGGTCGATAAGGACCAATTTTGAAAAATTCAAAAAATAAAGGGGGGCAGACAAATTTGCATTTTTCTCCCTTATTTGAAGAAGTACAACAAAAACAAGTACGGAATCGTAATCCTGAGGAAATTCCGCGTGAAATGACACCCAACACGGTCGAAAAGGACCAATTTTGAAAAATTCAAAAAATAAAGGGGGGCAGACAAATTTGCATTTTTCTCGCTTATTTGGAGTTAGATCAAAAACAAGTACGGAATCGTAATCCTGAGGAAATTCCGCGTGAAATGACACCCAACACGGTCGAAAAGGACCAATTTTGAAAAATTCGAAAAATAAAGGGGGGCAGACAAATTTGCATTTTTCTCGCTTATTTGGAGAGGTACATCAAAAACGAATACGGAATCGAAATCCTGAGGAAAATCCACGTAAAATAACACCCAACACGGTCGAAAAGGACCAATTTTGAAAAATTCGAAAAATAAAGGGGGCAGACAAATTTGCATTTTTCTCGATTATTTGAATAGGTACATCAAAAACGAATACGGAATCGTAATCCTGAGGAAATTCCGCGTGAAATGACACCCAACACGGTCGAAAAGGACCAATTTTGAAAAATTAGAAAAATAAAGGGGGGGGCGACAAATTTTCATTTTTCTCGCTTATTTGTAGAAGGATATCAAAAACGAGTACGGAATCGTAATCGTGAGGAAATTCCGCGTGAAATGACAACCCACACGCTCGATTCGGACCAATTTTGAAAAATTCAAAAAATAAAGGGGGGCAGACAAATTTGCATTTTTCTCGCTTATTTCTAGAGATACATAGAAAATGAGTACGAAATCGTAATCCTGAGGCAATTCCGCGTGAAATGACACCCAACACGGTCGAAAAGGACCAATTTTGAAAAATTAGAAAAATAAAGGGGGGGCCGACAAATTTTCTTTTTTCTCGCTTATTTGTAGAAGGATATCAAAAACGAGTACGGAATCGTAATCGTGAGGAAATTCCGCGTGAAATGACAACCCACACGGTCGATTCGGACCAATTTTGAAAAATTAAAAAAACAAAGGGGGCCAGACAAATTTGAATTTTTCTCGCTTATTTCTAGAGATACATCAAAAACGAGTACTGAATCGTAATCTTAAAGCAATTCCGCGTGAAACGACACCCCACACGGTAGATAAGGACCAATTTTGAAAAATTCAAAAAATAGGGGGGGGGCAGACAAATTTGCATTTTTCTCGCTTATTTCTAGAGATACATAGAAAACGAGTACGAAATCGTAATCCTGAGGCAATTCCGCGTGAAATGACACCCAACACGGTCGAAAAGGACCAATTTTGAAAAATTCAAAAAACAAAGGGGGGCAGACAAATTTGAATTTTTCTCCCTTATTTGAAGAAGTACAACAAAAACGAGCACGGAATCGTAATCCTGAGGAAATTCCGCGTGAAATGACACCCCACACGGTCGATAAGGACCAATTTTGGTCTCTCTCATTCTCCCATTTATCACTCTCTCTCATTCTCTCATTTATCACTCTCTCTCATTCTCCCGTTTATCACTCTCTCTCTCTCTCTCTCTCTCATTCTCCCCTTTATCACTCTCTCTCATTCTCCCATTTATCACTGTCTCTCATTTTCCCCTTTATCACTTTCTCTCATTCTCCTATTTATGACTCTCTCTCATTCTCTCATTTATCACTCTCTCTCATTCTTCCGTTTATCACACTCTCATTCTCCCATCTATCACTCTCTCTCATTCTCCCATTTATCACTGTCTCTCATTTTCCCCTTTATCACTTTCTCTCATTCTCACTCATTCTCCCGTTTATCACTCTCTCTCTCATTCTCCCCTTTATCACTTTCTCTCATTCTCCTGTTTATTACTCTCTCTCATTCTCCCATTTATCACTCTCTCTCATTCTCCTGTTTATCACTCTCTCTCATTCTCTCATTTATTACTCTCTCTCATTCTCCCGTTTATCACTCTCTCTCTCTCTCATTCTCCCCTTTATCACTCTCTCTCATTCTCCCATTTATCACTCTCTCTCATTCTCCCGTTTATTATTCTCTCACATTCTCCCGTTTATCACACTCTCATTCTCCCATCTATCACTCTCTCTCATTCTCCCATTTATCACTCTCTCTCATTCTCCCATTTATCACTCTCTCTCTCTCATTTCTTATTAAGGTGGAAAAAGAAAAATAGAGAGAGAGGTAAAAAAAGGAGTGAGGAGAAAATGAGTACCAACAGGAAACTAAATGAGAAAGAGACAGGGGGGGGGGTAGAAAAAGATAGAACTGGCGGAAAAAGAAAGAATGGAACTGCAAAGCTCTCTTTGGTGTTCCATTCTTTTTCCGTCAAAAAAAAACAAAAAGGACGAGGAAGAGAGAATGTGTGGTGGGGGGGAACAACAAGAGATAAAAGGGGAGAAGAAAAAGAGGGGGAAAAACAGAAAAGTGAAGAAAAAATTGGCGAGTGTGAGAGAAAGGGAGGTACAAAGAGGGCGATATAAGAGGTGGAGTGAGGAGGGGGGAGAAAAAATAGCAAAGGTCAGAGCAAAAGAAAGGGGAAGGAAAAGAGAAACGCGGAAAAGAGAGTTGGGGGAGAGGGAACAAGAGAGAGGGGAGAATTCGGAAACAGGGGGAAGATTGAGAAAAAGATGGCAAGGGGGAAAACAGAGGTCTTAAAGACAAGGGGAAAAAAGAGAAAACGGGAGAAAAAGAGGGACGATAACAGTAAATGAGACAAGAAAAACAGAAGGGAAGAAAAAGGAACAGACGAGATAAAGACAGCGAGGGGGAGAAAAGATAGAGAGAAAGAGAGAGAAGGGGGGGTTGAGAAAGAGAGAGAGAGAGAGAGGAGAAAAAAACGATAGAGAGGGGAGAAAATGAAACAGAGAGAAGATGGAGGAAAAGTGAGAATGGAAAGAAACGGATAGAAGTTGTAGAAGAATAGTGACAGGGGGAGAAAAAGAGAGGCGGGAGAGAGAAAAGGGGGAGGAAGAAGAGAAGAGGAAAAAAGGAGCGCACGTGAGAAAAGAAGAGAGAGAGGGACGAAAACGAGAAATACAGAAGGGGCAACGAATGGGAAAGGGAGGATGGGGGATAAAAGAGAGAGAAGGAAAAGAAAAATTGAATAAGAAAAAGTATCTCTCCTGTTTTTATTTGTTGGAAACTAGTGGACTGATGGGTCGAAAATTTTTATGTATGGAATATCGTGTAGATGACAAAACGTTGACGAAAATTCGTGTCGTCGTCTCCCATCAAAAATTTGATGACGTCAGTTCAAAATTTTGCCAAGTAAATCCTGTTTAGATTCTGCAAAGTAACATCTTTCTGCTGTATTTGTAATTTATTAATCCATTATTCCTAGTTTTAACTTTATGTATGAATGTTTCTGGAAAAAATACAATATAGAGAGAAGGAGAAAAAGAAGGGGGTGAAAGAGAGAAATAGGAACAAAACAATGAAGAATGAGATAAACAAAAAGAATAGGAGAAGAAAAACAGGTAAGGGGAGAACGAAGAGCGTGAAAATTGGAAAAAATAGAAAATAGGCAAACAAAGAGCATGGAGTAGGGTGGGAAGGCAGAAAATACCGAAATAAGAAAGTTAGAAAGCTGTAGAAAAAAAAGAGTAGTGGAACAAGGGGAAACAGAGATACAAAATTAGGGCGCCAAAAATTAAAATCAATGTAATTAACACACAAAAAAAATTAGTTGTACAGAAAAAATATGTTGCTTGCCAAAAGTGAACCTAGGAAAATAGGAAAATACCGCGAAAACATCAATGTAAACAAACCGTACGGAAATAACCTTTGGCTCAATTTCGCTAACTGCATTTGGGAAAATTTAGGTTACGTTACGTAACTTTATTGACGCTTTTATGAAAAAGAAAACAAACCCATTGTTTATTAAACAAACACGAAATCACTTCAATAAAGCTACAAATAATTGTAATATCACTCACCACCGGCTACAATTCAGTAACCTCGAAATCAGCAGATTTGACAGCATACCACGAATGACATTTGACAGCTTCACCGGTAATAAAATTGGGGATTTTGGCGAACTGATTGGTATGACAACTATTAGCAATAAAAAATCTTGAAATAGCAACAAATGTAACAACATCGACTAATACAAGTTACAGTTGCATCTGTAAACGTGGCGTTGTACTTTTTGTCCCCAACAAGTTGGAAATTCCTTCAAACGTTGATTAGCCTCGTCCCAGTTGAAAAGTAGGGATTTTCGCAGCGCGCCACACGTTTGCGTCACTGGTTGTCAACTCCGTCGTTTTTTCAGTCAGTTTGTGGATTGTTGTGTGAGGTGTTGTGTGCGTGTACAATGATGGCTGCTACGTTAACCCCAGAACAAGAAGAAGTAAGTTAAATTTAGACTTTTCTTGTTTTTTTCCTCGACTGTTTACACGGAAGAGGGTTTAAAAATAATATGCTTTCGATTTTTCGGCTGTTGCGTTGTTGAGAGCGCCCGTGATGACCGAAACACGGGTTTTAGGTAGGTGTTCTTGGTTAAATTACGGAATTGTGTATTTTATATTTCCTTCCCACGCAAATTGCACACATTAGTCATTGTTTCTATGCTTTATTGCCCAAGTTTTTACCAAATATATCGAGATTGTGTGGTTGCGATAAATTATCGACTACCTGTGGAGTAGATTGTTGTTATTGTGTTTTTTGTGTACTTGGGGTTGCGTGCTGAGGTCGGAAGTGAAATTTTTGGGGGTTTGGCACGCTCAGAGCGTGCGGTTTTTCATTAATTTTGATTTTACGTAAATTTCGACTATCGGGATTTTTTTATCAGGTTGAACTTATGCAACTGATTCACACGGAAGTGGCTTAATTGTGATCACTATTGTGCTGTAAACAGTAAAAATAAACAGGATTCTTATCACCTGTCAGATATTTGGGAGATTTGCGCCTTCCTTGTTTAGATAAGGCGTTTTGTTCGATTTTTAGTATCTTGCCTCCATGTTTTCCCTTCCCACTCGATTCTCGTTTTTGGTTTTAATGAGCACTTGATGCTGTGTTCTTTTTTTGACGGGCTTTAACGAACATTTTTTACACGGTTTTGCGCTTATTACCGTGATTAAAACTAAATATGTACCTTTGAGTGTGGCTGTGTCTGTGGGAGCAAAAATCGTTAAAAGGGAAAGTACACAGCGTTAGACCTACATCTACCAATGGAATCGGTTTAACTATTTATTAGACTCAGAAAATTCTGGATGAAGGAAATTGTTTTTTGTTTTGTTTATTTATAATCTCATTAAACTTTACATGTTAAAAAAGGTTTTAGTTTATAATATATAATCATTCAGCAATTATAAAAAAAGTCACTTTAATTTTTTTTGTGTTTTACTTCCCAAAACAAAAAAATATATATGTTATGCATTTTTTTTGAACTGGTATTTTTTAATTTCTAAAGATTCAAACTTTTCGGGTTAATTAGATTTTGTACCTCGCATCACTGGTTTCAATACCGTTTTTGACGGCCTGAAACCAAAAATTGCCGGACTAGTCCGGTAAAAAACCTAGGAATTTATTTATGATTATTGATATCTGTTGGTATTATCGCTTGGTATTATGTTACTGACAAATAGGTTATCTGTGCATGTTACTGCAATAAATAGATATCTCGATTTTTATTTTGCAATTTAAATTTATTCAATTGATGTCAACCTGAACCTTTCAATGATTCAGTTTGTTGTTTATTCCATTTTTAAATTTTCTATTTTTCAAATTTAGTTCCTTCAATTATTCAATTCTCCATTTTTCTATTAATTTGGTTGACGATTTTTGGTTTTCCGGATTTCGGAGTTCTTTATTTGTTCAATTTGTCAGATATTTCAATTTATTAATTTTTCAGTGGTTCCAATTTTTGATGTTTTTATTTCATTTGGGAATAATTTGTCGGTTTTCATTTTGCTTTTTTCGAGTTTTTAGTTATTCGAATTTTTATTTTTTGAATTTTTCAAATTTTTTGTTGCTTCAATTTTTTTACTGTACAATTTTTCGTTTTCTCTTTTCTTCTATTTTTCAGCTCCCCTTATTTAATTTTATTATGTTTCAATTTTCGTTTCTTCAATTTTTCCATTTTCCTTTAATGTGTTTGACGATTTTATTTTAGTAGGTATTTTTGGTTTTTCAATTTTAGATTTGCAATTTTTCGAGTACATATTTGATTTAAAATTCTTCAATTGATCGATTTCAACTTCTGAATTTTTTATCATCCGAATTTTCTGACTTTTTCATTTTTCACTTTTTTAATTTTTCGATTTTACAATGTTTTCTGTGTTTCGAAGTTGTCAGTTTTTCGATATTTCCTATTTTTCATATTTTCCTTTTTATCGAATATTTTTCAATTTTTCTGTTTTACATTTTTCCGCTTTTTCGATTCTTCTATTTTTTTAATTTTTTGATTTTTTAAATTTCGTTTTTTCATTTTTCCAGTTTCTGTTTAGTGTTTGACGATTTTGTTTTTGCTATTTTTGAATCTTGCAATTTTTCGAGTTTTCAGTTCTTCAGTTGGTCGATTTCAACTTTTGAATTTTTCGATGACCCGAGTTTTCTATTTTTTGACTTCTCAGTTTGTTGTTTTTTTGATTTTTCATTTTTTAACATTTCGTTTTTACAATTATTTCGTTTTCTCAGTGTTTCGAGTTTTCAGTTTCTCGATTTTTAATTTTCCAATTTTTGTATTTTTCGTTACTTCAGTTTTTCGATTTTTCAATTTTTCGATTTTTCCTATTTTCATATTTTCCTTTTTAACGAATAATTTATTTGTCGGTTTTCATTTTGTTATTTTTCGAGTTTTCATTTGTAAATGTTTCAGGTGATTCAACTTGATTTTCCGTTATTCAATCTTTGAATTTTTCGTTTGTACAATTTTTTATTTTTCTATTTTTCAATTTTTCTGTTTAACAATTTTCCGTTTTTTCATTTCAATTTTTTTAATTTTTTGATTTTTTAAATTTCGCTTCTTTAATTTTTCAATTTTCCATTTTCTTACTAATGTGTTTGACGATTTTGTTTTGCTACTTTTGAATCTTACAATTTTTCCAATTTTCAGGTTAAAATTCTTCAGCTGATCGATTTCAACTTTTGAATTTTTCTACTTTTTGACTCGTCAATTTTTTTTTTTTAATAATCAATTTTTGTTATTTTTCGATTTTACAATTTTTGTTTCGAGGTTTCAGTTTCTCGATTTTTAATTTTCCGATTTATCTATTTTTTGTTTCTTCAATTTTTAATTTTTCAATTTTTCAAATTTTTTGTTCCTTCGTTTTTCAGTTGCCTCTATTTACTTTTTTGATTTTTCAATTTTCGTTTCTACAAGTTTTCGGTTTTGTTTGACGATTTCATTTTGCTATTTTTGGATTTTACGATTTTAGATTTCCATTTTTTCAAGTTTTCAATTTAACATTCAAGTGATCGAAAAATTCAGTAGTTAATTTTTCGATCATCCGAGTTTTTTGTTTTTCGACTTGTGTGTTAGTTTTTCATCTTCAATTTTTCATTTTTTTAACCTTTTGATTTTGAAAATTTTTCGTTTTTTCGGTGTTTCGTGTTTTCAGCTTTTCAATTTTCCGATTTTATCAATTTTTCGATAACCTTTCGAATCAAAAACATGGAAAAATGCAAAATTGTAATATTGAATAATCAAAAATGATAAAAACAGGAAGGTATAAAATCAATGAAAACTTTGAAAATCTAATGAAAATTAGAAATCAAGAATTTGGAAAAATCGAAAAATTGAGAAACTTAAAAATCGAAATATTGTAAAATCGAAAAAAGCAAATATGATTAAATCAAAATGTTGAAAATTAAAGAAATCGGAAAATCGGATAATTGAGAAATCTAAAAATTGGAAAATTGAAAAATTGAAAAATTGAAAAATTCGAAAATTGGGGAATTGAAAAATGAGTGATTGAAATTTGAAGAATTGAATAAACGAAAAATGATAAAATCGAAAGAAACATTGAAAAAATAAAGAAAATGGAAAATGGAAAAATTCTGATACTAGATTGAAGACATGAAAGTGAAAAATTTTCGATTTTTCCTATTTTTGATATTTTCCGATTTTTCGAATCGACAAACAAATGATTTTCATTTTGCTATTTTCGATTTTTCAATTATTTGGCTTACAATTTTTTGAGATTTCAAATTAAAATTTTCAGTTGATTCAACTTTATTGTCAATTGTTCAATTTTTCATTTCTTCAATTTTTAATATTTCCTTTTATCGATTTTTTGTTCCCCCAGTTTTTCTATTCCACAATTTTTTAAATGGAAAAATTCAAAATTGTAACATTGAAAAATCGAAAAATTAAAAAAACGGAAAGGTATAAAATGAATGAAAACTTTGAAAAATCTAAAAATTAGAAACCAAGAATTTGAAAAATTGAAGAAACGAAAAATTGAAAAATCGAAAGATTAAAAATTGAGAAACTTAAAAATTGAAATGTTGCAAAATCGAAAAAAAGAAATACGTATTGTAAAATGGAAACGGTGAAAATTAAAGAAATTGGAAAATCGGATAATTGCGAAATCCAAAAAATTGCAAAATTGAAAAATTCGAAAATAGAGGAATTGGAAAATGAAAGATTGAAAATTTGAAGAATTGTATAAACGAAAAATGATAAAATCGAAAGAAAAGTTGAAAAGCAAAGACAATGAAAAATGGAAAAATTGTGATATTAAATCGAGAAAATGAAATTAAAAAGTCGGGAAAATGAAAAACAAAAACCCAGAGCTTCGAAAATTAGAACGAAAAATTTAGTTTTGAAAAATTGCCAATCCGAAAAATTGAAGAAACGAAAAATTGAAAATTTCGGAAGTCAAGAAATCGAAAAATTGATAACATGAAAGTGCAAACAAAATTTTTCAATTTTTTATATTTTCTGATTTATTTGTTTGTTGATTTTCATTTTGTTAGTTTCCGATTTTTCAGTTACTCGAATTACAGATTATTGAGTTTTCAATTGTATTCGACTTGATTTTCCATTATTAAATCTTTTAATTTTCCTGTTTTACAATTTTCCGTTTTTCCGATTCTTCTATTTTATAATTTTTTTGAATTTTCAATTTTCGTTTCTTTAATTCTTCTTTAATGTGTCTGACGATTTTATTTTGCTATTTTTGGATTTTACAATTTTAGATTTGCAATTTTTCGAGTTTTCAATTTAAAATTCTTCATTCAAATCAATTAAAACTTTTGAATTTTTCGATTATCCGAGTTTTCTTTCTATTTTTCGACTTGCTAGTTTTTTGATTTTTTAATTTTTCATTTCTTTGACCTTTCGATTTTACAATTTTTTCATTTTTCTCAGTGTTTCGAATTTCAGTTTCTCAGTTTTTAATTTGCAAAATTGTAACATTGAAAAATGAAAAATGAATAATCGAAAAGGCATAAAATCAATGAAAACTTTGAAAAATCTCAAAAATAGAAATAAAGAATTTGAAAAATTGAAGAAACGAAAAATTGAAAAATCTAAAGATTAAAAATTGAGAAATTTAAAAATCCAAATGTTGAAAATTAAAGAAATCGGAAAATCGGATGATTGAAAAATCCAAAAATTGCCAGATTTAAAAATTCGAAAATTGAGGCATTGAAAAATCAAAGATTGAAAATTTGAAGAATTGAATAAACGAAAAATTATAAAATCGAAAGAAAATCAAAAATGGAAAATGGAAAAATTCAGATATTAAATCGATAAAATGAAATTTAAAAATTGAGAAAATGAAAAATGAAAATCAAGAACTTGAAAAAGTGAGGAAACGAAAAATTAAAAAAAAATTAGTATCGAAACATTGCAAAATTGAAAACATCGAAGCGCAAAAATTTTTTTCGATTTTTCCTATTTTTCTTTTTATCGAATAATTTGTTTGTAGGTTTTCATGTTGCTATTTTTCGATTTTCCAATTATTTGAATTACACTTTTTTGAGGGTTGAAATGTATATTTTTCAGTTGATTCAACTTGATTTTCAATCATTCAATTTTTCGTTTCTTCAATTTTTATTATTTCTATTTTTCAAAGTTTTTGTTGCTTCAGTTTTTCTATTGTTCTACAATTTTTTAAATAGAAAAGTCAACAATGAAAAAAAAGAAAGGGTATAAAATGAATTTAAAAATATAAAAATCAGAAACCAAGAATTTGTAAAATTGAAGAAACGAAAAATTGAAAAATCGAAAGATTAAAAATTGGGAAACTTAGAAATCGAAATGTTGAAAATTAAAGAAATTGGAAAATCGTATAATTGACAAATCCAAAAGTTGCAAAACTGAAAAATTAAAAAATTCGAAAATTGAGGAATTGAAAAATCAAGGATTGAAAATTTGAAGAATTGAATAAACGAAAAATGATAAAATAATACATTGAAAAAATTAAGAAAATGAAAAATCGAAAAATTTTGTCAAGAACTTGAATAATTGGGGAAACGAAAAATTGAAATATGTATCGAAAAATGGAAAAAAATTATCGAAAAATTGCAAATCGAAAAATCGAAAATTTTGGAAGTCGAGAAATCGAAAAATTGAAAACATCAAAGTGTAAAAAGAAATTTTCGATTTTTCCTGTATTTTTTTCATATATTCCGTTTTATCGAGTAATTTGTTTGTCGATTTTCATTTTGTTGTTTTTCGATTTTTCAATTATTCGACTTACAATTTTTTGAGGTTTCAAATTAAAATTTTTCAGTTAAATCTACGATTTTTTTATTCTTCCATTTTTCAATTCCCTGCACTTAATTTTTGATTTTTCAAATTTAGTACTTCAATTTTGCATTTTCCATTCTTCCGTTTTTATTTTGCTATTTTTCGAATTGCAATTTTGCGAGTTTTCAATTGAAAATTCTCCAGTTGATCGATTTCAAATTTTCCATTTTTCAATTTTTCGATTCGCTATTTTTCAATTTTCGGATACATATTTGAAGTTTTCATTATTTCAATTTTAAAATTTTTCAGTTGCTCCATTTATGATTTTTTGGTTTTTCAAGTTTTTAGTTTCTCAATTTTTCAAAATTTTGCTGAGTAAATTCTACTTAAAATAGGCAGGTTTTTGGAAAAAAAAAATTAGAAAGAAGGGGGAGAAAAAGACTGAAGAGCGAGAAAAACATAGAACAGCAAGAAGAAAAAGACAAAGGAGAAAGTGGAACAGTCAAAAAGTTTTAGTTTTAACTTTGGTCATGTAAGTTTTTGAAAAAAAATATTGTACTATGTATTTAACTTAGAAACTAGAAAACCGATTACTTTGAAATTTTCAGTCTTTAAGGTTATCGGGACCATGGTAAGAATCTCAGAATTTTTGTACTTTAATTTAATTGTTGTTTAATCTTTTTTTAAATTTAGATACAACACTAATATTGAATTAACGATTATACAAGAATGATTAAAATTTATTTATTCGTGTCCTCTAAAAAGTTAAACAGGTCGTAGTATAACATTATTATTACCATATATTTCTGTTAAAAATGTGGTTCTAGGTATTTTTAATTTTTAGTTGTGCTAATCTGCTTTATCTTATATTTTCGAAATTATTAGAACACATATTTCTTTGTATGATTGATCTAAGAAAGTTCTTTAGTTGTGTTCTAGTTGCGATGGAAGTTGTTTTTTTTTCCTGGAAACGGAATTCTAAACCTAGATTTCTCTAGGTACATAAGAAAAGTAAATCCTAGCGATTAATTTAATACCAAATTTTTTTTACCGGGAACTACTAGAAGTGAAAGATCGTTAATTAGATGGAGTCATTTCACTAAATGGAACATTAATAAATACGATGTAAATATCTCTAAACGCATTCGTAAGATGTTTAAAAACGGGAAAGCAATGCCCAGTGTTTTAGTTGTTAAATTAAAAAAATAAATAAATATAGTTTTTTTTTTGTTTAATTGTGTATTATTCACGTCATCCATTTTTTGCGCCACGTTTGTTGAATCAATTTTTCCTTAATGGTCCGTTACGTGCAATTAAGCGTGGTCGTCGGGCATTTATCCGCTTTGATAATCACAAGTTGTTAAATAAGAATGGCAAAATTTGCGGCAAAACCGACCAGGTAAAATTGATTTATAATTACCGATTAATGAACATAATGACTAGTTGTTTCGAGGATTTATAACTGACATAAATCTCAATCAAGCCCTGGAACAATATTAATCTCCCGACTCGCTCAGAAGTAACATCTGATATATCCGCTTCGACACGTTATATTCACAAAAATAACTTTTTATAGTACCCATATGTCGGTTCATCTGGAAGTTTTCACGTAAACATTAGCCGCAATCAAATTCTCCGAACGCACATTCAACGAACGAATAACCGAAGAATTTCGATAAATCGGAGTGCATTAATTCGTTCGTAGTAAAACTGCGTATCGCCGAGTACTGCGTCGCAGTAACCAGCGATGAGCCATCAATGAAAACCACACAATAACCTTTATTTTTATCAGTTTCCATTTGTCATTCATGCACCTCCCGGAGGTCGACGCCGTCGAACGCACTCGGGTTTTAACACTCCGAAGAAAAATGGGAATAGACACCCTTTCATAAACACGCCGGAGCGGCCGGTGATTTTATGGCAGGCGTTGTTTATTTTTACGTTCGTTAAATGAGGACGCAAATAGAAGTTTCCGGTAGAGACGCTTTGGCAAGAGTGACTTCCGTTTTAATAATCGACGACTTTCCTCGGGTCGTGACTTGCCGTTTCGTGCCGTTAAATGGATTATTTGTCGGGTTTGGTGTGGCGTGGCGAAAAAATCGCGATTTTATGAGCGCTGGATTGTTTAGATGAGCGGAAATTGTATTACGTGGAAGATTCCCGGAGGAATTCGGTTTCACGGTTTTGAAAATAATTCGAAGAATGGAATGCTTGGCTGGCGATTGTTGCAGCGTGTTGGATAATTGCGGTTTGGGGGGCGCGGGAGGGGGGCTCGACCGAGGTACTTCCCCGATGACTAGTTTTAAAACTGGATTGAAGTTTGTGAATTCGTAAATGCGATCTTGGTTTTCTGGGTATAATTTTTGTCCTTTTGTCTGCAGGAAGTTCGAAAATGGATGGTTGTGATCTTTCTTTTTTACCAAAGTCTTCAGAGTTATTATTAAACCTTTCATTTTTGGAACAGGCTACCTAAAAATAAACGGTGCTGACGTCACTTGTTCGATTCCGTTCTCTTTATAAACAAAACAATGAGTACTAGTTTTGTCTTGAATTTACTACGTGACGCTCCATATTTAAAAAACATGCCTTTTTTAATTTTTTTTACCGATAACCTCTGCATACATCATTTCCGTATCCGTGTCTATTCAGTTTTTCGATTTTCGTATTGCAATTTTTCGATTTTTCAACTTTTGAATTTTTCATTTTGTCAATTTTCGATCAAAAAAAATTAGTTCAATGAAACTGAAATTAGCAAATTCTAAACAAAAAAGGTTTGCATTATTTTTACCGATTTAAACTTTAAAATCGAGAAAAAAGTCAAAAAACGAGTACCTAATTGAAAATTGAAAAGTCGGAAGATTCAAAGCAAGAAAAATTAAAATACACACATATAAGATATCTAAAAACTGAGAAATTAAAAATGGAGAAACTGGATAATTGAAAATTGAAAAATCGAAGTGTTGAAAAATTCCAAAGATGAAATCGATCAACTGAAAATTCAAAAAACCGAAGATCAAAACCTGTAAAATCTAAAAACTAATTACCAGATTGAAAAATAGAAAATTAAAAATTTTGAAAAATCCAAAAATTGAAATATCGAAAAATTAAAAACCGGGATTTAAAAAAAAACAAAAATTGTAAAATCAAAAACTACAAAATCGAGAAACTTGAAAATTGAAAAAAAATTGAAAAATTGAAAAAACGAATATTACAAAATTAGTATTATTTGTTATTAGAAAATCGAAAAATTGAAATGAAATTGAAAACTCAAAAAACTGAAAACCTGAATCTGCAAAATTTAAAAATAAATTAAACTTTACGTGATTGAAATATCAAACAATTAAAAATAGAGAAATTGAAAAATCGAACTGAAAAATTCCAAAGTTGAAATAATCAACTGAAAAATCTAAAATTGAAAAATCAAAAAGTTGTAAATCGAACATTGTAAAAATGAAACAAATTACCTAATCGAAACACAACAAATTGAAAACTAGGATAAATCCAAGAGTTGAAATATCGGAAAATTAAAAAAACGAAAAATTGTAAAATCAAAAATTATAAAATTGAGAAATTTGAAAATTGAAGAAATATCGCAAAATTGAAAAAGCGAGTATGATAAAATTAGTATTGATTGTATTATTGAAAAATCGAAAAATTAAAGAAACGAAATTTGAAAAAATAAAAAAAAAAATGGAGAAAGAAAAATTGAAAAGTCAAAAAATTAAAAATCGAGAAAATGAAAAATTTTAAAATAGCTGAAAATTCAAAAATTCTGGAATAAAAAAAATCGACATATCGAATTTCAAAGTTGAAATCGATCACTTGAAAAATTTGAAATTGAAAATCAGAATTTGTAAAATCAAAAACAAATTGCCTTTAAAGTTTACCTAATTGAAACATCGAAAAATTCAAAATACGAATGATTGTAAAATGTAGAAACTTGAAAATTGAAAAATCGAAACATTGTAAAATTAGTATTATACGTATTATTACAAAATCGAAAAATTAAAGAAACGAAATTGGAAAAAATCGGAAAATTTGAAATCGAGAAATTGAAAACTAGAAAAATTGAAAAAAAGTAGAATTTGTAAAATCAAAAAATGAAACGAAAAATTGAAAAATCAAAAAATTAAAAAATTTTAAATTGGAAACTCAAAAAATTGCAAAATTAAAACTAAAAACTCGAAAATATCGCAAAGTTAAAAATCGAGAAATTCGAGGAACTTTGAAATGGAAAAATTAAAAAATTACAAAATTAGTGTTATGTATAATATGTATATAACAAAATCGAAAACTTTGAAGAAACGAAATTTGAAAAAATCAGAAAATTTCAAATCGAGAAATTGAAAACTAGAACACAGAAACAAAATTGAAATTGTAAAATCAAAAGTTGAACAAGGGAAAAATTGAAAAATCAAAAAATTAAAAATCGAAAAACCGAAAAATTCCACATTTGAAATCGGATCCATTGAAAAATTTTAAATTGAAAACCTAAAAGATTGCAAATCGAAAAGTGAAAAATTGAAAAACAAATTACCAATCGGAAAATAGAAAATTGAAAAATCGGAAAAAACGAAACAAAAGCGAAAGGTAAAAAAAAATGAAAAATTAAAAATGGAGAAACTGGATAATTGAAAATTCAAAAAACTGGAAATCAAAACCTGTAAAATCTAAGAACAAAGTACCAGATTGAAAAGAAAATTAAAAACTCTGAAAAATCCAAAAATTGAAATGTCGAAAAATTAAAAATCGGGTTTAAAAAAATACCAAAATTGTAAAATCAATTTTTTTTTTCCTCTACTCTGTAATTTCTCTGTTAAATAATAATAATAATAAAAAAACTGTAAAATCAAGAAACTTGAAAATTGAAGAAAAATCGAAAAATTAGTATTATTTATTATTAGAAAATCGAAAAATTGAAATGAAATTTGAAAAAATTAAAAAATTTGAAATCTATATTCAAACTTTAAAAAACGAAAGATTACAATATCAAAAATTAAAAAATTTAAGAACCGAATTGTTAAAATTGAAAATTCAAAAAATTTAAAATCGGAATGTGTAAAATCTAAAAATAATTTCAACTTTACGTCATTGAAATATCAAAAAATTAAAAATAGAGAAATTGAAAAAATGAAAAATTCCAAAGTTGAAATAATCGTAGATTAAAGATAAGTTACCACATTACATAGCAAATTGAAAACTAGTATAAATCCAAGAGTTGAAATATCGAAAAATGAAAAAGTGGAAAATTAAAAATACGAAAAATTGTAAAATCAAAAATTATAAAATGGAGAAATTTGAAAATTGAAGAAATAACGAAAAATTGAAAAAGCGAATATTATAAAAATTAGTATAAAATTGTATTATTACAAAATCGAAAATTTGAAAAATGAAATTTGAAAAAATAAAAAAAATTGAAATCTAAATTCAACATTTGAGAAATAAAAACAAAAAATAGAAATTGTAAAATCAAAAATTGAAGAAGCGAAAAATTGAAAACTAAAAAAATTAAAAATCGGGGATGAAAAATTGAAACATCTAAAAATTAGAAATCGAGAAAATGAAAAACTTTCAAAAACGAAAGATTAAAATATCTAAAAATTGAAAAATTGTGGAATAAAAAAAAATAAAAATCAAATTATTGACAAATTCCAAAGTTGAAATCGATCAACTGAAAATTCAAAAAACTGAAAATCAAGACCTGTAAAATCGGAAAAGAAATAAATTACCAGATTGAAAAATAGAAAATTTAAAAATCGGGAGATTAAAAAAACGGAAAATCGTAAAATTAAAAACTGTAAAATCAAGAAACTTGAAAATTGAAGAAAAATCGAAACATTGAAAAACGAATAAGTATTATAAAATTAAAAAAAAAAAGAAATGAAATTTGAAAAAATTAAAAAATTGGAAATCTAAATTCAACACTAGAAAAATAGAAACAAAAAATAGAAATTGTAAAATCAAATACATATTTAAGACGCAAGAAATTGAAAAATCAAAAAAATTGAAATCGAGAACGAAAAATTAAAAATCGAGAAAATTTAAAAAACGAAAGATTATAATTTCAAAAATGAAAAAATTTTAGAATCAAATTGTTAAAAAACTCAAAAGTTGAAATCGATCGTTTGAAAAATTTAAAATTGAAAATTGAAAAAACTGAAATTCAGAATCTGTAAAATCTAAAAATAAATTCAACTTTACGTGATTGAAATATCAAAAAATTAAAAATATAGAAATTGAAAAAATGAAAAATCGAACTGAAAAATTGTAAATCGGAAATTATAAAATCGAAAAACCAGTTACCAAATTACATAGCAAATTGAAAACTAGTATAAATCCAAGAGTTGAAATGTCGAAAAATTAAAAAAACGAAAAATTGTAAAATCAAAAATTATAAAATCGAGAAATTTGAAATTTGAAGAAATATCGAAAAATTGAAAAAGCGAATATTATAAAATTAGTATTATGATTGTATTATTACAAAATCGAAAATTTAAAAAACGAAATTTGAAAAAATAAAAAAAAAGTGAAATCTAAATTGAACACTAGAAAAATAGAAACAAAAAATAGAAATTGTAAAATAAAAAATTGAAGAAGCAAGGAATTGAAAAATAAAAAAAATTAAAAATCGAGGAAGAAAAATTGAAAAATCGAAAAATTAAAAATCGAGAAAATGAAAAACTTTCAAAAACGAAAGATTAAAATATTTAAAAATTGAAAAATTGTGGAATCAAAAGTGAATGAAAAATCAAATTGTTGAAAAATTCCAAAGTTGAAATCGATAACTTGAAAAATTTTAAATTGAAAATTCAAAAAACTGAAAATCAGAATCTGTAAAATCGACTTGAAAACTGAAAAATCGAAACCTTATATAATTATAGTAGTATTATATGTAGTTATTACAAAAAATCGTAAAATTGAAACAAAATTTGAAAAAATTAGAAAAATTGAAATCAAGAAACTGAAAAGTAGAAAAATAGAAATTGTAATATAAGAAATTGTAGAAGCGAAAAATTGAAAAATCAAAAAATTTAAGGTCGGGAAATTGAAAAATCGGACATTTTAAAAAACGAAAAATTAAAAACTCCAACTGAAAAATTTCAAAGTTGAATTCGATCAATTGAAAAATTTAAAATTGACAACTTAAAAAATTCCAAATCGAAAATTGTAAAATCGAAAACTTAAAAATTTAAAATTCGAAAATTTCCACAAATTAAAAATCCAGGAATTTAGAAATTGAAAAATCAAAAGATTATAAAGTTAATGTTGGTTATTACATATTACAAAATCGAAAAATTGAAACGAAATTTGACAAAATCAGAAAATTTGAAATCGAGAAATTGAAAACTAGAAAAACAGAAAAAACAGTAGAAATTGTAAATAAAAATTGAGAGACTGAAAAATCGAATCGAAAAATTCCACATTTGAAAACGATCAATTGAAAAATTTTAAATTGAAAACTCAAAAGATTGTAAATCGAAGACCAATTTTCCTAATCGGAAAATACAAAATTCAAAACTTGACAATATCAAAAATTTAAAAATCGAGAAATTGAAAAACCGAAAAATTGTAAAAATCGAAAGTCGATAAACTGAAAAATCGGAAATTTTAAAAAATGAAAAATTGAAAACTCAAATTGAAATTGTAAAATTGAAAAACAGATTGCCTAATCGAAAAATTCAAAATTCGAAAAAACTGTAAAATCGAGGATCGTAGAAATTGAAAAATTAAAAGATTATAAAATTAATGTTAGTTACCGGAATTTGAAAAAATTTGAAAATTTGAGATCGAGAAATTGAAAACTAGAAAAATAGAGAAAACAATAGAAATTGTAAAATTAAAAATTGAACAAGCTGAAAACTGAAAAATCAAAAAATTAAATATCGAGAAACTGAAAAATCGAATAATTGAAAAATTACACATTTGAAACCCACTAATTAAAAAATCTAAATTAAAAACTCAAAAGATTGCGAATGGAAGAACAAATTTCCTAATCGGAAAATAGAAAATTGAAGACACGAAGATATCGAAAAATTTAAAATCGAGAAATTGAAAAAACGAAAAATTGTAAAATCAAAATCTGTAAAATCGAGAACCTCAGAAATTGAAAAATCAAAAAATTGTAAAATCAGTATTATGTATTACATATTACAAAATCGAAAAATTGAAGAATCGAAATTTGAAAAAATCAGAAAATTTGAAATCGAGAAATTGAAAACTAGAAAAATTGAAAAATCAAAAAGTGAATAATCGGGATTGAAAAATTCGACATTTCCAATCGATCAATTGAAAAATTTAAATTTGAAAACTCAGAAGATTGCAAATCAAAAAACAAATTTCCTAATCGAAAAATAGAAAATAGACAAATCGGAAAAAAAACGAAAAATTGTAAAAGCGAAAGGTGAAAAAATGAAAAATGAAAACATAAAAAAAACTGAAAATGTCGAAAAATTCTTATCGATTAATTGAAAAATTTGTAATTGAAAACTCGAAAAATTGCAAATCGAAAATTGTAAAATCAAGAAATAGCAAAATAAAAATCGAAGAAACTAAGTTCGGAAAATCAAAAAATTAAGAACCTAGGAATCGAAAAATAGAAGAATCGACAAAACGAAACATTGTAAAATAGGAAAACTCAAGGAACAAAAAATTTGAGGAATCGAAAAATGAAAAATTAAAACAACGAAATATTGAAACATCGAATATTGGAAAAATTCAAAATGACATCAGTTGAAAAACTAAGAAACTGAATAATGGAATAATTGAAAAATTCCAAAGTTGAAATCGATTAAATGAAAAATTTTAAGTTGAAAAATCAAAAAATTGCAAATCGAAAACAGCAAAATAACAATTTACAAACATCGAAAAATGGAAAATTGAAAAAACTAGATTTGGAACTTCAAAAAATCGAAAATCTTGGAACTGAAAAATAGAATAATCGAAAGAATGAATAATTGTGAAATATAAACATTTAAAATCGAGAAACTGAAAAATCTAAAAATTGTAAAACAAAAAGTCATAAAATAAGTAATAATAATAACTGAAAAATTGCCACGCGATCAGATAAAAAAATTTAAATTGAAAACGTAGAAAATTGCAAATCAAATATGTAATTGAAACATCGAATACAATAGCAAAATGAAAACCGAAAAAGTAAACGATGAAAAATAGGAAAATCGAAAAGTTTATAAATAGAAAACTCTGAAAAATCGAAGAAACGAAAATCGGAAAATTAAAAATTGAGGTACTGAAAAATTGAAAAAAAAAAATTTTTGTTGAAAAATTTACCCTAGAGAGAAGCGAAAAATCATCCTCGAAAAATTTTCGCGAAAATCGAGACCTCAAAGCCATTGTTTCTAATTCGGAGATCCTTGACGAGAGCGAAGTCAAGGACTACTCTGCTGGAAATAATTTTCATACACCAGGAGTAATTATTAATAATTAAATAGACAAATAAACTTTTTGTTTTTTTGATTGCGGGTTTTACCAAATACGAGGGCTACTCAGAAAAGATTAACAATACAATAGCAACGCCTTGCTTTCGCAACTGCTTTTTACATTTTTATTTCAGAGGTTTCTTCAACAAACAAAATTAATCAACGTTTCACACAAAGAATGCTCAAAATTAATACTCAACCCAATTGTTACACTAGAAAGAAGGCGACCGAAAAAACCGATTGCATTGTTTCTGTGTCACCAGAGATAATAATCGGATTAAATATAAATTATCAACTCAATGTCTTGTTTGTTAATGTGTCTTACTGTCTTCGTGTTGAGTTCGTGGCCGGCAAATGATGACTGTCAAAACGTTTAAACTTTCGTTTAGATAGTTATCAGAATTTACATAACATTTATTGTGTCCACCCTTCACTTCAATGTGGTCTTTATTAATTCTCGCGTAATTAAGCATTAAAATACGCATTTCTTGAATACTCTGTATACGAGGAGTTGGTCAGTTTCTGTTGCAAACATGACACGAGGTTTTCAGTTTTTTCTATCCGACTATTATCATCAGTGACTTAATTGAATATTATTGAATCGACTGACCTTGTGAACGCCACAATAAAACTTTTATCGACATTTAACTTCATGTCATTACTAGGACATTGCAATGGAGGTATGGGCGATAATAAATTTATTTTTTCTAATGTATAGAAGAAAAAGTGCGACCCTCAAGCCGGAGCCCTGAGGCTCTCCAGATGTTTCGAAACCCGTCAGTCGAACAACCATTAAACAAATATGATAATCATAATAATTATTGCAATGTTTCCCGTTTAATGGAGGATATTACAATTAATTCTGACTCACCTCCTGTACAAAACGGTGTTGCGGCTTTTATCGATGCAAATCTCCGACGATTTTCTCTCGCATTTATTTTTAGCCAGAAATTCAAAGCGACGATCGACGTCTTTAATTAGGAAGCGAAGAATTTGATCAATGCTTGTCGACACTCTATTTTTAATGTTATTTTGGCAGTGGCGTAGCTAACTTCCACTGCGCCCCCCGCAGTTTATAGTAAGCGCCCCCATACACTAAATTTAAAAAGTAATATAAAATTAATATAAAATTACTGGTTTTTTAAAGTTTTTTTTATAACACACTTATCATTTTCTTTCATCTCAATGTTATGTTGTTGTCATCCATTCTTAACAGAATCATTAAGGACTAAATTGAGGTTATGTGTAGCGCAATGAACATATTCGGCGTAATGATGTTGTTTCAAGTTCTTAATTTTTTCTTATATCATTTTCCCGATTTTTTAATTTTCATTTTCTGGATTTTATATCACAATTTTTCGTTTATTCAATTTTTCACATTTTCAATTTCTTGATTTTCCAATTTTCAATATTTAGATTTTACAATAATTTTCGTGTTTTCGACCGCAATTTTTCGATCTTTAAGTTTCTCAATTTTTAATCTTTCGATTTTTGAATTTTCCGTTTCTTCAATTTCTCAAGTTTTTAGATTTCTCGAAGCTTTCCTTTTATACTTTTGCGTTTTTTCATTTTGAGTTTTCAATTTTACAATTTTTCTATTTTATAGCTTTTCCATTTTGTTTATTCGGAAAGTAGAAACTTCGAAAAATTGAAAAATCGGAAAATTAAAAAATTGGAAAAAATTGAAAAAACCAAAAATTGCAAAATCGATAAAACGGAAAATCGAATGGAATTTGTTTTTACGATTTTTTAACTTCGATTTTTTAAATTTTTTAATCTGTATTTCAATTTTTCGATTTTTGGAATTTTCTGTTTATCGATTTTTTTAGTTTTTCGATTTTTCCGTTTATCTTTTTTTTAAGTAAATATTTCAATTTTGAATTTTCCGATTTCGGCCTATTTCGATTTCTCGATCTTTTTAAGTCTCAAGTTTTCGATTTCGATTTCTTGGTTTTTCGATTTTCAAAATTTTCGATTTTTCTAGTATATATTTTAAATTTTCGGTTTTTTAAATTTTCCATTTTTCGCTTTTATAATCTTTATGTTTCGATTTCCTGATTTTTATTTTTTAATGTGTTTCAATTTTTCCATTTTTGGAATTTTCGATTTCTCATCTCAATTTTCCAATTTTAAAAATTTTTCGATTTCTCGATTTTTAAATTTTTGGCTATCTCAATTTTTCAACATCGCAATTTTGGGAATTTTTCATTTTCTATATTTTTCAGATTTTCCATATTTTCATTTTCCCGATTTTGTAATTTTCATTTTCTTGATTTTATATCACAACTTTTCATTTTTCCATTACCTTTATTTTTTCAATGTTTCTTTGGATTTTATAATTTTTTGTTTATTCAATTTTTTACATTTTCAATCTTTGATTTTTTAAGTTCTTGATTTCCAATTTTTTTATTTTCCGAAGCTTTCATTTTGTACTTTTTCAGTTTTACAATTTTTCTATTTTATAATTTTTCGATTTTGTTTATTCGAAAAGTTAAAAACTCGAAAAAGTGAAAAATTGAAACAATGCAAAACTAAAAACCGAGAAACTTAAAAATCTAAAACAAATTAATGAAATTCTGAAAATCGAAACACTGAAAAAACGAGAAATTGTAAAAAAGAAAAGTTAAAAAAATGAAAAATAAATTAAAATATCAAAAAATTCAAAAAGTTCTAAAATCAAAAAGTCTAAAATTGAGAAACTTAGAGATTGAAAAATTAAAAAAAATGTGAAATTAGTACATATCATGTATTACATATTACCAAAACGAAAAACTGAAGAAACTAAATTTGAAAAACCCAGAAAATGAAAAATCGAGAAACTGAAAAATTTAAAAATTCAAAAAACCAAAAATTTAAAAATCGAATTGAAAAATTCCACATTTGAAATCGATGAATTGAAAAATTTTAAACTTAAAACGAATAATTCTAAAAACGAAAGGTAAAAAAACGAAAAGTTAAGACATTAAAAACTGAAAATATCGAAAAATTGAAAATTCGGCTGATCGAAAAATTCAAAATTTATCGATCAGTTGAAATAAAAAAATTGCAAATCGAAGGTTGTAAAATGCAAAAATAACAAAATAAAAATCTTCATATGTACAAGTAAATCGAAAAATTGACGAAACAAAGTTCCAAAAATCGAAAAGTTAAAAATCTAGGAACTGAAAAATAAAAGAATCGGCAAAATGACAGATTGTAAAATAGAAAAACTGAAGGAACTAAAAATTTGAGAAACAGAAAAATGTAAAATTAAAGAAACGAAAAATTCAAAATGACACCAATTCAAAAATTAAGAAACTGAAAAATCGAATTATTGAAAAATTCCAAAGTTGAAATCGATCAAATGAAAAATAGAATAATCGAAAATATAAAATTGAAAAATGAATTATCTAATCGGAAAATGAAAAATTGAAAAATCGAAGCACACAAAAAACGAGAAATTGTAAAATCGAAAGGTTAAAAAATGAAAGATTAAAAATATTTCAATTTTGAATTTTCCGATTTCGGCCTATTTCGATTTCTCGATCTTTTGAAGTCTTAAGTTTTCGATTTCGATTTCTTGGTTTTTCGATTTTCAAAATTTTCGATTTTTCTAGTATATATTTTAAATTTTCGGTTTTTTAAATTTTCCATTTTTCGCTTTTATAATCTTTGTTTCGATTTCCCGATTTTTATTTTTTAATGTGTTTCAATTTTTCCATTTTTGGAATTTTCGATTTCTCATACCTCAATTTTCCAATTTAAAAAATTTTTCGATTTTTCGATTTTTAAATTTTTGGCTAACTCAATTTTTCAACATCGCAATTTTGGGAATTTTTCAATTTCTATATTTTCAGATTTTTCATATTTTCATTTGCCTGATTTTGTAATTTTCATTTTCTTGATTTTATATCACAACTTTTCTCATTTTTCCATTGCCTTTATTTTTTCAATGTTTCTTTGGATTTTATAATTTTTTGTTTATTCAATTTTTTACATTTTCAATCTTTGATTTTTTAAGTTCTTGATTTCCAATTTTTTTATTTTCCGAAGCTTTCATTTAGTACTTTTTCAGTTTTACAATTTTTCTATTTTATAATTTTTCGATTTTGTTTATTCGCAAAAGTTAAAAACTCGAAAAAGTGAAAAATTGAAACAATGCAAAACTAAAAACCGAGAAACTTAAAAATCTAAAAAAAATTAACGAATCGAAGAATGGGAAAGAAGAAAAACCATTCGAATTGAAAAATCGGAAAATCCAAAAATTGTAAAATCGAAAAATTATAGAATCTTGAAAACTGTAAAGTCCAAAAACTGTGACATTCAAACACCGAAAAATTGAAAAATTCCAAAAACGAAAAACTGAAAAAGTGAACAACTTTAAAAATTATAATTATTAGGAGTGTTACATAATTAAAATGAAAACTAGAAAAACTGTAAATGAAAAATTAAAGAAACGGAAAATTGAAAGCCGAAAATTGAAAAAATAAAGAAAATTAAAAACCCACATGAAAAATTGCTAATCGAAAAATTGACGAAATTAAAAACTGAAAACTCGTGAAATTTGCAAACTCTAAAATTTGAAACATCTAAAAGTTGGAAAATCAAGAACTGAAAAATCGAGAAATCCAAAATTTTCAAAACTGAAAAATCGAAATTTTGGAAAATCGAAAAACCGACGAATTCAAACTGAAAAAAGATCGAGAATTCAAAATGTCGAAAAATCTAAATATTTAAAATTTAAAAAATAGAAAAATTTAACGTTAAAAAAAAATACAAAATTAAAAAGTCGAAAAATCGAGAAATCGAGAAATGGAAAAATGAAAATTTAGAAAAACCAAAGATTGAAAAGCATAAAAAAAATTTAAATCGGGAAATCGGAACGTAAAAAAAATAAAATCGAAAAATTGAAAAATTTTAAATTTAAAAATTCGAAAACTTGAAAAACCGAAAAACTGAAGAAATGAAAAACTAAAAAATCGACAAATTGAAAAATTTCAAAACTGAAAAGTCGGAAAATTGAAAAACCCAAAAATCGATTTCCGGTAAGTCGAAAAATCAAAATTTAAAAAGTTGAAAAATGAAAATATCAAAAAACTGAAAAATATAAGAAATGTTGAAAAATTGAGAAATCGAAAACTTGAAAAATCCAGAAATCGAAAAAATGAACGAAAAGTAAAAACATTTTAAAATCGAAAAAACGAAAAATCGAGATGTAAGAAATCGAAAATTCCAAAATCGAAAAATTGGAATACACATTAAAAAGGTTAAAATCGGGAGATCGAAGCATTACAAAACATAAAATCGAAAAATGGAGAATTTTAAAAATCTAAAAACTTGAAGAAATAAAAAATTGAAAAATGGCAAAGCCGAGAAATCGAAATTAAAAAATTGAGACATCAAAAGATCCGTGAAATGGAGAAATCGAAATAGCCCGAAATCGAAAAACCGGAAAATTTAAAACTGAAATACACATTTAAACTTAAAAAAAAAACGATAAATCAAAATATTCAAAATTCGAAAAATCAGAAATTTTAAAAATCGAAACATCGAGAAATCGAAATATCAAAAAGTGAAAAATTTTAAATTAAAAAATTGGAGATATTGAAAAATCCCAAAGTTGGAACAACGAAAACTTCAAAAATAGATAAATTGGAGCGAAAAATCAAAGAATTGTTTAATAGAGAAATTGAGAAATGTAAAAATGAAAATTAAAAAAAGGCAAAAATTGAAAAATTGTAAAACTGAAATATCGAAATTTTGGAAAATCGAAAAACCGACGAATTCAAACTGAAAAAAGATCGAGAATTCAAAATGTCGAAAAATCTAAATATCTAAAATTTAAAAAATAGAAAAATTACAATAACGAAAAATTTAACATTAAAAAAAAACACAAAATTAAAAAGTCGAAAAATCGAGAAATCGAGAAATGGAAAAATGAAAATTTAGAAAAACCAAGGATTGAAAAGTATAAAAAAATTAAAATCGGGAAATCGGAACGTAAAAAAAATAAAATCGAAAAATTGAAAAATTTTAAATTAAAAAATTCGAAAACTTTAAAAATTTCAAAACTGAAAAGTCGGAAAATTGAAAAACCCAAAAATCGATTTCCGGTAAGTCGAAAAATCAAAATTTAAAAAGTTGAAAAATGAAAATATCAAAAAACTGAAAAATATAAGAAATGTTGAAAAATTGAGAAATCGAAAACTTGAAAAATCCAGAAATCGCAAAAAAGAACGAAAAGTAAAAACATTTTAAAATCGAAAAAAATGAAAAATCGAGATGTAAGAAATCGAAAATTCCAAAATCGAAAAATTGGAATACACATTAAAAAGGTTAAAATCGGGAGATCGAAGCATTACAAAACATAAAATCGAAAAATGGAGAATTTTAAAAATCTAAAAACTTGAAGAAATAAAAAATTGAAAAATGGCAAAGCCGAGAAATCGAAATTAAAAAATTGAGACATCAAAAGATCCGTGAAATGGAGAAATCGAAATAGCCCGAAATCGAAAAACCGGAAAATTTAAAACTGAAGTACACATTTAAACTTAAAAAAAAAACGATAAATCAAAATATTCAAAATTCGAAAAATCAGAAATTTTAAAAATCGAAACATCGAGAAATCGAAATATCAAAAAAGTGAAAAATTTTAAATAAAAAAATTGGAGATATTGAAAAATCCCAAAGTTGGAACAACGAAAACTTCAAAAATAGATAAATTGGAAAGAGGAAAAAGCGAAAAATCAAAGAATTGTTTAATAGAGAAATTGAGAAATGTAAAAATGAAAATTAAAAAAAGGCAAAAATTGAAAAATTGTAAAACTGAAATATCGAAATTTTGGAAAATCGAAAAACCGACGAATTCAAACTGAAAAAAGATCGAGAATTCAAAATGTCGAAAAATCTAAATATCTAAAATTTAAAAAATAGAAAAATTACAATAACGAAAAATTTAAAATTAAAAAAAACACAAAATTAAAAAGTCGAAAAATCGAGAAATGGAAAAATGAAAATTTAGAAAAACCAAAGATTGAAAAGCATAACAAAAATTAAAATCGGGAAATCGGAACGTAAAAAAAATAAAATCGAAAAATTGAAAAATTTTAAATTTAAAAATTCGAAAACTTGAAAAACCGAAAAACTGAAGAAATGAAAAACTAAAAAATCGACAAATTGAAAAATTTCAAAACTGAAAAGTCGGGAAATTGAAAAACCCAAAAATCGATTTCCGGTAAGTCGAAAAATCAAAATTTAAAAAGTCGAAAAATGAAAATATCAAAAAACTGAAGAATATAAGACATTCTCAAAATTGAAATGTTGAAAAATTGAGAAATCGAAAACTTGAAAAATCCAGAAATCGAAAAAAAGACCGAAAAGTAAAAACATTTTAAAATCGAAAAAACGAAAAATCGAGATGTAAGAAATCGAAAATTCCAAAATCGAAAAATTGGAATACACATTAAAAAGGTTAAAATCGGGAGATCGAAGCATTACAAAACATAAAATCGAAAAATGGAGAATTTTAAAAATCTAAAAACTTGAAGAAATAAAAAATTGAAAAATGGCAAAGCCGAGAAATCGAAATTAAAAAATTGAGACATCAAAAGATCCGTGAAATGGAGAAATCGAAATAGCCCGAAATCGAAAAACCGGAAAATTTAAAACTGAAGTACACATTTAAACTTAAAAAAAAAACGATAAATCAAAATATTCAAAATTCGAAAAATCAGAAATTTTAAAAATCGGAACATCGAGAAATCGAAATATCAAAAAAGTGAAAAATTTTAAATTAAAAAATTGGAGATATTGAAAAATCCCAAAGTTGGAACAACGAAAACTTCAAAAATAGATAAATTGGAAAGAGGAAAAAGCGAAAAATCAAAGAATTGTTTAATAGAGAAATTGAGAAATGTAAAAATGAAAATTAAAAAAAGGCAAAAATTGAAAAATTGTAAAACTGAAATATCGAAATTTTGGAAAATCGAAAAACCGACGAATTCAAACTGAAAAAAGATCGAGAATTCAAAATGTCGAAAAATCTAAATATCTAAAATTTAAAAAATAGAAAAATTACAATAACGAAAAATTTAAAATTAAAAAAAACACAAAATTAAAAAGTCGAAAAATCGAGAAATCTAGAAATGGAAAAATGAAAATTTAGAAAAACCAAAGATTGAAAAGCATAAAAAAAATTAAAATCGGGAAATCGGAACGTAAGAAAAAATAAAATCGAAAAATTGAAAAATTTTAAATTTAAAAATTCGAAAACTTGAAAAACCGAAAAACTGAAGAAATGAAAAACTAAAAAATCGACAAATTGAAAAATTTCAAAACTGAAAAGTCGGAAAATTGAAAAACCCAAAAATCGATTTCCGGTAAGTCGAAAAATCAAAATTTAAAAAGTTGAAAAATGAAAATATCAAAAAAACTGAAAAATATAAGACATTCTCAAAGTTGAAATGTTGAAAAATTGAGAAATCGAAAACTTGAAAAATCCAGAAATCGAAAAAAAGAACGAAAAGTAAAAACATTTTAAAATCGAAAAAACGAAAAATCGAGATGTAAGAAATCGAAAATTCCAAAATCGAAAAATTGGAATACTCATTAAAAAGGTTAAAATCGGGAGATCGAAGCATTACAAAACATAAAATCGAAAAATGGAGAATTTTAAAAATCTAAAAACTTGAAGAAATAAAAAATTGAAAAATGGCAAAGCCGAGAAATCGAAATTAAAAAATTGAGACATCAAAAGATCCGTGAAATGGAGAAATCGAAATAGCCCGAAATCGAAAAACCGGAAAATTTAAAACTGAAATACACATTTAAACTTAAAAAAAAAACGATAAATCAAAATATTCAAAATTCGAAAAATCAGAAATTTTAAAAATCGGAACATCGAGAAATCGAAATATCAAAAAAGTGAAAAATTTTAAATTAAAAAATTGGAGATATTAAAAAATCCCAAAGTTGGAACAACGAAAACTTCAAAAATAGATAAATTGGAAAGAGGAAAAAGCGAAAAATCAAAGAATTGTTTAATAGAGAAATTGAGAAATGTAAAAATGAAAATTAAAAAAAGGTAAAAAATGAAAAATTGTAAAACTGAAATATCGAAATTTTGGAAAATCGAAAAACCGACGAATTCAAACTGAAAAAAGATCGAGAATTCAAAATGTCGAAAAATCTAAATATCTAAAATTTAAAAAATAGAAAAATTACAATAACGAAAAATTTAACATTAAAAAAAACACAAAATTAAAAAGTCGAAAAATCGAGAAATGGAAAAATGAAAATTTAGAAAAACCAAAGATTGAAAAGCATAAAAAAAATTAAAATCGGGAAATCGGAACGTAAAAAAAATAAAATCGAAAAATTGAAAAATTTTAAATTTAAAAATTCGAAAACTTGAAAAACCGAAAAACTGAAGAAATGAAAAACTAAAAAATCGACAAATTGAAAAATTTCAAAACTGAAAAGTCGGAAAATTGAAAAACCCAAAAATCGATTTCCGGTAAGTCGAAAAATCAAAATTTAAAAAGTTGAAAAATGAAAATATCAGAAATATAAGACATTCTCAAAATTGAAATGTTGAAAAATTGAGAAATCGAAAACTTGAAAAATCCAGAAATCGAAAAAAGAACGAAAAGTAAAAACTTTTTAAAATCGAAAAAACGAAAAATCGAGATGTAAGAAATCGAAAATTCCAAAATCGAAAAATTGGAATACACATTAAAAAGGTTAACATCGGGAGATCGAAGCATTACAAAACATAAAATCGAAAGATGGAGAATTTTAAAAATCTAAAAACTTGAAGAAATAAAAAATTGAAAAATGGCAAAGCCGAGAAATCGAAATTAAAAAATTGAGACATCAAAAGATCCGTGAAATGGAGAAATCGAAATAGCCCGAAATCGAAAAACCGGAAAATTTAAAACTGAAATACACATTTAAACTTAAAAAAAAAACGATAAATCAAAATATTCAAAATTCGAAAAATCAGAAATTTTAAAAATCGAAACATCGAGGAATCGAAATATCAAAAAAGTGAAAAATTTTAAATTAAAAAATTGGAGATATTAAAAAATCCCATAGTTGGAACAACGAAAACTTCAAAAATAGATAAATTGGAAAGAGGAAAAAGCGAAAAATCAAAGAATTGTTTAATAGAGAAATTGAGAAATGTAAAAATGAAAATTAAAAAAAGGCAAAAATTGAAAAATTGTAAAACTGAAATATCGAAATTTTGGAAAATCGAAAAACCGACGAATTCAAACTGAAAAAAGATCGAGAATTCAAAATGTCGAAAAATCTAAATATCTAAAATTTAAAAAATAGAAAAATTACAATAACGAAAAATTTAACATTAAAAAAAAACACAAAATTAAAAAGTCGAAAAATCGAGAAATCGAGAAATGGAAAAATGAAAATTTAGAAAAACCAAGGATTGAAAAGTATAAAAAAATTAAAATCGGGAAATCGGAACGTAAAAAAAATAAAATCGAAAAATTGAAAAATTTTAAATTAAAAAATTCGAAAACTTGAAAAACCGAAAAACTGAAGAAATGAAAAACTAAAAAATCGACAAATTGAAAAATCTCAAAACTGAAAAGTCGAAAAATTGAAAAACCCAAAAATCGATTTCCGGTAAGTCGAAAAATCAAAATTTAAAAAGTTGAAAAATGAAAATATCAAAAAACTGAAAGATATAAGAATTGTTGAAAAATTGAGAAATCGAAAACTTGAAAAATCCAGAAATCGAAAAAAAGAACGAAAAGTAAAAACATTTTAAAATGGAAAAAACGAAAAATCGAGATGTAAGAAATCGAAAATTCCAAAATCGAAAAATTGGAATACACATTAAAAAGGTTAAAATCGGGAGATCGAAGCATTACAAAACATAAAATCGAAAAATGGAGAATTTTAAAAATCTAAAAACTTGAAGAAATAAAAAATTGAAAAATGGCAAAGCCGAGAAATCGAAATAAAAAAATTGAGACATCAAAAGATCCGTGAAATGGAGAAATCGAAATAGCCCGAAATCGAAAAACCGGAAAATTTAAAACTGAAATACACATTTATACTTAAAAAAAAACGATAAATCAAAATATTTAAAATTCGAAAAATCAGAAATTTTAAAAATCGAAACATCGAGAAATCGAAATATCAAAAAAGTGAAAAATTTTAAATTAAAAAATTGGAGATATTGAAAAATCCCAAAGTTGGAACAACGAAAACTTCAAAAACAGATAAATTGGAAAGAGGAAAAAGCGAAAAATCAAAGAATTGTTTAATAGAGAAATTGGGAAATGTAAAAATGAAAATTAAAAAAAGGCAAAAATTGAAAAATTGTAAAACTGAAATATCGAAATTTTGGAAAATCGAAAAACCGACGAATTCAAACTGAAAAAAGATCGAGAATTCAAAATGTCGAAAAATCTAAATATCTAAAATTAAAAAAATAGAAAAATTACAATAACGAAAAATTTAACATTAAAAAAAAACACAAAATTAAAAAGTCGAAAAATCGAGAAATGGAAAAATGAAAATTTAGAAAAACCAAAGATTGAAAAGCAAAAAAAAAATTAAAATCGGGACATCGGAACGTAAGAAAAAATAAAATCGAAAAATTGAAAAATTTTAAATTTAAAAATTCGAAAACTTGAAAAACCGAAAAACTGAAGAAATGAAAAACTAAAAAATCGACAAATTGAAAAATTTCAAAACTGAAAAGTCAGGGGAATTGAAAAACCCAAAAATCGATTTCCGGTAAGTCGAAAAATCAAAATTTAAAAAGTTGAAAAATGAAAATATCAAAAAACTGAAAAATATAAGACATTCTCAAAATTGAAATGTTGAAAAATTGAGAAATCGAAAACTTGAAAAATCCAGAAATCGAAAAAAAGAACGAAAAGTAAAAACATTTTAAAATCGAAAAAACGAAAAATCGAGATGTAAGAAATCGAAAATTCCAAAATCGAAAAATTGGAATACTCATTAAAAAGGTTAAAATCGGGAGATCGAAGCATTACAAAACATAAAATCGAAAAATGGAGAATTTTGAAAATCTAAAAACTTGAAGAAATAAAAAATTGAAAAATGGCAAAGCCGAGAAATCGAAATTAAAAAATTGAGACATCAAAAGATCCGTGAAATGGAGAAATCGAAATAGCCCGAAATCGAAAAACCGGAAAATTTAAAACAGAAATACACATTTAAACTTAAAAAAAAACGATAAATCAAAATATTCAAAATTCGAAAAATCAGAAATTTTAAAAATCGAAACATCGAGAAATCGAAATATCAAAAAAGTGAAAAATTTTAAATTAAAAAATTGGAGATATTGAAAAATCCCAAAGTTGGAACAACGAAAACTTCAAAAATAGATAAATTGGAAAGAGGAAAAAGCGAAAAATCAAAGAATTGTTTAATAGAGAAATTGAGAAATGTTAAAATGAAAATTAAAAAAAGGCAAAAATTGAAAAATTGTAAAACTGAAATATCGAAATTTTGGAAAATCGAAAAACCGACGAATTCAAACTGAAAAAAGATCGAGAATTCAAAATGTCGAAAAATCTAAATATCTAAAATTTAAAAAATAGAAAAATTACAATAACGAAAAATTTAACATTAAAAAAAAACACAAAAATAAAAAGTCGAAAAATCGAGAAATGGAAAAATGAAAATTTAGAAAAACCAAAGATTGAAAAGCATAAAAAAAATTAAAATCGGGAAATCGGAACGTAAAAAAAAATAAAATCGAAAAATTGAAAAATTTTAAATTTAAAAATTCGAAAACTTGAAAAACCGAAAAACTGAAGAAATGAAAAACTAAAAAATCGACAAATTGAAAAATTTCAGAACTGAAAAGTCGGAAAATTGAAAAACCCAAAAATCGATTTCCGGTAAGTCGAAAAATCAAAATTTAAAAAGTTGAAAAATGAAAATATCAAAAAACTGAAAAATATAAGACATTCTCAAAATTGGAATGTTGAAAAATTGAGAAATCGAAAACTTGAAAAATCCAGAAATCGAAAAAAAGAACGAAAAGTAAAAACATTTTAAAATCGAAAAAACGAAAAATCGAGATGCAAGAAATCGAAAATTCCAAAATCGAAAAATTGGAATACACATTGAAAAGGTTAAAATCGGGAGATCGAAGCATTACAAAACATAAAATCGAAAAATGGAGAATTTTAAAACTCAAAAGATCCGTGAAATGGAGAAATCGAAATAGCCCGAGATCGAAAAACCGGAAAATTTAAAACTGAAATACACATTTAAACTTAAAAAAAAAACGATAAATCAAAATATTCAAAATTCGAAAAATCAGAAATTTTAAAAATCGAAACATCGAGAAATCGAAATATCAAAAAAGTGAAAAATTTTAAATAAAAAATTGGAGATATTGAAAAATCTCAAAATTGGAACAACGAAAACTCCAAAAATCGATAAATTGGAAAGAGGAAAAATCGAAAAATCAAAGAATTGTTTAATAGAGAAATTGAGAAATGTAAAAATGAAAATTTAAAAAAGGCAAAAATTGTAAAACTGAAATATCGAAAAATTAAGTAAACTAAAAATCGAGAAATCAAGAAATCGAAAAATTGTAATTCAGTTTTGTTTTATTTTTCCACAAAAATTTCGATTTTTAATTTATATAACATTTATTTGACAATACTGTAGAACTGAAGAAACGAAAAATAGAAACATTGAAAAACCAAAAATCGAGAAAAAATTAATGAATCAAAGAACGAATTAAATCGAAAAATGTGAAGTCCAAAGATCTAAAAATTAAGAAATTCCAAAAACGAAAAATTGAAAAAGTGAACAACTCTAATAAAAATTATAATTATTATTACATATCTAAAATGAAAACTAGAAAACCTGCAAATCAAAAATTGAAGAAACGAAAAGTTGAAAACAAAAAAAATTGAAAAATCCCAAAACTGAAAAATTTCAAATTGAGAAAAAGAAAAAATATAAAAACTCGTTCCTCGCGCGTTAAAATATATCGATTATTAATCGCCTTTATTGCGGGGTCTGCGGGGGTGCCATTTACGCCACTGTATTTTGGGCGTATTGTCTCCTTTTTTGTTATTTTTCCCTCGAACTGTTGTCCGCCTCGTTTTCGCCTTCCCAGGAATCCGCTGACTCCTCGTTTACGTTCCAGGCAACGAAAGATTTCATCGAGAAAGTCAACGCAAAATTCCGCCGAAAGTGGGGACCAGTCTCGTGGTCTACGGCTGTTCGATTCCTCTACGCCCGAAAATTCGACGTTCTTCGGGCCCTGGTGCTCTACGAACAGCACGGGCTGACGAGACAACGCGAAGGCCTAAGCTGTTTCGACCCGCACAAAGAACCCCTTCATTCGGAACTATTGACAGGGAAGTTCACAATTTTGGTAAGTGGGTTGCATATGCGCCTCTCCCGCTGACGTACTAATTAGATGTCTGTCATTACGTGTTTATCTTTTCCAGCCGAAAAGAGATGCCACCGATGCCGCAATCGCTGTGTTCACTGCTCACAAACACCAACCGGCCAGCAGCACCCACCAAGTCACTCTCCAGGGGGTCGTGTACCAACTTGACGCCGCCCTGCAGAACCCGGTGACCCAGAAGGCCGGGATAGTGTTCATTTATGACATGTCGAATTCGAAGTATTCGAACTTCGATTACGACTTGTCGCAGAAAATTTTAACTTTGTTGAAGGTAAGTAAGTCGCTCCGGAACGACATTGGAGATGACCAGGATTCGGCATTGTTCTCCTCATCCTGTAATTTTTTTAATTGTTTTATTCATTCAAATGACTTGGTTTTGAGCGCGTGTAGCCTTGACCTTGCCGGTGATTACATTTTCCCAATTATTGTGTATATGAACGAATGCTGTGGGAGTTCATAAAACAAATAATAAACATCAGTATTTTGCGTCATCTTTTATGGTCGGCTGTGTTATTGTTTGGTTGTGTGGACATTGAGAAAATGGATGGAGGGTAAAGCGCCCACATTCGTGTAAACCTTGCGTCGCAAGGTTGCTGGTTGTTGGAAATTGCGTGGTAATAAGGCTACCTGTGGAGATACTTTAAATATGACTAACGGACGGAGTTAGAAAACAGATAAAAGTTTGATTATGTGCGGGATTTAGGAGTGATGTCAGTGTAAACTAAGAATTTAGAGTTGCACAGTTCTAAGAGTCTGTTTTGAAATTCTCCGATCACGTTTTATGACACCACGCTCCTTTTTATTAATTCTTGGTACTGTTGTGCGTTCTTTGCAATTTCACACATCGTCATCTGATAAAAATTGTAATAAAACCGCAGTAGATGAGTGATGATTGGAAAGGGAGACCTACTTTTTATTTTTTATGAGCTGTGAAACGTCGAGAAAACATGACATTGGTCTGTCTGTCCGTCGTCTGTGTCAATTTATGTTAGACCGATAACCGCTGTTTTACATTTTATAAAACAACGTATTCCTATAGTTGTAGTTTATGAATCTGGGTTGAGTTTTCACCCGAGATATCCAAATTAAAAAAAAAAAATTAACCATTTACTCCCTCGAAAAATCGAAAGATCGAGGCAATCCATGCATCAAAAACCCGAAAAATCTAAGATTTAAAAAATCGAAGCAATAAAATTTCGAAAAATTGAAAACTCCACAATTTGAAATATTTACAAAATTAAAATGTCAAGAAATTGAGAAAATCTAAAACTTGAAAAATCGAGAAGTCGAAAAATGGAAAAGTGGAAAATTTAAGAATGGAAAAACTGCAAAATCGTGAAATTGAAAAATCCCAAAATTGAAATGTCGAAAAATGGAGAAAAATCGGAAGATAAAAAAATTGGAAAATCGAAACATCTAGAAATCGAAATGTCGAGAAGTCGAAAAAGCGAAAAATCGAGAAATTGAATTGGCATAAATTCGAAAAAATAAAAAATTGAAAGATTCACAATTCAAAAAAATTAATAGATCAAACAATCGAAATCTCGATAAATCCAGAAATTGGAATATCGAAAAATTTACAAACTCATTTTTAAATTCTCTTTTTGTTCAATTTATCGATTTTTCATTTTTGGTTTTTGTAATTCAATTTTTCAGTTTCTCGATTTTAGATTTTACGGTTTTTCAAAGTTTGCTTTTTCGATTGCTCCATTTTTCAATTTGTTCTTCAATTTAAAATTTTTCATTTTTTCAATTTTTCAGTTTCTGGATTTTTAATTTTTCAATTTCTGGACATTTTTATTTTTTGTTCTTTCAGACCGATTTTTCAGTCTTTCATTTTCTTAATAATCATTTTTCAGTTTCACCTTTTGTTCCATTTTTCGATACTTTCAATTTCAAAGACAGATTTTTCGATATTGCACTTTTGAATTTCTCAATTTTCGTATTTTAAAATTTCTAGTTTTTCAATTTTTGATTTTTTAATTTTTAATTTATCGATTTTTAAATCTTTGGAGTTTGCGATTTTACAATTTTGCAATTTTTCGCCTTTTCAGTTTTTTGATTTTTTATTTTCAAAGTTTTCAATGTTACAATCTTTTAATTTTACAGTCTTTCGAATTTTCAATTTTTGATTCTTGAAAACTGTGATTTTTAAATTTCTCTTTTTGTTTAATTTTTCGTATTTTAATTTTCCAATTTCAATGTTACATTTTTCGATTTTACAAATTTGCAAATTTTCGATTTCTCAATTTTCCAGTTTCAAAATATTTCTTTTTTTCAATTTTTAATTTATCGATTTTTAAATTTTACAATTTTCCAATTTTTCTTCTTTTTGAGTTTCTTGATTTTTCATTTTTCAAGTAGTCGACATTTCACTGTTGCAATTTTCCAATTTTTCATTTTCTAATCGATTTTCCAGTTTTCAATTTTATTGAATTTACAGATCGAGAATTTTACGATTTTTCAAAATTTTTGCTTTTTCGATTTCTCCTTTTATTTCATCAATTTTTCGGTTTGATTTTCAATTTAAAATTTTTCAATTTTTCGATGTTTCGTTTTTTCAATTTGTCTTTTCCGATTTTTCAGTTTTTCGATTTTCGATTTTTGAAATTGACTTGGCATAAAATCGAAAAAATAAAAAATTGAAAGCTTCACAATTCAAAAAAATTAATAGATCAAACAATCGAAATCTCGATAAATCCAGAAATTGGAATATCGAAAAATTTACAAACTGAAAATTCAAAAAATCAAAAATTTTATAAATTGAAAAATCAAATACTCTAAAATTTAAAAAATAGAGAAATTAAAATGTGGTAAAATTGAAAAATGAAGAAATCGAAACATGAAAAACATTTTAAAGTAAAGTTGAAAAATCAAAATATTGAAAAATTCTAAAACAGAAATATCCAAAAATCGATAAATCGATATATCTAAAAATCTAAGAAAACTTGAAGAATCGAAAAATTGAAAAATAGAAAATTCGGAAATTAAAAAAATTGAAAATTCAAATTTAACAAAATCCATAAATCGAAAAATTGGTAAGTAAATAGGGCAATTGAAAAATCGAAACATCGAAATCTCATTTTGAAAAATGGGAAATTCAAAAATTTAAAAACCGAAAAAGTGAAAAATCGGAACCAAAAATAGAAATATTGCAAAATTGTAAAACAGGAATATTAAAAAATTGATAAATCGATATTTCTAAAAATCAAAGAAAAATTGAAGAATCGAAAAATTGGAAGATTGGATAAAGTCGAAATTTCGGAAATTAAGAAAATTGAAAATTTAAATTAAAAAAAATTGATAAATCGAAAAATTGGGAAATATTACAATCGAAACATCGAAATCTCAGTTTGAAAAATTGGGAAATTGGAAAATGGAAAAATGAAAAATTTTAAACATCGAAAAATTGAAAAAACGAAAAATTGAGAAATTTAATTGGCATTAAATTAAAAAAATTTAAAAATTGAAAGATTCGAATTCAGAAAGTCTATAAATTGAACAATCGAAAAATTTAAAAACTGAAAAATCGGAAAATCAAAAATTTTAAAAATTAAATACTCTACAATTTAAAAAATAAAGGAATTAAAATGTGGTAAAATTGAAGAATCGAAAAATCGTAACATGAAAAAAATTGAAAAATAAAATTTAAAAAAATCGAGAAATCAAAAAATCGAAACGAAAAATTCAAAAATCAAAATATTGAAAAATTCTAAAACAGAAATACATATCTAAAAACTGTTAAATCGATATATCTAAAGATCAAAGAAAAATTAAAGAACCGAAAAATTGAAGGATTGAGAAAACGAAAAGTCAAAAAATAAATAAATTGAAAATTTAAATTAAAAACATCGATAAATCGAAAAATTGGAAAAAATGACACTCGAAACATCGAAATCTCAGTTTCAAAAATTGAGAAGTTGAAAAATTTAAAAACCGAAATATTGAAAAATCAAAACATCGAGAAATTGAAACATCAAAAAATTTAAAAATTCGAAAAACTGAAAAATAGAAAATCAAAGAACTGGAAAATCGAGAAAGCGAATAATCTAAAATTTAAAAAGTAGGAGAATTAAGCTGCAAAATTGAACAATCGAAAAATTGAAAAACGTAAATTTTAATAAATCGAGAAATCAAAAAGTCCAAAAATTGAAAAATCTAAATATTGAAGAATTCCAAAACAGAAATATCGAAAAAATGAAGAAACTGAAATTTTAAATATCGAGAAATCGAAAATTTAAAAAATTGAAAAATCGAAAAATTGAGGAACTGAAAAAGTCAAAATCGGGAAATTGGGACGTCGAGAAATCGAAACATCGGAAAAGTGGAGAAATTGAAAAGCCGATAATTCGATTAATTAAAAAATCGAACATTTAGAAGCGCCAAAAATTGAAAAACTAGAGAACCGAAAAATTGAAAAATAAAATTTAAAAAAATCAAAATATTGAAAAATTTTAAAACAGAAATATCGAAAAATTGATAAATCGATATATCTAAAGATCAAAGAAAAATTGAAGAATCGAAAAATGGAAGATTGAAAAATCGAAAAGTTGAAAATTAAAAACATTGAAGATTTAAATTTAAAAAAATCCATAAATAATAAATCGAAGATTTGGGAAAGAGGACAATCGAAAAATCGGAACATCGAAATCTTGGTTTGAAAAATTGAAAAATTTCAAAATTTAAAAACCGAAAAATTGAAAAAACAAAAAATCATAAATTTTAAACGAAAAACAGAACCGAGAAGTTGAAAAATCAAAAGGTCGAGAAATCGAAGAACTGAAAAATCGAGAAATCGATTGATCTAAAATTTAAAAAGTAGAAAAATTAAAATATAACATTGAACAATGGAAAAATTGAGGAAATTTAAAAAAATGGAAAAATCGAAAAATTAAAAAATCAAAACACTGAAAAATTCCAAAACAGAGATATCGAAAAAATGAAAAATCGAAGAAAAATTGAGGAAACCAAAAATTTGAAAGATCGAAAAATGGAAAACTTAAAAAATCCAAAAAATAAAAAACCTAACAAATTGAAGAACTGAAAAAATCGAAATTTGAGAACTTGGGACGTCGAGAAATCGAAACAGGAAAGTGGACAAATTGAAAACCCGAAAATTTTTTTAATCAAAAAATTTAAAAAGAATAGAATCGAAAAATTGTAAATTCAAAATACAATTGAAAAATTCCAAAACAGAAATAGCCAAAAATTAAAGAATCGAAAAATTGGAAGTTTGAAAAATCGAAAAGTTGAAAATCAAAAAAATTGAAAATGTAAATTTAAAAAATCGATAAATCGAAAAATTGGGAAATGGGATAATCGAAAAATCGAACAAACAAATATTGAGAAATTCCAAAATAGAAATATCGACAAATTGATAAATCGATATACCTAACGAAGAAATGAAAAATCGAAGAAAAATTGAAGAATCGAAAATTTGAAAGATCGAGAAATCGAAAAGCCGAAAGAATAAAAACTCAACACGGATTCATAAACCACAAATGGAAATGGCGGCATTCTATTGTTTCTGAAATGATCAGACAAATTTTGGTTAATGTTTGACATTCCTTACATATCTGTTTAAGAAAAATCGTCACAGATGGCGAATAGCCAGACGGACGGAAACTGGAGATCTATTTATTCGTATTAAGGGGTCATGAAGCGTCCAGAAAACAAACTTTAGCAGATAATTGCAAACATTTTTGATTTTGACTTTTCTCTACGCAGTCCCATTTTGAATATTATTTTTAAAAATAGTGGCATCTCATAAGAACGTCCACGTCCCTATGAAACTAAATTATTCTGAAGAAATCAACTTCGACAGTATATGGGCAGTGAGCACATGTAAGCTGGCAGAGTCGGCATTTTTTTTTTTTTAATTATTTTACACTAAGCCTTTTTTATATACGTTGTTAAAAAAAATTATGCATCTGTTAACTTTATTGATTTTGATAAAAATTATCATCAAAGAAATCTGACTTGACTGCTTAGGACTTGGTCCCGATCTGAGTGTGAGGAAGTACTGTATATATTCTTTAGACCGATTTTTTTAGAATAATTCTGTTTTTCTGTTTAAGATATCATAAGCAAGTTTTGGAGGCGTCAATCAGATCCAGCTGCCACCATGTCTTTTTAGTATTTTTTTATTCAATCGTAGAAAAGAAAAAACGTTATAAAATACATTTTCAGTGATTCTCAGTTCCGTGCGTGTTAAAAGTAAACGTACGTTTGAAAAGTCGCTATCAATTAAGCAGAACGAGAAAGTTATATGGGTCGCTTCAACGGAATTCGCGCTCGTTGACAGTTAACAAATTGGCAACACTTTCTTCACTAGTAAACATAATATTTTCAAGAAAGCAACTACACAGTTCTACTTTGCGTCTAACCACTGCTGCAATTATTGTAAAAAATCATAAATGTCACGTCAGGTGACGTCACTAGACCAGACATATTTCTACCATTGGGTAACACCGTTTAAATATTACTCATTTAAGTGAGTTTTTGTCATCTTGTTTGTCAACATAAGTACTATTTCTGTCTCAGGTTTCGGAAAAAATGATCAAATACTTGGTTTTAGTTACAAAGGAAGTGTGTCATTCCTACGTAAAATTCGGTATTGATTTTAATCACCGAGTTCGCATTTGAAAGAGATACTTTATCGGAGTCTGGTTCTTAATTTGCTTCTTGTTCGAATATTGACTTTACTTCATCCCCCACCTTTCTGCGAAATCACCAAAGGACTAATTTTAAACTCAAAGTATCTGCTTTCATAACAAACCAGCGTAATTTGGCCCAATTTGCTTTTTCGCAGAAATGTACATTGTATTATTCAAATATTGTATCTTGAATTCACACTGTGAGTAGATTGGATGAAATTGCGAACTTTATGTTCTAACTTCGTTGATGTTTTAAGATTGAAGAGACCACAACGAATTACAGTAACCGATAATAATATTTGTTTCTATATTTAAACCCAAAGTCTATCAATTATAATCAATTTTGTCGTTTTGTGATAAGCATACCAATGTCGTGCTGTTTTCATGTACTGAACACATTTACAGTTAACACGGTATCAGTTGATAACTGGTTGTCAATTAATCTGGAACATATTGTTACGATTGACGGACGAATAATAAATCGGGTGTTGGTAAAACTCAAAAAAAAATTATTTCTTCAGGTCGAATTACAACACTATCTATTGCGACGAATATGTACAGAAATTATTCCGGCGCTCTCGACTGTCTTCACTGGATGAATGAATCCATTACCTACGGTCGCCTCCATTTAAACCCATAGTCTCTGATCGAGATCCTTCACGAACATCCATCGCGACTCCGCTTCGAGACTCCCCTGGACGCCGCTTCGAGACGCTCCAGACCTGTCTTTATGCGCCCGCCTCTCGGCCGTCAACAGCGATGATTCACCCATCAGCGCCGTGCGTACGTCCAGAAGGCTCTCGACCGCCATAGGCGTCGTACTGGGGCGGCGTAAGGGTGTATTTCGTAACACTGCCCCCCTCTTCAAATCCGATCGTCCCGATCGGAAGCGTCTTCGTTGTTTCCTTCGTACCGTTTTAGTCGATCGAGATGAACGATCTTCATCTTCGTCTTTGGTCCACGTTGGATCCGATAAACTACGTCATTTATTCTAGTGACGATAGTGTATGGACCTTCCCAGTCAGGAGCCAGTTTTGGGCAACGTCCCTTCTTCCGTCGGGGGTTATACAGCCACACTAAGTCATCTTCCTGGAATCCGCCACAGTTGGCCTTCACATCATAACGGGTCTTCATTCGGTCACTGGCAATCTTGATCCGGCCCCTCACTAGTTCATGCACGTTGACCAACTTCTCTTTCAGTTCGTCCACGTAGTCACGTACTTCCATTGGTTCTTCGGATGGCAATCCAAAGACTAGGTCACAGGGCAGCCGCAGTTCCTTCCCAAATACAACGTGAGCAGGTGTTTGGCCCGTGGTGTCGTGGATAGCTGCGCGGTAGGCCAGCAGGAATAGTGGAAGGTGCTGGTCCCAATCCCTTTGGTGCTCTTCTACCACTTTCGAAAGGTGTTGCTCCATAGTCCGATTGAACCTTTCCACCATGCCGTCGGACTGTGGGTGTAGTGGCGTTGTCCTTGTCTTACGTATTCCCAGTAGCTGCATCACTCTTTGGAAGACGTTGGATTCGAAATTGCGTCCCTGGTCTGAGTGAAGTTCCAAGGGGACGCCAAACCTACTGATCCAATTGTCAACCAGTACTTTCGCGACCGTGACGGCTTCCTGATTTGGAATGGCATAGGCATCTGGCCACTTGCTGAAGTAGTCGCTAGCCACCAGGATAAACTTGTTGCCGTCGTTTGTTACAGGGAACGGACCGGCCACATCGATGGCGATTCTTTCGAAAGGTGCCCCAACATTATATTTCTTCATCTTTCCCCTCGCCCTGGTATGAGGACCTTGGCTGGCCGCACACGTCGTACACTTGCGACACCAACTTTCGACATCGTCACGATAACCTACCCAATAAAACCTCTCCCGGATTTTCGACAAAGTTTTGTTCACTCCGAAGTGGGCTCCAGATGTTCCGGCATGAACTTCCTCTAAGACCTTGGAAACCTTTACCTTGGGGAGTACCAGCATCGTCTTAGAGGTACGCCCATCAGGACTCTCCCACTTTCGCTTCAAGAGCCCATTTTCCATGACCAGGGAATCCCATTGGGCCCATAACGCCTTCAAACTGGGGGATTGGTCGGACAATTCTGCCCAGCCGGGTCGTTTGACTCCTTCCTCCTTCCACTTTAGTATTGGTCCGATTATGTCGTCTGCTTCTTGCTCACGCTTTAACCGCGCCGTTGTCCATTCTTCATCTTGCTCAAAAATCGTCCGACGAACGGGCAGGTTCCCTTCTTCCGCGTCGATCCTGTCGCAGTGCTTGCACTCTCCACACGGACGTCTTGACAAAGCGTCAGCGTTGTTGTGAAGTCGACCCGCTCGGTGTTTGATCCTAAAGTGGTACTGCTGTAGTCTTTCCAGCCAACGCGCTACTTGGCCCTCGGGATTCTTTATCCGTAGTAGCCACGAGAGGGCAGCGTGGTCGGTCCTGATCAGAAACTCCTGTCCGTATAGATACTTGTGGAAGTGGTTGACGGCTTTGACAATGGCTAGCAGTTCCTTCCTTGTGGCACAGTAATTTCTCTCTGGTTTGGAATGTAATTTACTAAAATATTCGATAACCCTTTCCTCCCCATCTTGTATCTGCGACAATACGGCCCCAACTCCCGAGTTACTCGCATCGGTATCGAGGACGAACCTTCCTTTGTCCCTGGGGTAAGCCAAAATGGGGCTGGTGCACAAAGCCGTCTTCAGTCTCTTAAAGGCCATCTCACATGTACTGCTCCACTTGAAAGTCGCCTTCTGCTCCGTCAGTTGGTGTAACGGTGCTGCGATGTCGGCATACCCTTCTACAAATCGTCGGTAATATGTGCAGAGTCCCAAGAAGCTTCGTAGTTCATGCTTGTCTCTTGGTATGGGCCAATCCCGGATAGCAAGAACTTTCGTCGGGTTGGTTTCTATTCCTTTCTCCGACACGATATGGCCCAGGAATTCGACTCTTTTCTGGAAGAGCGAGCATTTCTTGGGATTTAGTTTCAAACGAGCCTTTTCCATTCGTTCTAGCACCTCCTCGAGATTCTTCAGATGGTCGTCAAACGTTTTGCCCATAATCATGACGTCGTCGAGGTATACCAGACAGGTCTTCCATGTCAGTCCTTTTAGCACCATCTCCATCAGCCGCTCGAATGTTGCTGGCGCATTACATAACCCGAAGGGCATAACGGTGAAGTGATAGAGGCCACTTCCGGTGGAGAACGCAGTCTTTTCTTTGTCGTCCGGGTGCAAGCCTACTTGCCAGTAGCCACTCTTCAAGTCCAAGGTCGAAAACCACGCCGAGCCGGATAAGGTCGTCAAGGTATCGTCTATTCGAGGAAGGGGGTAACTGTCTTTCTTCGTGACGTCGTTCAGTTTCCTGTAATCGACGCAAAATCGGGTAGTCCCGTCCTTCTTGGTAACCAAGACTACTGGAGATGACCACGCGCTGTTGGATTCTTCAATTACCCCATCTCTCAACATGTTGTCCACGAGTCTTGTAGCTTCTTCTTGTTTGGCTAGGGGTAGTCTTCGAGGAGCCTGACGGATCGGTTGCGTGTCACCAGTGTTTATTCGGTGTTCTACGATGTTGGTCTTCCCGAATGGTTCCTCCTCTGAGGCGAAGACATTACGGTGCCTACGAATGAGTCCTTTGGCCAGTTTTCTCTCACGAGCAGACAGCTGGTCCCAGTTGACCTCCAAGCCTTTGGTATCCCCTTCCTTAGACTCATTCTCAACGTCTTCTTCCTCGCAGTTCAATACTCGGGCGACTGGCTCACACATTCCGATAATCTCCCCTTTTCTAATATTGACTGCATTGGGAAACACGTTTGCCACACGTAAGGGTATGTCACGATCGGTTTTGACTAGGGTGCTCGCGATCAGGAGCTTGTGGGTCGAGTCATGTGCCGGCTGCACCATCCCCAAACTGTATCCGGGGTTCGTCTCTACTCTGGCGGGGACGATGACTTCTGCATTACCATCTACCTTCGTTGTCTGACAGACCACTAGTCTGACTGTTGCAGCTTCCACATTCGGACGTCCCAACACAAATTCTTCGGCTCCGAAACGCAGAATTTTCTGTTCTGGGTCGATCATTAAACCATACCGGCTGATTAGGTCCATACCCAGAATGAAATCGTCAGCGATTTCCGCCACCAGAACTTCATGCTTTATTCGGAGTCGACCGAGCTCTACATTCACCACCGCTGTACCCAGAACCGGTGTTGTTTCTCCCGTGACCGTCTTCACATTCGTGGCGGTACGTACTGATTTAATTTGGCAATTTTGTAACCTGGATCTGCGTGCAAGGGACACTTCGGCTCCTGTGTCGATGATGATCTTCGATTCCCGTCCATTGATTTTTCCGCTGATTGTCGGACTGTCGACGCTCCCCGCGATACTTCTAACCATTACAGTTGTTGGGGCTTCTCTTTTAGCAGCCAGTACGCGCCCCGAGATACCGACTGCCTTTAGTTTTCCTGCTCCTGATATAGACGAGGTCGCGGCTGCGATCTCCTCATCGGCCCTGGCGATCTAACACGGCAATCCCTCCTAACATGCCCTTGACGCCCACACCTGTAACATTCTAGGCGCCCTCCATGTTGTCTAGAACTGCCCGTCTTGATTTCGGCAATTATTTCGCGGGCGAGTTTCTCAAAGTTCTCGCTCATTTTGTCGAGACTCTCTTGAATAGGGTTTACTTCGCCCTCAACCCCAATGCCTCGTATCTTAACGTTGGAACGAGGTGAGCTGTTGTATGCGGCGTCCACTTCTAACGCTCGAATCAGCGCCTCGGATGGTTTCTTGAACCCGGAGATTTGCAGGACTCTTCTTACCTCACTATCTCTTACGCCGTTTACGAAGGTTTCTGCTGCCAGTCTGTCTTGGAAGTCTTGCGGAGCTTCAGGATAGGCGAGGTGTACCAAACGTTTAACATCAGCCGCAAACTCCTGAAGAGATTCACTACTCTTCTGAATCCTAGATTTAAGCTGCGCTACGAAAACTTGCCGGAGGTGTTCATCTCCAAATCTGAGTTCGAGGGCGGTCGTCAAAGCGGTATAGTCCTTCTGGTTCTCTTCTGATAATGTCTGTAGAATCTCCAGGGCCGCACCTCGTAGTGCTACTACCAAAACGGTCGCTTTCTGTTGGTCATTCCAGCTATTCGACAAGGCCGCAGCTTCAAATTGCTTCTTATAAGTAGTCCACGACGTCTGCCCATCGAAAATAGGGGGTTGAACTCTCACCGGACTGAATTCTGCAGGGGTCGCAATTGTAGGTCGTGGTGTTTGCAACCTTTCTTCGAGCTTCTTGATCTTGTTTTCCATTTCATTTCTCACCTCGTCCACTTCATTTCGCACGACTTGGAGGATTTCGCTTCGGCTGTTCAAAAGTGTAGTTTGCATAGCTTTTAAATTTTCTTCCATTATTCTTTGATTTTCTTCCATTATTCTGCGATCTTCTTTTCCATTTTCTTCCATTATTCTTCGATCTTCTTTTCTACTTTCTTCCATTATTCTTTGATTTTCGCTCAACATTTTCATCATTTTTGTCAGTTGTTCCTCCATGTTGGCTGTTTGCGCTCTTGTGGTAGTCGGCATAAAATTTTCTTCTAGAAACTTCTAGAGCCTTGACAGATGTCAATTCTCGAAGCCAATGTCAGGTGATGAAAGTCTAATTCCGTTATTCCACTCTTACCGCGGGAGAGAATTTTCTCGAAAGTTCACTTTGTTCCGGTCTCCCCTAGTAGCACCAACCAAATTCGAATCCCGATTTATTTCACAATTAATCCCACTCCTGACACCAGTGTTACGATTGACGGACGAATAATAAATCGGGTGTTGGTAAAACTCAAAAAAAAATTATTTCTTCAGGTCGAATTACAACACTATCTATTGCGACGAATATGTACAGAAATTATTCCGGCGCTCTCGACTGTCTTCACTGGATGAATGAATCCATTACCTACGGTCGCCTCCATTTAAACCCATAGTCTCTGATCGAGATCCTTCACGAACATCCATCGCGACTCCGCTTCGAGACTCCCCTGGACGCCGCTTCGAGACGCTCCAGACCTGTCTTTATGCGCCCGCCTCTCGGCCGTCAACAGCGATGATTCACCCATCAGCGCCGTGCGTACGTCCAGAAGGCTCTCGACCGCCATAGGCGTCGTACTGGGGCGGCGTAAGGGTGTATTTCGTAACAATATTGTGTAAACACGTTATTGACATGTTTGAAAATTGATGGAACGGATCAAGAAGCTGACATGCTAAAAGAGTTGGATCTAGTTGGCTTGAAGTTGGGTGTACTGTACCTGAGATGACGTCATCAGTTGTTTGAAAGGGATATGCAGACACTTTAATTTTAAGCTTCCTGTAACCTGCGGATTTTTGATGTAATGTGAAATTAGACGTTTGTTCAAATGAATCTTATTTTAGTTGTTTAGCAGCGGAATTTTTTCAAGTTAATAGAGGTCACTGCAGTAAACAATGGGAAAGTCGGTAATTCTGTTGCAAGATGAAAGTTTCGGATGTAAAATACAGACATTAAGCAACAGCTGTGAATCAACAAAAAATCCAGGATGGGTAATCAAGACAAGATAAACTAATTGCAAGGTCAATCACTGCTGGAAGCTACAGAAATAGAACCAATATGACGATGTGGAGGATAAATTTCTTGTTGTGGCGTTTTACAGCTTTTAGAGGTTCCGTTTGACTGTCTGCCGTGTGTCTGTTGGAATTTTGCTTTAGATTTAGTTACAAAAAACTTACTAGATGTTAGTTTTATCAGTTGGAGGTTATGATTTAAAAAAATACAAAGAAAAAGTTCTTGATAACAACGACAAACTGACTCACGTTTCCTTTCGCTTAAAAACGACATTGTTTTGTTATCAAAATTAGTAAACTAAGTAAAGTCAAAACGACGACGATTTATTTCGAATTTACAGAGCCGTCTGCGTCGACAACTATTTTTTAATAAATGATTACATTTTGTTTTTCCTTTTGTTGTTATAAAATTGTAAATGAAGACGGCATTTGTGAAATTTCTTCGCAAAAATTAGCCCAAGGTTATCTAAATTCCCTCACTTTAGATTATTAAATAAATTTGTAAAATTTCGTTCGGCTAAGTTTATTTTTTGTGATAACCTTTGTTGAGTTAAAGTAGAAGTAGGTCTGGATTATCCGATTATTATTTATTGAACTACAGATAAAGAAACAAGCTGTGTCCAGTTGAAAAATTTGTGATTTGTCGTACAGAAGAATGTGGTGAAAAACGTATGTGTTGTATTGGTTCATAATATTGTGTGTAAATGACATTTGACACAGTCGTTGACAAGTATGTATTGATTTTATTATACGGAGAAGTGAGGTTAGGTTGTACCATAGAATATTCTCTCATTTGATTTGCCAATTTTAAATTCTTTGGTTTTTCGATTTTGCAATTTCTGGATGTCTTTATTGTTCGTTTTTTGAATTTTGAATTTTTGATTTTTCCATTGTCCGATTTTTCAGGTTCGCCATTCTTTCAATTTCTTGTCTTTTATATTTCAAATTGTAATATTTTTTCGATGTTGGAATTTTTCCATTTTTCAGTTTCAGGATATTTGTATTTTACATTTTTTTTATTTTTCAGTTTCTCCATTTTTCAATTTGCTTTATCAATTTCTCGATTTTACCAATTCTTCGGTTTCTGTTTTTCAATTTTTCAATGTTCCGTTTTGTTCAATTTTTCTATTTTACAAATTTCCGATTTTTCAGTTTGTCGATTTTCTACTAGTTTTTTCAATTTTTGATTTTTGAATTTTTAATTTATCGATTTTTAAATGTTTGGATTTTTCAGTTTTACAATTTTTCGCTTTTTCAGTTTTTCAGTTATCAAATTTTTAATGTCACAACTTTTTTATTATACAATTTTTCGAATTTTCAATTTTTGATTTTTCGAAAATCTGATTTTTACATTTCTCGTTTTGATCAATTTTTCGATTTTTAATTTTCCAATTTTAATATTACACTTTTTTGATTTTACCAATTATCACATTTTCGTTTTTTCAATTTCCCAGTTTCAAGATAATTCGTTTTTTCAATTTTACAATTTTGCAATTTTTTGCTTTCTCAGTTTCCCGTTTTTTCGTTTTTCAAGTGTTTGTGGTTTCATTTTTCATTTTTGGTTTTTCTAATTCGATTTTCCAGTTAAATTTTTTCAATTTCTTGATTTTATATTTTATCATTTTTGAAAGTTTGCTTTTTTTTGATTTCTTCATTTATTTCATCAATTTTTAGGTTTTGTTTTTCAATTTAAAATTTTTCAGTTTTTCGATGTTTTCTCTTTTTTAATTTTTCTATTTCATAATTTTCCGGTTATTTAATTTTTCGATTTTCCATGTTTCAAGTTCTCAATGTAAAATTTTACGATTTTTAATTTTCCAATTTTATAATATTACATTTTTTTGAATTTGCAAGGTTTCGTTTTCTCAATTTTCCAGTTTCGTGTTTTCAATTTTGCAATTTTTTGCTTCTTCAGTTTCTCGATTTTTTATTTTTCAAACGTTCGTAGATTCCAATTTTTCGATTTTTCATTTTTGGTTTCCTAATCCGATTTTCCAGTTCCTCAATATTTTCAATTTCCCGATTTTTCAAAGTTTTCTTTTTCGATTTCTCCATTTATTTCATCAATTTTTCGGTTTGTTTTTCAATTTAAATTTTTTCAATTTTTTGATGTTTGTTTTTTTTTCAATTTTTCTATTTCACAATGATTCGATTTTCCAGTTTTCAAGTTCTCAATGATAAATTTTTTGATTTTTAATTTTCTAATTTCAATGTTATACTTTTTCGATTTTACAAATTTTCAAATTTTACCATTTTGCAGTTTTTTACTTTTTCAGTTTCTCGATTTTTCTTTTCAATTCTTTGTAGTTTTTCGATTTTTCATTTTTGGTTTTTCTAATTCGATTTTTCAGTTCCTCCGTTTTTCAATTTATCAATTTTAGATTTTACAATTTTTTCAAAGTTTGCTTTTTTGATTTCTCCGTTTATTTATCAAGTTTTCGTTTTTTCAATTTTTCTAATTTACAATTTTCCGATTTTTCAGTTTCTCGATTTTTAATTTTCAGTTTCAGTGTTAAATTTTTGGATATCACACTTTTCAATTTTCCAGTTTTAAAGTTTTTGTTTTTTTTTTTCACTTTTTGTGTTTTCAACTTTTAATTTATCGATTTTTAAAATTTTTGTATTTTCAAGTTTTACAATTTTGCAGTTTTTCGATTTTTAATTTTCCATTTTTAATGTTACACTTTTTCGATTTAACAAAATTTCAAATTTTTGTTTTCTCAATTTTCCAGTTTCAAAATATTTCGATTTTTCAATTTCTAATTTATTGATTTTTCAATTTTACAATTTTGCAATTTTTTTTGAGTTTCTTGAGTTTTCATTTTTCAAGTGTTCGACATTTCACTGTTGCAATTTTTCGATTTTGCGTTTTGCTGATTCGATCTTCCAGTTTCTTAATTTTATGCAATTTCTCGATTGAGAATTTTACGATTTTTCAAGTGTTCGCCATTTGACTGTTGCAATTTTTCGATTTTCCGTTTTGCTAATTCGATTTTCCAGTTTCTTAATTTTATTCAATTTCTCGATTGAGAATTTTACGATTTTTCAAAGTTTGCTTTTGCGATTTCTGTTTTATTTCATCAATTCTTCGGTTTGATTTTCATTTTAAAATTTTTCAATTTCGTTTTTTCAATTTTTCTGTTTTACATTTTTTCGATTTTTCTGTTTTTGGATTTTCCATTTTTCTAGTTTTCAATGTTACAATTTTTCGATTTTACAAAATTACAAATTTTCGTTTTCTCACAATTTTCCAGTTTCAAAATATGCATTTCGTTTTCTAAATTTTTGATTTATCAATTTTTCAATTTTACAATTTTGCAATTTTTTTTGAGTTTCTTAATTTTTTTTTTCAAGTGTTCGACATTTCACTGTTGCAATTTTTCCATTTTCCGTTTTGCTAATTCGATTTTCCAGTTTCTTAATTTTATTCAATTTCTCGATTGAGAATTTTACGATTTTTCAAAGTTTGCTTTTCCGATTTCTGTTTTATTTCATCAATTTTTCGGTTTGATTTCCATTTTAAAATTTTTCAATTTCGTTTTTTCAATTTTTCTATTTTACATTTTTCCGATTTTTCAGTTTTTGGATTTTCCATTTTTCAAGTTTTCAATGTTACAATTTTTCGATTTTACAAAATTACAAATTTTCGTTTTCTCACAATTTTCCAGTTTCAAAATATGCATTTCGTTTTTTAAATTTTTGATTTATCAATTTTTCAAATGTTCGTTTTTTCAATGTTGCAATTCTTAGATTTTTCGTCTTTGGTTTTTCTAATTCGATTTTTCAGTTTCTTCATTTTTTCAGTTTTTCGATTTTAGATTTTACGATTTTTCAAGGTTTGCTTTTTCGATTTCTCCATTTTACGATTTTTGAATTTTTGAATTTTTGGACGTTTTTATTTTTTGTTTTTTCAGATCGATTTTTAGTTTTTGATTTTCTTAATAACCAATTTTTTAGTTTCTCCAATTGTTTCATTTTTCGATATTTGAATTTTTCGATATTTAATTTTTCAATTTCAAGGATAGATTTTTCGATATTGCTCTTTTCAATTTCTTAATTTTCCTATTTTTGCAATTTTTAGTTTTTCAATTTTTTATTTATCGATTTTTAAATGTTTGGATTTTTCGATTTTTCATGTTTCGATGTCACAGTTTTTGATTTTACAATTTTTTGAATTTTTAATTTTTGATTTTTCGAAAATCCAATTTTTTCATTTCTCGATTTGTTAAATTTTTCGATGATTGAATTTTCATTTCCAGGTGTAAAATTTTTGTTTCTTCAATTTTAAATTTATCGATTTTTCATTCTTTTCGACTTATAGTAATCGAGTTCATCGGACGACTTGTCAGTTTCATCTTTTCTCGACGTTTCATGACTCCTGGAGCATGAAAAAAGTGGTCTCCCGTTTCCGTCTGTCTGTCATCGGTCTGTTTGGATTGTTATTAGGCAATTTCCGAAACTACTGGACCGATTGTTGTCAAATTTTGTATGTATGTTGGAAATATCAAGTCATTTGAAAATTGTACATATTAAATGGGTTTTAAATTGTATAAAATAACATAGTACGTGTAGTTGATAAATCAGTGTTAAGTTTTTACCCGAGACATCCAATTTTTGAACTTTGAATATATATGTAAACAATATCTAACAAAATTTTGAATGACGTCATCAAGTTTTTAGAGGGAATGATGATATGAATTTTGGGTCGAGTTTTTCCATCTTCATGATTACACAAAATTTTAAAAATCGGGGGAGTCTTAAGCTTGATAATAAAAATATTGGCAGCAATGAAAGAGAATGTTATATTACTTATCATGAACGACTTCTATTATCTCTACTTCTCAAGCGTAAGCATGTTTTCTTGACGTTTCATGACCCGTACAGTACGAAACCTTGAATAAAATTTAGTAAATGGTTTTAATTTTACTAGAAAATTACAAAAATATGTTGTTTGGTTAATTCATGTGAATATGAGTAATCTGATTGGTGTTGCTATGCGGATTGTAGATTTGCGACGACTCGGCCAACTCGATTAATGTAGACTATGCAGAAAACATTAAACATTTATTTTATGATAGACGCTCAAAGGGCTCGCTATTTACGTCGTAACAATAATAAAAGTCTCAAATAATTTTTTTTAATTCTGGGATGTATCAAGTTTTGATTTGTGTAATGTTATTATATAAATCACTGTCAATTTAAGCTTCACCATAACGTTACATAACGAATAGCGAAGATTTCTTTGACAGGAAACCATGAAAAATCGTCCTGACATGTATAGGATATTGATTAGGTTCGGGAGGACGAACAATCACATCGAAACTCTTCACCAATTTTTTTTTGTGTACAGAAGTATGTACATACAGTGTCATTTAAAATATGATGGTAAACAACACACTGTGTTCAAACAGTGCGCTGTAATATTATAAATAGCGTTTTATTAAGTGCCAATTTACGTAGCAAATATTTTGGTCCCTGTGTGTTGTAAAAATTCGTTTCAGGTGGTCGACATTACGGGGAAGTTTAAATTTTTTTTTTTCTGTGGTGTCTAAGTAGAAGCATTTTTCCAAAAACCCCAAACCCACTAATCCAATTCCACCAGGGCCCCCTCCAGCCCAAAACCGCGTAACCCCGGCACCCATTTCCACAAAGCAAAACCTACTTATTACGGTGATTAAGCGTACGCAACCGCATTTTTTCCATTGTATTTATATGAACCTGTTACGCTAATTATTTCGAGCTTATTAATACGGCAACGTCGTCCAGCGCGTTTTAACAGTCGGAAACATCTCCAAGTGAGTCATTCGCATTCGTTCCGTGTTTGTAAACGCACACGTTTCGGAAGTGCCGTGCCAAAATTCCGCCGAATTCCCTTCCCCGAAATTTTCGTTTATTTTCGCGTCGAAATCGCCGTCGGTCCGGGGGCGGTGCGCAGGCGCGGCGTCGGCGGCGTCGCGACGAACGAACCATCGATTTTAGTCGCATGAAACGTTTTTGATCTGTTGCACCAGAAGGTTGTTCGGAGGGTAGAAATCACCCCGAGTGTCGTTAAAGGGGTCCGGGGTCGGTGCAGGGTCGGCGGTTGGTCTGGAGCCGAGGAGTAGGTAAGAGGCGAATTACGTAATTTCTGTGCGGTTTGGGTGCATTTTCGGCTTTTTGGGGGTGAAGTGTGCTGGAAAGTGGGAGGATTTGGTAACGATTGGTAAAAACTGAGGGATGATGCGGAAATTAGCGGGTTATGTTCTAGAAGCGACTTCTGCTTGTTGTGATGCACCGGGTGCAGTGAGGGGTGCGTTTGTAGTCGGAGGGGGAAATGCATGCTGCGAGGGGTGAAGGGCATTGGCGTAATGTGGGGGCAAAGGTAAAAGGTGTTATTGAAGCGGCGTTTACGTGGTAGAGGTGAGTGGGCATTTCCGATTTTTTTTATGTTTATTTACTTTTGTTCAGTAGTTGGATTGTGATAAGTGATTTAAAAACCTGTAATGGTAATTGTTGTATAATGTCGTTTTTTAATCATACGGTTGGGTAAAAACTGGAAAACGGTGTAATTGAATGCTAAAAGTAGGTGGGTATTTATTGACTGACGTATTTTGGCGAATTTTACAAGTGTCGTAAAGTTCGGGCGATAAACGCCATTGCTGCCAGAATCCAGCTGTCTGATAAACCGAACAACATAACCTCAAAATGCGGCCGTGAATGTCAAAAGTCACATCCGTGTACCGGTGTTTTAATTTGACAATAGCTCGCGTATTAGTGGAGTTATCGATCTGCGGTTAAAGTTGCTGGTTATGAAATCGTGTAAAACTGTGAAGGAAGGTCAAATAGGGACGGCATCACATTTTTAAAGGTTTTGATAAAATTATATTAGCATTTATTTTCCTTTAAATAGTAATAATAATAATTTTTAGTGTCTAGTGAATAAAAAAATTGTGAATTAAAGATTTCGTAGCAATCATTTGCACAGGCGATTTATTTTAAGATTCTAATTATATTCATTTTTCACGAGTGTGACAGTTTGGGGCGTGAGTCGAAGATGAATGTCGCAAACTTTGTTATTCGTGAAAAACGAGCAATCGATCATTTGCCATTTTTTTTAGCTCGTGAAACTTTTAGAAAATCCGAATTCTTTCATTGTTTAATAGTGTTTTATTTAGTCTTTTCGTGGCTTGAGTGTTATTAATTCTGAAAAATTGTATATATATAGGGTGAGTCACTTATCGCGCGCTCCTCGAGATCTCATTAATTATTAGAAATAGAAAAAAGCTCAATATTAAAGTTGTATAGTTTTCTGAGGACCTTATACAAAAATAATTTTCAACTATACAAAGTGTTGCGTATCAATTTTCTTGAATTTCTTTTAGCGACCGAATGGTTCAGGAGAAAAATCGCAGTGGCCTATTTTTAAAATCTGGTTTACAATATTTTGTGGAAAGAGAAATAAAGATCCGTGCTTTTTTGTGATATAGAGTTTAAGCTCTAATGTACAGAGAATTTATGAAAAGATTTAAATTGGAACAATTTTCAAATACATACGTACAAATCTTTGAAAACCTTTTTTATAAAAAATGTGAAACTACTAATTGAAAAAAAAATTACATTTCATGAAGAAACCACGTTGGAAATGAATTAAAAAAATTTTCGTTATGAAAAATTTTTACTTTTGTAAATATTTATGTATGTAAGCTCACAAAAAAATAAAATTGACTGGTAATTTTATGAATATCTAGACTTGAACAAAAATCATATTATTGAAATATCAAGAGAAAAAAATTACACTCAAAATCTTTGAAAACGTTTTTTTTTAAACGTGAAACTACTATGTAATTGAAAAAAATTAAATTGCATGAAGAAACCACGCTGGAAATTAATAATTAAGAAAATTTCCAAAAATTTTACCCCCATTTCAAAACACAAATGATACGCCGCTGGTCAAAGTCTAAGTGACAGATTATGATGACCTAACATGTACTTCTCACAATATTTCCACCACTTAAGATTAATATTTGGAAAATATAATAAGATAATTTTGGTAATAATTGCACTTCTGGCATTTTCAAAAATACCGAAAATAATTTGGACACTATCTCAAAAAAGTGACAATGTGGAAAAATTAGGGTAAAAACACGAACCATTAAGAAACAAAATCTTCTGGAAAATATAGAATCTGAAGCTTTCAAAATTGGCAAATTTTTGATAGTTTTGCGAAAATTTTCATTACTACTACGTCATATAATTTAAAATCTCTGAAAATTTTTACTTTTGTAAATATTTATGAATGTAAGCTCACAAAAAAATAAAATTGGTTGGCAATTTTATGAATATCTAGGCTTGAACAAAAATCATATTATTGAAATATCAAGAGAAAACAAATGACACTCAAAATCTTTGAAAATATTTTTTTTTAAACGTGAAACTACTGATTGAAAAAAAAAATTGCATGAAGAAACCACGCTGGAAATTAATAATTAAGAAAATTTCCAAAAATTTTACCCCCATTTCAAAACACAAATGATACGCCGCTGGGCAAAGTCTAAGTGACAGATTGTGATGACCTAACATGTACTTCTCACAATATTTCCGCCACTTAAGATTAATATTTGGAAAATATAATATGATAATTTTGGTAATAATTGCACTTTTGGCATTTTCAAAAATACCGAAAATAATTTGAGCATTCTCAAAAAAGTGACAATGTGGAAAAATTACGGTAAAAACACAAACCATTAAGAAACAAAATCTTCTGGAAAATATAGAACCTGAAGCTTTTAAAATTGGCAAATTTTTGATAGTTTTGCCAAACTTTTCATTACTACTACGTCATATAATTTAGAATCTTGGAAAATTTTTACTGTTGTAAATATTTATGTATGTAAGCTCACAAAAAGATAAAATTGGCTGGTAATTTTATGAATATTTAGACTTGTACAAAATCATATTATTGAAATATCAAGAGAAAACAAATGACACTCAAAATCTTTGAAAATATTTTTTTTAAAGGTGAAACTGCTAATTGAAAAAATTAAATTGCATGAAGAAACCACGCTGGAAATTAATAATTAAGTAAATTTCCAAAAATGTTGCCCCCATTTCAAAACACAAATGATACGCCGCTGGTCAAAGTCTAAGTGGCAGATTATAATGACCTAACATGTACTTCTCACAATATTTCCACCACTTAAGATTATTATTTGGAAAATATAATATGATAATTTTGGTAATAATTGCACTTTTGGCATTTTCAAAAATACCGAAAATAATTTGGACACTATCTCAAAAAAGTGACAATGTGGAAAAATTAGGGTAAAAACACAAATCATTCAGAAACAAAATCTTCTGGAAAATATAGAATCTGAAGCTTTCAAAATTGGCAAATTTTTGATAGTTTTGCCAAAATTTTCATTACTACTACGTCATATAATTTAGAATCTTTGAAAATTTTTACTTTTGTAAATATTTATGTATGTAAGCTGACAAAAAAATAAAATTGACTGGTAATTTTATGAATATCTAGACTTGAACAAAAATCATATTATTGAAATATCAAGAGAAAACAAATTACACTCAAAATCTTTGAAAACATTTTTTTTAAATGTGAAACTACTAATTGAAAAAAAATAAATTGCATGAAGAAACCACGCTGGAAATTAATAATTAAGAAAATTTTCAAAAATTTTGCCCCCATTTTAAAACAAAAATGATACGCCGCTGGTCAAAGTCTAAGTGACAGATTATGATGATCTAACATATATTTCCACCACTTAAGATTAATATTTGGAAAATATAATATGATAATTTTGGTAATAATTGCCTTTTTGGGATTTTCAAAAATACCGAAAATAATTTGAATACTGTCTCAAAAAAGTGACAATATGGAAAAATTACGGTAAAAACACAACCCATTAAGAAACAAAATCTTCTGGAAAATATAGAACCTGAAGCTTTCAAAATTGGCAAATTTTTGATAGTTTTGCCAAAATTTTCATTACTACTACGTCATATAATTTAGAATCTTTGAAAATTTTTACTTTTGTAAATATTTATGTATGTAAGCTCACAAAAAAATAAAATTGACTGGTAATTTTATGAATATCTAGACTTGAACAAAAATCATATTATTGAAATATCAAGAGAAAACAAATTACACTCAAAATCTTTGAAAACATTTTTTTTAAACGTGAAACTACTAATTGAAAAAAAATAAATTGCATGAAGAAACCACGCTGGAAATTAATAATTAAGAAAATTTCCAAAAATTTTACCCCCATTTGAAAACACAAATGATACGCCGCTGGTCAAAGTCTAAGTGACAGATTATGATGACATAACATGTACTTCTCACAATATTTCCACCACTTAAGATTAATATTTGGAAAATATAATATGATAATTTTGGTAATAATTGCATTTTTGGCATTTTCAAAAGTACCGAAAATAATTTGAACACTGTCTCAAAAAAGTGATAATGTGGAAAAATTAGGGTAAAAACAAAATCTTCTGGGAGAAATAGAATCTGTAACATTCAAAATTGGCATTTTTTTTATAATTTTACAAAAGTTTTGTTCACTAATGCATCATAAAGAATTTAAATTTCACAAAGAAACCGCGACGGAAATTAACGAAGATAATTTTCGTTACGAAAACTTTCCAAAAATTTCAAAACGCAAATGACACGCCACTGGTCAACGGCTAAGTGACAGCTTGTAATAATTACTTAGAAAATTAGGCGTAAAACTAGAACAAAACTATTAACTGAAAACTATTCAAATAAACGTCATGACGAAACTATCTCGAAATTAGTAATCTTTTCAAAAATTTTGCCCCGGAAGTGGAATAATCGCTCAGTCAAATCGCCAACATACCAATCATACCAGCGGCGCGCCAGAAAATGGGGTTCTCGTGAAGAATCCCCCATTATCGACGCCCACTGACCACACACGGCCCATAAAAGACACCGCTAGCTCATTGTCTCCGATATGTAGTGTGACACAACGCCTCTTTGTTCCCCAATTCCGTATTCCTTTCCGTTCGTTTAGTGTGCCGTCAATTCCGTAATTTACTCACCTATTTCAGTCATGTAATGGAACTTCCTCTCGTTGTCTCAACCGACTGTACACAGCCGCTAAATCTAATCATTGTTATTTTTAAAAGATACGAATGATTCAGTGCGTAACTTTGTGCACACAGCTTTCCGCAATTTTTCCACTAGTGGAGGCCCGAGCAACAGGGAATTACGCGCTTCCGGTACTCATGCTTGTTAACACTTATGTAGTGTCTTTATGTCGTTGGTGCAGTTTCAAGTGGATGCAAAAATTTGCTCAATATTGTTGCTAAGTCGAGTTATGTGTTGCGTATTAATTTCAAAATTTTATAGATCGAGTTTGAGAAATATCGTTTCCTGGTGGTGATATTGTTGGTGCTGGTAGATTCGGTAATTTCGGATCAGGGCTATTAAAGTTATAGGGTCCGGCCCACGTGAAGATGATTAGACTGCTACACAATCATTAATTTACGCCCAAACGGTATCAAGTAAAATTGTGAACAATGAAAAATAATTATGCACAGTTGTGCACTTACTTATTATATAATTGTTCTCATATAATTTTTTACCAGATTTAAGTTGTTCTTGTCGTGAAATGGAGTCAAAGCTCCAATGGAAGTCGAGTAAATAATATTTTGTTTCATAAATATGCAAATTTTCCAGCACGTTAATGGCGGTTTTAAGTGTAAACTTTTCACGTTAAAGGAATAGAAAAAAATGGCTTCCAACGGATTTGTTAAGGTAATGAGTAGTCATTAAACATTTACTTTGAGAAAGGTTTAAGGATTTGTATCTCAAAGCAGAAAGATGTCTTTTTCATTATGGACTAGGTACGTGAATACTTTAAATATACAAGCTGCAGATTTGTCCACCGAATTTAGTAGCAGGTTGTCATTCTGTTTCATGGTTTGGGAGCGTTTTTCGTGTTTTTAGACTGAGAAGATGACAGCTGTTGAACCGCTTCGATAGTGTATATACAAAATATAGTGTTTTTTCTGTGGTCTAAATTCTGTTAGAAATACAAAAATTATCATTTTGCAAATTTCTGTATTGAACTTTTCGGTTTATTCTTGAAAATTAAATTCGAAGTATTTACGTAAATTTTAAACTCCTGCGTCCTTTCATTTCCTTTTTATTTTTATTTTTTGACGACTTGCCACATCCTGATTTATAAAATTTTTGTTTCCTATTTGTTCCATTCCATAAAGTGGGACCCAAAGTAAAAAAAATGTCTTGGTCAAAATGGGGAAAAACGACCACAAAAAATTGCTAATATTGAGACTAAAAAAGGGAACGGCGATAAAAAAAGAACAAAAAAATCACTACAAAAAAAAACTCAAAGACAATGCACTCAACTCAAAACGCTAACCAAAATGGTTTGATCGTGATCATCTCCACCAATAAAACTACGTCACCTCAAAATTTTGCATAGTAAATGTTATTTAATTTTTCCAAAATATCATACTTCTAAACTCGTTTTATTTTCTATTTTGTGATCTTTTTATCAGTTTTTTAAGTCACCTTTTTGTGTTGTATTTTTATCGTCCCTTTTGTCCCCTTTTTCTTCGCATTTTTTTGGAGATTCTTTGTCGTAGCTTTTTTTCGCATTTTTTGATGATTTTCTTTACCTCTGTCTTTGCATTTTTTTTTTGTTGCTTTTTATGAACTTTTGTACTTAGCTTTGGTTTTTTGAGTTTTTTGTGAACTCTTTTGTTGCGCTTTTTTGTGGAGTTTTTAGCGTTTTTTTCCTTTTTTGTTGGCTCTCTTTTTTAGTAGCATTTCTTTTGGCCCCCTTTTGCCATCAGTTTTGTGGAGTTTTTTTTTTTTGAATTTTTAATTAATTTTTTTGTCCATTATGCATTTTTTTGTCGCCTGTTTTGTAGACTTCTCAATTTTTCATTTTGTTTGTTGTATTTTTTGGGACCATTTTAACTCTTCTGTTTTTTGTAACCTTGTTGCGCTACTTTTTTGTAATCTTCCTTTTTTTTGAGTATTGAGTATTTGTTTGTCGATTTTTACTTGTAATGATTTTTTGACCCTTTTTTTAATTTTTTATCGTCTTTTTGTTCCTTTTTGGTCGCATTTTTGCCCCTTCTTTTTCGTGGCCCTTTTTTTAAGATGATTTCGGTGGTTTTTGTGGACTTTCGTCCTTTTTTTTTATTTTTTTATTTCGCGGTTGTTTTTTGTAACTTTTTTGTAATTGTCTTTGTTGCAATTTTTGTGGAACCTTTGTTTTTTTTTGACACCAATTTTTTGTTGCATTTCTTTATGGATTTTTTGGCTTCCATTTTCAGTTGCTTTTTGGATTGCATTTTTTCTCATTTTTGATAGATTTTTGTCTGTTCTTTTCGCATTTTTGTCGCCTTTATTCTAGACTTTTTCTCCATTTTTCATTGTCTTTTGGTTCCTCACTTCTTTTGTAGTCGCCCTTTTTGAGGATTTTTTTGTCGCCTTTTACTAGTAGCAATTTTTTTTGCCCTTTTATCTCGCCTTTTTTTGTGTTTTTTTATCGTCTTTTTTGTCGCTTTTTTTCGTCAAATTTTTTGCCCGTTTTTTCGCATTTTTAATATTTTCTCATATCGTGAAAGCACCAAAATCCTCAAACTCTCAAAACACAAAAATCCTCAGAATTCTCAAATTCTCAAAACATCAAAATCCAAAAATACTCAAAACACCAAAATCCACAAATACTCAAACACCAAACTCCTCAGAATCCCCAAATCCTTAAAATATCAAAATTGTCAAATCCTCAAAACACCAAAACCCTCAAATTCTAAGAATACACCAAAGTCCTCAAATTCTCATCACAATCCTCAAATCCTCAAAACAAAAATCCTTAAAACTTCAAAATCCCCCCACCAAAATTTTGAGGATTTTTCGAATGGATTTGTTTTTTCTTTCCAATTTTTCAATTTATTATTTTTTTTCCATTATTAAGTTTCGTTTCTTCAGTTCTTCGGTTTGCAGTTTTTCTATTTTTCACTTTCTCGGTTTTGGAATTTTTCTTTTTTTGTAGTCCCCTTTTTTGAGAATTTTTTGTCGCCTTTTACTAGTAGCGATTTTTTGCCCTTTTTTTACGGTGTTTTTGTGTTTTTTATCGTCTTTTTTGGTAAAATTTTTGTCCGATTTTTTCGCATTTTTAATGTTTTCTCAAATCTTCAAAACAGCAAAATCCTCAAGTGCTCAAAACACAAAAATCCTCAAATCTTCAAAACACCAAAATTCTCAAATCTTCAAATCTTCAACATAAATATTCAAATCCTCAAAACACCAAAATCCTCAAATCCTCCACCAAAATTCTCAAATCTTCAAATCCTCAGAATCCTCAAATCCGTGAAATATCAAAATTCTCAAGTCCTCATAATTACAAAATCCTCAAATTCTAAGAACACACCAAAATCCCCAAATTCTCAAAAACATCACAATCCTCAAATCCTCAAAACATCAAAATCCTCAAAACTTCAAAATCCCCCCAACCAGAATTTTGAGGATTTTTCCAATGGATTCGTTTTTTCTTTCCAATTTTTCAATGTATTAATTTTTTTCCATTATTAAGTTTCGGTTTTTCAGTTTTTCGATTTTTCACTTTCTCGATTTTGGAATTTTTCTTTTTTTGTAGTCCCCTTTTTTGAGAATTTTTTGTCGCCTTTTAGTAGTAGCTTTTTTTTGCCCTCTTTTTTACGTTTTTTTTTTCTGTTTTTTATCGTCTTTTTGGTCAAATTTTTTGCCCGATTTTTTCGCATTTTTAATGTTTTCTCAAATCTTCAAACCAGCTAAATCCTTAAGTGCTCAAATTTTAAAGTGTTAGATTATTTATGCTGTTTGTTATTACTGTATTGCTTAATTGGCGTATAATAAAGTATTATTATTATTATTATTATTATTAAAACACAAAAATTCTCAAATCCTCAAAAAATCAAAATTCTCAAATCCTCCACAAAAATTCTCAAATCTTCAAATCCTCAGAATCCTCAAATCCTCAAAACATCAAAATCCTCAAAAACTCAAAACACAAAAATCTGCAATACCCAAAACACCAAAATCCTCAAATCCTCCAAACACCAAAATCCCCAAATTCTCAAAATACCAAAATCCTCAAATCTTCAAAATCCCCAAATCCTCAAAACAAAATCCTCAAATACTCAAAACAACAAAATCCTCAAATACTCAAATCACCAAAATCCCCAAATCCTCAAAACTCCAAAATCTTCAAATCCTCAATACACCAAAATCCTCCAACCAAAATTTTGAGGATTTTTCGATTGGATTCATTTTTTTCTTTCCAATTTCTCGATTCCGTCATTTTTTTTCGATTTTTAGTGTTTCAAAGTTTCGATTTTTCGTTTCTGCAGTTTTTCGATTTTACAATATTTCGTTTTTTCAGTTTTTTGATTTTTCAGTATTTCAGTTCTTTAATTCTTCTAGCGCCTTTTCTTGAGGATTTTATTGTCACCTTTTACTAATAACGATTTTTTATTATTTTTCTTCTCGCCTTTTTTTGTCGTTCATTTTCGTCATATTTCTTGCCCCATTTTTTCGTATTATTAATGTTTTTTATTGTCCTGTGTGCTCGTGCTTTTGGTCGTTTTTTTTTTTGGGGAGGTTTTGTCCTTTTTTTCTTTTCTTTTCTGCCTTTTGTTTGTTGCAGTTGTCTTCTAATACTTTTTTTTGTTCTTTAAAATGTCTTTTTTTGTACCAATTTTTATTCTCTTTTTTGTGAACTTTTTTTCTCCTTTTTTTCTGTACCTTTTCCTTTAGCAACATTCCTTTATGGCATTTTTGGTTATTTTCGGTCACTTTTGTAGTGCCCTTTTTCTCATTTTTTGATAGATTTTTCGTCTTTCACATTTTTTGTTAACTTTTCTGTGGACTTTTTGTAATTTATTTTTATTGTCTTATTTTTGTTACTTTTTTTTTTGAATTTTTTTCGTTACTTTTTTGTGGTCGCGTTTTTGCCCACTTTTTAATTTTTTAGCCTTTGTCATCGCAATTTTTTAGTCGCTTGCCTTTTGTCTGTTGCTTTTTTTGTAGCCCTTTTGTTTTACTTGCATTTCGTAATGGCATTTTTGCTTTCCCTTCCAGCCACTTTTTCAAGTAGTCTTTTTTTCATTTTGAATGGATTTTTTTGTCCTGGTTTCACATTTTTGTCGCTTTTTTGTGGAAATATTTTATCACTTGTTTTATCCTTTTTTTGTTGCACCGTTTTCGCTTTTTTTTGTCGCCCTTTTTTATTGTTTTTCATGTTCTTCCTAAAAAGTTAATGAAAAATTTGATTGCGAAAAACTCAATTGAAACACACTCATAGCATACTTCTTTGCGTTTAGTTTAATAATCCACACCTGTTTTCTTTTAACTTTCAGGGGTCATCATAAAAAAATTTTATTCGCAATTTCAAATTTTGTAATTTCTCAAAAAAAAAACAAGATTTGTTTGATTGTACTTCAACGGCGGGGGAAGTTCTAAATAACTTCGCAAAAATGTTTCTGTCGTGTTAAGCAAACTTTTTTTACATTTAATATTTCACCTTTCGTTGCTCAGCATTCTTTTTAATTTTTAGTAGAACATATTTTTTTCTTTTTTTTTTATTAAGTTTGTATCCTTTCTGGAGTACGAATTTTGCACTTCGTTCTTTTTTATCTATCCAATATTCGAAGAGTTGAGTAATATCTACTTTCATTGCATTGAAACTCATATAATTACCATGGTGATTCACGTGAATCGGCGTTAATTAAAATCATACTTAACAAGTCCTTTCCCATGTGCTCATCTTTTAAGAAGATAATAGATTTTTGACAGCCAAATTTACATTGCGTTAAAAATAAAACAACCTCATTTATGAATCTTGCCTTGAGTAATTTCACACACTTATTTTAAAAAATACATCAAAATTACATTTTTTGACGGCAGTCGTTTTTAAGAATCTGTAATAACGAATATGTAAATCGGGCACCAGTTTTTGAAAAAATCGATAATTGTATTTTTTAACAAACAACCTAAAACATTCGATTAGTCAGCGATATAATCGTCGTTCGTAACCCTGATCGCAATTTTGACATTTCGGTATTGCCGGAACCAATCAAGAATAAGACATTCAATACAGCGAAGTGATTTGGCGATTAGTTCCGCCATTTCGAAGTTCAATCACGTCAATTAAAAAACACCTTCCTTTGTCACGTACTAGCCTACCCAGAACTGGCCAAATCGAGTTATAAATGAAACTCAACCCCTCGTTGCTGAGCATAATCCTGTTAGAATTTTCACCCGAAATTGTACAGTCACTGTATGTTAATTTTAGTGTAATCGTAGCCACTGCCAGTGTTTTCACGACGCTTTACGGTAGCAAGCCAATGGGGGTCAGTGCAGTTTTTCACGTTTCGCTTTATGATAAGAATGTAGGTGTGCGATGTGGGTCATTAATAAGCGATAAAAAGTCGAAAGATATGAGGGCTCGTCAGGCTGGCAACGCCGCCGCCTATTTCTAAAAGATTATTCACAATGCAATTTATGTAACAGCACCTGATGGAAAGCCGTGCCAAATATTGTTAAGGTGGCTATTCAACTGGAGCAGAAAATAGGAAAGTGCGGTCGATACCGCAGACAAATGGCTTTCCTTTTAGGCGATCATAGTTATTGGAAAATGAATAGATAATTGCGACAACGCGGATAATGGGAACAGGAATGCCGCCGGTTGTCTTTCGAGATAAACGTAATTTACGTTTACTGTTGGTACGTCCTATTTTATATTGGCACAGTCACGCAGGATATTAACTCGTAATTTATCACGAGTTATGACATTATAATGGTGCTAGTAGCGGCTCGGCTAATTGTGCTGTTTATGCTTTCGAACACGATTTTTTCGAAATGAGGCTTTGTCGTGGCAGAGAGAGTAATAAGTTGGAAAAAGTGTAATGGACGAGTTGTCAGGCGTGTTGATTATGTGGGGGATGTCGTAGATGGGTTCGGACAAAGATTAAAAAAGAACGAACAAATTTCGCTTCTTTGAAAAATTTTTGTTACTTCAGGTTTCAGATTTGAAATTTTTCGAGTTTTCAAGTTTAAATTTTTCAGTTTTTCAGTTTTCCAACCTTCGAATTGCAATTTTTCGATTTGAGTTTTCCGGGTTTTCAGTTTTTAATTTTTCAAATTTCGGGTTGCAATTTTTCAATTGCGATTTCTGAATTTTTCACTTTTTTGTTTCTTCAGTTTTGAGATTATGCAATTTTTCGTTTTTTCAATTTCAGTTCTCGATTTATACATTTTTTGCTATTTTTCTAGTTTTCATTTTAAATAATATGTACTAATAATTATAATTTCAAACTACTTCATTTTTTCAATTTTACAATTTTAGATTTTTTTCATTTTTCAATTATAGGGATTTTAAAACGTTTCCAATGTTTCGATATTTCTCTGTTGTAGTTTTTCGACTTTTCAATTTTGACGATTTCATAATTGTTAGATTTTACAATTTTTGAGTTTTCCAATTTTTTGATCTTTCAGTTTTTCACTTCTTCAATTTTTCGATTTATAATTTTTCGTTTTCGTATTTTATTTTCTTTATTGTTGTCAATTTTTCGGTTTTCAGTGTTCTGATTATATAATTTTTCTTTTTTTCAATGTGAAGTTTCTCAAATTTTGGAATTTTTCTGTTTCAACTTTGACATTTTTTAATTCTTCGTTGTTTCAAAATTTGATTTTTCAGTTTCTTGATTTTTCAATTTTTTGTTTCTTCAATTTTTGATTTGCAGTTTCTCTAGTTTTTGTTTTAAATGTGTATCTAATAATAATTATCATTTTTTAGTTTTTCAATTTTAGAATTTCAGAATTTTTCGATTTCTAATTTTTCAATTTCTCGATATATTAGTTTTTCGACTTACAATTGTGACGATTCTATAATTTTTTGATTTTATAATCCCAAAATCCTCAAGTCCTCAAAACACCAAAATCTCCAAACATCAAAATCCTCAAATCTTCTAGAGTTCTCAGAACAGCAAAAACCTTAAAATCCTTAAATACTCTAAACAGCAAAATCCTCACATCCTTAAAACACAAAAATTCTCAAATCGTCAAAACACCAAAATCCTCAAATCCTCCAAAACACCAAAATTCTCAAATTCTCGAAACACCAAAATTCCCAAATCTTCAAATCCCAGAATCCTCGAAAGATCAAAAACCTTAAAATCCTCAAAACCTCCCAAACACCAAAATCCTCACATCCTCAAAACACAAAAATTCGCAAATCGTCAAAACACTAAAATCCTCAAATCCTCCCAAACACCAAAATCCTCAAATCCACCAAACACCATAATCCACGTCCTCAAAACCACAAAATTCCCAAAACTCCAAAATCTTCAACTCCCAGAATCCTCAGAACATCAAAAACCTGAAAAGACTCGAAACACCAAAATCCTCCAACCAAAATTTTCAGGATTTTGGTTTCGATTCGTTTTTTCTTTCCAATTTTTCAGTTCATTAATTTTATTAGATATGCAAGTTTATCGATTTTTTGTTTTTCAATTTCAACAAAAATCCTCAAATCCTCCATCAAAATCCTAAAAATACCAAAATCTTTAAATACTCATCAATTCACCAAAATCCAAATTTTGGAGGATTTTTTGATTGGATTCGCTTTTTCTTTCCATTTTTTCCATTCATTAAATTTTTTTCGGTTTTTAGTTTTTCAATTTCAAAATCCTCAAATTCTCGACCAAAATCCTCAAATTTTAAAATCCTCAGAATTCTCAAAAGATCAAAATTCTCAACTACTCAAAACACCAAAATCCTCAAATCCCCCAAACACCAAAAGCTCCAAATCCTCAAAACACCAAAATTCTCAAATCCTCAAAACAACAAGATCCTCAAAATACTAAAATCCTCAAATACTCAAGTCACGAAAATCCCCAAATCCTCAAAACTTCAAAATCCTCCAACCAAAATTTTCAGGATTTTGGTTTCAATTCGTTTTTTCTTTCCAATTTTTCAATTCATTAATTTTTTTAGATAATAATAATAATAGTGCTTTATTACGCCGAAAGATATAAAGGCATTACATAAAGTACATAACAAAATATTAACATAACAATTCATATTAACATAATAGTAACAATTTGCGACATTCTTTCTTGAAGGCGTTGAGGGAGATACCAAAAAACTCTAAAGTGTTGCATTCGTTAGCAATCATCAAAACGCTATTTAGAGGCGAATGTAATGCATAATTCGTTTTATGAACTGGTATAAAAAACAGCCTAGGCGTACGAACCTTACGGATTGACACATTAAGACCTACCAACGCTAGCAATATGGGGGCTTCAATTAAACCATTTAATAATTTAAAAAGAAAACATAGTTTGTGATACTTACGACGATTTTCTAGTGTATGTACTGACAGATAAGATGCAACAAGGTCTGTATCTGCTAACACAATACCATCACCACACAACTTATATTTGACATATTTTAAAAGTTTGACTTGGACAGCTTCAATTCGGCTTATGTGAGTGATATAAAACGGTGACCAGTTGACACAATTGAATTCCAATATCGATCGGACTAACGAATAGTATAATATCAGAATGGTTCTGATGTTACTGAAGTTCACCGTCCACCGCTTTAAACACCCCAAAAGTTTTCTACCTCTAGAAACAACATATTCACAGTGACTGACGAAAGATAATTTAGTGTCTAAATAGATACCCAAATCCTTGGCATTGCTAACTATGTCTAAGGGCGTATTTTCTAGTAGGTACAATGGAACTGAGGGACGACTTTTGCGACTAAAGCACATTGCTTTGCATTTTTTAATGTTAAGAGACATATGATTGAGTTTACACCAATCGTTAAGACATATAAGATCATTTGTCAAAGTATTTATGTCATACATGGAATCAATCTTCTTATATAACTTCAAGTCATCTGCATACAGTAAGGAATTTGAGTTGAAATTCAAGCAGATATCGTTAATGAAGATATTAAATAAAAGTGGTCCTATAACCGAGCCTTGAGGAACTCCAGATGTTGATTCGTAGGTAGATGACTTGAACTTCATTAATTGTACAAAATGTAGACGATGACTGATATAAGATTGAATCCATGAAAGTAAAGGATCACGAACGCCGTAGAGTAGAAGTTTGTGTATCAAAATGGTGTGATCAACAGAATCAAACGCCTTGTGGAAGTCTGTGTAGATGCAGTGAATTTCCGAACCGTCCTCAATTGCATTAAAAATATCATTTATGTATACAAAGAGATTAGATTCAGTTGATCTACCAGAACAAAAACCATGTTGTGACACACTGATTACGTTTCTAAAAGAATCACTTATGAAACTGGACACAATGTTTTCAAAGATTTTCGATAGAACTGAAATTATACTAATCGGTCGATAGTTTTCAATGTCTTGCTTATTGCCAGATTTAAAGATTGGTACCACACGTGCAGATTTCCACAAGTCAGGAAATTTTCCCGAACTTATTGAAATAGAGAAAATTCGTGTTAGTGGTATAACCAATGAATCTCTGCAAGTTTATCGATTTTTTGTTTTTCAATTTCAACAAAAATCCTCAAATCCTCCATCAAAATCTTCAAATCCTCTACCAAAATCCTCAAATCCTTTACCAACATCCTCAAATCCTCGACTATAATCCTCACATCCCCAAAACAACAAAATCCTAAAAATACCAAAATCTTTAAATGCTCATCAAATCACCAAAATCCAAATTTTGGAGGATTTTTTGATTGGATTCGCTTTTTCTTGCCATTTTTTTCCATTCATTAAATTTTTTGCGGTTTTTTAGTTTTTCAATTTCAAAATCCTCAAATTCTTGACCAAAATCCTCAAATTTTAAAATCCTCAGAATCCTCAAAAGATCAAAATTCTCAGCTACTCAAAACACCAAAATCCTCAAATTCCCCAAACACCAAAAGCTCCAAATCCTCAAAACACCAAAATTCTCAAATCCTCAAAACAACAAGATCCTCAAAATACTAAAACCCTCAAATACTCAAGTCACGAAAATTCCCAAATCCTCAAAACTTCAATATCCTCCAACCAAAATTTTCAGGATTTTAGTTTCAATTGGTTTTTTCTTTCCAATTTTTCAATTCATTAATTTTTTTAGATATGCAAGTTTATGGATTTTTTGTTTTTCAATTTAACAAAAATCCTCAAATCCTCCATCAAAATCTTCAAATCCTCTACCAAAATCCTCAAATCCTTTACCAACATCCTCAAATCCTCGACGATAATCCTCACATCCCCAAAACAACAAAATCCTAAAAATACCAAAATCTTTAAATACTCATCAAATCACCAAAATCCAAATTTTGGAGGATTTTTTGATTGGATTCGCTTTTTCTTTCCATTTTTTCCATTCATTATATTTTTTTCGGTTTTTAGTTTTTCAATTTCAAAATCCTCAAATTCTCGACCAAAATCCTCAAATTTTAAAATCCTCAGAATCCTCAAAAGATCAAAATTCTCAACTAGTCAAAACACCAAAATCCTCAAATTCCCCAAACACCAAAAGCTCCAAATCCTCAAAACACCAAAATTCTCAAATCCTCAAAACAACAAGATCCTCAAAATACTAAAATCCTCAAATACTCAAGTCACGAAAATCCCCAAATCCTCAAAACTTCAAAATCCTCCAACCAAAATTTTCAGGATTTTGGTTTCAATTCGTTTTTTCTTTCCAATTTTTCAATTCATTAATTTTTTTAGACATGCAAGTTTATGGATTTTTTGTTTTTCAATTTAACAAAAATCCTCAAATCCTTTACCTACATCCTCAAATCCTCGACGATAATCCTCACATCCCCAAAACAACAAAATCCTAAAAATACCAAAATCTTTAAATACTCGTCAAATCACCAAAATCCAAATTTTGGAGGATTTTTTGATTGGATTCGCTTTTTCTTTCCATTTTTTCCATTCATTATATTTTTTTCGGTTGTTAGTTTTTCAATTTCAAAATCCTCAAATTCTCGACCAAAATCCTCAAATTTTAAAATCCTCAGGATCCTCAAAAGATCAAAATTCTCAACTACTCAAAACACCAAAATCCTCAAATTCCCCAAACACCAAAAGCTCCAAATCCTCAAAACACAAATTCTCAAATCCTCAAAACAACAAGATCCTGAAAATACTAAAATCCTCAAATACTCAAGTCACGAAAATCCCCAAATCCTCAAAACTTCAAAATCCTCCAACCAAAATTTTCAAGATTTTGGTTTCAATTCGTTTTTTCTTTCCAATTTTTCGATTCATTAATTTTTTTAGATATTCAAGTTTATCGATTTTTAGTTTTTCAATTTCAACAAAAATCCTCAAATCCTCAAATTCTCTACCAAAATCCTCAAATCCCCCACTAAAATCCTCAAATCTTTGAATCCTCGAATCCTCAAAATATCCAAATCTTCAACAACTGAAAACATTAAAATCCTCAAATACTCAAAATCCTCAAATCCTCAAAACGTCATAATCCTCAATTCCCCAAAACAATAAAATCCTGAAATCCTCCAAATACCAAAAGCCTCAAATCATCAAAACACCAAAATCCCCCAAATCAAAAAATCCTCATTCGATTCGTTCTTTCTTTCCAATTTTTCGATTCATTAATTTTTTTCGATTTTTAGTTTTTGAGTTTCAAAATCCTCAAATTCTCCACCAAAATTCTGAAATTTTCAAATCCTCAGAATCCTCAAAAGATGAAAATTCTCAAATACTCAAAACACCAAAATCCTCAAATACTCGAAACACCAAAATCCCCAACTCCTCAAATCACAATATTCTTAAAACACTAAACTCCTCCAACCAAAATTTTTAGGATGTTTTGATTGGATTCGTTTTCTCTTTCAATTTTTCGATTCATTAATTTTTGTTCGACTTTTAAGTTTATCGTTTAGTGTTTGAATATTTTGATTTTTCGTTTCTTTAGTTCTTCAATTTGCAGTTTTTCGATTTTCTAGTTTCTCGATTTTGCAATTTTTCAATTTTTCAAATTTTAGTTTTTTTTTGTTTCTTCAATTTTTGGATTTTTTAATCTTTCGTTTCTTCAAATTTTCGATTTTGCAATTTTTGGTTTTGAATTTTTATTTTCTTTATTTTTACACTTTTTCGATTTTTCAATGTTCGGATTTTATAATTTTTTGTATGTTTCAATTTTTGGATTAGAAATGTTTTGTTTTCGGTTTTTCAATGTTCAGATTTTAGTTTTTCCTTTTTCGGGGTGAAATTTTTCAATTTTTGGATTTCTCAATTTTCCGATTTGCAATTTTTGTTTTCAATTTTTCTAGTGTTCATTTTAAAGATGCAAAATTAATAATAATAATAATTTTGACGTTTGTATAATATTTCGATTTTTAAGTTTCCCTATTTTTAGCTTTTCAATGTTTGGATTTTTGGTTGCTTCAGTTTTTCAATTCGCAATTTTTCGATTTTCCACATTTTAGTTTTTCGATTTTTCAATTTTCGAATTAAAATGAAAAAATATAAAATGGAAACTTTGGAAAATCTAAAAATTGGCAAGAATTTGAAAAATTGGAAAATCAAAAAAACCTGAATTGAAAAAACGAAAATATGAAAAATGAAAAAACCAAAAATTGTGCTTTTAAAAAATTGCAAAATCGAAGAAAAAGAAAAACTACAAAACGTCAACATTTTGGGATGACGTCATCAGTTATTTGGGAGGGGATGAACAAATAAATTTTAGTTAATTTGATTATTCGATTTTGCAATTTCGAACTTAAATTGCAAAATGTTGTAGTACCATATTGATTTTTCGCGTTTTACAATCTACATTCTACACGACGGTCGTAGTACATACAAAATTTGACTACAATCGGTCCAGCAGTTTTTATGATTATCTGTGTAATAAAAAGGCAGACAGAAACGGGAGACTTATTTCTTCGTACTCTAAGTGTTATGAAAGTTAGTCGAAAATTAAAACGTTAAAAAAATATTTGAACTAATTTTATCGTTATCTTGGAACAGGGGATTACTTTCCGCAGAACACCTAATGATTACCTGTTGTAATTTTGTTGTGTCACGTTCTTAGAACACTTCTGGTGAACAGTTTTGGGCTCATTTCAGAAAATCCACCTTCCTATTTTACGAATGAACTCGTAATTGTGCCGCTTTTCAGAAATCTCGACTATACTACCGTGAAAGTAACGTATAGGCGTTCCAACTTCGTCCAGCTAACATCTCAGTTGTTAATAACCCATTCCGCCCGCAATCAAAGCCCACTTCGCCCCCACCCATATTTCACCTTTAATGAATATGCATGCCAAATGCAAATCCCCAGTCCCAGCGAAGTTCCATTCCTATTCCGTTTAATTCGCCTCCCAGGACCGATCCATAACCTCATCTAACTCAAAATTTCACAACAACAAGCACTTAGGCGTAATTCCCACCCATCCCGTCCTACTCAAAATTCATGTTCCGTTCAGAATATAAATAAGTGTTTTTTGTTGCAGGGTGGCTATCCGGCCAAACTTAAAAAGGTGCTCATAGTAACGGCCCCCTTGTGGTTCAAAGCCCCATTCAAAATTCTCCGTCTATTCGTGAGGGAAAAGCTCCGCGAACGAGTCTACACAGTCTCGGTAGCACAATTGTTGACGCACATACCCAGAGAATCTCTGCCTACCCAGCTTGGAGGCTCCCTCATCCTGGACCATAATGGTTGGCTATCGTTCTGTATGCAGTCAATGACCGCTCGGGAGGAATCGCCGCTGCCGCAGTACGGTTAGTAGCCCATTTTTAGACCTCAAAACGCACACGCATGAATTGCGCCGATAACGGCACATAAGATCCGCGGCATTTTTGACGCGCGCTTTTCCAGATGGCAAGACGCCATCCCCGCAGAAACGCATCCGTACACCCACAGAAATCGAGATTTCTTCATCGACCAATAACATAAACGTGGATAGTTGGACGGAGGAGGGCAACTTGAATCCGCCCAGTAGCGCGTCGAGCGGCTTCTCCGACGATGACTCTCTCCACGGCGACGGCGCCGCCCTCACTATGCCCCAGCTGGTCGACTACGTTAGGGACAGAGGGCGCTCCGGGCTCATGCAGGAGTACGCCGAGATCCGGTCCAGGCCCCCCGATGGGACGTTTAACGTGGCCAAAATGAAAAACAACTTGCCGAAAAACCGCTATACTGACGTGTTGTGCTACGATCATAGTAGAGTGATTCTTTCGGAAATCGATAGTGATAAAGACAGTGATTATATTCACGCCAACTTCGTCGATGGGTACAAGCAGAAGAATGCTTTTATCAACACGCAAGGTAGGTGGAGACGGCTCGCTTCGCTCGCCCTCGATATTTCACAAAAATCTGTCGTTGTAGGTCCGCTGCCTAAGACGACGAACGAATTTTGGCGAATGATATGGGAACAACACACCTTAGTTATAGTTATGACGACTAGAGTGATGGAAAGAGGGCGTCCGAAATGCCACCAGTACTGGGAAACCGAGGCTGGTGGCGAAGCAACTTATGGTCAATTCACGGTGAAAACGATAGCTGTTGAGCCGGATCCGGATTACACAGTTACCACGATCAACCTTATCAACAACAAAGTAAGTCATTTTTTTCGCAGCGGCAAAAATTTCTTAATTATAGCCCGTTTACCGAACAGATGGAGTGACCACGTGCGCATAATGTGTCTAAAATTGCCAGTATTATATGTAATTCTTGTTACTACTCTAAAACTAACGATAAAAGTTAACTGTTAAAAGTCAGGTTTTGTCAAAGTCAGGTCACGTCAAGATATTCTCGGATCTTAAGTTAGTATATTGTTTAAAATGTATCAAGTCTCGTGCCAAGTCAGGTCATCTTTAGGTCATGTTCAAGTCCGATAATGTCAATGTTTCATTACGTCAATGTTTCATTACGTCAAGTCAGGTCATGCCAAAGTCATTAAGTCAAGTTGGGTATTCTCAGAATCGGGACGTGTCAAGCCACGTCAAATTCAGGTAATGTTAAGTCAGGTCATCTCAGTCAGGCTATGTCAAAATTATGTATTATTAAATCAGGTCATCTCAGAGTCAAGTAATGAAAAAGTCAGTTAATGCAAAGTCAGGCCATGTCAAAATCAAATCACTTCAAAGGCACGTAATGTCAGAGTCTAGTCCCGTCAAAGTCAGGTCATGTCAAATTCTGGCCAGGTCAAGCCAAGACATGTGAAATCCACGTCATATTGAGTTAGGACATGCTTGTTCAAGCCATGTCAACGCCAGATCATGTCAATGGTTTATCATGTTTTATTGAAGTCAGATCATGTTATATCAAGTCAGGTCTTCTCAAAATCGGGACGTATCAAGTCAGGCCACGTCAAAATTAGGTGGTATTAAGTCTAGTCATCTCAAAGTCAAGTCATGGTAAAGTTAGATAATGTAAAATCAGGCCATGTCGAAGTCAGGTCGATTCACAATTAGACCGTCATGTCAAATTCTGCTCATGTCAAATCAAGACATGTCAATGCCGGATCATGTCAAGTTTGATAGTGTCAAGTCACGCCAGATCTAGTTAGATCATCTCAAAGTTTGGTCATGTCAAAGTCAGATCATGTCTAGATAGGTAATGTTAAGTCAGATTATCTCAAAGTCAGGGCATGTCAAAATTAGGTCTTATTAAGTCAGATCATCTCAGAGTTAAGTCATGACAAAGTCAGTTAATGTAACATCGAGCTATGTCAGAATCAGCTCGCCTCAAAATCAGATCACTTCAAGTCACATCATGTTAAGGTCAAGTCATGTCAAAAGTCAGGTCATTTTGAGTTCAGATCACTTCAAGTCACATCCTGTCAAATTTTGCTCATGTCAAGTCAAGACATGTCAAGTCCACGTCATATTGAGTCAGGTCATGTTAGTTCAACCCATGTCGATGCCAGATCATGTCAAGTCAGACCAGATCTGGTTAGATCATCTCAAAGTTTGGTCATGTCAAAGTCCATGTCAATTCAAGTCATGTCAACGGCAAATCATGTCAAGTCAGGTCATCTCAAAGTCAGGCCTTGTCAAAATTAGGTCTGATTGAGTCAGATCATCTTAGAGTCAAGTCATGACAAAGTCAGTTAACGTAAAATCAGGCCATGTCAAAATCAGCTCGACTCAAATCAGATCACTTCAAGTCACGTCATGTCAAATTCTGCTTCAAGTCACTTCATGTCAAAGTGAAGTTATGTCAGAGCCAGATCATGTCAAGTTTGATAGTGTCAAGTCAGGCCAGATCTAGTTATTTAGATCACCTCAAAGTTTGGCCATGTCAAAGTCAGATCATGTTAACTCAGGTAATGTTAAGTCAGATCATCTCAAAATCAGGGCATGTCAAAATTAGATCATATTAAAGACAAGTGATCTCAGAGTTAAGTCATGACAAAGTCAGTTAATGTAACATCAAGCCATGTCAGAATCAGCTCGCCTCAAAATCAGATCACTTCAAGTCACATCATGTTAAAGTCAAGTCATGTGAAAAGTCAGGTCATGTTGAGTTCAGATCACTTCAAGTTACATCCTGTCAAATTCTGCTGTTGTCAAGTCAAGACGTGTCAAATCCACGTCATATTGTGTTAGGTCATGTTAGTTCAACCCATGTCGATGCCAGATCATGGCAAGTTATATAATGTCAAGTTAGGCCAGATCTAGTTAGATCACCTCAGAGTTTGGTCATGTCAAAGTCTATGTCAATTCAAGGCATGTCAACGCCAAATCATGTCAAGTCAGGTCATCTCAAAGTCAGGCCGTGTCAAAATTAGGTCTGATTAAGTCAGGTCATCTAAGAGTCAAGGCATGACAAAGTCAGTTAATGTAAAATCAGATCATGTCAAAATGAGCTCGACTCAAATTATGTAGATCATTTCAAGTGACGTCGTATCAAATTCTGCTCAGGTCAAGTTAAGACATGTTAAATCCACGTTATATTGAGTTAGGTCATGATAATTCAATCCATGTCAACGCCGGATGAAGTCAAGTCTGGTAGTGTCAAGGCAGGCTAGATCTCGTCAGGTCATCTCAAAGTCAGGCCATGTCAAAATTAGGTCTTACTGTGAGGTCATCTCAGAGTCAAGTCATGACAAAATTGTCAGTTAATGTAAAATCAGGTCATGTCCAAATAAGCTCGACTCAAAATCAGATCACTGTCAAAGTCAAGTCATGTCAAAAATCAGGTAGTGTAAAATCCAGTCATGTTAAAGTCATATTATTCCAAGTCACGTCCTGTCAAATTCTGCTCAGGTCAAATCAAGCCATGTCAACGCCGAATCATGTCAAGTTTGATAGTGTCAAGTCAGGACAGATCTAGTTAAATCATCTCAAAGTCAGGCCATGTCAAAATTAGGTCTTATTAAGTAAGGTCCTCTCAGAGTCAAATCATGACAAAGTCAGTTAGCGTAAAATCAGGCCATGTCAAAATCAGTTCGACTCAAATCGGATCACTTCAAGTCACGTCATGTCCAATTCTGCTCAGGTCAAATCAAGACATGTCAAATCCACGTCATATTGAGTTAAGTCATGATAGTTCAACCCATGTCAGCGCCGGATCATGTCAAGTTTGATGGTATCAAGTCAGGCCAGATTTCGTCAAGTCATCTCAAAGTCAGGCCATGTCAAAATTAGGTCTTACTGTGAGATCATCTCAGAGTTAAGTCATGACAAAATTGTCAGTTAATGTAAAATCAGGTCATGTCCAAATAAGCTCGACTCAAAATCAGATCACTGTCAAAGTCAAGTCATGTCAAAAATCAGGTCCTGTAAAATCCGGTCATGTTAAAGTCATATCATTCCAAGTCACATCCTGTCAAATTCTGCTCAGGTCAAATCCACGTCATATTGAGTTAGGTCATGTTAGTTCAACCCATGTCAATGTCAGATCATGTCAAGTCAGACCAGATCTGGTTAGATCATCTCAAAGTTTGGTCATGTCAAAGTCCATGTCAATTCAAGTCATGTCAACGCCAAATCATGTCAAGTCAGGTCATCTCAAAGTCAGGCCATGTCAAAATTAGATCTTATTAAATCAGGCCACTTTAAGTTACGTCATGTCATGTCCACGTCATATTGAGTTAGGTCATGTTTGTTCAATCCATGTCAACGCCAGATCATCTCAAGTCAAGCCAGATCTAGTTAGGTCATCTCAAAATTAAGTCTTATTAAGACAGGTCATCTCAGTCAAGTCATGACAAAGCCAGTTAATGTAAAATCACGCCATGTCAAAATCAGCTCGATTCAAAATCAGGTTACGTCAAGTCGCGTCATGACAAAGTCAAGTCATGTCAAAAGTCAGGCCATGTAAAATCCAGTCATGATAAAGTCAGTGTCAGATTCTGCTCATTTCAAGTCAAGACATGTCAAATCTACATCATATTAAGTTAGGTCATGTTAGTTCAACCCAAGTCAGCGCTAGATCATGTCAAGTTAGATATTGTCAAGTCAGACTAGATCTAGTTAGGTCATCTCAAAGTTTGGTTATGTCAAAGATCATGTCAATTCAAGCCATGTCAACGAAAATCATGTCCAGTCAGGTAATGTTAAGGCAGGCCATCCCAAAGTCAGGCCATGTCAAAATTAGGTCTTATTATGTCAGGTCATATCAGAGTCAAGCCATGACAAAGTCAGTTCATGTAAAATCAGGCCATGTCAGAATCAGTTCAACTCAAATCAGATCACTTCAAGTCACGTCATGTCAAAGTCAAGTCATGTCAAAAGTCAGGTCATGTAAGATCCGTTCATGTTAAAGTCAGATCATTCCAAGTCACGTCATGTCAGATCTACGTCATATTCCGTTAGATCATGTTAGTTCAACCTATCTCAACGCCAGATCATGTCAAGTTAGATAGAGTCAGGTCAGGTCATGTCAAAGTCCATGTCAATTCAGGCCATGTCAAGTTAGGTCTTATTAAAGTCAGATCATGTTAAAGTCTAGTTAATCAAGTCAGATCTTCTCAGAATCGCGTCATGTCAAGTCAGACCTTGTTAAAATTAGGTCTTTAAGTCAGGTCATTTCAAAGTCAATTTATGACAAAGTCACCGAATGTAAAATCAGGCCCTGTCAAAGTCAGTTTGACTCAAAATCATATGACTTCAAGTCACGTCATATCGAAGTCAGGTTATGTCAAATCAGGTCATGTAAAATCCGGTCATTTCAAAGTCAGATTCACTCCAAGTTACGTCATCTCAAATTCTGCTCAAATTGAGTCAAGACAGGTCAAAGTCCGGTTATGTTAATGTTTCATTATGTCAAGTCGGGTGTTCTCAGAATCGGGTCATGTCAAGTCAGGCCATGTCCAAATTAGGTCTATTAAGTCAGCTTGACTCAAAATCAAATCACTTCAAGTCATATCATGGCAAGATTAGATAACATCAAAGTCATGCAATGTCAAGGCAGGTCATGTAAAATCCGGTAATGTCAAAGTCAGATGACTCCAAGTCACGTCATGTCATTATTTCATCGTGTCAAACCATGTCTTATTAAAGTCAAATCATGTCAAAATTACGTCATATTAAGTCAGGGCATGCCAGTCAGGTCACGTATTAAGTCAAGTCATTTTTCGCAACTTAAGTTCAAGTCAGATCAGATCAGAACGAGCCAGGTCATCTCAAGTCAGGTGATGTATAATCGAGTTACGTCATGTCATGTCAAAATTCAGGTGATGTGAAAGTTAGGTTCAGTAAAGTCATTTTTCAGATCTTCAGTTCGTGTATGTTTTAAATAGTGTTATTTTTGCTACATTAATTTTTCTATCAATTTCGTGACAATTTTCTTTCTCACCCATACATGTCAACGTTAAGTTACATAAAGTCAGGTCATGACAAAGTCAAATAAAGTCATTTTTCGGATCTTAAGTTCGTATATTGTCATGGCAACTCATATCATGTCAAGTGAGGTCATCTCAGTCAGGTAATGTAAACTCAGGTTATGTCAAAGTCATGTTAAGTCAAATTCGGTCATGTCAAAGTCAGGTCACTCCAAGATACGTCAAACTCAGATCATTTTAAGTTGGGTCATGTCGGTTCAAGCCATATCAACGCCAGATCAAGTCAAGTCAGGCCATGTCAAAGTCTGGTTATATCAGGTCAGGTCTTCTCAGAATCGGGTTCTCAAGTCAGGTCATGTTATGTCAAAATCCTGTCATATCGTGTCAAAGTCAGGTCTTAATTGATTCACGTAAGTCTCACGTAGTGAGACCATATCAAGTTAGGTAATGTAAAATCAAGCAATGTCAAAGTCAGCTCGAGCAAAAATCAGATTTCTTCAAGTCACGTCATGTCAAATTCTGCTCGAGTCGAGTCAAGACACGTCAAATTTAGGTCATTTTAAGATATCTATATCAGGTCATCTGAAAGTCAGGTAATGTAAACTCAGGCCATGTCAAAATTAACTCGATCAAAAATCAAATCACTTCAAGTCACCTCATGTCAAAGTCAGGTGTTATCAAAGTCATGTTATATAAAAATTCGGTTATGTTAAAGTCAGGTCACTTCAAGACACGCCAAATTCAGCTAACATTAAGTCTGGTTATGTCAGAATTGGATTCTCAAGTCAGGTCGTGTCATTTCAAAATCATGTCATGTGTCAAAATCAGGTCAGGTCAGGTCATGTGTCGGATCTTAAGTTGTAATGTAAAATGAGCTGTCAGTCAGCTCGAGTCAAAATCAGATGACTTCAAGTCACGTCATGTCAAATTCTGTTCAAGTCGAATCAAGGCACGTTAAATTCAGGTCATTTTAAGATATCAAATCAAGCCATGTGAGGTCTGGTAATGTTAAGTCGGGTCATCTGAAAGTTAGGTTATGTCAAAATTTCATCAAGTCCAGTCTAATCAAAATCAGGTCTGAGTTTATAAAATTTTTACCTCAAAAGACAAGGATCACTGTGAAATAATTCATCACAATTTTTTTTTTAGACCATAATCTAAAAGTTTGCCACTGGTTGACTTTAAAATCTTCAATAATAAAAGAAAAAGTTCCATGTTGAAAATTTCAATACACTTTTTGTCCAAGTAATGAAGAAAGATTTTTTTTGGTGGAAATTTGAAAACACTTAGTGTAGCAAAAATGACATTGTTAGAATCAGTAGTGTTTGGTTAAATTATAGTTAAAAATCTAAGACAAAATTTTGAATAGTTTTTGAAATATGACGTCCTAAAGCACCAAAAAGGGCAATTTTAAAATCATGAAAATTCAAGAATATTTCGATTCACTGCGAAACTTGAATATACGAAAATGAAATTTTAACATGAATAGAAACGAAAAGATAATGAAGATCTTAGATAGATTGGTATATTTTTGATAACTGACAACCCCGCCGCGATTCCCCCACATAAACCACATCTTTTACGGCTTTTCTACGCCGCCAAGTCGAACCGGAACGCACTTCAAATTTTTATTCACGTGTAATTCTCCTAACTTAACACCGATCAAACCACTCCGTTAATCGCGCAAAACCCACAAACGACGCAAAATGTCAGCCCATAAAAACAAACGACCTGATTTTCTGGCTTGTTGACTCAGCCCGCATACCGGAAGCAAATTCTCCACCGTCCCAGAAACTCCGACGCACTAGCTAATTAGCCACTCACACGTGGACGCCGACTTCAAAGGTCATCCACGAGCTCCAGTGAACCGTAACCCGGCCTTTCGAAGGACGCGACGCGAATTTTGATGGGTCATGAAACACCTATTATTAACCACACACCAACACCCCCATTTTTTTTCCAGACCGACGAGTCCAGGGAGGTCTCGCACTGGCAGTTCACCTCGTGGCCCGACTACGGAGTCCCGCGCTCCGCCAAGGCCATGCTCGAGTTCCTGGAGCGGGTGCGGAGGAAACAGAACGCCATGGTGGTGGCGCTGGGCGATACGTGGGCGGGGCACCCGCGGGGGCCGCCCATCGTGGTGCACTGCAGCGCGGGGATTGGGCGAACAGGTACAGTAGAAAAATCGCCCGTGGATTGAAGTGAGTGATTGGTGGTGTGTTTTAGGTACTTTTTGTACGCTGGACATCTGCATATCCCGGCTGGAGGACCTGGGGACGGCGGATATCCGAGGGACGGTCGAACGAATCCGCTCACAACGCGCATATTCCATCCAAATGCCTGACCAGTACATTTTCTGCCACCTCGCTTTGATAGAGTATGCTCTTATGAAGGGGCATCTGCAGTCGGCGGACCTGACTGGGTTCGACCCGGGTGCGGATGACGATTCGGATTAAGTTGTTATTAGTTGTGCTTTAAATTCCAAAATGTGAAGTGAATGTATTGTTAAAGGGCGATTATTTATTTTTTAGTTGTATTGTCAAACAATTTATCAGTCTTTTGTTGTCTCGAACAAGTTCCTTGTACAGAAGATGGTTTGTTTGGAGGAGAAACGTTAAGTTTGCTTTTAAAGGAGGGGGAGTAGACGTGGATGTGGTCGTACGACTTGTGATTTTAGGTGAATCTTGCAGGTTACTGCGATTTTACATATCTTCCTTTGTTTTTTCGCCGTGGTTGTCGCAGAAATAAAAATAGAGCTATCTTGTAATATGACATTCAAGCGATTGTTTGAAATATTACAGGTTTATTTTTATATCCTAATCCGATAGATGTGAATGTACCTACAACCATTGAAACTATAAAGTTTATTGTTGAATTTAACGCTTCCTTATCAAAAGATGTACTAAATAATTCATAGGTAGACTAAATCGAGTTCTTGATCTTGAACTTTACTATAAAGACTGTCCAATTTTAAATAAAAGCGTGTACTACTTCTACTTGTTTATGAGCTATTTTGAATAGAAACCCCGATTGCGTTGACGTTGAGTTTACCAACTTCCATTACGAGGTTATAAGCCAAAATACTAGGTTTAATCGGATCTTTTGATCCCTAATAACTTTTGTGTACTAAGTATTATTTTCATTATTGTGACATAGTTGAATTTATCGAAACCTGTGTATTGTAAATATTGTATTCTGATTTCTTAATACAAAACGCTTTTTATACCATCTTTTATTTAAAAACCAAGCGAGATCTTTGGCCTAATTTAAAATCGCACTTCCACTACACAACAAAAAAGTATAAAATTATCAACAATAAAATATCACCGAAATAAGTACTTAAAGCTTAGATTTAAGTGTGACCGCGCGCTCCTTCAAATGCCTCCTGAGAATCTTCCCCGTGGGATTCCGAGGAATTTCGTCCACGAACACAACGCCCCCTCGTATCTGCTTTTGGGACGAAACGTTATCTACAAAGAAATCGATAAACCACGGATACCAACCCAACAACAAAACAAACCTGCGACGAATTTGATTAATTCTTTTTCTGAGGTAGTTTTGCCCGGTTTTTTCACCACAAATGCGAGCGGTAGTTCCCCGGCCCGTTCGTCCGGCAAGCCGATAACAGCGGCATCTGCCACCGCCGGGTGAGTAATTAACAGCGCCTCCAACTCCGCTGGCGCCACCTGATAACCCTTATATTTAACCAATTCTTTAATCCTGTCAACGATGTAAAAGTAGCCATCGTCGTCGTAGTAGGCCACGTCGCCCGTGTGTATCCACCCATCCTTGTCTATCGTGTTGGCGGTAGCTACCGGGTCCCCGATATACCCCTTCATTATCAAAGGTCCCTTGAAACAAATTTCGCCCTCTTTATACGGACCTAGGGCTTTGCCGTCGTCGCCGATCACCTACCACACAATTTTTTTTTAATAATAACTCGGAACAAATAATGGAGTGATTACTTTGGCCATCATTCCTGGAACGATTTTCCCAACTGATCCCACTTTTGTGACCCCCAAAGGGCTCACTAGAACCCCCAAAGTGGTCTCCGTCATGCCATACCCTTGAGACACGTGTTTCACTTTGAAGCGCTCCTTCAGTTCTCGTTCCATGTCTTTCCCCATGGGGGCAGCACCCGTCCGGATTTCCTCGATGCCGGAGAGGTCGTATTGTTTGGTTAAAGGGTGCTTCAGAAGCACCAACATGACTGGTGGCGGCACTACCAACCGTTTTATCTATGACACAATTGTATATTTTTTTTGTTTTTTTTTTAAGCTGATTTAAAATAATGTACCCTGTATTTGATTAGTGCGTCTAAGAAAACCTTCGTCTTGAATTTGGTCAAGACGGCCATTTTTTTGCCGCGCAGAAGGTTCAGGAACATCAACATGAAACCCATGGAGTGGAAAAATGGCGCCAGGCCCATCATGGCGTCGCTGGGGTCGTCGTTCTCGACGATTTGGGCCACCGTGGTTCTGACAAAATATGTAAAGTAAATTTGTTAAGTAGGAAAGGTGGCGTTTTTACTTCGTAAAAGCTAAGGAAATTTTATAAAATAACACTCGTATATGTTTTTGTATACCTAATACCTAATCCTACCTAAAATGTGCAAAGTCTATACTTGTGATTTATCACTGCATTCATATGTATTTTTCAGAACTGCTTATACAGGTGATTCCAAAAGAAGCTGGATTTGTTGAATTGTGCCCCATGGGCGAGGTAAGTTCTGTCTAATAAATAGCTTTGGACCAATTTTTTTATTTTGTATTTTTTTTTTGATTTTTTAGTTTTATATTTTTACATTTCTTCGATTTCTCAATTGTCTGGTTTTTAATCAATAAATTTTTCAATTATCAGATTTTCCAATTTCTCGATGATTATTTTAGTAGTTTAATACATACTTGAATTTTAGAACTTTTTCGGTTTAAATTTTTTAGATTTTTCAATTTTTGATTTTACAGCTGAGATTTTTCGACTTAATGCTTCAATTTTACGATTTTGTAATTTTTTGATTTTTAATTTCCGGAATTTCATTGTTTCGATTTTCTGATTTTTGATTTAATACTTCAAAATTTCCATGTCCAATTTTAAAATTACAAGATTTTTCGGTTTTGTAATTCTGCAAATATTTTTGATTTTTTACGTTTATATTTTTACAATTTTTCGATTTCTCAACTGTCCAGTTTTTAATGAATCAGTTTTTCAATGATCAGATTTTCCAATTTCTCGATTTTTCAATGTTTTGGTTTTGGAATCCTTCGATTTCTCAATTTTACAATTTTTTAATTTTTAATTGTTGAAAATTTTAATTTTTCAGTTTAATTATATTACTCCTCTACAATTTTTCTATTTTACATTTTTACAACATTGTGAATGTCTCAATTATACGGTTTTTAATTAATCAATTTCTGAATTTTCAATTTTTCAAGTTTTTGATTTTCAATTCCACAATTTCGCGATTTTTGGATTTTTAAATTTTGTAATTTTTCTATAATTTTGCAAATTTTTGATTTTTCTGTCTTGTACATTTACAATGTTTCGATTTCTCAACTCTACAGTTTTTAATAATCAGTGTTTCAATTATTACATTTAAAAAAAAATCGGTTTTGGAATCTTTGGATTTTTCATTTTTATAGTGTAATAAATTTTGCAATTTTTCAATTTTGTTGTTTGACAATTTTTCAATTTTTTTGCGTTTATTGTTCAATGTTTCAATTTTAATTTTCCAAATTTTTGATTTTTCAATTTCATAACTTTGCAATTCTTCGGTTTTTCAATTTTGTAATTTTGCAATTAATTTTTATTTTTCAGGTTTATATTTTAACAATTTTTCGATTTCTCGACTCTCCAGTTTTAATGGATCAGTTTTTCAATTATCAGATTTTCGAATTTCCCGGTTTTTCAATTTTTTGGTTCTGGAATTCTCCGATTTTTCAATTTAATAATTTTGCAATTTTTCATTTTTAGTTTCATAAATTTTCGAGTTTACAATTATCCAATTTTTGAATTTTGAGGTTTCACAATTTTTCAATTTTTTTGCTCTTTATTGTTCCAAATTTCAATTTTAATTTTTAAAATTTTTTATTTTTCAATTATCCCAATTTCACTGTTTTGATTTTGTAATTTAATATTTTCAAATTTCCAATTTCAATTTTCCAGGTTTTTGATTTTTCAAGTTCATAATTTTGCATTTCTTCGGTTTTTCAATTTTGTTATTTTGCAATTATTTTTGATTTTTCAGGTTTATAAATTTTTACAATTTTTCGATTTCTCGACTGTACAGTTTTTAATGAATCAGATTTTCGAATTTCTCGATTTTTCAATTTTTTGGTTCTGGAATCCTTCGATTTTTCAATTTAATAATTTTGCAAATTTTCATTTTTACAGTTTTATAAATTTTCGAGTTTACAGTTATCCAAATTTTCAATTCGAAATGTCACAATTTTTTAATTTTTAATTGTCAAAATTTTAATTTTAATTTTTCAAATTTTTGATTTTTCATCTTTCTGAATTTTCTCTTGCATTTATACAATATTTCGGATGTCTCAATTATACAGTATTTCATTAATCAATTTCTGAATTTTCAATTTTATAATTCTTCGTTTTTTTAATTTTGCGTTTTTTCAATCATTGTTTTTAATTTTAATTTTTTTAAATTTCAATTTTTTGATCATCGATTTCACAATTTCGCAATTTTTCGATTTTTAAATTTTGTTATTTTCCTATTTACAATTTTTCGATTGTCAACTTTGTAATTTTGCGAATTTTTGATTTTTCTGTCTTATAAATTAACAATGTTTCGATTTCTCAATTCTACAGTTTTTAATGAATCAGTGTTTCAATTACCAGATTTAAAAAAAAAATCGATTTTGCGATCATTCGATTTTGCATTTTTCAATTATTCATTTTTTTAATTTATAATTTTGCAATTTTTCATTTTTACAGTCTAATAAATTTTCGAGTTTACAATTATCCAATTTTTCAATTTTGTAGTTTCACAATTTGTCAATTTTTTTTTTCCAAATTTCAATTTGAATTTTTCAAATTTTTTATTTTTCAATTATCCAAATTTCACTGTTCTGATTTTTTTATTTAATATTTCCAAATTTCGAATTCAAATTTTCCAGGTTTTTGAGTTTCTAATTTCATAATTTTGCAGTTCTTTGGTTTTTCAATTTTGTAATTTTGCAATTATTTTTGACTTTTCAGGTTCATACTTTTACAATTTTTCAATTTCTCGACTGTCCAGTTTTTCAATTATCAGATTTTCGAATTTCTCGATTTTTCAATTTTTCGGTTTTGGAATCCTTCGATTTTTCGAGTTTACAATTATCCAAATTTTCGAGTTTATAGTTGTCCAAATTTTCAATTTGAAATTTTACAATTTTTTAATTTTTATTGTTCAAAATAAATTTTAATTTTGCAAGTTTTTGATTTTTTAGTTTAATTATATTACAATTCTTCTATTTTGCTTTTTTTACACTATTTTTGGATGTCTCAATTATACAGTTTTTAATTAATCAATTTCTGAATTTTAAATTTTATAATTCTTCGTTTTTCCAGTTATAGTTTTTGTATTTCATTTTTCAAAATTTCAATTTTCAATTTTTCGATTTTTAAATTTTTGTAATTTTTGAATTTACAATTTTTCGATTTTCAACTTTGTAATTTTGCAAATTTTTAATTTTTCTGTCTTATACATTTACAATGTTTCGATTTCTCAATTCTCCATTTTTAATAATTAATCAGTTTTTCAATTATCAGTTAAAAAAATTTTTGGTTCGATTTTTTATTTTTCAATTGCTCGTTTTTTCAATTTATAAATTAATTGTTCAAAATTTTAATTTTTTGATTTAATATTTCAAAATTTCCATTTCCAATTGTCCAAGTTTTTGATTTTTCATGTTTATATTTTAACAATTTTTCGATTTCTCGACTGTCCAGTTTTTAATGAATCAGTTTTTCAATTATCAGAATTTCCCAATTTCTCAAATTTTTTAAGTTCTCCAATTCTTCAATTTAATAATTTTGCAATTTTTCATTTTTTGATAAATTTTCGAGTTTACGATTATCCAAATTTTCAATTTTATAATTCTTCGTTTTTTAAATTTCACGTTTTTTGATTTTTAATTTTTCGAAATTCAATTTTCAATTATTTGATTTTTAAATTTTGTAATTTTTCTATTTACAATTTTTCGATTTTCAACTTGGTAATTTTGCAATTTTTTTATTTTTCTGTCTTATACCTACATTTACAATATGTACTTCGATTTCTCAATTCTCCAGTTTTTAATAATCAGTTTTTCAATTATCAGAGTTAAAAATTTTTTTGGTTTTGGAATCCTTCGATTTTTCAGTTTTCAATTGTTCGTTTTTTTCATTTTTACAGATTAATAAATTTTCGGCTTTTCAATTTTTATCCAATTTTGTAGTTTACAATTTTTCAATCTTTTGGCCTTTTATTGTTCAAAATTTCAATTTTGATTTTTCAAATTTTTGATTTTTCAGTTTAATTATTTTAAAATTTGTCGACTTGTCAATTTTACATTTTTACTATTTTTCGATGTCTCAATTATTCGGTTTTTAATTAATCAAATTCTAAGTTTTCAATTTCATAATTCTTCATTTTTTAATATCTCGTTTATCCAAAAAATCAAATTTTGATTTTTCAGTTGACCGAATTTCATTTTTTCGATTTTTAATTTTTCAAAATTTCCATTTTCAGTTTCATAATTTCGCAAATTTTCAATTTTGTAATTTTTTATTTTTCTGTATTATATTTTTACGATTTTTCATTTCTCAATTATCCGAGTTTCGTTGTTTTGATTTTACAATTTTAGATTTTTAATTTTTCAAAATTTCGATTTTCAATTTTGTAGTTTTTCAATTGTTTTCAATTATGTATCCTATTTTTCAACTTTTCGATTTTAAAATTATTCGATTTTCAATTTTATATTTATGCAGTTTTTAAGTTTTACAGTTTAATAATTTTTCAAAATTTCAATTTTCTATTTTTCAAGTTTTTGATTTTCAATTTCACAATTTCGCGATTTTTGAACTTTTAAATTTTGTAATTTTTCTGTTTTACAATTTTTCGATTTTCAACTTTGTAATTTTGCAAATTTTTGATTTTTCCGACTTATACATTTACAATGTTTCGATTTCTCAATTCTCCAGTTTTTAATGAATCCGTTTTTCAATTATTAGATTTAAAAAAAATTCTGTTTTGGAATCCTTCCATTTTTCATTTTTCAGTTGTTCGTTTTTTCAGTTTATAATTTTGCAATTTTTCGTTTTTACAGTTTAATAAATTTTCGGCTTTACAATTATCCAATTTTGCTGTTTTACAATTTTTCAATTTTTTTGCTTTTTATTGTTCAGAATTTCAATTTTAATTTTTCAAATTTTGGAATTTTCGAATTGTCAATTTTACATTTTTACTATTTTTCGATGTCTCAGTTATTCGGTTTTTAATTAGTCAGATTCTGAGTGTTCAATTCCATAATTCTTCGTTTTTCAAATGTGTCGTTTTTCCAAAAATTCAAATTTTGATTTTTCAGTTAGCCGAATTTCATTGTTTCGATTTTCCAATTTCGATTTTTAACTTTTCAAAATTTCAATTTTCAGTTTTTGATTTTACAGTTTCATAATTTCGCAAATTTTCTATTTTGTAATTCTTTTTCTGTTTTTATTTTTACGATTTTTGATTTCTCAATTATCCGAATTTCGTTGTTTTGATTTTCCAATTTGATTTTTAATTTCTCAAAATTTTGATTTTCAATTTTTTTCAACTTTTCGATTTTAAAATTATCGATTTTCAATTTTATATTTATGCAGTTTTACAGTTTAAAAATTTTTAAATTCTATAATTCTGCGACTTTTTTTAATTTTTTACTGCTGTTTTTATATTTTTTGATTTCTCAATTTGTCAAAAAATTTAACCTATAGAGGTTATCATAAATAAAAGTTCGCAAAATCAAATTTTATTATTTTTCAAAGAAACGGGATTTGTTCGACTGTACTTCAAATGGCACGGAAGTTTTGTCGAAATAACCTTCAACCAATTTAAAAAACCATAAATTAAAAAAAAGTTCGACTCCATAAAATAAATTACGTTGATAAGAGTCGTCAACCAAGTCATAAAATTTTATGAATATACAAAACTATTAGCTGTTTTTTTACCTCATAACGTCGATATAAACCGTCATACTTTCATGAGTGCACATGACGCCTTTCGGCAAGCCTGTGGTTCCCGAGGACATCAAAATCGTCGCTATGCTTTCTGTTGGCTCCACTGGAGTGGCCTGGAAGCTTTCGTCTATATTGTCGGGATCGGCTCCTGCGATTCTCGAATTTAGGGATTTTGTCGCGTTGGGGTTGGATTTTACCTGCTACGATGTCGTCAAGCATGGTCACTTTTTTGTGGTTAAGTTTCTTCTTACCGAAGAGGACGATGTGCTGGAGGAATGGATGTTCCGGCAAGACACGTGTCATTTTTTGGATGGTTTGGGGCGAGCAGAAAACCACCCTTGGTTTAGATAGGCCGAGAACATGTTTCAGCTCGCCTGTAGTAAAATTTAGTTACTTATAGTTGGCATTGATTTTCAGTATTACCAAATATAACTTCAATTAATTTACATGCTTAAGTTTATGGCTGTTATAGTTAGCGTTGGTTTTCAGTGTTACCAAACGTAACTATTACAAAAAAAAAAAAAACTGATATAACAGTTTATGGTCTTTATGATTTTTTTTTTAAATTAACCTTATTGCTTATCAATAAATTTACAATTTTAAGTTTATGACTGGACATTAAATAACCAATAAAGAAATATATAACAACTGTTATTATTATGTAAAGTCACGCTGCGACCTTCAATTCAAAGTTCAATTGTTTATTGATGATTAGATAAAACGAGATTTCTGTAACTCATAGTCATTTAAACAAACGACGTCATAAAGTCACATAGACAAAAATTGATATGATGGAAGACCTCTTCTCATACCATAAGTATGAATGAGATTATTTATTAAATTCACGCGTTATCATGATGTACTCACCTGGAGTATAATCAGGGTTCAGGGGGGCAAATACTAATCCTGCTAAAAATGTGGCTACAGTAACAACAGCAAATTCTAGCCTATTTTCGCTAATAATCGAAATTGATTCTTGAGCGTTAACACCTATACTTCTGAACCACTCTGCTATTTTAATGGCTCGGCTAAGCAATAAATTGGCGGGCAATTCTTCATCTGTGGCAGCATCAACCTAAACATTAAACAATCATAAGAACAAGTGTACAATTAATAATTAATTTGAATGGCATTTTTACATTATTAATGAAGACCAAAATACACTTACTTGTAAAACATTATCACAGTGCGTTTTCAGTAAGAGTAGCAACAATTCCCCTAAAGAGCCTTCCAGAAACCGTTCTAATTCAGGTCCCACGAGAACGTTTTGTTCGGTTTCTGTCATTTTTGCGGCACCTGTGGAAAGTAAAACAATCACTGCAGTGTAAAGTTTGGAAGTGATAACAACAAACTTAAAAACAATACTTAAGTAGCCCCCACTCCTACTCAAATTAGCGTGTCATTATTTTGTTGTGTTATCAACTTGACGGTTATTAAAAAAAAACTCAAGGAAACATAATTATGCAACAAAAAATCATCACTATATTGTTGAAAAGCATAGATAGCAACAATGGGGTACCAACAATTAAAACAAGTGTGTCATGACTATGTATGTGTGGGTTTTAAGTACCATAAACATGGAATTAATGCTATATTTAGAAAAATACATTACCTGAATTGTGAGCGGCTTTTTAGCATGTAGGTTGCACTTTAGGTTAGGTTTGAGCTTCAGAAAATGTCAATAAAATGTCATACGATTTACGCAACCAATGAGAAGCGTTGTTGTGGTACGAAGGTTACGCCTATTTTGAGGCAGTGGCGTTGCAGGCGCCTGAACTTATGGACTTTGGTTTATTTTAATTTGCACTGTAATAATTACTTCTCCTAAAAAATGATTATAGTCGTTATCACTGTACTTACAGTAAATTATTGTCTTCAGTTTAGTAAATAATTGATTTATTATATTTTTAAAATGTAATTTATTACTATTATTTGTAAATAGAATTAGTATTAAGGTAGCATTACAATCAACAAATTTAAAGTATACTTTTATTTTAATAAGGAATTGTAGGTTCCGTGTAAAAGGATTAGTTTTGTAATATCATGGTTTACAATTAATACAAAATCTGTTGTTTCATATTTAAAATAGGTATTTTTTATTTTGATTGTAGGCAACCAACAATACCGATGTCTAATAATAAGAGTCGTTTAACTATCTATTAACTAATCTTGGATTGATACTACTTATTTGTCAACTGAAGGTTTAAACTTTAGGTGATCTTTAGGTTATGTCACTTGTGTCATTCTATCTTGAAGCTTAAATGAATCTAAAAATTGAAATATTAAAAAATTTAAAAATCTCGAAATCGAAAGATCAGAAATCAAAAAACCGGAAAATAATAACTATCTATTAACTAATCTTGGACTGACACTACTTATTTGTCAACTGGAGGTTTAAACTTTAGGTGATCTTTAGGTTATGTCACTTGTGCCATTCTATCTTGAGGCTTAAATGAATCTAAAAATTGAAATACTAAAAAATTTAAAAATCTGGAAATCGAAACATCAAAAATCAAAAACCGGAAAATAAAAAAACGAGAAATCGAACAACCTAAGATTTCAAAATCGAAAATTGAAAAATGAATAAATTGAAAAATTCCAAAACTGAAATGTCGAAAAATTGAAAAATGAAACAACGAAAATTGAAAAAACCAAAAATCTAAAGATCTAAATGTCGAAAAATTGAAAAATCGATTTAATTGAAAAATTTAAACATCAAGAAGTCGAACAATGAAAAGATCGAGAAATCCAAATAGTCTGACGAAAAACTAAAAATTGAAAAATTGACAATTTTAAAATTAAAAAAAAGATAACTCAAAAATCCAAAAGATCGAAAAATCAAAAATTCCAAAAACTGAATAATCTATAAATCGTTCAAACTAAAATTTAAAAAGTCATAAAATTAAAATATGAAAAAATTGAAGAATCAAAGAATTGAGAAAACGAGGAATCGAATCGTCAAAAAATCGAAACATTGAAAAATTGGAAAATCGAATAACAGGAAAATTGAAAAATCTGAACACCCAAACTTCAAAGTATCGAAAAATTGAAGAATCGAAATATTGAAGAGTCTCAAGACTGAGATATGGAAAAATAGTCAAATCGAAAAATCAAAAAATTCCAAAACTGGAAAAATTCAGAAACTGAAAAATTGAAAACTCGAGAAATCGAAAAGTCCAACAACCGAAAAGTTGAAAAAACGAAAATTTAAAGAGTCAAAAAACCGAAAAATCAGAATCAAAAACCTGAAAAGTCGAAGATTTGAAAAACTGAAAAATTAAAAGGTTGAGATTTTGAGAAATAGGAAAATAAAAAAGTCCAAAATTTAGAAACGCCAAAAATACAAAATTTTAAAAACATAAAACTGAAATATGTATTGAAAAATTGAGAAATTGAGAAATTAAAAAAATGAGAAATTGGAAAATAGAGAAATTGACGAATCAAAAAACTGAAATCGATAATTTGACAAATCGAGAATTAAAATCGAAAAATTCAAGAATCAAAAAAGTGAAAAATCCGAAAACTAAAACATTGAAAAATTGAAAAATCGAGTAACCGAAAAGTTGAACGAACGAAAATTTTACAAAGTCAAAAAATTGAAAAATCAGAATCAAAAACCGGAAAAGTCGAAGATTTGAGAAACTGAAAAATCAAAAGATCGAGATTTTGAGAAATAGGAAAATAAAAAAATCGAAAATTAAGGAGCGACAAAAATTGAAGATTTAAAAATATAAAAATCGAAAACTTGAAGAATCGTAAAACTGAAATATTAGAAAATTGAGAAATTGAAAAATAAAAAAAATCTAAGATATCCATAATTTGAAAAATAGACAAATTGATGTATTGAAAAATTGACGAATCAAAAAACTGAAATCGATAATAATTTGAAAAATCGAGAATTAGAAGAATTGAAAAATCCAAAATTTAAAAAATCGAAAAATTGAAAAATTGAAAAATTGAATAACAGGAAAATTGAAAAATTTTAAAGTCTAAACTTCAAAATATCGAATAAATTGAAGAATCAAAATTTTGAAAAGTTCCAGGACTGAGATATGGAAAAATGGCCAAATCGAAAAAATAGAAAAATCAAAAAAATCCAAAATTGGAACATCAAAAAATTTAGAAATTGAAAAACTGAAAACTTGAGAAGTCGAAAAGTCGAACAGGCTAAAAATTGAAAAAACGAAAATTTAAAAAGTCAATAAACTGAAAAATCCGAATCAAAAATCTGAAAACTAGAAGATTTGAAAAACTTAAAAATCAATAGGTCGAAATTTTGAGAAATAGGAAAATAAAAAAATCGAAAATTTAGAAACGCCAAAAATTGAAAATTTTAAAAATATAAAACTGAAATATTGGAAATTTGAGTAATCGAGAAATAAATAAAATGAAATATCAATAATTTGGAAAATAGAGAAGTTGACGAATCAAAAAACTGAAATCGATAATTTGAAAAATCGAGAATTAGGAGAATTGAAAAATCGAAAATTTGAAAAATCAAAAAAGTGAAAAATCGGAAAACTGAAACATCGAGAAATTGAAAACTCGAACAATCGAAAAGTTGAAAAAACGAAAATTTAAAAAGTCAAAAAATTGAAAAATCAAAATCAAAAACCTGAAAGTCGAAGATTTGAAAAATTTTAAAATCAACAGGTCGAGATTTTGAGAAATAATAAAATAAAAAGTTGAAAATGTAGAACCCCCAAAAATTTAAAATTTTTAAAATATAACTATAGAAAAATTGGAGAATCGTAAAACTTAAATATTGGAAAATCGAGAAATCGAGAAATAAAAAAATGAGATATCAATAATTTGACAAATAGAAAAACTGATGAATTGAGAAATTGTCGAATCAAAAAACCAAAATCGATAATTCGAAAAATTGAAAATTAGAAGAAATGAAAAATCGAAAAAATGAAGAATCAAAAAAAGTGAAAAATCGGAAAACCAAAAATCGACAAATTGAGAAACCGAAAAATTGAAAACTTGAGAAATCGAAAAGTCGAACAACCGAAAACTTGAAGAAACGAAAATTTAAAAAGTCAAAAAATTGAAAAATAAGAATCAAAATCTTGAAAAGTCGAACATTTGAAAAACTGAAAAATCAAAAGGTCGAGATTTTGAGAAAGCGGAAAATCAAAAAATTGAAAATTCAGAAACGGAAAAAATTTAAAATTTTAGAATCGTAAAACTGATATATTGGAAAATTGAGAAATCGAAAAATAAAAAAATAAGATCGATAATCTGAAAAATAGAGAAATTAATGAATTAAGAAATTGACGAATCAAAAAACCGAAATCGATAATTTGAAAAATCGAAAATTAGAAGAACTGAAAAATTGAAAAATTGAAGAATCAAAAAAGTGAAAAATCCGAAAACTAAAACATCGAAAAGTTGAGAAACCGAAAAATTGAAATTCGAGAAATCGAAAAGTCGAACAACCGAAAAGTTGAAAAAAAAAACGAAAATTTAAGTTAAAAAATTGAAAAATAAGAATCAAAATCTTGAAAAGTCGAAAATTTGAAAACCTGAAAAATCAGAAGGTCGAGATTTTGAGAAATGGGAAAATAAAAACTGAGAATTTTAAAAACATAAAAATCGAAAAATTAAAGAATCGTAAAACTGAAATATTGGAATACTGAGAAATCGAAAAATAAAAAAATGCTATATCGATAATCTGAAAAATTGAGAAATTGTTGAATTGAGAAATTGACGAATCAAAAAACCGAAATCGATAATTTGAAAAATCGAGAATTAGAAGAATTAAAAAATCGAAAAATTGAAGAATCAAGAAAGTGAAAAATCCGAAAACTAAAACATCGAAAAATTGAGAAACAAAAAAATTGAAAACTCGAGAAATCGAAAAGTCGAACAAGCGAAAAGTTGAAAAAAAAACTAAAATTTAAGTCAAAAAATTGAAAAATAAGAATCAAAATCTTGAAAAGTCGAAAATTTGAAAAACTGAAAAATCAAAAGGTCGAGATTTTGAGAAATGGGAAAATAAAAACTGAGAATTTTAAAAACATAAAAAACGAAAAATTAAAGAATCGTAAAACTGAAATATTGGAATACTGAGAAATCGAAAAATAAAAAAATAAGATCGATAATCTGAAAAATAGAGAAATTAATGAATTAAGAAATTGACGAATCAAAAAACCGAAATCGATAATTTGAAAAATCGAAAATTAGAAGAACTGAAAAATTGAAAAATTGAAGAATCAAGAAAGTGAAAAATCCGAAAACTAAAACATCGAAAAGTTGAGAAACCGAAAAATTGAAATTCGAGAAATCGAAAAGTCGAACAACCGAAAAGTTGAAAAAAAAAAACGAAAATTTAAGTCAAAAATTGAAAAATAAGAATTAAAATCTTGAAAAGTCGAACATTTGAAAAACTGAAAAATCAAAAGGTCGAGATTTTGAGAAAGCGGAAAATCAAAAAATTGAAAATTCAGAAACGGAAAAAATTGAAAATTTTAGAATCGTAAAACTGATATATTGGAAAATTGAGAAATCGAAAAATAAAAAAATAAGATATCGATAATCTGAAAAATAAAGAAATTAATGAATTAAGAAATTGACGAATCGAAAAACCGAAATCCATAATTTGAAAAATCGAAAATTAGAAGAACTGAAAAATTGAAAAATTGAAGAATCAAAAAAGTTAAAAAACCGAAAACTAAAGCATCGAATTGAGAAACCGGAAAATTGAAAACTCGAGAAATCGAAAAGTCGAACAACCGAAAAGTTGAAAAAAAAAAAACTAAAATTTAAGTCAAAAAATTGAAAAATAAAAATGAAAATCTTGAAAAGTTGAAAATTTGAAAAACTGAAAAATCAAAAGGTCGAGATTTTGAGAAATAGGAAAATCAAAAATCGAAAATTAAAAAACGGAAAAAATTGAAAATTTTAAAAATATAAAAATTAGAAAATTTTAGAATCGTAGAACTGATTATATTGGAAAATTGAGAAATCGAACAATAAAGAAAAATGAGATATGGATAATTTGAAAAATAGAGCAATTGATGAATTGAGAAATTGACGAATCAAAAAACTGAAGTGGATATTTGAAAAATCGAAAATTAGAAGAATTGAAAAATCGAAAAATTGAAGAATCAAAAAGTGAAAATTCTGAAAACTAAAATATCGAAAAACTGAGAAACCGAAAAATTGAAATTCGAGAAATCGGAAAGTCGAACAAGCGAAAAGTTGAAAAAACGGAAATTTAAAAAGTCAAAAAACTGAAAAATCAGAATCAAAAACCTGAAAAGTCGAAGATTTGACAAACTGAAAAATCAAAAGGTCGAGATTTTGAGAAATAGGGAAATAAAAAAGTTGAAACTGTAGAAACGCCAAAAACTGAAAATTTTAAAAATATAAAAATCGAAAAATTGAAGAATTGTAAAACTGAAATATTGGAAAATTTAGAAATCGAGGAATAAAAAAAATGATGTATCAATAAATTGAAAAATCGAAAAATTGAAGAATCAAAAAAGTGAAAAATCCGAAAACTAAAAAATTGAAAACTCAAGGAATTGAAAAATTAAAAATTGAAAAATTGGCAGTTTTAAAATAAAAAAAATCTATAAATCGAAATATCAAAAGAATGAAGAATCAAAAATACAAAAATTAAAAAAATTGAATAACAGAAAAATCGCATGTCTGAAAAATCAAAAATTCTAAAATTTTAAAAATCGAATAATTGAAGAATCAAAAAATGGTAAACAGGAATCGAATCATCAAAAAATCGAAACATTGAGAAATTGAGAAATCGAAAAATTTAAAATTCCAAAACTGAAATACCGAAAAATTGACAAATCGAAAAATCTAAAATCGAGAGGTCAAAAAATCGAAAGATCCAAAATTCGAAAGAGCAAAAAAATGAAAAACCTAAAATTAAAAAGTTCGAAAAGTTGCAAAATAAAAAAATCGAATTACAGAAAAATCGAAAAATCGAAAAATCTAAACAAAGTATCGGAAAACTAAAATATGGAACAAATTGAAAAATTGAAAGATTCAAAAGTACCAAGACTGAAATATCGAAAAATACCTAAATTGAAAATAAATAATGTTGTAATAATTTTAAAAATTCTCTTTTTGTTAATGTTTTTTTTTCTATATTTTTAGTTTTGGAATTGTTTGCCTACAAAACCAAAAAGAATTTTTTTTTGGGTTTTTGAAAATATGTTTAATTTTGCTATAATGGTGTTGTAATAAATGAAATATTCATTAATAAAATGAATATAATATAACTTATAATAATAATAATAATAATATTAATGTTTATTAGTACCTATAACAAAAGTCGTTGTACAAGTCACAAATTCAATACAAGGCACATTACATACATATGGATTTCTATAAGTTTAAAATCAAGTCATAACATTGGATGGGGGCACAATTACTGAGGTAACACTGAGGAATTCATAATAATTGTAAAATGCATTTTTGATGAGATAATCTGATATTTGTCTCTTAAATTGCTTTATACCAAGATTTTGAGTACTTTCTGATAATTTATTGTAAAATTTGACAGAGTAATAATTGAATGACTGGTTTCTTTTTAACCTTACAAAATTTGGAAGAAGTGCAGCGTTGTGAAGTGTATTATACGAGTGAATATCTTTGTGTCTCATATGATTATTGATGTTAAGTTTAAGATGTAGCAGTGAATTTAATATATATATTGACGGTATAGGGTTAATATTCTTAAGGATGTAAAATATGAGCGGCAATCATTCCACTGATGGTTGGATAGATATCCGGATTTTTACCAGATTAATCTAGGATAAATTACGGAAAAATTCCAGATTTTTAACCGGATAAATGTCAGGGATAGTTATCCAGCCATTAAAGCTATTTTTGAAAGTAGTCGGTTATTTAACAACAATTTCTGAAAATTTTCTTATCGCATTTTTTGCGGAGGTTTTTATTCTTAGACTGTTGACATTTGTGAATTTATAGAAGATTGCAGTCAAAATAAAAGATAAATGTTCGTTGATTTATAAATGATTTGTCAACGTTTTAAAAATAAATTTGAACCCTATCTTAGTTACCTAAGCGCCGCCTCTGGCTGCTCCTCAAGTGACATCCAGCGCCCCCTATCACATTTTTGCAACGACTTAAATGCGATAAACAAAGTCTAACCTCACTTTTAGTGTAACTCATAATCACCCACTAATAAATAAAAACGTCTTGATAATTCCCACTCAAGCGCCACAATGGCATCAGTGGACGTCGTAATCGAAGAAAAAAAGGACGACGCCGTCGACCGACAAAAAGTAAGCCCACCTAACCTCAAACTCCACCTCACACTCTCTTTGCAGATTTGCCCATTTCTCCTGCGCGTTTTCGTCTCCTCGAACGGCTACCACTTCAAACCCACGGACTACAACAAAGGCAACACCCCACAGAACGAACTCCAAATATACACCTGGAAAGACGCCACTTTGCACGAACTGACCCAACTAGTCAAAGAAGTGAACCCAGAAGCGCGCCGAAAAGGTACAAAGTTCAACTTTTCTCTAGTTTTCCCGGACATGAGGGTGCCCATCTACCGAATGCGGGAGATTGGGAGCACGACCACCGGAATCAAGGGCCCTGACGACCTGAAAACGCTGAGTCAGTCGCGGTTTTCCATCGGGGATTTCATGGACATCGCGATCACCCCGGCGGACTCGTGGGGGTCAGGCGGGAGGAAGGGGTACTCCCAAAACTACAACAACCACCGACAGAGGCCCTACTGATTTTATGAACCGTTCTTAATTTAAGCCAGAAATAAACACAGATTTTGTATTAATTAATTTATTTGTATGGCATTATAATTACAATACGACTAATACCTAACCCTAGAATTGCCCCCCGGGCGGGGGCCGGAACTGCGGCGGCTTTCTCGGCTGCAGTTGCACCTGGGGCCGCTCGGGTAGCAATTGTTCCTCTTCTTCCGGCTCGTCACACTTGTTCCCAGTTTCGTACGAGTACTGTCTGCGCACCCCGTCGGGGTCCACGTAGCCGTACTTCCCGCGGGTGATGCAGTCCGTTCCCAACGTTTCTTCCTTGAAGGTGCCGTCTTCATTCTCGAAGCCCCAGGTGATGCTGCCGTCGGGGTTGTCGGTTCTGTATTTTCGCAGAATCTGGACTGGGGGCTTGCGGGTGCGTCCAGGGCGGCCGTTGTGGCCGTCTTCGTCTAGGTACTGCGAGGGCTGGCGGGCTGGGTGGCTCCTGGTGGGCTGGCGGACGGGCTGGGGGGCCTGGATGGGAATTTGTTGACGAACCTGTGAAAAAATGTCGACCGGTTTATAAAAAAAACAGGTTTGTGGCTATTTTTAGTGTTATTGTGTTATAACGTTCACTTTCTTTTCGTGGTGGCGTAAATTTGTTATTATAATTTATTTTGTTTGGAATTTTAATGTGAAAGCGAGTTGGTGTGGTTTTATTCATTGCCTTCACGGTGCAGTGAATGAGTCGGTTTTTTCAATTTGTTTTGTTGTGTTTTTTGGGATAAAAACGATTTAGAGAGGTGAAGAAAAGGAGAAAATGTGTTTGGAATGTTGCAAATTTATTATTGTTTACTAAGATGTAAACCATAAAACCAAAATAGGTTTAAATGTTTTAGACTTAACATTTTTCTTGTTACGTAAGTAAATTAAAAAAGTTGCATAAAAGTATTAAGGAAATTACATTTTAAATAAAATACAGTCGTCGTGTTATGTATGCAAATTGTTCATTTTTTATTTATAATAATATCCCAAAAATCCAGCCCAAGGTTGTCTAGAGGAGAGGAGAGTGGGTCGGATCGCATACTCGTAAAACGAGACCAAACAACTGATTTTTGTGTCATATAGATTAAAATTGTTTTCTTTTTGTTAAAAACTGCATTCTTTTGACATTTCAGCTTCCAAACTTGAAAATTTGATTAAATTTCGCAATTACCCGCTGTCCAAATCGTCTTCACTCTCCCCTAAACCGGTTATGCGCTTGCTAATCTAGTTCGAATTTTAAATTAACACTGCAACAATTTCTTTATGTTTATGGAAGTTGTTGATATTGTACATCGATCAAGGATGCCAAAAAAATTAGAGCATTAAACAAGTTTGTGGCGTTCTTGTACAATTAATTATGATTTTAATTAGAGAAATAACATTTCATAGTTGTTTAGTCAGCGATTATTTAAAGATTTTCTTATGAAGTTTTTAATGGATTTATTATACAACTGAGGTAATTTCGACAATGACGGCGACTTTTTAAATGATGCAAATCGTCAACACAACGAGCTTCGCCAATAAGGTGGGCGCCAAGATTTATTCATCCCACTAAGAAAACTGATGCTTTGTTCTTTAATGATATGTTTTTATTTTCTCAGCACTGATTATGCAGTCGACCTCAAAAAATTAATGTGCGATTTGTGTCTCGATTGTCACAGTTTATGTAATTTCTCGAAACACACCTATTTAATTTTAATGAGCGTTACGTCGTGTAGGTATATATGAAAATTAATGTATGTATCCCCACCAACAAGGTGGTGACGTCATTTCAAGAAGTTATTTAATAAGGCGATTATAGTCGAGACGAATTTAATTTTAATGTTTTAAGAGTAAATAAGTGTTTAAAGTTTGGCTTAATTTTTGGACGACTTGTTCTGGATGACATTCGAGAAATCAAAATTCAAACAATTTAAAAAAATCCGAAAAGTCGAATAAAATCGGCGTGGGTTACACTCAACAATTTATTTCTTAGTAAGTACACGACTAATTACAGAGTGATTATGTACAAAATAATTCCTGCTCAACTTGACTGGGTTTTTTCGACACTCGTTGGAGTCGGCTCGACTGAATCATAATTATTCCCGCATTATTTAAACGCATGCTTTCCTTCTAGAGGTTTCGTGATCGAGGTCTTTCTGGAATTCATACGACTTCCACTTCCAGGCTTTCCAGGCCACCGCACGATGAGTCATCATCGCCGTATCTACTAGAACCCATAGGCGCCGTACCGGGGCGGCGTATGGGTTTCTTTCGTAACAATATCGAAAAATTAAAAATCCAGAAATTCCCAAAATGGAAATGGTGAAAAATGGAGAAATTAGAAAGTTGAATAATTGAAGAGTAGAAAAATTTAAAAAAATGGAAAAGCCTAGATGTCAAGAAATCGGAAATTCGAAAAAGCTTAACATCTTTAATAAAAAATTTAAAGGAAATCGAAACATTAAAAAACCGTAAAATGGAAAATTTGAAATATGAGAAGATCGGGAAATTGAATCATTGAAATAGTCCAAATCACAAATTAAAAATAGAAAAACTGATAAATTAAAAAACCCATAAATCCAAAAATCAAAAAATTTAAAAATTTGGAAATTAAACAATCGCAAAATCGAAATATCGTATTCACGGGAAATTGAAAAATCGAAACATCAAAAAATTAAAAAATTTAAAATCAAAAAATCCAGAATGGAAAAATCGAAAGTTGAAAATTTATAAATTCCGAAAAATTGAAAAATAGAAAAATCGAATGGGAAAAACGAAAAATATAGAATTTAAAAATCGAAACTTTAAAAAATCCAAAAATTGAAGAATAAAGAAACTGAAAAATTGAAGAATAGAAACATCAAAAAATCACAAAAATTGAGAAATCGAGAAATCGAAAAGTTGAAGAATTGAAAAATTGAAGAATCGAAATATGCATTAGAAATCCTAAAATTGAAACATCGAAAATTTGATTAATCCAAAAATCGAAAAATTAGGAAATCCAAAAATTGAATGAAACATCAAAAAATCGTAAAATCAAAATGTGAAAAATCGAAAAATTTACAAATTAAAAAGTCCAGTAATCGGGAAATGGAAAATCAAAAAATCGAAAAATCAAATATTGAAACATTGAATATTAAGAAAATCAAAAAATCCAAAAAATATAAAAAACGAAAAACTGAAGAACCGAAATAATAATGTAAAATCTCAAAACTGAAATATCGAAAATTTGATAAATCCAAAAATTGAATAAATGGAAAAATTGTAAAATTTAGAAATTGGAAAATCTGAAATTTAAAATATCGGAAAATTGAAGAATCAAAACATTGAAAAATAGAAAATTCCAAGAACTGAAAAATGGAAAAAACGAAAATTCTAAAATTTAAAAACTTCGAAAAATTGAAGAATCAAAAATCTAAAAATTAAGGAATCGAAATATGTATCAACAAATTGAAAAATTGAGAAATCGAAACATCAAAAAATTGAAAAATTTAAAATCAAAAATCCAGTAATTGAAAAATGGAAAGTTGAAATTTTACAAATTTCGAAAAATTGAAAAATAGAAATTTCCAAAAATTGAAGAATAAAAAAATCGCAAAAATTCAGAAATCGAGAAATCGAAAAGTTGAAGAATTGAAAAATCGAAGAATCGAAATATGTATTGAAAATCCTAAAATTGAAATATCGAAAAATTGTTTAATCCAAAAATCGAAGAACTGGGAAATCCCAAAACTTATGAAACATCAAAAAACCGTAAAATCGAAAATTTGAAGAACCGAAAAACTGAAAAATAAAAAAAAAACGAGAAATCGAAATATCTAAAATTTGAAAATTTGAGATTGAAAATTAAAAAACTTAAGGAATTGAAAATTAGAAAGTATGTAGATAAACTGAAATGCCAGAAAATCATCGAACAATTGAAAAATTCAAAAATCGAAAAGCCAGAAATCAAAAAAATCGAAAGATCGAAAAATCGAGAAATTGAAATAGCCCGAATCAAAAATTGAAAATTGAAAAATTGCGAAATTGAAAAAACCTACAAATCCAAAAATCGAAAAATTGAAAAGTTTGGAAATTAAACAATCGAAAAATTGACACATCGTAATAACGAGAAATTGAAAAGTCGAGAAATCGATGCATCGAAAAATTGTAAAATTTAAAATCAAAAGATCTAAAATTAAATTTATAAAATCCGAGAAATTGAAAAATTGAATGGGAAAAACGAAAAATGTAGAATTTAAAAACCGAAAAATTAAAATTTCCAAAAATTGAAGAATAAAAAAACTGAAAAATTGAGGAATAGAAATGTCAAAAAATCGCAAAAATTGAGAAATCGAAAAATCGAAAATATGAAGAATTCAACTAGGTATGTATTGAAAATCCTAAAATTGAAATATCGAAGAACTGATTAATCGAAAAATCGGAAAACTGGGAAATCCTAAAACTGAATAAAAAACCGTGAAATCAAAAGGTGAAAAATTGAAAAATTTACAAATCGAAAAGTCGAGAAATCAGGAAATGAGAAAATCAAAAAAGCGAATAACCAAATATTTTATATATCGAAAAATTGAAAAACTAGAAAATTTAACACCGAAAAGTCGAAAAATGGAAACATCAAATATTAAGAAATTCGAAAAATCAAAATAAAAAGAAATAGAAAAATCGAAAAATTGAAGAAATCGGAAAATTGTAAAATCGAGAAATTGGAGAAACTGAAATTTAAAACATCGGAAAATTGAAGAATCAAAAAATTGAAAAATAGAAAATTCGAAGAACTGAAAAATGGAAAAAACGAAAAATTTAAAATTCAAAAAAAATCGCAAAATTGAGAAATCAAAAACCTAAAAAATTGAGGAATCGAAATATCATAAAATCGCAAAATTGAGAAATCGAAAAATTGAAAGGTTGAAGAATCGAAAAGTTAGTTAATCGAAAAATTGGGAAATCCCAAAACTGGAACATCGAAAAATTGTGAAAGCAACAAGGTGAAAAATCAAAAATTTACAAAAATCAAAACTGATAAATCAAAAACATGAAAAATCGAAGAATCGAAGGATTGAAAAGTTGAAAAATCAAAAAAACTAAATATCGAACATCGAAAAGTCGAGAAATCGAGAAATGGGAAAATCAAAAAATCGAAAAATCAAATATTTTATATAACGAAAAATTGAAAACCAAAAAATCTAGTACCGAGAAGTCAAAAATTGAAACATCAAAAATTAAGAAATTCAAAAATCGAAAAAATAGAAAAATCGAAGAACTGAAAAAGTGAGAAAACGAAAAACTGAAGAACAGAAAAATCGAAAAGTTGAAGAACCGAAATATTGTAAAATTCCAAAACTAAAATATCTAAAATTTGATATAATCGAAAAATTGTAAAATCGTCAAATCAAAAAATTGTAAAAAAAATCGAAGAACTGAAAAATGGAGAAAAAGGATAAAAAAACTGAAAAATTGAGGAATCGAAACATAAAAAAAATGGCAAAACTGACAAATCAAAACATCGAAAAATCGAAAATTTAGAAAAGCCAAAAATTGAAAATTTCAAAAATATAAAAATGGAAAAATTGCAGAATCGAAAAATTGTAAGAATCGTAAAATTGAGATATTGAAAAATTGAGAAATCGCACGATAAAAAAAATGAGAAATCGGTAATTTGAAAAAGCCAGAAATTGATAAATTGAAAAATCGAAAAATTGAAGAATCAAGTAGCTGAAATTGATAATATTGGAATATCGAGATATCGAAAAATAAAAAAATGAGATATTGATAATTCGAAAAATCGAGAAATTGATGAATTGATAAATCGAACAACTGAAGACCTAAAAAAGGGAAAAATCCGAAAACTGAAATATCGAAAAATTGAGAAACAGAAAAATTGAAAACTCAAAAAATCCAAAAGTCGAAAAATCGAAAAGTTGAAAAAATGGTAATTTAAAAAATCAAAAAAATTGGGGAATAAAAATCAAAAACTTGAAAAATCGGAAAATTTAAAAATAGAAACATCAAAAAAATTAAGAAATCGGAAAGTTGAAAAATCGGAAACGTAGAAACGTCAAAATTCGAAAATTTGAAAAATATGAAACTCGAAAAATTGACGACTCGAAAAATTGAGAAAACTGAAATATGTATTGAAAATCGAGAAATCGAAAAGTTGAAAAATCAAAAAATTGATTAATTGATAAATCGAGAATTCGAAAGATCGACAAATCGAAAACGTAGAAACGCCAAAATTAGAAAATCTGAAAAGTATGAAAATCGAAAAATTGAAAAATCAAAAAATTGAAAAAATTAAAATATTGAAAATCGAGAAAACGAAAAATAAAAAAACTCAGAAATCGATAATTCGAAAAAGCGAGAAATTGATGAATTAAAAAACTGAAATGGACAATTTGGACAACTGAGAAATAGAAAAGTTGAAAGAGCGAAAAATTGAAGAACCAAAAAAATCAAAATCCGAAAAGTGAAATATCGAAAATTTGAGAAACCGAAAAATTGAAAGCTCAAGAAATCTAAAAGTCGAGAAGTCGTAAAGTTGAAAGAAAAATCGGAATATCGAAAAATCGAGAAATTGAAAAGTTGAAGAATCGAAAACGCAGAAACGCCAAAATTTGAAAATTTGTAAAATATGAAAAATCGAAAAATTGAAGAATCGTAAATTGAAGAATTGAAAAACTGAAGAATCGAGAAATTGAATGAAAAAATTGAAATATTGAAAATCGAGAATTCGAAAAGTTGAAAAATCAAAAAATTGAACAATCGAAAAATTGAAAAATCGAAAAAGTGAAGAATAAAAAAATGGAAAAAACCGAAATATTAAAAATCGAGAATATGAAAAATAAAAAAATTGAGAAATTCATAATTTGAAAAATCGAGAAATTGATGAATTGAAAAATTGAGAACCTGAAGAATGAAAAAACTGAAATCAATAGACAGACGGAAACGAGAGACCTTTTTTTTCGTATTCTGGAGGCCATGAAACGTCCAGAAAACATGCAAGTGCCAGTCGCCTGACGGACTCCATTACAATATTTCCGTATGACACTCGAGAAGTAAAAAGGTTAAGTGTATCAAGTTTAGTATAAGTGAATAATAAAAAAAAGGGAAAGGTCAGCGACGCTATTAAGTTCAAGTTGCGTATCGCTTCTATTGTGTTTAATTTATTGAGTGACACTGACCTAAGACAGGCATCAATTTTTCCTCCCTAGGGACACAAATTTAATTTATTAATTCGGCTGTGCCCGCCATTTTGAGATACTTTTCATTACACGACCTTCATGCCATCAGCTATATTTTTTGTTTATAATTAAAAGCAAACAAAGCCCGTTGTGTATGTATTAATTTTTTGCGACCGAATTAATATGCAAAAAACGAACACCAAAAGCGATATTTTGGGTGGAAAATACATTTTTGTACAACAGACTGCGATTTTTGTAACCATTATTTTTTGTGTTAGGTATTGAAAAAATTAATTTGGAAGACGATTTTTTACAGTATTTCGGTCCGAATTCGTCCCGAGTTTTAAAGTCACCGAGCTTTTGAACATTCAGACCTAAGCTTTATGTCGTTGGTAACAATAGTTCCTTTGAGACTATAAACTATTGAGCGATTTTTCTCAATGTGGAGTCGTTTTAAGAACCACAACTCGATTTAAGTGCCACCAACATGAGATATTATATTATTGTGAAGATTTTATTGTACGTTGTTAAAACGATTTGATTAAAAGATCTCGACCGTGTAAGAAAGACGGCTTTAATAATAAATTTAAGCTTTAATTTTAATAATTTATTCTTTTTTGAAGCTGAAAATTTTAATTGAAGAAATATCACGCTGTGTCCAAATTCCTTCATATTTATTTCTTAGCTTGTGAAACAGATTTTTTAATTTGCGTCATTCGTACAGTTCCGGTTCTAAAATAATGAATCCGACACCTTATTAGTCATTACCTGGGCGTGCCTCACAGGCTGCGGCTGCCTCAGCGGCGGCCCCTCCTCCCTGGGTTCCTGCCTCAGTAGCGGTCTCGGCACGTTCTCCCTGGGCTCCTGTCTCAGCGGCGGCGTGGGTCTGGGGGCGGGCGCGCTGTCCCTGATGCTCTCCCTCAGGACCGGGATGGGGCGCTCAGGCCGGAAGTGCACCGGACGCTGGTTGTCCTCCTCCGGCCCGGAGGCCTGCCTGACTGCCGACTGAAGCGCTGAAATGCCCAGTTTAGTAACCTCGTCGTCGAAGTGGCCCGGCGAGGGCGTGGAGGGACCTTCTTCGGGCTCCTCCACAACGGGCCGGATGGGCGCGGGGGCGGCGTTGATCGGCGGCGGCGGCCGACGCAGACGCAAGGGCGGTGGCGAGTCGCCGTTGACTCGATTGTTGCGGAAGGGGGCCGGGCGGGCCTGGCCCACGAGCACGGCGCCGGGGATGTTGAGTCGGGGGGGCAGCTGGGCGGCGGCGTGGACGGCTAGCTGGAAAAAGTCAATTTTTACTTTCTGAGCTTCATCTCCAAATTTTACAATAGTAAATTTGTTTTTATTTTTAGAAAATAAGATACTCCTGTATTTGTGATGTATGAATCCGTGTTGAGTTTTCACCCTACACATCCAGATTTTTGGGAAAAATGAAAATTGTGTTACACCATTTTTCAATTTAATTTTGATATTGCAGAAACGAATGCTCTGAAATGTTGTAAACGTTTTAAGGTTATCCTAATCATAGTAAATCGTTAATCAAAATTGATTCGTTTATTCTCTTCCAAAAAATTGATGACGTCAGCTCAAAATTTTGCCGAATAAATCCTTTTTGAAGTATGCAAAAAAATATGACTCTATATTTGTAGTTTATCAGTGATTCAAAAAATTTAATGTATGTATTATACATAAAAAAATAAAATTCACAAAAACAAACCTTATAATTTTTCGAAAAATCTGGATTTATGTATATATTACAATTTTTTGTTGTTTAATTTTTGTTTAATTTTTCAATTTTCAATACCTCGGCTTCCAAATTTTTCAATTTTTCATTTTTCGATTTTTCAGAATCTCAAATTTTTAATTTTAACTTTCTCGATTTTATATCACAGTTTTTCGATTTTTTATTTCTTTTATTTTTTCAATTTTGCAATTTTTTCTGGTTTTTCGATTTTTTTAATTTTGAATATTTCGATTTTACAATATTTCGTTTTTTCGATTTTTAAGTTTCTCAATTTTCAATTTTCCGATTTTTCAATTGTCGTTTCTTTAACAGTTCAAGTTCTTGATTTCCTAGTTTGTATACGTTTCCACGTTTTCCTATATGTATACTTTTTGTTTTTTTTTTATTTTTGATGTTTCAATTTTACAATTTGTAATTTTTCCATTTTTTTGATTGGAAAAGTTGAAATATAGAAATTCTGAAAAATCGGAAAGTTAAAATATCGAAAAATCTAAAAATCGAAAAGTTAAAAATTGAAAAACCAAAATAAACGGAAAAAATTGAAAAATCGAAAAACTAAAATAACGAAAAATTGCAAAATAGAAAAAGTATCAAATCGAAGAATTAAAGAAATGAAATATTGAAACATTGAACAACTAAACATCCAGAAACTTATTTTAAAAATCGAAAAAAATAATAATTAATAAAACATTGGAAATTAGAAAAAAACGAATCCAAACGAAAAATCCTCTAAATTTTGGTTGGAGGATTTTGGTATTTTGAGGACATGAGGATTTTAAAGATTTGAAAATTCGAGGATTTTAGAATTTTGACGATGTAAGGATTTTGGTGTTTTGAGGATTTGAGCATTTTGGTGTTTTGAGGATTTTGGTGTTTTCAGGCTTTTGATCTTTTGAGGATTTGAAGATTCTGAGGTTTTGAGAATTTGAGGATTCTGAGGATTTGAGTATTTTGAGAATTTGGAGATTTTGGTGTTTTGGGGATTTGAGGATTTTAAAGTTTTGAGGATTTGAGCATTTTGGTGTTTTAAGGATTTTGGTGTTTTCAGGCTTTTGATCTTTTGAGGATTCTGAGGCTTTGCGAATTTGAGGATTCTGAGGATTTGAGTATTTTGAGGATTTGAAGATTTTGGTGTTTTGGGGATTTGAGGATTTTAATGTTTTGAGGATTTGAGGATTTTGGTGTTTTGAGGATTTCAGAATTTTTGAGTTTTAGGTATTTGAGGATTTTGTTGTTTTGAGGATTTGAGGATTAGAGAATCTGAGGATTTTAGTGTTTTGGGGATTTGGGGATTTTGTTGTTTTTTGGATTTGAGAATTTTGCAATTTTTTGGATTTGAGGATTGTAAAATCGAAAAATTATAGAATCGTCAAAATTAAAAAAGTTAAAAATTGAAAAACCAAAACATCGGAAAAAATTGAAAACTCGAAAAACTGAAAAAACGAAAAACTGCAAAATAGCAAAAGCGTCTAATCGAAAAACTACAAATCGGAGAACCGAAGAAACGAAATATCGAAACATTGAACAACTTAGATTAAAAAATCGAGAAACTTAAATTAAAAATCGAAAAAAATAATGAATCAAAAAATTGAAAATTAGAAAAACGAATCTAAACGAAAAATCCTCTAAATTTTGGTAGGAAGATTTTGGTATTTTGAGGATATGGGGATTTTAAGGATTTGAAGATTTGAGAATTTTAGTGTTTTGGATTTTAGTGTTTTGAGCATTTGAGAATTTAAGTAGTTGTTTTGAGGATTTAGGGATTATGATGTTTTAAAGATTCGAGGATTTTGGTATTTTGAGTATTTGAGGATTTTGTTGTTTTGAGGATTTGAGGATTTTGGTGTTTTGAGGATTTCAGAATTTTTGAGTTTTAGGTATTTGAGGATTTTGTTGTTTTGAGGATTTGAGGATTAGAGAATCTGAGGATTTTAGTGTTTTGGGGATTTGGGGATTTTGTTGTTTTTTGGATTTGAGAATTTTGCAATTTTTTGGATTTGAGGATTGTAAAATCGAAAAATTATAGAATCGTCAAAATTAAAAAAGTTAAAAATTGAAAAACCAAAACATCGGAAAAAATTGAAAACTCGAAAAACTGAAAAAACGAAAAACTGCAAAATAGCAAAAGCGTCTAATCGAAAAACTACAAATCGGAGAACCGAAGAAACGAAATATCGTAACATTGAACAACTTAGATTAAAAAATCGAGAAACTTAAATTAAAAATCGAAAAAAATAATGAATCAAAAAATTGAAAATTAGAAAAACGAATCTAAACGAAAAATCCTCTAAATTTTGGTAGGAAGATTTTGGTATTTTGAGGATATGGGGATTTTAAGGATTTGAAGATTTGAGAATTTTAGTGTTTTGGATTTTAGTGTTTTGAGCATTTGAGAATTTAAGTAGTTGTTTTGAGGATTTAGGGATTATGATGTTTTAAAGATTCGAGGATTTTGGTATTTTGAGTATTTGAGGATTTTGTTGTTTTGAGAATTTTGATGTTTTGCGGATTTGATGATTCTGAGGATTTGAGAATTTGAGTATTTTGGTGTTTTGAGGATTTAAAGATTTTGGTGTTTTGAGGATTTGAGAATTTTGGTGTTTTGAGGACTTGAGGATTTTGGTATTTTAGGTATTCGAGAATTTTGGTGTTGTGAGGATTTTGATGTTTTGGATTTGAAAATTTTGCTGTTTTTTTGGGTTTGAGGAGTGTAAAATCGAAAAATTATACATTCGTCAAAATTGCAAAGTCGAAAAACTGTAATATATCGAGAAATTGAAAAGTTAAGAAACACAAAAGTTAAAAATCGAAAAACCAAAAAATCGGAAAAAATTGAAAACTCGAAATACTGAAAAAACGAAAAATTGCAAAATAGAAAAAGTGTCAAATCGAAAAATTATAAATCAAAGAACTGAGGTAACGACATATGGAAACATTGAAAAACTAAAAATCGAGAAACTTAACTTAAAAACCGAAAAAATAATGAATAAAAAAATTGGAAATTTTGAAAAAACGGATCCAAACGAAAAATCCAGATTTTGTTTGGAGGATTTTGGTTTTTTGAGGATTTGAAGATTTTGCTGTTTTGAGGATTTGAGGATTTTCGTGTTTTGAGGATTTTCATGTTTTGAGGATTTGAGGATTCGAGAATTTGAAGATTTTGCTGTTTTGAGGTTTTGAGGATTTTCGTGTTTTTTGGATTTGAGGATTTTGCGGTTTTTTGGAGTTGAGAATTGTAAAATCGAAAAATTATAGAATCGTCAAAATTGTAAAGTCGAAAAACTGTAATATATCAAGAAATTGAAAAATTTAAAAATACAAAAGTTAAAAATCGAAAACCAAAAAATCGGAAAAAACTGAAAACTCAAAAAACTGATTAAAAAATTGCAAAATATAAAAAGTCTCAAATCAAAAAATTACAAATCGATGAACTGCAGTAACTAAATATCGAAACATTGAAAAACAAAAAATCGAAAAAATAATGAATAAAAAAATTGGAAATTAGAAAAAGCGAATCCAAACAAAAAATCCTCTAAATTTGGTTCAAGGATTTTGGTATTTTCAAGATATGAGAATTTTAAGGATTTGAAGATATGAGGATTTTAGTGTTTTGAGCATTTGAGTATTTAGTTGTTTTGAGGATGAGGATTTTGATGTTTTCAGGATTTGAAGATTTTGGTGTTTTGAGAATTAGTGTGGTGAAGAACCGAAGAAACGAAATATCGAAACATTGAAAAACTAAAAATCGAGAAACTTAACTTACAAATCGAAAAAAAAATTAATCAAAAAATTGGAAACTAGAAAAACGAATCCAAACGAAAAATCCTCTAAATTTTGGTGTTTTGAGGATATGAGGAGTTTAAGGATTTGGAGATTTGAGGATTTCAGTGTTTTGAATGAACATTTGAGGATTTAATTGTTTTGAGGATGTGAAGATTTTAATGTTTTGAAAATATGAGGATTTTGGTGTTTTGAGTATTTGAGGATTTTGAGGATTTTGGTGTTTTGAGGATTTGAAGTTTTTAGTGTTTTGGGGACTTTGGGATTTTGGTGTTTTTTGGATTTGAGGATTGTAAAATCGAAAAATTATAGAATCGTCAAAATTGTAAAATCGAAAAACTGTAATCTATCGAGCAATTGAAAAATTTAAAAATAGTAAAGTCAAAAATCCAAAAAGAAAAAAATCGGAAAAATTTGCAAAAGGGAAAAAGTTGCAAATCGAAAAATTACAAATCGAAGAACTGAAGAAACGCAATATCGAAACACTGAAAAACTAAAAATCTAGAAGGTTAACTTAAAAATGAAAAAAAATGAATAAAAAAATTGGAAATTAGAAAAAACGGATTCAAACGAAAAATCCTCTAATTTTGGTTGGAAGATTTTGGTGTTTTGAGGATATGGGGATTTTAAGGATTTGAAAATTTGAGGATTTTGGTGTTTTGAGCATTTGAGGATTTTGGTGTTTTTAGGATTTGTAGGATTCTGAGGATTTGAGAATTTGAGTATTTTGGTGTTTTGAGGATTTGAAGATTTTGCTCTTTTGGGTATTTGAGGATTTTAGGATTTTGGTGATTTTTGGATTTGAGCATTTTGCTGTTTTTTGGATATGAGAATTGTAAAATCGAAAAATTACAGAATCGTCAAAATTGTAAAGCCGAAAACTGTAATATATCGAGAAATTGAAAAATATAAAAATAGAAAAGTTAAAAATCGAAAAACCAAAAAATTGGAGAAAATCGAAAATTCAAAAAACTGAAAAAACGAAAAATTGCAAAATAGAAAAAGTGTCAAATCCAAAAATTACAAATTGAAGAATTGACGAAATGAAATATTGAAACATTGAACAACTAAACATCGAGAAACTTGAATTCAAAATTGAACAAAATAATGAATCAAAAAATTTGAAATTAGAAAAAACGAATTCAAACGAAAAATCCTCTAATTTTGGTTGGAGGATTTTGGTCTTTTGAGGATATGAGAATTTTAAGGATTTGAAGATATGAGGATTTTAGTGTTTTGAACATTTGACGATGTTGTTTTGAGGATGTGAGGATTTTGGTGTTTTGAGGATTTGAGGATTTTGGTGTTTTTAGGATTTGTAGGATTCTGAGGATTTGAGAATTTGAGTATTTTGGTGTTTTGAGGATTTGAAGATTTTGCTCTTTTGGGTATTTGAGGATTTTAGGATTTTGGTGATTTTTGGATTTGAGCATTTTGCTGTTTTTTGGATATGAGAATTGTAAAATCGAAAAATTACAGAATCGTCAAAATTGTAAAGCCGAAAACTGTAATATATCGAGAAATTGAAAAATATAAAAATAGAAAAGTTAAAAATCGAAAAACCAAAAAATTGGAGAAAATCGAAAATTCAAAAAACTGAAAAAACGAAAAATTGCAAAATAGAAAAAGTGTCAAATCCAAAAATTACAAATTGAAGAATTGACGAAATGAAATATTGAAACATTGAACAACTAAACATCGAGAAACTTGAATTCAAAATTGAACAAAATAATGAATCAAAAAATTTGAAATTAGAAAAAACGAATTCAAACGAAAAATCCTCTAATTTTGGTTGGAGGATTTTGGTCTTTTGAGGATATGAGAATTTTAAGGATTCGAAGATATGAGGATTTTAGTGTTTTGAACATTTGACGATGTTGTTTTGAGGATGTGAGGATTTTGGTGTTTTGAGGATTTGAGGATTTTGCTGTTTTTTGGATCTGAGAATTGTAAAATCGAAAAATTACAGAATCGTCAAAATTGTAAGTCGAAAAACTGTAATATATCCACACATTGAAAAATATAAAAATAGAAAAGTTAAAAATCGAAAAACCAAAAAATCGGAGAAAATTGAAAACTCAAAAACATAAAAAAAAACGAAAATTGCAAAATAGAAAGAGTGTGAAATCGAAAAATTACAAATCGAAGAATGAAGTAACGAAATATCGAAACATTGGAAAACTAAAAATCGAGATATTGAACTTAAAAATCGAAAACAATATTAAATAAAAAAATTGGAAATTAAAACAACGAATCCAAACGAAAAACTCCCTAAATTTTGGTTGGAGGATTTTGGCGTTTTCAGGATATGAGGATTTTAAGAATTTGAAGATTTGGCAATTTTGGTGTTTTGAGGATTTGAGAATTTTGGGTGTTTTGAGGATTTGAGGATTTTGATGTTTTGACGATTTCAGAATTTGAGTATTTTGTTGTTTTGTAGATTTTAAGATTTTGGTGTTTTGGGGATTTGAGGATTGTAAAATCGAAAAATTGTACAATCGCCAAAATTGTAAAGTTGAAACCCTGTGATATATCGAGAAGAAATTAAAAATCGAAAAATTGAAAGATTGAATAAATGAAAAAATTTTAAGATCCAATAATTGAAAAAAAGATAAATTCTAAAGTCATAAAATTCAAAAAGTGATGCTTTTTAAATTATAATGATTAGAAAAAAATAGAAAAAACGCAAATCAAAAATGGAAGAAACGAAACATTGAACACTGAAACACTGAAAAATTGAAACAAAAAAGGGAATAAAAAACCTAAACGAAAAATTGAAGAAATGATAAACTGAAAAACCAAAAATTAAAAATTAAAAACTTGTGAAATTCCAACTCGAAAAAAAAGCTGCGCCTCTGGTTTTAACTTTGTAGAAAAATCGCAATTTTTTTTTATAATTTTCAAGGAAGCGATATTCGTTAGGTTGTATTTCAGGGACGAGGAAAGTTCTGTCGAAATAAATTCGACCAATTTTTTACTTTTACTTAGGCTGAATTTAGGATAAGCATGCTAATGGTAATGGTTGCGTAAAGTGTAGACTTTAATGTATTCGTAAACTTTAGTTTTTCCTGCGGAAATTTCAGAACACGCAACTAATTAATGCGCAACGTAAGCGTGAGTGTGCGTTACCTTTGTAATAATGCTCTTATTACAAAACGAAATTTTGAGAAGGATGAAAGTGGAGCAAGTGAATTTAAATTAGTTGCATAATGAGCCGACTTGACCACGGATATTTTCAATCATATTTGAATAATTCAGTCGCATAGAAGGTGCGGAATTTTTCCCTCCGTCCGTACCAATCGCCACCAAAATTAGTAAAGTACGAGTAAAAGTAAGAGCAAGGTTGATCGCAATCTATCAAAGTCTGTTATGGCATGTATTCGGAATTCCAAGGATACCGCCTCTGGCAAAAAACTGCACTATTTCAATTACTAATAATAACTTTCAAGTCCACAATTTCCAAAGAAAACTCAAAACTCCGGCTAGTCGTAAATGGCGAGTATCCAAAGGTCATCCGATGGTACCGATTATGGTAAATGCACCAGCGACCGGCTTTTAATTTCTTGCATAAGCCTGCACTATTGCGTCAACCGGATTTTGATTTTTCTCACAGCCTTACCGCAACGAGCGCGCACAAAATCGAAGAAATCTTCATTCTGTCCACTTCAACCACTAATCATATCACAACTGGAACGTGCCCACTGGTACCAAGTATTATATATAAGCCGCACCCCACTGGGTATGCATTCTCGTCTCGTGGTCTGGCCAAGCCCATTGCAGACTCAATATCCACTTTCACACTCGAAGAAGTGCCTAATTGTGACCAGTGGCGTCGATGGGTACTGTGGAAGGGCGACGGGGTTTTATGGCGTACTGCAAGACAGGCATAAAACCGTACCGTCGAATACTTAAAAAAAGTCATTGAACAGGTTTTAAGAATGCTTATAAAACCTGAATAAAACAAATATGTTGGGAATTTGTGAAAAAAATCACTTGGACTGAGATGAGTAGAAAACCGCCCAACGTTGCTTTTCCATGTTTTGCGCAGATCAATGTTTGTTCATTGATAACGTATGATTATTAATGGAAATTTTGTGAAGGCACTTAGATTCATGAATATTTTAAAAACCGTTTGCTGCTTGGCACTGACTGTTGGCGTTTTACCATTTTGCCGGTACGATATCCAATTTTTCACTTATTCGCATTTACATGTTGTATGAAACTGAAATCGGAAACCCCTAATCTATTTTTTCTGTTCGCTTAATTACCGAGATGAAACCTACTGTGGACAAAAAGTGGCTGTAACATTACACAAATGAAGTATCATATTTAGAGGATTATTTTTTACTTCTGTTTTGGTTTCCCATATTGTTATTTTAGCCACGGATTTGGCTTAAAAAATAATTAAAAACGAATTTTTATTTTGGGTTTAGTTTTTCTCCGGGTTACAGTGTCGTATTAGATTGTTTCGTTTTTTGGAAAAATTGGTGAAACAGTATTTCAGCAGAACTTACCTCGCCCCTGAAGAGCAGTTCCACAAATCCCGCTTCTTTAAAAAAATGTAAAAAAAATATCGAGAAATCGAACATCGAAAAATTAAACATCGGAATTATGATAAATCAAGAAATCGAGCAATCAAAAAATTGTAATATTGAAAAATCGAAAAATTAAAAAATTGAAAAATAAAACATTTCAAAAATCAAAAACTGAAAAACCGAAAAATCGAAACATCAAAAAATGTAAAATTTAATAAATCAAAAATTTGGAAAATTCAGAAATTCCCCTAAATTGAAATGTTGAAAAATCGAAATATCGAGAAATAGAAAAATTGAAAAATTAAAAAAATTGGAAAACGTGCGATGTCGAGAAATCGAAAAACTGGAATATTAAAAAATGTAGAGTTTAAGAAATCGAAAAATTGATGAATTAAAACATCCCAAAACTGAAATGTCGAAAAATTGAAAAATCGAAACCACGACAATTGGAAAATCAAAAATTTTAAAAATCGAAAACTCAGAAGTCGAAAAATCAGAAATTAAAAAAAATCGAGAAATTGAAATATGTATTTAAAATTTAAAGCAACGAAAAATTGGAGAATCAAGAAATTGATAAATTGAAAAGTGGAAGAATTGAAGAATCGAAATATTGAAAAATCTAAATATAGAAGAATTGAACATAGCAAAACTGAATATTGAAAAATGCGAAATCTAAATTTTGAAAAATCGGAAAATCGAAAAATTAAAAATCGAAAAAACGAAGAAAAATAGAGAAATCGAAAAATCTAAAATGCAAATTATCTAAAAATTGAAGAATCAAAAAATTAAAAAATTGAAAAATTGGAGAAATCGAAAAATAGAAATACTGGAAAATCTTGAAATTGAAATATGGAAAAATTGCTAAATTCAAAACTTGAAAAATTTAAAAATCCCAACACTGAAACATCGAAATATTGAGAAATGGAAAACTGAAAAATGGAGAAATCGAAAATCCGAAAACCGAAAATTTAAAAAATTTAAAAATGGAAAAATGAGAAACCTGAAAAATGGAAAAATTGTAAAATTCAAAAATTTGAAAAATAAGAAATTGGAAAACTGAAAAAACGAACAATCCAAAAATCGAACATCAAAAAATTGAAAAATCAAAAATTAAAAAATTTGAAAAATTGAAAAATCGAAAAATTGAAGAAATCAAAAATGAAAGATCGAAAAATTGAAAAATATAAACACTTGCAACAGAAAAATTAAAAAATTAAAATTTATAATATCAAAAAATTGAAGAATTGAAATATTGAAAAATTTCAAAACTGAAATATGTATTGAATAATTGATAAATCGAAAAAGTGAACAAACGAGAAATCGAAAATTCGAAATTGGTAAATAAAGAGTTGAAAAATTGAGAAATTGAAAAATTGAAGAAACGAAAAATTGAAAGATCGAAAAAGCGAGAAATCGAAACACGGAAATATTCAGAAATTGAGAAATCGAAAAATTGGAATCCGAAATCGGAAATTCACCAATAAAAAAATCCAAACATCTAGATAACTTGAGAATTCCAAACATTGAAAAATTGAAAAACTGGTTAAGTTATATCCGAGTGGAAAAATGGAAAAATGGAAAAATCGAAATTTCAAAAAATTGAAAAAGCAGAAATTAAAAAATCCGAAAAATTGAGAAATCAAACAATTGAAAAATCGGGAAATCGAAATCCGGAAAAATCAAAAAGTCGAAAAATCGAAAACTTAAAATGCCAAAAAATTGAAAAATCAAACACCTGAAAAATGGAAAAATTGTAAAATTTAAAAATCGAAAAATAAGAAATTGGAAAACTGAAAAAACGAACAATCGAAAAATCGAACACCAAAAAATTAAAACACCAAAAATTAATTAACAAATTGGAAAAATTGAAACATAAAAAAATAGAACAATTGAAAAATCGAAAAATCTAATATCGAGAAACTGAAGCATCAATATACCAAAAATTGAAAAATCGAAAAATTGAAGAAATCCCAAAAATAAAAAAAATTGAAAAATAAAAAAACGAAGCACAACAATTAAAATTTAAAATATCAAAAAATTGAAGAATCGAAATATTGAAAAATTTCAAAACTGAAATATCGAGTAATTGCTAAATCAAAAAAGTGAACAAACGAGAAATCGAAAATTCGAAAAATTTAAAAATTTGGTAAATAAAAACTTGAAAAATTGAAAAATTGGGAAATTGAGAAAGAGAGAAATCGAAGCACGAAGATATCGAGAAATTGAGAAATCTAACAAGCCCAAACGAAAAATTAAAATCGGAAAATTGGACACCGAAAAAGTCGGGAAACTCACCAATCAAAATATGGAAAGATCTAGATAAATTGAGAATTCCACTGATTGAAAAACTGTAAAATCTATATCTGAAAAGTAAAAAATCGAAAAATCGAAAAACCGAATTTTCCAAAAATTGCAAAAGCAGAAATTAAAAAAATTCGAAAAATTGAGAAATCAAAAAATTGAAAAATTGGGAAATCGAGAACGGGCAAAATCAAAACGTCGAAAAATCGAAAATTTCAAATAACAAAGAAATTGAAAAATCAATCACCTGAAAAATAGAAAAATCGACAATTTAAAATACCCAAAACGTGAAAAATCAAAAACCTGAAAAACCAAAAATTTGAAAAATCGGTATATTGAAAAATTCAGAAATTGGATGATCAAAAAATCGAGAAATCAAAAAATCAAAAAATCGAGAAATCGAAAAGTTGAATGATCGATTAATCGAGAAATCGAGAATTCGAAAAATCAGTCCAAACCTAAGAAACGCGAGAAATAAAAAAAATTAAAAATGAAAAAAAAATTTAAACTGAAAAATTGAAGAATCGAAAAATTGTAGATAACTGAAAAATCGGAAAAACGAAAAATCTCAAATTTAAAGCATCGAAAAAATGAAGAATCAGCAATTGAAAAGTTGAAAAATCAAAAAATTTAAGAATCAAAATATTCAAAAATTTCAAAAATGAAAAATTGAAATACTGATAAGCAGAAAAATGAAAATATAAAAAAATTGAACATACCAAAAATGAAACATTGAAAAATTGCGAAATCTAGGTATTGAAAAATCGAGAAATCGAAAAATTAAAAAATGAAAAATCGAAAAATTGAAGAAAAGAAAAAACGAAGAAAAACGGAGAAATCAAAAATTTAAAATTTAAAATACATATCTAAAAATTGAAGAGTAAAAAAATTGTAAAATCGAGAATTTCACAAATCCCAAAAACTTGAAAAATTTCAAAAATGAAATACTGAAAATTTGATAAATCGCAAAATCGAAAAACTGAAGATATCCCAAAAATGAAAAACCGAAAAATTGGAAAATTCAAAACGAACAATAGAAAAATCAAAAAATTAAAATTTAGAATATCGAAAAATTGAAGAATCCAGATATGTTTTGGAAAATTTCAAAACTGAAATATCGAATAACTGAGAAATCGATAAAATGAAAAAACGACAAATCGGAAACCCGAAAGACCGAAAGGTCGATAAGTTTAAAAAATTGTTAAATCAAAAACTTGAAAAATCAAAAAATTGAGAAATCGAAAAATCGAAGAAATGAAAAATCCAAAATCAGAGAAACTGAACCACGAAAAGATGGAGAAATTGAGAAATGGAATAAGCCAAAACTAAAAATTAAAAATTGAGAAACTGAAAAATTTTAAATTAAAAAAAATCAAAAAATCGGAAAATTGGAAACCGAAAAATCAGGAAAGTCACTAATCAAAAAATCTAAACATCTAGATAAATCGAGACTTCCAAAAACTGAAAAATCGACAAATCGAAACATTAAAAAATCGAAAAATTAAAAAACTGGAAAAACATGTCGGAGGAGTAGAAAAATCGAAATTTCAATAAATTGAAAAATCAGAAATTAAAAAATTCGAAAAATGGAAGAAGCAAGAAATTGAAAAATTGACAAATCGAAAAAAAATAATGGAATATTGAAAAATTTCAAAACTGAATTATTGAAAAATTCATAAATCAAAACTTGGAAAATCCCAAAATTGAATCATGAATTGAGCGATCGAAAATTTGAAAAATTGAAAAATTGAAGAATCGAAATATCGAAAAATTGAGAAATCAAAAAACCGAAAAATCGGGAAATCGGAAAAAATCGATAAATTGAAGAATTCTAAAAATGAAAAATCAAAAACCTTGAAATCGAAACTTCGCAAACTTGAGAAATCGAGTAATGGGAAGTTCAAAAATCGAAAAATCAAAAAGTCAAAAAATCGAGAAATCGAAGTTTAACAAATCGAAAAAATTCAGAAGTGGAAAAACTTTAAATTCGAAAAATTAAAGAAACAAAAAATTGAAGTTACAAATGAGAAATCGAAAATTTGAAAAATCGAGAAATTGAGATTTGGGAAAATTGAAGAATCAAAAACTGAAATATCGAAAAATTGTTACACAATTTTGGTTTTGTCTCTAAAAATTTCGATGTCTAGGAAAAATTGAACACGGATTCATAAACCATAAGTGGAGGACTAGGTTGTTTTATAAAATTTAAGTAACATTTACTATTGTAAGATTTGGAGATGACGTCATTCGATTGTTGGTGGGGATGATCCGACAAATTTTGATTAGCGATTTACCATCTATGTACATACAAAATTTAACAACTATTTGTCCGGTAATTTCGGATATTATCTGTCTAATAAAAATGGATGGAAACGAGGGACCTATTTCACCGTACTCTAGGGGTCACAAAACGTCGAAAAAACATACAAGCAGCCAATCATCCGACTGTTGATAAATAAACCACAATTTGTCGTTTCTAAACTTTGAACATCTCACCACATGACATAACGTATTTATGGAATGCATAACCAGCGCTCTTGGCCTACTATACTTTTCAACATTAAATGTTTACTTTCTATTTCTTGTAGACACCACATTGTTTTTTCCTTACATTTTTAAGTGACAAGAGAAAATTACTGCAGTTTGCAGACGTACAGTCGTGAGAAATAAATTCCTGTAATAAATTTTCAGTGCAGGTGTAACGCAACCTGCGGCAGCTTTTAAAACTGTCCCGAACGCAAAACAGAAAAATAAAACATGCCAATATTTTTTGAGATGGTGTCATCAGCTGCAGAGAGAACGAATAAATAATTTTTATTTTATGTTGAGTAATCTCTAAATTAGTTCTAACGTGTTGCCAAATTTTGAAAGAAGTACGTCATGTAGGTTTTGAGGCAAACTGTAAATTTCTAGAGATAATTTTGCCAAAAAAAAATGTTTTTTTGAGACAAAGAGAAAATTGACGACTGAGAGAAATGAACGTAAGATAATGGAAGCCCCACCTTGCACCTACGCCGCTGATTGTTCCGAATACCCGTTCTTAGCACTTTGACAGTCCATTTGCATCAAAAAGGCCCCGGAATTGCCTTTTGACACCCGTTCCGATCGTGTGCTTATTATGTGTGTGTACACTCTGCTTGGTATTCACGCCGAATTGTCATCGGTATGAGCCTTTTCTTGTTTTTTTAACACCGCAGAATAATAAAAGCGAATTTAAAAGGGAAAGTGCATGAAAATTTCTGTTTCGCACGTGTCGCCGAAAGTGTTCGCTCAATTTCTCTGTGCACTCAATCAAGAAGTGCAAAACCTCGAAACACATTTTTCTCGTAAAGGTCAAGAGTTAGATAAATCGATTATACAACGGGTCGTTAGCCGATGACGGATTTTTTGCGTTTTCGTCTACTCGTAAACAATTAATAATTCAGGAAAATTCATTGCGTCAGGTCGGCGCGTAAGTGCCGTTTATGTAATTGCCGTAAGCGTAATATGTTTCGTTTTATTTTGACAAGTAACATTCTTGCTGCTTTTCGAGGATTATTTCCGCTTTCTCCGTGTTCTGTAGCGTTTAATTGCTAGATAACCTTGTAAATGCTCGAGTGAACAGCTCTAGTTTGCTCAACGTTCGTCTTTATTAATATCGGAAGTAAATAAACCGGCAAAAAACTTACATAGGGGATTAAATTTGCATCTTGAGGATTTGTGTAGTGTAAGCTGCTTAAATGCATGTAAAGGTCGGGTGTTCTGTTAGTGCTTTTTGGTGCGATGTCGCTGAGTCTGTATTTAACGGAAAACGGTTTAAAATTGACTTTGTAGAGGGAATTACGAATTATTGACTTCGAGGCAGTTAACTGCATTGCAAATTTGTCGGATCTTGAAGAAATTTGTCTCGACATTATATGTATTTATGTCTAAGAATGTTTGTTTGTTCTATTAAACTTAATAATTTCTGGTTTTGTAGTTGTCAATTAGAGTCGCCCTTCCCTTGGCCTACATAACTACTTAATTAATACCGCTTTTGTAGTTATTTTTTGTTTTTATTCTTGGACATATTTAAACACTAAATCAGCGCAATTTTACACACATTAATAACTAATAAAGGAAGTCATCGACTTTCCCTCAACGCTCGCATTCCACCACCGTGCGTCCATTGTTTCAGGGATTTTATTGAACCTTGGTGAAATTTACAACATTACAATGCGTAGCTGCACTTCAACTAAGCCATTTTGATGAAAAAATACCGATTTCTGACTCGAATTTGAATATTTGTTGATTTTACACAACGAACGAAACTTGTACAAAATTTATATACATCGTGCTGACGTAATCACGATGATCATACTTGTAGGAGCCGTGATGGCCCCCGAAGATTATAATTGTCAAAGGTAGGACCCGACTTTGTAGTACGTATTAGCTTTTAGTTAGTTATTAACTAACTTAGTCGAAGTTTCGCCACGAACTTTGAAACAATTTCAGAATCGTCACTAGTTGGTAATAATTAACCGTCAATTTGTAGCGACGTATTTGTTGTAATGCTAGATTAATGCTAAAATATTGGCATTAATGTTTAATTTCTTGAATAATCGAAGACTGAAACGGAATTATTTATTAGGCGTGTTGTTAATTTTAAGCGCCACTATTGAAATTCATTTTGCCGGCGTCAGAATTTCGTATTCAAAATGAATCAGTTGTGGGAGTTGGAGACATTAAACATGCGCTTTCGAAATTCAGATTTTATGCAAAATTGGTGAGAGATTCACAGATGTATTAGTTCTGGGCTAAGTTTTTCTCGTTTGTGAAAGAAATCAACTGGAGGGGGGATTTTTTAACGCTGGTGTAATTTTGTTTTAAAAGAACTAACGTCAAATTTAGGTTTTTTCGAAACGGTGTTTTCGTGATTGAAAAATTTCTAAGGTTGATTTGAAATTCGAAAAACTGAAAAATCAAAAAAAGGAGAAATCGAAAAATCTAAAATTTAAAAATCGAAACCATTGATAAATCGAAAACTCCCAAAACTGATACATCAAAATCTTGATAAATCGAGAACTCGAATAATTGAAAAATCGATAAATCGAAACACCAAAAAAGAGAAATATTGAAACATTTTTAAAATCAAAAAATTGAAAAACTGCAAAATCTAAAGCCAAGAAGTCGAAAAATCGAAAGCTCGAGAAATTGAAACATCAAAAAATTGAAAAATTGAAAAATCGAGAAATTGAAAAGTCTAAGTAATTACAAAATTGAAATATTGAAAATTTTTGAAAATGTGAAAACCGAAATGTCGAGAAATCGGAAATTCAAAAAATTGAAAAATAAAAAAATCTAAACTTTAACAATCGAAACTGAAAAATCAAAAATATCGATAAACTGAAAAATCCCAAAACTGAAATGTAGAGAAATTGAAAAATCAAAACATGGCAAAGTTCGAAAACTTAAAATCCTAAAAATCGTAAAGCTGAAAAATCGAAAAACCGACAAAATGGAACAATTACAAATTGAAAAATTGAAACATCGAAGTCTCGATAAAACGAGAAATCGAACAACCGAAAAATCGAGATATTGAAACACCAAAAATATCGAAAAATTGAAAAAATTTTAAAAATCAAAAAATTGGAAAAGTGAAAATTCTAAAATCGTGAAGTCGAAAAATCGAAAAATCTAGAAATGGAAACATCAAAAATTGAAAATCTGAAAAATCCAGAAATAGAGAAATCGAAAACTGGGAAAATTGAATAATCGAAATACTGAAAACTCCCAAATCTTAAAATCTAGAAAAAATCGATAAACAGATAACTCGAAAAATTAAAAAAACCCAAAACTGAAACATCGAAAAATTGAGAAATTAAAAAAAAGCAAAGTCAAAAAATTGAATAATGGAAAAATTGATAAGTTGAAAAATCAAGAACCCAAAAATTCGAAAAATTGAATAAAATGAAAAACTGAAAAACCTAAAATCTAAAAATCCAAAGATAGAGAAATTGAAACATCAAAAAATTGAAAAATTGAAAAAGGGAGAAATCGAAAAATCGGAAATTTGTAGAATCGACATCTTGAAAATTCCTAAATCTGAAATCTCGAAAAAATTGTAAAATGGATAAATCGAAAAATTGAAAAATCCCAAAACCGAAACATCAACGAATCAAAAATATCGATAAACTGAAAAATACCAAAACTGAAATGTAGAGAAATTGGAAAATCAAAACATCGAAAAGTTCGAAAACTTAAAATCCTAAAAATCGTAAAGCTGAATAATCGAAAAACCGACAAAATGGAACAATTACAAATTGAAAAATTGAAACATCGAAGTCTCGATAAATCGAAAAATCGAGATATTGAAACACCAAAAATATCGAAAAATTGAAAAAATTTTAAAAATCAAAAAATTGGAAAAGTTAAAATTCTAAAATCGAGAAGTGGAAAAATCGAAAAATCTAGAAATGGAAACATCAAAAATTGAAAATCTGAAAAATCCAGAAATAGAGAAATCGAAAACTGGGAAAATTGAATAATCGACATACTGAAAACTCCCAAATCTTAAAATCTAGAAAAAATCGATAAATCGATAATTCGAAAAATTAAAAAAATCCAAAACTGAAACATCGAGAAATTAAAATAAAGCAAAGTCAAAAAATTGAACAATGGAAAAATCGATAAGTTGAAAAATCAAAAACCTAAAAAATCGAGAAACTGAAACATCAAAAATTTGAAAAATTGAGAAATCGAGAAAATGTGAAATCGAAAAATCGGAAAATTGAAGAATCAACATATTGAAAATTCCCAAATCTAAAATCTCGAAAAAATTGATAAATTGATAACTCAAAAAATTGAAAACTACCAAAACTGGAACATCAAAAAATTGAGAAATCGAAAAATTGAAAATTCAAAAATTTGAAAAGTCGAAAAATGGATAAGTTGCAAAATCAAGAACCCAAAAATTCGAAAAATTGAATAAAATGAAAAACTGAAAAAACTAAAATCTAAAAATCCAAAGATAGAGAAATTGAAACATCAAAAAATTGAAAAATTGAAAAAGCGAGAAATCGAAAAATCGGAAATTTGTAGAATCGACATCTTGAAAACTCCTAAATCTGAAATCTCGAAAAAATTGTTAAATCGATAAATCGAAAAATTGAAAAATCCCAAAACCGAAACATCATCGAAAAATTGAAAAATCAAAAAACCGAGCAATCGAATAATCTAAAATTTAAAAATCGAAAATATTGATAAGTTGAAAAAATTGGAAAACTGAAAAATCGAAAAATCGGGAAATTGAAACATCGAAAACTTTGAAAAATTCAGATATCGATAAATCGGAAAATTGAAGAATCGAAATATTGAAAAATCCCAAATCTGAAATCTCGAAAAAATTGGTAAATCGATAAATCGAAAACTTAGAAAATCCTAAAACTGTAATATCGAAAAATTGAGAACTCGATAAATTGAAAAATCGAGAAATTGAAATGTCGAAAAATCGATAAGTTGAAAAATCAAAAACCTAAAAAATCGAAAACTTGGAAAACTGGAAAATCTAAAACCTAGAAGTCGGAAAATTGAAATATCGGGAAATTGAAACATCAAAAAATTGAAAAATTGAAAAATCGGGAAATCGAGAAATCGAAAAATCGGAAATTTGAAGAATCAACATCTTGAAAACTCCTAAATCTGAAAGCTCGAAAAAAGTGATAAAGCGATAAATCGAAAAATTGAAAAATCCTAAAACCGAAACATCGAAAAATTGAAAAATCAAAAATTTTTCAAGTCAAAAAATCGATAACCTGTAAAATCAGAAACCCAAAAAAATCGTAAAATTGAGAAAATTGGAAAACTGAAAAATCTAAAACCGAGGAACTGAAACATCAAAAAATTGAAAAATTGAAAAATCTAGATATCGATAAATCGGAAAATTGAAGAATCGGAATATTGAAAAATCCCAAATCTGAAATCTCGAAAAAATTGATAAATCGAAAACTTAAAAAATCCTAAAACTGTAATATCGAAATACTGAAAAATCAAGAAATTGAAAACTCGAAAGATTGATAAGTTGAAAACTTAAAAATGTAAAAAATCGATAAATTGAAAAATTAAGAAGTTAAAAAGTTGAAAAACTAAAAAATAAAAAAATTCAGAAATCGAAAATCAAAAATTGAAAGACGGAAAGTTGAAAAATCGAAATCCGAAACGTTGAAAAATGGAAAAATCCGGCGGTCGAAACATTGAAAAATTTAAAATAGAGAAAAATCGAAAGATCCAGATTTTGAAAAATTCACAAAATTGAAAATCTAGAAATCAGAAGAAGTTTGAAAAACTGAAAAATTGAAAAACTGAAAAATAAAAAAAACGATAAATCCAAAAATCTAAAATTTAAAAGAATAGAAATTAAAAATTCAAAAATTGTAAAATCCTTAAATTAAAAAGTCGAAACATCGAAAAATTGGAGGATCAAAAAATCTAAAAATCGAAAAGGCAAAAAATCGAAAAACTGAAACATCTAGAAATTGAAACATGAAAAAATAGAAAAATGGAGAAATTCAGGAATCTAAATACTCTAAACGAAAAATTAAAAAATAAAAAATTGGAAAATCGAACAATTGAAACATTAAAAAATCGTAAATTGAATCGAAAATTCTAAAGTTTAAAAAATCGGCAAATTAAAAACCGAGGAGTCGAGAAATTGAAAAACCAATAGTCGAAAATTTAAAAATTACAAAAATTGATAAATAAAAATGTCGAAAAACTGGAGAATCGAAAAATTGAAAAATCTAAAATCTAAAAAAGAGGAAAAATTAAACTATCGATAAAATGGAGAATCAAAAATTTGGAAAATCGAGAATTCGCGAAATTGAAAAATCGAAATGACAAAAAATCGAACAATTGAAGAATCGAAAAATTGAAAAATACTACAAATGAAACATCGAAAATTTGACAAATCGATAAATCCAAAGAAAACTCGAAAAATCGAAAAGTCAAAAAATCGAAAAATCGAGTACTCAAAATATTGAAAAATTTAAATTTAAAAAAATTAAAATAGCGAAAAAATGAAAAATCCACATTTAAAAAAATTTTCAAAATTGAAATGTTCAAAAATCGAAAAATCAAAAACATGAAAAATCGAGAATTAGAAAATCAGAAAAATTTTTTAAATGGAGAAACTGAGATATCCAGAAATCGGAAATTCGAAAAATCGGAAAATTGGAATATTCCGAAATTAAAAGATCGGGAAACCGAAATACTGAAAAAATGTAAAATCAAAATATTAAAAAATCGAAAAATGCAAAATTCAAGAAGTTGAAAACCTGAAAAAGTGAAAAACTGAAAAATTGAGAACACGAGAAATCGAAAAATCTAAAATTTAAAAAAATCGAAACTGAAAAATCCAAAAATTGGAAAATCCCTACACTGAAATGTCGAATAATTGAAAAGTCGAAACATCAATAAATTGGAGAATCGAAAACTCGAGAAATCCAAGAATCGAAGTAATCCAAACGGAAAATTAAAATGAAAAATTGAAATAATGAAATTAAAAAAAAATCGATAAATCGAAAAATGGAAAAAGTGAAAAACGAAAAATTCAAACCTCAAGAAAAAAAAAAAAAATAAAAATCGAAGAATTGAAATATAAAAAAATCGTAATTGAATCGAATATTCTAAAATTTAAAAATCGACAAATTGAAAAATTGAAGAGTCGAGGAATTGAAAAACTAATACGCGAAAATTTAAAAATTGATAAATAGGAAAGTCGAAGATTGGAAAATCGAGAAATTGAAAAATCTAAAATCTAAAAAAAGGAAAAATTAAAGTAGAGATAAATTGAAGAATCAAAAATTTGGAAAATTGAGTATTCGCGAAATTGAAAAATAGAAGAACTGGAAAATCGAGAAACTGAATAATCTAAAATCTAAAAAAAGGAAAAATTAAACTATCCATAAATTGAATCAACAATTTGTAAAATCGAGAATTAGAGAAATTGAAAAATCGAAATGTCAAAAATCGAACAATTGAAGAATCAAAAGATTGAAAATTACTACAAATGAAACATTTCAAATTTAAAAAATCGAATAATCAAAAAATTCTAAAATCTGAAATATCTAAAATCGGGGGGGGGGGGTCGAAGAATCGAAATATCGAAAAGCCAAACATCAAACAATCGAGAAATTTTACATTAACTACTTCGAAAAATTGAAAGGACCTGAAAAATCGAAAAGTCGAAAAACCTGAAGAATTAAAACATAGGAATACTGAAGAATCGTAAAATTAAAAAACGAAACATCAAAAAAAATCGAAAAATTGAAAAATTCAGAAGTCAAAAAATTCAAAAATCGGGAAATCGAAACATCAAAAAATCGAAAATTTAAAAAATCAAAAAATCAAAAAGTTGAAAACATGGATAACTGAAGAATTGAAAAATAAAAAAATCGAGAAGTTGAGAAATTGAAAAATCGATTCATCGAGGAATTGAAAAATATACAAATTGAAAACTTAGAAACGCCAAAGGTTGAAAATTTGAAGAATGGAAAAATTCAAAAATCCAAACAATGAAAAATCGTAAAATTGAACCATCGAAAAATTGAAAAGTGGAAAATATCGAATAATCGAAAAATAAAAAAATTGAGAAATTGAAAATTTGAAAAATTAAAAAATTGAAAAATTGGAACAATTAAGTATTATTTGAAGGCGTATTCATAAACCACAATTCCAGATTGATGTTAGTTTTTAACATTAAAAAGCATTGATTAACAAATACAAGGAATTAACACTTAGTATAATAGAACTGCGCTAAATCAAAAGTTCGAAACTATGTAGTTACTTTTAAAAGGAAAAAATTTGATCTTTTAAATCCTAAAGTTTCGATATTATAAACTTCGAACTCGATTTTTTTCAATGTTTTTGTTATTCCCTTGTTGTACTTACCACACTTCCAGTTTTAGTTATTCCAGACTAAAGTTTATGAACTAAAAAAATGTCGGAAAAAGTTTCATAATTTCGCTAGGCGTGTGGTTTAAAATTTATTTAAAAACTAAGTCCAAGGGAATGTAACTTCTCGACTAAAATGCAAAACCTTAAATCATTTTTAAACGATTTAATTTCGGGAATAATTCACTTTTAACGAGCGCAAATTTACATATGTACACAATTAAAGGAAATATAAAAAACGTGCGAAAGTCGTATAAAAATATCTCGAACGAAAACATTTTTAATTGCTCGCAAATGCAATAATTCTTTCCAGTTGCAAAAAATATTGAAAAAGCGATTAAGATGTAAATCCCGGGGTTAACTACTTCAACCGAATTATCCCAGCTGTTGTAAAATTTTAATTATATCCGTATATTATGAATTTTTTAGAACGAGCATGTTCTAGCGTAATTCTCGCCTAGTAGTTTGAACATTACGTTAATAATTACACCACTTCCAACAACAGAAATCGATACTTTGCATTTGCATGCAATAAAACCCCCAGGGAAGGTTATAAAGTTCATTTAATAATATGCATAAAGTTCGTTCGAGTATTCAATGAATTCGTTCCATCACCACTTCGAACTCGTGCTCGCTTGACCGAGCTCGGAAGAAACTTGAAAAACAGATAGGCAAGTCGCCGAACAGAAATATTTATAACGTTGCCTACGCCACTCATTTTTTGATCACATTGATTGATTCGCAATTTTAACACGAGACGCATCAACTTCGCTGTCGATAAAACATTCTTTAAGTGAATTTCACGCAACTTAACCCTGAAAAGTTGTTCACTTTTGTGTGAGTTTTACTTTGACGTTTTCTGGACAGCATATTATTTGAAAGCACTCTAGCCAGAAAATGTGTTATAAATGATCGCAGAATAGACCGGTAAAGGAGCCGCCGCAATCTATCATTTGCATAATAAAACTCGAATTAAGCACAACCAGGGAAATCGCAAACACCGTGTGCGGGAAATTAAACTTTTATTGAATCAATTTTCTCGGATGTGTGGCGACAACTTGATGCGCAGGAGCGCAGATAAACAACGTTTTGGTGTTCGTGGTGGTTTGAGCTGCGGTTGGTGTCGTTTGAGCGCGATTTTAAAAGTGAAAGCAGTTTAAATATTGTTTCCGTAATCGTTAATTGTATATAGTAGTTACACGCTACATTTCCCACTGAGTAGGAAACGGTGGACATTATGCACGCTTTTCATTTCCCACGTTGCTTCCGTAGCTTTGTAAATTCGTTTCACTATTTAAAAAATATTTACCAACATTGAGTAAATTTAATTGATCATACACTCGTTTCAACCAATCACAACACAGCAGATGGGCTTCATGTTAAAACTGGCGCAAATGTGAACACTGTGTGGTCGAGTGCTTTTTAACCGGATTTTTAAATTTTTAAGGAATCTTAAATTTTTTGGTTTTACGGTTTCTCATTTTTGTGATTTTTCGATTTTCCTTTGGATTAATTCGTTTTTTCCATTTTTATTTTGCAATTTTACGATGTCAAAATTTTCAAACTTCAGTCTTCAGTTGCTCGATTTTTAATTGTTCGATTTTTTGTTCATTCAATTTTTTGGTCTGCAATTTTTCGAGTTTTCAGTTTAAAATTTCTCATTTATTCCTTTGTAATTTTGCGATAAATATTTCAATTTCTCGAGCTTTGAACTTAAAATTTTCAAATTTTCGTTTTTTTAATTTTTCAGTTTCAGTTTTTCATTTTACATTTTTTTTATTTTAAATTTTTTCGAGTTTTCTAAATTTAGATTTCAACTTATGAATCTTTCACTTGCAATTTCAATTTTCCAACTTTTTTGTTTTATTTCTTCAATTTTTTGATTTGCGATTTTTCGAGTTTTCAATTTTAAATTTTTGAGTGATTTAATTTTTCGTGTAAAATTATTTTATTTTTCAGTTTCTCGAATTTCAAGTTTTTCAAATTTTCGTATCTTCAGTTTTCAATTACATTTTCAATTTATTTTATTCGATTTTTCACCCTTTATATTTTTAATTTCAAAATTGTTTCATTTTTCAGTTTCTCAAATTTTAATTTTTGGATTTTTCAATTTTTCGGTTTTATAATTTTTCTATTAATTTTCTAGTTTCAGATTTCAACTTTTGAATTTTTCAATTATTTGATTTTCCAATTTTGTTTCTTTAGTTTTCTACTTTACAATTTTTCAGTTTTTTTACATTGTCATATGAATTTCGTTTGTTCGATTTTCGGATTTTTCAGTTCCTCGATTTTAATTTTTCGTTTTTACTATTTTTTGCATTTGCAATTTTTTGAATTTTAAATTTTCAAAGCATTCAATTTTTCGTTTCCTTTGTAACTTTTCGATTTTTTCAGTTTCTGGATTTTTCAATTTTTCGTATTTTCAATTTTTTGATTTGAAATTTTTAGATTTTTCTGTTTTTTCAATTACCGGTTTTTTAAATGTTTAGTTTCTTCAGTTTTCAATTTACAATTTTTCGATTTACACATATTTTAATTTTTTTCAAAATTTTGAATTCTAATTTTTCGATTTTTCGTTTCTTCAATTTCTTGTTTAGAATTTTTTAATTTTAAAATTGTTAGTTACCTATTTTGATATGTAAGTATTTCGTTTCTTCGCTTATTCGATTTTTAAAGATGTGATTTTCCAATTTTTCGTTTGTTCAATTTTGTGATTCGCATTTTTCGTTTCCTTCGTAATTTTTTGATTTTAAAATTACTTTATTTTTTAGTTTCTCGAATTTTAAGTTTTTCAAATTTTCGTATCTTCAGTTTTTTGGTTTCAAATTTTTCAAGTTTCCAATTAAATTTTCATTTTTTTTTTGTTCGTGTGTCACCCTTTATTTTTTTAATTTCAAAATTGTTTGAGTTTTCAGTTCCTCGAATTTTAATTTTTGGATTTTTCAATTTTTCGGTTTTATCATTTTTCTATTAATTTTCTATTTTTATATTTCAACTTTTGCATTTTTCAATTATTTGATTTTTCAATTTTGTTTCTGTAGTTTTCTACTTTATAATTTTTCAGTTTTTTGACATTATCATATGAATTTCGTTTGTTCGATTTTTGGATTTTTCAGTTTGTCGATTTTAATTTTTCGTTTTTTCTAACTTTTTTATTTGCAACTTTTCGAATTTTGAATTTCAAATTTTCAAAGCATTCAATTTTTCGTTTCCTTTGTCACTTTTCGCTTTTAAAGCGATTAGTTTTTCAGTTTGTGGGTTTTTCAATTTTTCGTATTTTCAATTTTTTAGATTTTTTGTTTTTATATTTCAACTTTACAATTTTTCAGTTATCGGATTTTTAAATCTTTTGTTTGTTCAGTTTTCCATTTACAATTTTTCGATTTTCATATATTTTAATTTTTGCAATTTCTTGATTTTTAATTTCTCGATTTTTCATTTCTTCAATTTCTTGTTTATAATGTTTTTAAATATTATACAATTTTTAGTTATCTATTTTGATATGTATCTCGTTTTTTCGGTTACTTGATTTTTAAAGATTTGATTTTCCAATTTTTCGTTACTTAAATTTTTTGATTTTCGTTTTTCGTTACCTTGATAATTTATTCGATTTTTCAGTTCCTCGTTTTTCAGATTTTTCAATTTATCGTACCTTCAATTTTTTGCTTTGAAAAGTTTTAAGTTTTCAATTAAATTTTCGTTGTTTTTTGTTCGATTTATCACCCTTTAATTTTTCAATTTCAAAATTGTTCGACTTTTTAGTTCTTCGAATTTTAATTTTTCGATTTCTCACTTTTTCGGTTTTATAATTTTTCAATTTTTTTATTTTTAGGTTTCAACTTTTGAATATTTCAAATATTCGATTTTTCAATTTTGTTTCTTTGCTTTTCTACTTTATATTTTTTTGTTTCTGACATTGTCATATGAATTTCGTTTTTTTTGATTTTGGATTTTTCAGTTTCTCGATTTTAATTTTTCGTTTCTTATGTTTTTTTATTTGCAATTTTTCGAATTTTGAATTTCAAATTTTCAAAGAATTCAGTTTTTCGTTCTCTTTATAATTTTTCGATTTTAAAGTTATTAGATTTTCAGTTTTTCGGTTTTTAATTTTTCAAATTTTCATATTTTCATTTTTTTGACTTGAAATTTTTAAATTTTTCTGTTTTTAGATTTAATTTTAGAATTTTTCAGTTACTGGATTTTTAAATCTTTTGTTTCTTCAGTTTTTCGAATTACAATTTTTCGATTTCCACATTTTTAAATTTTTTCAATTTCTTGTTTATAATTTTTTGTTTTTAAAATTTTTAGTTACCTATTTTGATATGTTTCTTTTTTTTTCGGTTACTCGATTTATAATTATTTGATTTTTCAATTTTTCGTTTTCTTTGTACTTTTTTGATTTTAAAATTATTCGATTTTTCAGTTTATCGATTTTCAAAAGTTTAAAATTTTCGTATTATTTGCATTGAATTTTTTCAAGTTTTTAATGAAATTTTCGGCTTTTTTGTTCGATTTATCGCTATTTAATTTTTTAATTTCAAAATTGTTCGACTTTTCAGTTCTTCGAATTTTAATTTTTTAATTTCTCAATTTTTCGGTTTTATAATTTTTTTATTTTTCTATTTTTAGATTTCAACTTTTGAATTTTTCAATTATTCGATTTTTCAATTTTGTTATTTTAGTTTTCTGTTTTAAATTTCTTCGCTTTTTGACATTGTCATATGTATTTCGTTTGTTCGATATTTGGATTTTTCAGTTTCTCGATTTCAATTTTTCGTTTCTTCATTTTTTTTTCAAATCTTTCGAATTTTGAATTTCAAATTTTCAAATCATTCAATTTTTCGTTTCCTTTATAATTTTTCGATTTTAAAGTTATTAGATTTTCAGTTTCTCAATTTCTAATTTTTCAATTTTTTGTATTTTCAATTTTTTTATTTGAATTTTTTTGATTTTTATGTTTTTAGATTTCAACTTTAGAAATTTTCAGTTACTGGATTTTTAAATCTTTTGTTTCTTCAGTTTTTCGATTTACATTTTTTCGATTTTCAATTTTTTAATTTTTTCATTTTTTTGATTTTTAATTTTTCGATTTTTCGTTTCTTCAGTTTTTTGATTGGTTACTCAAGTTTACAATTTAAAATTTTTCAATAAAATGTTTCGTTTTCTTTGGAATTTTTCGATTTTAAAACTATTCCATTTTTCAATTTCCCGATTTTGAATTTACAATTTTTCGATTTTTTTTTCAGTTTTTTGAATCCTAATTTTTCAATTTTTATCTATTTTAATTTTTCATTTCTTTAATTTTAGATTTTTCGATTCTTCAGTTTCTCGGTTGGTAAATTTTCGTTTTCATTTAAAATTTTTCAGATTCTGATTTTGAAGATTTTGAGTTTCAATTCAAATTGAAACCAAAAGTCGAAAACTGAAACATTCAAAAGTGAAAAATCGGAATGTTGAAAAAGGTGAAATTGACAAATCGAAAAACTGCGAATCGAAAAGGTGAAGAAACGAAAAACTGAAAAACCGAAAATTTGAAAAAATAAAAAATTGAATAAACGGAAAATTAAAACATCTGAAAACAGAAAAATCGCAGATTTAAAGAAACCAAATTTGAAAAACTGAAACTCGAAAGATTCAAGAAACGAAAAATTGAAGAAACAAAAGTTGAAAAACTGAAAAATTTTAAATGAAAACTCGAAAAATTGCAATCGAAACATTTAAAAATGGAAAAATTAAAATATCTAAAAACTTAAAAATCGAAAAATTGAAGAAACGAAAGTTGAAAAATTGAAAAATTTAAAATTAAAATTAGAAAAATTGCAAAAGAAAAAAAAACTGAAGAAACAATAAAATAAAAAAAAAAACAAAATTGTAAAATAGAAAAATTGTAAGATCGGAAAATGCATATTGCAAAACTGAAGAAAAGAAAAATTGAAAAATCGGAAAATTTAAAGTCGAGAAACTGAGAAATCGAAAAATTGAAAAAATGGAAAGTTAAAATGACAAAAAATGATGAAATTAAAAAATTACAAATCGAAAAATTGTAGATGCTAACAATTTCTAAAACAAATTCTAAATTTGAACAATCGAAAAACTGAAAAATTTAAAATTGAAAACTCAAAAAATTGTAAATCGAATAACTGAAGAAACGAAAATTCAAAAACAACAAAAATTGAAAAATCGGAAAATTTAAAATAAAAATTCGGGAAATTGAAGAAACGAAAAACCAAAAACAACAAAAATTGGAAAATTGGAAAAATGGAAAAATGGGAAACTTAAAAGACTGCAAATCGAAAAATTGTAGAAAAAAAAAACAAATTTTGTAAAATAGAAAAACTTAGAGTCGGGAAACTGAAAACTCGGAAAATTAAAACGTCAAAAAATTGTGAAATCAGAAAATTACAAGTCGAAAATTGAACAAACTAACAATTGAAACATTGAGAAATTTCTAACGTTGAAAAATTGAAAAATTGAAAAAACGGAATTGAAGATTCTCAAAATTAAATTATCTGAAAATTGAAAAATCGCAGAATTGAAGAAACGAAAAACAGAAGGAAAGAAAAGTTGAAAAATCAAAAAATTAAAAATTAAAACTCGAAAAATTGCAAATCGAATCATTGAAGAAACGACAAAGTCCGAAAACAAAAATTGTAAAATCGAAATTTACAAGATCGAATAACTCCATAATTGTAGAATTGAAGAAACAACAAATTGTAAAAAAGCGAAAAAGTGGAAGAAATAATTAATGGAAAAAATAGAAAATCGAAAAATTGAAAATTAAAAACTCGAAAAATTATGGAAACGAAACCGAAAATTTGTGAAATCGGAAAATGTAAAAACTGAAAAACAATATAAAATTATAATTTTTCAGTTTTTAGTCGCATGAATATCTGAGTCCAGCGGTTTTCCTGAACACAACCCTGAAATTTACGCAAATTTTCAATAGACATACGTCGCTTGGAGAAAATCGACGAAGCTCCCTGATCAGGAAAATCGTACGAGCATTATTAGTCATTAATAGAGCTATAAAATTTTATTAGTATACAAAATCGGTAGTTTTTTCAACAAAAATTTACATTCACGAATATTTGAAAACCATTTGCTGCTTTTGATTGCATATTTTATTTTTTACAGCCGCCAGTTCATTTGAATATCCGTGTTTTCAATTTACACTGAAACACCAATGGATCGAATAATTTCAGTGTATGTTAGGGCTTTCATGTGACTATTTGTGTTACAAACAATGAGTCTTTTGAGTTTAGCAGTTTCGTATAATTAGCTAAACACGTTCATGCTTCTATTGTACTACGAAATGTAATTGGTTTAGTAGCTTAATTAGCATTTTATTATTAACTAAAGTAACCCAAGTAACCGTAAATTTCTAGATATTGTTTTTGAATTTTGAAGAAATATTTAAAACGATAGCGTGTTTAAAGCTAGTGTTAGTCGTATTCCCCCGCTCTTTTTATCGATCTAGAAGTAGTGGGGCGCTGGGGCGTGGCCAGCATTTATGTATAAATAGTTGCGTCGTAACGCTACATCGTAGTCTGGTTAGACGTTTTCGGAGGTCGAAAGGTGAAAAAATCGAGAAACACACACTGTTATATAAATTCATTAGCCCGTGTATCGCAACGTACATGATGTTGCGTTATTATGTGACAATAACACCTAAACCGTTGTATGTGTAACAGAAATACATTCGTTTGAAGTAGAACACGTTTGTTCAGTGACGTGTATTCGCCCCGAAGCATAAATTGATGGTTCGGGAGCGAAACAAAGCCACGACAACTTAGCAAAATGTTGACATTTCATTACCCCATTTAATCTTAAAGCTTAGTAATAGTTACTCAAACAGAAATAAATAATGAGTACGGTTAGGTCGCGGTTGAACTGTACTGCTTTAAATTACATTACGCACGTAAAATAGCAAATTTGTGTTTAATTACATCGAGTTGTAATAAATGGGAACCGCTTGTTATGCCTGTAACTGCGCCCTTGAGGCAGACGTTCTACTTTCTCACTCCGCATCCGCTGCATTAAATTCATATGGAGAGTTAAAGTTTGGTGTGTTCACTAAATCTTACCTGGAAATAACAAACGTACGCGGAATTACTTTATCTATTATTTGTGGCCGTTTTCTAAATCGGGCGGAGATGCGAGTTTATTTGATTATTTCGTAGACATAAATCCTCGCAAGGACTCACAAATCATCGGGAATGTTTTCAATTAAGCCGCTTCACTAAGCTGCAACGACGACACATAAATCTGTGTGACTTACAAACCAAAGCAAAACAGGAACATCGGCAAATGTTGGCTTTTGGTGAGCTGCTGGAGCGCGGGACGGCGGAACCGCGGTTTGCTGCTCGGCAACGAAAAACGCCGAGTTCTAGGGGTGGTTTTTACTTACCGAACGATAACTAAGGGAGGTATCGCAGTATTTGCGCTTTTTGTTGATTCACAGAGGGTGGAGTACTTTCCTACGGTGAACTTAATTTTCACAAATATGCTGACGTCCCGATTATAGAATTAATAACTTTACTCAGATAAAAATGTAACTGTTTACAAAATAAATATTATAAAACTTTATCACTAATTACTGAAAGAGATTTAATATTTTTGAGGGGCTTATATTTTCCTTTAAATGTCTTGATATTTGAATAAATGAATAAAACCAAAACAAATTGAGAGAAAGATATTGACATTTTTTCAGTATCGATTTAACAGACGATAAGTGTTCCCATAAAGACGCGTCTATTTCCATTATCTGAAGAGATATCATGAAAATAAGCACACATTCATGATCCTAAGAAAATGTTTAATAAGAATTAAAAACTTCCTGTCAGATTTGATAATTTTTATATTTCTGTATAATAGGTGGAGGCGCCGGGATAATAAAAAATTTAAAAAGAGTATACTTCTGGATTCGTAAGGGATTACTGAAAGAGATTTTATATTTTGGAAGGAATTACATACTATTTTAAATGTCTTGAAGTTTTAATAAAATAACAAAACCAACACAAATTTGAATAAAGAGAATTAGGCATTTTTCAGCATAGATTTAACAGACCATAAATGTTGCCATTGAGAGGCGTCTATTTTCATTATATAGTTTTAAAATAAATTTCAATCCCGGGGCCTCCAAAAGTTTTTTCAAAAAATTGAAATTTGACGAAATGAGCTCACAATGTTCTCTTCAGAAATGTTGTAAGATTACGAATCTGTTCTTTTCGCCATGTCTTTTCAAATAACGGAGAAAAATCTGCTTGTAAGGAAAAATACCCCATTTTTCTCAAAACCAGTTATTTATTTTCCTTCAGGTCTATGTGTGTTTCGCTATTTCTGAAAGGAGTTCCTACAGATTTTTGTAATAAATAATTTTAAAGTAAATTTTTATACCTGCGCCTCCACCATTTTTATCAAAATTTAAACTTGACGAAATGAGCTCACAATGTTATCATTCTTTTCATTAATTTTTTTAGGATCACGAATTTGTTCTTCTTTTCGCAATGTCTTTTCAGATAACGGAGAAAAATATGTTTATAAGGAAAAAACAGCACATTTTTCTCAAAACCGATCAATTATTTTCCATCAAGTCTACGTTTGTCCGGATATTTAATTCAGATCAAAACATAACAAAAAAATCATAATTTCTTTTAATATACACTATTGCTGGAAGGAGTTACTACACATTTTTCTAATAAATAATTTTAAAGCAAATTTTTGTCCCGGAGATTCCACCATTTTTATCAAAAAAATTAAACTCGACGAAATGAGCTCACAATGTTATCATTCTTTTCAGAAATTTTCTTAGGATCACGAATTTGTTCTTCTTTTCCCAATGTCTTTTCAAATGACGGCTAAAAATATAAGCAAAAAATACCACAATTTTCTCAAAACCGGTCAATGATTTTCCTTCAAGTCTATGTTTGTCCGGCTGTTTAATTTTGATCAAAACATCCAAAGGAAATCATAATTTCTTTTAATATACACTATTTCTAAAAGGAGTTCCTACACCTTTTTCTAATAAATAATTTTAAAACAAATTTTTATCCCGGCGCCTCCACCTTTTTTATGAAAAAATTTAAATTTGACGAAATGAGCTTACAATGTTATCATTCTTTTCTCAAAATCGGTCAATGATTTTCATTCAAGTCTATGTTTGTTCGGCTATTTAATTTAGATCAAAACATCCAAAGAAAATAATAATTTCTTTTAATATTCACTATTTCTGAAAGGAGTTCCTGCATATTGTTCTAATAAATAATTTTAAAGAAAATTTTTATCCCGGCGCCTCCACCATTTTGATAAAAAAAAAATTAAACTTGATGAAATGAGCTCAGTGTTATTATACTTTTCAGAAATTTCCTCAGGATCACGAATTTCTTCTTCTTTTCGTAATGTATTTTCAGACAACGGAGAAAAATATGTTTGTAAGGAAAAAATACCACATTTTTCTCAAAACCGGCCAATGATTTTCCTTCAAGTCTATGTTTGTCCGGCTATTTAATTTAGATCAAAACATCCAAAGAAAATCATAATTTCTGTTAATATACACTATTTCAGAAAGGAGTTCCTACACATTTTTCCAATAAATAATTTTAAAGCAAATTTTTATCCAGGCGCCTCCACCGTTTTTATCAAAAAATTCAACTTGACGAAATGAGCTCACAATGTTATCATTCTTTTCAGAAATTTTCTCAAAATCACGAATTTGTTCTTCTTTTCGCAATGTATTTTCAGATAACGGAGAAAAACATGTATTGTTTATAAGGAAAAATACCACATTTTTCTCAAAACCGGTCAATGATTTTCCTTCAAGTCTATGTTTGCCCGGCTATTTAATTTAGATCAAAACATCCAAAGAATATCTGGATTCTGGATTCTGGATTCTTAAATTATGGGGTCTGACCGTAGCCAGCCGGCACTTAGGCCTCGCCTTTGGGCCCATTGTACCTTCCCCAAGTCCATATCAGGGTGTCTTCCCGCTCCTCTACTCGTCAAGCCACCCAACTGCTTGAATGTACTTGAGTAATGCAGAGGGTGGAAACTCCCTGATATTTGCCATACTAGGCCAGATGTCCCCTAGTATGGATTCCCTGTAGGAGGCTAGGGCTGGACACTCACGAAGAATGTGCTCAGCTGTTTCCTCTTCTTCATTGCATCCACGACAGATTGGGTCTGTTACCACCCCTATCGTATGTAGATGTTTGTTAAACTGGTAATGTCCCGTAAGGAATCCTACCAGTTTACGCAGTTTGTCCCTTGAAAGTGAGAGATAAAATTTCGTCAACTTACGGTCTGGTGTCGCCATACAAGCTCTACTATGCCGACAGCTGCTCAATTTCACCCATATCTGCTCATGGCGTCTCTGGGTATATTGCTTTACGAGTTCGTTCGAGAGGGCGACCGAAGGCGTGATTGCCGGTTCGGGTCCCCAGAAGGGCATGCGCGCGGCTCGCTTCGCCATCTCATCTGCCCTCTCGTTTCCTTCGTTGCCACTGTGTCCTTTGATCCAACAAAGTTCCACACTATTCCTCTGCGTTACATACTTTAGCGTTTGTCTGCACTCCCAAACCAGCCCGGATCGAACCATACAGCTGTCCAGGGCTAGTAGTGCAGACTTGCTGTCAGTAAGTATGCGTATTGATTTGTTGCCGATTTCACGTTCAGCAATGATTCTAGCTCCCAGCATTATTCCCATCAGTTCTGTTTGTAAGACAGACGTCTGGGTGCCGAGAGGTACACTGATTTGTGCGTTCAGTTGTTCGGAGTAGATGCCGGCTCCTGAACCACTATCTGTTTTGGCACCATCGACATAGATTTCTATGTCGGCTCGTCCTTCTGAATTATCATTCATTGATATTCTATATGCCTTCTCATATATTAATTTTGTGCCCATTCGGTCACACCCCATCCTTAACAAGGGTATTCTGTTGAACGCCTCCGTTAAGATCCGAGTGTGCTTCGTTGTGCGGCCTTGCTTGTTCCATACTCCCAGAGAGTGAAGTCTTAGAGACGTCGTTCTTGCCGCTTCCTCTATGTAAAGGTTAAGAGGTGCTAAGCAAAGAAGAGTCTCCAGAGCCGCTGTGGGAGTGGTCCTCATTGCTCCTGTAACACTGAGACACGCCATTCTCTGAACGTGTTCAAGTTGCAGGGCTGTTGTTTTTTGTCTGGCTCTGGGCCACCAAACTAAAGCTCCATAGCACAGCATCGGTCTAGAAAGAATATCATAATTTCTTTTAATATACACTATTTCTGAAAGGAGTTCCTACACATTTTTCTAATAAATAATTTTAAAGCAAATTTTTATCCCGGCGCCTCCACCATTTTGATCGAAAAATTTAAACTTGACGAAATGAGATCACAGTGTTATCATTCTTTTCAGAAATATTCTCAGGATCACGAATTTGTTCCTTTTTTCCGCAATGTCTTTTAAGATAACGGAGAAAAATATGTTTATAAGGAAAAATTACCACATTTTTCTCAAAACCGGTCAATGATTTTCCATCAAGTCTATGTTTGACCGGCTATCTATTTTTGATCAAAACATCCAAAGAAAATCATCATTTTTTTTAATATACACTATTTCTGATAGGGGTTCCTACATATTTTTTCTAATAAATAATTTTAAAGAAAATTTTTATCCCGTCGGCTCCACCATTTTTATCAAAAAAATTTAAACTGACGAAATGAGCTCACAGTGTTATCATTCTTTTCAGAAATTTTCTCAGGATCACGAATTTGTTCTTCTTTTCGCAATGTATTTTCAGATAACGGAGAAAAATATGTCCATAAGGAAAAAATACTACATTTTTCCCAAAACCGGTCAATAATTTTCGTTCAAACCTATGTTCGTCCCGCTATTTAATTTAGATATCAAAACATCTAAAATTTTCCATAATTTCTTTTAATATACACTATTTCTGAAAGGAGTTCATACACATTTTTCTAATAAATAATTTTAAAGCTAATTTTTATCCCGGCGCCTCCACCATTTTTATAAAAATTTTTAACTTGACAAAATGAGCACACAATGTTATAATTCTTTTCAGAAATTTTTTCAGGATAACGAATCTGTCTTTTTTTCGCAATGTCTTTTCAAATGACGGCCAAAAATATCTTTATGAGGAAAAAAATACCACATTTTTCTAAAAATCGGTCATTTAATTTCCTTCGAGTGTATGTTTGTCCACCTATTTATTTTAATTAAATAACTAGGCATTTGTTCAGCATTGCTTTCAGACGATAAATGTTGCCATAGAGAGGTGTTTTTAATGTTCTGTCAGATTTGTTAATTTTTATATTTTTGTAAAATTGTTGAGATAATAAAAAATTTAAAAAGTGTATACATACTTCATAATTAGTAAGGAATTACAACACGAGATTTTATATTTTGGGAGGAATTACATACTTTTTAAATGTCTTGAAGTTTTAATAAAATAATAAAACCAACACGAATTTCAATAAAAATAACTAGGCATTTTTTGACCAAGGATTTAACAGAGGATAAGTGTTCCCATAGAGAACCTTCTATTTACATTATCTCAAGAGATATCATGAAAATAAACACATATTCATGATCCTGAGAAAACGTTTAATAAAAATTATCAATTTTGTGGCAAATTGGTTAATTTTTATATTTTCATAAAATTAGTGGAGGCGCCGGGATAATAAAAAATTTAAATAGTGTATACACAGGATTCGTAAGGAATTACTGCAAGAGGTTTTATATTTTGAAAGGAATTAAATAGTTCTTTAAATATCTTAAAGGTTTAATAAAATAACAAAACCAAAACAAATTTGAATATAGATAATTAGGTAATTTTTTGAGAATCGATTTAACAGACTATAAGTGTTCCCATAGAGAGGCGTCTATTTACATTATCTGAAGAGATATCATGAAAATAAGCACATATTCATGGTCCTGAGAACACGTTTAATAAAAATTATCAATTTTGTGTCAAATTGGTTAATTTTTATATTTTCATAAAATTGGATGAGGCGCCGGCATAATAAAAAATTTAAAAAGTGTGTACTACAGGATTCGCAAGGAATTACTGCAAGAGGTTTTATATTTTGGAAGGAATTAAATAGTTCTTTAAATATCTTGAAGGTTTAATAAAATAACAAAACCAAAACAAATTTGAATATAGATAATTAGGTATTTTTTTGAGAATCGATTTAACAGACTATAAGTGTTCCCATAGAGAGGCGTCTATTTACATTATCTGAAGAGATATCATCAAAATAAGCACATTATCATGGTCCTGAGAACACGTTTAATAAAAATTATCAATTTTGTGTCAATCTGGTTAATTTTTATATTTTCATAAAATTGGTGAAGGCGCCGGAATAATAAAAAAATTAAAGAGTGTATACGACAGGATTCGTAAGGAATTATTGTAAGGGGTTTTAAATATTTGGGAGGAATTAAATAGTTCTTTAAATATCTTGAAGGTTTGATAAAATAATAAAACCAACACAAACTTGAATAAAGATAACTAGAGATTTTTTGACTATGGATTTAACAGAGGATAAGTGTTCCCATAGAGGGGCGTCTATTTACATTACCTGAAGAGAAATCATGAAAATAAGCACATATTCAAGATCCTGAGAACACGTTTAATAAAAATTATCAATTTTGTGTCAAATTGGTTAATTTTTATATTTTCATAAAATTAGTGGAGGCGCCGGGATAATAAAAAATTTAAAAAGTGTATACTACAGGATTCGTAAGGAATTGCTGCATGAGGTTTTATATTTTGGAGGGGATTAAATACTCCTTTCAATATCTTGAGGGTTAAATAAAATGACAAAACCAACCCAAATTTGAATAGAGATAATTAGGCATTTTTTGATAATCGTTTTAACAGACGATAAGTGTTAACATAGAGAAGCGTCTATTTACATTATGTGAATCGATATCATGAAAATAAGCACATATTCATGATCCTGAGAACACGTTTAATAAAAATTATCGATTTTGTGTCAAATTGGTTAATTTCTATATTTCCATAAAATTGGTGGAGGCGCCGGGATAATAAAAAATTTAAATAGTGTATACTACATGATTCGTAAGGAATTGCTGCATGAGGTTTTATATTTTGGAGGGGATTAAATACTCCTTTCAATATCTTGAGGGTTAAATAAAATGACAAAACCAACCCAAATTTGAATAGAGATAATTAGGCATTTTTTGATAATCGTTTTAACAGACGATAAGTGTTCCCACAGAGAAGCGTCTATTTACATTATCTGAAGAGATATCATGAAAATAAGCACATATTCATGATCCTGAGAACACGTTTAATAAAAATTATCAATTTAATGTTAAATTCGTTAATTTTTAAATTTTCATAAAATTGTTGGAGGCGCCGGGATAATAAAAAATTTAAAAAGTGTATACTATAGATTAGTAAGGAATTACTTGAAGAGGTTATATATTGTGGACAGAATTAATTAGTTCTTTATATATCTTGAAGGTTTAATAAAATAATAAAACCAACACGAATTTGAATAAAGATAATTAGACATTTTTTGAGCATCGATTTAACAGACGATAAGTGTTCCCATAGAAAAGCGTCTATTTACATTATCTGAAGAGATATCATGGAAATAAGCACATATTCATTATCCTGAGAACACGTTTAATAAAAATTATCAATTTAATGTTAAATTCGTTAATTTTTAAATTTTCATAAAATTGGTGGAGGCGCCGGGATAATAAAAAATTTATAAAGTGTATACTATAGGATTAGTAAGGAATTACTTGAAGAGGTTATATATTGTGGACAGAATAAATTAGTTCTTTATATATCTTGAAGGTTTAATAAAATAATAAAACCAACACGAATTTGAATAAAGAAAATTAGACATTTTTTAAGCATCGATTTAACAGACGATAAGTGTTCCCATAGAGAAGCGTCTATTTACATTATCTGAAGAGATATCATGAAAATAAGCACACATTCATGATCCTGAGAACACGTGTAATAAAAATTATCAATTTAATGTCATATTGGTTGATTTTTATATTTTCATAAAATTGGTGGAGGCGCTGGGATAATAAAAAAATTTAAAAAGTGTATACTACAGGCTTCGTAAGGAATTACTGCATGAGGTTTTATATTTTGGAGGGGATTAAATACTCCCTTCAATATCTTGAGGGTTAAATAAAATGACAAAACCAACCCAAATTTGAATAGAGATAATTAAGCATTTTTTGAGGATCGATTTAACAGACGATAAGTGTTCCCATAGAGAAGCGTCTATTTACATTATCTGAAGAGATATCATGAAAATAAGCACATGTTCATGATCCTGAGAACACGTTTAATAAAAATCGTCAATTTTGTGTCAAATTGGTTGATTTTTATATTTTCATAAAATTGGGAGAGGCGCCAGGATAATAAAATATTTAAAAAGTGAAAATTACAGGATTCGTAAGGAATTACTGCAAGAGATTTTATATTTTGGAAGGAATTAAATAGTTGTTTAAACATCTTGAAGGTTTAATAAAATAACAATTATAATAATTGTTTCCATAAAGACGGTTTTTTTTTTCTATTATCTGGTGGGATATCATGAAAATAATCACACATTCGTTACCCTGAGGATATTTTCAATGAGACTGATCTATTTTCATCCAGATTTGTTATTTTCAATTGTTTGTGTATAATTGGTGGAGGCGCCGGAATAATAAAGAGATTTAAGTTCGTTCACTGTTTTGATGTTTGAAAAAAGTAATAAAACCAACACAGATTTGAACCAAAATATAAATACTTTTCAGGATCGAATAAATAGACGATAATTGTTTTCATAAAAACGCGTCTGCTTCCATTGTCTACATATTCGTGATCCTGGGGAGATTTTTAATGAGAATTTTAAGATTCTAACGAATTACTGGAAGACATTTTTTATTTCTGAAGGAATTATAAACTTCTTTAAATGTTTTGATGTTTCAATAAAAATAACAAACCCGACTCAGATTTGAACCAAAACATCGATATTTTTGAGGATCGAATAAGCAGGCGATAATTGCTTTCACAAAGATGTGTGGCTATTTCTATTATCTGAAGAAAAATCATAAAAATAATGACACATGCGTGATCTTGATTTGTTATTTTTAATTAATGTTCGTGCAAAATTAATGGAGGTGCCGGGATAATAATTTTTTTTTTAAATATTTGCCTCAAGATTTGTAAGGAATTACTGCAAGGAAGTAAAATCTTGATATTTCAGTAGAATAGTTGAACCAAGATATAGGTAGGCATTTCTTCAGGATCGTTTTAACGGATGATAATTGTTTCCATAAACGCACGCTTTTCTCCATTGTCTGGAGAAATCTGACGAAAATAATCCCCAGGTTGAGATCTTGAGAAAATTTGTAATTGTCGTTCAGATTATTTCAATTAAAATTCTTAAGAAATCACCACAAGAGATTTTATATTTTAGAAATTGTGTCAATCCCTCTAGAAGAATCATGAGATTTTACAATTTTATATGTTCGTTTCCCGCAAAAATAACCCGAACTGTATAAAACTGTCGCCAAATCTCACTTTGACGCTTCCAAACCTGGCGCGAACTCCCCGTTAGCGGCGCGAATTAAAAAGAGAATCGCCGCCGCCCCCGGAATTGGATTTATTTTGAAAGGCGTTCGGCCGTCCCCGTGCCGCAATTCCGTAAAAACCGGGGTTAAAGGTAACGCGATTAATAACTCGCATCGGCCGTAATTTCTCGCACTTCTCGTTTATTTCGGCCGGTCCAACCCCCTCGATGCGTAGAATAAATTCATTACGCAGCCAATACGTTTCATATGCAGCACATCTCCCTATTATCGGCCAGCGTGATTTATTAAAACAGCGAAAGTTGCACGGGGGGCGTAATGAAAAAATATAAGCCCAAGAGGCACCCGCCATAAATCTCGTTTAAGTTGCACCTAAATCATAAATCGCGAACGTCTCGGGTCAACAGTTTATTTATAATTAATCGTTTCGAAGGCGATTATCCGCGAAATTTACAACGATGTCAAAACTCCACTTAATCTCGTACGAACATCGGAATTGCTAATTTCGAAGCGTGGCCACGCGACGTTAAAATATAATAAATTTTTGGTAACGCGATATTTAGCACGTGATATTTGAAAGCGCTATCGGCGTAATCGAGACGTGTGACGTTTGAGTTACACACACGAATAAATTAGGTTGTTAATTGTTGGTATCGATGGGTGGTGGGACTGCTTTATTGTGTTATTTATGGCGATGATTTACATCGCGAAAGTTGACGGGTTTATAAACGCGGGACGGACACGCGATTTTCGAGCGGAGGTGTTGGCCGCTAACGAGAGGGTGGAATAACAAAGTGGGATTTTTGATAACATTTAAATAAATATAATAAACACGTTTATTTTTTCTGGGGGAGATTAGTCCATTTAATATTTGGAAATTTATTCCGGTCTTAGCGTCATTAGATTTTTTTCATTTCTGGTTAAAAAAAATAAATACGTGTTTATGACAAGCTGTCTCATGGTGGTTGCATTACACGGTGGAGGGAACGCAGATGTGCGCTGTTTAGTGAGAATGAGCTGGAGCATCATCGTGTCATTTTATCATCATCACCGCCACAACTTTGATTCCGGAAATAGTTTTGAGTTTAGCAAAAAACCCCATTCAACAAGTTGCACTCGGATTATCTCGCCTCACATGATTAAATGTGGCGTGTGTGTACCATCTGGACTCGTTTCCTGAATTCTAGCTCAGATAATTTAGGCCACGATGCACCCGAAACTGCATAAACAAGCCTCATCTGTATTCTTCTAGCGCAAGTTTTACGTAAAACAGGACCCCGGCTCTATGCGGCGTTATTATTGTACATTTTCATAAAAGTCGTCTCAAAGCCGGCAGTGCGTATCAGCAAAGAGCCAGAATCCATTTTCGTGCGAATTCAGTCGATATTTGCTCGTATATAACGCCTACGTTAAACTGCCGGTTCGGCATATTGCGGTTACTCAAGCTAAAACATCTAATATTGTAAAGTTAATCCGATTCCCGACTCGGTTTATAATGAAATCGCGCTAAAATACACCCGAAAAAATTCCGACTCGTCAAAGTGGACAAATTTGCTCGCGAATTCCTGCCGGCAAGCAAAAACGCGCACGAACAACGGAGTGTTTAATAATTGACTAATTAATTTCTATTAGGCTAAATTTTACTTTTACAGGAAGTTCATTAATTATCGGGCGTTCACGAACCCTGATTAAAATTCACCTTTAAACTGATGTTAAGTTAAACTTTTCATTAAAGCTATAAACCTCGCCGTTAGGTGTTTACATATTTTAGGAGGTTTCCAGTTGGTGCCGTTTCTCTTGCCTACAACTTGATTGTTTATTGAACACGAAGCACACTGGAGCTGTTAATGGGAGAGAAACGAATCGAGAATTAAATTCGGAGAGATAAAGGAAAATAAACAGCCTTGGAAGTTCGGGAAACGCAAATTTTACGTGTGTTGTCGAATTTTACATACCGGAACTTGTTTCATTTCATTTATTCCGCTTAAATGTACACACGGTAGTTTTTAAAACAGCTATCTAAATTCAAATTGAGAGCGATTTTCAGCAGCCGATAATGAAACATTCCCAGGCCGCTACGAACCTTTCGGAAAATATTTACCTTTTTTTTTCAGATGGTTAAAGTAGGATCCCCATTTATAATATTTAGAGAATATTTTAAGCAAAAAAGCATTAAATAAGCATAACACTTTCATTAAAAAAGTTTTATTTTAAGCAGTTTTATTTAGGTAGCTGGGTACAATAACCCTTTTTTCTAGAAAATCTTCAACGGTCTTGCCGCAAAATGCCGAAATAAAATAGTGATGATGGGATTGGAAATAGAAACAGGAGAGCAGAAGCAGATAATTGGTAAAGTGACAAAATTTTTAGAAGAGAAAGTCAAAGTAGAGAGTAAAGTTAAAAACGCGTACAAAATTGCAGAGAAAGTTTATGTAGTGGAATTCGAAAACAGAGAAGAAAAAATAAAAAAGCAAGAAGAACTTAAAAGGGTCGTCAATTTACATAAATGATGATCTGACGAAAACGGAAAGAAAAATTCAAAACAAGATAAAAGAAGAGGCAACAAAAGAGAAATAAAGGAAAAATGGTTAGAATGGGATATAAAAAGTTAACTGTAGACGGCAGAAATTTTAAATGGAATGAAGAAGAGGGCAGACTTAAGAAGGCAGAAAATATTTAGTAAAGAGCCAAAAGAGAAGGAAGAAAACGAGGAAAAAGGGAAGCAAACAAGGCAAAGGAATAGGAAAAGGAATAGAGGATGTAGATAGGGAAACCGGAAAAGGTGTTTTGGAATGTCCAAGGGTTGCGAAAAAAGGGAAAGGAGTTCTGGGACTACGTGGGAAAATTTGATGTTGTGGGGCTAGTAGAGACTTGGGTGCAAAGAGAAAACTGGGAGAAATTGGAAGAGACACTACCACAAGAATATGTGTGGTAGTGTCAAGGGCGACAAAGGAAAAGAAAAAGGGGACAGCAAGCGGGGGAATAGTAATGGGAATTCGAAAAGAAATGCAAGAATTGGAAAAGGGAAGTAATAATAAAAACGGACTAATGAAGAAAATAATACAGTTGGATAACAATCGATGGGAAATAATAACCGTTTATAGCAAGAAAATGGAGGAAACCAAGATAAACATAGAAATGGAAACAAAAGAAAAAGGAGATGAAAAAATACTTATAGGAGGGGATTTTAACGCAAGATTGGGCGATAAGGGGACAAGAATAATAGATAAAGAAAAGGGAAAGAAAAGAGGATCAAAAGATAAAGCAAATAACAAAGAAAGGAAAATATTGTGGCAGATAATAGAAGAAATGGGATGGGAAATTTTGAATGGAAACAAGGAAGGAGATGAAGAAGGAGAATGGACGTACGTAGGGGCGATGGGAGAATCAATTATAGATTATGGGATTATCAACGAAGAGGCGTGGGAAGAAATAGAGAGTTTCAAAGTGGGGGAAAGGGTAGAATCAGATCACATGCCTCTAGAAATAAAAATCAAAGGAAAAGAGCAAGAGTACGAAAAACAAGAGAGAATACACGAAAGAAAAGAATTAGAAAAAAGAATATGGCATGAAGAGGGAATTCAAAGATACAGAAGTAGACTAGAAAAAAAGAAATCCGAAGTAAAAGAAGATATAGAAGCTATGATGACTGAGCAACCTAATTGTAGAAGCAACGGAAAAAAGAAAGATATACATATGGCAAGGGAGGGATAATGGATGGAACGGAGAATGTAGTGAGTTGAAGAGAAAAGCAAGGGAAAAATTAAGAAAATGGAAGAATAACAAGGGAAGGAAAGAAGAGTACATAAAAGCAAGAGAGAATTATAGGAGAAAATGGGAAGAAAGAAAAAGAGAAAAACGAGAAGAAGAAGAGAAGACAATAAATTTTCTGAAAACAGAAGAGCAAAACTTGAAAAAATTTAAATATCGAAGAACTGAAATTAAAAATCGAGAAATCGAGAAATCTAAAATTTTAAAAAATGAAAAATTAAAATATCAAAAAATTAAAAAATCTAAAATTAAAAAAATCGAAAAAGTAGAAAAATCGTCACATTGAAACATCCAGAATTTAAAAATCGAATAGTCGAAGAACGAAGTATTGAAAAATCCCAAAGCTGAAACATTAAAGAAAAACTGAAGAATGGAAAAACTGAAATTTCCAAAAATTGGGAATCTAAAAAATCTAAAATTTGAAGAAACAAAAAATTGAAAAACAGAAAATTTAAAATCTAGAAGTGGAAAAATCGAAAGGTTAAGTCAAAACATTTGAAAAAATCGAAAATTTGAAAAATTGAATTATCGAAGAACTGAAATGAAAAACTGAGAAATTGAAAAATCTAAAACTTTAAAAATTAAAAATTTGAAAAACTTAATATTTAAAAATCGAAAAATTGAAAAATTGAAAAAGTAAAGAAATCGACACATTGAAAAATCTAGAAGTCAAAAATAGAAAAATCGAAGAATCAAAATATTGAAAAATTTCAAACTTGAAAAATGAAAGAAAAACTGAAGAATGGAAAAACTGAAATATCCAAAAATTGAGCATCTAGGACATCGAAACATTGAAAAATCAAAAATCAAAAAGTAAACTGGAAAATCGAAACCGTTGAAAATCAAGAAATGGGAAAACCAATAGATTGATTAATTGAAAAATCGAAAAATTGAGTGTTTAGAGAAGTTAAAAATGAAAAACTGAAATATGTATTTAAAAATCGTAAAATTGAAGAGGAGAAAATTTGGAAATCGTAAAATTGAAAATCCTTAAATTAAAGAATTGAGAAATTGTAAAATCGAAGAATTGAATAATAAATAAGTTGAAAAATTCCAAAACTGAAATTTCGAAAAATTGAAAAAAGACAGAAAAACTGAAAAATCCCGAAAGTGAAAAATGAAAGAAAAACTGAAGAATGGAAAAACTGGAATATCCAAAAACTGAGAATCTAAAAAATCGAAAACTTGAAAATAGGGAAAATTGAAAAATAGAAAATCTAGAATCTAGAAGTCGAAAAATCAAAGGAAAAGAGCAAGAGTACGAAAAGCAAGAGAGAAGACATGAAAGAAAAGTATTAGAAAAAAGAACATGGCATGAAGAGGGAATTCAAAGATACAGAAGTAGACTAGAAAAAAAGAAATTCGAAGTAAAAGAAGATATAGAAGCTATGATGGTGGAACTGAGCAACCTAATTGTAGAAGCTACGGAAAAAAGAAAGATATACATATGGCAAGGGAGGGATAATGGATGGAACGGAGAATGTAGTGAGTTGAAGAGAAAAGCAAGGGAAAAATTAAGAAAATGGAAGAATAACAAGGGAAGGAAAGAAGAGTACCTAAAAGCAAGAGAGAATTATAGGAGAAAATGGGAAGAAAGAAAAAGAAAAAAACGAGAAGAAGAGAAGACAATAAGTCCCTGAAAAAAGAAGAGCAAGTATGGAGATATATAAACAAGGAACGGAGAAGGAAGACTGAAATCAGCGGGAAAATCAAAATACATGAATGGAAAGCACACTTTATGGAATTATTGGGAGGTTGTGAGGAAAAAGCTGCAAAATAAATAAAGGAATCACAACGACGGAAGAAATGTGGAGAGGTTCGGAAATAACAAAAGATGAAATAGAAAGACACATTGGAATTCTGAAAAGAGGAAAGGCACCAGGATGGGATGGAATCCAGAACAAAGCGTGGATGTTCGGGACAGAAGAAGTGAAAGAAAAGATATGGGAAGTGGTAAATGGAGTTTGGAAGGGAAAAGGGTTTCCTCGGCAGTGGAGAGAAGGTATAATAATCCCATTATTTAAAAAGGGGCAAAAAAGTGATGTGAAGAACTACCGAGGGATTACCTTGCTCAATACGGCGTACAAGTTATATGCAATGATACTCGATGAGAGGTTACGAAAGGAGATGGAAACAAGGGGTATGTTACCAGACGATCAGACAGGGTTTAGGAAAGGAAGAGGTACTATGGACAATGTGTACATCCTGCGGTATTTAGTGGGAAGAGAAATAAGGGAAGAGGGTGGACGAATGTACGCATTGTTCATAGATTTCAAAGCAGCGTTTGATAGCGTGAATAGAGAGAAAATGTGGGAGAATTTGAGGAGAAAGGGAGTAGATGCATACTTGGTAACGAAAACGGAAGAAACAGTAAATACGGTGAGAGTGAAGGATGCCCACTCAGACCCTCATTGTTTGCAGCTTATCTAGGAGATATAGATGAAATGTTCAGAAAAGCACAGACAGGAGGGGTGGTAATGGGCAAAGAGAAAGTGTGGTCGTTGGCGGACGCAGATGATTTGGTGATTGTGGCAAAGAAAAGAGAAGAAATGAAAGCAATGATTAAAAGTTTGGAGAAGTATGTAAAAAAAAAGGAATTGGAAGTGAATGTGGAAAAAACAAAAATGGTGGTGTTTGGGAAGAAAGTAAGAAAGGAGAAGGAAGAGTGGGCATGGAGAGGGAAGAAAATTGAACAGGTGAAAGAATTCCAGTACTTACATTAAAGAGCAATAACTCGGATAGAGCGCATATTCAAGAAATGGTCCAAAAAGCGAACAAAGTGGTAGGAATAGTATGGGGAATAGGAGAGAGAAAATTTGGACATGATTATAAGAGAAGAATAATGATGTTTGGTCAAAAGTGTATTCATGTACGGAGCTGAGATTTGGGGATGGAGGGAATATGAAGAAATAGAGAGAGTGCAAGAAAAATACTTGAAATGGATATTGGGATTGGAAAAGTATACGCCGGGGTATATAGTGAGAGAATAAACATAAGGGAGAAAATGAAAGTGGAGAAGTTCAGTGAGAGAGGTAATTGCAAGATATTGCAAAAATGTTGGAAAGAAATAAGAAAGGAAGGGGGAAAACATGTTTGAAACGAAAGGGACAAGTATTATGAAGGAAAGGAATATGCATGTGAAGAAATAGAGAGAATGAGAGAAATGGGAAGGAGTATGAAAAAAGAATTGAGTGTAAGAGATAAGGATATAGATAAGCAAGAACGTAGATCGAGAATATCGGAGTCTAAATATAATGCAGACTATAGAAAAATAGTAAAGGATGAAGTACAAAAGTACACACACAGAAAGAGTATAAAGGAGAACAGAATGATGTCGAGATTTAGGTGTGGAAATGAAGAGAAAGAGAATAATTTTTGGATGGATGAAACTGACAGAAGGTGTAGGATATGTTGGAGAGAGGGAGAAACAATAGAGCGTATGCTGGAAGGATTTGAAGGATTGAGAGAATCGGAGGAAAGTAGGGAAGAAGTGCTAAATGAGGATGGAAGAGGACTGGACTGGATGAAAGAAGTATGGAAGATAAGGGGTGGGCAAGCAGAAAGAATAGAATATTTATTATATAACACTCGAATTTTTATTTTATTTTATTTTATTTATTTTTATTGTTATTGATTTATCTGAGGTAGATTAAGTTAATTTGTACCCCTACTGGGAATATTATTAAGCCTGTAAGGCAAATAATAAATTAATACTAGAAAATCTTTAACGGTCTTGCCGCAAAATGCAGAAAAAGAACATCTGGTTAAAAGCTTTAATTCATTATCAACGGAAGTAAGGATTTGACTTTTTTCCTTCTTAATATGCAGACTCTTCATAACAAACGACTGAAAGCATTTTAAAATGGTAAATTTTATTTCCCACACTTCTTTAAAAAATTATCATATTAAACAAGTTTTCAAATTCTCGTCGTGAATAGAAAACTACGCACATTTAAGCAAAAACAACGAAAATACAAACCCCGCCCACCCACCCGCATCTCGATTGTGATAAATTTTCTTATTCGTCGTGAGCCGAATGGCTACATTTAATTTTGGCTTTCTTTTTTACTAAAAAATTTTCTGTGAACAACACGTTTATTTACGAACACGTTTCTCATGGTAATTTGTCGTTGAAAAATAAGAATTTTGCAATTATGTTCCGCCTTCTTGCTTACAACTAATAAAGGAAAATCGTCACAATTGAGACAGGGTGGGTGGGCGGGGTTTATGATTTGACTTTTTTCTTTCTTAATATGCAGACTCTTCATCACAAACGACTGAAAACATTTTTAAAATGGTAAATTTTATTTCCTACACTTCTTTAAAAATTTATCATATTAAACAAGTTTTCAAATTCTCGTCGTGAATAGAAAACTGCGCACATTTAAGAAAAAAAAAAAAACAAAATACAAACCCCGCCCAACCACCCGCATCTCGATTGTGACAAATTTTCTTATTCGTCGTGAGCCGAATGGTGAAGCTTAATTTTGGTTTTCCTTTTTACTTAAAAACTTTCTGTGAACAACACGTTTATTTACGAAGACGTTTCACATGGTAATTTCTAGTTGAAAAATAAGAATTTTGCAATTAAGCTCCGCCTTCTTGCTCACAATAAAGAAAAATCGTCACAATTGAGACAGGGTGGGTGGGCGGGGCTTATGATTTGACTTTTTTCCTTCTTAATATGCAGACTCTTCATCACAAATCTATGGAGTATGTTTCCAATCCTATAATAAAATTTTATCACCCAAACGACCGGAACCTATTCACAGAAAGGGTCTTGAGTAAGTGTAGAAATCCGCTCTCTAATAATATTCTATTCTAATATTTTTAGCTTTTAGTACTTATTACTTATTTATTTGCATTATTATCACTATTATTATCCTTTTAAAACGTCAGCAGCGTCAGCTCACCCCATAATCCGAATTTATTTCATCCCGCTAATTAAAAGCACTTAGCGCAACTGCACGAATCTCCCTCTCCCCGACAGAATCACATCATCGCACCGCCAACTTCGCTCAGCTTTAAATCGCACCCTCCACAAAACGCCTTTATCCATAAACCCGAAGTGCACTTGCACTCCTTTGACACGATCATTAACCTCGACTTATGACGAGTTTAAAATGCAATGAAGACACCAGCATCCATAATAACGACATAAAGTACACCAGCGTTAGATGTAATGACGGGCCACTGTGTTAGATAAGATGGAGCACTTTACACGCACACGGGTCTTCTCTTATTCATCCCCGGTGTGCCATTCTTCTTCATCATTCCTGGTTTACGGACTAAATCTCGGTTCTGAACTGTCTGACTTTTACATACGACCGCCGACACACGCGCTACAGGGTGGTGAATTTAAAATCGGGTTTTGAGACCGGTAATTTCCGCAAGTGCGAATGCGTTATTGGGGATAATTTCGGCGCAGATTTCACTCGAAATGGGATTTAACGTCACGGAAAGTCGACAGAGATGGCTGGAACCACAGCGACCAAGAGCAATTAATTTTACTCCAATCAATTTTGACGCTCGTATTAATTAGTTTGTTCTCTCTTCATTGTGGCACTCGCAGTTTAAATATGGCGTTGCGGATGATTCGAGCAACAGATCGCAATCAAAATTTTGTTTGAGGGGCACGTAGAAGCCATTGGTAAAAAATCCGAAACGCGCTGACCCGCAGTTGATTTTATTTCGATCAAAGCTGGGAATTCATTGATATTCATACATTATTGCATGCAGATGACTGCACGGAGTTTCGTTAGCATTTTGTCGTCTTCATCTAACATTTTTAAATTATGAGCAGCAGACAAGTTGTTTTTTCGGAACTTCCCATGCCGCTGAAGCACAAGCGAACAAGGTCGGTGTCTTAAACAAATTGTAACATTTTATTGTACAAATCGTCCTGAGAACTTTGTGATGTCCCTCTCACGGCCTGGCTAGCTCCTTCGTCGTTGCGGGGTGATGGGTCGTTCGACTGTCTTGACCTTGGGCGCCAGTGTGTCACAAGAGGGCACACAAAAAAAAAAAGAAAGATGACAGGAAAGCCGAAGAAGAGAAAGAACGAAGAGTGGAATAATTAGAATAAAGAGAAGAAAAGGAAGGAAAGGGAAAAAAGGGAGAAGCAACAAATACCCGGTCTAATCACGTATATAATCTGGATTCTACAGGGTGTCTCAGAAATAAGTACATTAATTTTAACCAGTAGCAGAACCCGTGAAACGGAACAACTTTTTTATCTAGCATTTTTTCGAAAACTCAAGTCGAATTTCGAATTTTCCCACCCATATATTCACGAGCCGTCTATGTTCACCTTAAATAATAACTTAAATAATAGCAACACTACAACAATGAAGAAGGTACCGTAGCAACCGTTTTGACGCTGACAATCATTTTTATGTCAATGTTTTTATTAAACGTTGTCTATTTAAAGTTTGTTTGGCACAGATTTCTAATTTATAGACGAAATGTGTTGAAATGGCTTTGTTTTCAAATCTGGAATGCACCGATATCGTTTTAACGTACGGTGCAGCTCGGGGAAACGGCACTCGCGCCCAAGGAATTTTTTCAGAAAACCTCCCAAATCGTCTGCCAAATGTGCGCAGTTTTAAGAACCTTGCAGCATTTTCGAGAGTACGGATCTTTTAAACCTGCACCTCACGAGGGGGGTAAGTTACGTAGTAATAGAATTGCTAATATTGAAGAGGCTGTTTTGAAGAGTGTCGAAGCTCGACCGGGCACTAGCACGTATCACTGTCTAGTGTGCTGTATCGGAGAGTAGTATTTGGAGGATACTCAGAGAACAAATATACCCCTTTCAGGACCAGAAAGTTCAGTTATTGAAAATTGAAACTAACAGACTTACCGCGTAGGCAAAAGTTTTGTGAGTGGGTTAATAGAAAAATAAACGAACAAGCAAATTTTGTATCTCTTATACCATCAACTGATGAGGTCGGTTACACGGGGGAAGGTGTTCAACACCCACATTTGGGCCGATGAAATTCCGTACGCCATTAGGGAGCAGGATTTTCAATTTCTCTCTAAATGTTTGTCACATTGACAAGATTAGGAAAATACGTATCCTAGTAACTGTTTTTGACCATAAATTATTAATTATAATAATTATTAGTGTCCATGGGTGACTGAGCATCCATGGGCGGGTAACCTTAATTGGGGTATAACTTTAACAATTTTTAACTTGATAATTAAAAAGTTCTTGACAAAACTCTACTAAGAAAAGTTGTTGAGTTCAATGAGCTCTATAACTGATTAAAATTAATGTACTTATTTCTGAGACACCCTGTATATACAAAAAAATTAATATAAATTGGGGGGGGGGGGGCGGCAGCAGCTCGTTGGTAGGTGGATTGACGACCCTGGTTAACCGGCGACCCGTGACGATTGGAGGCAAAACAAAAAACTGGCACAACGCAAACTGGGACGCACCCGGTTTCTCCCGGACGATCGGCGAGCACTTCCCGGCGATCGGCGCGCACTTCCCGGCGACTTACCGTATTGGTACCAATACGCAGAACGCCCGTTCCCGTCTCCGCGGTCCTGTTGAGGTCAGCTTCGCTTCCTGTGCCTCTCCTGGACTCCGTTGGCCTATGGTGTTCTCGCCTCAGCCCTTTTCTCGTCTCTCCAAACACGGTCTCTCTTCCCAAAGCCTCGACACCGGCCCTCCTCGTCTTCACCCAACGCTCGCCTCTCCCCTCTTTTTTTTTTTCTCCTTTTTTTCCTCGCCTCGTCGCTCGTCGCTCCCGCCGAGCTGCGCCGCCGCGTAAATGTCAAATGTCACGTTACAACTTGTTTGATTTACAGACCAGAGCACGCTCAGGCGAGTATCGACTCTAAACGTTTTGACGCGATTTGGTTGATTTAGACTATAATTTCTGCGGAAAATAGTTATTTTATATGGAATAAGTGAACTTATTTAGATGGTTTTATTTGCAAATAATATATCACATGTCATATGTTTCATCCGATTTTCACATGCACCTAACTCTTGTTAAACTGAGAATTAATTTTTGAATTGTGTTTTCTACTAGCAAAACGTCTTAAATTAATAATATTGCTGAAATCGAAATAATCCAACGGATTTTTTTCGGAAAAATGTAGTTATGTTTATGTTTTGGAAACATTATGTTCTACTTTATATGAATTTTTAAATGTTTTTAGTGACAATTTTTGTGGTTATTTAATACTTTTTATGATTTTAACACTGAAAAAAAAAAATAATGAAAGATTAAAATAATCGCAAATGGAGAAATCAAAAATCGAAAAATCAAGATGTCAAGAAATCGAAACATTAAAAAATCAAAAAAACGAAAAATTCAAAAATCTAAAATTTAAAAAACAAAAAATAAAAAATCGAAAAACCGAAACTCCCAAATTTAAAAAATCGAAAAATTGAAAAATCGGTTAATTGAAAAATCTGGACATCGAAAAACCGAAAATTCGAAAAGTAAAAAATGGAAAAACCGAGAAATCGGAAAATCTGAAGATTGGCAAATCGAGAAGAATCGAAATATGGAAGTCATGAAGTCGAAAAATAAAAAAATTGACGAACCGAAATGGGCCAAAATAGAAAATACGAAAGGTTAAAAGTTGGAAAAACGAAAAATCTAAAAGCGGAAAAATAAAAAACGAAAAAACGGAAAAACTAAGAAACCGAAATAAGCCAAAATCGAATAGTTATAAATTGAAAAACTGATAAATCGAGAAACTGAACAATCAAAAATCAAAACATCCAAATCTCTATAAATCGGGAAATCAAAACATTGAAAAATTAAAAAATCTGAGGAATGGAAAAACTAAGAATCTAAAATCTAGAAGCCGAAAAATTGAAAGATTAAGAAATCATTTGAAAAATCCTAAAACTTGAAAAAATTGAAATATCGAAGAACTGAAATTAAAAATCGAGAAATCGAGAAATCTGAAATTTTAAAAACTGAAAAATTAAAATATCAAAAAATTAAAAAATCTAAAATTGAAAAATCCAGAACTAAAAAATCGAAAAGCCGAAGAACGAAGTATTGAAAAATCCCAAAACTGAAAAATGAAAAAAAAAAACTGAAGAATGGAAAAACTGAAATATCCAAAAATTGAGAATCCAAAAATCTAAAATATGTATTAATTGTTCAAAAATTAAAATATCAAAAATTTAAAAATTTAAAATTAAAAAATCGAAACATTGCAAAATCGAAAAAGTAGAGAAATCCGGAAGTTAAAAACCGAAAAGTCGAAGAATCGAAATATTGAAAAATCCCAAAATTGAAAAATGAAAGAAAAACTGAAATACCCAAAAACTCAGAATCTTAAAAATCGAAAATTTGAAATAAACGAAAAATTGGAAAACAGAAAATCTAAAACTTAGAAGTCGAAAAATCAAAAAATGAAGAAATCGAAACATTTGAAAAATTTGGAAACTTGAAAAATTGAAATGTCCATGAACTGAAATGGAAAATCGAGAAATCGAAAAATCGAAAATTCTAAAAATTGAAAAATTAAAATATCAAAAATCTAAAATTTATAAATCGAAAAAGCAGAAAACTAGACATATTGAAAAATCCAGAAGTTAAAAATCGAAATATTGAACAATTCCAAAATTGAAAAAAAAGAAAAACTGAAGAATGGAAAAACTAAAATATCCAAAAACTGAGAATTTGAAAAAACGAAAAATTGAAAAACAGAAAATCGAAAACCTAGAAGCCGAAAAATTGAAATATCGAAAAACTAAAATGAAAAATCGAGAAATCGAAAAATCTAAAATTTTAAAATTGAAAAATTAAAATATCAAAAAATTCAAAAATGTAAAATTTAGAAATCAAAAAGTAGAAAACTAGACACAATGAAAAATTCAGAAGTTAAAAATAGAAAAGTCGAAGAATCGAAATACTGAGCAACCCCAACATTGAAAAATGAAAGAAAAACTGAAGAATAGAAAAACTGAAATATCCAAAAACTGAGAATCTAGAACACTGACAAATTGAAAACTCAAAAATCAAAAAAGTAAAGTCGAAAAACCGAAACTTTAAAAAACCGAAAAATTGAAGGATTGAAGAACTAGAAAATCGAAACCTTCGAAAGTCAAGAAATGGGAAAATCAATAGATCGATTAATAGAAAAATCGAAAAATTGACTATTTAGAAAAGTCAAAAATTGAAACATTGAAAAATCGAAATATTTAAAAATCGTAAAATTAAAGAGGAAAAAATTGAAAAAACGTAAAACTAAAACATCAGAAAATTTAGAAATCGAAAAATTGAAAATCGTGAAATTGAAGAATTGAGAACTTGTAAAATCGAAAATTTGAATAATAAATAAACTGAAAAATCCCAAAACTGAAATTTAAAAATAAATGAAAAATCAAATAAAAACTGAAAAATTCCAAAACTGAAATATCCAAAAACCGAGAAATTAAAAATCTGAAGAATTGGGAAATCAAAATGTTAAAAAAGTAAAGTCGGAAAATCAAAAACTTAAAAAATTGAAAAATTGAAGAATTTAAGAAACGAAAAATCGAAAAACTGAGAGTTTATAAAAGTCAGATTTTAAAAATTGAAAAATTCAAATATCAAAAAATTCAAAAATCTAAAATTTGAAAATCAAAAATATAAAAAGTAGAATAATCGACATTCGAAAAATCTCAAAAGTGAAAATTCGAAAAACTAAAAAATGAAGGAAAAATTGAAGAATGGAAAAACTGAAATATCCGAAAATTGAGAATCAAAAAAATCGATAAATTGAAAAATCATAAACCTGAAATATCGAAAAATTCAGGAATTGGAAAACTGGAAAATCAAAACTGTCGAAAGTCAAGAAATAGCAAAATCAGAACATCGATTAATTGAAAAATCGAAAAATTGAGAATTTAGAAAAGTCAGAATTTGAAAAATTGAGGAATTGAAAAATCAAAAAATTTAATAATAAATAATCTGAAAAGTCCCGAAACTGAAATTTCGAAAAATGGATGAATTAACGAAAAACTGAATAATGGAAAAACTAAAAAATTTCAAAACTAAAGTATTCAAAAGCTGGGAAATTAAAAAATTGAAAAATTGAGAAATCAAAAAGTTAAAAAAATTAAAATCTTAAAAAATTGAAAAATTAATAAATCAAAGACCTAAAAAATTGAAAAATTGACGAATTCAAGAAATGAAATATCGAATGACTGCGAGCTTATAAAAGTCAAATTTGAAAAATTGAAAAATCGAAATGCTTAAAAATCGTAAAGTTGTAGAGGAGAAAAATTGAAAAAACGTAAAATTGAAACATCGGAAAATTTGGAAATCGAAAAATTGAAAATGGCGAAATTGAAGAATTGAGAAATTGTAAAATCGAAAAAACAAATGATAAATAAACTGAAAAATCCCAAAACTGAAATTTCTAAAAATTGAAAGATAAAAAAAAACTTAAAAATCCCAAAACTTAAATATCCAAAAATTGAGAAATTAAAAAATTGAAAAATTCAGCATTCGAAGAGTTAAAAAAGTGAAGTCGAAAAATCAAAATCTTGAAAAATTGAAAAATTAAAAAATCAAAAACTTAAAAAATTGAAAAATTGAAGAATTGTTAAAATGAAAAATCGAAAAACTGAGTTTATAAAAGTCAAATTTTAAAAATTGAAAAATCGAAATATTTGGAAGTCGTAAGATTGAAGAGGAGAAAAATTGGAAAAACGTAAAATTGAAACAGTGGAAAATTTGGAAATCGAAAAATTGAAAATCGCGAAATTGAAGAATTGAGAAATTGTAAAATCGAAAAAACAAGTGATAAATAAACTGAAAAATCCCAAAACTGAAATTTCTAAAAATTGAAAGATGAAAAAAAAACTGAAAAATCCCAAAACTTAAATATCCAAAAATTGAGAAATTAAAAAATTGAAAAATTCAGCATTCGAAGAGTTAAAAAAGTGAAGACGAAAAATCAAAATCTTAAAAAATTGAAAAATTAAAAAATGAAAAACTTAAAAAATTGAAAAATTGAAGAATTGTTAAAATGAAGAATCGAAAAACTGAGTTTATAAAAGTCAAATTTTAAAAATTGAAAAATCGAAATATTTGGAAGTCGTAAGATTGTAGAGGAGAAAAATTGGAAAAACGTAAAATTGAAACAGTGGAAAATTTGGAAATCGAAAAATCGAGAATCGTGAAATTGAAGGATTGAGAAATTGTAAAATCCAAAAATTCAAAATAAATAAACTGAAAATTCCCAATAGTAAAATTTCGACTAATCGAAAAATTGAAGAATTGAAAAACTGATAAATCGAAACAGTCGGAAGTCAAGACATGGGAAAATGAAAACATCGATTTAATGAAAAATCGTAAAATTGAAAGCCTTTTAATCTTCTTGGGTTATTGCTAAAATTTAAATAAAAAATAATTAAAAATCCATGCAAAGTAGATCCTAACGTTTCCAAAAGATAAAAATAACTACATTAAAAAAAATGTTTACTTTTTCGTTGTATGTATTGTGGTAAGCGCCAGTATATTTTAATTATATCGAGCGGCCAATCAATTAATAGTGCGATTATTTGATCTCCTTTTGAGAAAAATACATATGTTGCACGTTACGACTTGAAATTTTAAGCAAACACACATGTGTTTCGTAGATCTGGAAAATATCTGTCATGGGTCACTTTAAGAAATTTTGTATGCATGTTAGCGTAGGACCAGATTATTTCTTTCTCAGAATTTCGGTTGCACACGGCGCCACAAAAAAATGTTAGGGATTTCTGGAAATCGTAAAAGCTACAAAATCCACTTAATAAGTATTGCGTCGTGTTAAAGATTAGGGGTGTGTCCAATCGTCCAGATGCATAGTGGTTTTAGTGCAGTGTTTAAAATATTCCTTTTCAACGACTGTTAAAGTAATTTCAATCGTCAATTTTAGTCAAATAACCTTAATTACAAGTCAAAGCGTAATAACAATATGAATATTTGATCTTGTGATGCTTTCTCTTGTTTTTTAAAATTAAATGAAGGTTCAATTTTAAATCTTCAAGTTTCAGTACACTGCATATTATTAATAAGCACATCCAGTTAGAATTAAATAAATTTTGTTAACTTGAAATCACCTGTAACAATTGTCTAGCCATTTATTAGTGAGTTTGCAACAATTGGCCACTTTGGCATGGTCCACTGTAATGCACATATGCGCGATAATAGAGCGTAGCCAAAGTCGACAGGTTCCCAGCGTCAGCGTCCACTTGATCCCAATAAGGGTGCAGATGGCCCTGCATTCCGCGAAATGTGAAAAAGTATCAGATTACAGTGCAGGTTCAGTCAATTAGCTAAACATGAAATAATTGAAATATTTAGGAAACAATTAAATAAACACAAAAACAAAAATCTGTTGAAAGGAATAATTTGTTTCTGATTTGTTTAGAAGATCTAAATTCAATAATTTAGTTCAACCCTTTGCGTGAGGCGACAATCAAGGGGCAGAATTTAGTTAGCTATTTGTTTTATTTTTTTTTATTATTTTATTCCATTAATTTTAATGTCATGTAGGTATGAGATTTAGAATGTTTCAAACTTAATAACAGCATTATTTTGAATGAAAAATAGAATATCTTTTTCTGCTGTTCAAGAATAGAGTCAACCCTTTTTGATAGAGACAGGTATAAAATTGTAGGCGAGAGGTGTAAACGATTGTCGCCCAGCAATAACATAGCTTAACAATTTAGTTGGGTGTGAGGAAATAGGAAAAATCATCGATTTTCTTTGCGCAGTTCGATGTTAGACAAGGGGCGACCTCTTTGAGAGGGTAGTTTAACAACTATTCCAGTTTCCTTTACACATAACAATCGATCTAAATTCAATAATCTTTCTTTCAGGAATAATAAACAAAATTTGTTGTAGAGATTTCAGTGTCAATGCTTTGGAAAATTTGTCAAAAAAAAAAAAACACACATCTACAACAACTTTTGGAAAATAAGTTGTATAGATTTATTCGGTGATTATAACTTTTGATCACGCCATTTATCCAACGGATATTGTTGGATAACAAATTTGTAAACTTCAGGACATTAATTGTCATTAACAATTATAATTAATAATTAGATTGTTACATAAAATTGGTTCGGTCAATTTAAGAGAGGGGAGTAGGAGAGCAGAGCTTAAGCCTGTTAATGAGCCAATCACGGCACAGAATTCGTAAAAATTTGCCCACTGGTACTGCGACGGCTCCAGGTTTTGGCGTCACTATTTAAGTAAAAGTAGGGTGAAAGAAGGGGACTTTTTTAACTTTGCCTTCTGGGGGTTAAAAGCCGTTTTATATAGTTCGTGCAGAAGAAAGACTTTTTAACTTTTTTAACTTTGCCTTCTGGGGGGTTAAAAGCCGTTTTATATAGTTCGTGCAGAAGAAAGACTTTTTAACTTTTTTTAACTTTGCCTTCTGGGGGTTAAAAGCAGTTTGCGTAGTTTGTGAAAAAGAAAAATTGTGTGTTAACTTCAGTTAGTTAAAATTTGGTGCTAGTGAAGTTACCCAGAGAGTTCTTTCGTTGCAGTACCACAGTATTCACAGGTAACTCAAAAATTGTCAATCCGGAACACTTAGAAGTGTTTAGTCATTTGTTTTAAAAAGACCAAAAATCAACTTACTCCAGTAGGTCACAAATAATGTTGATAAAATGTTTTGTTGAATTAAACCTTGAGTGGAAAAGAATTGTCATTATCCAAATTTAAAGGTGTTATTTCTTTCTGTTGTTCACTTTCAAAGTTTAGGAACATACAGAAAATGTATCTGAACTTTATTTGGTGGTTAAATTACTTGCTGAGGTTTTATAACATGAACGGAAAATCTAAAATGAGCAGTTAAGAAAGTGATAGGAAAAGAAAGGGGTTTCACCACAAATAGAAATAAAAAAGAAGGGGGACGAATTTAATTACTTCCAAAATTTGGACGCATAATGAGTAAATTTCATATGCATCTACTGCATTGCATAAATTAATTTCGACTTGGTTTTTTTTTGTTGTTTTAACGTGGACCGTCTTTGCTAATTGTTGAATGCCTGAAATTACGAGCTCGTTTGCCACCGCTGGATACACAAACCAAAACACACACACACACAAAAACAGAAACAAAAAAAAGGAAGTTGTTTCTCAAAAAAAAAAAAAACAGAAACAAAAAAAGGAAGTTGTTTCTCAAAAAAATCAACAGAGTGCTAGAAACGTCCTATAACTATAGAAGCCCCGTTTCCCGCTCAAAACATAATTTTTTTATGTAAGCGAGTCATTCGTTAATAAACTGGCCAATTCGTCGATGGTGCCGTTGTTCCAACCCCATCGCAATTCGCCGAGGCGCGTCCACATAAATCGCCGGTTCCTTTGGTACGCCTCGTTCCGGGAAATGTTTTTTTAATGATCACCTGGCGAGATAGCATGTGAGCGTAAGGCATGGCGTAAACGTAACTTTTGCTCAGCGTAATAAATACTCGATTTTGCTCGCGGTGCTAGGGCGAAACTAAACTGTGGCATGAATTAACCCTTTCATAAGCGCTAAGCGGAAGCGAAATATTGTCGACAGCGTAACTTCGGATGATAGGGCGTAAACTTGTGGCAGCGCCACGATTTGATGTAATTAGAGAAATTTATTTTTTTGTTGGTCATTTGCATTTCTCTTGGATCGGAGCGGGCTAAATGTACCTGTTGTTAGGGCTGAAAATTGGGTTTCTTACCGCTCATCTACTTGAAAAAAAAAACAAATAAATAAAACAATTAACTTAAAGAAATTATAACAATAAAAAAAAAACTCTTAACTAGATGGGGAAACTCGTAAAGCGTAAATAATCATAGTTAGTAATATTTTGTTTTAAAAATATTCAAACACTAACTCTCTGAAAATTGTTGAAGAAAAATTCTCTTAGTAACACAAATGACCTCTCTTTGTTGACCAAATCATACTTAGGGGTACAATATTGATGTATTGCCTCTGTTATTTTATTATCTTTAATTTCCGAACTGTGACTGGAAATATGTTGATTTCTGTGATTTTATTAATAAATTTGTAAACTGAATATAATTCTGCGTTGTCTTTAAAACATGTTCTCCCATGCGTTATGACACTACTTTATAAAACAAATCTGGAAATTTAGTGGTAAATTTAGTGAAAAGAAAAAAAAACTTAAACATCAGTGCAATTAATAATTAATAAGACACAACGTAGGGTAAGTGAAATTTTATTTTATTTATTTAATTTGCTACAAATGACGATCACAGGTCTAATCACGATAACGTTACAATATTCAATTTTTCTGGCGTCTCCGTAAAAGAGGGGACTTGGATAATTTTTTTTTTCTTCATTTTTTGAAGAATAATTTGTCATCTCACCACAGTATGTAATGATGATAGAAACGGGTTAAGATGTATACGAAATCACGGAACAAATCGTTTCTGAACACTTAGAGTCGACATTGGCCTGAGTCCGCTCTGGTCTGTAGATCAAACAAGTTCTGAGGCGCGAAATTCACCGCTTTAATTTGTTTGTACAAAAAAAAACAAACACTCCCAGAATTTCAGAATAATCTGAAAATTACTTGAATAACATCTCCAGCTCCTCCAATACTCTACGATTAAAAAATAATTTCCCTGAAAAGTCCGCACCACACTAACCGGTCGCTCTCCCCGAGTCCAACCTCCCTAATAGATCAGACGTGTTATTTGAGATAATAATTTATAGACATGGGAACAGTGTAATTGTACACTTTGTCAAATAAAATCCAATTACAGTCCGTATCCGGTGTTTCAGGCGGTTGCGGAAATCTTTACGTGCCAAGAATAGTGGAGTTTGAGAATCGCGTTAATGGTACAACAATGGTCTTGATTAATGATATACAAGCTTTTGTCTTAATTGATACGTCTTAATCTAGCAATATTCCGCATTATCCGCGACAGAAATGTCGGAGGTAATGAGTTCTTTTAATCATTTGCCTTCTCTGCATTTATCGTGCCGGAAAAAGATGAATAAGGCCGCGATGAAGTGATGAAACGATGGGTTCTGAGGGCTTTAGCGGGATAATTGATCGATTTTCTTTGAGAGTGCATAATTGCGCTTTTGTACGTGGAGCGATTTTTGCGAAACATGCAAGCGTTTTAACTTTATTAACTCGGAGATTTTGTTGTTGCTTGCTATGAAATTTCATAATTAATTTCTAGAGTTGCTCGTTCTGTAAGTGTATTTTTTGCGTTTATTCCAATTTCCTTATACTAAATTCCACACAAAACCGACGAATTGAAGTCTTAACGTAAAATTCAGCCTGATGTCGGTATGCAAATCAGTGTTTTCGGGAACCCCATTCAGAGAAGATTGCCGCACAACGAGGTGTTGATTGACACTCATTTAATTAAACTTAAATGAAAGCGTCGACAAGAGTAGGTACTTAATTGGCCGGCTTTAAGCAAATCGAGGGTTTATTCATTTACACAATACTTATTTCGGTATGGATTTTCCAGAAAACGTCAAGGTGGGGGCGTTTCTATTGTTCGGAAAATGAACCACAACTGAGCTTTTTGTGGCGCCACGAAATACACACCACTGTGATTAACACGATCAGACTATTCCTGAATTTTAACTTTTAAAACACGACGCAAACATACGGAAACGAATCCCGCTTGTGTTTTATTATAAAGTTTGAAAAATCTATTCCGGAGCTGCGCTGAATTATGAAAACACGAATTAGTTTCAGGAAGTGCGAGTATTAAATTAAAAAAGCTAAATCCAGTTGCGACTTCCGGAGTTTGCTTTCCCGTTCTGCGTAGCAAAACACATTCCCTGGTTAATTTTATTGTCCGTGTGAGCTTTTACGCGATTAAAATTCAAACTCGATACAACAGTGGCAAACTTACTCCGGTTGATAGTACCTTAATTCCGGACTAAATGCACGATTCCGGTAGCTTTTGTCGTAATGAAACAAAGCCGTTGTCGTATTTATCCGAGTATATTGTTCGGCTCCCCATAAAGTAATCCGGCAAAAACCATAATTGCGCTAGTTTAGTTACTACTACTCCGATCTGGTCTGCATAGAGCTGTTTAACGTGATCCGACTGTTCGTTTAAATTTCAGACGTCAGTGTTTAAAAGGCGAAAATCGCGTTAGTCTGTTTGTGTTAGTTAACCTTATTATGGGAAATTTATGGCGCCGCCCCGATCTGGTGCGATGTGTTCATTTATTATTTTCGTCTGCCAAACCTTTGTATAAATTAATGATGTACTCTACAATTTTCCCCGAGAAAAACAAAGAATTTATTTACTGCTTCGCGAACTCTTGGTTAGACCTTGTTGTCATTAATCATTTTTTGTGCGGTCTTATTGAAAAACGTTAGCGACGCTCATGAATATTATTTCGGGAAAAGATCCGTATTGTTCTAACGGAAACATGGTTAATCTTGTAATCTGTACCTTTTTGCGGTTTTAATCGCTTCAAATTTTTGTTTTCGGCCAACTTACTGTAAAGCACCAGATTATAATAAAACGCAGAAAGGATCGGCTCGTGTGTTTTGTTTGTACATTCGCGGCCTGAAATTCAATAAGCTTTTATCATTTTTATCATAAAAGAAAAAACGGCTGGGGACGGTGTGTTTGCTTTTTTTTAATGTAATTCATGTGATGGGGGTATAAATGGTAATCAGTGAGCTGTTACACTATTTTTAATCCGCGTTGATTTCCGGGTGATGAATGATATATTGTTAGTAAAACAAAAAGTTTAGTACAATAAATAGAGAATGAAGCTACTGATTTATATATGACGTGTTAAACAAACCTGAAAGCGCTAATCTGAGAATCTAAATTCGACTGTTTGAAAGTCAAATCGAAACCTCTTTGATATAATATTAACGCAATAAATCTTTCATGCGAGCTCCTTTCCTCTGCTGAAAATGAATAAATACGAAACGTTAAAGTTTTGTTTTTCAGACATAAACTGAAGTCTGTATAAACCATAGAAAACGTGTACCAAATTATAATAAAGCAAGTTTCGATAAACGTAGACACTCGATTATCTTTCCTCTCTGAGAATTTCATTTCTTCCCGATAGCGAATATTGACGATTACAGAACTCGTAAAAGTATATGAACTCGGGAGACACTTATTAAAGTTAGATTTCAAACCGATTTTAATTGATTTTATGACGTAGAAGCATTTTCAGGCATTTAAAGCGCTTCCAAAATTTAATATTATAGAATTCCATTTAGGAGACGGGTCTGGGGCGGAGGCCCTAAAATGTTATTGCTCTTTTACAACGTTTTCAAGAAAACATGTAAAACCGGCACCGATACATCTTTGTAGCTGCATTACATGTCCGTTTTACACACACCCGGGGTAATAACTAGTTATCTTTGCACTCCGCAAAAATGGAGCTTTTAACTTGCGGAATTTCAGGCGGAACTCTACTTTTGCCGAAGAGACCTAATGGAACTCCATACGCAAGCTTTCTTTGTTCTAAAATGCAGGGCATGTGTTCCATTAGGTGCATGTGCGGGATGCGCCACTTAGACTTTCAGAGGGAGGAATTTTCGCGCTAATAAAAATTATGCACTCGAGTGTAAGGTACACATTTTTTTTTCGGTGGTGTTAAGCGTGCTCGTGTGGGAACTGAGCAGTTGCATTTTTGCGAAGTTTATGAATAATTTAAACATTTGTGTTACGGTTTTTTGAGGTGAGTCAGGTCAAAACGCGCGCCCCTGGCGGGCCAAAAAAATTCTCGAAGTTGAAGGACGTGTGTTTATACTAAATGGAATCATAAATTTTTAAAGGTTATGAGTTCATTAATGCGTTTATTTATATTCGATGTTGTTTTGCTTATGTGTTTAATGTTTTTAGCCAGATTCGACATAGTGGAAATTTCTTTTTTGATAAAGTCGTTTAAAAATTCTCAAAAACTCAGGCTTGTAGATCTTGACGTGCTGATTCCAAAAATATAGCGCTAGTAATAGTCGAAATTTTGTACTGAGAAATTGCGGTTATCTACATTTTTTCCCGTTGGTTATCTTCTTTAAATATATTTCATATTATCGTCAGTTGTGCAGACGGAGAAATATAACATCTTATAATAAGTTTTGATATAATTTTGAACTTTCTTAGCAATCAACTAAAACAAATACGTAGTTAAAATTTTTTATTTTATTTTCAGTTTGTTCTACCTATTTATCATGTTAATGAAATACATTTTCTCAGATTTCACGTATTCATTCCATTGTTTTAAATCACATAAAAGCATCATTCACAGAAAGGGACTTTTTAAAATCGTGCTCCATTCTTTTTTATATTTTCATTGAAACAAAATTATTTCCACACCGCTATTTTAAACAAAGTCTCTTTAAATTCGCATGGAAACAAAGAATTATTGTAGCAAAACAAACGCCGTCAAAGGCTCTTTTTACAATGAAATATGGCATTTGAGATACGTTAAATACGTGATAAACCCAACCCTTTCAAAGTGAAATCTTCTCGGGGGCGGCAATTGTTTCTTTTGTGTCTCCAACTGTCTTTTTAGAGAATGTGAAACCGTCTGAGAGGCGCGAACTGACTTTTTTTTTAAGAAAGTGAAACCTTCTCGGAGGCCCCAAATGAGTTTTTGTTAAGAACGTGGAACCATCTCGGGGGTCCCATTTGTTTCTTTGTAAGAATGTCAGACCTTGTCAAGGCTCTCAACTGTCTTTTTTTTTAAGGTGAAAACTTCTCGGGGCTCTTAACTGTCTTTTTTTTTGAAGGGGAGACCTTCTCCTAACCCACAATTGTCTTTTTTTTAGAGAATGAGAAATCTTCTCGGAGGCCTGAATAGTCTTTTTTTTAAAGAAAGTGAAACCTTCTCGAGGGTCCCAATTGTGTTTTATTAAGTAGGTGAAACCTTCTCGGGGGCGCCAATTGCTGCTTTTGTAAGAATGTGAAACCTTCTCAGGGGCCACAATTATTTCTTTTGTATGAATATGAAACCTTGTCGGGGCTCCCAACTGTCCTTTTTTTTAGATAATGTGAAACCTTCTCGGAACCCTAAACTGTCTTTTTTTAAGAAGGTGAAATCTTATCGGGGGACGGAATTATTTCTTTTGTGAGAATGTAAAACCTTCTCAGGGTCTCCAACTGTGTTTTTAGAAAATGCGAAACCTTTTGAGAGCCCCGAACTGTCTTATTTTAAAGAAAGTGAAGCCTTCTCGGAAGCCCCAAATGAGTTTTTTTTAAGAACGTGTAACTATCTCGGGGGGCCCAATTGTTTCTTTGTAAGAATGTCAAACCTTGTCAAGGCTCTCAATTGTCTTTTTTTATGAAGGGAAGATCTTCTCCTAACCCACAATTGTCTTTTTTTTAGAGAATGAGAAATCTTCTCGGAGGCCTGAATTGTCTTTTTTTTAAAGAAAGTGAAACCTTCTCGAGGATCCCAACTGTGTTTCATTAAGAAGGTGAAACCTTCTCGGGGGCGCCAATTGTTGTATATGTGAGAATGTGAAACCTTCTCAGGGGCCCCAATTCATTCTTTTGTACGAATATGAAACCTTGAGTGGGGCCCCTAACTGTCCTTTTTTTTAGAGAATGTGAAACCTTCTCGGAAGCGTTAACTGCCTTTTTTTAACAAGGTGAAACCTTCTTGGGGGCGGCAATTGTTCCCTTTGTGATAATGTAAAACTTTCTCAGAGTCTCCAACTGTCGTTTTAGAGAATGTTAAACCTTCTGAGAGGCGCGAACTGGCTTTTTTTTTAAGAAAGTGAAACCTTCTCGGTGGCCCCAAATTGATTTTTTTTTATGAACGTGGAACCATCTCGGAGGCCCCAATTGTTTCTTTGTAAGAATGTCAAACCTTGTCAAGGCTCTCAATTGTCTTTTTTTTTTAAGGTGAAACCTTCCCCGGGTTCTCAACTGTCTTTTCAGAGAATGTGAAACCTTCTCGTAGGCCCGAATTATTTTTTTACGAATGTGAAACCTTCCCGGGGGTCCCAAATGTTATTTTTTAAGATGGTGAAATCTTCTGGATGGACGCAATTGTTTTTTTTGTAAGAATGCGAAACCTTCTCAACGGTCTCAACTGTCTTTTTTTTAAGGTGAAACCTTCTCGGGGCTCTTAACTGCCTTTTTTGAAGGGGTGACCTTCTCCTAACCCACAATTGTTCTTTTTTTAGAGAATGAGAAATCTTCTCGGAGGCCTGAATTGTCTTTTTTTTAAAGAAAGTGAAACCTTCTCGAGGATCCCAACTGTGTTTTATTAAGAATGTGAAACCTTCTTGGGGGTCCCAATTGTTGCTTTTGTAAGAATGTAAAACTTTCTCTGGGTCTCCAACTGTCTTTTTAGAGAATGTGAAACCTTCTGAAAGGTGCGAACTGTCTTTTTTTTAAGAAAGTGAAACCTTCTCGGAGGCCCCAAATGAGTGTTTTTTAAGAACGTGGAATCATCTCGGGGGCCACAATTGTTTCTTTGTAAGAATATCAAACCTTCTCAAGACTCTCAACTGTCTTTTTTTAGAGAATGTGAAACCTTTTCAGAGGCCCGAATTATTTTTTTACGAAAGTGAAACCTCCTCGGGGGACCCAAATGTGATTTTTTAAGAAGGTGAAACCTGCTGGGGGGACCCAATTGATTTTTTTGTTAGAATGTGAGACCTTATCAAGGCTCTAAACTCTCTTTTTTTTCTGAAGGGGAAACCTTCTCAAGGCTCTCAACTGTCTTTTTTTTAAGGTGATACCTTTCCAGGGCTCTCAACTGTTTTTTTTGAGAGAATGTGAAACCTTCTCAGAGGCCCGAATTGTTTTTTTTACGAAAGTGAAACCTCCTCGGGGGTTCCAAATGTGATTTTTTAAGAAGGTGAAACCTTTTGGGGGGACCCAATTGTTTTTTTTGTTATAATGTGAAACCTGCTCAAGGCTCTAAACTCTCTTTTTTTCTAAAGGGGAAACGTTCTCAGGGCTCTCAACTGTCTTTTTCTAGAGAATGTGAAACCTTCTGAAAGGCGCGAACTGTCTTTTTTTTAAGAAAGTGAAACCTTCTCGGAGGCCCCAAATGAGTTTTTTTTAAGAATGTGGAATCATCTCCGGGGCCTCAATTGTTTCTTTGTAAGTAGGTCAAACCTTCCCAAGGCCCTCAACTGTCTTTTTTCTTAAGGTGAAACCTTCCCCGGGTCCTAAAGTGTCTTTTGTTAGAGAATGTGATACCTTCTCGGAGGCTCGAATTATTAAACCTCCTTGGGGGTTCCAAATGTGATTTTTTAAGAAAGTGAACTCTTCTGGGGGAACACAATTGTTTTTTTTTGTAAGAATGTGAAACCTTCTCAAGGGTTCCAACTGTGTTTTATTAAGAAGGTGAAACCTTCTCGGGGGCCCCAATTGTTGCTTTTGTAAGAATGTGAAACCTTTTTGGAAATCCCAACTGTCTTTCTTTTTAGGTGAAACCTTCTCGGGGCCCCAATTGTTTTTTATCGAGGTGAAATCTTCTCGGAGGTCGCAACTGTCTTTTAAGAATTCGAAACCTTCTCGGGGGTTTGAATTGTCATTTTTTTGAAGCTGAAGACTTCTCGGGGCCCCCAGTTGTGTTTTCCTAAAGAATGTGAAACCTTAACGGAGGTCTAAACTGTCTTTTTTTAAGAAAGTGAAACCTTTGGGGGGGTTCCAGTTGTTTTTTTTTTTTAAAGCGAAACCTTCTCGGGGGCCCCAGTTGTTTCATTTGCAAGAATGTGAAACTGTCTCGGAGCTCCCAACTGTCCTTTTTTTTTAAATGTGAAACCTTCTCGGGGGTCCCGACTGTCTTTTTTAAGAAAATGAAACCTTCTCGGGGGCCCCAATTGTTTCTGTTGCAAGAATGTGAAACCGCCTCGGGGCTCCCAACTGTTTTTTTTTGTGGTGAAACCTTCTCGGGCTCCCAACTCTTTTTTTTTTTTAAGATGAAACCTTCTCGAGGGCCGCAACTATTTTTTTGTAAGAATTTGTAACCTTCTTGGGGGTCCTACTTGTCTTTTTTTAAGAAAGTGAAACCTTCTCGAGGGTTCCAGTTGTCCTTTTTTAAAAGGCGAAACCTTCTCGGAGGCCCCAGTTGTTTTTTTTGCAAGAATGTGAAACCGTCTCGAAGCTCCCAACTGTGTTTTTTTTTAATGTGAAACCTTCTCGGGGATCCCAATGGTCTCTTTTTAAGAAGGTGAATCCTTCTCGGGGATCCCAATTGTTTATTTTGCAAGAATGTGAAACCGCTTCGGGGCTCCCAACTGTCTTTTTTTTTGTGGTGGAACCTTCTCAGGGTCCCAACTGTCTTTTTAGAGAATGTGAAACCTTCTCGGGGCTCTAAACTGTCCTTCTTTAGAGAATGTGAAACTTTCTCGGAACCCTGAACTGACTTTTTTTGAGAAGCTGAAACCTTCTCGCGAGCCCGAATTGGTTCTTTTGTAAGAATGTGAGAGCTTCTCGGGGCTCTTAACTGTCTTTTTTTTCTAAAGGGGAAACCTTCTCGGAGCCCACAATTGTCTTTTTTAGAGAATGTGAAATCTTCTCGGATTCTTGAACTGTCTTTTTTTAAAAAGTGAAACCTTCAAGTGTCCCAACTGAGTTTCTTATAAGAAGGTGAAACCTTCTAGGGGCCCCAATTGTTTCTTTTGTAACAATGTGAAACCTTTTTGGAAATCCCAACTGTCTTTCTTTTTAAGTTAAACCTTCTCGGTGCTCCAAACGTCTTTTATGGAGGTGAAATCTTCTCGGAGGTCACAACTGTCTTTTAAGAATGCGAAACCTTCTCGGGGGTTTGAACTGTCATTTTTTTGAAGCTGAAAGCTTCTCTGGTCCCCCAACTGTGTTTTTCTAAATAATGTGAAACCTTCTCGGAGGTCCCAACTCTCTTTTTTTAAGAAATTGAAACCTTTTCGAGGGTTTAAGTTGTCCTTTTTTAAAAGGCGAAACCTTCTCGGAGGCCCCAGTTGTTTTTTTGCCAGAATGTGAAACCGCCTCGGGGCTCCCCAATGTCTTTTTTTTTGTGGTGAAACCTTTTCGAGGTCCCAACTTTCTTTTTTTTTAAAGGTGAAACGTTCTCGAGGGCCGCAACTATTTTTTTGTAAGAATTTGTAACCTTCTTGGGGGTCCTACTTGTCTTTTTTTAAGAAAGTGAAACCTTCTCGGGGGTTCCAGTTGTTTTTTTTTAAAGGCGAAACCTTCTCGGAGGCCCCAGTTGTTTTTTTTTGCAAGAATGTGAAACCGTCTCGAAGGTCCCAACTGAGTTTTTTTTTAATGTGAAACCTTCTCGGGGATCCGAATTGTCTCTTTTTAAGAAGGTGAATCCTTCTCGGGGATCCCAATTGATTATTTTGCAAGAATGTGAAACCGCTTCGGGGCTCCCAACTGTCTTTTTTTGTGGTGAAACCTTCTCAGGGTCCCAACTGTCTTTTTAGAGAATGTGAAACCTTCTCGGGGCTCTCAACTGTCCTTCTTTAGAGAATGTGAAACTTTCTCGGAACCCTGAACTGACTTTTTTTGAGAAGCTGAAACCTTCTCGCGAGCCCGATTTGGTTCTTTTGTAAGAATGTGAAAGCTTCTCGGGGCTCTTAACTGTCTTTTTTTTTCTAAAGGGGAAACCTTCTCGGAGCCCACAATTGTCTTTTTTAGAGAATGTGAAATCTTCTCGGAGGCTTGAACTGTCTTTTTTTTTTAAGTAAAACCTTCAAGTGTTCCAACTGAGTTTCTTTTAAGAAGGTGAAACCTTCTAGGGGCCCCAATTGTTTCTTTTGTAACAATGTGAAACCTTTTTGGAAATCCCAACTGTTTTTCTTTTTAAGTGAAATCTTCTCGGGGCTCCAATTGTCTTTTATCGAGGTGAAATCTTCTCGGAGTTCACAACTGTCTTTTAAGAATGCGAAACCTTCTCGGGGGTTTGAAGTGTCATGTTTTTGAAGCTGAAAGCTTTTCTGGTCCCCCAACTGTGTTTTTCTAAATAATGTGAAACCTTCTCGGAGGTCGCAACTCTCTTTTTTTAAGAAAGTGAAACCTTCTCGGGGGTTCCAGTGGTCCTTTTTTAAAAGGCGAAACCTTCTCGGATGCCCCAGTTGTTTTTTTGCAAGAATGTGAAACAGCCTCGGGGCTCCCAACTGTCTTTTTTTAGTGGTGAAATCTTCTCGGGGTCCCAACTTTCTTTTTTTTAAAGGTGAATCGTTCTCGAGGGCTGCAACTATTTTTTTGTAAGAATATGTAACCTTCTTGGGGGTCCCACTTGTCTTTTTTTAAGAAGGTGAAACCTTCTCGGGGGTTCCAGTTGTCTTTTTTTAAAAGGCGAAACCTTCTCGGAGGCCCCTGTTGTTTTTTTTTGCAAGAATGTGAAACCGTCTCGGAGCTCCCAACTGTCTTTTTTTTTTAATGTGAAACCTTCTCGGGGATCCTAATTGTCTCTTTTTAAGAAGGTGAAACCTTGTCGGGGGTCCCAACTGTGTGTTTTTAAGAAGGCGAAACCTCGGGGATCCCAGTTGTTTGTTTTTTTTAAGGTGGTATCTTCTCGGCAATTTCAACTGTCTCTTTTAAAAATGTAAAACCTTCTCGGGGGTCCCAAATTTCTTTTTTAAATATAGTGAATCCTTTTTGGGGGTTCCAACTATATATTTTTTTAAAGAATGTCAAACTTTCTCTGGGTCAAACTGTCTTTTTTAAGAATTTGAATTCTTCTTTATTAGTCTTATTCTTGGACTGATACTTCCTATATTGTTTTTACCGCGTAGTGATTAAGACGAAAAAGTTAAATTTTGGAAAATCAAGTATATATTATCATTTTTACATTTCTTACTTGAAATGGAGGCGAAAATTTGGATTTAAATTTAGTGCCAACGCCACAGTCGTCTTTAAGACTTGTTCAAACTAAGAAATTTGTTTACTTTCGAATTAGCATTAGTGCGCACCCCCAGCTAGACCGATATCCGGCGATAATTCAATCCGACTTCCACTGCTCCACTTCCGGTCCGAAACCAGCGTGTGTTGACCCCCAGCCACCGCACATAACACACAAAGAACATTTTTGCGTAACGCCAAGAATGCCCACTCATCCCGTACTACGCTCACCCTTCCAGCCCCGAGTTTTACATAATTTAGAGCGCGTCATACTCCCTTTAACCTGTTTTAGAAGCTGTCCTTTAAAAACTCCGACCCACCTCAGAATCAATGCAAGAATCTGTCGGCGGCACCAAACAAAGGTAAACATATCCAGTCCCCGGGGACGGTTGTTCGTGTGGCTGCATTCACGTTGGCGATTTGCCAGCGGCGGCCCTTTGGTGGCCACAGCCTCAGGACGTGCGGTTTAATATTTGGCTCGTTAAAATTTTTAACTAGGAAATAGAGCAGAACGTACGAGGCGTGAAAAATGATCGCGATGTGGAGTCTGGTCAGGATTGGTTTAATGGAGGTTGCTTTGTACAGAGAGGGTGTGCAGACGTGACGTAATTTTATTTTATTTTAGGAGCCGAGAATTGGTTTTGTTTAAATTTTCTTGTTGCTTGAAATTTTTCTCTAGATTACGTCGTCACTTTTCCGGTGAGGATAAGTATATCAATTGTAACAACTGTGTTGTCATAATGCAGGAAAACGAGATAGTCGATAAAATAAATTGCTTTCGTTGAAGGATTCTTGTAAACAGTTCTAAAAATAAAAACAAGCTTATTATTGAAGGACAAGTAGTCCACTTCAGAGCGCTCTTTTGATAAATATTTGCTCCGTTATCAACTTTATGGGAGAGATTAAATTAATTTTGACCCCGGCGCCTCCACCTTTTTTTTTACAAAATTTAAATTTATTCAAATATGTCTCAGGGTAAACTACCCTCATTGAAAATTCTCTCCGGAACACGAATCTGTAATTATTTTCGCTATTTCTCTTGAAGCAACGAAGATAAGTGGATTTTAAAGTAAAAAAATTAAAGTTCAAACAAGAAATCGTTTATCTTATTTCAGATCTGTGCCTCCTTTTTCGTTGTACTTAGATGCCAATATTTTGAATGGAACGAGTATTTTCTTTTTCTTTAAACATTTTTCAGATAGGTATTTTTGCAATAGTTTTTTTCCTGGCCTCTCCACCATTATTGAAAGATGTACCAAAATAGACTATTCTTATTGAGAATTCTCTTAGGAACAAGAATATGTATTTATTTTTTCCCGGGCTCCTGAAATAACGGAGATAAGTGGATTTTAATGCAAAAAAAAAGAAAATTTCGTCAAATCGATTCGACAAGAGATCGTTTATCTTATTTCAAATCCGTATCATCCCCTTGTTATTGTTTTTAAATTGCAATATTTTTAACGAAAGGAGGTATTTCTTTTGCAATATATCATTTCATGTAGCAGTTTCGTAAATTTTTATGAGGGAAATATGTTTAAATTTAATTTTTATGGCACATTCACCAAATTTATGCGAAAAACTGTCACAAACTAAACAACTTTTATTGTAAATCAACTCAGGAATACGTCAAATCGATCAAACAGGAATGTATACCTCCCTTTTTATTGTCTTCAGGTTTTAATACTTTTAACGAAAGGTGTGATTTTTTTTTAAATATCAATTCGAATACCAGCTTCTTAAAATTTTTTTCAGTTTTTAAAAATTTAAGTTTTCCTTTGTTTTTTTTTAATTTTTAAATTTTTCGTTTACTCTTTACTTCAATAGTTCAGTTTGGGGATTTTTCAATCTGTTGTTTCTTCAGTTTCTCGATATTTGGAATTTTCGATTTCTTGACTTTTTACTTTTCATTTACTCAATTTTCCAATATATCAGTTTTTCAATTCTTCAATTTTTGGTTTTTAAAATTTTTCGATTTTTTATTTTACAATCTTTGGCGTTTCTAAATTTTCAATTTTTCGCTTTCTCTAATTTTCGATGAATTGAATGTTTGATTTTTCTTCGTTCCGATTTTTAAATTTTCCAATTTTTCGTTTCCTCAAGAAATTGAAAAATTCCCAAAACTGAAGTGCTGAAAAATTGAAAAATCGAAATAAATATTAAAAAATTTTAATTTGGAAAATTCAAGCATCAAAAAATGGTAAAATCGAAAAATGGTTTAAAACCAAAATATAAAATTTTGAAATATCGAAAAATTAACAAAAAATCTAAAAATCGAGAAACCGAAAAATCTAAAATTTATAAAATCAAATTGAAAAATTGAAAAACTTCAATACTGGAAAATCTGAGAAATCGAAAAATTGAAAAATAAAGAAATCCGAAAAATTGAAAAATCGGAAAACTTAAAAATCTAAAAAAAAAAATCAAAAAATTTTTAATTTAAAAAATCGAAAAATGAAAATATCGAGAAATTGAAAAATTCAGGTAAACGAAAAGCTACTAAAATGAGATGCTGGAATGTTGAAATACATATTAAAAAATTTTAAATTGGAAAATCGAAAATCAAAAAATCGTAAAATCGAAAAATGGAAAAATCAAAATTGTACAATTTAAAAAATTGAAAAACTGAAACAAAAAATCTAGAAATCGACACACTGAAAATCTAAGTTCTATAAAATTGAAAAATTGAGCAATCGATAAATCTAAATTGAAAAACTGGAAAATAGCGAAATCGAAACATCGAAAAAACTGGAAATCGAGCAGTCAAAAAGTCGAAAAATCGAAAAATTCGAAACTGAAAAATTCAAAGTTAAAAAAAACAGATACATTGAAAGATCGAAACAGTCGAAAAATTGAAAAACTGATACACTTAAAATCGAAAGGTCAAAAAATCGATTAATCGACAAATCGAAAAATCGTAAAAGTGAAAGATCTAAAATTTAAAACTTCGAAAAATTGAAAAATGGAGAAATCAAAACATCAAAAAGTAGAAAAATTAAATATCGAAAAAACAAAAAAAATCGAAGTATTTAAAAAGCTAAAAAATGGGAAAAATCCCAAAACTGAAACATGGAAAATTTGAAAAATTGTGAAATTGAGAAAACGAAAAACTGAAAAATTGATTCATCTAGATATTGAAAAATCATTAAATTCAAATATCGGGAAATTGAAAAATCCAACAACGAAAAATTACTAAAATGAAAAACAAACAGATCGAAAACTCGAAAAATTCAAATACATATTAAAACATTTAAAATCAAAATAGAAAATCAGAAGATAGTAAAATCGAACAATAAAAAAACTCAAAAATGTAAAATTTAAGACATCGAAAAACTGAAACAAAAAATCTAGAAATCGACAAATCGAAAAATCTAAAATGTAAAAAATCGAAAATTGAATAATCGAGAAACTGAAAAATCCCAAACTGAAATGAAAAATTGAAAAACCGAGAAATCGAAATCGAAAAATTGAAAAATAAATTAATTAATCGAAAAATCTAGAATTTAGGAACCCCAAAAAATGAAAAATTGGAAAACTTAAAAACTGAACAGAAATATCAAAAAATTTTAAATTTAAAAAATCGAAAAATAAAATATCGAAAAACTGAAAAATTCAGAAATGAAAAATTACTAAAACCAGATGTTGGAAAATTGAGAAATCGAAAACACGAAAAATTGAAAAATTGAAATACATATTAAAAAAATTTAAACCACACAATTTAAAAAATCGAAAAACTAAAACAAAAATTTAGAAATCGAGACATTAAAAATCTAAGATTTATAAAATTAAAAAATTGAAACATCTATATCTCGATAAATCGGGAAATCGAAATGAAAAATCGAAAAATTTAAATTTCGAAAAATTAAAAAATTCAAAAATCAAAAATTTTAAAAATCGAAAAATTCAAAAACCGTTACATCTGAAAGCGAAAAGTCAAAAAATCGAATATTCGAGAAATCAAAATATGGAAAAATGAATAATTTAAGATTTAAAAATTCGAAAAATTGAAAAATAGAGAAATCAAAACATCAAAAAATAAAAGAATTAAAAAATTAAATATCGATAACCTGGAAAACTTAAAATTGAAACAACGAAAAATTACTGCAATTAAAAAAATTGAAAAAACGAAAAATTGAAACACATAAATTAAAACATTTAAAATGAAAATCGAAAATCAAAAAATGTTAAATCGAAAAATCATGAAAAAATCAAAAATTCGAAATTTAAGAAATCGGAAAATCAAACAAAAAATCTAGAAATCCAGAAATTGAAGAATCTAATATTTAAAAATTCGAAACATTGAAAAATAGAAAAATTGAACAAACAAGAAACTGAAAAATCCCAAAATTGACTGTCGAAAAATCGAAAAACCGAAAAATTGAGAGATCGAAATAGCCCAAAATCGAAAAATCGACAAATTCGGGATTGAAAAATTTAAACTTAAAGATCAATAAACTGAAAAATTGAAAAATAAAAAAATCTAAACCTCAATAAATCGAGAAATCGAAACGAAAATTCAAAAAATTGAAGAACCGAAAAATCCAAAACTTAAAAATTCCCAAAATCAAAGAACCGAAAAATCGAAAAATTAAAACATTGAAAAATGAAAAATAGAGAAATCAAAACATCAAAAAATAAAAGAATTAAAAAAATTAAAAATCGATAACCTGGAAAACTTAAGAAATCGTAAAATTGAAACAACAATTTGAAAAATCGAAAAGTTGGAACGACAAAAATTCCAAAAATAGATTCATCCAGAAATTGAAAAATCGTAAAACTGAAACATCGGAAAATTGAAAACCCAGCAACGAAAAATTACTAAAATGAAAACAGGAATCGCAAACTCGAAAAATTGAAACACATAAATTATAATATTTAAAATCAAAACCGAAATTCAAAAAATGTTAAAACGGAAAACAATGAAAAAATCAAAAATGTAAAATTTAAGAAATCGAAAAATGAAACAAAAAATCTAGAAATCCAAAAATTGAAAAATCTAAAATTTAAAAAACCGCAACATTGAAAAATAGAAAAATTGAACAATCGAGAAACTGAAAAATCCCAAAACTGACATGTCGAAGAATCGAAAAACCGAAAAATTGAGAAATCGAAATAGCCCATAGTCGAAAGTCGACAAATTCGATATTGAAAAATTTAATCTTAAAGAACTGATAAACCGAAAAATTGATAAATCAAAACATCTAAACCTCAATAAATCGAGAAATCGAAACGAAAAATCGAAAAATTGAAAAACCGAAAAAACCAAAACTTAAAAATTCCAAAAATCAAAGAACAGAAAAATCGAAAAATTAAAATAAAAAATTGAAAAATTAGAAAATCAAAACATCAAAAAATAAAAGAATTAAAAAATTAAATATCGATAACCTGGAAAGCTTGAGAAATCGCAAAATTGAAACAACGAAAAATTGAAAAATCGAAAAGTTGAAACGACGAAAATTCAAAAAATAGATTCATCGAGAAATTGAAAAATCGTAAAACTGAAATATCGGAAAATTGAAAAACCTAGCAACGAAAAATTACTAAAATGAAAACAGAAATCGCAAACTCGAAAAATTGAAATATATATTAAAACATTTAAAATCAAAATCGAAAATCAAAAGATATTAAATCGAAAAGCAATGAAAAAATAAAAAATGTAAAATTTAAGAAATCGAAAAATGAAACAAAATCTAGAAATCCAAAAATTGAAAAATCTAATATTTAAAAAATCGAAACATTGAAAAATAGAAAAATTGAACAATGGAGAAACTGAAAAATCCCAAAACTCACATGTCGAAATATCGAAAAACCGAGAAATTGAGAGATCGAAATAGCTCAAAATCGAAAAGTCGACAAATTCGAGATTGAAAAATTTAAACTTAAAGAACCGATAAACTGAAAAATTGAAAAATCAAAACATCTAAACCTCAATAAATCGAGAAATCGAAACCAAAATTCAAAAAATTGAAAAACCGAAAAATCCAAAACTTAAAAATTCCCAAAATCAAAGAACCGAAAAATCGAAAAATTAAAACATTGAAAAATTGAAAAACAGAAATCAAAACATCAAAAAATATAAGAATTAAAAAATTAAAAATCGATAACCTGGAAAACTTGAGAAATCGTAATATTGAAACACCGAAAAATTGAAAAATCGAAAAGTTGGAACCACGAAAATTCAAAAAATAGATTCATCGAGAATTTGAAAAATCGTAAAACTGAAATATCGGAAAATTGAAAAACTCAGCAACGAAAAATTACTAAAATGAAAACAGGAATCGCAAACTCGAAAAATTGAAATACATATTAAAACATTTAAAATCAAAATCGAAAATCAAAAAATGTTAAATCGAAAAATAATGAAAAAATCAAAAATGTAAAATTTAAGAAATCGAAAAATGAAACAAAAAATCTAGAAATCCAGAAATTGAAAAATCTAAAATTTAAAAAATCGAAACATTGAAAAATAGAAAAATTGAACAATCGAGAAACTGAAAATTCCCAAAATTGACTGTCGAAAAATCGAAAAACCGAAAAATTGAGAGATCGATATAGCCCAAAATCGAAAAACCGAAAAATTGAAAAATCAAAACATCTAAACCTCAATAAACAGAGAAATCGAAACGAAAAATCAAAGAACCGAAAAATCGAAAAATTAAAACATTGGAAAATCGAAAAATAGATAAATCAAAATATCAAAAAAGTCATGAAAATTTTCTTTCTTAAAATTTTTTGAAGGAAATAAATTTAAATTTAACTGTTTGTACTCTGGTTGTAAATTATTTCAGGAACACGAATCTGTATCTATTTTCCTGATATCTCTCGAACCAATAACGATAAGTGGATTTTGATGTAAAAAAAATAAAGTGCGTCGAATCGATCCAACAGGAGATCGCTCCTTTCCCATTCTTAACAAATATCAATATATTAAAGATATGAGGAATTTATTTTCACTTAGGTATTTTTAAATTATTTTTCCGGGCGCATCCACCATTATTATACAAAAATTAAATTAGTTGAAATTTCAAACTTGTACCAAACTAGACTACTCTTATCGGAAATTCTCTTCGGAATACGAATGCGCATTTATTTTCGTCCGACTTCTTGAAACAACGGAGATAAGTAGATTTTAATGCAAAAAAAAAATAAATTTAGTCCAATCCATTCAACAAGAAATCGTTTCTTAGTTTAAATTTGTTCCTCCATTGTTGTCGTTCTCAAATTTTAATATGTTTAAGGAAAAGAGTAATTTTCTAGCTACTAAATTTATGGGAAAATGAAATTAGTCGAAATTTGAAATTCGTACGAAAGTAGACTGGCAATTCTCTGAGGAATACCAATGTGTGTTTATTTTCGTCCGACTTCCTGAAACAACGGAGATAAGCGGATTTTTATGTAAAATAAGTAAAAAGTCGTCAAATCGATCCGACAAGAGATCATTTATCTTATTTAAAATTTGTATCTCCCTTGTTTATCGTCTTCAAGTTTCAATATTTTCAAGAGAAGTACTGATTTATTTTAAAATAGATTATTTCAAGTGGTAGTTTCCTAAGATTTTTCCCGAGAATACGAGTATGTATTTATTTTCGTCATATCTCTTGAAACATCGCAGATAAGATGCTCTTTTTTCGTTTCGCTTTTCTTTTTCCTTTGTAAACTTAGACTTAATAGAGACTTCATAATTCATGCGTAAAATTATACGCCAAGCGCTAACTTCACTTGATTGCACCATCTTCCTTTCCTTAGTCTTATATTAGTAATATTAATAATAGTTAGTTTCCGGCCTCCATCTGGGTACAAACTTTACAGCAAATAATAATTACTATGAACATTATGAAGTAGATATTAACTCTTATAATTTGCTCGTAGGATGAAGTGTGCTCGTTAGAATTAATATTAATTATTTTTTGATCAAGATTACCTCGGAGAATTAAGATTAATCGTCAGATCGCAACTATTTTAGCTTAAAATGGAAAATAAAACTAATTTCGAACGGTGTTGTAGAAATGAAAAGCCCAAAGTAAGAAAAATGTGTTATTGTAGTTCATGTGTTTTGTGTATTTATCGACTTATATTTTATTTCAAACACAGTTTTTAGTTTCAGCGCCCATTACATAATTCCAGTCGCGTTAAAAATAATAGCCCTCTAAATCCTTCAGGCGAGCTTTTTTAAATCAAATTTATGAGTATACCATATCCTATCTTGATATATTATGTTTGCTGTTTCTTCCTATAGCGTTTGCATATTTTTTCACAATGCCGTCATCCGCTGCACTGAATTCCTGCAGCGGCAAATCCCCGTTTGTTCATTAAAACTGAAACAAAGCTCGCCCTCCTCCCGACCGTGAACTACCATTAGACAGATAATGCACAATAATAGTCAATTCACGCTTTATGCACATTTCAATCGTATTTGCAAAAGGGAATTTTGCGCGGTATTACTTTGACGATTAAACAAACCCGACTTTTGATTCCCGGATCCCGGATTCGATTGAATAATAATTCCGATGAAAGTGAAATCAATTAAAACTTGTTATAAATGGGGAAATACGAGGACATGCCTTTATTGTCTCGATAAAACTAATTTAACAGCTCGCGCCGCAAAGATTCGCCGATTCTATAGCATAGAACTAATGCCGACATTGTCTATAATGTCTGCAGCCAAAGTTAGATTAATCTAAAGCTGAATGAAACACCTGCCCGTTCCATTTCCATGAATAATTACTCCGCAAATAGAATTTGCTCGCAAAAATTTACCCCTCTGCGGAATCGCTTTGAAACTTGAATAAACCGAAGAACGGTTTTTACTTTTGTAGAACGAGGAGGCGTTTTTAGGGTGAAACTTGTTGCAGATATAAAGACTTGCTCAAAAATTAATGGCCGACTTTAAATCAATGCTATATCATCTTGTCTGAGATAAATCTAATTCAAACTGAAAAATACAAAAAATAATAAAACGGAGAAATCTCCAGGCCGAGACGTCCCCTCATCCCGATATTGACTACCATGTCGCAATAATTCACGCCGAAGAAGCTTCCACGGAGCTGTTGCTTATTTCTTTAACACGACAGCGAATTAACATTTTTATAAAAGACGCGCAGAATGATTAATTCTGGCGCTGCCGACATTAATTTAAATAAAATTTTGGACGCAACTTTTATTTTCCAGATGTGAAACTCAGCTTCTTAAGTTAAGCTGATTACGGCTGCTCGCTAATGTAACTGCTTTGGAATTGTATTTTAATGAAAGAGAATCGAATAAATAATCTTCTTTTACTTATTAACAAACAGGGTTTTTAAAAAATCGGATTTGGGTTGAATTTTTCTAGTTCTGTTTTGTGGCACGAAGTTAAAGTGAACGGATTATGAATAAAGAAGATTGTTTCTGTTCGTGTCGGTTTCAGAATTAAAAAGATTAAAACTAGTTTCAGCGGAATATGCGAGAATTTGGTTTTGTTTTTGTTGGGGCGCTGGAGAGGATTTAATGCCGGTTGTTGTTGGCTAAAACAGAAATAAATGAATTAATAAGGAAAAATCGAGTTATATGGAATATTCAAAGAACGGAATAGAACGCAAATTACGTTGAATTGGTTTATTTATCATAAATTTTAAACACAACATGAAAATAAGTATCAAGTTTATTTAATTACCTGGGGCTTCCACTACTCTTTTCTCCGGGTAATCAACGCGTGTTTATTTTAATCATATCATTCCAAAAATCCTGTTAACATTATTTTAAAATATCTTCAAATTATTTTGAAACAAATTATTCTTTTCAGTAATTTTGTCAAATTATTTGTTAGCCCGGCGCCTCCACCATTTCATCATAGAAATTAAACTTTCTTAAATTAGGTTTAACTATAGTAGGTTTATTTAAAATTTTGTCACAATCATAAATTCCATCAAAATTAATTTTATAAAAAAATTTACAAAATTCAAGCCTAGGATCTTATTTTCAAACTGTTTTTGTAGTGTTGTCCTAAACACTCATAAATATTTGTAAAAATGCATAGTTTCTTATACGATATATGATTTAGTGTATTAATTTATGAAAAGTGTGGAAACGAATAAATTTCAAAATTATTTGTTATCCCGGCGCCTCCACCATTTTTAACTTAGAACTTAAACTTGGTCAATTTGGTTTTAAAATGAACTGTTGTTATTAGAATTTTGTCAGAATTATAATTTATTGTTTATTTTTGTTATGCTTGTTCAATAGGGGGCGAAAACACATGTTTTGGAATAAAATTAATTTTATTTAACAAAACATTCCAAAAGGGATAATTTATTTTTGATTAAATGTATTGTTGTTTTGTGATTTTATTTGAATACGAGTATTTGGGAAGTCGTATATTTATTTTGAAATATATAATTTCGTGTTTCAGTTTATTCAAACAACGCTTTTAAATATAAAAATTTATTTCATCAAATTTATCTCAAAATTGGTTGTTTAAGGAAATTTTCTCCGGATCACCAGTCTCCGATTTTTCGCCGTATCGCTCCAGAAACCCTATTAACACGTAATGTTGTGCACAGCGATTGTCATATTTGCAGAAAGCCATAATTTTTTTTTTATATTTTATTTCGAGCAGCTTTTTACAAAAATATGAAAACAAATAATTCTAAAATTATTTGTTATCCCGGCGCCTCCACCATTTTCTACATAGAAATTAAACCTGCTTAAATTAGGTTAAAATTAGAGTAATTTTGTTGAAAATGTTGTCAGAATCATAAACCTGTGTTAGTTTTGATGTATTTCTTTAAAATGAGGAAAACTTTGAACATAAAAATTAAATAAAAAAAATATACCCAAAGCGGAATGTACCTATAATTTTTTTGATTTGTAATTCGATTCAGGTATCAATATGTTTAATATTTTTATTTCTTTCGGTAGTTTTAAAAATTTTTGAATTAAATTGACCAGTTTTAATTTCAAAATTATTTGTTATCTCGGCGCCTCCACCATTTTTAACCTAGTAATGAAAGTTGGTTTTGACATCAACTGTTCTTATCCGAAAATGGGTTGCTCTTTTAGAAAATTATTTCCGTATATCAATGGCTACTTCGCTCCAAAAAGCGTAGAAATATGTGGTATTTTTTTAAAAAATATATTTTTTTTAAATTAGGAAAAAAAATATCAAAAGACCATTTTTAATCTGTCTTTGTAGTGTTATAATGAACATCTGTGAATATATTTGAAGAAGTGTATAGTTCATTATGAAATATATTACTTCGTGCTTGAATTTATTAAAAGCGTGGAAACAGATAATTAATTTTCAAATTATTTGTTATCCCGGCGCCTCCACCATTTTTTTCATAGAAATTAAATTTGCTTAAATTAGGTTTAAAATAGAGTAGATTTATTGGAAATTTTGTCAGAACTATAAAGTTTTGACTATTTTTGCTGTTTTTAAAATGGGAAAAACCGACACAGTCAAAATTAATTTCATAAAAAAAAAATCTAACAGGAATCATGTATGTATCAATTTTTACGTAGAATTTTTATTCAAGGCTTGGATGACTTTTATGGTTCCTAGAACACTAAAAAATAGGTCCCCTTTTGCATCTTGTCTGTTGTTTATCTGTCATTTCTGTCGATTTTTATTGGAATGAGTGTAGTTTATGAATCCGTGTTGAGGTTTTACCCTACACGTTCAGCTTTTTGATAGAAAATAAAAATTGTATAAGAACATTTCACAATGTTAATCACTAATCAAAATGTATTTGTTCATTCCTTCTCAAATTTAATGACGTCGTCTTAAAATTTTGCTTTATAAAGCCTATACAAAATATCTCAAAAAAAAGTAGGAAAAGAAAGAATTTATTATATTGACTAAATCAAAAAAGTTTATCTCATTTTTCTGAAATTTTGGGTATGCAGGTTATTTATAACTGTACTATACAAACTTTTTTTTAAATTCTATTAAATTAATTTATATTTTCTGTAATTGGGTATATATATCGGTACAAAATAAATGTTTATTTATTTATTTAATTCAACAACATTTCAGAAAATACCTCATTTTGTCAGTAATTTGACAGAGTAAATACAAATATAGACCATTTATCAAAACGAAAAAAAGGTGGTAATTTTGACAACTTTTTCAAAAGCAAAATTTTTCAGTGGGGAAAAATGAAAATTTCGGCTAATTTTCAACAATTTTCGAAATTTAACTAGAGCCATTTTCTTGTAAGTAGATTTCGGCTTACAGAAATTAGTTTCGGCCTCACTTCTTCCACAGCTCCCACCACTTTTCCAGAATCCCCTTGAAAAATTGAAATTTTAGGTTTAACAAAATCAGACCGAATATTTTTAAATCTTAGAGCATATGTTATGTTTTTGGTATCAACACAACAAAATCTATGTCCCAGAATTTTTCGGAAATTTTTTCGAAAGCAAAATTTTTCGAAACCTCAAGATAAGACTGATTTTGGCAAATGATATACCTTCTAAGAAAATAGAGGGCGTGTGGGTGGGGATAGTACTTGCTGAGAAAAGATTGAAATGACAAATGAAATAACCTCCAAGAAAATAATGTTTTTGGAATCAGTACGACGAAATTTGTATCGCAGAAATTTTTGGAATTTTTTTCCCAACTTTTTCAAAAGCCAAATTTTTCACAATCTACGAAATTCAACTAAGCGTGGAAACAAATAATTTTCAAATTATTTGTTATCCCGGCGCCTCCACCATTTTTAACTTAGAAATTAAACTGGCTTAAATTGGTTTCAAATGAACTCTTTTTGTTAGAATTTCCCCAGAATAACGTATCTCTGTTTATACTTTTGTTGCATCTCTTCAAAAGCAAGAGAGCACCAAAAAAATATTCGAAAAGGGATATTTTATTTTGGATTAAATGTATTCTTGTTTTGTTATTTTACTCAGACACCATTTTTCAACTTTTTCAAAATTTTTCAAAAAATGTTTTTAAAAATGAATCATTTTCATGGGACATCCACTAATTTGAATGAAAATTTTTATTCTGTCAAATTTTTTTAGGAATTTTTTCCGGATGAACAGTTCTGTTTATCTTGGCCGTATCACTCCAGAAACGTGTTTAGGTGTTACTACGTAATAATTATTTAATGTAAGAAATTGGTTAAAAATGGTCCGAAAAGAAATTTTTAAATCTGCTCGAGTAGTGTTATTCTGTACAGATTTTAATATATTTGGAAAAAGTCATCGTTTCTTTTATAATATCTTACTTCAAGCAGCAATTAAAAAAAACATGAAAACAAATCATTTCGTCCTTTTCCGTCCTTTTCGTCCTTTTTCGTCCTTTTCCGTTCTTTTGTCGTGCTTTTCGTCCTTTATGTCCTTTTTCGTTCTTTCCGCCCTTAGTCGTCCTTTTTCGTCTTTTTTCGTCCCTTTCGTCCTTTTTCGTTCCGTGTGTCCTGTTTTGTACTTTTCTGTACTTTTCGTTCGTTTTCGTCCTTTTTAGTTCTTTTCGTCCTTTTTCGACTTTTTCGTCCTTTTCGTTCTTTTTCGTCCTAATTCGTCCTTTTTCGTCCTTTTCGTCTTTTTCGTCCTTTTTGTCTTTTTCGTCCTTTTTGTTCTTTTTCGTCCTTTTTGTCCTTTTCGTTTTGTCGTCCTTATCGCCTTTTTTCGTCTTTTTTCAACATTTTCGTCCTTTTTCGTCCTATTTCGTCTTTTTTGGTCCTTTTCGTCCTTTGACGTCCTTTTTCGATCTGTTTCGTCCTCTTTCGTCCTTTTCGTCGTTTTTCGTCTTTTTCAACGTTTCCGTCCTTTTTCGTCCTCTTTGTCCTTTTTCGTCCTTGTTCAACTTTATCGTCCTCTTTCGTCCTATCTCGTCCTTTTCGGTCCTTTTCGTCCTTTTTCGTCCTTTGTCATCCTTCTTCGTACTTTTTGTTCTTTTTCGTCCTTTTTCGTACTCTGTCGTCCTTTTCGTCCTTTCTCGTCCCTTTTCAATCTTGTTCTGTTTCATCCTTCTTCGTCCTTTTCGTCCTTATTCGACTTTTTTGTCCTTTTCGTGCTTCTCCGTTCTTTTTCATCCCTTTCGTTCTTTTTCGTCCTCTTCGTCCTTTTTCGTCCTTTTTCGTCCTTTGTCATCCTTCTTCGTTCTTTTTTGTTCTTTTTCGTCCCTTTTCGTACTTTGTCGTCCTTTTCGTCCTTTCTCGTCCCTTTTCAATCTTGTCGTCCTTTTTCGTCCTTCTTCGTCCTTTTAGTCCTTATCCGACTTTTTTGTCCTTTTCGTCCTTCTCCGTTCTTTTTCGTCCTTTTCGTCCTTTTTCGTCCTTTTTCGTTCTTCCTGTCCTTTGCCGTTCTTTTTCGTCCTTTGCCGTTCTTTTTCGTCCTTGTTCATCCTCTTTCGTCCTTTCCGTCCTTTTTGGTCCTTTTTCGTTCCTCGCTTCCTTTTTCGTCCTTTTCGTTCTTTATTACTTTTTCGACCTTTACGTTCTTTTTCGTCCTTTTCGTCCTTTTTCGTTCTTCTTCGTCCTTGTGGTTCTTTGTCGTCCTTTTTCGAATTTTTTGTCCTTTTCGTAATATTTCATCCGTTTCGTCCTTTTCGTCCTTTTTCGTTCTTTTTCGTCCTTTTTCGTCCTTATTCGACCTTTTCGTCCTTTCTCGTCTTTTTCGTCTTGTTTCGACTTTTTCATCCTTTTCGTTCTTTTTCGTCCTATTTCGTCTTGTTTGGTCCTTTTCGTCCTTTTTCGTCCTATTTCCTCCTTTCGTCCTCTTTTGTCCTTGCTCGTCCTTTTCGTCAATTTTCGTCCTTCTCGTCCTTTTTCATCCTTTTCGTCCTTTTTCGTCCTTTTTCAACTTATTTGTCCTCTTTCGTCCTATCTTGTCCCTTTTGGTCCTTTTTGTCCTTTTTCGTTCTTTTTTGTCCTTTTGGTTCTTTGTCGTCCTTTTTCGACCTTTTTGTCCTTTTCGTAATATTTCATCCGTTTCGTCCTTTTCGTCCTTTTCGTCCTTTTTCGTTCTTTTTCGCTCCTTTTCGTCCTTGTTCGTCCTTATTCGACCTTTTCGTCCCTTCTAGTCTTTTTCGTCCTTTTTCGACTTTTTCGTCCTTTTCGTTCTTTTTCGTCCAATGTCGTCCTTTTTCGTCCTCTTTCGTCCTTCTGCGGTCTTTTTCGTCTTTTTTCGTTCTATTTAGTCCTTTTTCGTCCTAATCGTAAATTTTCATCCTTCTCGTCCTTTGAGTCCTTTTTCGTTCTGTTTCAACTTTTTCGTCCTAGTTCGTCCTTTTTGGTTCTTTTCGTCCTTTGTTGTCCTTTTTTGTCCTTTTCGTCGTTTTTCGTACTTCTTCGTTCTTTTTCGTCCTTTACTTTCGAATTATTTGTTATCCCGGCGCCTCCATCATTTTTATCATAGAAATTGAACTTGGTTAAATTAGTTTAAAAAATGTAATAGGTTTATTGGAAATTTTGTCAGAATTATATCTATTACACTGTTAAAAACTTGTGTTTTTTTGCTGTATCTCTTTAAAATGAGAAAAACCCACGGCAGCAAAATTAAATAAAAAAAAAATTACCGTAAAGCATAACGTGTTTATCCAATTTTTAGATTTGTTATTCTATGTACAAGCAATTTAATTATTTTCTTCAATCTGTTATTATATTGTTATCCTAAACACTTATTAAAATTTTTTTGAAAATGCATAGTTTTTATGAAATATATTTTTTGAAAAATTATGCGATTGCTCAAATAGAATGATACTGAATAAAATAATAAAACAAAAATACAATTAATCCAAATTGAATTATTCCTTTTTGAATACTCCTATATTTTTTTTATTTTAATTTTGTTCCAAAATATCTGGCTTATCTATACCCCTTACTTTTGTAGAGATAACAAAAATAAACAGTAATCCGTGATTCTCGCAATATTCTAATAAGAAAAGTTCATTTTAAAACCCATTTTGTCAAATTTAATTTCAAGGGAAAAAATGGTGGAGGCGCCGGAACAACAAATAATTTTCAAATTATTTACTGTCCCGGCGCCTCCACCATTTTTACCATAGGAATTAAACTAGTCCAAATCTGTCTCAAAGTAATTTGTTTTTGTAATGCATGTATCTTAAAAAACTATGCTTGTTTTGTTATTCTGTTCAGATATCACCATATTTGACGAAATCCCGAAGTCTCCGCTCTTGTTTTGTGAAACATTAATATTAAATTTACTACAGAAACGGTCATTTATTTGCTCCACATCTGTGATTTTTCTGTTGTATTACGAAACCATTTCACAAAAAATTTCAACAGGTTTTAAATTCGCAAAACATCGTTAAGTTGTCTTTGAGTAGAAGTCCAAAAAAGATCGAGTCGTCGTATCAGATTTATTTTGTGTCGAAATAATCACTTCAGTTAAAAAAAGCTCTTTTAGTGAAACTCGAACATTCTTGTACGCTGTAAACATCGACATCGATACCTACATCCACATTTTTTGCGTGTTTTTACCCTTAAACGACGTTGTTGTTTATGAAATCCGCCACGAATTAAACGTTCGCAATTCAGCAGTTTTTAAATGCAGGATTCTTGCATTCGGTTTTTTCCAGACGATTGTGTGTTTGTATTTGTGCTCCGGCTTTGTTATGTTCCCCGTTGCAGAAATTCAGGTCTTTGTTTTAACTCGGAGCTGATGCATGTTTCAAGAAGCTACATTCCTGCAATCGTTTTGTGCAGGAGCTTTGTAAACATTGCATTTGTATTTCATTTTGTTTTTATATTGTGTTTACATCTCGTGCAGGCACTTCCTCTCGCAGGAAATAATCACATTTGAAATATAAAATTTTCATGCCTCTCTCACCGCACCAGGAAATAGAATAAAACCCAGCATTTGGAATTATTGAAAAATCACCTCTATGTATAATTCTGCGTTGCGTGCCGCCACGCCGCAAAAATTTCTATGAATGTCCGTGAAGGGCCATTATTTTTTTATGCCTCGCACTTTTAACACAATGTGTAAAAGTAGGTGAACAAGATTCAATCTAAAATAGCAGTCATCAATTTCCAGGCTTTTGTCCGAGAGCCAATATTTTACACGCCACTTCTATTCATCGTATTTTAGACATGATGCACTGTATTAGTTAACGGACAGTACGTATTGATTGATATACAACACATGTAGCCCGTAAATAAAAAGATCGGACCCAGATTAATTGACAAAATAACAAAAGCCGACACTCTTTATAAATGCAAAGCGATTTTTTGCTCCGTCTCAGGAGTACATCGTGATTGAGTCAGGATTTCACAAAAGCGCACTTCCAGGAGAATAACGCTTAATGGCTTATGCTCGGCTACACTCGCAGGAATACGGTTTTTATTTGCGGGAGCTTAATAATTACTCGTGTAATGCAAACGGAATAAAATGTATCGAGCATAATTTTGAGTGCTTAAATAGGCCGCTTTTGAGCGTACTCGCCGGATCCTTCAGGGAGGATTTTAATGAGGCTGGGCATAATTCAACTTTTGCAGGAATACGCTGCAGAGTTTCTGATCATTTTTACTTCGTGTTTTCTTCATGGTTTACGGTTCATATACGTATATAATACACAATTGCAGCAGGTCCCGCGTTTCCGATTTTTTTATTTGAAAGCGTATATTGTTTACTCCCCAAACATTCAAGCATTTTTTGTCGAATTTTATGTGGCCTTCTTTCTCGCTTCGGTCTTGTTTTTGTCGCATTTTTTGTCACATTTTTGACCCGTTTTTAATTGACATTTTTTCCTCCCTTCTTTGTCTCGCTTTTTGTCGCCTTTTTTTTCGTTTTTTTTTTCTCGTGTATGTCGCTTATGTTTTATTCCATTTTTAGCACCTTTTTTTGTCGCGCTCTCATCTCCATTTTTGAGGTTGTTTTAGATGCTTTTTTGTTTTTAGTCTGTCGCATTTGTTGCCGTTTCTGTATTGTTTTTTGTCACGTTTTGTTCGTAGTTCTTTTTTTCATCTTTTCCCTATCACTTTTTTTTGACTGATTTTTCTTGTCACTTTTCTCGCGTTTTTTTTATTGTTCCCTTCTTTAGTTAGCGCTTTTAGTTGCCTTCTTTCGTCTTCTTCCCATTTCTTGAGGTTTTATTTTTTCCTCTTTATCTCCCCTTTTTTGTTGTCGTATTCTTGTAGCTTTTTTGTTGTTCTAGATCGTTCTTTTTTGTCGCCTGTTCAGTCATTTTTGCTTTTGTTGTCGTTGTTCTTATACCCATTTTTGTTACTTTTGTTAGTTACCCTTTCTTGACACCTTTTGTCATTTTTTTTTTGTTTATAGTATTTTTACACTTCTTATTCTTTTTTCTGTTTTTTTTCGCTTTTTGTATCGTCGTTTATATTGGCTTCTTTGCCTTTTCCCCATCTTTTGTCACGTTAGTTTTACTTTATTCTGTTGCCTCTTTATTAAACTTTTTTTGTAACTTTTTTTCATTTATTTTTTGTTGCCCTTTCTTCGTAGTATTTCATGTTTATATTTTTTTGCACTGTTTCCTATTTTTTGCGCCTTTTTCGCTTTTTTTATCATAATTTGTCTCAATTTTTTTACCGCGTTTTTTATCTTTAGTATTTTGTGGCCTCTTTGTATTTTTGTTTTATAGGCTTTTCTGATTTTCTTTACTGTCTTTATACTTTTTTTGTCATGTTTTGCTCATTTTTTATCTTATTTTTTTCCTCCTTTTGTACTTTCTTCAATCGGCCCTTTTGTTCTTCTTTTTATCATGTATTTTTTAACCGTCGTTTATAGTTGCCCTTTTTACCTGTTTCCAATTTCTAGTCACGTAGTTTTACTTTGTTTTGTTGCTTTTTTGTGTCCATTTTGTCACTTGGTTTCTTGTTGCTCTTTCTTTATCTTTTTTTGTCTCCTCCTTTTTATTGTCATTTTTTGTTGATGTAATTTTTTCGTCACGTTTTTTCACTCTTTATTTATAGCTTTTCTACGTGTTTTTGTCGTTTTAGTTGCCTTCTCTGTAGTTTTTTGATATTTTGTTTTTTTTGGATTTTTTGTAACATTTATTTGTACTTCTCCTTAAACGTCGCTCTCAGTTCCTTATTTTGTTCAATTCCGGTTTTTGCTATTATTTTTGCCCGTTTTGTTTCCTATTTTTCTGTTTCTTCGACTTATTATTGTCGCTTTTTGTGATTCTTTCAATCATTTTTATGACAATTTTCATGTCGTTTTGTCAGCTTTTTTTATCACGTTTTCCACTTCTTGTTATCGCTTCCTTCTGCCTTCCTTTTGTCGTTTTTTCGCCTTTTTGTTCGACTTCTTTTGCTCTTTATTTGCCTTTTTCTTGTTTTTTGCCGCCTATTCAATCCTTTTTTTGCGTTTGTTATAATTTTTTGTAGCCTTTTTTTTTTCGCTTTTTTCATGATTTTTCTGTTTTTTTTTTTGTATAATTTCTTGGGAATTCTTTACAACTTTTTTCCGGTTCTTTTGTCGGCTTTTCTGTTCTCTTTGTCTTTATCGTTTTTTTATTATCGTAGTTTTTAGTAGCTTTTTTGCCTTTACCCCATCTTTTGTCAAGTTAGTTTTTTGTTGTCCTTTCTTGGTGTTTTTTGTAGCTTTATTTTTATTTGTTGCTTATTCTGCTTTTACGTTTTTTCGCTCTTTTTTATTGCTTTTTACGCCTTCTTTTGTAGTCTTTTTTGTCTTTTTTGGAGTATATTTTTAAACTCTTTTTCATCGCCACTTTTAGTTCCCATTTTTTTGTGGTCTGGTTATTAACCATTTTTATCTTCTTTTTTCCGGCATTTTTCGTTGCCATTTTTCGGCTTTTTCGTTCCTACTTTTTTATTACGTTAATTTTGCTCCTTCTCTTTTGTTGTCTTTTTCTTGTCCTTTGTCCCGTTTTGTCGTTGTATCGCATTTTTTACCATTTTTCTCTTTTTTCCTTTTCGCCTTTTTCTGTTTTTTTTCTCTACTAAAAAAAGTTGTTTTTTTGCCGTTTTTTTGTAAATTTTGTATCACAGGCTTATTTTTTTGTCGCTTTTTTCTTTCTTTCCGCGTTTTGTCATTTAATTTTCCCCTGCTGCATTTTGTGCTCTTTTTGTCATTTTCTTCTCATTTGTTTTTTGCTCTTTCTTTGTCATTATTTTGACGCCTCGTTTTGTCATTTTTTGCCCATTTTTATGTAATTTTTTCCTCTTTTTGTCCTTTCTTCAATCGACCCCTTTGTCTTTTTTTTATCGTTTATTTTTTAACCATCGTTTATAGTTGCCTTTTTTACCTTTTTCCAATCTTGTCACGTTGGTTTTACTTTCTTTTCTTGCTTTTTTGAGTCCGCTTTATTCTCATTTTTTTGTTACTTTTTGGTCACGTTTTTTCATTCTTTGTTATAGCAGCTTTTCTACGTTTTTTTTTTGTCTTTTAACTGCCTTCGATGTCGTTTTTTTGACTTTTTTGTTGTTTTTTTTTATTGAATATTTTGTAACATATTTTTGTACCTTTCTTTAATTGCCCCTTTTAGTTTCTTTTTTTGTCTAATTCCCATTTTTGGTCTTATTTTTGCTCTTTTTGTTTCCTACTTTCCACTTCTTTTTGTTGATCTGTCTTCGATTTATTATTGTCGTTTTATGTGGTTCCTTCAACCATTTTCATCGCCGTTTTTTTTTGTCGCCGTTCCTTAGACTTTTTTCTTCCATATTTTGTTGTCGTTTTTTATCACTATTTTTGTTATCACGCTTTCCACATCTTGTTATCGCTCTCTTTCGTCTTTTTTTCGTCGTTTTTTCGCCTTTTTTTGTTGTTTTTACCCGATCTTTTTTGCTCTTGATTCGCCCTTTCTTTCTTGCTTTTTCTCTCTTTTTTATGGTCTATTCAATTATTTTTTGTGTTTATTTCATCATTTTTTTATAGCCATTTTTTGTTTTTTTCATTGTTTCTTCCTCTTGTGTAATTTTTTCCGACTTTTTTCCGCTTCTCTTGTCGGCTTTTTTTTATATATTTCGTTTTTTCTTGTCGCATTTTTTTCGTCTCTCTGTCTCATTTTTTCTGCCTTCTCTTTCACCTTTTTTTTTTGCCATATTTTTTGTGGTCCCTCTTTTTCATCGGTGCTTTTAGTTCTTTTTTTCGCCTTTTACTCATTTTTATCTTTTTTCCGACATTTTTTTTGTTGCCTTTTTTTTTGATCCGATTTTCTTGTTACGTTCCTATTTCTCTCTTTCTTTTCACTTTTCTTTTATCGTTTTTTCGTATCTTTTGTCCCTTTTTGTAATCTTTTTTGTTGCATTCTTTGCCCTTTTACACTTTATCCTTTTCGCTCTTGCTTCTGTTTTTTTGTTCTTTATTTTTTAGTCCTCTTTTCTTTGGAACCTCTTTGTAATTTTTGTTTCAGAGTCTTAATTTTTCGCGTTTCTTTGTGTTTTTTGAGCCTTTTCTATCGCCTTTTTCCAGTTTTTCCTTTTTTGCCTTTTTTCCACCTTTCGTCGCTTAACTTTCTTTGGTTGCATTTTTGTGCTCTTTTTGTTACTTTTTTCTCATTTGTTGGTTGATGCTCTTTCTTCGCCTTTATTTTGAGGCCTCCTTTTTTTTGCTTTTGTTTATGTTGCCTTTTTTGTCACATTTTCCTTCCTTCTTCAGTTTTTTTGCCTTTTCTTTTGACGACCTTCTGTCGCATTTTTTCTGCTTTCCGTTTCACCTTTTTTTGCTTTTCTTTTCATTTTATAATGCCTCTTGCCATATTTTTTGTCGCATATTATACATTTTTTTAATCTCCGCTTTTTGTTCTTTTTCCGCTTTTCCTCATTTTTTGTGGTCTGATTTCACTGGTCAACAAAATTCAATTTTTTCTCTCTAACTTTGACATAATTGTAATGTTTTCGTTTAATTTGTCTCTGTGTTTGTAACAAAGGGCATAAACCTTACAACTTAGCTCAATTAAAAATAAAAATGCATATTTGATGTTAAAAACAAAAAAGCAGGTAAAACAACTTAATTTTTGTATCTTTAACGGCAAAAAGTGATGTATTAACAAAAGAACAACCATAATTAAGAAAAAAACAACGATTGTAGTTTAAAAAACAAAAAAAAACAAAAGAAACAGCTAAGACCGACGTTTTTTCGGTTGCCTCCTATAGATTTCATTGGAGCTGTTTCGCTTGATGGTCCCGCAGTATTCTGCGAGCATTTAGGTGTTCCATCGATCTTGGTAACGTTTTTGTATTCACAAAATGCCCAGATGGAAGCGTTCTCCATGTCCGTCACTCACGTCGTCATAATTTTTGGGGAAAAAATCAAGATACGAATACATAAAATGCACTTTTAAGAATATGTTATTTTAAAATTTTTTATATGATGATAACATGTTTTTTATTTACTGAACGTAGTTTTCTTATTGTTTCCCAAGAAGTTTGTAGCAATTTGATCACAAAAAAATACACCTTATAGAAAGTTTCCTATTACTTAATAGTACGATTTTTGTATTTTTCAAAGGATAATATTGAAGATTACTTTTAAATGAGAGCTAAGTTTGGGTTTAGCCGTTTATAATATCATTTAAAATTGTTAATTAAATAATAATTGGCTGCTATAATAAAAGTTAGAGCTTAGCTGTTGACCAGTGATTTTTAGCCATTTTTATTATCTCCTTTTTCCGGTATTTTTTTGTTGCCCTTTTTTTGACCCGATTTTTTTGTTACGTTCCTTTTCTCTCTTTTTTTTTTCCACCTTTCTTTTATCGTTTTTCGTCTCTTTTGTTTCTTTTTGTAGTTTTTTTTATCGCATTTTTTGCCCTTTTGCACTTTGTCCTTTTCGCTCTTTCTTCTGGTTTTTTCCTTTATTTTTTAGTCTTCTTTTCTTCGGAGCCTTTTTGTAATTTTTGTTTCGCAGCCTTATTTTTTCGCGTTTTTTTTTGTTTTTTTGTCCCTTTTATATTGCCTTTTTCCGGTTTTTCCTTTTTTTTCCTTTTCTCCACCTTTTGTCGCTTAACTTTCTTTGGTTGCATATTTGTGCTCGTTTTATCACTTTTTTCTCATTTGTTGTTTAATGCTCTTTCTTCGCCTTTATTTTGAGGCCTCCTTCTTTTGTTGCTTTTGTTTATGTTGCCTTTTTTGTCACATGTTTCCTTCGTTCTTAAATTTTTTTTTTGCCTTTTGTTTTGACGTCTTTTTGTCGAATTTTTTTCTGCCTTCTGTTTTATCTTTTTTTTTGCTTTTCTTTTCATTTTATAATGCCTCTTGCCATATTTTTTGTCGCATATTATACATTTTTTTAATCTTCGCTTTTTGTTCTTTTTTCGCTTTTCCTCATTTTTGTGGTCTGATTTTTAGCCATTTTTATTATCTCCTTTTTCCGGTATTTTTTTCTTGCCCTTTTTTGACCCGATTTTTTTGTTACGTTCCTTTTCTCTCTTTTTTTCCACCTTTCTTTTATCGTTTTTCGTCTCTTTTGTTTCTTTTTGTAGTTTTTTTTATCGCATTTTTTGCCCTTTTGCACTTTGTCCTTTTCGCTCTTTCTTCTGGTTTTTTTCCTTTATTTTTTAGTCCTCCTTTCTTTGGAGCCTTTTTGTAATTTTTATTTCATAGCCTTATTTTTTCGTTTTTTGTGTTTTTTGGCCCTTTTCTATCGCCTTTTTCCAGTTTTTTCTTTTTTGCCTTTTCTCCATCTTTTGTCGCTTAACTTTCTTTGGTTGCATTTTTGTGCTCTTTTTCTCACTTTTTTCTCATTTGTTGTTTGATGCTCTTTCTTCGCCTTTATTTTGAGGCCTCCTTCTTTTGCTGCTTTTGTTTATGTTGCCTTTTTTGTCACGTTTCCTTCCTTCTTACAGTTTTTTTGCCCTTTCTTTTGACGTCCTTTTGTCGCATTTTTTTCCGCCTTCTGTTTCACTTTTTTTGCTTTTATTTTCCTTTTTTAATGGCTTCTTGCCATATTTTTGTCGCATATTATACATTTTTTGAATCGTCGCTTTTTGTTCTTTTTTCGCTTTTTCCTCATTTTTATCTTCTTTTTCCGGCATTTTTTTGTTGGCCTTTTTTGTCCCTACTTTTTTATGACGTTCCTTTTTCTGCGTTGTTTCCACCTTTCTTTTATCGTTTTTTCGTCTCTTTTATCCCGTTTTGTAGTTTTTTTAATCACATTTTTTGCCTTTTTTTCCTTTTTTCTTTTCGTTTTTGCTTTAGTTTATTTTTCTTTTTCATTTTAGTAGTCTTTTCTTGGGAGCCTTTTCGTAGTTTTTGTTCATAGCCTTGTTTTCTAGTTTTTTTTGTTGTTTTTTGGCCCTTTTCTATCGCTTTTTGCTTTTTGCCTTTTCTCCATCTTTTGTCTTTCTTCGGTTGCATTTTTGTGCTCCTTTTGCCACTTTTTTCTCATTTGTTTTTGTTGCTTTTGCTTCGCCTTTATTTTGACGTCCCCGTCTTTTGTTGCTTTTGTTTACGTTGCCTTTCCTGTCACATATTTCCTTCTTTCTTATAGTTTTTTTACCTTTTCTTTTGCCGTCCTTCTGTTTCATCTTTTTTGCTTTTCTTTTCATTTTTTAATTCCTTCTTGGCATATTTTTTGTGGTATGTTGTACTTTTTTTTAATTGTCGCTTTTAGTTCTTTTTTCGCATTTTTCCTTATTTTTTGGAGGCTGATTTTAAACCATTTTTAGCTTCTTTTTTCCATTTTCTTTTTATTGCCCTTTTTTGTCTTTACTTTTTTGTTACGTTCCTTTTTCTCTCTTTCTTTCCGCCTTTCTTTTATCGTTTTTTCGTCTCTTTTGTCCCATTTTGAAGTTTTTTGATCACATTTTTCGCCCTTTTTCCTTATCTCACTCTTTCTTTTTTTTTTTTCTACTTTTTTAGTCGTCTTTTCGTTAGAACTTTTTCTTAATTGTTGTTTCATAGCCCTGTTTTTTCGCTTGTTTAGGTTTTTTGCTCTTTTCTATCTCCTTTTTGCCGCTTTTGCTTTGTTTGCCTTTTCTCCAACTTTTGTCACTTTTTTTCATTTATTTTTTCTTGCTCTTTCTTTGCCTTTATTTTGACACCTTCTACTTTTGTTGCTTTTGTTTATGTCGACTTTTTTGTCACATTTTTCGCTACTTTTTATAGTTTTTTTTGCCTTTTTTTGTCGTCTTCTTTGTCTTTTCTTTATTACTTATTTTTTAATCCCCTTTTTTTCAACTAATTTTTGTCATCGTTCTTTCTTCTTATTATTTGACGTCTTTTTTGCCTCTTTTGGTTGCGTTTTTGCATTTGTTAAGTCCTTTTATTACTACACATTTTTTTATCTTTTTTAATCGCTGCGTTTCGTCCTTTTTTTCTCACTTTTCCCATTTTTGGCTTTTTATTTTTGTTTCTTTTGTTAATCAGTCTTTCTTGACACTTTTTTGTTCCTTTGTTCTGTATAGCTTTCTTTTCTCTCGCTTTTTTCTGTCCTTTTTGAATGTTTTTTTCCCTTTTTTTTTGTATTTTTGTCCTCTTCTATCCCTCCTTTTACAGCAATTTTTTCCCATTTTTGTGTTTTTTTTTGTTTGCTACTTTTTTGTGGAAGTTTTTATCCCCGTTTCTTGCTTTTTTTTGTTTTTCAAAAAAAAAAAATTGGTGACATCATTTAGAAAAACGAAATTTCATCGAATTAATTTAAGTCTAGGATTCTGTACAGCCTTCTTTTATCTCTCCTTTTTTTGTTTTTTTAAATCTTTTTTTATTTTCTCTTGTATTTTTGTCCTCTTTTCTATTGTTCCTTTTGTAACAATTTTTTGTTGTGTTTATTTCTTTTGTTTGCTACTTCTTTGTAGTAATTTTTGCCGCTGTTTCTGTCGTTTTTTTGTAGTAAAAAAAATTTTTTTTTTTAAAAACGCGCGCCAAATTTAAAATTAGAATTTCACAGGTGTCTCAGAGACAATTTCATCGAATTAATTTAACTTAAAATTTAAAATTATTTTCAAATATACAGGACGTTTGATTTGTAAATTACACTCTACAGTTGCATAGCTTTCGCAGACTTGTTTAAAAAAGCACTGAAATATCGATTGAAAATTTACTTACGTGTTTATCTTCGCGTTTTTCTGCGCGAATAACCTGTGCCGTAAGTCGCACTTTCCGCCCTCGTCACATAAACACCCATTCTTTGTTCGCGGCTATCGCCTTAATTTTCAGCCACCATTTTCATTTTATTTATGTCCTAAGCTGTTTTCTTCGGTTGTCGGGAATTAAAAGCATACAGTCACGTTTCAGATCAAGGCAAGAGATTGTGGAAACTTTTGAAGAGCGGCTGCATTCCCACAGGAATTATCCCGACTCGGAATAGATGGAGACATTGCTTGCTCACACGCAGAGATTCGCCGCACAACTTAAATGATAAAAATTTGTTTCTTCCTCAGATAGTTGCGTGATAGCGGAACGTCATATTGATTATCCTTCCCGCAATCCCGCCTTTACGACCAGGTTTATTGTCATTTCGGCCGAAATTTTTATACTTAATTTGGCAACTCACCAACTTTAAAGAAGGTCCGTTGTAATGACTTCGGAACTTTGTATCCGGGTCGGGGTATGTAAATAAGACAAATTTAATACGAAACTAACTTATGAAAGCATTATGTTAAGGCGAAAAATGTGGGACGTGCTCACGATTCATGCAACCAGACGTAATTGAGTTTGCGAAATTATATTCAAATGTTGCTGATTAATATGCGTTTTTCTCTGTTCTAAGGGCAGCCTTTCTTCGACTCCGGGGACTCGATTATAGCTATAAAGCATTATATATTTTTTTAATTTTGCATTTATAACTCCGACTCCACTGGGGATTCTCCCGTTTTTATTAAAGCGTACATAAAAGATATATTTGAGAAAAAAAGATACACTTCATCACTTGAGCTGAATACATTAAAACGGCTTAAAATGCGCGGGTTGGCTTCTGGGAGCCGATTTTAGCGAATGTGGGGGTGGTTATTTCGTTTTATTTTTGTATATTATGCTTGATACGTTAGTAACATCATTTTTAATACCTCAGTGATAATAATAATAATAAATGATCCCTTCAAATGAATTTATTCATAGTGCGTTTATATTATAAAATTAAAAATAATGAAACTATGTATGTAATAATTTTCACCCAGCTCATTATGATAAATACAATTACATTATTACAAATTAAAGACACTTTATTACAGAAACTTATCCTGTATAAGCAAATATATTTTAGAAAAATTCATAACAACGAATTCTGCTTTTTTGAAAATTTATAAAATTTTTTCGCCAACCTCTGTAAAAACTAAACCCAAATTAAACCTAAAAAGTAAAACATCGGAATATCGATAAATCGAAAAATCAAGAAATCCAGAAATGAAAAACTCTCAAAACTGAAACGTCGGAAAATTAAGAAATCGAAAATTTGAAAAACCGAGAAATCGAGAAAGCAAAATAGAAAATTGAAACATGGAAAGATCGAAAAATCGAAAAAATGAGAAATCTAAAAATTTAAACGAAAAATTGAAAGAGCTGAAATTAAAAAACAATCACACAAAATTTTGAGAATCGAAAAAGTGAAATAAAATAATCGAAAAATCGAAAAATTGAGAAATCCCAAAACTGAAAATAATAATAGAGACATTAATCGAAAAATTTAAAATTTATGAACGCCAAAAATTGAAAAATCGAAAAATTGAAAGGTCGAAAAATCAAAATATCAAAAGTAGAAAAATCCAGAAACGAAAGATTACTAAAATGAAATGCTGAAAACTGAGAAATCGAAAAATACCTACTAAAAAATTTTAAATCGTGAAATCGAAACATCGAAAATGGAAAAATAAAAAAAATAACATTTAAAAATGGAAAAACAAAAATCTAGAAACCAGGACAATGAAAAATATAAAATTTATAAAATCGAAAAATTGAAAAATCTTTAAACTGAAATGTCGAAAACTCCAAAATTGAGAAATCAAGAAATCGAAATTGAAAGATTGAACATCGCTTAATCGATCAGTCGAAAATCGAAATATTGAAAAATTGTAAAATAGAAAAATTCCAAACTAGAATGTCAAAAACTTGAGAAAAAAATTAAAAGTCGATTAATCGAAAAATTAATCATAAAATCTAAAATTTAGGAATACCAAAAATTTTAAATCTAGGAAGCGAACCATCAAAAAATCGAAAAATGGAAAAATCAAAATTGTAAAATTTAAAAACCGAAAATTTAAAACAAAAGATCTAGAAATCGAGAAATCGAAACATTTAAAAATGGAAAAACTAAAACAAAAATCTAGAAACCGGGACAACGAAAAACATAAAATTTATAAAATCGAAAAATTGAAAAATCTTTAAACTGAAATGTCGAAAACTCCAAAATTGAGAAATCAAGAAATCGAAATTGAAAGATTGAACATCGCTTAATCGATCAGTCGAAAATCGAAATATTGAAAAATTGTAAAATAGAAAAATTCCAAAACTAGAATGTCAAAAACTTGAGAAAAAAATTAAAAGTCGATTAATCGAAAAATTAATCATAAAATCTAAAATTTAGGAATACCAAAAATTTTAAATCGAGGAAGCGAACCATCAAAAAATCGAAAAATGGAAAAATCAAAAGTGTAAAATTTAAAAACCGAAAATTTAAAACAAAACATCTAGAAATCGAGAAATCGAAACATTTGAAAATGGAAAAACTAAAACAAAAATCTAGAAAGCGGGACAACGAAAAATATAAAATTTATAAAATCGAAAAATTGAAAAATCTTTAAACTGAAATGTCGAAAACTCCAAAATTGAGAAATCAAGAAATCGAAATTGAAAGATTGAACATCGCTTAATCGATCAGTCGAAAATCGAAATATTGAAAAATTGTAAAATAGAAAAATTCCAAAACTAGAATGTCAAAAACTTGAGAAAAAAATTAAAAGTCGATTAATCGAAAAATTAATCATAAAATCTAAAATTCAGGAATACCAAAAATTTTAAATCGAGAAAGCGAACCATCAAAAAATCGAAAAATGGAAAAATCAAAAGTGTAAAATTTAAAAACCGAAAATTTAAAACAAAACATCTAGAAATCGAGAAATCGAAACATTTAAAAATGGAAAAACTAAAACAAAAATCTAGAAACCGGGACAACGAAAAATATAAAATTTATAAAATCGAAAAATTGAAAAATCTTTAAACTGAAAATATGTCGAAATCTCCAAAATTGAGAAATCAAAAATCGAAATTGAAAAATTGAACATCGCTTAATCGATCAGTCGAAAATCGAAAAATTGAAAAATCGAAATATTGAAAAATTGTAAAATAGAAAAATTCCAAAACTAAAATGTCAAAAACTTGAGAAAAAAATTAAAAGTCGATTAATCGAAAAATTAATCATAAAATCTAAAATTTAGGAATACCAAAAATTTTAAATCTAGGAAGCGAACCATCAAAAAATCGAAAAATGGAAAAATCAAAAGTGTAAAATTTAAAAACCGAAAATTTAAAACAAAACATCTAGAAATCGAGAAATCGAAAAATCTAAAATTGATAAAATCGAAAAACTAAACAATCGAAAAACTGAAAAAATCCCAAGACTGAAATGTTGAAAAATCGAAAAACCGAGAAACCGAAAAATCAAAATTGAAAAATTGAAACATGGCGCAATCGAAACATCAAAAGATCGAGAAATCGAGCAGTCGAAAAACGGAAATATTGAGAAATTCCAAAAATTGAAAAATCCCAAAACTAAAACACTGAAAACTTGAGAAATCGAAAAATTGAAAAATAGAGAAACTGGAAAGACTAAAAATCGAAAAGTCAAAAAATTGAAAATCGATTAATATAGAAATTATTCCAAAAACCTAAAATTTAGCAACGCCAAAAATTGACAAACCGAAAAATTTTAAAATCGAAAAAGAAACTTCAAAAAATCTAAAATTGATAAAATCGAGAAATGAAAACATGGAAAAATTGAAAAATCCAGAAACGAAATATTACTAAAATGAAATACTGAAAAATTGGCAAATCCAAAACTCGAAAAATCGAAATACATCTTAAAAAATTTTGAATCGGGATATCGAAACATCAAAAAACCGTAAAATCGAACAGTGGAAGAATCAAAAATCTAAAAATTATAAAATCGAAAAATTGAACAATCAAAAAATTGAAAAATCTCAAAACTGACATATCGCGAAATCAAAACATCAAAAGATAGAGAAATTGGGAAGTAGAAAAATAAAAAATCGCAAAATTTTGAGAATTCGAAAGAGTAAAATAAAAAAAATCGAGTAGTCGAAATTGAGACTTCGAAATAGCCCAAAATCGAAAAATCGATAAATTCAAAATTGAAACACTTAAACCTAATCACCATATCTCGATAAATCAAGGAATCGAAATGAAAAATCGAAAAATTCAAAAAGCGAAAAATTGAAAACTCTAGGAATCAAGAATTTTAAAAATCGAAAAATTGAAAATCTGAAAAATTTAAAAATAGAAGTCAAAAAATGGGAAAATTGAGAAATCGATTTATCATACAAGTGAAAAATCTGAATTTTAAAAATTCGAAGAAATGAAAAATAAAAAAGTCGAAGAACCGAAAAATCGGGAAATCAAAATAGTTAAAATTTAATAAATCCAAAAAAAAAACATTGAAACATTGAAAAATGGAGAAATCAAAACATCAAGAATGGAAACATTTAACAATCGAAAGTCTAAAAAATGCCAAAACTGAAATGTCTAAAAATTGAAAAACCCAGAAACCGAGAAATTGGAACCTCAAAAGATCCAGAAATCGAGAAGTCGAACCGTCGAAAAATTGAAAAATTCAAAGAGCGAAAAATTGAAAAATCTAGGAATCAAGAATTTTAAAAATCGAAAAATTGAAAATCTGAAAAATTTAAAAATAGAAGTTAAAAAATCGGAAAATTGAGAAATCGATTGATTATGAAAGTGAAAAATCTAAAATTAAAAAATTCGAAGAAATGAAAAATAGAAAAATCGAAGAACCGAAAAATAGAGAAATGAAAATATTTAAAATTTAGCAATTCGAAAAAAAAAACATTGAAAAATTAAAAAATGGAGAAATCAAAACATCAAAAATCGAAAAATGTAACAATCGAAAGAGCAAAAAATGCCAAAACTGAAATGTCGAGGAACTGAAAAACCCAGAAATCGAGAAATCGAAATTGAATAAATTAAACATCGCGAAATCGAAACCTCAAAAGATCCAGGAATCGAGAAGTCGAACCGTCGAAAAATCGAAAAGTTGAAAGATCGAAATAGCTCAAAATTGAAAAATTTATGATAAATTCGAAATTGAAAAATTTAAACTTAGCCGAGAAATCGAAAAACTGAAACACTGAAATATCTAAATCTTGATAAATCATGAAATCTAAAAGAAAATCGAAAAAATTAAAAAATCCAAAAATCAAAAATTTTAAAAATCGGAAAATTGAAAAACCGAAAAATTTAAAAGCGATAAGTCAAAAAATCGAAACATCGAGAAATTGAAAAATCGAAAAAGTGTAAAATCTGAAATTTAAAAATTCGAAAAATTGAGAAATAGAAATATCCAAGAACTGAAAAATCAAAAAATCGAGAAATCAAAATATTACCTAAAATTAAAAAAATCGAAAAATTGAACAATCAAAAAATTGAAAAATCTCACAACTGAAATATCGCGAAATCGAAACATCAAAAGATTGAGAAATTGCGAAGTAGAAAAATGAAAAATTGAGAAATCGAAAAATTGAAAATCGCAAAATTTTAAGAATTCGAAAATGTAAAATAAAAAAAATCGAGTAGTCGAAATTGAGACATCGAAATAGCCCAAAATCGAAAAATTGGCAAATTCGAAATTGAAAAATTTAAACTTGACCGCTAAATCTCGATAAATCAAGAAATCGAAATGAAAAATCGAAAAATTCAAACAGCGAAAAATTGAAAAATCTTGGAATCGAGAATTTTAAAAATCGAAAAATTGAAAATCTGAAAAATTTAAAAATAGAAGTCAAAAAACCGGAAAATTGAGAAATCGATTCATCATAAAAGTGAAAAATCTAAAATTTAAAAATTCGAAGAAATGAAAAATAGAAAAAACGAAGAACCGAAAAATCGAGCAATCAAAGTATTTAAAATTTAACAAATCGAAAAAAAAACATTGAAAAATTAAAAAATGGAGAAATGAAAACATCAAAAATCGAAAAATTTAACAATCGAAAGAGTAAAAAGTGCCAAAACTGAAATGTCGATAAATTGAAAAAGCCAGAAATCAAAAATTTTAAAAATCGGATAATTGAAAAACCGAAAAATTTAAAAGCGATAAGTCAAAAAATCGAAAAATCGAGAAATCGAAAAATACAAAAAGGTGTAAAATCTGAAATTTAAAAATTCGAAAAATTCAGAAATAGAAATATCGAAAAACTGAAAAATCAAAAAATCGAGAAATCAAAATATTACTTAAAATGTAAAAAATCGAAAAGTTGAAAAATAGAGAAATTGGAACATTAAAAATTTGAAAAAAATTAAATAACCTAAAAATTTAAAATTAAAAAAATTGCAAATTTGGAAAATCGAAAAAAAAATCAAAAAATCGAAAAGTGGAAAGACCTTATCGGAAAATCACAAAATTGAAGATCCCAAAACTGAAACATGGAAAACTTGAGAAATCGAAAAATTGAGAAAACGAAAAACTGAAAAATCGAGAAATCGGAAAGACGAAAAATCGAAGAATCGAAAAATTGTTTCATCGAGAAATTGAGAAATCGAAAAATCGAATATTTATAAGAGCCAAAAAGTGAAATATCGAAAAATTGAACAATCGAAAAAGTGAAAAATCCTAAAATTGATATGTCGACTAATTGAAGAAGCGGGAAATCGAAATTTAAAAATTGAAACATCGCGAAGTCGAAAAATCAAAAGATAGAGAAATCTAGAAGTCGAGCGGTCGAAAAATCGAAAAATTGAGAAATCGAAGTAGCCTAAAATCGAAAAATCTATAAATTCGAACTTGAAAAATTTAACCTCAAAAAAACCGACAAAACGAAAAACTGAAAGTCGAAACATCTAAATCCCGATAAATCGAGAAAGAAAAATAAAAAAATCGAAAAATTGAAAAATCCAAAATTTAAAAATTCGAAAAATTGAAAAATAGAAAAATGGAAAAGTCGAGAAATTAAAATATTTAGAATTTAAAAAAATCGAAACTTAGGACATTTAAAAATTGGAAATAGGAAAATTGAAACATCGATTAATCGAGAAATTGAGAAATCGAAAAAACGAAAATTTAGAAACACAAACAATTGAAAAATCCAGAAACGAAAAATTACTAAGGTGAAGTGCTGAAAAATAGAGAATTGAAAAACTCGAAAACTCGAAAAATTGAAATACGAGTACATATTAAAAAAATGGTCTAATGTTACTTGGACAGAATTTCTCTCGCCCTTGAAGTACGATATAGTAAATTCCAGTTCTTTGAAAGATTATAAAAAAATTATAATTTTCTGATAAACTTTATATAGTAAAAACCAGTGGTGTAAATGACAACTTCGAACCCCCTAAGACGCGGGGGTGCAAATTCCAAGGAGGTGCCGGCCGCAGATATACAGACAATATGAAATGTATTGTAAGCAAATAACCAACGGAAAAGTGTGTATTATTATCAGTGTACAATTGTACATACTTAACTTCGATTGTTTATGTTTATACATCGAAAAAATGTCACTTAGAAATTTATTTAATTAGAGTGAGTTGTCTCCTCAAAACCGAAGACTAAAATGATTAATCAAACCCAGTGGAATAAAATGTTTTAAATATGGTTATTATTATTCTTATTTAATCATAATTAAATAAAAATGTGGGTATTTTCACCTATGTCTTTACTGCGATCTTATAGCAACTCTAAAACGTCGCTACTAAAATTTTTCTTGTGCGTGTGGTGCGGTGGTGCGTGTCGTAAAAAATATTCTGTATGAAAATTTGTTCCAGCAGATTTATCTCGTAATTGAATTAAATTCTCGCCTTATTTATCGTATTTGTAACAGCTATCGTCGTTCGTGCCACCGCCATAAACTCCACTTCAACGGCCCCACTTTAATGCAGTCTTCGTCGTTATTATGCGCCATTATTATGCAAATACCTCAAGTTACCCGTAAAAAAGACGCAAAGATATCTTATAATAATTAATTAATCTCTGCGAGTTTTTCGTCTTCGATATCGATTGTGCATATTAAGCTTAGGATATTGAAAAGTTGACGCCTAATGAATATGGAGATTACAGTTCAGTGTTCTTCACTCGCCTTAAAATTGGAAAGTCATTTGCATCGAAAAATATCATCTCTCAGCGCCAAAAAACAGCGCTACAGCCAGGGCCGGATTCGCTGATCGCCGACGTAAACAAAAAGTGCCGCCCTCCACTTTTGCATTTCATATATTTTACGAAAAAATATTTCACAAAAATAATTAATATCAGAAATTCCACTGCCGTGAGCACGCCCCTGCTTCCACAGACACCTCCCCGAAAAACCAAATATAAACTCTAGTTAATGTGCGGCAGCCCCAAATACAGTAGTCCGAACAGATGGCAAGGCATTTTCATTAGAAATGTTAGGTGGCTCAGATTCCTGAGCAAGCAGTGATAGATCATCAAGGTACGCTAGATTGCAAACGCTACTATTAATCACCTTCACCGAAATCCTGCGAAATCCTGCAACCTTAAATGGAACATGCGACGACGCCGCGATAAATATAGACCTGCTTATGTTTCTTCATAACGGGCTGAACTTTTGTCTGAACTTTGTGCCGTGACGTATTTTACATAAATGGGAATGTGGCGTACGCCCGAAATAGGCCAGCGGCGTCCCGGGGGATTCCTGCATGCGATCGCCGAGATAAAGGGGCGACGTATTGCGTTTGCATCCCTAATAGTTACAAATGATACTTTCGCGGAAAAGGTGGCTGAAAGTAGGGTTCGATTTTCTCCGAAAAAAGGGTGCGTGGGTGTGTGCCGAAGCAAGACGGTGGGTTTTGTTTAAATCGGGGATTTTTTAATCAAAGTTGGGGGAAAGGTCGATCGACGCGTTGGGGAGGGGGGAAGTATGGACGGGGTACGAATACGCATTAGAGCTGCCTCAAATTAACCAATTTATAAAAATGTGGTTGTTTTAATTCATCATTATTTTAAGACCCACCACTGACCCGGAAATGACTGGCATTCAGGCAAGACTTCTATCATTAGTGGTACTAAGACCAACTAATGATATGCATTAATTAGATTAATAAAAATATTTTAAGGTCCTAGAACTACAGCATACAAATTCGTCTACTATTACTCTCTAATTTTATCCCATAGCCAAGAATCTAGCTCCAAATGAAGTGACGTCATCTCAGCAGTGAATCTTATTTAAATTTTATAAAATAACATATTTCTCCATTTATGGTTTAAGAATCCGTTTTGAGTTTTTGTTTTTCAGTTTTTTCGATTTTTAAAATCTTTTATCTTAGATTTTTCAATTTTTCGGTTTTTCGTTTTGGGTTTTGGTTTTTTGAAATTCACATTTTTGATTTTTCGATTTTACGATTTTTTGATGTTTCGATATCCCCATTTTAGATTTTTTAATTTGTATTTCAATTTTGCAAGTTTTCGAGTTTTCAATTTCTCTATGTTTCAGCATTTCATTTTAGCAATTTTCCGATATTTCAGTTTTACGATTTTTTACTTTTTGGATTCTTAAATTTTGTATTTTTTGATTTTTAAATTTTTCATTGTTCAATTCTTTGCGCTTCTAAATTTTCGATTTTTCAATTTCCCAATTTCCCGATGAATCGATTTTTCGATTTTTCGTCGTTGCGACTTTTCGATTTTTCAATTTTTCGATTTCTCAAGTTTTCCATGTTTCAGTTTAAGGATTATGAGACTTTTCAATACTTCAATTTTTCTATTTAGATATTTTAATTTTTCGATTTCTCGATTTTTCATTTCTCAAATTTTTCTATTTTTCAGTTTTGCAATTTTTAAATTTTTGATTTAGTACTTTTTCGATGTTTCAATTTCTCGATTTTTTGGCTTTCTGATTTTAGATTTTTCGGTCTTTTAATTTTTAAAATTTTTGTTTGTTAGATTTTTCAATTTTTCGGTTTTTATAATTTTCGATTTTTTATTTGGATCTTAATTTGTCGAAATTTAGATGTTTCTATTTTCAGATTTTTCTGAAAGTTAAAATTTTTTCGATGTTTCAGTTTCCCGATTAAAAATTTTTTCCTGTTTACTTGCGGTTTTCAGTATCTCTTTTTGATAATTTTTCGTTTCTGGATTTCTCAGTTTTTTGTTATTTTCATTTTTCGATTTTTTAGATTTTACATTTTTTGATGTGTTTCTTTTTCGATTGTTTGACCGCTCGATTTTTCGATTTTTTTTTGATGTTTCGATTTTGCGATGTTTCAATTTTTAAGTTCGATTTCTTCATTTCTCGGTTTTTTGATTTTTCGGCATTTCAGTATTGGTATTTTTCAGATTTTCAATTGTTCCATTTCTTGTTTTTTCATTTTTCGATTATTCAATTTTTCGATTATTAAATTTTGTATTTTTAAATTTTTCGATTTTTCATTCTACAGTTTTTGGCGTTTCTAAATTTTCGATTTCTGCTTTCTCAATTTTTTGAGATTTTTCGATTTTTCAATCCAATGTTTCATATATTTTCTAATTTTATTTTCTAATTTGTCAATATTTCAATCTTGGGGTTTTTCGATTTTTGGATTCTTAAATTTTCGGCTTCTCGAATTTTTAAATTTTAGATTTCTCGATTTTTCAACTTTTCGATGATTTAATTATTCGATTTTTTAAATTTTTATGTCTCAGTTTTTTTTTTAATTCCTCAATTTTTCGACTTCGATTTATGGAAACTTCACTTTTCGAATTTTAACTTTTAGATTTTTCGATGTTTCGATTTCTCTATTTTTTCAATCTTTCAGTTCTTTAGTTCTTCGATATTTAAATTTTTTAATTTTGAAAAATTTTTAATTATTTGATAACCGATTTTCCGATTTTTCAGTTTTTCAATTCTCCTAAGTTTTTAATTTTTCCAGTTTTTGAATTTTAGATTTTTCAGTTTTTTTTTGTTTCGGTTTCTCCATCTTTCGGTTTTTTCAACTAACCTGATTTTTAAGTTTTTCAATTTTTCGATTTTCAATTTTTTTTTTTATTTTTCAGGTTTCTAATTTTTCGAATTTCGGATTTTTCAATTTTTCGATGTTTCAGTTTTGGTATTTTAAGATTTTCCATTCAATTTTTGTCGATTTTTCAATTTTCGATATTTCTGTGTTGGGAATTTTCTTCAGTTTTTCGTTCTCGATTTTTTACTTTTCGATTTTTGATTTTACGAATTTTTAAATTTTACATTTTCTAGTTCTTTATTTCCATTTCTCGATCTTTCGGTTTTTCGGTTTATCAATTTTTCGATTCTCAATTTTTTTGGATTTTTTAGATTTATGGATTTTTAGAATTTTCGATTTTTTCATTTTTCGATATCCCTGTTTTTCGATTTTGGCTATTTCGTTAATTAGATTTTTCAATTTTTCGATGTGTGAGTTTTGGTATTTTAAAATTTTCCATTCAATTTTTGTCGATTTTTCAATTTTTCGATATTTCTGTTTTGGGATTTTTCTTCAGTTCTTCGTTCTCGATTTTTTACTTTTCGATTTTTTGATTTTTCGAATTTTTAAATTTTACATTTTCTAGTTCTTTATTTCTATTTCTCGATCTTTCGATTTTTCGGTTTATCAATTTTTCGATTCTCAGTTTTTTTGGAGTTTTTAGATTTTTGGATTTTTAGAATTTTAGATTTTTCTATTTTTCGATATTCCTGTTTTCCGATTTTGGGCTATTTCGTTAATTTGATTTTTCAATTTTTCGATGTTTCAGTTTTGGTATTTTAAAATTTTCCATTCAATTTTTGTCGATTTTTCAATTTTTCGATATTTCTGTTTTGGGATTTTTCTTCAGTTTTTCGTTCTCGATTTTTTACTTTTCGATTTTTTGAATTTTTAAATTTTACATTTTCCAGTTCTTTATTTCGCTTTCTTGAGCTTTCGATTTTTCAGTTTATCAATTTTTCGATTCTCAATTTTTTTGGATTTTCTAGATTTTTGGATTTTTAGAATTTTCGATATTCCTGTTTTTCGATTTTGGGCTATTTCGTTAACTTGATTTTTCGATTTTTCGAATTCTTGGCTTTTCGATTTCTATATTTCTTAATGTTTGGATTCCTCTATATTTCAATTTGCCAGTTTTTCGATATTTCGTTTCTTCGATTTCTCGGTTTTTAGGATTGTTCGACTTTTCGGTTTTTCGAGTTTTAATCGAAATATATTTACTTATTCCCTCCAAAAAATTGATGACGTCAGCTCAAAATTTTGCCGTATAAATCCTATCTAAATTATGAAAAATGTGATGAGTCTGTACTTGTAATTTATCATTCCATCCATATTTTTTGGATTTGCTTATACAGGGTGATTCAAAAAAATTTATGAATCAGTCAACTTATTTAACTGATTAAATCAATACTTTGAAATCTTGCAGACGTGTTAAAGTTATTGCAAGCCTGGTAAATTGTTAATTAAAACACATCTGTTTATTCCCCCCAAAAAAATTAATGACGTCATCTCAAAATTTTGCCGAATAAATTCTACCCAAAATGTGCAAAATATGATGAGTTTTTACTTGTGATTTATCATTGTATTTATATTGTTTAGTTTTGTCAAAAAAATTTATGAATGAGTTAGTTTATTTTATTGATTAAATCAGGAACGGCTGACTCTATTTTCTCAGAAAATTTTGGGAATTCAATACTGTTATTTTTAGTATTATACTACACCAATCTAAGTTGATACTTGGACTACTTTTCTTTTGTTTTATGACTAGTATTGTTCGATTGTGGTTTAGTTAATAAATGTTAGTCCTGTTTTGAGAAGACAAACTCATTAAAATCAAACTAACTTCTACGTGACATTCTTTCGATGTATAAACATAAATAAACACTTGAGCGTCAGATTGCTATTACCTAGTGTTGAAAGTTAAGGATTCTTAGAGATGGATTATTTTAAATTCACAATGGTGAGTTATCGGACTCTGACAACGGACTGTCAGTCAGTAGCGTAACATGCGCACTTCAGAAGGGGGTGGTTTTTAAATTAATTTTTCTTTATCGCAAACAATAACACGCAGAAACATAAACTTAAGTGAAAATAGGCCGAAAAAAGTAAATTAAAGCCATATAAAACAGAAATCCATTTTGATGCGATGTGCTAAATTCGTCGTAATTTTGCTTTGCATAGAAAAAGAATGAGATTACAATCACCGTACGCTACGTGAATGAAACGTAGCGTAACGTGCGATGGGTTTTTGATTAACACCTCTCTGAAACCCGAAATCGATTCACTAACCGATTGTAACAATTGTGGTTTTAATTCTGATAAATTTTGAAACCCGACAATGGATTTGAAGTGAATGGAACTTGATTAGTTTGCCTAATGAACTTATCAAACTCTGACCCCAGGCAATATAAAGTTTACAGTTATGTAACTGGATGGGTGATGAACTATTTATTCGATATCGAACAATACAGCACTTGCAATTGCGACAATCCTGCTCAACCTGAATGAACTTTTACTAACTCGGTGAGTGCGAATAAACAGAGATTGTGCTCAGTTCGTCAGCCGGTAGTGATTTTATTGTGCAGAAACCGGTGCAGGAATATGAAAGGAATGCACACTGCTTCCATTCGTCTAACTTCAGATCCACACTGCGGCTTTATCCGATCATGTTTCGTACACATCCCGTATTGTTCCGAGATGATGTTAAATAAAACACGCTCCGAATCGATTCAACCCTCTGAATAAATTCAAACGGCATTTTGATGGTCGCTGTAGGTGGGTTAGATTTATAGATGACCGTTGGATTTGAATATGCAATAAAGTGGAAGTTGGCAAATGCACGATATCCATATAAGTCAAAACAAAGACTCCGCCGGTCTTACCTGAAGTGAATTTATCGTAACGGTGGTTGCAATAATGTACCTTTTGGCAAAATCGATTCCGAGATATAAAGCAGTAAATCTTAAGAATTTCCCTGAGAGCGGATATAATATCACATTATTTTTTTAATATTGAAATAAGTTATTGAGTATGGCATTCTAAATTGTATTGTGCTCTATATTGGTTCTAGAAACGCGTAATCAATATTTTAATATCAGAAAGTGGGATGCGTACGGGTTGGGCTATGAGGTTTTTTATTGACAGTAATATTGGAATTAATTAGTTTTAGGGCATTCCGGCTGGAATTGAGTGCCTATTTATCAACTTCAGCACATCGCGTGATTTGTAAAGTGAATAGACGTTCGACTAATGGAAGGAAATGGTGCCATATCAAAGAAATGGAGTGTGTTAGACAATCCCTGTTGTTTGCCTAAATCGTTTGTATTCTGAAGCGTTTAGCGAATTTATGACCTCGTTCGAATTTGCCGCCACTTTTTCAAACGCACACTTTATGTGAGGAGCTGAACTTTTACTAGGTCATATTCAATTTGTGTCTGACGGCACTCTGGAAAACGTACTTTTATCCCCTAGTGGATATGACGTGGCGCAGAAAGTGGGATTTTTTTAGCAAGTTTACCATCTTTTATTTACTTTAGTGGCATAAAAAAGGCACTCGAAAATGACGGAAAGCGCGCTTTTTGCTTTTTTGTGGGGAGTGTTGTGGTGAATACAAAATGAGCGAATAATGGGCAATATTTTTCAGCAAAATAACCCCGGTTTTTAAAATGACATTATTATTATTATTATTAAATACAAATTTGAAGATTAAGAAAGCAAAAACAGATAAAAGAAAAACTCCATTTTAGATAGGTAAATTTGTGGCCACACGGTTTGCTCAATCCTATTTTTATCAAAAAAAAAAATTGAAATATCGAAAAATCGCAAGATCTCAAAAAACCTAAAATTTAAAAAATGGAAAAATTGAAAAATACGGTACCTGAAAAATTCCCAAAACTGAAAATCGAAATGTCGAAATGCAAAACAAAGTAGTAAAGAAGTCGAACATCAAAACATCGAAAAAGTGAAAATTCAACAAACTGAAATTTTAAAATTCAAAAATTCGAAAAATTGAAAAATGTAAGAACAAAAAATAAAGAAAATCAGAAAATGAGAATTGAAAAAATCCAAAATTTTAATAATTGGGAAATTAAAATGTAGAAAAATTGAAAAATCCAGAAATCAAATTATCAAATAATCGGAAAATTGCAAAATTGAATATTCGAAAAATCCAAAAAAGGGAGAAATTGAGAAATCAAAATTCCAGCATGTAAACCATCGCAAATATTGAGAAATCGAAAAATTGAATAATCGGAAAACTGAGAAATCGGGAACTTGAATAACTACAAAGCTCTAATGACGAAAAATTGGGAAATCAAAATATTGAAAAATTGAAACATGGAAAAATTGGAAAACCAAAAAATTGATAAACCGAGAAACGGAAACATTAAAAATCGGAAACATCGTGAAATCGAGAAGTTGAAAAATCAAAATAGAGAACTCGAAATAGACAAATTTTTAATATTGAAAAATTTGTAATTAAAAAAATCATAATGCGAAAAATTCAAAATGAAGAAATTGAACGATCAGAATATCGAAACAACGGAATCTCGATAAAACAAGAAATCGAAAAATTGAAAAGTCAAAAACTGAAAAATCGAAAGATGGAGTAATGGAAAAATTTTAAAAACTAAAATCGAGAAGTCGAAAAATCGGAGGATCAATAAATCAACAAAAAACTGAAAAATCTAAAATTTAAAATATTGAAAAAATTTAAAAATCAATAAATTGGAAGTTCGAAATAAGCCAAAATCAAAAAATCAGAAAGTTAAAAATAAAAAAATTGGAAAATTTGAAATTAAAAAAAATGATAAAACGAAAAATCCAAAAATCGAGAAATTGAACGATGAAAATACCGAAATATCGTATTCTCGATAAATCGAGAAAATGAAAAATTGCATAATCGTAAAGTGAAAAATGGATAAATTTAAAACTTCGAAAAATTGAAATAGCAAAAAAATCGAAAAATCGATCTATCAAAAAATCTAAAAATCGAAAAACCGAAAAATCGAGAAGTTGAAAAATCAGTAAATTGAGAACTCGAAATTGGCCAAAATCAAAAAATTGAAAAGTTAAAAATTGAAAAATTGAAAAATCGAAGAACAAAAAAATAAGGAAAATCAGAAAACGAGAATTGAAAAAATCCAAAATTTTAATAATTGGGAAATTAAAATGTAGAAAAATTGAAAAATCGAGAAATCGAACATCAGATATTCGAAAATCCAAAAAAGGGAGAAATTGAGAAATCAAAATTCCAGCATTTAAACCATCGTAAATATTGAAAAATCGAAAAATTGAATAATCGGGAACTTGAATAATTACAAAACTCTAATGACTAAAAATTGGGAAATCAAAATATTGAAAAATCGAAACATGGAAAAATTGGAAAAGCAAAAAATCGAAAAATCGAGAAATCGAAACATTCAAAAACGGAAACATCGTGAAATCAAGAAATCAAAAATTCGAGAACTTGAAAAATCAAAAAATAGAGAACTCGAAATAGGCAAAAATAAAAAAATCGGAAAGTTAAAAATTGAAAAATTTGAAATTAAAGAAATTCATAATACGAAAAATTCAAAATGGAGAAATTGAACGATCAAAATATCGGAACAACGGAATCTCGATAAAACGAGAAATCCAAAAATTGAAAAGTCAAATACTGAAAAATCGAAAAATGGAGCAATGGAAAAATTTAAAAAACTAAAATCAAGAAGTCGAAAATTCGGAGGATCAATAAATCAACAAAAAACTGAAAAATCTAAAATTTAAAATATTGAAAAATTTTAAAAATCAATAAATTGGAAGCTCGAAATAAGCCAAAATCAAAAAATCAGAAAGTTAAAAAATAAAAAAAATAAATAAAAAAATTTGAAATAAAAAAAAAATGATAAAACGTGAATTCAAAAATCGAGAAATTGAACGATCAAAATACCGAAACATCCGAATCTCGATAACTTGAGAAAATGAAAAATTGAAAAAACGGAAACTGAAAAATCGATAAATTTAAAAATTCGAAAAATTGAAATATCAAAAAATCGAAAAATCGATCCATCAAAAAATCTAAAAATTGAAAAACCGAAAAATCGAGAAGTTGAAAAATCAGTAAATTGAGAACTCGAAATTGGCCAAAATCAAAAAATTGAAAAGTTAAAAATTGAAAAATTGAAAAATCGAAGAACAAAAAAATAAAGAAAATCAGAACACGAGAATTGAAAAAATCCAAAATTTTAATAATTGGGAAATTAAAATGTAGAAAAATTGAAAAATCGAGAAATCGAACATCAAATATTCGAAAAATCCAAAAAAGGGAGAAATTGAGAAATCAAAATTCCAGCATTTAAACCATCGCAAATTTTGAAAAATCGAAAAATTGAATAATTGGAAGACTGAGAAATCGGGAACTTGAATAATTACAAAACTCTAATGACGAAAAATTGGGAAATCAAAATATTGAAAAATCGAAACATGGAAAAATTGGAAAACCAAAAAATCGAAAAATCGAGAAATGGAAACATTCAAAAACGGAAACATTGTGAAATCGAGAAATCAAAAATTCGAGAAGTTGAAAAATCAAAAAAAAAAGAACTCGAAATAGGCAAAATCAAAAAATCGGAAAGTTCAGAATTGAAAAAGTGAAAAATTTGAAATTAAAAAAAAATCATAATAGTACGAAAAAATCAAAATGGAGAAATTGAACGATCAAAATATCGAAACAACGGAATCTGGAGAAAACGAGAAATCGATAAATGGAAAAATCAAAAACTGAAAAATCGAAAAATGGAGCAACGGAAAAATTTAAAAAACTAAAATCGAGGAGTCGAAAAATTGGAGGATCAATAAATCAACAAAAAACTGAAAAATCTAAAATTTAAAATATTGAACAAATTGAAAAATCGATAAAGTGAAAGCTCGAAATAAGTCCAAATCAAAAAATCGAAAAGTTAAAAATAAAAAATTAAAAAATTTGAAATTAAAGAAAATGTTAAAACGAAAAATTCAAAAATCGTGAAATTGAACGATCAAAATACCGAAACATCGGAATCTCGACAAATCGAGAAAATGAAGAATTGAAAAATCAAAAACTGAAAAATCGATAAATTTAAAAATTCGAAAAATTGAAAAAACGAAACATCAAAACTGAAAAATCGAAAAATTTTTAAACCGAAATATTGAAAAATCTAAAAATTCAAAAATTCGAAAAATTGAAAAATTAAAATATCTAAAAATCGATACGTCAAACCGAAAAATTGAAAAACTAAAAAATCGAAATCTCGAAAAGTCGTGAAGTTAGAAAAATTTGAAATAAAATGTCAATAAAAAATTCAGTAATCGAGAAATTGAACGATCAAAATATGAAAACATCGAAATCTCAATAAATCGAGAAATCGAAAAATTTAAAAATTAAAAACTGAAAAATCAAATATTTTTTGAATCGAAAAATTGAAAAACTGAGAAATTCCAAATTAAAAAAAATTGATAATATGAAAAATTCAAAAATCGAGAAATTGACGGTCAACATATTGAAACATCGGAATCTCGATAAATCGACAAATTGAAAAATTGTAAAAATCAAAAACTGAAAAATTGAAAAATTTTAATATCGAACAATGAAAAGTCAAAAAATTTAAATTTTCTGAATCGAAAAATTGAAAAATCAAAACAACAAAAAACTGAAAAATTGAGAAATGGAAAAATTTTAAAAACTAAAATCGAAAAGTCGAAAAATCGAAGGATCAATAAATCAACAAAAAACTGAAAAATCTAAAATTTAAAATATTGAAAAAATTTAAAAATCAATAAATTGAAAGCTCGAAATAAGCCAAAATCAAAAAATCAAAAAGGCAAAAAATAAAAAATTGAAAAATTTGAGATTAAAAAAAATGATATAGCGAAAAATTCAAAAATCGAGAAATTGAACGATCAAAATACCGAAACATCGGAATCTCGATAAATCGAGAAAATGAAAAATTGAAAAATCAAAAACTGAAAAATCGATAAATTTAAAAATTCGAAAAATTGAAATATCGAAAAATCGAATAATTGAAAAACTGAAAAATCGAGAAGTTGAAAAATCAGTAAATTGAGAACTCGAAATTGGCCAAAATGAAAAAATCGAAAAGTAAAAAATTGAAAAATTGAAAAATTTGAAATTCAAAAAAATGATAAGACGAAAAATCCAAAAATTGAGAAATTGAACTATCAAGATATGGAAACATCGAAATCTCGATATATCGAAAAAAAAAACTGAAAAATTGAAAAATTCGAAAAATTGAAAAAATGAAAAATCAAAAACTGAAAAATCGAAAAATTTTAATACCGAAAAATTGAAAAAATGAAAAATCAAAAACTGAAAAATCGAAAAATTTTAATACCGAAAAATTGACAAATCTAAAGATTCAAAAATTCGAAAATTTGAAAATTTAAAATATCGAAAAATTGATACGTCAAAAAACCGAAAAATTGAAAAACTAAAAAATCAAAATCTACAAAAGTCGGGAAGTTAAAAATTGAAAAACTTGGAATTAAAAAAAAATGTCAATGAAAAGTCCAGTAATGGAGAAATTGAACGATCAAAATATGAAAACATCGCAATCTCAGTAAATCGAGAAATCGATAAATTGAAAAATCAAAAAATCTAAAATCGAGAAGTCGAAAAATCAGAACAGCGGTAAATCAAAATAATAAAAAACTAAAATCATATAGTCGAGATTAAAACATCAAAAATATACCAAAATCAAAAAATCTGAAAGTTAAAAATCGAAACATTGAAAAATTTGAAATTAAAAAAAAATTGATAATATGAAAAATTCAAAAATCGAGAAATTGAACAACCAAAATATCGAAACATCGGAATCTCGATAAATCGACAAATTGAAAAATTGAAAAATCAAAAACTGAAAAATTGAAAAATCAAAAACTGAAAAATTGAAAAATTTGAAATTAAAAAAAAAATTGATAATATGAAAAATTCAAAAATCGAAAAATTGTACAACCAAAATATCGAAACATCGGAATCTCGATAAATCGACAAATTGAAAAATTGAAAAATCAAAAACTGAAAAATTGAAAAATTTTAAATTAAAAAAAAATATATGAAAAATTCAAAAATCGAGAAATTGAACAACCAAAATATCGAAACATCGGAATCTCGATAAATCGACAAATTGAAAAATTGAAAAATCAAAAACTGAAAAATTGAAAAATTTTAATACCGAAGAATTGAAAAATCAAAAAATTAAAAATTTTCTGAATCGAAAAATTGAAAAATCGGAAAATCTGAAATCGAGAAGTCGAAAAATTGGAATATCAATGAATCAAAACAACAAAAAACTGAAAAATTTAATATTTAAAAATTCGAAAAATTGAAAAATTAAATTATCGAGAAATTGAAAAATTACAAAACTGAAATGACGAAAATTTGGGCAATAGAAATATTGAAAAGTTGAAATATCCAAAGACTGGAAAATAAAAAAATGGAAAAACCGAAAAGTCGAAACATGGAAAAAACGAGAAATGGAACCATCGAAAAATTTAAAAACTGAAACGTCCAGATATAAAGGAATCAATATATCAAATCATCGAAAAATCAAGAAATTGAAAAGTCGAGAAATTGAAAAATAAAAAATTGAGAACTCGAAATAGGTCAAAATCAAAAAATCAAAAAGTTAAAAACTGAAAAATTGAAAAATTAAAAATAAAATTGAAAAACGAAAAATCTAAAATCGAGAAGTCGAAAAATTGGAAGATCAATAAATCAAAACGGGCAAAAATTCAAAAATCTAAAATTCGAAAATTCGAGAAATTGAAAAATCGGGAAGTCGAAAAATCGAAAGATTGAAGAATCAAAATATCGAAACATCGCAAAATAAAAATATCCGAAAAATTGAAGAATAGAAAGACTAAAAGAATCCAAAATTTAAACATCGAAAACTTAAATATCGAAGTTTTCGAAAATCGAAAAGTTAAAAAATTCAAAACCTGATAACTCAAAAATCGAAAAATCGAAGAATTGAAAACTGAAAAATCGAAACATTCAAAAGTCGAGAAATCGAGAAATGGGAAAATCAAAAATCGATAAATCGAGAAATTGTAAAATCAAAAAATTGAAAATAGAAAAGTGAAAAAACTGAAAAAGTATGACAACTTCCAAAACAGAAATGTTGGAAAATTGAGAAAAGTTACTTTTGTGGCATAATAAGAGACACTCGAAAATGAGGTAAAGCGCACTTTTTACTTTTTTGTGGGGAGTGTTGTGGTGCATCAGACTTGAAAAATATAACCAAATAATGAGAAATATTTTTAGCTAAATATCCCGACTCTTTAAAATGACATTGTTAAATCGCGATATAATAACTATTAAACACAAATTGGAAGATTAAGAAAGCAAAAACACATTCGAAATTCCATTTTAATTACTTTTAATAAAAATCATTGCATCGATGTTACAATTGTGGCCACACTGTTTGCTCAATCCAGTCCACGTGTTCTGAAACATTTACAAATTGCATTTTCGTTTTGACTGATCTTCTCCAGTAGTGACTCGTAATTCCCACCAAATCGTGCATACAGTAGACATCATTGTCGACCGCTAAGAGAACTTTGCCTGAAAGTTCCTGAAATTTTTCATAAAATAAACCAAAATAAAAAAATTATAAATTTCATTACTTTGGACTTATCGTAGGGAGGTCGAGTACCGTAATCCACACAGATTTCTTTGGAATTATTATTTGGGTTGTGGTTACATAAGAAAGCAAATTCTTTAACCAAGTCTAGTTGATTACCATAGTTTTCCCAACCAACAGACACGATGCGGGTTTTAAGTCCGGTGTTCAGACATGCTGGGAAAATTTTTCTATCGAGCTTGACTGGTTTTTCTAATTTTAAAACTGCTAGATCGTTTGTAAGAGATTTTTTGGTGTACTCTGGATGTGGTATAAGTTCTAGTACTTTGAACACGTTTTGAGTTTCGGGGTTTGATATTTTATTGGAATTTAGAGCCACAACGGTGGGTGGTCCACTAGAAAAAACTATTTTAGAGAAGAACATTTTTTTCTAATTAATAATTACGAACAGTGAAGGATTGCTTAGAAAAGTTGCAGTAGTTAAAACGTGTTGCTCGCTGATTAAAACACCCGTTGATAACCATTCGTAGTCAGACGCGTCATTCCCATAACCTATGAGTGCCTGGAATGAAAGTTAATAAGAAAAATTGGTCGAAAAAAAATTTAAAAATCGAAAAATTGAAAACTTGTAAAATCGAAATTTGAAAAATCAAGAAAATTGAAAACAAAAAAACTGAAATATCAAAAATTTAGGAATTCCAAAAATTGAAAAATAGAAATATCGAAGAACTGAAAAAAAAACGAGAAATCGAGAAATCGATAAATCTAAAATTTAAAAGATTGACAAATTAAAATATCGCAAAAATTAAACAATTGAAAAACTGTAAAAGCGAGGAAACGAAACACCAAAAAATGGAAGAATTGAAAATTCCAAAGTATAAGATTTACAATCGAAAAGTCAAAAAATCAAAAATTTTAAAAATCGACCAATTGACAAACGAAAAATCGAAATCCAAAAAATTTAAAAGTTGAAATTTCGGAAAATTCAAAAGTCCAGGAATTGAAATTCCCAAAATTAGACGCTGAAAATTGAGAAATCGAGAACTTGAAAAGTGGAGAAATCTAAAAATCGAAAAGTTGAAAAATTTTCAAAACCACAACCGAAATATAAAGAAATCGAAACATTAATAAATCGAAAAACTGAAAATTCAAAAATCGAAAAATTCTAAAAAAAATCAAAGTTGAAACAATAGCAAAAATTGGAAACCTGGAAAATTGGATAATCGAAAAACAGAAAAATCGAGAAATTGAAAAATTCCACAACTGAAATAAGGACAAATTGGTAAATCGAAAAATCAAAAGTCAAAAAGTCGAAAAATCGAAAATCATAAAAATCATAAATAAGTCTAAATTGAAAAGTTAATAATTGAAAAAGTCAAAAATTTAAAAATTCAACAATTTGAGAAAGTGAGAAATCAAAAAAATTAACAAATTTAAAATCGAAAAATTGAAAAACGAAAACTCGAAATCCGAAACGTCGAAAAAGCGAAACATCGAGCACCCGAAACATTCAAATTTTGAAAAATTCAGAAATTCAAAAATAGAAATTCTCAAAATTTAAATGCTGACAGTTGAGAATTCGAAAACTTGAAAAAAGAAGTCTAAAAATTGAAAAGTCAAAAAATTTTAAAAATTAGTAAACTAGGTTGTAAATAAATCGAAATATCAAAACGTCGAAAATTAAAATCTTAAAAAACTGAAAAGTCAAAAATTTAAAAATTCGAAAAATTAAGAAATAGAAATGTCGAAGAATTGAAAAATCAAAACATCGAGGAATCGAGAAATCGAGAAATCAAAAAATCTAAAATTTAAATATCAATTGAAAAATTAAAATAACGATTAATTCAAAAATTCAAAAATCCAAGATATAAAAATCCCAGAATTGAAAAATCAAAACATTCACGGTGAATAATTGGAAAATAGAAAAATCGAAAATTCGAAAAGTGGAAAAAGTTCGAAATATTGAGAAATCAAAATAGGTCCAAATCGAAATATCGACTTGTTTAAAATGGAAAAATTGAAAAATTTAAATTAAAAAAAATCCTCAAGTCGAAAAAGTGAGAAATCAAAAAATTTTACAAATCGAAAAACCGAAAAATTTGACAATGATAAAAATTAAAAATGGAGTCAAAGAATTTAAAAATTGAAAAATTGAAAAACGAAAAATTGAAATGGGAAAAGCCGGAAAATCAAAAGATCGAGTAATCGAAAAATTAAAATTTTAGAAAATTAAAAAATCCAGAACTTGAAATTCCCAAAATTTAAATCCTGAAAAATTGGGAAATCGAAAACTTGAAAAGTAAATAAATGTAAAATAGAAATATAGAAATCAATAATTGAAAACTCAAAAAAATTAAAAATCAAAATTAAAAAAATTCTAAAAATTGGATAAATTAAAAAGTTGAGAAATTGAAAAATCGAAAAATTGAAAAATCTAAGTTTTAACAACCAAAAAATTGAAAAATCAAAATAACGATGAACTGAAAAATCCAATAATTAAAAAATTTCCAAAATTGAAATGCTTAAAAATTGCGAAATAGAAAACGTGAAAAATCAAGAAATGTATTAATCGAAAAGTCGAAGAAATTTAAATCGAATCGAATCGAAAAATTGAAAATGTATAATTAAAAAAATAGATAAATCGAGAAAGTGAGAAATCAAAAAAATTAAAAATCGAAAAACTGAAAAATCAATAATGTAAGATTTAAAAATCCAAAAATTGTAAAATGGAAAAGTGGAAAAATCAAAATTTAAACAATCGCAAAAATTGAAAATTTGGAAAATTGGATAATCGAAAACAGAAAAATCGAGAAATTGAAAAATTCCATAACTGAAATGACGAAAAATTGGGAAATCGAAAAATCAAAAAGCCAAAAAGTCGAAAAATGGAAATCAAAAATCGAAACAGGAAAAGATTGAGCAATCGAGAAATCGAAAAATCGACAAGTTGGAAAATCGAAATATTTAGAAATCGAAATAAGTCAAAATCGAAAAGTTAAAAATTGAAAAATAGAAAAATTTAAAATTGAAAATTCCGATAAACGGAATTAAATGAAAAATTGAAAAATTAAAAAAATTAAAAATCGAAAAATCAAAAACTTTCAATTCGAAAAATTGAAAAAACGAAAAATGGAAATGCGAAAAATTCAGAAATCCAGAATTGAAATTCTCAAAATTGAAATGCTGGAAGTTGAAATCGAAAACTTGACATGTCTGAAAATATCTAAAAATTGAAAAGTCGAAAAATTTAAAAAATCACAAAACTAAGTTATAAATAAATCAAAGTAACAAAAAAATCGACGATTGAATTCTTAAAAAACTGAAAAATCAAAAATTAAAAAATAGAGAAATCCAGAAATCAAAAAAACTAAAATTTAAATAATTCAAAAATTAAAATATCGATAAATTAATGAGTCGAAAAATTGAAAAATCCAAAAATCCAAGATTTAAAAATGGCAAAATTGAAAAATCAAAACAATGAATAATAGGAAAATCGAAAAATCGAAAATCCGAAAAGTGGAAAATCGATTACATTGAGAAATTAGAATAGATCAAAATTGAAAAATAGTCGAGTTTAAAATGGAAAAATTCGAAAATTTAAAACAAAAATTCGAGAAAGTGAGAAATAGAAAAAAAATACAAATCGAAAAAGTTAAAGATTTGAAGATAAAAAGAAATTAAAAATTAAAAATCAAAAAATTAACGATTTTACAAATCGAAAAATTTAAAAAAGGAAAAAGCGAAATTCGAAAAGTTGAAAAATCGAAAGATAAAGAAAAATTAAAATTTGAGAAAATTCAAAAGTCCAGAAACTGAAATGCTGAAAAATTGAGTAATCGAAAACTGGAAAAATCTGAAAATCGAAAAATTTTTAAAATCAAAAACCGAGTTGTAAAAGACTGAAAAATAGAAAATTCAGAAAACTAAAAAATCAAAAATTGAAAAACAGAAGTATCGAAGAATTGAAAAATCAAAAAATTCAGGAATTGAGAAAACGAGAAATCAAGAAATCTAAAATTTAAAAAAATAAAAAATTGAAAAATCGATAAATTAAACAGTCGACAAATTGAAAAACCGAAAAATTTGAAAATCCAAGATTTAAAAATCGAAAAATGGAAAAATCAAAACATTGAATAATGGGAAGATCGAACAATCGAAATATCCAAAAATCAAAATAACGAAAAAGTGAAAAATCCAGCAATTCAAAAATTCCCAATTTTGGGAAAAAAAAATCTGAAAAAGTGCGAAATCGAAAACTTGAAAAATAAAAATGTCGAACAATTTTTAAACCGTAAAACCGAGTTGTAAAGAAATCGAAAAATTGAAAACTCAAAAAACTGAAAAATAAAAGATCTCAGAAATCGAGAAATCGAGAAATGGAGGAATCTATAATTTAAAAAAATTAAAAATTAAAATATGTAGAAAAAGATCAAAAAACAGAAATTGAGAATTCGAATTGAAGCATTTCAACACTGAAACGATGAAAAATTGGGTAATCGAAATATTGAAAAATCGAAAAATCGAAAAATCAAAAACGTGAAAAACTAAAAGTCGAAAAACCGAAGAATTGCAGAATTGAGAACCTGAAAAATCGAAACATTAAAAAGTCGGGAAATTAAAAAATGGAAAATTTAGTAATCAAAAAATCGAAAAATTTGGAAATCGAAAACTTGAAAAATAAAAATGTCGAACAATTTCTAAACCGTAAAACCGAGTTGTAAAGAAATCGAAAAATTGAAAACTCAAAAAACTGAAAAATAAAAGATCTCGGAAATCGAGAAATCGAGAAATGGAAGAATCCATAATTTAACAAAATTAAAAATTAAAATATGTAGAAAAAGATCAAAAAACAGAAATTGAGAATTCGAATTGAAGCATTTCAACACTGAAACGACGAAAAATTGGGTAATCGAAATATTGAAAAATCGAAAACCCGAAAAATCAAAAACCTGAAAAACCAAAAGTCGAAAAACCGAAGAATTGCAAAATTGGGAACCTGAAAAATCGAAACATTAAAATCTCGGGAAATTAAAAAATGGGAAATGTAGAAATCAAAAAATCGAAAAATTTGGAAATCGAAAAATTGAAGAGTTGAAGCACTGATAAATCGTAAAACTGAAAAATTAAAAATTAAAATATTCGATAAGTCGAGAAAGTGATAAATCGGAAAATTTTACAAATCGAAAAACTGAAACATTTGAAAATCAAGAAATTGAAAAATAAAAAATTTAAAAATCGAAAAATCGATAATTTTAAAAATCGAAAAAGTGAAAAACTCGAAATCCGAAATGTCGAAAAATTGAGAGATTGAGCGATTGAAAAATCGAAAAGTTAAAATTTCGGAAAATTCAAATATCCAAATGTTTGAATTTTCAAAATTTAAATGCTGGAAAAATTGAGAAACGAAAACTTGAAAAGTGGGGAAATCTAAAAACCGAAAATTCCAAAAATTTTAAAAAGCACGGAACCGAAATGTAAAGAAATCGAAACATCAAAAAATCAAAAATTGAAAACTCAAGAAACTGAAAAATAAAAAAATTCAAAACTCGAAAATTGAGAAACTGAGAAACAGAGGAGAGATAGAGAAATCTAGAAATAGAATATACTAAAATCTAAAATTTAGGAAAAGATCGAAAAATTCCAAAACTGAAATGACGAAAAATTGCGAAATCTAAATCGATAATTTAAATATTGGAAAAATTGAAATAATAATAAATCTTGAAGAGCTGAAAATTAAAATAATCAGGAAATTGAAATTTTTAAAATTAAAAAAAAAAAATAAAATTTAAAATATCGAAAAATTGACCCCTTCAGAAATCAAAACGTCAAAACAGTCGAAAAATTGAAAAACTGAAAAACTGAGACTTAAAAATCGAGATATTTAAATATCGAAAAAGTAAACAATAGAGAAATCGAAAAATTAAAGAACCAAAATATTGAAAACTTCCAAAACTAAAATATCGAAAAATTTAAAAATGGAGAAAAAAATTGAAAAATCGAACAATTGAAAATTTCCAAAATTGAAACATCGAAAAATTGAATAATCAAATAGTCGAAATATCAAAAATTCAAAAAATTGAAAAATTGAGGTTTTTACCCGAAAAACCAAAAATCGAGAAACCGAAAAATGAAAGAATTCAAAAACTTAAAAATCGAAACATTGAAACGTTAGCCGATAGACTCGATTACAGTACTTCCTTAGCTAACGCTCTGGAAGAAATAAATAGAAATATATAACTTGAATATGAAAAACAATTAATCTACCATAAAGGGAAATTCGTCTGTCTGCAAGCTTTCAGGAATTAGTGAAATTTTTTCAAGTCCACACCGTCTTATTCTTATAGTCTCTGTTGCAGGAGCCACCGGAGGTATAATTTCTTCGTGTACATTCGAATATTCCTTGCATTCTGAAAAATCGATAACAGAAATTTGTTCACAGAGAGCTGGAGTTTTACTTTTTTGACTCATTCTTTCATGTTTATCACTGTCTGCTTTGTTTTCATTATTTGGACAACAGACTACGGGTTGTTGACCTTCGAAACGACATATCTGGGGATAATTAACTCCCTTTCGTAAATTTTCAATAGCTGGTGCACAGTTTGTGAACAGTGTGCATTTTCCTGTAGAGTTTGTATCACGTAGGGTGCAAATATCATCTAAAAATGTTTAATTTTAGTGTTCATTTGAGATATTTCTTACTTACTTTGGCTTGTTTGGCTTGTGGCAGAACGTACGACTTGAAATAGTGCGAAAACACACACAGCTACACACTTCATCTTGTAGTGATAAAAACTAACAAGTAGCTGTATTTAACTGCAATTGAACATGCGAGGGAATCTACACTGGAATAACCCGGACCAGTTTGAGAACCTCGGGTCTTTCGCCTGACCTTCGGGAATTCAATATTTATCAGTGTTTTAGAACGAATTCCGAGGTGGTTATTTTAATCGCAACATTAGTCTCCAAATTTAGATCTCGCACTGGAACACCTTTAGCATTTTCCTTACACAATTCATAAATAACCACCGTTCGAGTTATGCAAATCTAGCGAAATAGCAGGACGTAAATCATCCGTTTCGTCCACCTGAAACGGCATTTGACGATAAACTTCTGCAAAAACAATTATTTAAGCCCACGCTTGAACAAAGACCTTACCATGTTTTCTGGCCAAAGTGTATCACAGCAAACAATAAATCTGGAAAAGCGTAGGTCGCGGCGTGCATGTTAATTTCAAATTTTGGGGAGTTTATCAAGTTGTGACATTCCTTTCATATTTAAATAATGTTTAGATTGGACGCATGTTTTTAAAACGTGACGTATCTTTGTTCGTCAAGGTTGAATTCGTATCAGGTCCGCTATCCCTCAGGAAAATTATTCCGCAGATCTTACGACTCCTTCAGGCATATCCGGGAATTTCACCGGCAGATCGCGCTTATTGCATTGGGGAAAGTTTCGAAAAATTGTTATTTACGACGGGAGGAAGACATTGTGTTCTGGAATGTTCACTTGGTGGATAATTTTGAATAGAAATGAGATCCGTTTTTGTTTCATGGAAGTGTGTAATCAGATTGGAAATGTTGTAAATTGTGGTGGTTAAAATTTCTACAAATACAAGAAAAAACGTGAGGGTAGGGAAATATTGACGGTTTTAAATTAGCATTTTCTAGAAAAGGGACAAGATTGCGGTTTTAACGTAATGGAACATGGAACTAGTTTCGGCTTTACTACAACGGGAAGAAAAGCGGTGAAAAATGCTCATAGAATCGACAAAACGGGCATATAACTTTAGCGAGGTTGGAAAAATGAAGAACAAATTTTACTTGGCAGCAAAACCCGATTTGCTCAAAGCTTTAAAGTTCCTAAACCGTCACAGGTGCTTTAGAGATTTTTCTAAAAGGAATTTAAAACTACTAAATTATTTGCAATGAAAGTCTTCAAGTGCCAATTATATATTAAGAATAAAAAAAAATACTGTTCTACGACGTTGTAGAGCACCAAGTAATAAAACAAACACCGTATTTTAAGCAATTAATTTTTATGTCTTAATAAAACTTGCAAGTCCTCGTAAAACAGTTTAGTAAATTAGAAACTTTTTATATTATCTATCTTGATAATAATAAGTAATCAGTCTCGAGACGGGGTAAGAGGAAATGAGAATTCTCCGTTTGTTCTCGAGGACGCTTCAACTGGAATTATTTTGTTCTCGGTCTATGCATCTCTTCCTCATTAATTACCCATTTCGGCTTTGATTGTCCCCTTCCTTGTTTTATTCCTCCTTATACTATTTTTATCGCTCTTTTTTGTCACATGAATTTTTCTTCCTCTGTTTTCTATTCTTCTGGTCATTCGTATTCTCTAAAAGTTGGAATTCTCAAAATGCTTAATTCGGAGTGTTAAACTCACTTTTTTTGCAACTGAATTCAACATTTGGAAGAAATAATTTGACTACGGGCTACTATTTTGGTAAAAAAAAACCCTCTTTATTTGATCATTTTTACACTTTTCAAGCCTGATCCACCACAACACTCCCCACAAAAAAGTAAAAAACCCGCTTTAAATCGTGTTCAAGTGTTTTGGAATTAGTAATTAGTTTACAAATTCTTTGAGAATCAAGTGTAAGAACAAAACAACAAGATATAGTTCCAGACTTTTGAGAAAATAATTTTTTCACTGGAATTTTAGCGCACGTTTTGTAAACGAAGTCAACATTTAGAAATAATAATTTTACTTTATAAATTCGGTTTATCATTTTAGTGCCTCATTAATAGATCATTTTTATAGTTTTCAAACATAAGCGACCACAATACTCCCCACAAGAAAGTAAAAAATGTGTTTTATATTGTTTTTAAGAGTCTTCATTTTTCAAATCTCATTCTCTTTTTTCATTTGTCATTTCTTCTAATTTCTCATTTCTACTCATTCCTCATTTCGCATTCATTTCTCATTTATCATTTCGTAATTCTCATTCCCTATTTCGCGTTTATAATTTCGCATTTCTTTTATCTCGTTTCACCTTTCTTATTTCCCAATTTTAGTTTCTCATTTGGCATTTCGCGTTTCTTAGTTCTCATTTTTCACATTTCACTTTTCGTTTCGCATTTCCCATTTCCCATTTCGCATTTCGAATTACCAATTTCTCATTTGGTATTTCGTATTCCTATTTTCTCATTTTGGATTAATTTCGCATTTCCAACTTTTTATTTCACATTTTTTAATTTGCTTTTCTTACTTCATACTTCTCATTTCGCATTTCGCGTTTTATAGTTATCATTTTTTACATCCCGTTTCTTATTTCACATTTTGCATTCATTTCGCATTTCGGATTTCTCATTTCGCATTTCCAATTTTTCATTTCGCATTTCTCACTTTTAATTTTTCTAATTTTGCATTTCACGTTTTCTGGTGCTCATTTTTAACAGCTCATTTCCGGTTTCTCATTTTCCGCTCCCCATTTCCCATTTTCTGTTTGGCATTTTGCATTCGTGTTTTCTCATTTCGCATTCATTTCTCATTTCCGATCTTTCATTTGGGCTCTCCATTTCCTCATTTCGCATTTATTATTTCCTATTTTTCGTTTCTCATGTCACACTAATTATGCATTTTATTTTCGCATTTTTCGTTTCGTATTTGTAATCCCTCATTTCCCATTCTAATTCTTCATTTCCCACTCTAATTCCTCATTTCGCATTTATTCATCATTCGGAAATTTCCATTTTCTAATTTCGCGTTTCTTCTTTGTCATTTCCCATTTAACATTTTTTATCGCATTTTTCATTTCTTATTTCCCATTTTTCATTCTCCATTTTCATTTCGTATTTCTATTTTCTCATTTCGCATTTCGCGTTTCCTAGTTCTCAGTTTTCACATTTCACTTTTCGTTTCGCATTTTCCGATTCCCATTTCGCATTTCCAATTACCAATTTCGCATTTCGTATTTCGTATTTCTCCTTTCTCATTTTGCATTCATTTGGCATTTCCGATTTATCATTTCGCATTTCGAAATTTTTATTTCACATTTTTCAATTTGCTTTTCATATTACATACTTCTCATTTCGCATTTCGCGTTTTATAGTTATCATTTTTTACATCCCGTTTCTTATTTCACATTTTGCATTCATTTCGCATTTCGGATTTCTCATTTCGCATTTCCAATTTTTCATTACGCATTTCTCACTTTTAATTTTTCTAATTTTGCATTTCACGTTTTCTGGTGCTCATTTTTAACAGTTCATTTCCGGTTTCTCATTTTCCGCTCCCCATTTCCCATTTCCTGTTTCGCATTTTGCATTACTATTTTCTCATTTCGCATTCATTTCTCATTTCCGATCTTTCATTTGGGCTCTCCATTTCCTCATTTCGCATTTATCATTTCCTATTTTTCGTTTCTCATGTCACACTAATTATGCATTTTATTTTCGCATTTTTCATTTCGTATTTGTAATCCCTCATTTCCCATTCTAATTCTTCATTTCCCACTCTAATTCCTCATTTCGCATTTATTCATCATTCGGAATTTTCCATTTTCTAATTTCGCGTTTCTTCTTTGTCGTTTCCCATTTAACATTTTTTATCGCATTTTTCATTTCTTATTTCCCATTTTTCATTCTCCATTTTCATTTCGTATTTCTATTTTCTCATTTCGCATTTCGCGTTTCCTAGTTCTCATTTTTCACATTTCACTTCTCGTTTCGCATTCCCGTTTCGCATTTCGCATTTCGAATTACCAATTTCGCATTTCGTATTTCGTGTTTTTCCTTTCTCATTTTGCATTCATTTGGCATTTCCGATTTATCATTTCGCATTTCGAAATTTTTATTTCACATTTTTCAATTTGCTTTTCTTATTTCATACTTCTCATTTCACATTTCACGTTTTATAGTTATCATTTTTTACATCCCATTTCTTATTTCATATTTTGCATTCATTTCGCATTTCGGATTTCTCATTTCGCATTTCCAATTTTTCATTACGCATTTCTCATTTTTAATTATTCTAATTTTGCATTTCTGGTGCTCATTTTTAACAGTTCATTTCCGATTTCTCATTTTCCGCTCCCCATTTCCCATTTCCTGTTTCGCATTTTGCATTACTATTTTTTCATTTCGTATTCATTTCTCATTTCCGATCTTTCATTTGGGCTCTCCATTTCCTTATTTCGCATTTATCATTTCCTATTTCGCGTTTATAATTTCGCATTTCTTTTATTTCGTTTCGGCTTTCTTATTGCGCAATTTTAGTTTCTCATTTCGCATTTATCATTTCCTATTTTTCGTTACTCATGTCACACTTATTATGCATTTTACTTTCGTATTTTTAATCCCTCATTTCCCATTCTAATTCCTCATTTCGCATTTATTCATCATTCGGAATTTTCCATTTTCTAGTTTCGCGTTTCTTCTTAGTCATTTCCCATTTGACATTTTTTATCGTATTTTTCAATTCTTATTTCTCCATTTTCATTTCGTATTTCTATTTTCTCATTTTGCATTCATTTGGCATTTACGATTTATCATTTCGCATTTCCAAATTTTTATTTCACATTTTTCAATTTGCTTTTCTTATTTCATACTTCTCATTTCACATTTCACGTTTTCTAGTTCTCATTTTTAACAGCTCATTTCCGGTTTCTCATTTTCCGCTCCCTATTTCCCATTTCCCGTTTCGCATTTTGAATTACTGTTTTCTCATTTCGCATTTCGCATTTCCCATTTCTCAATCCGTATTTTCAGTTTTTCATTTCGCTTTTCTCATTGCGTATTTCGAGTTTCTGATGTTTCATTTTGCATTTCTCATTTCCTATCTTTCATTTGGGCATTTTCTCATTTCGCATTGATCATTTCCTGTTTCGCGTTTCTCGTGTTTCATTCTTCATTTCCCATTTGTCATTTCTCAGGTCTTCTCATTTCCTATTTCGATTTCATTTCTAGTGTCCCATTTCGAATTTCTCATTTCTAATTTCGCACTTCTCGTTTCTCATTTCCCATTTGACATTTTTAATCGCATTTTTATTTCTTATTTCGTATTTCCCATTTCTCATTATCAAGACTTCTTTTCGAATTTTACAGTTTCTGAATTTTACAAGTTCTTGATTTCCATATTTTAGATTTTTCAAAGTTTTCAATTTATACTTTTCGTTTTTGTCATCTTTGATTTTTCTAAAATCAAAAACTCAGATATAATAAATTGAAAATGAAAAATTTTCAAAATCGAAAAATTGAAAAATCCTAAAACTGAAAAATCATAAAAAACGAGAAATCTAAAAATTAAACTATCGAGAAGTCGAAACATTTGAAAAATTAAAAATTGAATCATTTAAAATCGATAAATCAAAACATCGAGAAATTAAAAAAATCCAAATATGTATTGAAAAACTGATAAACTGAGAAATCGAAAATCTGAACAATCGAGAAATTGAAAAGTCCCAAAATTGAAACATCGAAATACTGGAAAACTGAAAAGTCTAAAAATCGTAAAACCGAAAAAAAACAAAAATTCGAAAAATTGATATATTGAAAAACTGAAACATCAAAAGATCGAGAAATCGAAATAGCCGAAGATCGAAAAACTGAAAACAAAAAGGAACGATAAACCGAAAAATCAAGAAATTTAAAAGTCGGGAAATTGGACAATCGAAAAATCGAAACATCGAAATCTAGAAAAAAAAAATGAAAAAGTTAAAAAGGGATATCGAAATTTCGAAAAGTGGATTAATTTTAAATCGAAAAACCGAGATGTCGAGAAATTGAAGAAAAACTTTTTAAAAATTGAAAATTGAAAAAATCGTAACCTGAAAAATAAAAAAAAAACGAGAAATCAAAAACCTAAAATTATAAATATTGAAAAAGTGAAAAATTGAAACACTGAAAAACTAAAAATCAGGATATTTAAAAATCGAAAAAATTAAAAACCGAAGAAGTAAAAAATAGAGAAATCGAAAAATCGGAAGGTTGAATAATTTTAAAAATCAAAAAAGCCAGTTATAATAAATCGAAACAGAAAAATTTTCAAAATTAAAAAATCCTAAAACTGAAAAATCATGAAAAACGAGAAATCTAAAAATTAAATGATCGAGAAGTCGAAACATTTGAAAAATTAGAAATTGAAACATTTAAACTTAAAAAAAATCGATAAATCAAAAAATCGAGAAATTAAAAAAATCGAAATTTGTATTGAAAAACTGATAAATTGAGGAATCGAAAACCTGAAAAATCGAGTCCCAAAATTGAAACATCGAAAAACTGGAAAACTGAAAACTCTAAAAATCGTAAAACCGAAAAAAAAATTCGAAAAATTGATATATTGAAAAATTGAAACATCAAAAGATTGAGAAATCGAAATAACCGAAGATCGAAAAACTGAAAAAAAACGATAAACCGAAAAATCGAAACATCGAAATCTCGAAAAAAAAAATTAAAAAAATGAAAATGCAAAAAAGGGATATCGAAAATTCAAACACTGGATTAATTTTAAAAATCGAAAAACCGATATGTCGAGACATCGAAGAAAAAATTTTTAAAAATTGAAAATTGAAAAAATCGTAACCAGAAAAATCAAAAAAACGAGAAATCGAGATACCCAAAATTTCAAATATTGAAAAAACGAAAAATTGAAACACTGAAAAGCTAAAAATCGGGACATTTAAAAATCGAAAAAATGAAAAACCGAAAAAATAAAAAATAGAGAAATTGAAAAATCGGAAAGTTGATTAATTTTAAAATAAATGAACCGTTATACAAGAAATCGAAATGCCCATTTCGCATTTCGCATTACCAATTTCGTATTTCTCCTTGCTTATTTTGTATTTCCCATTTCCCATTTCTCATTCTCAATTTTTGATTTCTCATTTTTCATTTTTTATTTCGTATTTCTAATTTCTCATTTCGCATTTTTCGTTTTTCACGTTTCACTTTTCGTTTCCCATTTCTCATTTCCCATTTTGCATTTCGCATTACCAATTTCTTATTTCGTATTTCGTATTTCTCTTTTCTCATTTTGTATTCATTCGCATTTCCGAATCGGAAGCAAATGAGAAAATATTCGAGAATGTAGAGAAAACTGGAAGAATGTGAGAGAATCTGTGAAAATCAGAGAATTTAAGATTATCTGGAAGAATCTGAGACAATCTAGAAGAATCTAGAAGAGTTTGCAGGGACCTGAAAGAATCTAAAAGATCTGAAACATTCCGAGAGAAGAAAGAAGAATCTGAGTTAATCGAAAAAAATAAGTATCTGGGAAGATTTGGAAAGACTGCAATGATCCGAAAGGGGATAAAAATTATGAGGGTTATTGAAAGAATCTGAGCGAATCTCAGAGATGTTGAAAGAATCTGAAAGAATTTGAGAGATTCGGAAAGATTCTGAAGGAATCTGAGATAATTTTAGGGAATTTGAGGAATTTGAGAAAATTTGAGGAAAAGTCAGAAATTTTGAAAGAATCTCAAGGAATCTGAGAAAATCTCAAAGGCTGTGGGAGAATCTGAAGGAACCTGGGAAAATCTGAGAGATCCTGAAAGAAATTCGGAGAGATTCGGAGGCATTTAAAGGATTCGGAAAGAATTTGAGAGAACCTAGGAAATCTAATTAAATCTGATTGAATTTAAATGAATTTAAAAGAATTAAAAAAGAATCTAGAAGAATCTAGAAGAATTTTCAAGAATCTATGAAATCTATGATTCTGGAATAATGCGAAGAAATCCATAAGAAGGTGAAAGAACCTGAGGGAAGTTGATAGAAAAGAAACTGAAAGAATCTGAGAGCATCTGGAGTAATCTGCAAGAATCTAGAGAAAAAAGAGAACGTTAAAGAATCTGAAGGAATATGAAGGAATCTGAGAGAATTTCAAAGGCTGGGGGAGACTCTGAAGGAACCTGGGAAAATCTAAGAGAACCTAAGAGAAATTCGGAGAGATTCGGAGGCATTTAAAGGATTCGGAGAGAATTTGAGAGAACCTAGGAAATCTAATTAAATCTGATTGAGTTTGAAAGAATTTGGGGGAATGTCAAAGAATCTCGAGAATCTAGAAGAATATAGGGGAAACTAGAAGAATCTAAAAGAATTTGAAAGAATTAAAACATAATCTAGAAGGATCTAGAAGAATCTAGAAGAATCTGGAATAATCTATGAAATCTGTGATTCTGGAATAATGTGGAATTCATAAGAACCTGAAAGAACCAGAGAGAATTTGATAGAAAAGAAACTGAAAGAATCTGAGAGAATTTGGAGTAATTTACAAGGATTTAGAAAAAAAAGACAACATGAAAGAATATGAAGGAATCTGAGAAAATTTCAAAGGCTGTGGGAGACTCTGAAGGAACCTGGGAAAATCTAAAAGAACCTAAGAGAAATTCGGAGGCTTTTAAAGGATTTCGAGAGAATTTGAGAGAACCTAGGAAATCTGATTAAATCTGGTTGAATCTGGAAGAATTTGAGAAAATGTCAAAGAATCTCGAGAATATAGAAGAATATAGAGGAAACCAGAAGAATCTAGAAGAATTTAAAAGAATTAAAAATTAATCTAGAAGGATCTAGAAAAATCTTGAAAAATCTTGAAGAATCTATGAAATCTATGATTCTGGAATAATGTGAAGGAATCCATAAGAAGCTGAAAGAACCTGAGAGAACTTGATAGAAAAGAAACTGAAAGAATCTGAGAGAATCTGGAGTAATCTACAAGAATCCAGAAAAAAAAGAGAACGTGAAAGAATCTGAAGGAATTTGAGAGAGCCGGAAGGAATCTGAGGGAATTTGAAAGAATTTCAGAGAATTTGAGAAAATTTGAAAGAATTTGAGAGAATCTGAGATTTCCCAATTCGCGTTTCGCATTACCAATTTTTCATTTCGCATTTCACACTCATTTCGCATTTCCGATTTCTCATTCCATATTTCCAGTTTTTCGTTTTGCATTTCTCATTTCCGTGTCTGATTTTTCATTTCACAATTCTTATTTCGCATTTCTAAATTCTTATTTTAGAATGAAATAGAAAATACAAAAAAACGTAATGCAATTATACGAGAAAATTATTTTTCCACTTGAATTTTTGCAAACGAACTAGAAAATCGAAATCGAGTTCAACCGTTGGAAGGAATAATTACACTTTAGAGACTCGGGTTATTATTTTTATAATTTTCAAGCCTAGTCCACCACAACACTCCCTACACAAAAGTAAAAATGTGCTTTACGTCGTCTCCAAGTGTCTTTGCAATTATTAAACTCTTGTGGAAGCAAGCGAGAGAATAAACCAACCAAATATAATTAAAGCTTTTCCAGAATTTTAACAAATTAATTAAGCACAGTTTAAAATTCACTAAAAACAATCCTGTAATTCTCGGAAATGAAAAAAAAATCTAGCAAGCAAAAAATTCAACGTAGCAATTACCCACGATTTGCTTGAGCAACACAGCGAGAGCATTAATAAACGAACAAAAAAACAAATAGCGCTTGTTAACAGAAAACGCCATATAGACACAACAAATACAGAATTTTTACATTTAGAAAATAAAAGAATTAACTTAATATTATGAAACACAACCAAACCTCCACAAACTAATGATCAAAAAGAAGTTTCACACGATTCCGTTTTTAAAACAATCATCGCGATAAAGCGAGGAATTTAAAGCGACTGACCTGCTCGAGGAGGGAAAATTCCCCAGATCCGGTCTCGAACACAAATTTGATCTTAAACAGACAGTAATTGGGAAGTTATTTTGTGATTCCAGACATTTTTGCGCTGTATGATTACAAAATTCCTTGTATTTTGTAGAATTCGGCTTGAGTGATGTGGAGTCCAAAAGTGTGACATTGAAAATTGTTTCTAGAGCTTCGAAGGCGGCAAGCGGCCGGGGGCGGTAACGAGACACTAAACTAATAAAGAGTGCGCCACATTTTCACCTACACTTATTGTTTTACCCAGAAATATACTTTTGAAACCAGCGACGTATTTTTAGCTCAAAACTCACATGAATTTATATTGGAAACGTAAGAATTTATGAATTAAGAATAGTCGCTGCTTTATTATGAAGAGAATGTCGCGTCTGGAATTTGTTTCGATCTGTGTGTGTGTGTTTTGGGGCTCGAACGGTCGCAGGCCTCGGTCGTGCATTCTTGATGCGACAAATTACAATTACAGCCCTTGGGTCATAAACAACTATTACATAGTAGTCGATGCCAACATTCATCCATTCATCTTCTCTTTACAGGCTCGAAGCTCGAATGTCTGGTTAAGTTTTCTCTTTTCAGCACAACGCCACATCTGCACTATTTGTTAAAAACGCCCATATCTCCATATTAAGCAAAAATGGTAAACGTGATTGCGGGCGCGTAGAAGTTGGAGGATTTCCTCTCTGAAAATTGCGAAGTTTGTTTCTACGTTGTCTTTAAGCTGTCTCCGTTAAAGAAAATATTATCATATACATCCTCTCCCTGGGTGATTTTCCGGCGACGTGTGCTCGAGGAAAATTTTTGTGAATAAGAAGATTAGAGTGAACGTGGAACCGACGATGGTTCGTTCTGCACCGCCAACTTTATTGTGCTTGTATATAGGCATTTTCTTGCGGAAAACTCCCATTTAACGCGATCTCTTTATTTTCATTAAATCGTCCACGAAAGAGTTACGTTTTGTTATAAAACGAAAGTATTTACATATGTTTCTGGTGTTAGTTCCGGCTTTTATGGTTCAATAAAGGCAAAAATAAAACCGTGAGTAATGCGGTGCAGCGAGCAAATAGCTACTCAAAACTCGCATTATTAGAGTCGAGCAACAAAACTAAACAATTTATAACAACCGAACGGCAAAGTTTAGTTCCTCATAAATAAATATCGATTGTTGTGTCAATGTGAAATATCGTCGGGAAAGAAAAACTTTGAACGGGAGTTTAGGAAAATTGCTGAGCATTTATAGATGCTCGAGATACAACTAAGAGAGCTTTTTTTGAAATGTCAGCTTAATGCAAACAGATTACGTATTCAAATCTGGATTATCTCGGCTTGCATTTGATTAAGAGCCGTGCCGTTATTGCATTACATCACAAAAGATGTTAACTGCAAAACATCAATCATTTTGGTGTAAATGGTTTCCCGTTAAGCTCCATTGTACGGAATTAATTTGCAATGCTCCGGGTTTTGGTAGCGTACAGTGAAATACACACTTATTATTTATGTTATGTTAATGAATATTGTAATTTGCTACATTACGGGCCAAATGCGTTGTGTGCAAATATCCCATTTTAATTTCGCCGCGTTGCACTGCGGAATGTCTAACGAGTGTGTGATGAGGCTCCAACTCCTGGTTTGATGGGCGCTTTGTTGGAGTGCAACTTTACTGCGTAAATAGTTTCGTCGAAATGCAGTTGTGGCTTGGGCTGAATTATCTCGGTTGAGAGAGGTACAATTTACACGAAGTGCAACAAATTGCAAAAACTTCTCTTGGTTGTGAGTGCATTCGCTCATGGTGACACCGTCAGCCATAATTAGAGCAATTATTTGAGCTCGCGGAAAAATGCACTTTTTGTACAAACTAAACAGCAAACCAACGACACGTCATCTAAATTTTTAGAGGAATTTTTTTTCATTTCAATTTTAGCGCAATTATTTTGCAATGTTCATCATTTACAAGCAATGATTTCATTTTGAGGATTTCGTTTATTAGTTTTGTAAAAAATATCATTCGATAGTTTTTATAGTTTTTAAGTATGATCCACCACAACACTCCCCACAAAAAAGTTAAGAATATGGTTCGCGTCATTATAATTTCGCATTTATTTCCCATTTGACATTCCGAATTTTCCATTTCTTTTTTCTAATTTTTTTAACTTATCACTCATGTTTCATTTCGTATTTCTTTTTCCATTTCTCACTTCTCATTTCGCACTAATTTTGCCTTTCTAATTTCTCATTTGGTATTTTACATTTCTTATTTCCAATTTTTCATTTCCCATTCCAATCTCTCAACTCCCAAATCTCGTCTCTCAGCTCTCATCCCAAATCCGTCATTTCGTGTATGTCATTTCTCATCTCTTATCTCTCTTTTCTCATTTTTCGGTCCTTCTCATTCCTTATTACTCATTTTACAGTTCACGTTTCTCATTTTGCATTTATTTTTTTCTCATTTCTTATTCATTTCGTAATTTTTATTTATAATTTCGCATTCATGTCGCGTTTTTAATTACTCATTTCGCAGTTCTCAATTCCTATTTGTTAATTCTCATTTTCCGTCTCCCATTTCTCATTTCGCTTTTATTCCAGATTTCTCAATTCTCATTTCCTTTCATTTCTCATTTTGTGATTCTCATTTCTCATTTCGCGTTTATCTTTTCGCATTTATTTTTCCTCATTTCGCATTTATTTTTCCTCATTTCGCTTTCATTCCAGATTTCTCACTTTTCATTTTCTCTCGTTTCTCATTTCGCGTTCATCCTTGATTTCGTATATCTTTTTTTTTTCATTTTACACTTCTCATTTCGCACTCGTTTTGCCTTTCTAATTTCTGATTTTTCAGTTGGTATGTTACATTTCTTTTTTCCAGTTTTTCATTTCTCATTCCGAATCTTCCATCTCTTAAATCTCGTCTCTCATCTCCCATCTGATATTTCTTATCTGTCATTTTTCATGTCATCCCCTATTTTCTAATTTCTTGTTTCTTCTGGTTCCTTATTTTTCATTTTGTAATTCTCATTTCTTATTTCGCGTTTATCCTTTCGCATTTATTTTTTCTCATTTCTCATTCATTTTGTAATTGTTATTTATAAATTCGCATTCATTTCATATTTTTGATTACTCATTTGGTATTTCTCATTTCGCATTTGTTATTTCTCATTTTCCGTCACTCATTTTTCAGTTCGAATTTCTTCTTTTTCATTTCTCAATTCTCATTTCGCACTCACTTTGTCTTTCTACTCATTTTTCATTTGGTGTTTTACATTTTTTTCCAATTTTTCATTTCTTATTCCTAATCTCTCATCTCTCAAATCTCGTCTCTCATCTCTCATCTGTCATTTCGTATGTGTCATTTTTTATATCTCATCTATTTTTTCGCATTTCTTGTTTCTCATTTGTTATTTCTCATTTTCCGTCTCTCATTTCACATTTCGCTGTTATACCAGATTGCTCAGTTCTCATTTATTCTCATTGCTTATTTCTTCTCCATTCCTGATTTCGTATTTCTCATTTTTCATTTGATATTTTACATTTCTTATTTCCAATTTTTTATTTCTCATTTCTCATTTCTCATTCCCAATCTCTCATCTTTCAAATCTCGTCTCTCTTTTCTCATTTCTCATTTCCCATTTCCCATTTTTCATTTCTCATTTCTCGTCTCTCTTATTCCTCGTTCCCTCTCATTTCCTATTTCGAGTTCAATTCTGATTTCGCTTTTCTCATTTCTCGTTACCAGTTTTAGATTTTTCGTTTCCCATTTCGGGTTTTTTATTTCTCATTTCGCATTTCTCAGTTTCGGCTTTTCATTTTTCATTTATTTTCTCTTTCATTCCTTATTTCTTCTTATTTCTTATTCCGCATTTTTAATTTGTCATTTCGCATTTTATATTTCTCATTTTTTTTTTTTTTTGTAGATTTCGGGCCGTAGAAGTACAAATCTATGCAAAATATGACCAATTTTTAACGAAATTTTCGAAATTTCACTAAATATATTTTCTTCTAGATTTCGGGCAGTAGAAGTCACTCCCGCTTTCGTTTCTTCGATAACTCCAATGGTTTTTCCAGAATAGTCCTTTGAAAAGTACAAATCTATGCATAATTTGTAATATGATTCTGCGCTATGCGTCCGGAGAGTGCGGACGTTTCCAACAATCCCTCTGGGGATGCGTGTAAGAAATGTAAAATTATACCCGTGACAGGGCTTAAATGTGTTAAGTGCAATTCGCTCAGTCATCCCAGCTGTGTGAAATTATTAAAAAATGTGCAGTACCTAGGTGATGCGCAAATAATCTGTTGCGATAATGGTGAAAGTGTGGATAATGCAAGTAACAAGTCGCAAATATTTGAATTTTCCCATGAAGATATTGAAAAGATTATCCAAAAGGTAACTCGGCCATTAATGCATGAAATTGAGTTGTTGCGTATGGAAGTTCGAGATTTAAAAGAAACTAATGTGGACTTGATTAAATTAATGACACAAAGTAACCCCAGTCTTGCTCCAAAGCTCTTTTCTTCTCAAGAAATAAAATCTACAGTTCCTAAATGGTCGTCAGTCGTTACACAATCAATTGATAAGCCAAGTCAGTCATTACATTTTCCGAATTTTCGTGATAAAGTTGATGTGAACTTGAATAAACCTTTCACTGAAGGTGAGAGAAGCACCGATAACGATAACAAGAACAGTGCAAGAAATCGTGGAAAGAAAATTCAAAAAAAGGAGTCAACTACTGTTACCAATAAACAAACAGATGAATTTCGTGTGAGTAGGGACGACGAAATAAATTTTCATGACAAAGTGGAAAATCCGTGGATGGAACTAAGAAGAAATCGAAGCAATCGTAGAAAACAAGTACCCACTATAACTGGAACTTCGAAGCAAGAAGATGATGGTGAATTTCGTTCTACTTACGTTAAAAGAGCATGGTTCTACGTCGGAAAAGTTGTCAAAAACATTGAGACTAGTAGTGTCAAAGCTTATATAACCAAAAAGTTGTCCACTGATGAGGTCATAGTCGAAAATCTTAAGCTGCAGGGAACATATGATGCCTTTAAAGTTGGTGTAAACTTTAGTCTGAAGGACAATTTATTACGTGAAGATTTTTGGCCACAAGGTGTGTGTGTAAGACGGTTTAATTTTCCAAAGAAGAATTTTTTAGGAAAAAATGCAGGGACGGAGTTAATTTGAAGAAACTCCATCATGAAGAGAGCGACGAATGTTACTTTAAACTAAACCGGCCCAACAGTTGTGGTAATGATTATCTACCTATTTATTACCAAAATGTTCGCAGCATTAGGTCGAGAGTTAATGAGGTATTTTTTTGTTTAAATGTTTCGGATTATGATGTCATTTGTTTAACTGAGTCATGGCTTGACTCATCAATCAGTAATTGTGAATTTATGCCATCTAGTTATTGTGTGTTTCGTGCCGATCGTAATTTTACATGTAGTAATCGGCAAAGAGGTGGAGGGGTGGTCTTAGCAGTTAGTGACAAATTTCCTGTGTCGAGTGTTGATTTATCAGTTTTCGACGCTTTTCATCTTATTGATATAGTTGCTTGTAAGTTATGTTGTGGACGTAGTTCTTTATTTATTTTTGTGATATATATTCCTCCGGATGTGTCCATTCAAGAATATGAATTATTTTTAGAATGTTTTGAAAATATTGCTGTTGAATTAGATAATATTCTTATAATTGGTGACTTCAATGCTCCTACTTTTTCGAATAATGTAAAGGATTCAAAATCTAATTTAGTATTTAATATGATGTCTTTTTTGAACCTTACACAGTATAACAATATTCGTAACTGTAATAAGGTATTACTGGACTTAGTTTTTACCAATTACGGCAAATGTTTGGTTGAACAGGACACCTGTCCTATTGTGCCAGAAGATCGACACCATCCTGCGCTTAATATTAATTTGGTTTTAAAAACTGGTACCTACGAAAATTTGTCTATGTGTACAGATGTAAAAACTTATAACTTTAAAAAGGCGGACTATGTTTCTTTATATAATGGTCTATTAACCACTAATTGGGATGTCCTGTATGAGTCCACTAATGTGAATAGTGCCTGTGAGACGTTATACAGAATATTGTACTCATTGTTTGATAAACATGTACCATTGTTTAAATGTTCCAAATTCAGTTTCCCGAGTTGGTATACTACTGAACTTAGACAACAAATCATTCTGAAGCATAAAGTGTTTAGAGAAATCAAACGAAAGCCTTCCTGTCATCTTCGAAATCACTTCAGTTCTTTACGTCGTATTGTTAAACAACTCTTGCGTCGGGATTTTAATAACTACATTAAAAATGTTCAGCATGCTTTACTGCGTGATCCTAAATACTTCTGGTCGTATATCAAAGAAAAAAAGGGGCGCTCCAATATTCCCAATAAAGTTCACCTTAACCATAATTTTCATGATAACCCAGCTGATATTGTTAATTGCTTTGCTAAATTCTTTTCTTCGTCTTTTCATAATCCTTCATTGAATAGTTTTGCTCATTCAAGTCAGCTTACAGGTATTAGTAATAGTTGCATTAATGTGGTTATTTCTGAAGATGATGTAAGCAGGGCAATAAAATTACTTAAGGATAGTCAAGTTGCTGGAGATGATCAAGTTCCCAGTTTTCTGGTTAAAGACTGTTCTAATGTTTTCGTTAAGCCCCTAATGCATATCTTTAATATAATTTTAAAAACTTCATGCTTTCCGGATAAGTGGAAAACCGCCAAGATTGTGCCCATTTTCAAGAGTGGTGATGTTTCAGCAGTGAGCAATTATAGACCTATTTCGTTGCTGTGCAATTTTTCAAAAATATTTGAACGTATTCTTTTTAATCAGATCTCCTTCCAAACTAAGTTGTTAGTAAATGAGGGCCAACATGGGTTTACCATGGGCAGATCCACTTTAACGAATTTAACTTGCTATTCCCAAGATATATCTCAGGCTTTGGATAACAGAGGTCAATTGGACGTGATGTATGGTGATTTTTCAAAGGCCTTTGACAGAGTCAACCACCAGCTCTTATTAAGAAAGCTGTCGAATATTGGTTTCTCTAATTCTCTCACAAATCTTTTTGAATCTTATTTGACTAAGCGCAACAATTTTGTGGTAGTAAATGGATTTAAGTCCAACAGTTACATCACAGCTGCTGGAGTGCCGCAGGGCTCCACTCTTGGTCCTTTGCTATTCACATTATTTATTAACGATGTGCTAGATTGTATTCGCTACTCAAAAGTTCTCATTTTCGCAGATGATATTAAAATATACCGTGAAATTAGTGGTAATAGTGACTCCTTGCTTCTTCAAAAAGACATAAATAATTTGGTTTCTTGGTCATTGCTCAACTTTTTACCTTTAAATGAGAATAAATCCTTTATTATTTCGTTCACACACAAGCTTAATGTATGCGAGTTTGATTACAAAATCAATCATCACAGCTTACAGAAATGCTCTTCCATTTTGGATTTAGGTGTTTTGTATGATAATAAGTTCAGTTTTGCAGAACATGTGGAGAGCATTACTTCACAAGCTAAAAGATCACTAGGGTTCCTTATTAGAAACTGCAAAGATTTCACTAGCATTCAAGCTTTGAAAACTTTGTTCTATGCTTTGGTGCGCTCTAAATTAGAATACTGTGCGTTAGCTTGGTTTCCTTATTACAACTATCAAGTAGTATGCCTTGAGAACATACAGCGCAGATTTTTAAAGTACCTCTATTTTAAGGAACAGAAAACATGGCCAACGAGAAATTATCCGCAAACAGCTCTACTAGAAAAATTTGATATGAGTTCATTATTTTGTAGACGTGTTACTGGCGTTATCGTCTTTTTATATAAATTATTAAATAATCAAATTGATTGCAGGGCCTTAACTAATTCTTTGTCCTTTCTGGTACCTAGAACTAGCAGCAGGCATTCTGTAACACTATACACTAGCATTGCTAGAACTAATTTTGGGAGAAAAGCACCGATATATCTAATAAGCTATTTTTTAAAAGAAATAGAAATGAATTCCGATTTTGACATTTTTAACACTAGCCTTAAGTCTATAAAAGACACTGTTAGAATTAAGCTTAAGTAGTTTACACTTTACTTTCAGATATGGTTTTCATACTGTTGTATTTTAATTTAAGTTATTTATTTCTTGATGTATATGCCTAGATTTACAGATTGTGTGTTTGATTTTTGATATTGCAGATAAATGTAGGTATTTATTTCGGCTTTTATTTATTCATTCATTCATTTATTTCTATTTTAATTTTATTTAAGTTAAGTTACTGTTCTTATGTTTTATTATATTGAGATCTTTGATTATTTATGCATTTAATTTATTAATTTGTTATTTTCTTTGATTCTGAATTGTTGTCATTGTTTTTATATTCTTTATAATTGTCCTGTAACTGGAATGTGTAGTTCTGTTGGGCAATAAACTTTATTTATTTATTTATTTATTTATTATAATTTGACCAATTTTTAACGAAATTTTCGAAATTTTACTAAATATATTTTCTTCTAGATTTCGGGCAGTAGAAGTCACTCCCGCTTTCGTTTCTTCGATAACTCCAATGGTTTTTCCAGAATCTCCTTTGAAAAGTACAAATCTATGCAAAATAGGACCAATTTTCGGCCAATTTTCAACGAAATTTTCGAAATTTTACTAAATATATTTTCTTGTAGATTTCGGGCCGCAGAAGTCACTCCCGCTTTCATTTCTTTGATAACTCCAATGGTTTTTCCAGAATCGACCTTTAAAAAGTACAAATCTATGCATAATTTGACCAATTTTTAACGAAATTTTCGAAATTTTACTAAATATGTTTTGAAAAGTACAAATCTATGCAAAATATGACCAATTTTCGAGCAATTTTCAACGAAATTTTCGAAATTTTACTAAATATATTTTCTTGTAAATTTCGGGCCGTAGAAGTCACTCCCGCTTTCATTTCTTCGATAACTCCAAGGGTTTTCCCAGAATCGACCTTTGAAAAGTACAAATCTATGCAAAATACGACCAATTTCCAACAAAATTTTCGAAAGTCATTTCGCATTTGATATTTCTCATTCTTCATCTGTCATTTCTCGTATTTCTCATTTATCATTTCGTATTTCTAATTTCGCATTTCTGATTTCCCACGTTGCATTTCTAATTTATCATTTTAAAATGAGAATGGAAGATAGAAAATGATGAAGGAATAAGAAGTGAGAAATGAGAAGAAATGAGAAATAAGACGAAATGAGGTTAGAATTACTGAGAAGAAATGAAAAATAGAAATTAAATGCGTAATGAGACATGTGAAATGAGAAATGGGAAATGAGAAATGCGAAGTGAGTAGTGCGAAATGAGAAATGGAGACAAAATGAGCAATAAAAACGAGAAAAAGTGGGTAATTATAAAATAAATGGAGAGAAATGAGAACTGAAAAGAGAAAAGAGATGAAAGAAAAATGAGAAATGAAAAATGACAAAATAGAATAAATAGGAAGAAATGAGAATAAATCAGACCTGAGAAAAAATAAGAAATGAAAAGACAAGAAAAATGAGGAAGAAGATGAGAAATGAGAGATGAAAAGAAATTGGAAAAAAACGATGAAATTGGAAGAAATGCGTAATGAAAAGTGGGTAATGCAAAATGTGTAACAAGAAATGACAAATGTAAAGAGATGTGAAGAAATCAGAAAAAATGAGAAGAAATGAGAAAAAAGAAGAAACGTTTTTACGTTTCTGGGGAAAAATGAGAAATGAGAAGAAATAAGAAGAAATTATAAATTAATTAGAAGAAATTAGAAGAAATCAAATGGGAAGAAATGAGAATAAATGGGAACTGAGCAGAAATGAGAAATGAAAAGACATGAAAAATGAGAAAAGAGAAATGAGAAGTGGGGAGAAATTCGAAGAATCGCGTAATATGAAACACTAAACGCAAAATGCGGAATGAACAATGAGAAATGACAATTGAGAAGAAATAAGAAAGCAGAAGAAATGTGAGAAGAAATCATAAATGAGAACAAATAACAAACGAGGAATGAGACGAAATGAGAAATGCAAAATGAAAACACATGAAAAATGATAAAGAAGAAGAATTTAGAAACGAGAGATGAGAAATAACAACTGAGAAGAAATAGAAAAGCAGAAAAAATGTGCCTCACACCGTTTTAAAATGTCTTTAATACTTAAATATGTATTTTGTAAACTCTATAAAGAAATACATCAAGAAGTAAGGAAAACAGCAATAAAGAAACGAGAAGAAGTGAGAAGAAATTAAAAAAAAAGAGGAATGATGTGCTTTTCATCGTTTTCAAGTATCAATAATTTACAAATATTTTGTTAACTTTCATGAAAAAACACTTTCGCAACCACAGAAAAAAACACAAGGATCAAAAATAGTCTGGAAGCAAGCTGAAAAATGGACGAACAAAATTTAATTTATATTTTTCGAGAATATTGTTTTCACTTAAATTTCAGTACAAATTGCGTAAAATTTCACTTAAAGACTCGCATCATTATTTTGGTAAAAAATATCACTACTATTATCTACAAATTTTTAAACCTTTGGAGGTGATCCACCACAACACTCCCTACAAAAAAGTAAAAAAAAAACGCTACATCGTTGCAAAGCGTCTTTAATTGCTGTTTATGAAAAAAATGCTTTAAGAATCAGACAAAGAAGACGCCCACGTTTGGTAAAAATACAAATTCTTGAACGAATTCGATATTTGGAAGAAATAATTTGATTTTATGAAGTCGCGTTATGAGTCTAGCAAAGAATATTGCTTATTGTTTGCCATTTTTTAGGTTATTTAAGAGTGAGCCGCCACAACACCCCCCACAAAAAAGTAAAAAGAGAGTTTTAATTTTCGGATGTTTTACAGTCTTTGACGAAAACATTAATAATGAATCCTCCGCTCATTCTGGTTTCATCCAGACACTGTTTATCTAGATTTTTGTTATATATTTCATCACCCAGACAGAAAAATATTGAAATCCGACCTCCTCACCAACGAGCTGTCAACTTGTGACCCCCCAATAACTGAATATTTCAAGCCAACTCAATTCGTCTTCGTAATTTCGCCAAAGTGCTGTCCTAAGCTACCTCTCCGAAGCAGCAAGTATATGAGCACATCAGCCACCGTGAAACATTCAAGCACATGTATTTTATGTTTGCTGACTACAAACATTTTCATTTATAATTTCGTATTCATTTCGCATTTTCAATTTCTCATTTCCCATTTGTTATTTCTCATTTTCCGTCTCTCATTTCTCATTACGCTTTTATTCCGGATTTCTCAATTCTCATTTCTTCTCATTTCTCATTTCGCGTTCATTCTTGTTTTCGTATTTTTTATTTTTCATTTCGTCTTTTTTTTTCATTTTTCACTTCCGATTTCGCACTTATTTTGCCTTTCTAATTTCTCATTTTACATTTCTTGTTTCCAATTTTGCATTTCTCAATCCTAATCTCTCATCTCTCAAATCTCGTCTTTCATTTCTCATCTCCCATCTGTCATTTTTCATTTCTCATCTCTCGTTTCACATTTCTCATTTCTTTTCATTCCTTATTCCTCATTTTGAAATTCTCATTTCTCATTTCTTGTTTATTTTATCGCATTTCTTCTTTTTTATACATTTCGAAATTTTTATTTATAATTTCGCAACCATTTCGCATTTCTCGTTTCGCATTTGTTATTTATCCTTTTCCGTCTCTTAGTTCTCATTTCGCTTTTATTCCAGATTTCTCAGTTCTCATTTCTTCTCATTTCTCATTTCGAGTTGGTTCCTGATTTCGTAATCTTCATTTTTCATTTCGTATTTATTTTTTTTATTTCTCACTTCTAATTTTGTACTTATTTTGCCTTTTTATTTCTCTTTTTTCATTAGGACTTTTAGATTTCTTATTTCCAATTTTCCATTTCACATTCCTAATCTCTGATCTCTCAACTCTCGTCTCTTATCTCTCATCTACCAGCTGTCATTTCGTATCTGTCATTTTCTATTTCCCATCTGCCTTTTCACATTTTTCGTTCTTCTATTTCCTTTTTCTCATTTTGCAATGTTTATTTCTCATTTCGCTTGTTTTATAGCATTTTTTTTCTCATTTCTCATTAATGTCGTAATTTTCATTTATAATTTCGCATTTTTAATTTCTCATTTCGCATTTCTCATTTTCCATTTGTTATTTCCCATTTTCCGTCTCTCATTTCTCATGTTCCGTCGCTCATTTCTCATTTCGCTTTTATTCCAGATTTCTCAATTCTCATTCCTTTTCATTTCTCATTTGCTTTCATTCCTGATTTCGTTTTTATCATTATTCATTTCGTATTTCTTTTTTTCATTTCTCATTTCTCACTTCGCATTCATTTTGCATTCCTAATTTCTCATTTATCATTTGGTATTTTACATTTCTTATTTCCAATTTTTCATTTCTTATTCCTAATCTGTCATCTCTCAAATCTCCTCTCTCATCTCTCATCTATCATTTTTCATCTCTCATCCCCCTTTTCTCATTTTTCGTTTTCTTTCATTCCTTATTTCTTATTTTGTAATTCCCATTTTTGATTCATTTCGTAATTTTCATTTATAATTTCGCATTCGTTTCGCATTTTTAATTACTTATTTCGCGTTTCTCATTTCCCATTTGTCATTTCTCACTTTCCATCTCTCATTTCTCATTTCGTTTTCATTCTAGATTTCTCAGTTCTCATTTTCTCTCTGGTTTTTAATTTCACGTTCATTCCTGATTTCGTATTCCTCATTTTTCTTTTTCATATCTAATTTTTTTATTTCTCAGTTCTCATTTCCCACTCATTTAGCTTTTCCAATTTGTCATATTTTATCTGGAATTTAGATTTCGTATTTCCAGTTTTTTATTTCTCATTCCTAATCTCCCATTTCTCAAATCTGGTTTCTCATCTCTCATCTCCTATCTGATATTTTGTCTTTGTCATTTTTCATCTCTTGTCTCTCTTTTATCATTTCTCGTTTTATCTTATTCCTTATTTTTCATTTTGTGATTCTCATTTCTCATTTCGCGTTTATCTTATCACATTTCTTTTTTCTCATTTCTCATTCATTTCGTAATTTTTATCTATTAGTTCGCATTAATTTCGCATTTTTAAATACTCATTTCGCATTTCTCATTTCCCATTTGTTTTTTCTCTTTTTCCGTCACTCATTTCTCATTTCGCTTTCATTCCAGATTTCTCAGTTCTCATTTTCTCTCGTTTCTCATTTTGCGTTCATTACTGATTTCGTATTTCTCATTTTTCAGTTTGTATTTCTTTTTTTCTTTTCCAAATTCTCATTTCGTCCTCATTTTGCCTTTTAAATTTCTTATTTTTTATTTGGTATTTTACATTTCTTATTTCCAATTTTTTATTTCTCATTCCTAATCTCCCATCTCTCAAATCTCCTCTCTCATATCTCATCTATCTGATATTTCGTGTGTGTCATTTTTCATCTCTCGTCTCTCCTTTCTCATTTCTCATTTTTTCTCATTCCTTATTTGTCATTTTGTAAGTCTCATTTCTCATTTCGTGTTTATCTTTTCGCATGTATTTTTTCTCGTTTCTCATTTATTTCGTAATTTTCATTTATAATTTCGCATTCATTTCGCATTTTTAATTACTCATTTCGCATTTCTCATTTCCCACTTGTAATTTCTATTCTCTATCATTCCTCGTTCCTTCTCATTTCGAGTTCATTTCTGATTTCGCTTTTCCCATTTCTCGTTACCAGTTTCACGTTTTCATTTCGCATTTCTCAATTTGGGTTTTTCATTTTTCATTTCTTATCTCTTTCATTCCTCATTTCTTCTTATTTCTTATTTTGCATTCATTCCTTATTCCACAGTTCTCATTTTTCTCATTTCGCGTTCATTTCTGATTTCTCATTTTTTATTACAAATTTCTCGTTTCCAATTTCGCGTTTTTAATTTGTCATATCGCATTATATATTTCTCAGTTTTCATCTGCCATTTCTCTTATTCCTCATTTATTATTTCGCAGTTTTGGTTCTTCATTTCTCATTCCTGATTTTTTTATGTTTCACTTCTCATTTTTCATTTCGTATTTCTAATTTCGCATTTCTCATTTCCCATATCCCATTGCGGATTTCCAATTTTTCATTTCGCATTTCGCATTTCTCATTTCTCATGTTGCATTTCTAATTTTAGCATTTTAAAATGACAATGGTAGATAGGAAATGAAGGCTAAGAATTCAGGAATAAGAAGAAGTGAGAAATGAGAAGAAATGAGGTTAGAAATAGTGAGAAGAAATGAAAACCAGAAATTAAATGGGAAATGCGTAATGAGACATGCGAAATGAGAAACGAAAAGACGTCAAAAATGAGAATAAATTCGAAAAAAACGAAGAAATTAGAAGAAATGCGTAATGCAAAGTGAGAAATGCAAATTGTGTAATGAGATATGACAAATGTGAACAGATGTGAAGAAATGAGAAAAAATGAAAAAACAAAGAGAAGAAATGAGAAAGGAAAAAAATGTAAAATAGGAAAAATGAGAAGTGAGAAGAAATGAGAAGAAATTAGAAGAAATGAGAAGGAATTAGAAGAAACTAGAAGCAATTAGCAGCATTTAGAAAAAATTGGAAGAATATGAAATGCAAACTGCGTAATGAGAAATGAGATGTGAAAACGAATAAATGAGAAAAAATAGGAACTGAACAAAGATGAGAAATAAAGTGTCATGACAAATGAGAAATGAGAAGTGGGGAGAAATTCGAAGAAATTCGAAGAAATGTGTTATGTAAAACATCAAACGCAAAATGCGGAATGAGCAATGAGAAATGAGAAATGAAAACACATGAAAAATAAGAAAGAAGAGAAATTTAGAAACGAGAAATTAGAAATGACAATTGAGAAGAAATAAGAAAGCAGAAGAAATGTGAGAAGAAATCAGAAATGAGAAGAAAGAACAAACGCGGAATGAGACGAAATGCAAAATAAAAAATGAGAAATGACAAGTGAGAAGAAATGAGATTGGAATTACTGAGAAGAAATGAAAAATATAAAATAAATGCGAATTGAGAAATGCAAAATGAGTAATGAGAAGTGCGAAATAGAGAAAAAAATGAGCAATAAAAATGAGAAAGAAGAGAAATGGGAAATGAAAAATGACAAAATAGAATAAATAGGAAGAAATGAGAAGAAAGGAGACCTGAAAAGTAATGAGAAATGAAAATACATGAAAAATGTGGAAGAAGAAGGAATGAAAGATGATAAACGAAAAGAAATGAGAAGTATTTAGAAGAAATTCGAAGATATTAGCTGAAATTAGGACAAATTGGAAGAATACGAAATGCAAACTCTATAATGAGAAATGAGAAAAGAAAACGGACAAATGAAAAGAAATTAGAATAAATGAGACCTGAGCAGAAATGAGAAATAAAAAGTCATGAAAAATGAGAAAACAGAACTGAGAAATCAGAAATGGGGAGAAATGCGACGAACTTCGACGAAGTGCGTGATGTCAAACACCAAACGCAAAATGCGGAATGAGCAATGAGAAGGGAGAAAGAAGATGACTTTAGAAAAGAGAGATGAAAAATAACAATTGAGAAAAAATAAAAAAGCAGAAAAAATGTGAGAAGGAATAAGAAATGAGAAGCAATAACAAACGAGGAATGAGGCGAAATGCGAAATGACAAATGAGAATATATGAGAAGAAATTAGAAACTAAAAAAAATGTAAAATCAAAAAAATGAGAACTGAGAAGAAATGAGAAGAAATTAGAACAAATGAGAAGGAATTAGAAGAAACTAGAAGCAATTAGCAGCATTTAGAAGAAATTGGAAGAATATGAAATGCAAACTGCATAATGAGAAATGAAAAATGAAAACGAATAAATGAGAAAAAATAGGAACTGAACAAAAATGAGAAATAAAATGTCATGAAAAATGAGAAATGAGAAGTGGGGAGAAATTCGAAGAAATGTGTTGTGTAAAACACCAAACGCAAAATGCGGAATGAGCAATGAGAAGTGAGAAAGAAGACGACTTTAGTAAGTAAGTAAGTAAGTAAGTAAGTAAGTAATTTTATTGTGCTAAAAACATAAAGTTTATACACTCGTCCAAAGTTTACAAGAATGTAATAGTAAAAATAAACATAAAAACCATGCAATACAATACTTATGTAGATTATGAGCTAGCTACATGATAAACAAGAAATTACTCAAAATTATATTGAAAATATTCATTGAAACTATAAAAACTATTTTCGGTTAAGACATCCTTGATTTTTTTTAGAAATTGAGATGGTGGAAGGTTGCGGAAACTCTGAGGTAATTTGTTAAAGAACACTATACAGAAATAGTTCCTGGCAGTTCTGCAACGGTTTATTCTCAAATTTTCGATTAACAAATTTGTGGACCTGGTATTATAGTCATGGAAAGAACTCAGTGTAGGAAATTGATTAATTTGGTTTACTAAAAATTTAAAACAGTGATAGATATACAAGCAGGGCAATGTCAAAATATTTAAGGATTGAAATGAAAATTTTTTTTTAGAAAAGAGAGATGAAAAATAACAATTGAGAAGAAATAAGAAAGCAGAAAAAATGTGAGAAGGAATAAGAAATGAGAAGCAATAACAAACGAGGAATGAGGCGAAATGCGAAATGACAAATGAGAATAAATGAGAAGAAATTAGAAATGAGAAAAAGTTTCCAAGGAGTAAAAAACGTGCGTCACATCGTTTTAAAATGCCTTTAATTTCTAAATATTTTGTAAACTCTATAAAGAGATACACCAAGAAGTAAAGAAAACAACAATAAAGAAATGAGAAGAAAGTAGAAAAAATGAGAAATAATGTGCTTTACATCGTTTTCAAGTGTCAATAATTTATAAATATTTTGTTAAGCTTTCATGAAAATACTCTTTCGCAACCACAGAAAAAAACAAAAGAATCAATAATACTCTGGGAGCAAGCTGAAAACCACCGAATTTAACTTTAGAGATTCGGACCATTATTTTGGTAAAAAATATCACCTATTATTATTTGCTAATTTTTAAACTTTTGGAGGTGATCCACCACAACACTCCCTACAATAAAGTAAAAAAAAGCGCTACATCGTTGCGTCTTTAATTGCTTTTTATGAAAAAAATGCTTTAAGAATCAGAGAAAGAAGAAGCCCACCTTTTGTAAAATGAAGAGCGAGCCGCCACAACACCCCCCACAAAAAAGTAAAAAGATTGAGTTTTAAATTTCCGATGTTTTATGAAGTCTTTGACGAAAACATTAATAATGAATCCTCCGCTCATTCTGGTTTCATCCAGACACTGTTTATCTAGATTTTTGTTACATATTTCATTACCCAGACAGAAAAATATTGAAATCCGACCTCCTCACCAACGAGCTGTCAACTTGTGACCCCCCAATAACTGAATATTTCAAGCCAACTCAATTCGTCTTCGTAATTTCGTCAAAGTGCTGTCCTAAGCTACCTCTCCAAAGCAGCAAGTATATGAGCACATCAGCCGCCGTGAAACATTCAAGCACATGTATTTTATGTTTGCTGACTACAAACGATTCTGAATAAGACTTTCCTAGTGTTGTCCCCAATACTACTCAAGTGTGAAGATACTGCATTCAGGAGGGTCGGAAATCTTGTCGTTTATCGTAAACTACATTAATAAAGGATAATGTTTCGTCCAAACCTGTCGATAATTTCCGTCTCTTTGACACAGGAACGTCTCGTTATCGCTCCAAACTATTTCAGGAAGTCCTCTTTGTCACGAGTGTCACTCAAGAGGTTTGACGTATTGTTGCCATTTTACGTTTTTATCTCGAGCGACTTTCGTCTATAGGGTTTAAGCCGGTTGGAGGTAAAGTGCTTTGCTCAATCGGAACGAGGTCGAATACGAGTTTATTATTATCGGTTTATTTTCCAACGGCAAATTGTAATTGTTAGTGAACACTAGTTGGAGACGAAGTTGGTGCATTTGATTGTGATTACGATGTTGTAATCGGCTTTAATTTGTAGCTGTATGGATGATTCGAACTAATTGTTAAAGTAGCATATATAGAGAGTTTGCAGTTATCAAGGGTGTACTCAAAATGGTGGTTATTCGAAATAATAGGGTGTGTATAATCCACCCTAGCCACAGATAAATACTTTAGTTTGCACTTAATAAACTCCCCTAGAAAATTAAAGTGCTCATAAAGCATTTAGCAACACAGACGTCATAATAAGCTTCTAAACAAAGCAGCCGGGATGGCCGTATTTTAAATTCCGGAAGGACGAAAAGTAGTTATAAATTAAATTCCATCCCCTCGTGCCGCCGAACCTGTTACTACTAGATGATTCAGGGGCTAGTTCGCCCCGAGTCGAAAAAGTCATTTTTCTGAGTTTTATTTTCGACGGTTCTGCTTTTTGCGCAACTTCTTTCATTATTCCTCATAATTTTATTTAAATGAGTAAAGGGTCGGTATCCGTGGCCTCGTGTTTCATTCCATTTTAATTAAGTTAATGCGAAAGAGATTGTGCTGGATCTCTCCAACAAACCGCTCGTAAGGTAAAATAAAACCTTTTTATTTAATTCAACTCTTCTAAACTCCCGGCGTAAAATCATTATCGCGGCGTCTAACACAACTACCCTCTAATTCCTGCGTGTCGTTATTATTTAAATGTTGTTCTCCAAGTTTTCGACTCAAAACTGACCCTTTCCGAGCCGTTGCGTCTGCCTAATTTAGATAAGTGGAAACAGACTTGCCTTAATCGAAATAATGGCCTTTAAAGACTTCTTAGCGCTGGAGAGCGCTCATTGGTGCGTTCTGGCTATTGCGAACGGACACAGGCTGGGGTAGTTCTGCTAGAGGTGTTATTGTAAATGAATTGCGTACATGGCGCTGGACTAATATTAATTTAAATGACTAATTCCCACACAAAAGCTACAAAGGCAGATGGAGAAGAAGTGGGAGAGAAAGCAACGCTACGCTACGGTCACTAACGGAAACCGTAGGAGCTGATTTAAGTTGTTTGTTTTCAATAAAATGTTTAGTTTAATTAGAGCCCACCCAAATGTAAACTGATCAAAAAGTAATTGTGTCTAGTGTTCTCTAAACTGGTTTTATCTCCATGAACCCTGGGATGATTATCGATCAGGCATCACCTGAAAATGGCTTACACTACTCCGATTCAGTCAACTTGGTGCTAAGATGTTATAATTCTTTAAATTACTTTAAGTAATGTAGTTCAACCAAATTTTCTTAATGAGATTATACATAGATATGGAATACTTGGTCCATGAGTTTTATGCGAAACTGAATCATATATTTAATAAACATGATAATTTTGGGGCATGTTTTGTAAAATTAGAAAATTACGCCCGAATTCAACAACTAGAAGTAATAATTTCTGTCTAGAGACTCAGGTTTACGGAATATCGCTTATTATTAGCTCATTTTTAAAGTTTTCAAGCATGATCCACCACAATACTCCCCACAAAAATGTAAAAAATGTGTCTTTAATTTATAAACTCTTTATGAAAAAATAAAGATGCGAAGTATCACAAAAAAAAAATTACAATAAAACTAACTTCTAGAGACTAAGAATTATTTCGTGTAAATTTGGAAAACTGGGAACAGAATTTAACATTTGGAACAAATAATTTCACTTTGGAGATTCGAGCTATTATTTTAGTAAAGAGTGTGGCTTATTGTTTCTTATATCGTTTTCGAAGTCTAATTCCTAAATATTTTGTAATTTTTTTATGAAAAAATATTTTAAGAATCACAAAGGGAAAAGTCTAACAATAAAAAAAAAACTTCTGGAGAACCAATCGTCAAAATATAATTTAAGCCTTTTGAGAAAATTTGAGGAGAAATAATTTGACTTTAGGCACTTGTGTTGTTATTTTGTTAGAGTTTGTCGGTTATTGTTTGCTCATTTTTAAAGTTTTTAGGAGCGATCCGTCACAACACTCCCAACAAAAATGTAAAGATGTGCGTTCCATCGTTTTGAATCTTTAATTTTGATTTCAAATACAATTTTTCGAGTTACAATTTTTCGATATTACAGTTTTCCATTTTTCGTTTCTTCTATTTTTCAACTTGCGATTTTTCGATTTTTCTATTTTTCGTTTCCTGAATTCTTCAAGTTTTTCTTTGTTATTTTTCATTTTCCTGATTTCTTTTTTTTTTTCATGTGCTTTATTTTTTCACTGTTCCTTGGATTTTGTAATTTTTCGTGTTTCCTTTTTCTTTGACTTTACAATATTTTAATATCACAATTTTTCGTCTTCTCGTTTTCACTAATTTCTTAAATGTTCCATTTCTCATTCTTTTGTTTTTACAACTTTAAATTGTTCCACTATTTGAACTTCTCGACGTACAAATTTTTCAATTTTTTATTTTTCGATTTTTCAGTTTTTCAATTTTTCATTTTTCAATTTTTCGTTTCCTCATTTTTCAAGATTCTTGATTTTTATGTTTTAGTTTCCCGATTTTTTAATTTTCATTTCCTCGATTTGATATCACAGATTTTGTGTTTTCATGTGTTTTATTTTTTAATGTTTCTTTCGATTTTATAATTTTTCGTTTTTCCGTTTTCTTAGATGTTACAGTTTTGTGATATCACAGTTCTCCGTTTTCCATTTTCTTTAATTTTTAGTTTTTCCATATTTCAATGTTTCAGTTTCATCATTTTTGGTTTTTGCAACTTTAATTTCTTCAATTTTCCAGTTTCTCGATTCCCAAATTTTTCAATTCTTCGTTTCTGCAATTTTTTGTTTCCTCGAAACTTCGTTTTTTCAATTTCGCGAATTGCAATTTTTCGATATTACAATTTTTTAATTTTTGATGTTTTAGTTTCCCAATTTTTAATTGTTCGACTTTTCAATTTTTCAAGTTTTTCTTTCTAATTTTTCATTTTCCTGCGTTTTAATTTCCATGTTTTCGATTTGATATCATTTTTTGTTGATCCATGTCTTTTATTTTTTTCAATGTTTTTTTGCGATTTCATAATTTTTCGTGTTTCCTTTTTCTCTAATTTTTCAGTTTTTCGGTTCCTTATTGTTCAAGATACTTGATTTTTATTTTTCAGTTTCCCGATTTTTTAATTTTCATTTCCTCGATTTGATATCACAGATTTTTGTGTTTTCATCTGTTTTATTTTTTAATGTTTCTTTTGATTTTATAATTTTTTATTTTTCCATTTTTTTCGATTGTACAATTCTCCGTTTTTCATTTTCTTTATTTTTTTAATTTTTCCATTTTTCAATGTTTCGATTTCATAATTTTTCATTTCAGCAACTTTCATTTTTTCAATTTTTCAATTTCTCGTCTTACAAATTTTTTAATTTTTCAATTTTTCGTTTCGTCAATTTTTCAAGTTTCTTGATTTTCATTTTTCAGTTTCCCGATTTTTAATGTTCATTTTTTCGATTAGATATCAGTTTAATCTATTTTCATGTGTCTTATTTTTTAATATTTCTTTGGTTTTTATAATTTTTCCTTTTCCGTTTTCTTCGATTTTACAATTTTTTTATATCCGAGTTCACCGTTTTTTCATTTTCGTTAATTTTTTTAATTTTTCCATTTTTCCATGTTTCGGTTTCATGATTTTTCATTTCTGCAACTTTCATTTTTTCAATTTTTCAATTTCTCGACTTTCAATTTTTTTAATTTTTCATGTGCATCTTTCAGTATCAATTTTTCAGTATCGTAGTTTTTAATTTTCCAATTTTTCAATTTTTTTCTTGATTTTTATTTTTCATTTTCCCGATTTACTAATTTTCATTTTCTCGATGTTATATCACAATTTTTCGTTTTTGTCATTTCCTGCACCCATTCAATATTTCTTATTATTTCATAATTTTTCGTTTATTCAGTTCTTTAATTTTTCAATCTTTGATTTTTCAATTCCTGGATTTTCCAATTTTTTAATTTTTCAATTTTGCAATTTTTGGATTTATCAATTATGCGATTTTCCGATTTCTTTCATTTTCAATATTTCATTTTTTCGATTTTTAAGTTTCTCAATTTTTCAAGTTTCTTGATTTTTAGTTTTCATTGTCTCGATTTTTAATGTTCATTTTTTCGATTAAATATCGGTTTATTCTATTTTCAAGTTTCTTATTTTTTAATATTTCTTTGGTTTTTATAATTTTTCCTCTTCCGTTTTCTTCGATTTTACAATTTTTTGATATCAGAGTTCACTGTTTTTTCATTTTCGTTAATTTTTTTAATTTTTCCATTTTTCCATGTTTCGGTTTCATGATTTTTCATTTCTGCAACTTTCATTTTTTCAATTTTTCAATTTTTTGACTTTAAAATTTTTTAATTTTTCATTTGCATCTTTCAGTATCGATATTTTTCAGTATCTTAATTTTTAATTTTTCAATTTTTCAGTTTGTTTTCTTGATTTTTATTTTTCATTTTTCCGATTTACTAATTTTCATTTTCTGGATGTTATATCATAATTTTTCGTTTTTGTCATTTCCTGCACCCATTCGATGCTTCTTTTTATTTCATAATTTTTCGTTTATTCAATTCTTTAATTTTTCAATCTTTGATTTTTCAATTCCTCGATTTTCCAATTTTTTATTTTTTCAATTTTGCAATTTTTGGATTTATCAATTATCCGATTTTCCGATTTCTCTCATTTTCAATATTTCGTTTTTTCGATTTTTAAGTTTCTCAATTTTTCAAGTTTTTGGACTTTTATTTTTTAGTTTCCCGATTTTTAATGTTCATTTTTTCGATTAGATATCAGTTTATTCTATTTTCATGTCTTATTTTTTAATATTTCTTTGGTTTTTATAATTTTTCCTTTTCGGTTTTCTTCGATTTTACAATTTTTTGATATCAGAGTTCACTGTTTTTTCATTTTCTTTATTTTTTTAATTTTTCCATTTTTCCATGTTTCGGTTTCATGATTTTTCATTTCTGCAACTTTCATTTTTTCAATTTTTCAATTTCTCGACTTTCAAATTTTTTAATTTTTCATTTGCATCTTTCAGTATCAATTTTTCAGTATCGTAGTTTTTAATTTTCCAATTTTTCAATTTTTTTCTTGATTTTTATTTTTCATTTTCCCGATTTACTAATTTTCATTTTCTCGATGTTATATCACAATTTTTCGTTTTTTTCATTTCCTGCACCCATTCAATATTTCTTATTATTTCATAATTTTTCGTTTATTCAGTTCTTTAATTTTTCAATCTTTGATTTTTCAATTCCTGGATTTTCCAATTTTTTAATTTTTCAATTTTGCAATTTTTGGATTTATCAATTATGCGATTTTCCGATTTCTTTCATTTTCAATATTTCATTTTTTCGATTTTTAAGTTTCTCAATTTTTCAAGTTTCTTGATTTTTAGTTTTCATTTTCCCGATTTTTAATGTTCATTTTTTCGATTAAATATCGGTTTATTCTATTTTTAAGTTTCTTATTTTTTAATATTTCTTTGGTTTTTATAATTTTTCCTTTTCCGTTTTCTTCGATTTTACAATTTTTTGATATCAGAGTTCACCGTTTTTTCATTTTCGTTAATTTTTTTAATTTTTCCATTTTTCCATGTTTCGGTTTCATGATTTTTCATTTCTGCAACTTTCATTTTTTCAATTTTTCAATTTCTCGACTTTCAATTTTTTTAATTTTTCATTTGCATCTTTCAGTATCAATTTTTCAGTATCGTAGTTTTTAATTTTCCAATTTTTCAATTTTTTTCTTGATTTTTATTTTTCATTTTCCCGATTTACTAATTTTCATTTTCTCGATGTTATATCACAATTTTTCGTTTTTGTCATTTCCTGCACCCATTCAATATTTCTTATTATTTCATAATTTTTCGTTTATTCAGTTCTTTAATTTTTCAATCTTTGATTTTTCAATTCCTGGATTTTCGAATTTTTTATTTTTTCAATTTTGCAATTTTTGGATTTCTTTCATTTTCAATATTTCGTTTTTTCGATTTTTAAGTTTCTCAATTTTTACGTTTTAGATTTTTCAGTTTTGCGTTTCTTCAATTTTCAAGTTCTTGATTTCCAGTTTTTAGATTTTTAAGAGTTTTTATTTTTACTTTTTCGTCGTTTATTTTTTTAATTTTGCAGTTTTACAATTTACAAAAAATTGAAAAATCGAAAAAATGAAAAAATGAAAAACTGCATGATCGAAAAGTCTGATATCAAAAAATTGCAAATCGAAGACTTGAAGATAATAGAGAAAGTTAAAAATCGAAAAAACTAATAAATTGAAAAATTGGAATGAAGAAAAACGAATCGAGTCGAAAAATTGGAAAACCTAAAAATTTGTATAATCGAAAAAATATAGAAATTAAATATCGACTAAATGAAAAATTGGAAATCCAAAACTTAAAAAATCGAATAAATAAAGAAATTTGAAAATTCCATAATTGAAAAATGGAAAAATTCTAAAATTGTAAAACCCAAAAAGTGAAAAATTTTAAAAGTTGTAATTATCATTGGGCTACATATTTAAAATGAAAACTAGAAAAACTGCTGAAACAAAAAATTGAACAATCGGGAAACTGAAAAATCTAAAATTGAAAAATGTCACATTGAAATAAAAAAAATTAGAAAATCCGAACATTGTTAAACCGAAACATTGAAAAAATACAGAAAAAAACCGAAACGAAAATTCCAAATCGAAAAATTGTAAAAATAAAGAAAATAAACCGAATCGAAAATTTGAAGAAACGAAAAATTGAAAAATCAAACTTTGAAAAGATTTAAAATTCAATAATTGAAAAATGAAAAAATTGTAAAACCGTAAAATTGCTAAAGTGAAAAGTTTTAAAAGTCAAATTTTTGTTAAATATTTAAAATCAAAACTAGAAAATCAAAAAATTAAAGAAACAAGAGATTGGAAAATCGAGAAACTGGAAAACTGAAACACTTATAAATGAAAACCGCAGAAGTGAAGAACAAGAAAAAAAAAATGAATTGAAAACTGAAGAAACGAAAAATTGAAAGAACTGAAATTGAAAAATCAAAAAATTACAAAATTTGAGTACCTATTGAAAAATCGAAATATCGTAAAAATAAAGAAAATAAGAGAATGAAACCAAAAAACTGCAAATCGAGAATTTGAAGAATTGAAGCATTAAAGAACCGAAAAATTGATAAATAAAAGATTTAAAACTCGAGAAATATTAAATCGAAAATTTGAAAAAACGAAAAAGACGAAAAATTGAAAATTCCCAAGTTGAAAAATGGAAGGAACGAAAAATTGAGAAAGTTAAAAGTGAAAGAACAAAATCGATACCGGGAAAAAAACGAATAATTGAAAAAATAAAAAGATAAAAACTGATTGGAACCAAAAATTATTGCAAATCGAAAATTTGAAGAAATGGAAAATTAAAGGATTGAAAAATTGAAACATTAAAAATACATTCGAGAAATTTTAAATGGAACAATTGAAGAAAGAAAAAATTGAAAAATTAAAAAATCGAAAAAACAAAAAATTATAAAATCAAAACATTGAAAAATCGAATAACTGAAAAAAATAAAAAACCAAAGAACCGAAACGAAAAATTGAAAAATAAAAAATTCAAAAGTTGGAAAATTAAAAATCTACAAAATTTAAACTTGAAAATGTGAATAACTGCAAATCGAAAAAATTATGAAACAGCAAACGCAAAATTGAATAATTGAAAAATTCAAGTCAAATAAACTGCGAGAGTGTTTTTACATTATAGGGGTTATCAGAAAACAAAAATCGCAAAATATTTTAATAATCTTTCAAAGAAGAGTATTTATTGGACTGTACTTCGTGGGCGAGGGAAGTTCTGTTGAAATAAGCAACTAATAACCGAAATCATTTTTCTTATGTGTTTAAAATTTCTGTATTATTTTACCTCGGGTTGTAGCTAGTATAAATAAAATTGAGTTTGTTCATCACTCCGACTCATACAAAGTTGCATGACGAGCTGGTGAGACATGCAACTGGCTTTTCAGCTATTTTCAGGAAGAATGTGTCAACTCCGAAAACCCAACACACCGATAAGTTACGACTCTCTATTTTTCAAAGCAAGCGAGGAGAAAATCGCCGCTTACAAGAAAAAATAGCTAGCTCGAAATAGCACTAACTTAGACAAAAGTCTGGTCAGGTATTTGTATAAAAGAAAATATATCAAAATAGATCATATTTCAGACTTTTAGAACGTCTGAACAATAAAAAAGGAAACATTTTCGAAGAAATGTCTAATATTTGATCGTTTTAAACAACGACCGATTCCGTTCCACGTCTAATTACGATTTATTCAACCCCACATCATCCGATTTATTATCATTAAGCAACTCTGCTGCAATTCGCTTTTTAGCCGATCGCAATTAAACTCCGAATCGAAGAAACCCCATATTAAAACCCACAATATCGCCTGTCCGAATCTCATAATCTCCCTGGACCTCGCCTTAATTGGTCAACTCCATCTGCGCCCAGAATCAATCTCTATAAATCATTGACTCCGGAACATTACAATAGATGACATTTCTGTATGGCGCAGGAATCACGCAATTTTAGGGTGGATATCTGATAAGTCGCAGCTTGTACTGACACCCGATTATGTCGCCATTGTTACATAATTCCAGCAGAGTGTCCATTTATGGCAATTCCTGGGAGATATTGCTAACGCTGGCTTAACTCGCTCAATTAACGTTTCTCTTTGTTTTTTAATTCCTCCATAAACCCCTTCGAAATGTAGCTAATTAAAGTGCCAAAACTTGGAGCATTGTTCCGGGATGCTTTTTTCTTGAGTTTAGACTTCAAAAGAGCGGCTCCTTTTTGAGTTTTCTTCCCTTTCGAAATTAGTTTGTGTTTGTTTTGCATTCAATTTATCTCGGATCTGGGGCGCGACTGCTTCCAATTGTTACTTTATATCCTGCAGGAGCTTCATCTAGGGCCCGAGGGACTGAAGCACTTGTTTAAAAATTAAGGTAATAGATATGCACTTTACGTAGAATTTAAATTTTCTTTTCCTTTTGTTGCAGGGGAATTCGCGTCGGTTCTAATTCGGCTTTACGGCGCAGGAATAGAATTTATCAAGCGTTTACTTACGTAACCACTAGCTTTACGCTCGTCCATTAGGTTCTATTCACGTGACTTACATTTTATTGTACAGATCTAACAGTAATAATAATGATAATATCTCTATGAGCTAAAATAAATTAGTAAATAACATGTTCGTTTAACACAAATAATTTAGTAGATAAACCACTTGAAATGAAAATTAAAGATTGAAAACGATGGAACAGGCATTTTTTACTTTTTTTGTGGGGAGTGTTGTGGTGGATCGCTTCTGAAAACTTTAAAGATGAGCAAATAATAACCGACATCTCTAACAAAATAATAACCCAAGTGCCTGAAGTCAAACTATTTCTTCCAAATATTGAATTCGGTAGCGATTTTCTAATTTTACACAACGTACTTCAAATTTTCTCAAAAGGCTTAATTTATATTATGTCGGTCGTTTCTCCAGAAGTTTTTTATTGTTGGGCTTTTTCTTTGTGGTTATTAACATATTTTTTTCATAAAAATTTACAATTTCGTTTTTTTAAGAAATCGGAAAGTCGAATAATTGAGAAATCCAAAAATTGCAAAATAAAAAAAATCTAAAAACTGGAAAATCTAAGAGTTGAAATCAACGACTGATAACACGAAAAATTATAAAATCGAAAGAAACATTGAACAATAAGGACATGAAAGAACGAAAAACTGTGATATACAATCGAGAAAAGGAAAAATAAAAATCAAGAGCTTGAAAAATTATGGAAACAGAAAATTGAAAAATCGAAAATTGAAAAACTGACAAATTAAAAATCGAAAAACGAAAAATTTGTCGAAGTCGATTTTTATTTTCTGATAATGTCTATAAAGTAGAAAGCTTGTTTGATTTGAATTTTTCAATGCTTTATTATTTCATTTTTTTGTTTCTTCAGTTTTTCGATTTCGAACTTTTCGTGTTTTCATGTTTAAATTTTTCAATTTTTAGATTTTGAAATTTTTGGATTTGTGTTTCTCGAGATTTCAAATTTCCATTTTTCAATTCTTGATTTGCAATTTTTCGTTTCAGTTTTCTATCTTCTTTATTTTTTCAATTATTCGAATTTTCATTGTTTCGATTTTATAATTTTTTGTTCTTTCAATTATTTGTTTTTACGATTTTTCAGTTTTTCATTTTTTTAGTATTTTCAAATTTCCGATTTAAAATTTCTCTAATTCTTACTTTGTTAGTTTTCGATTCTTTAATGTTTCAATTCTTCAAATTTTCAATTTGAAAATGTTGGTTTTATTTTTTTATTTTCTATTTTTACAATTTTTCAATGCTTCGATTTTATAATTTTTGGTTTTTTCAATTTCATTTTTTTTTCGTTTCTCCGTTTTCGATTTGCAATTTTAAATTTAATTTTTTTTTTGTTTTTTTCAATTTTCCTATTTTGGATGTTTCAATTTTTAGAATTTTACGTGTTTTACAATTTTTATTTTTCAATTTTTAGAGTTTTCAATGGTTCATTTCTACAGTTTTTCGATTTGTTATTTTTCGTTTCGGTTTTTTATTTTCTTTGTTTTCATTTATTCGATTTTTCATTGTTTCGATTTTTTAACTTATTATTCTTCAATTTTTTTGTTTCTGCCATTTTTCAATTTTTTGTTTTTTCTTTCTGCAAATTTTCGATTTGAAATTTCTCGAATTCTTAATTTTTTATTTTTTTATTTTCTTTATTTTTTCAATTTTCTGATTTGGAATTTTTCGTTTCGGTTTTTTTTTCAATGTTTTGGTTTTTCAATGTTCTGATTTTCCATGTTTTTTTTTATTTCATGTGACATTTTTCAATTTCAAGGTTCTTCAAGTTTAGATTTTTCAGTTTCCCGATTTTTCTTGTTTTTACAATTTTTCTAGTTTTCATATTTACAATCTTTAAAATTTTTCACTGTCAATTTTACGACTTTAGAATTTTTCCATTTTTCAATAATCAGGTTTTAAAACTTTTTCATTTATCCGATATTTCAATTTTTCGATTGGATCCGTTTTTCTTCTTTCCAATTTTTCAGATTATTTTCTATTTTTCTTCAGGTCTTCGATTTGCAATTTTTCGATATTCCATGTTTTCGATTTTGCAATTTTTCGTTTTTTCATTTTTTCCAATTTTTCAGTTTTTCGATTTTTAACTTTTCGAGTTTTTAATTTCTCGGGTTTTCAACTTTTCGAACAAAAAAATGGAAATTTACAAAATTGGAAAACTGGAAAATTAAAAAATAAAATACGAAAAAGTAAAAATGAAAACTTGGAAATCAAAAACTTGAAAATTGAAGAAAGGAAAAATTGAAAAATGGAAAAAAAACGAAATACCTAATTGTAAAATCGAAATATTGAAAATTAAAGAAATCGGAAAATCGGATAATTGATAAATCCAAATATTGCAAAAAAAATTCAGAAAACTGGAAACTCGAGGAACCGAAAAATTAAAGAATTTATAAAGGAAAAATTATGAAATAGAAAGAAACATTGAATGGGTACAAGAAATGAAAAAAACGAAAAATTGTGATATAATATCGAGAATAAGAAAATTAGTAAATCGGGAAAATGAAAAATAAAAATTAAGAAAAAAAAATTGAGAAATCAAAAAATTAAAAACCGAGAAACTGAAATACTGAAAAGTGAAAAACTGAAGAATTATGATACCGAAACGTTGAAAAATGGAATTTAATTTTTACAATTAAAGAAAATTAAAAAACGTAGAATTGTGATATCAAAAATTGTAAAATCGAAGAAAACGGAAAAACGAAAAATTATAAAATCGAAAGAAGCATCAAGAAATAAAACACATGGCAACACAAGAAATCTGTGAAATCAAATCGAGAAAATAAAAATTAAAAAATAGGGAATCTAAAAATAAAAATTAAGAATTTTGAAAAATGGGAAAACGAAAAATTGGAAAATCGAAAAACGAAAAATTGAAAAACTGAAAAATTGAAATGTGAATAATTGAGAAACTGAAGGATCGAAAAATGAAAAATTGAAAAATTTGTAAGTCGAGAAATTGAAATAGCGGAAAAATTTAAACTTACAAAAACAAAAAATTATAAATCAGAAACATTGAAAAACGGAAAATTTCAAAAATTGGAGAAAATAGAAAGACGAAAAATTATAAAATCGACAGAAACATTGAAAAAACAAAAGACATGAAAAACAAAAAATTATATGAAATTGGGAAAATGAAAAATAGTAAACCGGGAAAATGAAAAAAAAAATCAAGAAAAAATATCAAAAATTGAAAAATGAAACACTGAGAAACTGAAAAATCGAAAAGTGAAAAATTGAAAGATGCGATTCGAAAAATTGAAAAATTATGAAACTCAAATAATGAAAAACAGATAAATTAAAAAATGAAAGAAAACGAAAGAACGGAAAATTGCGATATTAAAAAATTGTACAATCGAAGAAAATGGAAAAACGAAAAATTATAAAATCGGAAGAAACATTAAAAAAAAAGATATGAAAAACCAAAAAATTATATCAAATCTAGGAAATGAAAATTAATAAATCGAGAAAGTGAAAAATAACAGTCAAGAAAAAAATCGAAAAATGAAAAACTGAAAAACTGATAAATCGAAAAGTGGGAAATTGGAAGACGCAGACTGAAAAATTGAATAATTTGGAAGTTGAGAAATCGAAAAATTGGAAAAGTTAAAGTTGCAAAAATGACAAATCATGAAACTGAAACGTTGAAAATTGGAAAAATTAAAAAATTAAAGAAAATGAAAATACTGAAAATTGTGATATCAAAAAATTGTAACATCGAAGAAAACGGAAAAACGAAAAATTAGAAAATCGAAAGAAACATTAATCAATAAAACACATAAAAACAAAAGAATCTGTGATAAAATCGAGGAAATGAAAATTAAAAAATTGGAAAACTGAAAAATAAAAATCAAGAATCTTGAAAAATAAAAAATTGAGAAATTGAAGAATCGAAAAATGAAAAATTGAGAAACCGAAAAATCGAAAAATGAAAAATTAAAAAATTTGTTAAGTGAAGAATTGAAATAGTGGAATAATTTTAAGCCGCTAAACGAAAAATCATGAAACCGAAGCATTGAAAAATTAGAGAAAAAGGAAAAACGAAAAATTATTTTTTTATTTATTTAACAGAGAAATTACAGAGCAGAGGAAAAAAAATCGGAAAAAGCTTTGAAAAAATAAAGGACATGGAAAGCCAAAAAATTATATCAAACCGAAAACATTGAAATTAAAAAAGCAGGAAAATGAAAAATAACAAAGAAAAACTTGAAAAATTGAGGAAACGAATAATAATCGAAAAGTCGAGAAATGAAAAATTGAGAAACTGAAAAATCGAAAAATGAAAAATTGAAAAACTTGTAAGTCGAGAAATTGAAATAGCGAAAAAATTTAAAGCTACAAAAACGAAAAACTACGAAACCGAAACGGGGAAAATTTCAAAAATTGGAGAAAATGAAAAGATGAAAAATTCTGACGATAAAAAATTGTAAAATCAACGAAAAAAGGAAAACGACAAATTATAAAACCGAAAGAAACATTGAAAAAATAAAAGACATGAAAAAACAAAAAATTATATTAAATTGAGAAAATGAAAATTAAAAAATCAGGAGACTGAAAAATAAAACAGAAAAACTTGAAAAATTAAGAAACTGAAAAATCGAAAAATGAAAATTTGAAAAATTTGTATGTTGATAAATTGAAATAATGGAAAAATTTAAAGTTTTAAAATCGAAAAATTATGAAACCGGAAAATTGAATAATCGATAATTTCATAAATTTGAGAAAACGAAAAGACGAAAACTTGTGATATCAAAAAATTGTCAAATCAAAGAAAAACTAAAAACGAAAAGGTATAAGATCGAATGAAACACTGAAAAAACAAAGAACTATATCAAATTGAGAAAATGACAATTAGTAAATCCGGAAAATGAAAAATAAAAATTAAGAAAAAATTTAAAAATCTGAAAATGAAAAACTGAGTGAAAAATTGAAAGATGCAAATCGAAAAATTGAAAAATCTGGAAGTCGAAAAATTGAAAAATTGATCAAAGTTGAAAAAATGAAAAATCATGAAACTCAAACAATGAAAAATGGATAAATTAAAAAATTAAAGAAAATGAAAAAACGGAAAATTGTGATATCAAAATATTATATAATCGAAAATACGGAAAAACGAAAAATTACACATGTGAAATCACAAAAATTAGTGATATCAAATTGAGAAAATGAAAATTAAAAAATTGAGAAGTTGAAAATTAAAAATCAAGAATCTTGAAAAATGAGGAAATGAAAAATTGCAAAATTTGTAAGTTGAGAAATTGAAATAGTGGAAAAATTGAAACTTGCAAAAACGAAAAGTTATGAATCCGAAACATTGAAAAATGGAAAATTTCAAAAATTAGTGAAAATGAAAAGACGAAAAATTTTGATATAAAAAAATTGTAAAATCAAACATTGAAAAAATAAAAAATTATATCAAAATGAGAAAGTGAAAATGAAAAAATCAGGGAAATGACAAAGTACACAGAAAAACTTGAAAAATTGACGAAAGGAAAAATAAAAAAATTGAAAAATTAAAAATTGCGAAACTAAAAAATCCAAAAATTAAAAATTATAATACCGAAAATCTGAAGAAACGAAGAATTGAAGAAAAGAAGAATTAAAAAGTTTGAAAATCGAGAAATTGGTAAATTGAAAAAATTAAAGTTGCGAAAACGAAAAATTATGAAATCGAAACATTGAAAAATAGAAAATTCAGAAAACTAAAAAAATGAGAAAGCCAAATATTGTGATATCAAAAAATCGTACAATCAAACAGAAAGTAAAAACAAGAAGTTAAGATGTCAAAAAGTGATAAATAAACCAGATTTTTCGAAAAATTATAAGGTTTGATTTTAGCCAATTTTATTTTTTTATGATAGAATTTATTCGGCAAAATTTTGGGATGTTATAACGAATAAACTTCGATTATTAACAATTTACCATGCTTACAATAAATTTAAAATGTTTGCAAGATTTCAGAGCATACGGTTTTACAGTTTGAAAGTTAATTTCCATAATGTTGTTATACAGTTTTGATTTTTTTTCCAAAGATCTGGATGTATAGAGTTAAAACTCGACACGGAATCTTACACTACAAATGCGGGAGTATTATATTTCATAAAAATGAGAACAAATTTACTATTTTAAACAGATTGACAGATAGACAGACGGATGGACGGAAACGGGAGACCTATTTCTTCGTACTCTAGGGGTCATGAAAGGTCGACTTGATTACAATACGTCCTTAGCTTACGCTCGGGAAATAAAAATTAGGGAAATGACCAAAAAATAATTATAGTTAGTTGTAAATGACCACCAAACTCAATCGAAAATCGCTCGTCTGCAGAATAACAATTTCCCTTTTATCGCCCCCATTTCCCAAGCACAGCCCCAACTCGCGCCCAAAAAAGCAAACGAATCGCCTTTATACGATTCATATAAGTTTATGGTACGCGGAAGTCGCGCGTTCTTCAAAAACACGCACTTTTTATTATTTTCTACGAGGCATTTAATTTTATGTCGCCACTCTAAAGGCGCGCTTGTTTCGTACCCCGCTTATGACTAAACTGTCCTGTTTTATTTTCAGTTGATTTGATTTTTACCGAATTCACTTTCCATACTGAAAGGTCCCGCTCGATATTCCACTTTTTATTAGCTCCAATTTATTTGTTTCCTGAATAAACCCGTCTGATCGAACGATCAACGCTTTTTACGGCCCGACTCGGCCAAAATGCACCCGCTGCAGCGTTTTTGCATTATTCCAACCCAACTTCGGCGTGTTTGTCGGTGGAAATCAAAATCTGCAACAATGGATTCGGGATGTCGATGAAATTCAGAGTAAACAGAATGCGCCGGTCGGCGTAATTGATATTTATTTTTGTGCGTTTTGATCCCGTTTTGACGGAGAACTCATTTTTCGGAATTACATGGAGCACACACGAGATATTAAACGTCTGACGCGTTTGCGCTGCGCAAATATTTGCAAACAAATACTTGTTGTTTTGTTATTGTGCGCCTAAATAAGAGGAATGTGTCTGTACGTTTAACATGTTCCATTACTTTATGAATATTCATACGTCTCACAGTTTACATTGAAGCGTGAATAGAAAGGGAAACTTTAATTAGAATTGTGTGCATGTACCGAACTTTGAGAAATAATTATTATCAAACCAACAGATCACTCGTTTCACAAGTCTACATAAATTTCGCTGTTTATATTCAGACGGGAATTTGCGTGGAAACTATAAATTCGCTCAAAGAGTTTAAATAAGACGTCAAATTTAATTTCCTTTCATTAACATGGACCTCGCGGAACGGAATAACTCACAAAAAATCGCCAGAATCGAGTTTTATTAAATTTGATTTTGCGCCCCGATCTCATTTCGGAGCCTAAATTATTTTTTTGCAAGTGGCGCAAAAACATTGAATCACTTCATCGGCGCGATTAAAAATAACCCGGCGCATCCGCCATTTTAGCTAAATTTTATTTTCGTTCATGAATATACAGTGGAAATGAATTACGAAACTTAATCATCATCGGTAATTTTAGATTTAACGTGCAAATTCTATTACAATTTTTAATGAAATGGGATACAAGCTCTGATTTTTTGTTGTTGTTTCATTCATTAAACAATACGAGATCTAGTTTTTCACTGTCAGATGTGACAAGAACTTTTTTAAGTAGTATTGTACGAACTAAAAATTAGCACTTTGCCAAGGTAACACTGATTTTGCTCATTTTTAAAATTTGTGATCCACCACAATACTCCCTACAAAAAAGTAAAAATTAGCTGAAATGTGATAACCATGTTGAACTATCAACAGCAACTTTCTTATTTTCGTATATGCATTATCTCTGCTTACCTTTCAGGTAATTTCAACCTGTAAGGACACGCTATAAAAATAAACATGTAAGTACTGAAAATAACTTTAAGTGAAAAATTAAAAAACTGGTTGACGCTTTAATAAAATTTGCAGTAAGCCATTGCATTGATGAATTAATAATATTTGTACCTACCAAAAATGGGTTCTTTTTAAAAAATTGTCGACTATATTAATTTTTAAACAAAAAACCTTAGATTTTTAAGGTGGAATCGACAGACTATGCGCCTCCAGTATTATGTCTGGATATTTTAGACAGTCTAGCAATTTTTAATCATTTCTTCAAATTATCGATTTGCAATAATTTTTGGTTCTGGTTTTATATCTTCTTTATTTTTTCATTATTCGATTTTTCAATATATCGATTTTGCAAATTTTTGTTTTTTCAATTTCAATTTTTTTTAAGTTTTTTTCTTTGCTTTTTTAATTTTTCGGTATCTCAATGTGATTTTTTTTACTTTTAGATGTTTTAATTTTTCGTTTTCCAATTTTTGATTTTTCAGTTTCTCGATTTTCCAATTTTTTATTTCTTTAACTTTTGCTTTGCTATTTTTCTAGTTTTCATTTTAAATTCGTAATAATAACTATGACTTAAAATTTTTCAGTTTTTCAATTTTACGATTTTAGATTTTTTTCATTATTCAGTTATTGGATTTTAAAACTTTTTCGAACTTCTTTGAATGTTTCATTTCTTAAAATTTTCGATTCGTTTTGTTTTCTTTATTTTTACAATTTTTCGATTTTTCGCCTTATAATTTTTCTTCAATTTTTGGAATTGAATGTTTTGGTTTTTCAGTGTTCTGATTTTTTTATTTTTTATTACAATATTACGTTTTTCAATTTTATATTTTTCAGTTTTCCGGTTTTTCAATTTTTTCTTTCTGCATTTTTCCAGTTTTCATTTTAAATATGAAAAATTTAAAAATTGGAATTATTATTGATGTGGTTTATAAACGGGTTATTGAGATTTTTCGACTTTTCGATTTCTCGATTTTTCGACTTCAGATATTTCACTTTTTCAATATTTCAATTTTGGACTTTTTCAATTTTTCCATTCTTCAAATTTTCGATTTATAGATTTTTTATTTTTCAATTTCTCAAATTTCCGATGTTTCTATGATACGATTTCTCAATTTTTGTCCTCGATTTTTCAATTTTTCAAATATTGACGTTTCTAAACTTTCAGTTTTCTGATTTCTGAAGTACTTCTTTCCCATTTTTCGACTTTCCAAAGTTTTGATTTTTTTCAATTTTTCGATTTGTCAGATTTTTGATTTCTCAATTTTCCAATTTTTTAATTTTTAATTTTTTTTGGATATTTCTTTCAGTTTTGGGACTTTTCAATTTTTACACTCCTGGACTTTTTTATTTCTCGACCTTTTGGATTTTCAATTCTCAATTTTTCGTTAAATTTTAGATTTTTCAGTTCGACTGTTTTATACTTCGATTTCTCACTTTTTCAACTTTTCGATGTTTTAATTTTTCAGTTTTCAAAGTTCTAGGTTTTTCGATTTCTCGAGTTTTCAGATGTTTGAATGTTTCGATTGCTTTATTTCTCGATTCATCAATTTTTCAATTTTTAACTTTTCTTCTCGGCTTTCAACACTTCGATTTCTCGATCCCCTGATTTTTAATTTTTTACTTCTGGGGTTTTCAATTTTTCGATGTTCGATTTTTCATTTATCCGACTTTTCAATTTTTCAAGTTTTTAAATTGTGGAATTTCCATTTTTCAGTTTCTAGACTTTTAAATTTTAGATTTTCGTTTTTTGATTTTCTAATTTTGCGATATTTTGATTTTTCAGTTCTTCAGTATTTCTATTTTTCAGTTTTTCAAATTTTGACCTTGCTCGACTTCTCAAAGTTTCGATTTTTCAGTTCTTCAATTCTTGAATTTTCCGATTTTGCTCTTTTGGTTTTTCCAAATTTTAATTTCTCAATTTTTAGATACTTCTTTCGACTTGGATTTCTCGATTTTTCGAATTTTACTTTAGGGGTTTTCAATTTTTCGATTTTTCAATTTTTTAAAGCAAGCAGATTCGATTTCTTTTCGAATTTTAATTTTCTGATTTTGCAATATTTTAATTGTTCAATGTTTTAAATATTAAATTTTCTTCAGTATTTTCATTTTTCAATTTTTCAAATTTTCAGTTTTCCGATTTCTCAATTAATCTATTTTGTATTTTCGCTTTTCTCGACTTCTGAAAGTTTCTATTTTTTAGTCCTTCAATTCTTAGATTTTTCGACTTTGCTTTTTTTGGTTTTTCGATTTCTCAATTTTTCAGTTTTTTAATTTCTCAATTTTTGGATATTTCTTTCAGTTTTGGGATTTTTCAATAATTCGTTCCTTCGAACTGAATTCCTCGGTATTTCGATTTTTTACTTTTGGGCTTTTCAATTTTTCGATTTTCCAATTTTTCGATGTTTCGATTTTTCAGTTATCCGATTTTTCGATTTTTCAATTTTTTAAATCATTGAGTTTCGATTTCTCGATGTGTCGATTTGGCAGTTTTTAGGTTTTTAAATTTTAGATTTTCGTATTTTGATTTTTTTGAATTTGCGATATTTTATTGTTTAGTGTTGTATTTAATTTTAGATTTTTCGATTTCTCGATTTTTTGATTGTTCAGTTCTTCAATTCTTCGATTTTTCGATTTTGGTCATTTGGTTTTTCGATTTCTCAATTTTCCAAATTTTAATTAAATTTTTGGATTTCTTTCAGTTTTGGAATTTTTCAGTATTTCGTTTCTTGGACTTGGATTTCTCGGTTTTTCGATGTTAAGATTTTTCAATTACCCGATTTTTCAATTTTTCAGTATTTTAAATCATGGAGTTTCGATTTTCCGATTTGTCGATTTGTCAATTTTTATATTTTTAAATTTTAGAATTTCAAATTTTAATTTTTTGATTTTGCGATACTTTAAATTGTTCACTGTTTTAGATTTTAAATTTTAGATTTTTCCAATTCTCAATTTTTTGATTTTTCAGTTCTTCAGTCGTTTTATTTTTCAATTTTTCAAATTTTGAAGTTGCGTTTTTGGTTTTTCGATTTCTGAATTTTCCAATTTTTTAATTTCTTAATTTTTAGATTTCTTTCAGTTTTGGGATTTTTCAATATTTCGTTTCTTCGAATTTTCGATGTTTTGACTGCTGGATTTTTCGATTTTTCCATTTTTCAATTTTACGATATGTTAATTTTTCAATGTTTTAAATTTTCGATTTTCCGATTTTTCAGTTATTCAATTTTTTTAATTTTACAAATTTTGACGGTGCTGAATTTTCACTTTTTCCGTTGCCCAATTAATCTGTTTTTGTTTTTTCCATTTCTCGACTTCTTAAAGTTTTGATTTATCAGTTCTTCAATTCTTGATTTTTCGACTTTGCTTTTTTGATTTTTCGATTTCTCAATTTTCCAATCTTTTAATTTCTCAATTTTTGGTTATTTTTTTCAGTTTTGGGATTTTTCAATATTTCGTTTCTCCGACTTTTCGATTTTTCGACTGCTGGATTTTTCGATTTTTCCATTTTGTATTTTTTGGATTTTCAGTTGTTCGATTTTTAAATTTAAGATTTTCGAATGTTTATTTTTTTGATTTTTTGATGTTTGGAAATGTCCATTTTTCAATTTTACGATATTTTAATTTTTCAATGTTTTATATTTAAGATTTTTCGATCTTTCAGTTCTTCAGTTTTTTTTAATTTTATAAATTTTGACGTTTCTGAATTTTCACTTTTCTCGTTTCTCAATTAATCTATTTTTTAATTTCCCCATTTCTCGACTTCCCAAAAGTTCCGATCTTTCAGTTCTTCAAATGTTCAATTTTTCGATTTTTCAGGTTTTTGATTTTTCAATTTCTTAATGTTCCAATTTTTGGATATTTCGTTGAATTTTGTGATTTTTCAGTTTTTTGATTCTTCAATTTCTCTCCTGTTTTCCAATTTCTCGATATTTGAGTTTAGGGATTTCTTAGTATTTCAAGGTTTCGATTTTTCGAGTTCTGGATTTTTCGATTTTTAAACTTTTTACTTTTTGGATTTTTCAATTCTTCGATTGTTTTATGCTTCGATTTCTCAATTTTTCAATTTTCGAAATTTTAAAATTTTAGATTTTCCAATTTCATTTTTTTGATGTTTTTCATGTTTGGATTTCTCGATTTTACAATTTTTCGATATTTGAATTTTTCAATATTTATTAATTTTTTACCTTTGTTCAATTAATCTATTTTTTCATTTTCCCATTTCTGGACTTCCCAAAGGTTCGATCTTTCAGTTCTTCAGTTCTTCAATTTTTCGATTTTTCAATTTTTTAATTTTTCAATTTTTGGATATTTCGTTCAATTTTGTGATTTTTCAGTTTTTTGATTCTTCCATTTCTCTCCTATTTTTCAATTCCTCGATATTTGAGTTTAGGGATTTTTTAGTATTTCAACTTTTCGACTTTTCGAGTTTTGGATTTTTCGATTTCTCAACTTTTTACTTTTTGGATTTTCAATTTTTCAAATTTTGACGTTTCTATATTTTCAGTTATTCGAATTTTGAACTAATTTTTTTTATTTTGCAATTTCTCAACTCTCCAGAGTTTTGTTTTTTTTTTCAATTCTTCAATTTTTCGATGTTTAGATTTTTGATATTTCAATTATTAAATTTTTTTAAGCTTACGATTTTTCGACTTTGCTTTTTTATTTTTACGATTTCTCAATTTTCCAATTTTTTAATTTCTCATTTTTTGGACATTTCTTTCAGTATTGTGATTTTTCAATACCTATTTCTATTTTTGGACTTTTCAATTTTTGCACTCCTGGATGGATTTTCAATTTTTCGTTAAATTTTAGATTTTTCAATTTATCGACTGTTTTATACTTCGGTTTCTCAATTTTCTACTTTTCGATGCTTTAATTTTTCAATTTTTAAAATTCTAGGTTTTTCGATTTCTCGAGTTTTCAGATGTTTGAATGTTTCAATTGCTCTATTTCTCGATTCATCAATTTTTCAATTTTTAACTTTTCTCCTCGGTTTTCGACACCTCGATTTCTCGATGTCTCAGTTTTTGAATTTTTCGATGTTTCTATTTTTGGATTTCTCGGTTTTCGATTTTTTATTTTTGGGTTTTTCAATTTTTCGATTGCCCAATTTTTAGATGTTTCAGTTTTCAGTTATCCGACTTTTCAATTTTTCAAGTTTTTAAATTCTGGAATTTCGATTTTCTAGTTTGTAGATTTTAAAATTTTTGATTTTCGAATTTTTATTTTTTGATTTTGCGATATTTTAATTGTTCAATGTTTCTCGATTTTTTATTTTTCAGTTCTTCAGTATTTCTGTTTTTCAAATTTTTCAAATTTTGCTGATGGATTTTTCGATTTTTATATTTTGTATTTTTTAGATTTTCAGTTGTTGGATTATTAAATGTAAGATTTTCGAATGTTTATTTTTTTGATTTTTTGATGTTTGGAAATGTCCATGTTTCAATTTTAGGATTTTTAATTTTTCAATGTTTTATATTTTAGATTTTTCGATCTTTGAGTTCTTCAATATTTTTTAATTTTGTAAATTTTGACGTTTCTGAATTTCCATTTTTCCCGTTTCTCAATTAATCTATTTGTTAATTTTCCCATTTCTCGACTTCCCAAAGTTTCGATGTTTCAGTTCTTCAACTCTTCAATTTTTCGATTTTTCGGGTATTTGATTTTTCAATTTTTCAGTTTTTTAATGTTCCAATTTTTGGATATTTAGTTGAATTTTGTGATTTTTCAGTTTTTTGATTCTTCATTTTTTCTCTTATTTTTCAATTTCTCGATATTTGAGGTTTAGGGATTTTTTAATATTTCAACGTTTCAATTTTTCGAGTTCTGGATTTTTCGATTTCTTGACTTTTTACTTTTTGGATTTTCAATTTTTCGTTTTATAAACTTAAAATTTTTCAATTCTTCGATTGTTTATACTTCGATTTCTTAATTATTCAATTTTCGGAATTTTAAAATTTTAGATTTTCCAATTTTTATTTTTTTGATTTTTTCATGTTTGGATTTCTCGATATTTGAATGTTTCAAAGTTTTAAATTTTAGATTTTTAGATTTCCCAATTTTTCAAGTTTTCTACTTCTCAGTTTTTTCAACATTGTCAGTTTTGGGAACTTTTCAATTTCTGATTTTTTAAATTTTTCGATATTTAAAATTTTTGATTCTTAGATAATTCAAGTTTTCAATTTTTCGATCACTCAGAGCTTTTTAAGTATGTATCATCGGTGTTAAATCTAAAAGCAAAAAATAACCAGCAAAATTGTGTCCAAAAATAAGTAAAAATTAATACAAAATAGAACACAATTCTTCCATTTTAAAACATAAAAATAACTGCACATTCCCGAAAAAAATCTGTTGCGTCATTACGGTTCCACTAGTACTGCTAGCAGAAATTTTGAACGAGTTTTCAGATGTTTGGATGTTTCAATTGCTCTATTTCTCGATTCATCAATTGTTCAATTTTTAACTTTTCTTCTCGGTTTTCGACACCTCGATTTCTCGATGTCTCAGTTTTTGAATTTTTTGATGTTTCTATTTTTGGATTTCTCAGTTTTTCGATTTTTTACTTTTGGGCTTTGCAATTTTTCGATTGTCCAATTTTCAGATGTTCGATTTTTCAGTTATTCGACTTCAATTTTTCAAGTTTTTAAATTCTGAAATTTCGATTTTTCAGTTTCTAGATTTTTAAATTTTAGATTTTCGAATTTTTATTTTTTGATTTTGGGATATTTTAATTGTTCAATGTTTCTCGATTCTTTGATTTTTCAGTTCTCCAGTATTTTTATTTTTCAATTTTTCAAATTTTGACGTTTCTGAATTTTCAGTTTCCCGATTTTTCAATTAATTTATTTTTGATTTTTTTATTTCTCGACTTCTCAGTTTCAGTTCTTCAATTCTTGATTTTTCGATTTTGCTCTTTTGGTTTTCCGATTTTTCAATTTTCTAAATTTTAGTTCCTCAATTATAGGATATTTCTTGCAGTTTTGGGATTTTTCAATATTTCGTTTCTTCGACTTTTCGATTCGTCGACTGCTGGATTTTTCGATTTTTACATTTTTTATTTTTTGGATTTTCAGTTTTTCGACTTTTAAATTTAAGATTTTCGAATTTTAATATTTTGAGTTTTTAATGTTTGAATTTGTCCATTTTTCAATTTTACGATATTTTAATTTTCCAATGTTTTAAATTTTAGATTTTTCGATCTTTCAGTTCTTCAATATTTTTCAATTTTACAAATTTTAACGTTCCTGAATTTCCACTTTTCCCGTTTCTCAATAAATCTATTTTTTAATTTTCCAATTTCTCGACTTCCCAAAGTTTCGATCTTTCAGTTCAATTTTTGCGATTTCTCAGGTTTTTGATTTTTCAATTTTTTAATGTTCCAATTTTTGGATATTTCGTTGAATTTTGTGATTTTTCAGTATTTTGGTTCCTCAATTTTTCTCTTGTTTTCCAATTTCTCGATATTTGAGTTTAGGGATTTCTTAGTATTTCAAGATTTCAATTTTTCTAGTTCTGGATTTTTCGATTTCTTGACTTTTTCCTTTTTGGATTTTCAATTTTTCGTTTTTTAAACTTTAGATTTTTCAATTCTTCGATTGTTTTATACTTCGATTTCTTAATTTTTCAATTTTCGGAATTTTAAAATTTTAGATTTTCCAATTTTTATTTTATTGATTTTTTCATGTTTGGATTTCTCGATATTTGAATGTTTCAAAGTTTTAAATTTTAGATTTTTAGATTTCCCAATTTTTCAAGTTTTCTATTTCTCAGTTTTTTCAACATTGTCAGTTTTGGGAACTTTTCAATTTCCAGTTTTTTAAAGTTTTCGATGTTTAAACTTTTTGATTCTTAGATAATTCAAGTTTTCAGTTTTTCGATCACTCAGAGCTTTTTAAGTATGTATCATCAATGCTAAATGTAAAAGCAAAAAATAACTACCAAAATTGTGCCCAAAAATAAGTAAAAATTAATACAAAATAGAACACAATGCTTCTATTCTAAAACATAAAAATAACTGCACATTCCCGAAAAAAATCTGTTGGATCATTACGGTTCCACTAGTATTGCTAGCAGAAATTCTGAACGCTTAGAGTCGATATTAGCCTGAATGCGCTCCGGTCTGTGGATCAAACGAGTTCTTAGCCGACGACATGTATTTTTTTTTAAATCCTAAATCTTCTCAGAGGCCACAGCTGTCTATTTTAAAAATGTAAAACCTTCTCAGGGGCCCCAAATGTTTTTTTTTTTTTGAAATGTGAAACATTCTCGGGGGCTGAAATGTCTTTTTTTAAGAATGTGAAACCTACAATGTTACAATTTTTGGATATTTCGTTGAATTTTGTGATTTTTCAGTTTTTTGATTCTTCAATTTTTCTCCTCTTTTCCAATTTGTCGATATTTGAGTTTAGGGATTTCTTAGTATTTCAAGGTTTCGATTTTTCGAGTTCTGGATTTTTCGATTTCTCGACTTTTTACTTTTTGGATTTTCGATTTTTCGTTTTTCAAACTTTAGATTTTAAAATTTTTCGATTGTTTTATGCTTTTCGATATTTTATCTTTTCTGTTTTTAAGATTTTAGGTTTTTAGATTCCTCAAGTTTTTAGTTCTTCTATATTTCAATTTTTCAATTTTCGGAATTTTAAAATTTTAGATTCTCCAATTTTTATTTTTTTGATTTTTTCATGTTCGGATTTCTCGATTACACAATTTTTCAATATTTTAAATTTTAGATTTTTAGATTTCCCGACTTTTTAAGTTTCTTATTTCTCAATTTTTTCAACATTATCAGTTTTGGGATCCTTTCAATTTCCGGTTTTTTTCATTTTTCGATATTTAAAATTTTTGATTCCTCGATAATTCAATTTTTCAGTTTTCGATCACACGACGAAATGTATTTTTTTAAGAATGTGAAATCTTCTTGGGGGCCGTGACTGTCTTTTCTAAAAATATAAAACCTTCTCGGGGGGCCAAAATGTATTTTTTTAAGAATGTGAATCTTTCTCTGGGCTCCCAATTGTCTTTTTTAAGAAAATTAAACCTTCTCGGTACTCCCAACTGTATTTTTTTAATATTCGTACTATCTACAACATATTGTAAAGTATTTAAAAAAAATTTTGAGATTAATAATTGAAGAAAAAAATTGAAAATTCGGATGTTTGAATTTCTAACACCTTGGATGGGGGAAGACATAATTTACGCCTAAAAATCACAAAATTTCAATCAGTTTGATAACTAAGGACTATAGAGTGATTACTTAGAATGAATTAAACGTAATCCCTCTCTCTCAAAAAAATAACACTTGTAAAGTAACAATTAACGTAATAACTAGGAATAAAAATAAAGTAAATCTTGTGGTGTTAGATTTTGAATTCTTTTCAAAAATCTCTATCAACACGTAATTAATCCATAATTTTAAACATCCTCCAAACTCCTCCCGGATAACACACAATTCCTAGACGCTGTTTAAGTCTCGTTAACTATGTTGTTTTTCGGCATGCGCTAAACCTAAACAAGCAAGTGTTCTCCTCTGAATTAAGAGCTTATTTGTGCACTTATTCACGATACGCGCAACCCGGGTTACTCCAAGTAAAACAACCCCCGAATTAACTCCCTGCGCAAAATCTTTCCCCACAAAATCCATGTCGGAGCACTTCCGTCTCCCGGTAATAATTTTTTCCCAAAAAAACGCAAACAAAGAACCAAACACAAACATTTCTACGTGCCCTGGTTTCCTTTGTTTGTGAAACACGTTTATAATACAGTTTTTCGGTGTGTATAGACGTAGCAGGTGCGCTCATTCGCCCATTATTTTCACAAATAAGATGAATTATTCATTGTTAAGTTGACCCGAGCACGGCTTCCCGAACAAGGAACTGAAATAACCGTACAAAGTCGCCCTAATTATCGTGATGGGTTAATTATGTGAATGTCTTTTTATCTTGCGACGTAGCAAAGGGAAAGTTTAGAACTTACGCAATTTGCGCTATTCCAGACGAGGCCTTAAAACTTCCTCCGAACTTAACACTAAGACAACACAACCGACCATTCAGATTCGGTTTCCAGACCACGTAAACAGTTTGTCTTTGAGATACTAGTTCCTGTTACTAATAATGCAAACTTGCTGCGGGCAAACTGGATGGGTTCGGGGAACAATGCAAAAATTTTAATGAGTGAGTTGGTGGAGGTTGGAATAAATAATTTGAGAAAATGGACTCGGAAAAAGGACGCATCCTAATATGCCTTAGGGACCGTGCTTTGCAATAATAATAATAAACTACCACACATTTCAGGCTTATCTGTAGGAACGTAAATCCACATTTTTACAAAGTTTAAAAAACACGAGTTTAAAGTGAGTACATCGCACAATTTAATTACAAATTTAGGAAATTCAGTTTAGGTTACTGTAAAAGGCGTGGGAACAAAGCAACAGAACAACGATGAAAAACTCCTTGTTTGAGTCAAACAAGTTGTATAACTCCGGACTGGTAAAGCTGATAAAGCAATCTAACGTTCTTTTGAACTACGTCCTAGCTTTAAGCAAAAAAACTAAAAGAGAAATTACAGTTTCTAATTAGTGCCAGCGGTAAGTGCATTGTTGGAAAAGCTAAAGTGGATCGGGGAAACGGAAATACAATTTTATAAGCTATCTACTTCGAAGTAAAATTTATAAAAAATCAAGATGGCGACCGTGACGGGGCAGCTCAAAAGTAACTCGAACGCTACAAAAATGTGCAAAAAATGTGGCAATATTCCAACGCAAGGCCCAAAATGTGTACAGTGCAATGCAGTTTTTCATCCAGGGTGCATTAAATATCTTAAAGATGTTGTGGAAATTGCACCTGGTGAGGTTATGTGCTGTGGCTCCAAGGTGACTCCGACGACATTGCCAGAGAAGAAAATGACCAACAGCATCGCCCAAGAAGAAGTTGCTGCTTCAATTAATGACCCCGACAACGAATTGGATGATGAATCCTTTAGTTCTGCAATTGAGAATTCTGACACCGCAAAGGTAGAAAATAAGTATCTAAAAAAACTGCTGAAGGAGAAAGACTTGCACATAAAAGGTTTATGTGCCAACTTGGACATACTCCACAAGCAAATAACCTTGCTCAATAACATCATAATTAAGCAGGAGGAAGGAATTTCCAATAATCATAATCCAGAAACGACATCACAAGAAATTAATGAAATTGTCAAAAACAGTAAGCTGCTCCCGCTCAAAAACACCAACGATAAACAACAGAAAAAAACGCAAGACTCGCCATCTAATCAAGCCAAAACACCGAATCAAGGAGATAAAGATAAGAAAGTAAAGAAGACACTTCGTGGTTATAGCGAACTCCAGAAGCCAGTTCAGGACGATAACGAAAACTTGGACAATAATAAGACACTGCAGAATGAAGACGATAACTGGAATAAAGTCAAAATCAAAAAAAGACATCGCAGAGAATCCAACAAACCGATAATTGGATGCTCGGTGGATAATAGTACCCTCAAAGCAGTCCCACGAAGAAGCTTCATCCACGTGTATCGACTAAATCCTTCAACGACTACAAAGGATATCGAAGATCACCTCTGCATGTCAAATATATGCACTTTCGGAGTTGAAAAGCTGCAGTCAAGATATCCAGACCTATATTCAAGCTTCAAAGTGACCATTGATCATAAAGACCAAGACGTAGCTATGAAACTTGAAACCTGGCCTCCTGGCAGCTGTGTCAATCGTTTTTTTCATCGGATACTAAAGAAGACCGCGTTGCCTTAGAGGTAGAAGGCTATTTGAACATTCTGTCAATCAACATCCAATCACTGAGGGCTAAACTAGTGGAATTTGAGGCAGCAGTAGCAGACGATGACTTCTCCCTCCTTACCCTTTGTGAACATTGGTTGATGGCAGTAGAAGCTGACCAAATACGTGTCAATAATTTTGTAACTGAGTCTTATTTTTCCAGAAACTCAACGAAACATGGGGGCACAATGATTATGAGGAACGCTGAGGTTTCTTGCACTCGTCTCCAAAATCTAGAACAACTCTCAATTGAGAAACATGGTAAGATATCTGGAATTTATATGAATAACCTAGAAATTTATGTGATAAATGTCTATAGATCACCCTCTGGAGATCTGAACAAATTTTTGAGTACTTTAGAAAAAGTTTTTGGTATAATTAACACATTAAAGAACAACATAATATTGACTGGTGACTTTAATGTAAAATTTGACAAAGAAGACCTCTTAAAAGACTGCTTATTAGATTTTATGAGAACTTATGGGCTTTTTCACTTAGGCCCGCTTTTACCAACCAGGGATAAACCAAGGATAACTCTATTCCTTGGATAAACGTCGGATAGCGATTTTACAATCATAGGATAACTACGGAATAGATAAAATTAGGGATAAACAACGGTATTTCTTAACCCGCGCTGTGGACATGGGATAAGACTTTATCCAAGGAATAGTAATTAACAATAACACTATCCCACATCATTTTGATAACTGATTCGAAACTATTGACTCTATTTTTTCTTTTAGAAGGTGTAGATCCACATTATTCTCTCGTTTCTTCAGTTTTATCAAAGTGAACAACATAACCTCCAAAATGTTAACCTACGATGGTTGCATGTACATAAATTGCTTTATTCACGAATATAGATTTATAATATTCCTAATCACTCTAATCACCATAATAAAAAATCGAGACACACTCTGAAGTCGTATTACAATCGCTAACGCACATTATTTATTATTAATCCATTAGCCTTCGCTACGTCACCAAACCCTAGCTGTCGATTGCCGCTGCAAAGATGATAGAATCAGAAACTTCTACATTGTAGAGGAAAATTGTGAGAGTAATGTTGTCACAAAGCAGATCCAAGGAAAAATTTCTTCATCAGAGAAAAATTGCTTTGGTAATATTATTGTAAAGAAGATCCAGGAGGAGATGAACATTGTGGGCGTAATTCACATTCACGCATGAATCATGAATCTCATCACCGAGAAAAATGGGAATAAAATTGTAATTTTGATTACTATATCAATGTCCCTTTGGACGTCACATTCGTCCTACCTGGCTCCTGATCTCTTCATTACTACAATCAAAAACTTCCACCTGTTCTCCCCATATTTATTAAAATTTCTGTAAACTTTTGGATAACACACTTCTGTTGTGTCAATATTTTTGACATTTTACGTATCATTTTGTTACCAACATCACAACAAAATTAGGTAAACCGAGGGATAACTAACAATCAGATAAAAAGTATTGTAAAACCAGTACAGATTTGTCCAAGGGTTAAATGACGGGATATATTTATACCTTGGATAACTATTCCCATGTTTATCCACGATTTGTAAAAGCGGGCCTTAGTCGAATTTCCAACTAGAAATAACAACTGTCTGGATAACGTTTTTACAAATCTAGATCACGCACTTTTTCAAATTAGTCCATGGAATTTACACCAATCAGATCATAGAGGCATCAAAATTAAAGTGTTAATTTCGTCTACTAAAAACAAACAAAAAACACAGCTTATTAAACATAGGCCAATTACTGCTCTTGGTAAATTCAAATTGTACGAGTCGGTGTCCAATATCAACTGGGACTTCATTAAGCTATGCAGTAATAATTCAGTTGACGACTTGTTCACAAAATTTGTAAATCTAATAGAAGGTCATGTAGGGCAAGCCTTCCCTCTAAAAGTAGTCAAGCGTCAACCTAACAACAACAAAACTGTAAAGTGGTTTAATAGTGAATTAATTCAAATGCGGGAAACATTACAACATTTATGTGAAATAAATAATCTAATTGGGAGTGAACAAACCAAGTCAGCAAAAAACTCGTTTAGGAAAGTATATCGTGACAAAATAAATGAAAAGAAAATGCTTTGTAATGAAAAATTCGTCTCTACTGCAAGTAATAAAGTCAAGGCTATGTGGAAAATTATCAACGAAACTCGCAATAAAAGTGTTAGTAGTCAAAAATTAAGCTGTGATATGACCTGTGATGATTTTAACAACTATTTTATAAATGAAATTTCAAAATTGGGAACGCAAAGCAATAATGACTGTGATATTGAACTCTGTGATATAGCAAGTTAGTCTACTCACTCCTTGATTAATAGCCCTAGTTTCAGTTTTAAAGAAGTGTCACACATAAAAGTGAGAGAAGCTATAGATAACCTGAAAAATAGTAATTCTTCTGATATCTTTAATCTTAATGTGAAAATTGTCAAAAATATAAAGGACTTGCTGATACCTCCACTTGCAAAACTTATTAACTTTTGCATAAAATATTGCGTCTTTTCCAAATGTCTTAAAACAGCGGTCACTGTACCAGTATACAAAAAGGGTGATACTAATAATCCATCTAACTATCGACCTATCTCATTACTTCCCATATTTGGCAAAATATTAGAGAAAATTCTATTTGGGCAACTTTGTACTTATCTTGAATCACATGCTTTACTTTCTGACTCACAATATGGTTTTAGGAGAAACTGTTCCACTGGTAATGCTGTTCAGGAGTTAGTTAATTTTATATCTCAGTGCTTTGAAGATCGTAAAATTGCAGTTGCGTCTTTTCTGGACCTGTCCAAAGCCTTCGACTGCGTCTCGCATAAACTTCTCCTCAAAAAACTGACAGCCTACAACTTGGTACCGTCTAGCATTCAACTTATTAGATCATATCTGGAAGATAGACACCAGGTTGTCAAATATGAGGAACAATTATCCGATTGTCTTCCTGTCAGAAAAGGTGTGCCACAAGGGTCCATCCTGGGGCCCCTCTTATTCATTATTTTTATTAACGACCTATCTTCTAGTATAGACTCAAAAATTATCCTGTATGCAGACGATACAACCCTAATAAACCAAGCAACATCGACGGAGACTATCTGCGTCAAAAGAGAGGAGACGCAATCGAGGGCTGAGGACTGGTTCAGACAAAACGACCTCAGCTTGAACGCAAATAAAACTACCACTATGTTATTTTCTTTAAAAAATAGCGATGTTCCACCCGATTTCACCACTTCAGCACAATTCCTTGGGATACATTTGGATGGAAAACTAACCTGGAAAGTTCACGGCGACGAGCTGGCCAATAGAATTAGCAAAAACTTATTTGTGTTAAGGAGTCTTAAAAATAAAGTGTCATATCAAGTGCTCAGAACAGCATATTTTGCCTTATGTGAATCGCATCTAAGATACTGTATCCTAACATGGGGTCATGCCAGCATCTGTAATCGCATATTTAGGCTCCAAAGAAGAGCAATAAGAATTCTTGCTGGCATAGGTTATAGGGATGATTGCCGCTCATATTTTACATCCTTAAGAATATTAACCCTACCGTCAATATATATATATATATATATTAAATTCACTGCTACATCTTACACTTAACATCAATAATCATATGAGACACAAAGATATTCACTCGTATAATACACGTCACAACGCGGCACTTCTTCCAAATTTTGTAAGGTTAAAAAGAAACCAGTCATTCAATTATTACTCTGTCAAATTTTACAATAAATTATCAGAAAGTACTCAAAATCTTGGTATAAAGCAATTTAAGAGACAAATATCAGATTATCTCATCAAAAATGCATTTTACAATTATTATGAATTCCTCAGTGCTACCTCAGTAATTGTGCCCCCATCCAATGTTTTGACTTGATTTTAAAGTTACAAAAATCCATATGTATGTAATGTGCCTTGTATTGAATTTGTGACTTGTACAACGACTTTTGTTATATGTACTAATAAACATTAAGACCCACCACTGACCCGGAAATGACCGGCATTCAGGCAAGACTTCTATCATTACGGGTACTAAGACCAAGTAATGATATGCATTGATTAGATTAACAGAACAACTTTCGAGATTCTAGAATTACAGCATACAAATTAGTCTGCTATTATTCTCTATTCTCACCCCATCCCCAAAAGTCTAGCGTAACTACCGACCATTTATCCGCGCATCACTTGGAAAGTGACCTACACTACTCTGACCTACTGGTGCTAATCTAATCTGACTGACATGATCAGACTGTTCAAGAAACTTACGAACAATATGACATGTTCCTAACAAAACAGCTTTTTGAATTTTGATAATTATTGAATCATTCAAATGTAAAGACGTTAAATTCTCAACTAAGCTATTTGGAACTACACCTACATTAGAGATAACTAGGGGTAGAATTGAAATTTTTTTAAGATTCAACATGGATTTCATATCAATCGATAATTGTAGATATTTTGAAATCTTGGTGTGGTATGTTTGAATAATGTTGTTTGTGTTAGGAACAGCAATGTCAATGAGAATGGCTTCGTTCGTGTGTTTCTTGATAAGTATGATGTCTGGTCTGTTAGCTGTAATGTTTAAGTCTGTAAGTATTGTGCGATCCCAGTATAATTTGTATTTGTTATTTTCAAGGAACGGAGATGGAATGTAAGTGTAATACGGTGTCGTATCTTCGATTAAGTTCATAAGTGTTGCTAATTCTTTGTGGATGATTTTGGCGGCGTTGTCGTCCCTAGCTTTGTAGTCAGTTTGTGCTAGGATGCTGCAGGAAGAGATTATGTGCTGGATTGTTTCAGGTTTTGCTTTGCAGAGGCGACAGCAGTCGTTTCTTATGTTCGGATCTTTGATGATGTATTTTTTGTAATTCTTGGTATTGATTACTTGGTCTTGAATAGCAAACACAAATCCTTCTGTTTCGGCATACAAACCTGATTTTTTTTAACCAAATCAATGACATCTTCTTATTGACATGAGTTTCTTCTAAGTCTTTGTAGAATTTTCCATGTAGTTGTTTTTGTTTTAGCCCACTTATTATTTTATCTATTGTGTGGGGGGTGTTGATTTCTTCGGTGTTCGACAGATTTAAGGGTGTGTGGTTCAAATCTGCTCTTGTGATTGTGCGAAACATTTCATTTCTTTCCGCTCGTTTCAAGAAATACTTCTTCAAATCTGAGATTTGTCTCTGACATAAGTTTTCTAGGTTCTGGAAACCCCTTCCTCCATTCTGTCTTGGTAATGAGAATCTTTCAATCGACGATTTTGGATGATACCTTCTATACTGTGTGAAGATTTTCCTTGTTGTGATGTTTAAATTTTCAAGATCAGTTTTGGACCATTTAATGACTCCAAAAGAATATGTTAGCAGTGGAACGCAGAATGTATTTACTGCTTTCATTAAATTTTTTCCATTTAACTGTGTCTTCAATATTAATTTTAATCTCACTAGGTATTGATCTTTCAACTGTGTTTTCGTTTTTGTATGATTGATGTGGGAGGATTGACAGAAACCCAGATATTTGTATGTATCGTTTCGTCCTTGGGCTTCGATTATTTCCTTATTCTGGGTTATATGTGGTACTTGGTGTTGGACGCCTTTTCTGATTGCTTGGGTCTTACATTTCTCAATACCAAAAGACATACCAATATCACCGGAAAATTGTTCAGTCAGATTTAATAGGTTTGTTAACTGATTTTGTGTACTTTCATATATTTTTATGTCATCCATATACAGCAAGTGACTTATTTTGTTTTCTCTTTGTTTGTTAATTCTTATATTGAACCCATAATTGCAGCTGTTCAGGATATCGGAGAGGGGATTTATTGCTAAGCAGAACCATAACGGACTAAGAGAATCGCCTTGAAAAATTCCTCTTCGGATCATTATTGGATCTGACTGAATTGTTTGCTCATTTAAGGTTATTTGGAGAGTGGTCTTCCAAAATTCCATGGAACATTTGAGAAAAGTGCAGATTTTAGTATCAATTTTGTATAATTCCAGAATTTTGCATACATTATTATTATTATTATTATATACCCCGAGTATGGAAATTTGCACCTGAATTAGTATTTTTTGTGTGCTCGGGAAAGGGATTATTAATATTCTCCGCGCACTAAAACTGTTAAATGTCATTATTAAAGTATTAAGTAAAGTATTCAGCGGCTTGTCTTCCTCTTATCGGTCGCTAAACCTCCATCCCTCTTAATCCTCCTCCGTTCCACGTGTAGATTTTTCTCATGAATCTCCGTCCATAAATCAGACGTCTTCAATTAAACTCTCCCCGATTCGTGTTCTGCTACATCTGACAAAAATTAATTATTAAGGGAGTGCCGCCGACATCCCGAAACACTAACGCACCATAATTCCGCAATATCGAGTAGTAAGGAAAGCAGCTGCTTACACCGTTTCATACACTTCTTTTCCCTGCATAATTTATTACGGCCATAAATTAAAGCCCGCTTTATTATTTCAAGCACATTTGTCCTGGTTTCTACTTGCTTTCAAACAAAGAAAGGATGAATGTAAAACCGTGCGATAAACTTCCCGACTCCCTATTCACAAAGTCCATTCGGAGTTTTTGCCCGGAAGATCCGATCGATGCTCTTCCTTTAATTACAGGTTGACACAAAACGAAACGCCGAAGGTTTGTTCACGCATGTATTAATTTTAATTAACCGGACTCGTGCGCTTATCAGGCGTCGATTTTTATTCCATCAATCAAAACTGTATTGTTATCTTTATGTACATGTGTCCATTAATCACACGAACTCGAGCACGACTGTCATGTGCTGCCGCTATTTGAATTATAAAATGCGCGAAAATGGATTTTCATGCCCGGAATTATCTTTTTGCGATCGACACGAAAAAATTTTCAAAATTTTCGAGAATGGTCCGCCACAATACTCCCTACCTGAAAGTAAAAAGTGGCCACCACATCACGAAATATTTTTTTCTTTTAACTAGCTTGAAGTAGAGTTCAGTTTTGACCGTCTTGGGGCGAAAGAAGCAACACAACGCCTTCGTTAATCTAATTTTTTGTTGCTTTGTAATTAAAATCAGGTCGATCTTGACGTCGTTCGCCCCTGCCCGGCGAATTAATTTGGGAAAAAGGTAAAAAGTGGCGCTTGTGTGTAAAAGGCGATAAATCAGGTCTACTGTATTCCGTGTGAATGGCGCCGAAATGGCAAAAATTTATTATATTTCTCGACAGTGTCAAAAGCAGAACTATTGTGTACACCAATTGGTGAATAACTTTCTATACAAAGAGCAAAAAACTTGGCACCGAACGAGTCAAAACATCGGATTTGCACTCCCCATGTTGCGATAAATTCGGCAAAATTCTGCAGTCAAGCCCTGAAGCGGCCGCAAAAAGGAAGGACGCCCTGGTATACAAGACTTTACGACGGTGTATGTGCTTTTTGATTAATCGGGGCGATATTGTTGGAGAAGTGCATCGATTTGAGGTAGGAAAAGTGAGTGTAAAATAACGTTGGCATTAGGAATTCAGTGGTTGATACAAAGTTAGCTAATTAATATTGTGTACTATAAAGCGGATAAAATTATCTCTTCTCTATCTTAACCTGACGATTAGCTCTAATTCAAATTAGTCCCTTGCAGATACACGGCCAAAGTAGGATTAGAACAAAGGTCCCTTTATAGTTGTCAAAGGGATTCCATGTTTTAGACATCAAATGATGATAAATTAAACAGTTAATGTGGATTATGTCGAATTTGCGAGTAACTTTTGCTAAGCCACTTGCAAAAATTGCATGCAATTTTCCTGGGAACAAAATAGTGCATTCTTTATAAGATTAAATTTATGCTTGGCGGTGCTGCAAAATTTTTAAATTTTCATTATCACTGTTGCCTTTGCGGAACAATGAAATCACAGTTATTTAAAAATTGAATACCTGACGCAGTGAGGTATGCAGTTACCGAATGGTTGAAACATTTTTAATTTATAAGTGGAGCTGAACATGGAAATAGGAAAGCGTGCGGTGTTAATTTTCAATTTATTGTAGATTTTTGTTCGAAGTCCAAAAAAATTGATGAGGCAATTTGCAGCATCAATCAGTTTTTTAATTTTTCATTTAAAGTTTTTTGAACAAATTAATACTCTTTTATGCAGGGAAAATGTATACAAAAAAGTAATATTAGAGCTAAAGTGGAAAGCCAGCGACCATTTTAATGAAAATAAAAAGGTATTGATGGTTTTTTGTCGCAGGTCCTTGACAGGTTGGAAATTACTTGAAAAAGTAACAATGACAAATATCGAAAAGAAGAAAGTTGCTATTGGTAGTCCGACATAGTTACTACTTTTCAGGTATTTTTTACTTTTTAGTGGGAGTGTTGTGATTTTCCTGTTATGTCAAATTTTAATATTTATTATTTTTGTCCTGTCGTTAATGGTGGATCATTCTTAAATCTTTAAAAATAAGCTAATAGAAATAATTGTAATGGAATCGCATATTCGGTCGATCCATTTTCACAGATCTTAAGAACATTTGCAAGGTTGAGTATGTATCTCTTCAACAAAAAATCAACAAATATTCTCTTAAAGAAAATTAGAATTATCGTTGAAAACATTTCAAATTTTCTTTTTCTGTAAGACTTTACCTATCTACAATTTTCAACAACTTTTTGCCTGTTCTCGTTATTTGAAGCTGAACAATCACTGAAATAGGACAAATAAGTTTGTGTTCAGAGGTTTCAAAAAAATATGGGAAAATATATAATCAATCACAAATTCAGATTTTCCAAAACCTGTTGAAATTCCTGTAAACCTGAATATTTTGATGTTTTCATGATTATTAAAACATGAAAAGTTTGTAATTTTCCAATTATTTAGAAATTTTCTATACCACCAGATTTTTTCAGTGTCAATCTCAATCTCGAGCCAAAAAGTTTGAAAATCCATAGATATTACGAAAATAATTTTGTCCATGAAAAATGTTGTTAAAAACCTACCGAATTTAAAGTAATTATAAACCTAACAAATTTTGTGTTAAATCTTCGAAAAGTTTTTAATTTTAGAATAGAAGTATTGTGTTCTATTTTGTATTAATTTTTACTTATTTTTGGCCACAATTTTGGTAGTTTTTTTTTACTTTTAATTTTAGCACTAATGATACATAGTTAAAAAGCTTTGAGTGATCGAAAAACTGAAAAATTGAATTATCTAAGACTCAAAAATTTTAAATATCGAAAAATTTAAAAAACCGGAAATTGAAAAGTTCCCAAAACTGACAATGTTGAAACAATTGAGAAACAGAAAACTTGAAAAATTGGGAAATATAAAAATCTAAAATGTAAAACATTGAAAAATTCAAATATCGTAAAATTGTAAAATCGAGAAATCCAAACATGAAAAAATCATAAAAATAAAAATTGGAAAATCTAAAATTTTCGAATTTCGAAAATTGAAAAATTGAGAAATCGAAGTATAAAACAATCGAAGAATTGAAAAATTCAAAAGGTAAAAAGTCGAGAAATCGAAAAATCCAGAACTCGAAAAATCGAAACCTTGAAATACTAAGAAATCCCTAAACTCAAATATCGAGTAATTGGAAAACAGGAGGAAAATTGAAGAATCAAAAAACTGAAAAATCACAAAATTCAACGAAATATCCAAAAATTGGAACATTAAAAAATTGAAAAATCAAAAACCTGAAAAATCGAAAAATTGAAGAGTTGAAGAGACGAAATATTGAAAAATCCCAAAACTGCAAGAAATATCTAATAATTGAGGAATTAAAATTTAAAAAATTGAGAAATCGGAAAACCAAAAGAGCAAAATCGAAAAATCAAGAATTGAAGAACTGAAACTGAGAAGTCGAGAAATAAAAAAATCAAAAATAAATTAATTGAAAAATCGGGAAACTGAAAATTCAGAAATGTCAAAATTTGAAAAATTGAAAAATAGAAATACTGGAGAACTGAAAAATCAAAGAATCGAGAAACATTGAACAATTAAAATATCCCAAAATCAAAAAATAAAAATTCGAAAATCTAAAATTTAAAAATCTAGAAACTGAAAAATCGAAATTTCAGAATTTAAAAACTTGAAAAATTGAAGTCGAATAACTGAAGAATCGAACAGCTGAAAATTGGACAATCGAAAAACTGAAAAAAAGTAAAAAATCAAAAAACCGAGAAATCCAAAAATAGAAACTTCGAAAAATTCAAAAACTGAGACATCGAAAAATCGAGGTGTCGAAAAGCGAGAAGAAAAGTTAAAAATTGAAAAATTGATGAATCGAGAAATAGAGCAATTGAAACATCCAAACATCTGAAAACTCGAGAAATCGATAAATCTAGAATTTTAAAAATTGAAAAATTAAAACATTAAAAAGTTGAACAATTGAGAAATCGAAATATAAAACAGTCGATAAATTGAAAAATCTAAAATTTAACGAAAAATTGGTAAAACTGAAAATCCATCCAGAAATAAAAAAATCCAGGAGTGCAAAAATTGAAAAGTCGAAAAATAGAAATAGGTATTGAAAAATTCCAAAACTGAAAGAAATGTCCAAAAAAATGAGAAATTAAAAAATTGGAAGATTGAGAAATCGTAAAAATAAAAAAAGTCGAAAAATCGTAAGCTTAAAAAAATTTAATAATTGAAGAATCAAAAATCTAAAAAATCGAAAAATTGAAGAATTTAAAAATATCAAAGCTTTAGAAAATCGAGAAATTGCAAAATAAAAAAAATTACTTCAAAAATCGGAAAACTGAAAATGTAGAAACGTCAAAATTTGAAAAATTGAAAATCAAAAGGTAAAATGTTGGGAAATCGAAAAATCTAAAACTCGAAAAGTCGAAAAGTTGAAATACTAAAAAATCCCTAAACTCAAATATCGAGAAATTGAAAAATAAGAGAAAAATTTAAGAATCAAAAAACTGAAAAATCACAAAATTGAATGAAATATCCAAAAATTGGAGAACTAAAAAATTGAAAAAATGAATGAGAAGTCTAGAAATGAGAAAAAAAAATAGATTAATTGAGCAAAGGGGAAAGTGAAAATTCAGAAACGTCAATATTTGTAGAATGAAAAAATATTGAATAACTGAAAAATCGAAAAATCTAAAATTTAAAACACTGAGAAATTAAAATATCGTAAAATTGAAAGAAACATCCAAAAATTGAGAAATTAAAAGATTGGTAAATTGAGAAATCGAAAAACCAAAAAGCAAAATCGAAAAATCGAAGAATTGAAGAACTGAAAAATAGAAACTTTCAGAAGTCGAGAAATGGGAAAATTAAAAATAGATTAAATGTGAAGTCGGAAAACTGTAAATTTAGCAACGTCAAAATTTGAAAAATTGAAAAATAAAAATATTGAAGAACTGAAAAATCAAAAAATCGAGAAATCGTAGTGTAAAATTTAAAATTTAAAACATTGAACAATTAAAATATCGCAAAATCAAAAAATTAAAATTCGAAAATTTAAAATTTAATAATCTAATAACTGATAAATCGACAAATCGAGAAATCGAAACTCCATGATTTAAAAACTGAAAAATTGAAAAATCGGATGACTGAAAAGCCCAAAAGTAAAAATCGAAAAACCGAGAAATCCAAGTCGAAGAAACGAAATACTGAAAAATCCCAAAACTGAAAGACTTATCCAAAAATTGGGAAATTAAAATTTGGAGAATTGAGAAATCGAAAAATCACAGAATTGAAGAACTGAAAAATCGAAATAGAAAAGTCGAGAAATAGAAAAATCAAAAATAGGTTAATTGAGAAATCGGAAAACTGAAGATTTAGCAACGTCAAAATTTGAAAAATTGAAAAATAAAAATACTGAAAAATAAAAAATCGAGAAATATTGAAGAATTAAAATATCGCAAAATCAAAAAATAAACATTCGAAAATCAAAAATTTTACAATCCAGAAACTAAAAAGTCGAAATTCCAGAATTTAAAAACTTGAAAAATTGAAAAATCGGATAGGTAACTGAAAAATCGAACTTCTGAAAATTGGAAAATCGAAAAATTTAAAAGCCCATAAAAAATCAAAAAACCAAGAAATCCAAAAATAGAAACATCAAAAAATTCAAAATCTGAGACATAGAGAAAACGAAAAATCAGGGGATCGAGAAATCGAGGTGTCGAAAGCCGAGAAGATAAGTTAAAAATAGAAAAATTGATGAATGAAATAGAGCAATTGAAACATCCAAACATTTGAAAACTCGAGAAATCGAAAAACTTCCAAAAAATTGAAAAATGAAAATTTAACGAAAAATTGAAAATCCAAAAGGTAAAACATCGCGAAATAAAAAAATCCAAAAGTGCAAAAATTGATAAGTCCAAAAATGGGAATATTGAAAAAATCTCAAAACTGAAAGAAATATCCAAAAAAATGAGAAATTAAAACACTGGAAAATCAAAAATCTGAAAAATCGAAAAATTGAAGAATCGAAAAAATAAAACTTTGGGAAGTCGAGAACTGGTAAAATAAAGAAATACTTCAGAAATCGGAAAACTGAAAATTTAGTAAAAATCGAGAATTTTAAAAATCGTAAAATTGAAGAGGAAAAAAATTGAGAAATCGTATTAATGAAAGATCGGAAAATTGAGAAATTGGAAAATAAAAAATCGAGGAATCGAAAATGTGAAGAATGGAAAAATTGAAAAAGTTCAAAATTGAAATATTGAAAAAATGAAACATCTAAAGTCGAAAAATCGAGAAATCGAAATACACACACCAGACAGACAAACGTCGAGAAAATATAAAAGTGGCCATTCGTCCGATAGCCTCGATACCTGTACTCCCTCGGGAAGCAAAAACTGTTCAATTAAAAAATATATTGAAAACCACTGGTCTCTGAATGTATAATCAATACCATAAAGGTCGTGATTTGATTCAAAAGCATTCGTTAAATATTTTTTGTTTGGAGCTTTTGCTGAAATTTATTTCAAATTTGTAATGATCAATCAGACAACGAATTAAAAAAAAGTCACAAAACAAAAATTTGAAAGTTGGCAGTTTTTTGTCTGTGCAAATAATAAAGCAGCTAATGACAAAATTTCATTTACACAACTAAGTTACTTCAATAATTATAATTTTTTGAACAGGTGTTTAAATTTTTCGAAATTTTGGCTTAACCTGCCGTCAAATTTAATGTTGTCCACGAGTTGCGCCTACGTCCATCCACGATTGCTCCTACGTGACGTTAATTTACTATTCATAAAATCGATCCCATTCATTACCATAAATCATCAGTTGAATGGAGGGTAAACAATAATACATAAAATTATCATCTGGAATACAAATGTTCGTGAATTGAGGTGACCAACGTGTGTCTGTTCATCACTTATCGATAACTCACATTGACATTTCATTTCCCACCCCAAATTTGAAATGAATTTCTGTTACCAACACACTTTCCACTTTTACGACTTCTGGGCGTTTCGGTTGTAAACCAAATAAATCGAACACGGTCCAAATATCCACCAACATACAAAAAACATATACAACAAAATTTACAAAAAATTCGTGTGAGATACATTTCTTGAGCATTTTCAGCTTTAAAAATCCCCAATTCGCTACATATGCATTTCGAGAAAATTCGAGTCGAAACCGGTTAAGCTCCTCCTATAAGTGAGAAATAAATTTCCGTCTTTTCGCCTTTCAAAGCGATCCGTCAGTTCCTGGTGGGTTATTTTCGCGCCAAATACAAAAATAACATGCAAAGCAAAATTTGTTTCTATCACATCAACTCGAATCGCATCTCCGCAACTGTAGAGTTCCGCGAAAATGAATTTTCAATTGAAGGTGAGATGGAAATATGAATATAGATTGAATCCCAACAGTTGTCACCTACCCTTCTCTGCAGGAAATCTCGTCGGGCGCAGAAATGGACACAAAAACCCTCATTCGAAAAAACTCCAAAGGGTCTCCCTTGATACAGCTCGAATATCTTTATACCCGAGTTTAATGCGGTGGTTCGCGTGATTTATGATTCCAATGAATGAGGAACGCATGAAAACACAGCGATAAAGCTAATTTTATTAAATCTAGCAAGATTTCAGACTTTTGAATATGTTCGGGGGTTTTTGTCAAAATAAACAACTCCGATAAAATATTGTCGGATGGCACGTATTAGTTTCTCTCAAGATCACTCCAGGAGATAAGTTATCAATAATAAATTGCTTTTTTCTTCTCCTTACACGCGATATGTCTGGAGTTGTGTTATCTCAGTCTCCGAAGGGAAGTTTACTGTTTTTGTACTGTCGCCGAAGTAAAATAAAGCAAAAAATAAATTCTACACTAGCGTTACACGCGTCCATTTCGTAACCGTATTTACTTACACGGCACTAAATTATTTAAGTCTATTATTTACATCGCTCCAACACAATGTCCTGTCCCAAATCTCCGTTTTGGGTCGCGAAAATGGGAAAAGCGGAGAGCTTTGTGATGGGAAATTCCCTAAAAAAACAACTTTGCAAACACGCCCGTAATATTTCCTTCAGTTCTTACTCCCTGAAATAAATACATTCGCGTGCACCGACAAAGTCAATTTGCTACACACCAGTGGCCCCGAGATCTCATCATTATTTAGAATTTCTACGATACAGAGTGTCCCATACATAACACATGTTTTTAATAATACATTACAAGTTTCACGGTGCAGCTTAAATATACTTTGAGTGCCTACACCTTCTAGAGAATTTTATAGAATTTTATTAAAAATTAACGTATCCAAATTTTTTCAAAAAATTAAGATCAAATGGTTCAATAAATACTTTAATTGTATTGTAGATGCTACAAATATTGATCAGGTCAGGCCAGGTCAGGTCAGGTCAGGTCAGGTCAGGTCAGATCATAATATCTCTCTTTGTGGTGATTTTATTTCATGAAGGAATTTAAAAGAATCTTGGACGTCCATGGTGTTTTTTTTTTAGAAAAAAGTAGAAAATAGATTGCCTCGTGCTTTATTTTGTTTTAAGGGGATTTGAAAGAATCTTGAGCGCCCTTGGTGTTTTTTGTTCTTGGAGGAATTTGAAAAAATTTTAGGACTCTAGTGCAGTTCCTGGTGTTCATTTTTTTTTTAAGGAATTGGAAAGGGTATTTGGAACATTCTTCGTGTTCTTTCTTGTTGAAGGATTTTGGAGAGTCTAGGAGGTCTCTGGTGTTATTTTTTCTAAAAAAAAAAATATAAAGAATCTTACAGATTTCTCGTGTTTTGTTTTTGAAAAAATTTAGAAAAATCGTTGGAGACGGTGTTTTTTCTTGATGGAATTTCAAAGAATCTTGAGAGCACTCTGTATTTTTTGTTCTTGGAGGATTTTGAAAGAAATTTTGGGACTCTGGTGTTCTTTTTTCTTGAAGGAATTAGAAATGATTGCGGGGATCTGCGGTGTTTTTCTTTCCTAAAAGAATTTAAAGCAATCTTGGAGTTTTTGTTGTTCATTTTTTTTTTTTGAAGGAATTTGAAAAGTTTTGTGGAACTAATTTTGTTTTTCAGGATTTTGAAAGACTCTTGTGGGTCCCTAGTGTTCTTTTTTCTTGAACGAATTTGAAGAATGTGGGAGGTCTCTGGTGTTTATTTGTTCTATAAAACATTACAAAGAATCTTGGAGATTCCCATCGTTTTGTTTTTGAAAAATTTGAAAGAATCTTTAGAGACGGTGTTTCTCTTGATGGAATTTGAAAGAATTCTGAAAGCTGTAAGTGTTTTTTTGTTCTTAGAGTTATTTGAAAGAATTTTTATGACTCTGGTGTTCTTTTTCCTTGAAGGAACTAAAAATGAACTTGGAGGTCTGCGGTGTTTTTTTTCTTAAAGGAATTTAAAAGAATCTTGGAGTTCTTGGTGTTCATTTTTTTTTGCTTGAAGAAATTTGAAGATCTGTGAAACTCCTAGTGTTTTAAAGACTTTTGAAACATTATACATTCCTGGTGTTTTATTTTTTAAAATAATTGAAGAAATCTTTAGAGACGGTGTTTTTTCTTGATAGAATTCGAAGAAATCTTGAGATCTCTCGGTATTTTTTTGTTCTTGAAGTAATTTGAAAAGATCTGTGGAGCTCCTGGTACTTTTAAGGATTCTGAGAAATCGCGGAGGTCTCTGGTGTTCATTTTTCTTGAAGGAATTTGAAGAATCTAGGAGGTATCTGTTTTTTTTTTCTAGAAAAATTATAAAGAATCTTAGAGATTTCCGGCGTTTTGTTTTTGAAAAAATTTGGAAGAATCTTTAGAGGCGGTGTTTTTTCTTGATGGAATTTGAAAGAATCGTGAGAGCCCTCGGTGTTTTTTGTTGTAGGCGGAATTTGAAAGAATTTATGGGACCCTGATGTTCTTTTTTCTTGAAGGAATTAGAAATGACCTTGGGAGTCTGCGGTGTTTTTCTTTCTTAAAGGAATTTATGAGATTCTTGAAGTTCCTGCAGTTCCTTTTTTTTCTTGAAGGAATTTGAAGAGTCTAAGAGGTATCTGGTGTATATTTTTTCCACAAAATAATAGAATTAGTCTTACAGATTCTGGTAGTTTATTTTGGAAAAATTTGAAAAAATCTTGAGACCTTTCGGTGTTTTTTCTTCTTGGAGGAATTTGAAAAATTTTAGGACTCTCTAAATGAATTTAAAAGAATCTTGGAGTTCTTAGGGTTCATTTTTTTTCTTGAAGGAATTTGAAAAAAATCTGTGGAATTTCTGGTGTTTTTAAGGATTTTGAAAGAATCTCGCTGGTTCCTGGTGTTCCTTTTTCTTGAACGATTTTGAGGAGTCTACAAGGTTTCTAGTGCTTATTTTCTCTAGAAAAAAATTGAAAAAATCTTAGATGTTCCTGGTTGAAAAATTTGGAAGAATCTTTAGAGACGGTGTTTCTCTTGATGGAATTTGAAAGAATCCTGAAAACTGTAGGTGTTTTTTTGTTCTTAGAGTTATTTGAAAGAATTTTTGTGACTCTGGTGTTCTTTTTCCTTGAAGGAACTAAAAATGATCTTGGGGGTCTGCCGTGTTTTTCTTAATTAAAGGAATTTAAAAGAATCTTGGAGTTCTTGGTGCTCATTTTTTTGCTTGAAGGAATTTGAAAAAATCTGTGAAACTCCTAGTGTTTTAAAGACTTTTGAAACATTAAAGAATCTTGGTGTTCTATTTTTGAAAATAATTGAAGAAATCTTTAGCGACGGTGTTTATTCTTGATAGAATTCGAAGAAATCCTGAGAACTCTCAGTATTTTTTTGTTCTTGAAGTAATTTGAAAAGATCTGTGGAGCTCCTGGTATTTTTAAGGATTCTGAAAGAATCTCGGAGGTCCCTGGTTTTCTTTTTTCTTGAAGGAATTTGAAGAATCTAGGAGGTCTCTGGTGTTTTTTTTCTAAAAAAATTATAAAGAATCTTAGAGATTCCCGGCGTTTTGTTTTTGAAAAAATTTGAAAGAATCTTTAGAGGCGGTGTTTTTTCGTGATTGAATTTGAAAGAATCGTGAGAGCCCTCGTTGTTTTTGTTGTTGGCGGAATTTGAAAGAATTTATGGGACCCCGATGTTCTTTATTCTTGAAGGAATTAAACATGATCTAAGGAGTCTGCGGTGTTTTACTTTCTTAAAGGAATTTATACGATTCTTGAAGTTCCTACTGTTCATTTTTTTTCTTGAAGGAATTTGAAGAGTCTAAGAGGTATCTGGTGTATATTTTTTCTACAAAATAATAGAATTAGTCTTAGAGATTCTGGTACTTTATTTTTGAAAAATTTGAAAGTATCTATGAGACCCTTTGGTGTTTTTTCTTCTTGGAGGAATTTGAAAAATTTTAGGTGTTCTTTTTTCTTGAAGGAATTAGAAATGTTCTCGGGGGTTTGTGGTGTTTTTCTTACTTAAAGGAATTTAAAAGAATGTTGGAGTTCTTAGGGTTAATTTTTTTTCTTGAAGGAATTTGAAAAAATCTGTGGAACTTCTGGTGTTTTTAAGGATTTTGAAAGAATCTCGCTGGTTCCTGGTGTTCTTTTCTCTTGAACGATTTTGAGGAGTCTACTAGGTTTCTAGTGCTTATTTTTCCTAGAAAAAATTAGAAAAAATGTTAGATGTTCCTGGTTGAAAAATTTGGAAGAATCTTTAGAGACGGTGTTTCTCTTGATGGAATGTGTAAAAATCCTGAAAGCTGTAGGTGTTTTTCTGTTCTTGTAGTTATTTGTAAGAATTTTTGTGACTCGTGTTCTTTTGCCTTCAAGGAACTAAAAATGATCTTGGGGGTCTGCGGTATTTTTCTTTTTTAAAGGAATTTAAAAGAATCTTGGTGTTCTTGGTGCTCATTTTTTTTTTGCTTGAAGGAATTTGAAAAGATCTGTGAAACTACTAGTCTTTTAAAGGCTTTTGAAACATTAAAGGTTCCTAGTGTTTTATTTTTGAAAGTAATTGAAGAAATCTTTAGAGACGGTGTTTTTTCTTGATAGAATTCGAAGAAATCTTGAGATCTCTCGGTATTTTTTTTGTTCTTGAAGTAATTTGAAAAGATCTGTGGAGCTCCTGGTACTTTTAAGGATTCTGAGAAATCGCGGAGGTCTCTGGTGTTCATTTTTCTTGAAGGAATTTGAAGAATCTAGGAGGTATCTGTTTTTTTTTCTAGAAAAATTATAAAGAATCTTAGAGATTTCCGGCGTTTTGTTTTTGAAAAAATTTGGAAGAATCTTTAGAGGCGGTGTTTTTTCTTGATGGAATTTGAAAGAATCGTGAGAGCCCTCGGTGTTTTTTGTTGTTGGCGGAATTTGAAAGAATTTTTGGGACCCTGATGTTCTTTTTACTTGAAGGAATTAGAAATGATCTAGGGGGTCTGCGGTGTTTTTCTTTCTTAAAGGAATTTATAAGATTCTTGAAGTTCCTGCTGTTCATTTTTTTTCTTGAAGGAATTTGAAGAGTCTAAGAGGTATCTGGTGTATATTTTTTCTACAAAATAATAGAATTAGTCTTACAGATTCTGGTGGTTTATTTTGGAAAAATTTGAAAAAATCTTGAGACCTTTTGGTGTTTTTTCTTCTTGGAGGAATTTGAAAAATTTTAGGACTCTCTAAATGAATTTAAAAGAATCTTGGAGTTCTTAGGGTTCATTTTTTTTCTTGAAGGAATTTGAAAAAAATCTGTGGAATTTCTGTTGTTTTTAAGGATTTTTAAAGAATCTCGCAGGTCCCTGGTGTTCTTTTTCTTGAACGCTTTTGAGGAGTCTAGAAGGTCTCTAGTGCTTATTTTTTCTAGAAAAAATTAGAAAAAATGTTAGATGTTCCTGATTGCAAAATTTGGAAGAATCTTTAGAGGCGGTGTTTCTCTTGATGGAATTTGAAAGAATCCTGAAAGCTGTAGGTGTTTTTTGTTCTTGAAGTTACTTGAAAGAATTTTTGTGACTTTGGTGTTCTTTTTCCTTGAAGGAACTAAAGATGATCTTGGGGGGTCTGCGGTGTTTTTCTTTCTTAAAGGAATTTAAAAGAATGTTGGGGTTCTTGGTGCTCATTTTTTTTTCTCTAAGAAATTTGAAAAAATCTGTGGAACTCCTGCTGTTTTAAACAGGATTGAAAAATTGATGGAATTTAAAAGAATCTTGAAAGCTGTCGGTGTTTTTCTGTTCTTGGAGGAATTTGAATGAATTTTTGGGACTTTGGTGTTCTTGTTTCTTGAAGGAATTAGAAATGATCTCGGGGTTCTGCGGTGTTTTTCTTTCTTAAAGGAATTTAATAATAATAATAATAATAATAATAAGGTTTATTCTCCAACGGGACAAGCCCAATTACAGGAAAATTATAATAACAACATAAAGTATAAAGGTACAACATAAGTAAAATTCTACATATAAAAACTAAATAGGCTGTAACAAAATAAAATGCATATCTATTATAAACCGAACACTGCAGTAACATATTTTAAAATATTTCTATGTGAGTGAAAATAAACATCAAATTCATTCGATATTCTATTATAATTGTACGACATGATCGTAATTGGTGATCTTACAAGTGTGTTGGTTCTATTTGAATCATAATAAAATTTAAAAGAATCTTTGGGTTCTTGGTGTTAATTTTTTTTTTCTCTAAGAAATTTGAAAAAATCTGTGGAACTCCTGCTGTTTTAAAGACTTTTGAGAGAATTTTGGAGGTCTCTGGTGTTCTTTATTCTTGAAGGAATTGGAAGAGTCTAGGAGGACCCTGGTGTTCATCTTTTTTAGAAAAAATTATAAAGAATCTGTAAGTTCCTGGTGTTCATTTTTATTCTTGAAAGAGTTAAAAAAATATGTGGAACTCCTGGTGTTTTAAGGATTTTGAAAGAATGTTGTAGGTCACTGGTGTTCTATTTTTGAAAATATTTGAAAGAATCTTTAGAGATGGTGTTTTTCTTGATGCAATTTGAAATGATCTTGAAAGCTCTCGGTATTTTTTGTTCTTAGAGGAATTTGAAAGAATTTTTGGAACCCTGGTGTTCTTGTTTTTCGAAGGAATTAGAAATAATCTCGGGGTTCTGCGGTGTTTTTCTTTCTTAAAGGAATTTAAAACAATCTTGGGGTTCTTAGTGTTAATTTTTTTTTTCTCTAAGAAATTTGAAAAAATCTGTGGAACTCCTGCTGTTTTAAAGACTTTTGAAAGAATTTTGGAGGTCTCTGGTGTTCTTTATTCTTGAAGGAATTGGAATAGTCTAGGAGGTCCCTGGTGTTCATCTTTTTTAGAAAAAAATATAAAGAATCTGTAAGTTCCTGGTGTTCATTTTTATTCTTGAAGGAGTTAAAAAAATATGTGGAACTCCTGGTGTTTTAAGGATTTTGAAAGAATGTTGTAGGTCACTGGTGTTCTATTTTTGAAAATATTTGAAAGAATCTTTAGAGATGGTGTTTTTCTTGATGCAATTTGAAATGATCTTGAAAGCTCTCGGTAGTTTTTGTTCTTAGAGGAATTTGAAAGAATTTTTGGAACCCTGGTGTTCTTGTTTCTTGAAAGAATTAGAAATGATTTCGGGGGTCTGCGGTGTTTTTCTTTCTTAAAGGGATTTAAAATAATCTTGGGGTTCTTGGTGTTCATTTTTTCTTGAAGGAATTGGAAGAGTCTAGGAGGTCCCTGGTGTTCATCTTTTTTAGAAAAAATTATAAAGAATCTGTACATTCCTGGTGTTCATTTTTATTCTTGAAGGATTTAAAAAAATATGTGGAACTCCTGGTGTTTTTCAGGATTTTGAAAGAATATTGAAGGTTCCTGCTGTTTCTTTTCTTGAAGGAATTGGAAGAGTCTAAGAGGTCTCTGGTGTATATTTTTTCTAGAAAAAAATAGAATTAGTCTTAGAGATCCTTGTGCTTCATTTTTGAAAAATTTGAAAGGATCTTGAGACCCTTTGGTGTTTTTTCTTCTTGGAGGAATTTGAAAAATTTTTAGGACTCTGGTGTTCTTTTTCTTGAAGGAATTAGAAATGTTCTCGGGGGTCTGCGGTTTTTTTCTTACTTAAAGGAATTTAAAAGAATCTTGGAGTTCTTGGGATTCATTTTTTTCTTGAAGGAATTTGAAAAAAATCTGTGGAACTTCTGGTGTTTTTAAGGGTTTTGAAAGAATTTCGCTGGTCTCTGTTTTTTTTTGCTTGAAGCAATTTCTAATGTTTATTTTTTTTTGAAAATATTAGAAAGAATCTTAAAGATTCCTTGTGTTTTATTTTTGAAAATAATTGAAATGATCTCGGGTCTGCGGTGTTTTTTCTTGATAGAATTTGAAAAAAATTTTGTGACTCTGATGTTCTGCTTTTTTGACGGAATTAGAAATGATGTCGGAGGTCTACGGTGTTCTTCTTTCTTAAAAGAATTTAAAAGAATCTCGAAGCTCCTGGTGTTCATTCTCTTTCTTGATGGAATTTGAAAGAATTTTTTGGGATTCTGGTGTTCTTTTTACTTGAGGGTATTAGAAATGATCTGGGGGGTCTGTGGTGTTTCTCTTTCTTAAAGAATTTAATAGAACCTTGGAGTTCCTAGGGTTCATTTTTTTTCTCGAAGGAATTTGAAAGGGTCTGTGGAACTCCTGGTACTTTTAAGGATTCTGAAAGAATCTCGGAGGTGTTCTTTTTTCTTGAAGGAATTTGAAGAATCTAGGAGGTCTCTGGTGTTTTATTTTCTAGAAAAATTGTAAAAAATCTTAGAGATTCCTGGTGTTTTATTTTTGAAAAATTTGAAAGAATCTTTAGGAGCGGTGTTTTTTTTAGTGGAATTTGAAAGAATCTTTAGAGCCCTCGTCATTTTTTTGTTCTTGGAGTAATTTGAAAGAATTTTTTGGGATTCTGGTGTTCTTTTTACTTGAGGGTATTAGAAATGATCTGGGAGGTCCGTGGTGTTTCTCTTTCTTAAAGAATTTAATAGAATCTTGGAGTTCCTAGGGTTCATTTTTTTTCTTGAAGGCATTTGAAAGGGTCTGTGGAACTCCTGGTACTTTTAAGGATTCTGAAAGAATCTCGGAGGTCCCTGGTGTTCTTTTTTCTTGAAGGAATTTGAAGAATCTAGGAGGTCTCTGGTGTTTTTTTTTTTCTAGAAAAATTATGAAGAATCTTAGAGATGTTACGTGGCTCTCGACCGCGACTAGGCTCAACCGGGAAGGCCGTGGGTGATGGTACAAAAAAAAAAATAAAAGAAAATTGGAGCCTACAATTAATTAAATTTATTTAGAACGGGGGGAGGTGAGTGACTGTGTGACTGAGTACAAACTATCGATCTAAATATAAAAAAAGAACCTAAATAAGTTACTATTCTAACCCTATGAGTACTTCGCGTCCGTACCGCAACAGTGCCGTTCCTGGCGGTGGCGAAGATGCCGAACGCGAATATACTTAAATAATAAAAAAAAATACAAGAAAATAAAATAATACCTAATACCCTATAACTAACGCCTCTCCTTCTTTCCGGAGTCCAACACGGCGTCCTCACTTAGAAAATGGGGTGGGGCGGGGCGGCTAGTTGACCTTCGTCCAAACTTCACACAGAAAAACCTTTCCACGCCAAGAGCGCAAAAAGATGGCAACACGTAGAGAAGAGGAGAAAAAAAAAAACAACGATAAAAGTAAAGCGAAGACGAAAAAGAAAAAGGCCTCTGATGGTGTGCGGCCTTAAAGTGAATTTTCGGGGGTCTCAAAACCACAGGACACAGGTCCTCGTTCCCAAATGCGGTGGCCTCAAATCGTCTCTAACGCAATTTGGAGAAGAGTAATGCCACAACTGGCTAAAATAAGGGCTCTACCTCCAAAAATGGCCCCTTCGCACTGGATACCCTGAAAACACTTGCACCCGTTCCCAACGACTCGAAAAATCAAAAATGGAGTCCCTCCTGGTTTTTTTTTCCTTTCTGTGGCATGCGCGGTCTGAAATACCCAAATCGATTGAGGGAGGGGAAAATATCGATACCCCGAATCAATGAGAACTGTCAACTAACGGGCCAATTTCATGTATACAAACAAAATCAACCAAAATCGTATCAGAGATTCCTGGTGTTTTATTTTTGAAAAATTTGAAAGAATCTTTAGGGACGGTGTTTTTTTAGTGGAATTTGAAAGAACCTTGGGAACCCTCGACATTTTTTGTTCTTCGAGAAATCTGAATTTTTTTTTAACCATGATTTTCTTTTTTCTTAAAGGAATTAGAAATGATCTCGAGGGTATACGGTGTTTTTCTTTCTTGAAGGAATTTGAAAAGATCTGTGGAACTCTTGGTGTTTTAAGGATTTTGAAAGAATCTTGGAGGTCCCTAGTGTTCTTTTTTCTTAAAGGAATTTGAAGAATCTTTGGTGTTTATTTTTTCTAGAAAAGAATAGAAAGAAGCTTGGGGATTTCTGGTGCTTAATTTTTTAAAAAATTTAAAGAATCTTTGAAGACTGTTTTTTTTCTTGAAGGAATTAGGAATGGTCTCAGGTGTGCGGTGTTTTTCTTTCTTAAAGGAATTTAAAGAATTTTTTAGTTCCTGATGTTAATTTTTTTTCATGAAGGAATTTGAAAAGATCATGGAAGTCCTGGTGTTTTCAAGGATTTTGAAAGAATTTCGGAGGTCCCCGATTTTCTTTTTTTTTTTGAAGGAATTTGAAGGATCTAGGAGGTTTCTGGTTTTTATTTTTTCTAGAAAAAATTATAAGAATTTCGGAGGTCCCCGATTTTCTTTTTTTTTTTGAAGGAATTTGAAGGATCTAGGAGGTTTCTGGTTTTTATTTTTTCTAGAAAAAATTATAAGGAATCTTAAGAGTTTCCTGGTACCTTTTTTTTAATTTGAAAGAATTTTTAGAGAGGACGTTTTTTCTTGAAGGAATTTGAGAGATTCTTGAGATCTCTCGGTGTTTTTTGTTCCTGGACTCTCTTGTTCGTTTTTCTTGAAAGAATTGGAAATGATCTCGGGACTCTGCTGTGTTTTTCTTTCATAAAAGAATTTAAAAGAATCTTGTAATCTCTAGTGGTAATTTTTTTCTTGAAGGAATTTCAAAAAATGTGGAACTCCTGGTGTTTTATTTCTGGACGCATTTTAGCAGTCCCTGATGTTAGGTGAATAATTTTACATATCTTTTAGATGACGTGATGGAATTTTGATGTTTTTTCGTAGGGGAATTTAGAAGAATTTTGAGAGCTCTTGGCGTTTTATATATGAAAAAATTTTGCAAGTCCCTCGTATTTTTATTGTTGAGGAAATTTGAAATAATCTTAGTGGAGTTTCCTTGGATTCCTTGACCTCAACGGACTCCTTGGGCTTCTTAAACTACTCGTATTTTTTGGACTTTTTGTACCCTTTGGACTGTTTGGACTCTATGGACTCTATGGATTATTTGACTTGGGACTTTTTGAACTTCTTAGGCTCTTTAGACTTTTCGAAATCTATGGACTATTTGGACTCTACGGATTCTTAGGACTTCTTGAAAATCTTAGAAGTATTAGAACTCCTTGGACTTTTTGGACCCTTTACATTCTTTGAATTGTTTGGACTCTAAGCGGTCTAAATTTTCTAGACTATACATTTTTGTATCCTCCATATCCTATGAACTCTCTAGGTTATTTCGATTTCCTTGACAGTGTTTAGAGTTTTTGAATTTTTTGGGTTATTTGGGTTCTTTGCACTCTTTAGGCTCTTTAAACTCTTCCAACTCTTTTGACTCTTTGGATTTTTTACACTTTTTGGACTCGTTGGACTTGATGAATTCTTTGGACTATTTAGATTATTTAAACTATTTGAACTCTACGGACTTTAATTTTCTGAAAACATGGAAATTAGGAGTTTCCTTAAACTGTAAAGAATTTCAAAATTTTGTTGAGGAAAATAAACAAAACATTTTTGGAAAGTGTCTGCTCAAAATTATACTAAAAAAAAAATAAGTAAGAAAATTCGTTAGATTTTTAATGTATCTCTTTCGAAAATTGCTTAATTCTTTCAAATTTCTTTAAGAGAAAAACACCAGGAACCCCCAACGTTAATTCAAATTCTTCCAGATCAGAGTCCTGAAGATCCATTCAAATTTCTACAATTAAAGACACCAGGGGTTCCTAAATTCCTTGAAAAATAAAACACCAAGGAATAGTTTTTCTTTCACCAAAACACCAAGAGTTGCCAAAATTCTTTCACATTATTAAAACAAAGCATTAGGCGCCTTCAAAATTGTCTCAAATTCATTCAGTTCGAAACAAACTATCAGAAGTTCCCAAATTGCTTCAAAGACGCGAGGAACCATCTAGATTCTTTGAAATTCTTAAAAGAAAGCACACAAGGAGCGCTGAAGATTGTTTGTAATTTCTTCAAGAGAAATAAGACAGAGACTATGATATGTACTTTCAGATCTCTTGAAAAAACAGTAGGTGCCCTCGGGATTTTTTCAAATGCACAGACCCCAAAATTCTTCCTAATTTCTCAAAAAAAAAAGAAATAGAAAAGGAACAATAGAACACCGAAGATCCCTAAGGTTCTTTAGAAATCTTTACAAACACCAGGGGTTTGTCAAAAACGCGTAATTCATATTGTTTTACATTTGTCCTTTATTCGTTATTTTCTTCGCATACCAACAAATTAAAAAAAAACACAGTTTCTTCGAAATTCCTTTATTTCATGTAAAACATTTTCAAACTTATCATACTAATTAAATTTAAAACAATTTATTATCCCGGCACCTGCACCATTTTGATAAGAAAAATAAAAATTAATCAAATCGGTCTTATAAGGGATTATCCTTGTCATAAATCCTCTTAGGATCAGAATTGTGTGCTTATTTTCGCCGTATGTACCGAAATAATGAGTAAAAGCGCCCAAAGTAGGTAATTAAATTAGATCAGGTAGGTTAGAAACGAGTAATTTATTTTGTTTAAAATTTATCTTTTATTTGTTATTATTTTCAGATACCAAGATATGTATAAAAACTCAATTTGTTCGAAAACACTTTATATCATGAAGAACATCTCCAAGTTACAGAAATAAACAAATTTAAATAAATTGTTATCCCGGCGCCTCCACCATTTTTACAATAATTTTAAATTCGGCACCAAAAAGTAAACAATTTTAAACCCAGATGAATAAAGAATATGACCCATAATATTACGAAATTAGTCACTATTCTTGTTCTGACCAAGCATCCAACTCTTAATAACCTGAATTTTGGAACAAATTAAAATTGAACAGGAAATGACACAAAGCCGAACTAATTTTATTCAAATCCGCATTAGCTTCCACTTCGCTTCAAACAGACTACCAAATTTAACATTATTTAAAAAACCCGATAACATTCCTCCTTAGACCCGAAAAATTTCTCTCCCTCCCTGAGTAAACAATAATTGGCACAAAGCGGCCCAATTTTCGTTTTTGATGCACAGCTCGTATCAATTTCCCCAATTGCTCGCCGTACCACTTAATGCCTAACTAAAGACATTTCGAACCTGCTTGTTCGCATCGACCCGATAAAATTCCGAAATGTTTGAATTTATAACGTTCATACATCACAAGGGAGAAAAAGCTAATATTTCGGCGGAAGTTCGAACGACGAAGCGACAAAATCCGTGAACCGAATACTTATTTTTCAACGTCTTATTTAAACGTTTATTTACCTTGCCATTCGCAATTCTCGTAAACGTCAATACTGTTAACGCATACTGATCTCTTCAGATTTATGACAGGCGCGAACTTTCCGAAAGTTCAGGAATTGCTAATTTCAATTGCAAATGCGGCAAACGGGACACCTACAAGTTTTCTCTAGAAATATATTACTGCGAGTGGAAGGCCGTTCCGCGGGAATATTTCATGCAGGACGGCATTACAAATTCCTGCGAATTCGCGATATGCTGCAGGAAGTTGGAGTGCAGGCTCGGACGTGTCGTCTGAAAAACGGGGAAAGTGGAACTGTCTCGCAGTTTCGGAATTAGTTCGGCGGGCAAAACTGGATAAAGTGAAATATCAGCCATCTGTCTTACTTTTAATACAGGTTTTATCCTCTCCACTTAAAATAATTTATCGGCCTGGGGTAAAAGGCCTAATATTTTAGGTTTCGGGGAATGGGACGACTTTTATGCGAATATTAAAGGAGCGGATTTAGGAGGCCGGTAATTACAAGTTTAGTGAAACATAATTTAGAAAAAATTGCCCGAAAAATCTCGACTGCGGGAAATTTTGGATGAAAATGAAGACGTGCGTGATAACTAGAATCCGGAATTTAGAAATTTGCATTCGAATATTATTCATATGCTAACTAAATTCTTTAAGAAGCGATTGATGATAAGTTCTCTGCATATTTTGCATATTTCACACTTTCCTGCAATCGTTTTTAATATATAAAAGACATATTTTACACAATATGTAAATTTTTAAAATGTGTACTACGTGAGAACCGTCGCAATATAAATAATATATATTATTTGTACAATTTGCATAAATATATTTATCGTGTTGTTAATATTATTAAATGGAAAAAATTCTGCATAAACAATTCAAATCCAAAGAAAATAAGTTCTCAGCCGTCTCGGTTTCAGATTATTCCAGACCTGAAACTAGAAACAAAAAAAATTCTTTATTGAACGAAATCGAAATCGCAGACGCAAACACGATCGCAGAAATAATCCGAAAGGGCACAAAAAATTCTGGAATACGTTGCCCAACTACAGGATCAGGTTCAAAAAAACAGGATTATTCTCGTGTCGTTTCTTGGCTGGTACAACTTAGTCGTAATCGCTTTCTCAAAAATCTCTAATCCTGGCACGCCAGAAATGTTGATCAATGGGGGCGACCTTTGTTTACAAAATACAAGGTGCGATGGGTAAACCCTAAGTCAAACACAAGGGTAAATCGGGCACAACCCTTCGCACTAGTTTTACTGGAGTGGCAGCCGCATCTGGAGCTCCTTGAACGCCTCATTCATTTGTTTAAATTTATCAAAAAATTTAAATATGACGGAGTGGTCGATCGAAACAAAAGTGGCGCAGTCGGTAGGATTCAGTTCCGAAAAAATTGTAAGTGTAGTGAATTAAGTTTCGCTTAATCCGTGAACGCAGAATGCCACTAAACACCGCCTTAACTAAAAACCCGCAATTTGAATATCTAGGATTCAATCTGTACCCTCCACATCCGGAAGTATTGATTACAAAGCTCGGCGGTAAACCCCCTACTTCGTATTATCATCACAGGCGAGTTCGTTATATAACACACTTACCCCTACATGAAGTTATTTTCGGCAAAAAAGATCAAGTCCATAAACTAATTTGTATCAATTCGGTGTACCGACATAAATCTCTATTATATACGAACGAAACTATACAACTATAATAAATTTACGAGAATAATCAAAATAAACTTTGTTTACGTGCATTACATCCTAACGGTTCCTCCTAGTTCATAACTTTTCGGTCTTTTACTTTCAGTAAAGGATAATTTTCGGACGGGAGAGAGAAAAACTGGAGAAGAATACTAAACAGACGAAATCTGCACCTACTTACGAATTGATGGCTTCTCTGGCTGGGTTGCTTAATTTGTGACGAGGACCGCAACAAATTTTCTACATAACGGGTTCATTATCGCTCGTAAATTGTTCCCGGTTCTTCGAGGGTATTTAAATCAATCGAGTTTGGCGTCTCTTTCTACGGAGGTTCGCGACTGAAGTGGCAGAATATATTTCTAAGGGGTTTATTCGCATCTGTTGCAACGGTCGGAGCGATTTCGACGGTGCTGTATTGGGGTGTATTTTTAAAGGTATGTGGTGGCGGGATTTTGACACATATTATTATCGTGGAGTTTAGTGCGGTTTAGTCGACCAGTCCGGAGTCCGGTGGTTGAAACGACATTTTTTTAGACCATCCGTAACATAGTGAGAATTCCAGTATTACTGGCGCTAGACAAAGCTTAAAATATTTACAGAAATGTAATAAAAATACCACATTTTGTTAAGAGTGGTTTAAAGAATTCAAAGAACACAACGACACTGAAATTTTTACTATAAAAAAAGTTACCTTAAGTAGTACTTAAATTATATAAGCTTCGTTTTAAATTTGTTCAACAGACCCCAAAGGTTTCTAAATTCTTTCACGTCCCTGTAAAGGAAGTTTTTAGTGCCGTTAAGAGCCTCTATATTCAAATATCTTTAACAAAAAACAAACGCCAGAGTTCTTCCAGATTCCGTCAAATTTAAAAAAAATATGAGAAAGCCTAAGATTCTTTCTAATTCCTTTAAGAAAAATAAATACCCAGGACTCCAAGAGTTTTTAAATTTTTTAAGAAAAACCAGCAGGAGCTTCTACGAATAATTCAAATTCATTTCCCCCAAAATTATTTAAAATCCGTTGAAAAATACACTGTTACGCCTACCGAGTAATTAAAAAAGTACAGTTTCATGTAAAACATTATCAAAATTGCCATAATGAACAAATTTTTAACAATTTATTATCCCGGCACCTCCACCATTTTTTTAGAAAAACTGAAATTAGTCATTTCGTTTCAAAGGGGATCATACTTATTAAAAACCTCTTAGAATCTCAATTCTGTGTTTCTTTTTCTTCTGAAATAATGAGGAAAAGTACACCCCAATTAATAATTAAAGTTAGTTGAACGGATCAGAAACAAGTAATTTATTTTATTTTAAATTTCTCATTTATTTGTTATTTTCCTTAGCTACCAAGATATGAATAAAAAAACACAATTTATTCGAAAATACTGTATTTCATCAAGTTTTTATGTAAAAAGTAAAATTTGGCTAAATTGGCAGGAAACAAACCATTTTCTGGTTTGTATTTGTTTTTGTTTTTTTACTTCATGTTTAGATGTCAAGATTACTTGAAAAATGGCAAACTTTTTTCGAAAATACTTTATTTCATGAAGAATATTCCACAAGGCATCTGCATAAACAAACTTAAAACAAATTCCGGCGCATCCACCATTTTTCTATCAATTTTTAAATTTAGACAAACACGTTCCAAAATTGGACACTGTTGTCAGAAATTTCTTCAGGATATCAAATATGCTCTTATTTTCGCCGTATCAACTCAAATAACGAGGGAAACCACGTTTTTAGGAAAAAAAAATAAATTTAATTAAGCCGGTTAAAACGAGCCATTTCCTCGCTTGTATTTGTTTTTGCTTTTTTTACTTTAGGTTTAGATTGCAAGATATTTGAAGAAGGCAAACTTTTTTCGAAAATATTTTATTTCATGAAAAACATTTCACAAGTTATCTAAATAAACGAATTTAAAATTAATTGTTAGCCCGGCGCCTCCACCAATTTTATACGAATTTTAAATATGGTGCAACCGGTTCCTGAAGAGATCATGCTTGTCAGAAATTGCCTCAAGAACTTAAATCTGCATTTATTTTCGACGTATCTGCACAAATAACGAAGAAAAGCACGTTTTAATGTAAAAAATTAAATTTTATTAAATCAGTCAAAACGAGTGAATATTTAAGGAGAACACACTTGTTTCGAAAATACTTTACTTGATGAAAAACATTTTTCAAGTTATCGAAACAAACTAAAAAAGTAATAAAAATTTGGCGCCTCTCTCAGTTTCTACGAATTTGAAAATTAGCCAAACAGATTCCGGAAGGGGTCATTCTTCTTAAGAAATCTTCTCAAGATCTCAAATCTACGGTTATTTTGGCCGTATTTACTCAAATAAGGAGGAAAGGCACGTTTTTAAGTAAAAAATTAACTTTGGTTTAATCGCTTAAAAACGAGCGATTTCCTGATTTGTATTTTTTTGTGTTTTTTACTGTGTTTATTACATGTCAAGATATTTAAAGAAGGCGCACTTTTTTTTGAAAACACGTCGTTTGATGAAGAATATGATTCAAGTAATCTAAATAAACAATCTTAAAATAATTTGTTATCCACCGCCTCCGCCACTTTTATACGAATTTTTAATTTGACACAACTGGTTCAAAAGAGATTATTCTGATCAGAAATTTCCTCAGTAACTCTACCCAAAAACGAGGAAAACCAGGCTTTTAGGTAAAAATTAAGTTTGGTTTAATCGTTGAAAAACGAGCTATTTCCTTATTTGTATTTTTCGGGGTTCTTTTTGCTGTGTTTAGATGTCAAGATATTTATAGAAGGCACCCTTTTTTCGAAAATACTTCATATCATGAAGAACATTCTTCAAGTTATCTAAATAAACAAGCTTATAATAAATTGTTATCCCGGCGCCTGCACCATTTTTATACGAATTATAAATTTGGTACAACCGGATCTAAAAGAGATTATTTTGGTAAGAAATTTCCTCAGGAACTCAAATCTGCTACTATTTTCGCCGTTATCTACTAAAATAGCAAGGAAAAGCAGGTTTTTATGCAAAAATTTTGTTTGATTTAATCGTTTAAAAGCGAGCTGTTTCGTTATTTGTATTTTTTGCGTTTTTTTTTGTTGTATTTAGATATCAAGATATTTGAAGAAGGCATACTTTTTTCAAAAATACTTTATTTCATGAAGCACTACCCCAAATTATCTAGATAAACAAATTTAAAATTAATTGTTGTCCCGGCGCCTCCACCATTTTTATAAGGATTTTAAATTTAGTCAAATGGGTTCTAAAAATGATCATTGTTGTCAGAAATTTTCTCAGGATCTCAAATGTTCACCGTATCTGCTCAAATAAAGAAGAAAATAAGCACGTTTTTAGGTAAAAAATTCAATTTGATTAAACCACTCAAAACGAGTCATTTCTTGGTCCATATTTGTCATAATTTTTTTATTGTATCTATGTATATATCAATATTTAAGGAAGACACACTTGTTTCCAAAATACTTTACTTAATGAAGAACATTTTTCAAGTTATCGAAATACACAAATTAAAAAAAATATATTCTGGCGCCTGTTTCATTTTTTACGAATTTGAAAATTCGTCTAGTAAGTTTCAAAAGGGGTCACTCTTGTAAGAAATTTATCAGGATCTCAAATCTACCATTATTTTCGCCCTATGTACTCAAATAACGACGAAAAGCACGTTTTTAGGTAACAATTTGGGTTTAGTTTAATGGTTTAGAAAGGAGTCATTTTCTGATTTGTATTTGTTTGTGTTTTTTACTGTGTGTAATGTCAAGATATTTAAAGAAGGCACACTTCCTTCGAAAATACTTCATATCTTGAAGAACATTCTTCAAGTTGTCTAAGTAAACAAACTTAAAATAAATTGTTATCCCGGCGCCTTCACCTTTTTTTTATACAAATTTTGTATTTGGTACAAGAGGCTCCAAAAGAAACCTTTCTTGTTAGAAATTTCCTCAGGGTCTCAAATTTTCTATTATTTTCTCCGTATCTATTCAAATAACGAAGTAATGTATGATATTAGGTAAAAAATTAAATTTGATTAAACCGCTCAAAACTTTTCTTGATTTATATTTCCCTTTATTTTTTTTATTGTATTTATGTGTCCATATTTAAGGAAGGCTCATTTTTTTTGCAAAATACTCCATTTCATGAAGAACATTCTTCAAATTATCTAAATAAACAAACTTAAAATAAATTGTTATTCCGGCGCTTCCACAATTTTTATACGAATTTTAATTTTGGTACAACCGGTTTCAGAAGAGATTTTTCTTGTCCGAAATTACCTCAGAATCTCAATTCTGTGATTATTTTCGCCGAACGTACACTAATAACGCAAAAAACACTTTTTTTATGTAAAAAATTAAGTTTCATTTAATCACTTAAAAACGAACAATTTCGTGATTTGTATTTGTTTGTATTTTTCTCACAGTGTTTCGATGTCAAAATTTTCGAAAAAGGCACACTTTTTCGAAAATACTTGATTTCATGAAGAACATTCATCAAGTTATCTAAATAAACAAACTTAAAACAAATTGTTATTCCGGCGCCTCCACCATTTTTATACTAATTTTAAATTTGGTACAACCGGATCTAAAAGAGATTATTTTGGTAAGAAATTTCCTCAGGAACTCAATTCTGCGATTATTTTCGCCGTATGTACACTAATAACGCGAAAAAACACAATTTTATGTAAAAATTAAGTTTCATTTAATCACTTAAAAACGAACAATTTCGTGATTTGTATTTGTTTGTATTTTTCTCACAGTGTTTCGATGTCAAAATTTTCGAAAAAGGCACACTTTTTCGAAAATACTTGATTTCATGAAGAACATTCTTCAAGTTATCTAAATAAACAAACTTAAAACAAATTGTTATTCCGGCGCCTCCACCATTTTTATACTAATTTTAATTTTGGTACAACCGGTTTTAGAAGAGATTCTTCTTGTCAGAAATTACCTCAGAATCTCAATTCTGCGATTATTTTTGCCGTATGTACACTAATAACGCGAAAAAACACAATTTTATGTAAAAATTAAGTTTGATTTAATCACTTAAAAACGAGCCATTTCGTGATTTGTATTTATTTGTATTTTTCTCAGTGTGCTTCGATGCCAAAATATTTGAAAAAGGCACACTTTTTCGAAAATATTTGATTTCATTCAGAACATTCTTCAAGTTATCCAAATAAACAAGCTAAAAATAAATTGTAATCCCGGCGCCTCCACAATTTTTATACGAATTTTACTTTTGGTACAACCGGTTTTAGAAGAGATTTTTCTTGTCAGAAATTACCTCAAAATCTCAATTCTGCGATTATTTTCGCCGTATGTACACAAATAACGCGAAAAAGCACATTTTAAGGTAAGAATTTAAGTTTGATTTAATCACTTAAAAACTAGCAATTTCGTGATTTGTATTTGTTTGTATTTTTCTCACTGTGCTTCGATGTCAAAATATTTTAAAAAGGCACACTTTTTCGAAAATACTTGATTTCATAAAGAACATTTTTCAAGTTATCTAAATAAACAAACTTAAAATAAATTATTATCCCGGCGCCTCCACTATTTTTATACGAATTTTAATTTTGGTACAACCGATTTCAAAAGAGATTTTTCTTGTCAGAAATTAACTCAGGATCTCAATTCTGCGATTATTTTCGCCGTATGTACACTAATAATGCGAAAAACACATTTTTAGGTAAAAAATTAAGTTTGAGTTAGTCACTTAAAAACGAACAATTTCGTGATTTGTATTTGTTTGTATTTTTCTCACTGTGTTTCAATGTCAAAATATTTGAAAAATGCACACTTTTTCGAAAATACTTAATTTCATAAAGAACATTCTTCAAGTTATCTAAATAAACTAACTTAAAAAAAAATGTTATCCAAGCGCCTCCACCATTTTAATCCGACTTTTAATTTTGGTAGAACCGATTTCAAAAGATATTTATCTTGTCGGAAATTACCTCACGATTTCAATTCTGCTATTATTTTCGCTGTATGTACATTAATAACTCGAAAAAACACATTTTTAGGTAAAAAATTAAGTTTGATTTAATCACTTAAAAACGAGTAATTTCGTGAGTTGTATTTGTTTGTATTTTTCTTACTTTGTTTGGATGTCGAAATATTTGGAAGAGGCACACTTTTTCGAAAATACTTCATTTCATGAAGAACATTCTTCAAGTTATCTAAATAAACAAACTTAAAATAAATTGTTATCCCGGCGCCTCCACAATTTTTAGACGAATTTTAATTTAGGTAAAACCGGTTTTAGAAGATAATTTTTTTTTGTCAGGAATTACCTCAGGATCTCAATTCTGTGATTATTTTCGCCGTATGTACCCTAATAACGCGAAAAAACACATTTTTAGGTAAGAAATTAAGTTTGATTTAATCACTTAAAAACTAGCAATTTCGTGATTTGCATTTGTTTGTATCTTTCTCACTGTGTTTCGATGTCAAAATATTTGAAAAAGGCACACTTTTTCTAAAATACGGGGTTTCATGAAGAACATTCTTCAAGTTATCTAAATAAACAAACTTAAAAAAAATTGTTATCCCGGCGCCTCCACAATTTTTATACGAATTTTAATTTTGTACAACCGATTTCTAAAGAGATTTTTCTTGTCAGAGATTACTTCAGGATCTTAATTCTGCGATTATTTTTGCCGTATGTACACAAATAACGCGAAAAAGCACATTTTAAGGTAAGAAATTAAGTTTGATTTAATCACTTAAAAACTAGCAATTTCGTGATTTGCATTTGTTTGTATTTTTCTCACTGTGTTTCGATGTCAAAATATTTGAAAAAGGCACACTTTTTCGAAAATACTTTATTTCATGAAGAGCATTCTTCAAGTTATCTAAATAAACAAACTTAAAATAAATTGTTATCCCGGCGCCTCCACGATTTTAACACGAATTTTAATTTTGGTACAACCGATTTCTAAAGAAATTTTTCTTGTCAGAAATTACCTCAGAATCTCAATTCTGTGATTATTTTCGCCGTACCTATGTACTTAAATAATGCGAAAAAGAATATTTTTAGGTAAAAAATTAAGTTTGATTTAATCACATAAAAACGAGCAATTTCTTGATTTGTATTTGTTTGTATTTTTCTCACTGTGTTTCGGTGTCAAAATATTTGAAAAATGCACACTTTTTCGAAAATACTTGATTTCATAAGAACATACTTCAAGTTATCTAAATAAACAAACTTAAGATAAATTGTTATCCCGGCGCCTCCACCTTTTTTATACGAATTTTGATTTTGCTAGAACCGGTTTTAGAACAGATTTTTCTTGTCAGAAATCACCTCAGGATCTCAATTCTGCGATTATTTTCGCCGTATGTACACTAATAACGCGAAAAAACACACTTTTAGGTAAAAAATTACGTTTGATATAATCACTTTAAAACGAGAAATTTCGTGATTTGTATTTGTTTGTATTTTTCTCACTGTGTCTCGATGTCAAAATATTTGAGAGGCACACTTTTTCGAAAATAGTGGATTTCATGAATAACATTCTTCAAGTTATCTAAATAAACAAACTTAAAACAAATTGTTATCCCGGCGTCCCCATCATTTTCATACGATTTTTAAATTTGGTAGAACTGCTTCTAAAAGAGATTATTATTATCAGAAATTTTCCCAGGATCTCAAGTCTGCTATTATTTTCGCTTTATCTACTCAAAGAACGAGGAAAATTGGTTTTTAGGTAAAAAGATAAAAGTTTGGTTTAGTCGTTTAAAAACTGGCTATTTCCTTAGTTGTGTTTTTTGTGCTTTTTTGCTGTATTTAGGTGTCAAGATATTTAAATAAGGCATACTTTTTTCAAAAATACTTTATTTCATGAAGAACCTCCACAAATTATTTAAATAAACAAATTTAAAATCAATTGTTGTCCCGGCGCCTCCACCATTTTTATGGGGATTTTTAAATTTAGTCAAATAAGTTCCAAAGTGATCATTATTGTCAGAAATTTTTTCAGGATCTCAAAGGTGCTCTTATATTCGCCGTATCTGCTCAATTAATGAAGAAAACAAAGCACGTTTTTAAGTAAAAAATTAAATTTGATTAAACCACTCAAAACGAGTCATTTCTTGGTTTATATTTGTCGTAATTTTTTATTGTATCTATGTATATATCAATACTTAAGGAAGAGATACTTGTTTCGAAAATACTTTACTTGATGAAGAACATTTTTCAAGTTATCGAAATAAACAAATTAAAAAAAATATTTCTTTGCGCCTGTCTCATTTTTTACGAATTTGAAAATTCGTCTAGTAAGTTTCAAAAGGGGTCATTCTTGTAAGAAATTTATCAGGATCTCAAATCTGCGATTATTTTCGCTTTATCCACTCAAAAAACGAGGAAAAATAGGTTTTTAGGTAAAAAGATAAAAATTTGATTTAGTCGTTTAAAAACGGGCTATTTCCTTATTTGTATTTTTTGTGCTTTTTTGCTGTATTTAGGTGTCAAGATATTTAAAGAAGGCATACTTTTTTCAAAAATTCTTGATTTCATGAAGAACCACCGCAAATTATATAAATAAACAAATTTAAAATTAATTGTTGTCCCGGCGCCTCCACCATTTTTATAGGGATTTTTAAATTTAGTCAAATAGGTTGTATCTATGTATATATCAATATTTAAGGAAAATACACTTGTTTCGAAAATACTTTACTTGATGAAGAACATTTTTCAAGTAATCAAAATAAACAAATTAAAAAAAATATTTCTTGGCGCCCATCTCATTTTTTACGAATTTGAAAATTCGTCTAGTAAGTCCCAAAAGCGGTCATTCTTGTAAGAAATTTATCAGGATCTCAAACCTGCGATTATTTTCGCCCTATGTACTCAAATAACGACATAAAGCACGTTTTTAGCTAAAAAATTAAGTTTGGTTTAATCGTTTAAAAACGTTACATTTCCTGATTTGTATTTGTTTGTGTTTCTTACTCTGTTTAGAAGCACACTTTTTTCGAAAATACTTCATTTCCTGAAGACTATTCTTCAAGTTATCTAAACAAACAAACTTAAAATAAATTGTTATCCCGGCGCCTCCACCATTTTTATACGATTTTTAAGTTTGATGCAACCGGTTCCACAAGTGATCATTCTTGTCAGAAATTCCCCCAGGATCTCAAATTTGCTTTTATTTTTGCCGTATCAGCTATAATAACGAGGAAAAGCACGAGTTTAGTAAAAATTGCAGCTGGTTAAATGGGTTAAAAGCATGTAATTTATTTTCTTTTGAATTTGCCTTGTATTTGCGCTATAACAGAAAGTTTTAGGTGTTGTTTTTGACTCAACTTTGAAATTTACAAATCATCATAATTATAATTTATTATCAAAATATTATAAATTATTAGATTTTATTTTTAGCAACAGTGCGAGTTGCAAGAGTATTTTCGGTCTGACAACTTTGTTATTTGCGTTTTTTCGTCTACTCTTTTTCACAGATTAATTTAATTCAATGCATAATCATTAACCAGCAACTTTTCTATATCAATAATTTACTGTCGCCTCTTTCAACATTCCAACTTTGCACCATTTTATCTAAATAAAAATTTTTTCCCAACTTTTTCCTTCGTTAAAAATGTCTGCTGCGCGCAAAAATCGCGCTCCCAACTAAATACCGTCCATTAAAACAAACCCCCAAACCCCGCGTTAAATTAAGCGCGAACAGATTACCGAAGTAACTTTTTCTCGAACCGAATGATTAGCATCCAGCCGGAAAAGAGTCGTTCCAGATGGATTGCCGTTTCGGACATTCGGATGATGTATTCCCGTAATCACTTCATGTTTGCGGTTTGTATCGTGCCGGTCGATTAAGCATCGCATGTACCATAAGTCAACTCTTAGCGTCGAATTCCCTAATTGCATACCTATTCGTACATAATTACCGCCACAATCGTCCGCAGACCACTAGCGCCGAATATGGCTTCACCCGCCAAATACGCACGCAACAATGGAACTAATTTCGCGTGAATCGATCAATTGTTTCTGATCCGGGGGCGGCCGCGATCTTCTTTGGCGGGCGGCCAAAAGGCCAGACGAGCGCCAAACCCGAAACGAGCGGTTAAAAAAAATAATAATGTGCATAAGTCCAGAATTTTTTCGAATTAAACGCAAGCAAAGTTCTTTGTGTTTTGAAAATGTGGGTTCGTTTTTAATGAATTTGCATAGGGTTGAAGCTCGACAGAACGGAAACATGAACATTAAACGCTGGTATTTCTATAAATGAGTTTGTTTCCAAACAACTCGTCGACACATTTGCCCTTGTTATTGACGCGTAATGAATCACGTAACGAATACAGCTTGATTAAGAACGAAGCGGTGACTTTGTCAGACTAACTATTTTTTGCTAATTAAATTTCTTGATTTAATTAGAAATAAACAAATCCGATTAGCGCCAAAGCGTTTCTCTCGGAGAATAAAAAAACTCGACTGTGGTCTGGAATACTTGGGTTGAAGTGGTCTAGTCTGTACTCTATAGGTGTCACAATTATATGTATAACGAAGTTGTTGATTAAATCTGTCGACATTCAAGGTGAAAAATGAAAACTTTTGTGTAGAGCTTCAGCAGTGGTTTCAATGTGGTAATTTTTCTATAAACTGGTGAAATAATGGATAAATCGATTTTCTTGTGTTTTCCACCAACCATTGTGAAACAAGCTTTAAAGTGTAATTAAATTCTCGATCTGTTGCTTTCGAAACAAAGTAGAATTCGCACTCAAGTATCGTTTTGAGCTTTAGATTTACAAACATTTAGCAAACATTAGTTAACACGAGTCAAATATTTGTTCAGCGTTTGGTGCAAAACCGATGTAAATATTAAACAGTTTTTTTGGAGCTCACAACGGGCGATAAAAAATTTTCAGATGAGAGTGGAGAAATTTGCGAATTTACTTGTTGATGACGTGTGCTGTTTGGACGTTTCCAGCAGGACGCGGCGACGGCGCACTACCAACGGACTGAAAGCATCAACATTACACGAAATGTAGTATTTATTTCCTAGCGGTTTGTTTGTAAATTTAATCTTTTTAAAAGCTGAAAAAATGTGATGACATGATAGCCTCACGAAATTATTAAATAGTGGAAATAATACTGAATAGAGTTAAAAAGCTTTTTAATTTTAGAATTTTTCATTCGATTTTGTTGTGCTTTCAATTTATTTGTAGTACATGATTTATGTAGTGTTTTGTGGTTTTTGGAATGTTAATGCTTTCATCGAATTTGTTTACTATTCTACATTGTAATTAAAATGACTCGGTAATTTTCAAGCTATACAGTGTTTTAATTGAGTTTTATTTTTTTTGTTTTATATCATTATTTATTAATTTGTACATTTGCAACCGTAAAATTTTGGGCTTTATGATATTCGTTCAAGTTCCATCGTTTCTTGTCAATTCTATGCACCACAACGTATGAAGTTTTAAAAAATCGAACTTACAAATATTCATAAGAGAATAATTTCCCTAATTTAATTTGCAATAAACAAATCTAACTAACACGAGAGGGTTCCTCAAGGTGAAAAATAAATTTTAAAATTTGATTTTGTTAAATTTTATTTTTTCGTGGTAACCTCTATAGAGTAAAAAATATAGAAGGTGCTAGTCACAATGTAATAGAAAAAAAGAAAGTTTCACATTCTTAGAAAAAGACAGTTGGGACCCCCGAGAAGGTGCCACATTAAGAAAACACACTTGGACCCTCCCAAGAAGGTTTTTGATTTTTAAAAAACAGACTTGGAACCCCCGAAAAGGTTTCACATTCTAAAAAAACATTTGGGGCCCCCGAGAAGGTTCTACATTTTTAAAAAGTAAACAGTTGGGTTCCCCGAGAAAGTTTTACATTTTTAAAAAATGACAGTTGAGATCCCTGAGAAGGTTTTACAGCTTTAAAATAGACAGTTGAGATCCCCAAGAGGTTTAGATTACCAAAAAAGACAATTGGGACCCCCGAGAAGGTTTCACATTATTAAAAAATTACATTTGGGGCTCCCGAGAAGGTTTTACATTTTTAAAATAGACAGTTGGGTCCCCCGAGAAGGTTTGACATTTTTAAAAAATGACAGTTGAGATCCCTGAGAAGGTTTTACATCTTTAAAATAGACAGTTGAGATCCCCAAGAGGCTTAGATTATCAAAAAGACAATTGCGACTCCCGAGAAGGTTTCACATTAAAAAAACAAATTTGGACCCCCCAAGAAGGTTCTCGATTTTTAAAAAACATACTTGGAACCCCCGAAAAGGTTTCACATTCTAAAAAAAACATTTGGGGTCCCTGAGAGGGTTTTACATTTTTAAAATAGACAGTTGGCTCCTCCGAGAAGGTTTTACATTTTTAAAAAATGACAGTTGAGATCCCTGAGAAGGTTTTAGATCTTTAAAATAGACAGTTGAGATCCCCAAGAGGTTTAGATTATCAAAAAAACAATTGGGACCCCCGAGAAGGTTTCACATTATTAAAAAATTACATTTGGGGCCCTCGAGAAGGTTTTACATTTTTAAAATAGACAGTTGGGTTCCCGAGAAGGTTTTACATTTTTAAAAAATTACAGTTGAGATCCCTGAGAAGGTTTTACATCTTTAAAATAAACAGTTGAGATCCCCGATAGGTTTAGATTATCAAAAAAGACTATTGGGATCCCCGAGAAGGTTTCACAATATTAAAACATTACATTTGGGGCCCCCGAGAAGGTTTTACATTTTTAAAATAGACAGTTGGGTTCCCCGAGAAGGTTTTACATTTTAAAAATAGACAGTTGGGATCCTGGAGAAGGTTCCACAATAAAGAAATTCATTTGCGGCCCCCGAGAAGATTTTACATTTTCTAAAAATGACAGTTGAGATTCCCAAGAGGTTTAGATTATCAAAAAAGCCAATTGGGAACCCCGAGAAAGTTTCACATTATTAAAAAATTACATTTGGGGCCCCTAGAAGGTTTTCGATTTTTAAAAATCAGATTTGGAACCCCAGATAAGATTTCACATTCTAAAAAAAAAACATTTGGGGCCTCCGAGAATGTTTTACATTTTTAAAATAGACAGTTGGGTTCCCCGGGAAGGTTTTACATTTTTAAAAAATGACAGTTGAGATCCCTGAGAAAGTTCTACATCTTTAAAATACACAGTTGAGATCCCCAAGAGGTTTAGATTATCCAAAAAGACAATTGGAACCCCCGAGAAGGTTTCACATTATTAAAAAATTACATTTGGGGCCCCCGAGAAGGTTTTACATTTTTAAAATACACAGTTGGGTTTCCCGAGAAGGTTTTACATTTTTAAAATAGACAGTTGGGATCCTCGAGAAGGTTTCACAATAAAGAAAGTCATTTGGGCCCCCCGAGAAGATTTTACATTTTTAAAAAATGACAGTTGAGATCAATGCGAAGGTTTTACATCTTTAAAATAGACAGTTGAGATCCCCGAGAGGTTTAGATTATCAAAAAAACAATTGGGCCCCCGAGAAGGTTTCACATTAAAAAAACAGATTTTTACCCCCCAAGAAGGTTTTCGATTTTTAAAAAACAGACTTGAAACCCCCGAAAAGGTTTCACATTCTAAAAAAACATTTGGGACCCTGGAGAAGGTTTTACATTTTTAAAATAGAGAGTTGGCTCCTCCTAGAAGGTTTTACATTAATAAAAAATGACAGTTGAGATCCCTGAGATGGTTTTACATCTTTAAAATAGACAGTTGAAATCCCCGAGAGGTTTAGATTATCAAAAAAGACAATTGGGACCCCCGAGAAGGTTTCACATTATTAAAAAATTACATTTGGGGGGTCCGACAATGTTTTACATTTTTAAAATAGATAGTTGAGTTCCCCGAGAAGATTTTACATTTTTAAATAATGACAGTTGAGATCCCTGAGAAGGTTTTACATCTTTCAAATAGACAGTTGAGATCCCTGAGAGGTTTAGATGATCAAAAAAGACAATTGGGACCCCCAAGAAGGTTTCACATTATTAAAAAATTATATTTGGTGCCCCCGAGAAGGTTTTACATTTTTAAAATAGACAGTTAGGTTCCCCGAGAAGGTTTTACATCTTTAAAATAGACAGTTGAGATCCCCGAGAAGTTTAGATTATCAAACAAGACAATTGGGCCCCCGAGAAGGTTTCGCATTAAAAAACACATTTGTGCCCCCCAAGAAGGTTTTCGATTTTTAAAAAACAGACTTAGAACCCCCGAAAAGGTTTCACATTCTAAAAAAAAACATTTGGGGCCCCCGAGAAGGTTTTACATTTTTAAAAAAGACAGTTGGGATCCTGGAGAAAGTTTCACAATAAAGAAAGTTATTTGGGGCCCCCGAGAAGGTTTTACATTTTTAAAAAATGACAGTTGGGGCCCCCGAGAAGGTTTTATATTTTTAAAATAGACAGTTGGGATCCTGGAGAAAGTTTCACAATAAAGAAAGTTATTTGGGGCCCCCGAGAAGGTTTTACATTTTTAAAAAATGACAGTTGAGATCCCTGAGAAGGTTTTACATCTTTAAAATAGACAGTTGAGATCCCCAAGAGGTTTAGATTATCAAAAAAAAAAAAAAAACAATTGGGACCCCGAGAAGGTTTCACATTATTAAAAAATTACATTTGGGGCCCTCGAGAAGGTTTTACATTTTTAAAATAGACAGTTGGGATCCTCGAGAAGGTTTGACAATAAAAAAAATTCATTTGGGGCCCCTGAGAACGTTTTACAGGTTCAAAAAGACAATTGGTGCCCCCGAGAAGGTTTTAGATTTTTAAAATAGACAGTTGGGTTCCCCGAGAAGGTTTTACATCTTTAAAATAGACAGTTGGGATCCCCGAGAAGGTTTCACCTTCTAAAAAAACATTTGAGGACCCCGAGAAGGTTTTACATTTTTATAATAGACAATTGGGATTCCCGAAAAGGTTTCACATTCTAAAAAAAAAACATTTGGAGCCTCCGAGAAGGTTCTACATTTTTAAAGTAGACAGTTGGGATCCCAAGAAAGTTTTACATTAAAAAAAGACATTTCGGCCCCCCAGAACGTTTTACAATTTCAAAGAAGACAATTGGGACCCCAGAGTAAGTTTCACATTAAAAAAATACATTTGGGGCCCCTGAGAAGGTTTTACACTTTTAAAATAGACAGTTGGGATCCCCGGGAAGATTTTACATTTTTAAAGTAGACAGTTGGGAGATGGTTTCACATTCTAAAAAAAAACATTATGAAATATCGAGAAAGTATTAAAGTACCAAATTGCTCGATGGACTCCACTACTATAAGTCCTTATGTTATCCTCGTTAAGAAAAACAACTTGAAAGAGTTTGTCGAAGAAAAGCGGTATGGATTTTTTTATTTTAAGTTTCTGGTTGTCGAAATAAATCAACGCATACTAAGAAAAAGAGAGGAAATGTAGCCCCGCCCATCCACCCTGACTCAATTGTGATGATTTTTTCATTCTTCGAGAGCCAAAGGAACGAAGCTTATCTGCAAAATCCTTATTTCTCTACGAGAAATTAAAAACATGTTTTTGAGTATCGTATTATTCAAAGAAAACTATGTAGGTATATTAAGAAAAAAATAAAGCTAAAGATTAGGCCCCACCCATACCGGGCTCTGACCTCAATTCTCAATTGTGATGAATTTTTCATTCGTTGTCAGATCGAGGGGCGGGGCTTAATTGGAGGATCCATATTTGTCTAGAAGAATTTACTATTTTAAACATGTTTTAAGTTTTTTGTTATGAAAAGATGGCTATACATATTAAGAAGAAAATGGCAAACTCTAAGCCCCGCCCACCCACCCGGTCTCAATTGTGATAAATTTTTTTATTCATCGCGAGCCAGGGGAACGAAGTTTGACTGCAAACTCCTTATTTCTCTACCAGAAATTAAAGGCATGTTTTTGAGTATCGTATTGCTCAAAGAAAACTATGTAGGTATATTAAGAAAAAATAAAGCTAAAGATTAAGCACTACCCGTATCCCCCCCCCCCCCCGATCTCAGTTCTCATTTGTAATGAATTTTTCAGTCGTTATCAGATCGGAGGACGGGGCTTAATTGTAAGATCCATATTTGCTTACGAGTATTTACTATTTTAAACATATTTTAAGTTTCTTGTTATGAAAAGATGGCTATGCATATTAAGAAGAAAAAGGCAAAATATAAGCCCCGCCCACCCACCCGGTCTCTATTGTTATGATTTTTGTTATTCGTCGTGAGCCAAGCGAACCAAGCTTAACTGAAAAATTCTTGTTTCTCTACGAAAAATTAGAAACATGTTTTTGAGTATCATGTTGTTCAAAGAAAACTATGTATATTAACAAAAAATAAAGCCAAAGATTAGACGCCACCCACACCCGCCCCGATCTCAATTCTCAATTGTGATAAATTTTTCATTCGTTGTCAAATCGAGGGGCGGGGCTTAATTATAAGATCCATATTTGTCTACTAGAATATACTATTTTAAACATGTTTTAAGTTTCTTGTTTTGAAAAGATGGCTGTATATATTGAGAAGAAAAAGGCAAAATATAAGTCTCACCCACCCACCCTACCTCAATTGTGATGATTTTTTCTTAATCGTCGAGAGTCAAAGGGGCCGAATTTATATACAACATTCTTATTATTTCACTGCAAGAAATTACCATGTAAGACATTTGTGTTATTCAAAGAATACAATGCATATTAAGAAAAAATTAAAGCCAACCATATCTGCCCTGACGTAAATAGTAATGAAGTTTTCGTTTGTTGGCAGACCTAACTGCAAAATCCATATTTCGTTACAAAAATTTACCATTTTAAACGTGTTTTCAGTTTCTAGGAATTAAAAAAATCATCACAATTGAGATAGGGTGGGTGGGCGGGCTTAGATTTTGCCTTTTTGTTGTAATATATGTAGACATGTTTTCACAACATGAAACTTAACCTATGACTTTTACGTTAAATTCCATAATTTTGATTAATTAACTATAACACGCTTCACATTTCGCATGATACTTTTAAATTGGTGATGTGCAGCAACGGTGCAACGGTTTCTGTGTGTTCAACCCTCATAACAATTTTGTCATAAACTGGGAAAATAATACATGAATCGATTTTTTTTTTCATACCTCTATATTGTATTTTCCATCAACCGTTTAAAATTGCAGAATAAGCTTTAAAGTGTAATTAAATTCTCGAGCGCAAGGTCTCTGTTGCTTTCGAAACAAAGTGGAATTCGTACTCAAGTATCGTTTTGAGCTTTAGATTTACAAACATTTAGCAAACATTAGTTAACACGAATCAAATATTTGTTCAACGTTTGGCGCAAACCGATGTAAATATTAAGCAGTTTTTTGAGGGTCGTAACGGGCGGTAAAAAATTTTCAGATGGGGCAGAGAAATTTCTGAATCAATTTGTTTGTACGTTTCGAGCAGGACGAGGCGACAGCGCACCCTACCAAAAATCGAACGTACAAACACACTCCCCAGAGACTAAATTTCTAAGCACCTGTTTACACCCCAATGGCCATCGTACGAAAAAAAATAAAAGTAAAAACGCCAACACCGAGTTCATTTATTTCCCAGTCGGTCCCTCCATCCGTAAACTTTCCCAATAAACCTTTTATTACTCTTAATAACCATTCCCCTCCCCACTCCAAAAAACCAAACCTCTTCCCCATTATTAGCAAACCGCCATACTCCAAATACCTCCTCTATCAACCCCAACTTTCCTTAATCCTCCTCTAACTACCCCTAACTACACCGGCCACAATTCCTTCTTTGCGTCCGCAACACGGCCTAAATATTCACGAAGCGACTCCCATCCCGCACTCCCACTAATGAATATAAATTAACGCGACTTTTTCGATGCAATTGTAGTCGCAGGCCTAATTTCTCGAGCACTTAGTTTGTCATTGTGATCCTTTATCTTTCCGTTTTCTGGGAGCATATCTCATCAGGCGATGTCGTTATGTTGTATGGTGCGTTTCATCAGGGTGCGGACCGGCGCAATGCCGTACCACAACGTTCGGACGGTTTCACCCTCAGTACCTACGCGATTTTACCCTAGGCCGTGTCGGGGGCCGCGACACGTACGAACACGCGAAGGGATGATTTAGTGAGGGATGTGACGCCCGAGGACTGATGGATTTATTTACCCTCGGAGAGGTAAAATGATTCTGTGGAATGATGGGTGTTAATGGGGGGGAGGGGGGAGTTGGATGCTTGTTTGATGTAGTTTGTTGGTGTACTATACAGGGTGTTCGGAAAAAATTACACCGATTCGAATGGATTTGTAAGAGTTTTGTGACGATTGTTTAAATTTGCGCAGGCTGTAGAACACGAACTGCAGGTTTCCCGTTTCGGGCGATCTCTTTGTGTCGGACAGTTACTAGTTGAACTACACTATGTTACGTGCCTGCCTTTTTTTATATTTTCGAACTGTATTAACACGATTTTTGAAAAAGTTAGTGTTACGGTGTAGATATGAAACTCTGTATATTTGTTTTTTTTTATTTCACTCACGTCCAAGTACTAACTTTATGAGGACAACCATATGAATACAAAGACTAGCGCTATTTACTTATATTCTCCGAATGGAAATTCTTTTCGCAAAATTTAAATTCATCCCGTTTTATTTACAGATGGCTCATGATTTATAGTTCATTCCAGCTAGAGCACTTTTCATTAAAGGAAAAATCTGCGCACTTGTCTTGATTACATTTTAATGAACCCGAAATTTGATTCGAATCAGATCACGATCGTTCCACAACGGGTTGTTTTAAGAATTGCGACATATTTTCCCACCGATTCCCATTTAGATCTGAATTACGGATTTTCCGATACTGAAAAACCGGATCGCGCCCGGATCCGATCCGGATTTAAAATAATCAGGATTGACTCAACACCGCGCTTTGGAAATACCCCGCAAAAAAATATGCGAACAAATGAAATTGCGACTTTTGGCGAAAATTTGGAAGTGGATATACCAGTTTTGAAAAATTTTTGATTAATATTACTACTATTGTTAATTCCGCAGTTCTGTGTTATCAAACGCAAACATTACATCGACCAACGTTCAACAATTTCTGTTTGCAGATAAATATTCAAGCGTCAGCTAAATAAACATGCAAATATTACTCGATAGTAGAAAAAATCACGCTTTGATGGAAACCCGTTTTTAGTTATCTGAACTTTGATGAATCGTTGAGCGGAAAAATAATATTGTTGGAAAATAATAGCTATATTTGGACTTACAGAAAAAATAGAATTGGTGTGTAACACGTATAAATGCAAATACAACAAATGTAATTTTCTCTTTCACTGCGAGAGCGCGAACGAATAAAACAGTGATAAACAACACGTAATTATCTGAATGCAGATAGTTGTCATTAACGAAAAATACTCGCTGATTACACAGTTTGAATTTATAATTGTCATGTGCTACTCAATTTGTCATTAAACTTGGCTTTTATCGATTTACATCATGAAAATGATTTCCCGTTGGTCTAAATTGAGTAAATTGGCGAAAATGTTGGACATTTCACTCCAGTTCTATTCGAATAAGTAACGCAAAATTTTTCCAAACCCAACTAGGTCTCGTTGCGTCAGTATCTCAAATTAATTCCCGCAAATGTAACGAACCTGGCTTATCAGGAATGAATAATAATCGCGTTGGGAAGATACAGAGAGGATTGTTAAAGCTCCGACGATAATTTGCCCACTTATACCGGAATTACTCACAGCAAACCGAAGAAGTAAATTAAGATCGTTTTGAGATACAGAACTCGACGCTTTCCGAAATAATCAAGCGGAAAATTCAGCACAGGTGAAAACCGGTAAATATTTAGAGCGCGAGCAGCTGTGAACACCCCCTCGGATTTTTAAAGGGTTGGCGCAACCTTCCGAACTTCGCAAGGTTCGAAAGTCAAAGATCCTTGAAGTAAGTGCGTCTGGACGCTGTAAAAAAGCGTCAAGGGAGCCCTGATTTGGCGCCGAACTTTGCGAAAGCCTCTTATGTTGTGTTTGTCTTGCGAGGGTGAAAAAGTAAATTTTACAATGAGGGAAAATTACCTGCATTCGTCTTGGCGCGACTCGGATTTATGAAAACGTGTTCTTGTGACAAAAATTGCGCCACGTATTATTCGCGACTAAATCGCAACTGTTCTTGTTCGCGATCATCTGATTCGCATTCCGAACACTTGTTTATTTTCGGGAGAAAAACGTAATCTGTTGTTATTTTCCGGCTATTTAAGTCCGCGTTTAAAATATAATCACAAAATGCGGGGATTAGTTTGATATAGTGAAAGCGCTTTCCGTAATGTTTATTTTTTAACATCAAGCTTGGATGCAGACGACCAGATTAAGATGGATTTACAGTTTGCGCGTTTCGGTGAAGTACAAAGCTTAAAAGATTATAAATTTTCATTGTAAATCGAAACTTGACCTTTCGGCCGTTTTGGAGCGAAACGGTTCGAATCTCGAGTGGAATAACGTGAATGTTTAAAATTTCAAAGTGGAAAAGAGGTTCAGGGGTTAGATTTCGCGTCCCGGACTAGATTGGCAATTATGTGTGATGTTTATGTTATGAGGGAAATTTTCACAATTCGCCCGGAATAAGACATTCGAAATTATAAACTTTGTCCAGTCCGTCGTAGCTTTTTACGATTCGTTTTAATGTCGTCTATGGATTGCGCTACTGCTACACGGAGAGACGCTAAGCTTCCTTGCCAGTTTTAACGACACGAACGTAAAGTTGACATAATCTGCGGTCAAACTAAACCAAAAAAGCCCACGAACTGGAAGAGCTTTTTTACTTTAAAATAATCCCCTCATAACTGCGCAGAAAAACGCGCCTTTTTCCGACAACAAAAAATACTCATTTTCGAAAGCTTGTTTGCGGCGATACCAGATTTATCGGGCTTTATTCCCGTTTGTACTGCATTAAGTTCGTTTTTTCGACTATCGAACTGCGTGAACTTTTAATCGCCGCATTACTAACAGACCAAACTTTAAGAATTTTCCGTGTAATTGCAGAAATATTGGCTCGGCTCCACATCCAGACTCCTCTCTCTGTATTTAATTATCTTCAGTCGCACCGAAAGAAACCTAATGGCTCGAGAACAAAATAAGTTTAGAGCGTTTCTTGCCGCGGTGAGGCTTATTTGAATTTCACAATCCGAAACGTTTATTTAATATTTCATCATTTTTGCCCGACCCTGCGTTAATAATTAATCGGGCGAAAGTTAATTATTAGCGATTCGCAGCCTGTTAATTGTGTTTGTTTTGTAATATTCGTTTGTGAAATGTAAATTAATTATTTATTGTTACCGCGCTTTTATCGAATTTCTGACTAATTGCAATTATTAATTACAGGACCGCTGCACCAAATTCGGATAGACAATGGATGAGAGTCATTAGTTATTCCCGGAAGACACTAACATTAATCGAATTTTGGCGAACCTGTTTTACCGCCGCGCTGTTTATTGTGCGTTTTCAATCTGGAGGACTTGATAATGGATTTTCAGTGATGGACGTATTTATGTGACTAACGCAATGTTGTCGAAGGCTTGGATACAGTGTGTGTGCAGTTTGACACTAATTCGGTGTGTGTTCGCCGCACCTTCGGTCGTCCAGAAGGAGATACACGGTAAGGAATACCATTTTCACAAAACCGACGATTTTGAGGCACTTTCGAAAATTCATCCTACCGACTGCGCCACTTTCGCAACACCAAAAAAAATTTTTTTTAATTCGTCGAAAAATGTCCTCTCTTTGATCGTCGCCGGTGAAAGAATCCCGAAATAATGTAAGCCCGGTTCACCCGGGTGAAGCGCTGTTGACGTGGCTTCATCCCCGACTGCGCCATTGTTACCGTCCAATTTTTAGCGACCCCGTTGTCAGTAACCGCAGCCTAAACATTGCCTTGTTATTATTCACGAGCGTGTACGTTTCGTGTAACAGCTCGCAAGCTTATTGACATTTTTATTTAGCAGCTGACACTGATGTAACCGGGTCAGTTTCGGCGATCAAAAATTCCGGCACATCCGTTTTCATCCGGACTATCAAGTTCGCATTTCAGACACGGCGCCGGGCCCAAATTAGCCTCATGCATCAAGATCACGTTTCCTTATCTAAATATTAGGATTTGTAACGCGTCTCTCCGCCCACAATAATGACTAATAAGCGTAATATATTCGCCGATATATTTCCCTTTCGTGCGACTTCTCGTGGGATAAGTGTTTCCCACTAAATTTGGATCATCGTTAAACCCTGTCACGGTTATGTCGAGATTTCGCTCCAAATGAATAGGGAGGAAATTAATTTAAATGTCACTGCTCCTGGTGTATTGCGTTTACGAGTTTTAAGAGACTAGTGGGGAAATTCGAAAGAAGCACCCCCGTAATTAATTAAATAAGTTGTGGTCAATTACGGCGACACTGGGGTTTTTTTTCTAATTAATTTTACGACGTTTGGTCATAAATATCGAAAGGGTCGGGCTCTCATCAGCGATCTGATTTAGCTTCTTGCACAGCCAAATCGGGTTGATGAAGTCGGCGCACATTTTAATGGCACAATAGACGCTCGTTCCGTTCCTACTCTTTTAGTTTGAAGGAACAGTAGGTAGGAGAAAGGACAAATTTAATATCACCGTAAGCACGGGTCAACCCCGAAACAATCTGCTTAATTACAATTGTGAGGATTTACTAAAGCACAAAGGTACTTACTCTGACATTCAACATTTTGAATGGACTACATTACGCTTGGTAAAAACTCCAGATGTAATATGTTTGTGTTTGCTAATCTAACAACGTGAAGAGATGTAAACACGCGGGAATGAATTCCAAATTAGTCGCAAAAAACGGAAAAAGGGGATTTGTTAAACTAAAATCCTTAGTTTGGGGATAAGGAGCACTCGAACGGAGAAAATCCATACAAAGCGGAACAAAAAAACTATTAAATTCTAGTTTCGGAGCTGTTTTACCATGTTGCGCATTATTGAATTTAACGAAGTATTTTTGAATTATACGGAAATTGTGTTCTTTGATTTACCGACTGCGCCATTGTTCTCTAGTAATGCGGCGAATGTAATAACACGCTATATGCGAATGTTGTTTCACCGAAAAACATTGGTATTTGCGCCAATAACCGCTAACTGAACTTGTTAATCAAAACAGCGATAAATTGGACCTTTTGTTTGATTTTTACAAACGAAAATTCCAAGTCGAACAATCTGAGTTGCTTTTATTTTATTTTATTTAATTTATAATAGTGGAGCCAAGTTTTGCTACAAATTTAATTTTTTATCCTACCGACTGCGCCACTTTTACAAACCCTGTAAGAAAATTTCCGATAAAACTGTTTGACGAAATTTCAAATGTTGCGCTCCTTGAAACGTGGCGATACTTTTTGACACAATTATTGTTTTTTAAATACAAATTTATTTCCATTTCGAGTTAAAATTTCACTAAATATTTAGTTTGTAGTTAAAATTTCGCTACATTAAACAATCACGAGAGTGATCAGTCGTGCTGAAAACCAAAAATGGTACGAATTTTCGGAGAAATGAAACCAAAAACGACTTCTGTAGGTCGAAATCAACAGGAAAGTTACTTCGCCCAATTTTTGAAAAATGCTGAAACAACGCCAAAAATTTGATATGGTGAAGTTGCCTAAAAATTCACGGAAAATTCTGATATATAGATCTAGACGAGTTGAGTCGAAAAACAGCGTGTTTGTGGTCTCACAAAAGGATTTTCAAATCTTGGATTCCAAAGTCAAATTTTTATGTCTTGAAAAAAGTCACCTTATTTTGTTTTGGTGATTTTCGAAAAACCGTACGAATTTTGGGAGAAATGAAACCAAAAATGACTGATGTAGGCCGAATCAACAAGAAAATCTTTTCATATGATTTTTAGGAAAATTCTCGTAAGAACGTCAAAAATTTCACCATGGTGAAGTTGCCTAGAAGTTCACAAAAAATTATAGGTATAGACCTCCACGAGCTGGTTCCAAAAACAACGTGTTTGTGCTCCCAAACAAAGGTTTTTCCAAAAGTTTTTCGAATATTCGGTTCCAAAGTAAAATTTTAATAACATCCCAAAAATTGCCATGTTTTGTTATATTTCTGTAGGTCGAAATCAACAAAAAAATTTCTTCAGCAAATTTTTGGAAAATTCTCGAAAGTAGGTCAAAAATTTCGTATGGAGAAGTTGCCTAAAAGTTCAGAAAAAAAATTCGGATATAGAGATCGACGAGCTGAAACGAAAAATGTAGCGTGTTTGTGGTCCTAGAAAAAAGGTTTTTCTAATATTCAGTTTTCCAGTCAAATTTTCATAGAATCTCAAAAATTGTCTTAATTTATTTAGATTATTTTGCACAAACCGTACGACTTTTCGGAGAAATGAAACCAAAAATGACTTCTGTAATTCAAAAGATTATATTCAGCTGATTTTTTGAAAAATTTTCGCAAGAACGTCAAAAATCTCGTATGGTGAAGTTACCTAGAAATTCACAAGAAATTCCAGGATGTAGATCATGCCGAGTTGAATCCAAAATCATAGCGTTTTTATTGTTCCGGACAAGAGTTTTTCAAATATTCGGTTCCAAAGTCAAATTTTCATAGAATGTCAAAAATTGCCTTAATTTGTTTGGGTAATTTTGCAAAAACGGTACGAATTTTCGGAGAAATGACTTCTGTAAGTCGAAATCAACAGAAAAGTTACTTCGCCCAATTTTTGAAAAATGTTGAAACAACGCCAAAAATTTGATATGGTGAAGTTGCCTAAAAATTCACGGAAAATTCTGATATATATATAGATCTAGACGAGTTGAGTCGAAAAACAGCGTGTTTGTGGTCTCAGAAAAGGTTTTTCAAATCTTGGAGTCCAAAGTCAAATTTTTATGTCTTGAAAAAAGTCACCTTATTTTGTTTTGGTGATTTTCGAAAAACCGTACGAATTTTGGAAGAAATGAAACCAAAAATGACTTATGTAGGCCGAATCAACAAGAAAATCTTTTCATATGATTTTTAGGAAAATTCTCGTAAGAACGTCAAAAATTTCACCATGGTGAAGTTGCCTAGAAGTTCACAAAAAATTATAGGATATAGACCTGCATGAGCTGGATCCAAAAACAACGTGTTTGTGCTCCCAAACAAAGGTTTTTCGAATATTCGGTTCCAAAGTAAAATTTTAATAACATCCCAAAAATTCCCATGTTTTGTTTAGGTAATTTTTCTGTAGGTCGAAATCAACAAAAAAATTTCTTCAGCAAATTTTTGGAAAATTTTCGAAAGTAGGTCAAAAATTGCATATGGAGAAGTTGCCTAAAAGTTCAGAAAAAAATTTCGAATATAGAGATCGACGAGCTGAGACGAAAAATATAGCGTGTTTGTGGTCCTAGAAAAAAGGTTTTCCTAATAATCAGTAAAGTCAAATTTTCATAGAATCTCAAAAATTGTCTTAACTTGTTTAGGTTATTTTGCACAAACCGTACGACTTTTCGGAGAAATGAAACTAAAAATGACTTCTGTAATTCAAAAGATTATCTTCAGCTCATTTTTTGAAAAACTTTCGCAAGAACGTCAAAAATCTCGTATGGTGAAGTTACCTAGAAATTCACAAGAAATTCTAGGATATAGATCTTGACGAGTTGAATCGAAAAATATAGCGTTTTTTTTGTTCCGAACAAAAGTTTTTTCGGTTATTCGGTTCCAAAGTCAAATTTTCATAGAATGTCAAAAATTGCCTTAATTTGTTTGGGTAATGTTGGAAAAACGGTACGAATTTTCGGTGAAATGAAACCAAAAACGACTTCTGTAAGTCGAAATTAACAAAAGATTCTCTTTAGCTGATTTTTGGAAAATTTTCGCAAGAACGTTAAAAATCTCATATGGTGAAGTTACCTAGAAATTCACAGGAAATTCCAGGATATGGATTTTGACGAGCTGAATCCAAAAAACTAGCGTTTTTATGGTTCCGGACAAAAGTTTTTTCAAATATTCGGTTCCAAAGCCAAATTTTCATAGAATGTCAAAAATTGGCTTAATTTGTTTGGGTAATTTTGCAAAAATGGTACGAATTTTCGGAGAAATGAAACTAGAAACGACTTCTGTAGGTCGAAATAAACAGAAAAGTTACTTCCCCCAATTTTTGAAAAATGTTGAAACAACGTCAAAAATTTGATATAGTGAAGTTGCCTAAAAATTCACGGAAAATTCTGATATATATATAGATCTAGACGAGTTGAGTCGAAAACCAGCGTGTTTGTGGTCTCAGAAAAGGTTTTTCAAATCTTGGATTCCAAAGTAAAATTTTTATGTCTTGAAAAATGTCACCTTATTTTGTTTTGGTGATTTTCGAAAAACCGTACGAATTTTGAGAAAATCCATACAAAGCGGAACAAAAAAACTATTAAATTCTAGTTTCGGAGCTGTTTTACCATGTTGCGCATTATTGAATTTAACGAAGTATTTTTGAATTATACGGAAATTGTGTTCTTTGATTTACCGACTGCGCCATTGTTCTCTAGTAATGCGGCGAATGTAATAACACGCTATATGCGAATGTTGTTTCACCGAAAAACATTGGTATTTGCGCCAATAACCGCTAACTGAACTTGTTAATCAAAACAGCGATAAATTGGACCTTTTGTTTGATTTTTACAAACGAAAATTCCAAGTCGAACAATCTGAGTTGCTTTTACTTTATTTTATTTAATTTATAATAGTGGAGCCAAGTTTTGCTACAAATTTAATTTTTTATCCTACCGACTGCGCCACTTTTACAAACCCTGTAATAAAATTTCCGATAAAACTGTTTGACGAAATTTCAAATGTTGCGCTCCTTGAAACGTGGCGATACTTTTTAACACAATTATTGTTTTTTAAATACAAATTTATTCCATTTCGCGTTAAAATTTCACTAAATATTTAGTTTGTAGTTAAAATTTCGCTACATTAAACAATCACGAGAGTGATCAGTCGTGCTGAAAACATAATTAACGATATCATATGCATGCGTGCTTTTTTCGCTATATTATTGTATTGGATCTGCTAAATGCATACTACCCCCATTACGAATTACCGCACCGCGTCCCATAAATTTCAATAATCCACTTGCATTATCACTGCATGTAACTTTAATACACCATCTGCACTCTAATTGCACCAAGTTTATTTTCTTGTTGACTAGATTTAAACTTCAGGCGACGTGCAACAGTTTTGGACTGGAACTCCCAACTTCCTAAATTCCTAAGACGTCGTGTACATAATTACGATAATTTCTGATACCGCAGGAGCCACACGTCCCAGCTTCCGCAAAAAACCCGCGAGATTCTAATTGCGCTAATATTTAGCAGATCCAGATTAAACTTGGGAAGTTTTAAACTCGACAAAGCGATTTTAGCGATCGATGGATTTAATCAGGTTCCAGCTTGATTTTGGTAAACAAATATGTTACGCGATCGTCGGCTGTTTTTTCGTCTAATCGCCCAGTTTCGGTTGAGTTGACCCATTTTCAAACTCGATATGGCCGGTAATGTATGGGATGTGTCACATTTCGAACAGATGGCTTCATCGAAGAATGTCGAAATCGATACATTCATAAAGATGGCAGCCATAAAAAGGGGATAATGCGACGGCGAAAAAACGCGACGTGGAGCGGAATCGGTTCTCGGGTTTGCGACAGAAGCGGTTTTTTGCAGATTTACATCCTACCGACTGCGCCACTTTTGCGAACTCGATAGACGATAAATTCATTTGTGGTGTTTTTTAAAAAGCGTTGGTTAATGGACTTTGCTGGAAGTCTTGGAACGACAATAGGCGCAAATTCGGACTTCTTGGACCTCGATTTAGCAGTAACATTTCTAGTAATTCCAATTTTCACGCCAAATAAAGCCGAAAATTCGAATGTCGGCGCCTCCGCAACGACTCTCATTATTAGAAAAAGTATGAACCATAAACTTATTTATTTTATTTTAGGGCTTTACGCCGGCGATTAAGTTTTATCTTTATTGCTCGAGCGAGTTCATGAAAAGAGACGTTATTCCGTTATTACAATAGATTACAGGATAAAAATTTCCAAGGAATAACGAGATTAAGATAATGTAATTTCACTCAGCAATTTTACTTAGCACCAAATGGATTCGAATTCCTGTCACAACCTCTCCGTGCATTATCGCACAACTTTGTGCAGAGTACATAAAAGAGTTTTAATCTCTTTCCGCATTAACCGCTTAGTACAAGGAGGTGGAATTTATTTTTTTGGAGGAGCGTCATCGCGGTTTCACACTTTAATTGAAGACTTGAATTTATGGTAACGATAAGTTTTATGTCGGGGGGTTTTAATTAAAACTGTAATTCATTGGATGCGACTTCGCGACAGGTATCTACTATATAATATTAAGAGTGTATTTGTAATTTTGCAGCAGCTGCGGTATATGAAGGGAGTTTGCAGTAGAGTTTGCTATTTACTGGGGGTGGCGAAAATTGAATTCTTGCAATTACTTGTAGTATTAGCCCACGTTGCGACTTTGTGTATTTGGGGGCGAAAGCCTCTGCTTAATCTCGGAACGAAACTATCCGCCAATTGGAAGTGTGAAAATGAAAACCAAATAAAACCCCAATAAAGAGAACGGACGCCGGTGAAAAACGTGGACGATCGTTAACCGTCCCTTTTTTGATCAATTCGCCTTTCCTTGAATTTACCACTCGGCAAACATCATAAATTTTGAGATTATCTCCGCTTTTTGGTCGAAATATAAAAGCTTAGCCTGTAACCTGAGCGTTAAAAGAGCAAAAGGTTTTAGTCTCCGTGAGATGGAAAATTTTCGATTTTTCCCTTTACATTTCTATTTTTGGGGTTTTTATTTCTCAGTGTCATAAAATAGTGGCAAAGTAAAAATTGCTGGAAACGCAATTTGGGTTTATTGCTTTATTGCGGTGACGTTTTATGCTAGGGCGAAAGCTCAAAACTGTGACATGGGTGGTATGATTTAGATACTGTATAATATTCGCCATAATATAATTTAATTTATGTTCTGCGGGAACAGTATTAAGCTTCAGCTACCAGAAGGGTTGTGAAGCTCTAATAAATATCTTTAATAAATTAAAGCGCCACAAAATTTCGATTTTGCTTAATTTTACAACGCTGGTACGTATTGTAACCGATACTTAATTACAAATTTCAATCAACGTTCCACCTGGGGTTAATTACGTACAAAACCTACTCGCTTGTTAATTAACAAGCGGGGGAATTTTGAGAATTTTTATTAGGTGATTATGTAAAACGAATTTTTTATGCGCATGTTTTCATGTAACAGTTTGAAAAACTATGAATGGGTTTTGGTGTTGTTTCAGTTGTGGATTTTCGTTTGATTTCGAGTTTTAGAGAAAATGAAACTTTGTGATTACATCACACGTTGGAATATAAATTAAAATATCGTTGCTAGTAAACACCAGATCAGTTGCAGGCTAGTTGTGGAACAGTTGGAGGTTTTAATTAAAATACGAAATGCGTAGAGCTCGATATTTTTAATTCCAAATTTAATTTACAGATGAATGAAATACAAATCCAGTATGGATTCAAAAAATGTTTATTTATTAACAATCTTAAAATGTTACCAATTTGAAGTTGCGTCCTGTGAATCTAAATTCAATGTCAAAAAATTTTATCGTTGGACATTATTATTTTTGTGTATTGTGGCACTTTGTTTAAAACTGTATTCAAAAATTGTTTTTTTTTTAAGTTATTCAATCGTTAATCGGCTATAATTTTTAAGATTGCTCCTAATCTGATCTAGTTTTTTTGTACTACACTATCTTGATAAATAGGATCAGGCTGTTCTAGGAACTTATAAATTTTATAATTTTTCTTAGCCGAACTGCCTTATGAATTTTGGAAAATATCAACTGCTTAAACTACTAAGCTTAATTCCAAACCGAAATTTTGTTAAGATTTTTATTTACATTGTCTTTAGTCCTATGCGTTTCAAGGTCTTTAAAGTCTTTTATGATACAGTGTCATTAAATTAAAATTCAGGAGTTCATAGTTTTCGCCAAAAATTTTGACTTTTTGTGAGTTTCTTTAATTTGATTTTTGAAGAATTTGGAAAGAACTTTAAAAATTTCAGGATACTGATATTTTGTTTTTTAAAGAAGAGTAAATAATCTCAAGAGCATCCAGTGTTCAGTTTTTGAAAAAAAAAAAAATAAATAAAAAACCTCAAACACATTTTGTTTATGAAAGAATTTTTGGATCTTGAAAGAATTTGTAATAATCGAGCACCCCCGGTGTTTATTTTTTTAGAATTGCAAAAACATGAGGTGATTTGAAAGAATTATAAAGATTTTCTCTTCTCCCTGTGTTTTGTTTGTAAAAAAATCTTTGTTGTTTTGAAAGAATTTATAACAAAATCTTGGGAATATCTGATGATTTATATTTGAAAAAATTTTGAAAATTCGCAGGGACACCCGGTATTTTGTTTTTTGAAAAAATTTTAGAGAATCACAGGAGATTTCCGTGTTTTGTTTTTGAAAAATTCTAAAGACTTTCCAGGATCTCTGACGTTTTATTTTTGAAAAGAAAAACAAAGAACCTCAAGAATTTAAAAAAATTTTGAAAAATCTCACTGATGCCGATATTTTGTTTTTGAAAAAATTTCTAAGAATTTCGGGATCCCATGCTTTTGTTTCAGAGATTTTAGAAACCTTTTAGAGTACTCTGTGTTTTATTTTTCAAAGAATTGAGGGGCTTCCTGTGTTATATTTTGTAAAATATTATTAAGAATTTTGGGGACACCCGGTATTTTTTTTTCTAAGAGTAGTTTAATAATAATCTGAGTTTTCTGGTATTTTGCACGAATTTTTAAGCGCCTCAGGGAGTTGTCAGTGTTTTGGTTTTTGAAAAATTTTAAATACTGTTAGAGGCACATCGGGTTTTTAAAATTCTCAAAGGTTTTCTGTATTTTGTTTTTAAAAAATTATGATAGAATCTCAGGTAAGCCCAATATTTTGTTTTTCAAACAATTTTTAAGAATGTTGGGAATCCCCATATTTCTTTTTAAATTTTGAGTGCATTCCTGTTTTCTTATAAATAATTCTTAAAGAATGTTGCCAGCCTCTAATGCGTTGTTTTGAAAGAATTTATAATAATCTTGGAGACTCCCGGACGTTTTATTTTTGAAAAAAAACTTAAAGAATCACAGTAACACCCAGTATTTTATTTTTGAAAAATTTTTAAGAATCACAGGAGAATTCCATGTTTTGTTTGCATAACATTTTAAAGACTCTTCAGGTCCCCGGACGTCTTATTTTTGAAAAGAAAAACAAAGAATCTGAAGGATTTAAAAAAAAATTGAAAAATCTCACAGATACCGATATTTTGTTTCGGAAAGAATTTTTAAGATTCTTGTGGGACTCTCTGTGTTATATTTTCAAAACTATTTTAAAAAACCCCAGGGACACCCGGTAAGGTTTTTTTTCAAAAATATGTTTAATAATCTGAATTTCCCCGCATTTCGAAAGAATTTTTAAGAATCTCAAAGCTTCTCTGTGTTTTGTTTCTAAAAGTATCTTAAAGAATGTTGGTATTCTCAGATAAGTTATTTTGAAAGAATTTATAACAAGATGTTTTATTTTTGAAAAAGACAAACAATGGCAGGGACACCCGATATTTGTTTTTGAAAATAATTTAGAGAATTTCAGGAACTTTCTTTAGATTTTTTCTTTTAAACTCAAAGTATCTCTGTTTTTTTTTGAAAAATTATGTTAGAGAATTTAAAGAGTCACAGTGACACCCGGTATTTTGTTTTTGAAAATTTTAGTGATCTCAGGTAGTTCATCAAACAATTTGTAAAAATCACGGGAGATATTCGTGGAGATATTCGTGATTTGTTTTTGAAAAATTTTAAAGACTCTCCAGGACCCCGGACGTTTTATTTTTGAAAAAAAAGGTTCTCAAGGCTTTCAAAAAACATTGAAAAATCTCACAAACGCCGATAGTTTGTTTTTGAAAGAATTTTTAAGAATCTTGGGATTTTCGTATTTATTTTTGAAAAATTTTATGGACTTGTCTTTAATAAACGACCTCAAATTCAGTATCAAAGTAAACATTTTATTTTCGACATTTTATCGCTTAATCAGGCAGTTTTTGAAGATGCGACATTTTTGAAAACGTTGAAATTTTTTGTTTGACAAAAATTTTTTCATTAAGATTTTGGCCAATTTTACAATTTCAAAATATTTATAAAAAAATTGTCATTTTCCATTTGTTTAAAGATATAATACCAAGCATGATTTCACTTCTCTAATTTGTCTGAAATTTTCTATGTGATAGAAGAATATTTTTGACTTTTTGAGTTTATTAATGAACGACTTCTAATTCTGAATTAAAGTAAAAATTTTCATTTTTCCGCTTAATCATCACAGCGTTGAAGATTCATCATTTTCGGAAACTTTGAATTTTTGAATACCGATTTGAGATTTGCACGAAATTTTTTGTTTATACATTTTTTTTTATTTAGAGTGTGGCCAATGTTGCAAATTCAAAATTTTCTAAAAAATGTCCGCATTTTCCATGGATTTGAAGATAGAATACCAAAAATGATATCACTTCTCCAATTTGTATGATACCTGTTTTTTTTTCTAAATGATTCTTAAAGAATGTTGGCAGCCTCTACTGTCTTATTTCGATAGAATTCGTAACAATTTTGGGGATCTCGGACGTTTTATTTTTGAAAAACCTTAAAAAATCTTGCATTTTGCTCCTGAAAAATTTTAGGAATCTCAGGAACTTTTTCAAACAATTTTTAAGAATCACAGGAGATTTCCGTGAATATCAAGGCTTTCAAAAAATTTTGAAAAATCGCACAAACGCAGATATTTTGTTTTTGAAAGAATTGTTAATAATCACAGGGCTCCACATATTTCCTTTTGAATTTTGTGGAATCCTTGTTTTTTTCTAAACAATTCTTAAAGATTGTTGGCAGCGTCCAATGCCTTGTTTTGAAAGAATTTATAACAATCTTGGGCATCCTGGTATTTTTGTTTTTGAAAAATTTTAAAGACTCTCCAGGACCCCGGACGTTTTATTTTTGAAAAAAAAGGTTCTTAAGGCTTTCAAAAAATTTTGAAAAATCTCACAAACGCCGATAGTTTGTTTTTGAAAGAATTTTTAAGAATCTAGGGATTTTCGTATTTATTTTTGAAAAATTTTACTGACTTGTCTTTAATAAACGACCTCAAATTCAGTATCAAAGTAAACATTTTATTTTCGACATTTTCTCGCTTAATCAGGCAGTTTTTGAAGATGCGACATTTTTGAAAACGTTGAAATTTTTTGTTTAATAGAAATTTTTTCATTAAGATTTTGGCCAATTTTACAATTTCAAAATATTTATAAAAAAATTGTCATTTTTCAGTTGTTTAAAAATATAATAACAAGCATGATTTCACTTCTCTAATTTGTCTGAAATTTTCTATGTGATAGAAGAATATTTTTGACTTTTTGAGTTGATTAATGAACGACTTCTAATTCTGAATCAAAGTAAAAATTTTCATTTTCCGTTTAATCATCAGAGCTTTGAAGATTCATCATTTTCGGAAACTTTGAATTTTTGAATACCGATTTGAGATTTGCACGAAATTTTTTGTTAATATATTTTTTTTTATTTAGAGTGTGGCCAATGTTGCAAATTAAAAATTTTCTAAAAAATTTCCGCATTTTCCATGGATTTGAAGATAGAATACCAAAAATGATATCACTTCTCCAATTTGTATGATCCCTGTTTTTTTTCTAAATGATCCTTAAAGAATGTTGGCAGCTTCTACTGCCTTATTTTGACAGAATTTGTAACAATTTTGGGGATCTCGGACGTTTTATTTTTGAAAAACCTTAAAAAATCTTGCATTTTGCTCCTGAAAAATTTTAGGAATCTCAGGAACTTTTTCAAACAATTTTTAAGAATCACAGGAGATTTACGTGAATCTCAAGGCTTTCAAAAAATTTTGAAAAATCTCACAAACGCAGATATTTTGTTTTTGAAAGAATTTTTAGTAATCACAGGGCTCCACGTATTTCCTTTTGAATTTTGTGGAATCCTTGTTTTTTCTAAACAATTCTTAAAGAATGTTGGCAGCGTCCAATGCCTTGTTTTGAAAGAATTTATAACAATCTTGGGCACCCTGGTATTTTTGTCTTTGAAAAATTTTAAAGACTCTCCAGGACCCCGGACGTTTTATTTTTGAAAAAAAAGGTTCTTAAGGCTTTCAAAAAATTTTGAAAAATCTCACAAGCGCCGATAGTTTGTTTTCGAAAGAATTTTTAAGAATCTAGGGATTTCCGTATTTATTTTTGAAAAATTTTACGGACTTGTCTTTAATAAACGACCTCAAATTCAGTATCAAAGTAAACATTTTATTTTCGACATTTTCTCGCTTAATCAGGCAGTTTTTGAAGATGCGACATTTTTGAAAACGTTGAAATTTTTTGTTTAATAGACATTTTTTCATTAAGATCTTGGCCAATTTTACAATTTCAAAATATTTATAAAAAAATTGTCATTTTTCAGTTGTTTAAAAATATAATAACAAGCATGATTTCACTTCTCTAATTTGTCTGAAATTTTCTGTGTGATAGAAGATTATTTTTGACTTTTTGAGTTGATTAATGAACGACTTCTAATTCTGAATCAAAGTAAAAATTTTCATTTTCCGCTTAATCATCAGAGCTTTGAAGATTCATCATTTTCGGAAACTTTGAATTTTTGAATACCGATTTGAGATTTGCACGAAATTTTTTGTTAATATATTTTTTTTTATTTAGAGTGTGGCCAATGTTGCAAATTCAAAATTTTCTAAAAAATTTCCGCATTTTCCATGGCTTTGAAGATAGAATACCAAAAATGATATCACTTCTCCAATTTGTATGATCTATGTTTTTTTCTAAATGATCCTTAAAGAATGTTGGCAGCTTCTACTGCCTTATTTTGACAGAATTTGTAACAATTTTGGGGATCTCGGACGTTTTATTTTTGAAAAACCTTAAAAAATCTTGCATTTTGCTCCTGAAAAATTTTAGGAATCTCAGGAACTTTTTCAAACAATTTTTAAGAATCACAGGAGATTTACGTGAATCTCAAGGCTTTCAAAAAATTTTGAAAAATCTCACAAACGCAGATATTTTGTTTTTGAAAGAATTTTTAGTAATCACAGGGCTCCACGTATTTCCTTTTGAATTTTGTGGAATCCTTGTTTTTTCTAAACAATTCTTAAAGAATGTTGGCAGCGTCCAATGCCTTGTTTTGAAAGAATTTATAACAATCTTGGGCACCCTGGTATTTTTGTCTTTGAAAAATTTTAAAGACTCTCCAGGACCCCGGACGTTTTATTTTTGAAAAAAAAGGTTCTTAAGGCTTTCAAAAAATTTTGAAAAATCTCACAAGCGCCGATAGTTTGTTTTCGAAAGAATTTTTAAGAATCTAGGGATTTCCGTATTTATTTTTGAAAAATTTTACGGACTTGTCTTTAATAAACGACCTCAAATTCAGTATCAAAGTAAACATTTTATTTTCGACATTTTCTCGCTTAATCAGGCAGTTTTTGAAGATGCGACATTTTTGAAAACCTTGAAATTTTTTGTTTAATAGAAATTTTTTCATTAAGATCTTGGCCAATTTTACAATTTCAAAATATTTATAAAAAAATTGTCATTTTTCAGTTGTTTAAAAATATAATAACAAGCATGATTTCACTTCTCTAATTTGTCTGAAATTTTCTATGTGCTAGAAGATTATTTTTGACTTTTTGAGTTGATTAATGAACGACTTCTAATTCTGAATCAAAGTAAAAATTTTCATTTTCCGCTTAATCATCAGAGCTTTGAAGATTCATCATTTTCGGAAACTTTGAATTTTTGAATACCGATTTGAGATTTGCACGAAATTTTTTGTTAATATATTTTTTTTTATTTAGAGTGTGGCCAATGTTGCAAATTAAAAATTTTCTAAAAAATTTCCGCATTTTCCATGGATTTGAAGATAGAATACCAAAAATGATATCACTTCTCCAATTTGTATGATCCCTGTTTTTTTTTTTCTAAATGATTCTTAAAGAATATTGGCAGCCTCTACTGCCTTATTTTGATTATATTCGTAACAATTTTGGGGATCTCGGACGTTTTATTTTTGAAAAACCTTAAAAACCTTGCATTTTGCTCCTGAAAAAGTTTAGGAATCTCAGGAACTTTTTCAAACAATTTTTAAGAATCACAGGAGATTTTCGTGAATCTCAAGGCTTTCAAAAAATTTTGAAAAATCTCACAAACGCAGATATTTTATTTTTGAAAGAACTTTTAAGAATCTTGAGATCCCCGTGTTTGTTTTTGAATAATTTTAAGGAGTCCTACAAGTACTCCGTGTTTTGTTTTTAAAAGAATTCATAAAATCTTGGAGACCGCTGATTATTTTTAAAAACATATTAAAAAATCTTTGAGACACTCGGCATTTTGTTTTTGAAAAAATGTTAAAGAACCTGAGACTGTTTAAGAATTTTAAGAAGTTGAGGGGATTCCGGTTTAGGAAATTTTTAAAAATTTTCAGCGAAACCTGATATTTTATCTTTGAAAGAATTTTTAAGAATCTCATGGGCTTTCGGTATTTAAAAAATCTCAGGTACACCCGGTATTTCGGTTTTCTCAAACGAATTTTTAAGAATTCCAGCGGCTCATTGTGTTTTGAAAGCATTTTTAAGTTCTCTTGATGTGTTTTTTTGAAATTTTGGCAACCACTGACGTTTTATTTTTGAAAAATTCAAGAATCTCGGAGTATTTATGACAGAATTCGTAAGAATGTCAAAGAATTCCTGTGTTTTGTTTTGGTTTGGAGGAATTTTAAAGAATCGTGAAAGCTCCTGGTGGTAGGTAAAAAAAATGTGGAACTGCGATAATCACAATAAGAAATTATTCTAGCATACTTAATGTTCTATATAATGACGTAAAACGACGGTCCCTAGTGAATATTCCTAAATGAATTAATTAGTATTCTAATTAAAAACAATTTCTGCAAGGGTAAACATTTAAATCATAATTTTAAACAATCAATATTTATTTAACTAAATTGCGTTGACGTGCGAAAAATTACGCTGTAATTTCCATCAGGATCAATAACTGTCGTATCACATCACATCATATATAAATGAAAATTGTGAGAAACCCAACTTTATTCTGAAAGCTCTCACTGAGAATATTTCAGGGCTGAACATATGGCATCAGCGGTTTCTTACGGAAGCTGTCGTCAGTTTTAAACCTTCCATGTTCACACACGAGTAAACCATATGTTGTTTATCAAATGCTTTAACCTGTTTCGTTTTCGAGGGGATGACAAACCGCTGTAATTATTTAAAGTACGAAATGACAACGACTTATATACATTTTTCGCCAGAAATACAAGCGACTACATTTAGGCCTTAAGCTCGTAACTATCTCTAAAAAATCATCCCTTCCGACAGCGCCAACCCTTCAGTTCTCCTAAGCCCCTTTTTCGGCGAAGAGCTCGCTCCGAGTAGGTGCGCGTTTTGCCCCATAAAATATTATGTAATAAATCTGTATTTCGTCGGCGAGAAAAATGCTCGCCTCCGCCCGTTCCGACCCTCCTTTTCCCAAAAATAAATAATACTCGTTGAGCACACGTCTAATGGAACGCCGGTCGACACCGAACTTTCATTCGGACAGATATATTTCCCTATTAAAAGAGCAACTTGTCCGAAAGGTAGAGCCCGCCGCAAAACCGTAAATCATGACGCCTATCTAAAGTTTCAGGAACAGATTAGGACAAGTCGGATGCTGTTTACGGACAGAGGGTTAGAAAATGTCAAATTTCCTTCCTGCACTTGACCTTATGCGAACTGTTGAAAAGGGCAAACGAGTCGGGAGTCGTGATGCGAAATAATTTAATTAAACTTTGGGTGACGGGAATAAACGCTCACCGTTTCGGACGTGGACTTTTAGGAAGTGATACCGAAAGGGAGAATTTGTTTGGTCGTGGCACGTTATTAACAGACTGTTTGCTGGTAGAAGGATGTTCTATGCGGAGCGGTTATTCGTTGTATTTATGAACTGGGGAGGCGGCCGATGTTAATTTCATATATTTGTTTGCACATCAAAGTTCGCCGCTAGTTATGCTAGTAATTAAAGTTATAATTCCAAACACGGAGGTAGCGGGTGCTGTGTGATCTAAAATAAAACGAATCAGAGTTGGCTCTGGCATAAATTGTGTGGGTGGTACTACTGGCAGCGTCATAAAGCAAATAAGTGCAATCCACGCTGTGTTGACATTCATTACGTCAAACTACACATTTATTTATCCCACATGTGCTTTTTTGTAACTATATTACAGTCTTGGGTACCGGTTGACGCAGAAGGTCACACGTAGATCTTTGGAGACCTTGAAGAGGAATGAATATTATCTTAGCAACACTTCATATCAACTGGAATTCAGAATCTTAGTACAACAAATGAAACGAATTTTGAAAAAATTCAAAATTTTCTAAATGTGCGTTTTTACTCACAAAAGAGTGAAAATACATGTGATGAATGGCGAAAATCGAAACTTTTTTTTTGATGATGGCCACGGACCAAGATGTTTATACTTGCCCGAAATTATAATTTTTTTAAAATCCTAAAGATTACCATATTTTATATGGACTATTCTGGAAACGCGGTAGGAATTTTCGAAGAAATGCACCCGAAAATAACTTCTGGAGGTCGAAATCTCCAAAAAATTCCTTTTAGGTAATTTTTGAAAGTGGTCGAATAAAGTCAAAAATTTCTAAGAAGGGGAAGAAGCTAAAAAACTGATCTTTTGGAAATTTGCCTAAAAATTGACAAAAAATTCTTGGAAGTCAATTTTCTGATTCGAAAAATAAATACAAATAAACTATAAAAATTTTCCAAGACATGAAATCGAAAATAATTTTTGTACGCTGAAATGTACAGAAAAATCTCTAGATAATTTTCGAAAGTGGTCGAAAAATTGTCGAAAATTTGACAGTGACTTAACCTGATCTGATCTGACCTGATCTGAGAGTTTTAAAAAATTGAACTGACTGGAAAAGTTGCCCAAATTAATCGAAAAACATCGCTTGTTGATTTTTACAGATCAAGATTTTCCATTTATTCGGTTTAAAATTTAATTTTTCAGAAATTCGAAGCTTTGCTTGCTATGGAAATTTGAGCTGAAAATAACTACTAGAAGCCAAAATCTACAAAAATTTCTTTCGGTAATTTTTGAAAGTGATCGAAAAAATGTCAAAAAATGTCATAACGGTATTGAAAAATTAAGTTTTTTGGAAAAGTTGCCTAAAAATTCACAAAAAGTTCTTGGATATGAACTCCAAGTACTGAATCGGAAAATGGTCAAGAACCAAGTTTTCGAAAAATTCGGTTTTAAATTATTTTTTTAAGAAAATCGAAGCTGTTACATTTCGTGTTGACTATCCTGGAAATACTGTGGAAATTTTCTAATAAACGGAGCTCAAAATACTTTCTGGAGGTCGAAATCTCCAAGAAATTCCCTTCAGGTAATTTTTAAAAGTGGTCGAAAAAAGGTCGAAAATTTCGTAGTGATTTAATCTGATCTGATCTGACCTGACCTGACCTAAGAGTTATGAAAAATTGAACTGATTGGAAGAGTTGCCCAAAATTTGGCAAAAAATTCTTGTATGTAGATCTGGAAGAAATCAATCGAAAAACATCGCTTGTTGATGTTTACAGACCAAGGTTTTCCATTTATTCGGTTTGGAATTCAATTTTTTATAAATTCAAAGCTTTGCCATATTTTCCATTGACGATTTTGGAAAAACTGCAAATGTTCTAAGCTTTGAACCGAAAATAACTACTAGAAGCCAAAATCTACAAAAATCTTATCAGGTAATTTTCGAAAGAGGTCGAAATAATGTCAAAAATTTCATAACGGTATTGAAAAATTAAGCTTTGTGGAAAAGTTGCCTCAAAATTCACAAAAAGTTTTGGGATATGAACTGGAAGTACCGAATCGGAAAACTGCACGTTAATGGTCACGAACCAAGATTTTCCAAAAATTTGGTTTGTAATTAATCTTTTCGGAAATTCGAAGCTTTTATTCTGTAAAACAGTACAAATTTTCTGAGAAATGGAGCCGAAAATAACCAAAACTTACAAAAATTTCTGTTGGTAACTTTCGAAAGTGATCGAAAAGCGTTCAACAATTTCGTAATGGTGTTGAAAAATTTAAGTTTCTCGGAAAAGTTGCTTGAAAATTCTTAAAAAATTCTGCGATGTCGATCTGAAAGAAACTGAATGAAAAGACATCGCGTGTTGATGGTCATAGACCAAAATTTTCCAAATATTCGATTTGAAAGCCAATCTTTTAGAAAATCGAAGTTTTGTCATATTTCACATTGACGATTTTGGAAAAATTATGCTTTAGGTAATTTTCCACAATTGTCGAAAAAATATCAAAATTTTATAATGGTATTGAAAAATTGCGCCTAAAAATCAACAAAAAATTCTTGGATGTCAATTCTCTGATTTGAAAAATAAGTATGTACAAACTATAAAAATTTTCCAAGATATGAAACCGAAAATAATTTTTGTACGCTGAAATGTACAGAAAAATCTCTAGGTATCGTAATTTTCGAAGGTGGTCTAAAAAAGGTCGAAAATTTTGTAATAACTTAACCTGTTCTGATCTAACCTGACCTGAGAGTTTTGAAAAATTAAACTGATTGGTATGCTAAAGTTGCCCAAAATCTGTCAAAAATTTCTTGGATGTAGATCTGGAAGAAATGAATTGAAAAACATCGCCTGTTGGTGACCAAGATTTTCCATGGTATGGAAATATTAAGCTTTGTGGAAAAGTTGCCTAAAAATTCACAAAAAGTTCTTGGATATGAACTCGAAGTACTGAATCGGAAAATGGTCAAGAACCAAGATTTTCCAAAAATTCGATTTTAAATTATTTTTTTTAAGAAATTCGAAGCTCTCACATTTCATATTGGCTGTCTTGGAGATACTGTAGAAATTTTCTAATAAACGGAGCCGAAAATACTTTCAGGAGGTCGAAATCTCCCAAAAATTCCTTTCAGGTAATTTTTAAAAGTGGTCGAAAAAAGTCGAAAATTTCTAACTGATCGTTTGGGAGGTTGCCTAAAAATCGCCAAACAATTCTAGGGTGTAATTTTCTGATTCGAAAAATATATATAATTATAAAAAATTTCCAAGATATGAAGCCGAAAATTAATTTTGTAAGCTGAAATATACACAAAAATGTCTAGGTAATTTTCGAAGGTGGTCGAAAAAGGAGCGAAAATTTCGTAATGACTTAACCTGATCTGATCTGACCTGACCTGACCTGAGAGTTTTGAAAAATTTAACTGATTGGAAAAGTTGCCCAAAATTTGGCAAAAAACTCTTGGATGTAGATCTGGAAGAAATGAATCGAAAAACATCGCTTGTTGATTTTTACACATCAAAATTTTCCGTTTATTCTGTCTAAAATATAATTTTTGAAAAATTCTAAGCTTCACCATATTTTTCCCACTGACGATTTTGGAAAAACTATGGAAATTTTCTAAGCTTTGAACCGAAAATAAATACTAGAAGCCAAAATCTACTAAAATTTCTTTAGGTAATTTTTGAAAGTGGTCGAAAGAATGTCAAACAAGTTCATAACGGTATTGAAAAATTAAGTTTTTTGGAAAAATTGCCTAAAAATTCACAAAAAGTTTTTGGATATGAACTCGAAGTACCATATCGGAAAACTGCACGTTAATGGTCACGAACTAAGATTTTCCAAAACTCAGTTTGAAATTAATCTTTTTGGAAATTCGAAGCTTTTTCAAAAATTAATGTTTGTTGGAAAAGTTGCCTGAAAATTCTTAAAACATTCTAGGAAACTGAATTGAAAAACAGCGAGTTGATGGCCACAAACCAAAATTTTCCAAATATTCGATTTGAAAGTAAATTTTTTAGAAATTTGAAGTTTTGTCATATTTCTTATTGGCGATTTTCGAAAAATTATGGAAATTTTCTAAGAAATGGTGCTGAAAATAAATAACTACGTCAAAAAATTTCTTAATGGTATTGAAAAATTTAAGTTTCTTGGAAAAGTTGCCTGAAAATTCTTAAAAACTTCTGCAATGTAGATCTGAAAGAACTGAATTAAAAATATTGCGTGTTGATGGTCACAAACCAAGATTTTCCAAATATTCGATTTTAAAATAAATTATTTAGAAATTCGAATCTTTGTCATATTTCATATTGAGGATTTTGGCAAAATTATGGAAATTTTCTAAGAAATGAAGCTGAAAATCACTACTGGAAGCCAAAAATCACAGACATCGTTTTAGCTAATTTTCGAAAATGGTTAAAAAAAACGTCAACAATTTAGTGTTACTGAAAAATGAAGCTTCTTAATAAAGTTGCCTGAAAATTGATAGAAAAGTCGAAGTCGAAATTAACTGCTGGAAGCTAAATCTACAAAAATCTCTTTAAGTAATTTTCGAAAGTGGCCGAAAAATCTTCAACTATTTCATAATGGTTTTGGAAAATTAAGGTTTGTTGGAAAAGTTGTCTGAAAATTCTTAAAACATTCAGCGTAACTGAATTGAAAAACATAGCGTGTTGATGGTCACAAACCAAAATTTTCCAAATCATATTTCTTATTGGCGATATTCGAAAAATTATGGAAATTTTCTAAAAAATGATGCTGAAAATATATAACTACGTCAAAAAATTTCATAGTGGTATTGAAAAATTTAAGTTTCTTGGAAAAGTTGCCTGAAAATTCTTAAAATATTCTGCGATGTAGATCTGGAAGAACTGAATTGAAAAACATTGCGTGTTGATGGTCACAAACCAAGATTTTCCAAATATTCGATTTTTAAATTAAATTTTTCAGAAAGTCGAAGCTTTGTCATATTTCATATTGAGGATTTTGGCAAAATTATGGAAATTTTCTAAGAAATGAAGCTGAAAATCACTACTGGAAGCAAAAAATCACAGACATCGTTTTAGCTAATTTTCGAAAAAGGTTAAAAAAAACGTCAACAATTTAGTGTTACTGAAAAATGAAGTTTCTTAGTAAAGTTGCCTGAAAATTTATAAAAAAATCGAAGTCAAATTGAACTGCTGGAAGCAAAATCTACAAAAATCTCTTTAAGTATTTTTCGAAAGTGGCTGAAAAAAACTCAACGATTTCATAATGGTTTTGGAAAATTAAGGTTTGTTGGAAAAGTTGCCTGAAAATTCTTAAAACATTCTGCGAAACTGAATTGAAAAACAGCGAGTTGATGGCCACAAACCAAAATTTTCCAAATATTCGATTTGAAAGTAAATTTTTTAGAAATTCCAAGTTTTGTCATATTTCTTATTGGCGATTTTCGAAAAATTATTTAAATTTTCTAAGAAATGATGCTGAAAATAAATAACTACGTCAAAAAATTTCATAGTGGTATTGAAAAATTTAAGTTTCTTGGAAAAGTTGCCTGAAAATTCAGAAAAAATTCTGCGATGTATATCTGAAAGAACTGAATTGAAAAACATTGCGTGTTGATGGTTACAAAGCAAGATTTTCAAAATATTCGATTTTAGATTAAATTTTTTATAAAGTCGAAGCTTTGTCATATTTCATATTGAGGATTTTGGCAAAATTATGGAAATTTTCTAAGAAATGAAGCTGAAAATCACTACTGAAAGCCAAAAATCACAGACATCATTTCAGCTAATTTTCGAAAATGGTTGAAAAAACGTCAACAATTTGGTGTTACTGAAAAATCTCTTTAAGTAATTTTCAAAAATGGTCGAAAAATGCCAAAAAATTTTATCATGGTATTCCACAATTATGCTTTTTGGAAAAGTTACCTAAAAATTCATAAAAAATTTTGGAATATACATAGATTTCGACGAAGTGATTAGAAAAACTTAATGTGTTAGCGGTCACGGACCAAGATTTTGAAAATATTCAGTTTGAAATTCAATTTTTTAGAAATTCGAAGTTTTGCTATATTTCAAGTTGGCCATTCTGGAAAAAAAAATAGAAACTTTTCAAAATAATGAAGCAGACAAAAACTACGGAAAGCCAAAATCTACGGAAATCGCTTTATATAATTTCGAGAATTGTCGACAAAATATCAAAATTTTTAATGGTATTGAAAAATTGCTCTTAAAAATCAACAAAAATGTGCTGATTCGAAAAATATAGCTTGTTTGTCATCCCGGAGCAAAATTTTCGATATATCCGAATTGAAATTCAGTTTTTAAAAAATCTCGAAAACTACTAGGTTTCTCCAGGAACTGCGGTTTTACTCGAAAATAACAGCTTAAATTTTCAACAAAGAACGAAATGTTTGGGTCGAACTTTAACATTTTATAATCTTGTTATAATTTCAATCATTGAATACAAAACGAAAACACCATATTTCGTAAAACCCCTAAGTGAAAATTAATGAAATCTTTGTTATTCTTTGTACCAAAATTAGATCCATTTACTTCTCAGGATATTTCCTGTTTCAGCAAAGCGATTTACGTTCGAAAATGTGTCCAGGAAATATTAAAACCCCGACAACAACTACTTTAAGCCTGAAATTAGATTTCATATGGTGATCCTTGAAGGCGAAGTGAACACAAAGTTTTTCACCTTGGTTTTTCAGCGGCGACATTACGTGTTTCGGGACGCTCATTCCATATTCCATATGAGTGGAAATGTGATTTTCAAACGAGTTTTTTCTCACAGAATCTAGAAAAATCCGCGCTTTTTTAATTCTCAGCAGAATTAAAACCTCTCACACAGTGGTTATTCCCGTGATTCTTTCAACGTCTGGTTTTTTAGTACCTTTTGGGTCATACCGGGACAAAGTTCCGTTTTTTACCAGAGGAAGACGACGCCTTGTGACCATGAACTGGGATTTTATCAGCACTTTGACTTACATCAAAGGCTCCTTCACAGTGGCAAGTTTTCTTTTTTTTGTCAGAGCTTTGAACATTTTTCTTCGTCTCAGACGATAAGAGGATTTTAGTTTTTACGACTCACAATTAATTTATTCTAGTTATAAATAATATAAATACATTTAGAAGCTTCATTTTCCGCACGTGGCCTTAAACCCGTTTTGCTTTAAACGCCTAATTTAAAAGTCCATCTTGGTAGTTGCCCCGCCTCGCTGCTCCCCAAGCACTGTTTCTAATTCTTTATGAACACTCTAAGCACACTTTCTGTTGCATAATGTTAAGACCGTCCCAGTTCCCCCGTTCTGTTACTTAATTTACTTAAAACTCGGGAAGACCTGATTATATGCCATCATCTTAGCTAACTTTGTTGCCAGTACTGGCTACTTTAATTAACGTTGTTAGCAAACTTGACGAGTACATGTGTCATCCGAATTTAATTATTACCCTCTCCATGAAAAAGAAATTTGCAAACTCGCTTTTACATTTTAGGTAATCGCTTTTACGACGTTATTTTCGTCGCGGAGAAGATTTTCAAAAGGCCGTGTTTAAAGCGCAATCGATACACAAAGTGCGAACTTGGAGATAACATATTGTGGAAATTAGCTGGCTATAGTTAATTTAGACTTTCCAAATAAAACACGAGCGAAAATTAGATAGATCAAAGTGGAACGAAGTGGCACTCTGTTAAAACACTAATTGCTTTCTTCGTCACTTGCAGTTGTAGCTTCCAGCTATGGTGTATTAATTTTCACATTCGCAGTTAATTTTCGGGCAAATTTAAAGTGCTCTATGCAGTCGCGAAATGGTAGGACGTGTTGTGAGTGGTCTTTTTTGGGATGAAAGGGTTAAGCTTTCAAGCGGGGTTATTGTTCCGGGTTTAGTATGTGCAACAGGAATTTAAAAATAGATAGTGTGGACGTAAATGTGGATAAAAGCGTCAGGAATGCAATTTTACGAGATTATTGCAAATGTCAGAGGAACTCTGAAAGCACATTTCAAAATTTTGTAGTATCAAATAATTCGAAACTAAGAAACGTTTGTTTCAAAGGAATTTATTTCGTCGTCTAGCATGTTTTAAAAAAGAAAATGAATTAAATATAATGGTCCAAACTTTCAGTAGTTGAGTAAAATGCTTGCTACAAAATAACCAAAAGAAAAATATCTTCAGGAAAAACTGTTTTAAAAGTTGGAACTGAACAGAATCGTGTGTACATTGAAAATCTTTGCTCATATATTTTCAACAAAGTTCTGAAATGTTCGCTATCTCTATCTTTCAATTTTAATGAGGTATTTTTCCATTAAGTAAGAGAAAATTTAGCACTGTGACTTGGCCACTTTGACACTTTTGCTTTCCAGACCTTATAGAATACGAAAGTGTAAGTTTTCCGGTTGTATATCGCTTGTTAAGAATTTTATTAAACAAGAATATGAAATAATGAACTTCTTTCAGAGTCTAGATCGACTTTAGATTATTGTGGAGTGGTGTTAATCAAAGTTTGTTTATTATTTTATAATTCTGAAAACACTTTACGTACGTTTTGATTGGTTGACTTTTGTTTTTTTTTTGCGCTTTAGTTTTTGACATTACTGTTTTTACAGTTCCTGTTTCAAGTAAAATTGTTTTCCTTGTTCTTAATTATTTTGTGACATATTATTTATCTTTGAGGTCAACTAAAATATCTGTTCTATATTTTCTAGTTTTTGAGATATGTCTTAATTTTTCTCCATATTACTTATTTTATGAAAACAGTAAACTAGTAAATCAAAACAGAGAGAAAAATTGGAATTAAAATTGACTTAGCAAAATTTTATTTATAAAAAATGAAAACATGTTAAAAAAATATAGATAATACCATCTACAGGATAAAAAAAAACATTTGACAAGTATTGTAATTGTGATGAAAAACAAGGCGGAATCATAGACCATAAGTACAGGTATATATTATTTTACAAAATTTATATAAATTTTACTGCACAAAATTATGAGGAGATGTCATCAGGTTGTAGGTGGGGACGATTAGACAAATTTTGCTTAGTGTTACCTCATATCGGTAACATACGTATAAAATTTGACAATTTGACAAAAATCGACTGACAGACGACAGTCAGACAGACAGTCGAAATTAGATGGATGGAATATCCGGTTTGAGAATTTGGATACAGGGCTAGAAAACTTCAAGGAATTGAATGTTTTATACCGCAATGCCGAGTTTTGTGCCGTTTTGAGGTTATCTTTATTTAAATTTGAAAAATTCTGTTTTTAACTCAAAAATGAAACCTTCCTAAATATTCCTTACTCGATACTAAACGAATCTGGTAAATGGTCGAAAAATTCTTTCCTAAAACAAGAAAACTTCAAAAAATCGAATTCTTCAAATCGCAATGGGGAGTCGTGGGAGAGACGCTATTTTTTAAGTTGAAAATGTCATCTTCTTACATATTTATCACTTCATACTATACGATTCTAGCTAGCATGCGTTGCGAAAATTAGCTCGTGGAACTAGAAAATTTCCAGGAATCGAATATTTCAAACCGCAATGTCCAATCGTGTGCCGTTTTGAAGTATCGTTTATTTAAATTTTAAAAAAGGTTGCTGTTTAACTCAAAAATGTCATCTTCTCACATACTTGTCACTCCATACTAGACGGATTTATTATTCGGTTTGAAAATTTGCTCATAGAATTAGAAGACTTCTAGGAATCGAATCCTTTCAACCGCAATGCCGAATTTTGGGCCGTTTTGATGTAATCTTTGCTGAATTTAAAAAATTGCTGTTTTAAATCAAAAATGATACCTCAGATATTTACCACTTCATGCTAAATGGATCTAGTTAGTATCCGATCTAAAAATTTGATCATAGAACTGGAAGATCTCAAGGAATCAACTGGTTTAACTCGCAAAACTGTGTCTTCTACAGTTTTGAAGTTATGATTATTTAAATGTGAAAACTGGCTGTTTTTTAACTCAAAAATGTCACAAATCTTACATATTTGTCTCTCCATACTAAGCGGTTCCAGTATTCGATCTGAAAATTTACTTGTAGAACTAGAAAATCTCCGGGATTCGAATATTTTAGACCGCAATGTCGAATCGTGTGCCGTTTTGCAGTAACGTTTATTTAAATTTTAAAAAAGGCTGCTGTTTAACTCAAAAATGTCATCTTCTCACATGCTTGTCACTCCATACTAGAGGGATTTATTATTCGGTTTGAAAATTTGCTCACAGAGCTAGAAGACTTCTAGGAATCGAATCCTTTCAACCGCAATGCTGAATTTTGGGCCGTTTTGATGTAATCTTTGCTGAATTTAAAAAATTGCTGTTTTAACTCAAAAATGATACCTCAGATATTTGTCACTTCATGCTAAACGGATCTAATTAGTATCCGATCTAAAAATTTGATCATAGAATTGGAAAATCTCAAGGAATCAAATGGTTTAACTCGCAAAACTGTGTCTTCTACTGTTTAGAAGTTGTGATTATTTAAATAATTTGAAAACAGGGTGTTTTTTAACTAAAAAATGTCACCATCTTACGTATTTGTCACTCCATACTAAGCGGTTCCAGTATTCGGACTGAAAATTTGCTTGTAGAACCAGAAAATTTCCGGGATTCCAATATTTTAAACCGCAATGTCGAATCGTGTGCCCTTTGAATGTAACGTTTATTTAAATTTTAAAAAAGGCTGCTGTTTAACTCAAAAATGTCATCTTCTCAAATAGTTGTCACTTCATACTAGACGGATTTATTATTCGGTTTGAAAATCTGCTCATAGAGCTAGAAGACTTCTAGGAATCAAATTCTTTCAACCGCAATGCTGAATTTTGGACCGTTTTGATGTCATCTTTGCTGAATTTCAAAAATTGCTGTTTTAACTCAAAAATGATACCTCAGAAATTTGCCACTTCATGCTAAACGGATCCAGTTAGTATCCGATCTAAAAATTTGATCATAGAACTGGAAGACCTCAAGGAATCGAACGGTTTAAACCGCAAAACCGAAGCCTCTATCGTTTTGAAATTATGTTTATTTAAATTTGAAAAAAGACTAATTTTAGCTCAAAAAATTCACCTTCTTACATATTTATCACTTCATACTAGACGGTTCAAGTATCAGCTCTGAAAATTTGCTCATAGAACTAGAAAATTTGTACGAATGGAATGTTTTAAAGCGCAATGTCTAATCTTGTGCTGTTTCAAGTAATGCTTATTTAAATCTAAAAAAAGGCTAGTTTTTAACCCAAAAATGTCACCTTCTCACATATATATTTGTCGCTCCATGTTAGACAGATGTTTTATCCGGTTTGAAAATTTCCTCATAGAGTTATAAGACTAAGAAATCGAATCCTTTCATCCACAATGCTGAATTTTGGGTCGTTTTGATGTAATCTTTACTGAAATTTAAAAAAAAACTGTTTTAACTCAAAAATGTCACCTTCTAGCATATTTGTTACTTCATACTAAGCGGATCTAGTATTCGTTCTAAAAATTTGCTCATAGAACTTGCAGACCTCAAGGAATCGGACGATTTAAACCGCAAAACCCAGTCTTCTGCCGTTTTGAAGTTATGTTTATTTAAATTTGAAAAAAGACTGTTTTTAACTCAAAAATGTCACCTTCTCACATATTTGTCGCTCTAAACTAAACCGATCTAGCATCCAATCTGAAAATTTTCTTGTAGAACTAGAAGACTTAAAACAATCGAAAGCTATTTACAAAAATTTGGAGTCTTGTGCCATTTTAAAAGTATCTCTCTTGAAATTTGAAAAAAATCTGCTTTTTTAACTCAAAAATGTCAACTTAAAAAATTTGTCCCTCCATACTAAACGGATCAAGTATCCGGTCTGAAAATTTGTTCACAGTACTAAAAAACTTCAACGAATCGAATCTTTTAGACCTCAGTGCCAAATCTTGTACCGCTTTGAAGTTATCTTCATTTAAATTTGAAAAAAGGCTGCTTTTTATTCAAAAATATCACCTTCTAAAATATTTCTCACTCCATTCTAAACAGATCTAGTATCCGGTAGGAAAAATTTGTTATAGATCTAGAAGACTTCAACGAATCGAATGGCTTAAACTATAATACCGAGTCTCGTACGGTTTTAGAATTATTAAAATGTCACCTTACAAATTTGTTCCTCCATACTAAACAAATTGGGAATCCGGTCCGAAAATATGCTCATAGAACTAGAAGACCTCACGGAATCTAACGGTTTAAACTGGAAGGCCGAGTCTTGTGTCGTTTTGATATTACGTTTATTTAAATTTGAAAAAAAACTGATTTTTATCGCAAAAATGTCATCTTCTTGCATATTCGTCATTTCAAACTAAACCGATCCAGTATCGGGTCCGAAAATTTGCTCGTAGAACTAGAAGACTTCAGGAAATCTGTTGGTCTATACTGCAATATTGAATCTTTTGTCGTTTTCAAGTTATGTTTTTTAAAATTTGAACTATAGCTGCTTTTTAACTCAAAAACGTCACTTTCTTAGATATTTGTCACTCCAAACTAAACGAATTGGGAATCCGGTCCGAAAATATGCTCATAGAACTAGAAAACCTCAGGGAATCTAACGGTTTAAACTGGAAGTCCAAATCTTGTGTCGTTTTGATATTATGTTTATTTAAATTTGAAGAAAAGCTGATTTTTATCGCAAAAATGTCATCTTCTTGCATATTCGTCATTCCAAACTAAACTGATACAGTATCCGGTCTGAAATTTTGGTCGTAGAACTAGAAGACTTCGGGAAATCTAATGATTTCAACTGCAATGTTGAATCTTTTGTCGTTTTAAAGTTATGTGTTTTTTAAATTTGAACTAAGGCTGCTTTTTAACTCAGAAACGTCAATTTATTAATTATTATTTGTCACTCCAAACTAAACGAATTGGGAATCCGGTCCGAAAATATGCTCATAGAACTAGAAAACTTCAGGGAATCTAACGGTTTAAACTGGAAGTCCAAGTCTTGTATCGTTTTGATATTATGTTTATTTAAATTTGAAAAAAAAAACTAATTTTTATCGCAAAAATGTCATCTTTTTGCATATTCGTCATTCCAAACTAAACCGATCCAGTATCCGGTCTGAAAATTTGGTTGTAGAACTAGAAGACTTCCAGAAATCTAATGGTTTAAATTGAAATGTTGAATCTTTTGTCGTTTTAAAGTTATGTTTTTTTTTAAATTTGAACTAAGGCTGCTTTTTAACTCAAAAATATCACCTTAAAAATTGGTTCCTCCCTGCTAAATGGATTGAGTATTTGGTCTGAAAATCTGTTCACAGAAGTAAAACATTTCAAGGAATTGAATGTTTTAAACCTTAGTGCCTAATGTTGTAGCGTTTTGATGTTAAATTAATTTAAATTTGAAACCAGGCTACTATTTAACTCAAAATGTTCTCTTCTTCTATATCGATCACTCCAAACTAAACTGATCCAGTATCCGGTGTAAAAATTTGCTCATAGAACTGGAAGATCTTAGGTAATGGAATGTTTCAAACTAAAATGCTGTATCTTTAACCCTTTTGAAGTTATCTTTATTTAAACTTGGAAGAAGGCTGCTTTTAAAGTAAAAAAATATCACCTTCATAAAATTTGTCAGTCTATACTAAACGGATATAGTATCCGGTAGGAAAATTTTCTCGTAGAACTAGAAGACTTAAAAGAGTCGAATGGTTTAAACTGCAATACTGAGACTTCTAGGTTTTTAAAATTATCTCTATTGAAATTTGAAAACGGCTGATTTTTCGCTAAAAAATATCATCTTACAACTTTGTCCCTCCATACTACATGGATCCAGAATTTGGTCTGAAAACTTGTCCACAGAACTAGAAATCTTCAAGGAATCGAATGTTTTAAATCTGAATGCCGAACCTTCTACCATTTTGAAGTTATCTTTATTTAAATTTGAAGAAAGTCTGCTTTTTAATTCAAGAACGTTCTCTTCTTACATATTTATCACTCCAAAGAAACACGATCCCTTATCGGGTTTGAAAATTTGTCCATAGATCTAGAAAACTCCAAGGAATCGAATGTTGTAAACCCGAATGTCGAGTCTTGTGTGGTTTTGAAGTTATCTTTATTTAAAATTGAAAAAATGCTATTTTTTGGCTCAAAAATGTCACCTTTTGATATATTTGTCATTCCGAACTAAACAGATTAAGTATCTGGTCTGAAAATTTGGTTATAGAACTATAAAGCTTGAAGGAATCGAATGCTTTAAACCGTAATGCAAAAATGACATCTTTCTACATATACGTCACTCCATCCTAAGCGGATGGAACGGAAACAAAAGACCTATTTTTTCGTTCTCTGGACGTTACGAAATGTCGGAAAACATGAAAATTCGTCCGATATTACAATACTTCTTTCGCTTACATTCAGGAAGTAAAAATGATTGATATATTTTGAAACTGTATTAAATTAAATAATTTGTTATTAATGTCTTTTGTGATACCATTTTTAAGGTAAGCTTTAATTTTGGGTGGAAACATAAAAATTGTCTTTAACTTTTCTCTAAACTACTTATGGCCAGTTTTTGCTGTGTTCCTTTGTGGAATACCAGAACTTGAAAAATTCAACAAAGGTGATGACGTCATCAAAATCTTGGATGAGATCATGTAATACATTTTGGTTAAAGCTCTGTAATTGTTCAGTCCACGTTACGAGAATTTTGCAAATATAATCCTACCCAAAATTAAAAATCTTTAATGTTATTTATACAGGATATCCTTCACCTTTGAATCGCAACCACTCATCCACCCCAGGCCACTAAAAAATTCAGGATAACTGATGAAACAAATCAGTTTCTCCATAAGGATTTTTCAGACCTCCGGTGCAAGAAATTAAAAACTTAAGGCGTATTTTTTCGTAAAGGTACAAATTTTAATTAACATTCTCTTGTGCAAACTTTCGGAGAAATCTGCTATAAGATCTGTAAAACATAATTTGCATCGTTTGATGCTGTGATTTGAATTTGTTCAAGTTAACTTTATTAACCGCAGATAAAGCTGTACATCTAGCCAACTTTATTTCGGAATGTTTTCAGCTTCGATGGGGCATAAACGACTGACAGACAGACAAACGGAAACGGAACCCCGCTTTTCCGAGTGAGATTTCCTTAATAAAACTTTGAGGTTGTTTTTTTAAGGAAAGGAGTAAACAACTTTTGTTTATTATCGTAACGGCGGCATTCAAACACGGCAAATTTTCCGTTTAATCGGTTCAATACACTAGGAGATTCTAATAAAACCGCCTGCAGACACAGACAATGGAAAAACGGACACGGAAAACTTGTATTTCCATTTCCTGCGAGTTATGAGGTACCGAGGGAAAATGGAATTAGATAACTCTAAAGCCATTTTAGCTTGCTTGGAGGTACAACGCAATATGAATAAATTGTGAAAGCACAGGTAAAGAAATGCATCAAGTGAGATTTACATTAAAAAGTTTGACGTCATGGTTTTTTTAAAAGGCAGTGAAAAGACAAATTTGTGTCAGACTTTTAGCAGACGAAAAGGGATCAGGAACAACGAAAGCGGAATTAATTTTAAGATATACTGGAAAAATAGAATAAAGCCAAGCGGAAAAGAAACATTTAGTTTAGTCTGGACAAAAAACACAATAGCGATTCCAATTTAGCAGCGAATGCGCTGAATCAGAATTAATACAATAACAATAATAAATTAACGGTGTCACTGTTCAATTAATTAATGAGAAAATGCTGCAAAAATTCGAACAATTTTAAAGCACGAAAATATTTTCGTGTTAGAAACTGGGGAAACGAGCTGCTGTCTGAGAGCCCGAATCTTCAGGGTACGGTGTTTGGGAACTCGTGAACTTTTGCCTTTAGAATTCTTGCTCTTATTTTTGAAGGAACCGCTCAAAGACATTAAGTAAAAAGTGGCGGACTTAATGGCTCGTACAACCTTAAGCCCCTTTGCGGCCGCAAGTGTACACACAAGCATTATCAAACCAGAAAGTTTTAATTAGAACGATCCAGAGAAAGAGAAAATTAAGCATGATGTTCCCTGGAGCTTAGGCATATTTCTTTTTTAGTAACGTTCCGCAGCAACACAACGGTTTTACGATAATGTTGTAAAATGTACAGAACCCAAACAGTTTTAGGGCGGAACGTAACTTACTAGGGATATTATAGGGTAGTTTATGTCTCTTAAACGAGATTCTGCTGTGTTTTCGAAGCGATATCTATCTTTAGCGAGGGGATACTGATACCGACGATGATATTAAATTACTCTTTAAAATATTTTCTGGGTAGCTTGTCGCAATTAGACTCTCTCGACGTATCCGCAGCTGGATGAAGCTACTAAAAGCGAAAATAAACGGTTAAATACTCTTGGAGAAAAGTAAATCAATTTTAATGGTACCCACATAGAAAGGTCTAAGGTTTTAAGCTTCTTCAAGTTAAAGCTTTAAGTTTGCCGCTTCAGTTAATTTACTGCGAAAGTTCACAAGCTAAAACTTCACTCTCACTTTTAGTAGCATGAAACTATGCTGTTTGCTCGGAACTCGGGACTTCTAATTACGCCATTTTTTCTTGGCTAAGTCGATACACTTGATCGATTGTTCAGACGAGAAAAGTTGCATAAGGGAAACGGGCTCAGATTTATGGTGGATTTTGCGTGACTTTGGTCGAGTTTATTGAAATTCAACGCTGCCAGGAAACAACAAGAACACGCAATAAATATTAATCTGCTCTAACTGGTTTACCTTAGAACGGGCCCACAGAATAGTCAATTTTATTGGATTGCGAGATAAGGTCAATTAAATTGAACTCGGGGCAACCGCGGTTGTTAAGGGAGGGTTTAGAGTTTAGACTGAAAGTCAAAAGTGTCTTTGCATTACGCATTTACATTTCTATTTAATTATTAATGCTTTATTATAGCTTAGTTATATTAGTGTTGTTCGAATTTTTAATACAGAAAAAAGGGTAAAATTATTTCGCTTCCTGGACGAAATTAAATTACTAATTTTACCCTAATATTTACATGAAAGTTAATAAGTTTGGCTTCAAATTGCTGTAATTATATGACTAATTAATGGATTATTCTAAGTTAAATATTGTCCCAATTAAATGAGACTCTCGCCCGTGCTTATAAAATTTCGCAAGAATGTAAAGAACTCCGAATTAATTTTTTCAGTTCGTTAAACATACATTACCAAAGAAACAAAATTGATAAATTCCTCAAGCACGACCAACGTCTCTATTTGATATTAGTTTCATTATCGAAATGTTAAAGAATTTTCGGAGGAAATTTAGTTTACATAGAAATTCCGACTGGTGAAAGAGTATTTCACAAAATTGCACGAAATTAATCAAAGAAATTTTAATAAAAAATATATATAAATTTCGTTCCTTCCTTTGCCAGTCTCTCGTTCAGGGTTGCAATAATTTAGAATTTCACATAAAGACAAAATGCTTAAAAATTAAAATTTCCATCAGCAGTTTTGTTGAAATAACACTGCACTGACAGTTTTCTTGGTTTTACGGTTATAGTACGGAGTTACACAGACATAAAATGAACCATTGTAATTTTACAGCGAACTTTTACGCAGTTTTTAATATGCAAACTTCGCGAAAATGTAGAATATGAAGAAATTCGACGTTTAATCAAGCTTTTATTTTACGAAAAATGGTCAACTGGGACCAACGACACACACGAATTTAATAAAATTTATCCTAAGATAAGTTTCCGAAGTTTAACTTCTGCTAGTTGTTTTTCATTTCACGTTCGTTTAATTTTTTTATTCCCTTTTTTCTAATTAATCAGGTCATCGTTTGATTATTTCATTTCAGCTTCGCTAAAAAGATACTCCTATTAGGGAACTCCGATAACTACCGCCTTCTAGAAAAAAAAAAAACTGGGCGCCTCGAGATTCTATCGGCTTTTCTAAAAAAGACACTAGGGATCCCGAGATTCTTTACTTCAGCTTCTCCAAAACAAGATACTTGGGAACCCGGAGATTCTTTCAGCTTCGCCAAAAAAAGACAATAGGGGACGCCGAGATTCTTTCAGCTTCACTAAAAAAGACACTAGAGCACCCTGAGATTTTTTCACATTTTAGAACTAGGAGACCCTGAGATCCTTTCAGTTTCGCCAAAAAGGTCACTAGGGGAGCCCGAGATTATTTCAGCTTCTTTAAAAAACGACAATAGGGGACTTCGACATTCTGTGCCCTTTAGAAAATCTAAGATTAGGGGTCCCGAGATTCTTTTTGCTTTACTAAAAAAAAAGACACTAGGGGACCTCCACATTCTTTCAGCTTTATTAAAAAAAGACACCAAGGCACCTCGAAATTCTTTCACCTTTTAGAACTAGGGACCCCGAGATTCTTTAGCTTTTGTAAAAAAGGTACTAGGCGAACCAGAGATCCTTTCAGTTTCGCCAAAAAAGACACTAGGGGAACAGGAGATTCTTTCAGCTTCTGTAAAAAAGACATTTGGGAACCCAGATATTCTTTAACCTTTTAGAAAAAAAATATATTAGGGACCCCGAGATTGTTTCAGCTTCCCTAAAAAAGTTATTAGGGAACCGCCTTTTAGAAAAAATTAACACTGGGGGTCCCGAGATTCTATCGATTTTCTGAAAAATGCAATAGGGATCCCGAGATTATTTCAACTTCTCTAAAAAAGATACTTGAGAACCCGGTGATTCTTTCAGCTTCGCCAAAAAAAGACAATAGGGAACCCCGAGATTCTTTCAGTTTCGCTAAAAAACCCACTAGGGGACTCCGAAATTCTTTCAGTTTCTCTAAAAAAGACACTAGGGGAACAGGAAATTCTTTCAGCTTCTCTAAAAAAAGACATTTGGGAAAACCGATCTCCAAAAAAAGACAAGAGGGGACTTCGACATTCTGTGCCCTTTAGAAAATCTAACATTAGGCGACTCGAGATTTTTTATTCTTTACAAAAAAAAAGTAGGGGACCTCCAGATTCTTTCAGCTTCACTAAAATAAAGACACCAGGGCACCCCAAGATTCTTTCACTTTTTAGAACTAGGGGCCCCGAGATTTTTCTGCTTTTCTAAAAATAACACTAGGGGACTCGGAGATCCTTTCAGTTTCACCAAAAAAGACACTAGGGGACCTCGAGATTGTTTCACTTTCTCTAAAAAAGACACTAGGGGAACAAGAGATTCTTTCAGTTTCTCTAGAAAAAGACGTTTGAGAACCCCGAAATTCTTTCACCATTTGGAAAGAAATAATATATATTGTTTGATCCTGAGATTATTTCAGATTCTTTAAAAACATACACTTGGGAACGCGAAGATTCTTTCAGCTTAGCCAAAAAAGAAAAAAGGCGACCCCGAAAATCTAACACTAATTTTTTATAAAAAAGTACTACCGGACCCGGATATCTTTTCAGGTTCGTCTAAAAAGATACTAGGAGACCTCGAGATTCTTTCCCTTTCTCTAAAACGGACATTAGGGGAACAGGAGATTCTTTCAGTTCCTCTAAAAAAATACATTTCCGAACCCCGATAGTCTTTCACCTTTTAGAAAAAATTAATATTAGGGACCTTGCTCTTTTGCCTTATTCTTAACCCTGCTTCTGAAGATGCCACTTACGAAAGTGTGCGAAACTCTTGAGACCAAAAAGTCAATTACCACAATTCCAACCCGGAAAACGATTGTGTGTTGATTCCGACCGTGGACGCCTCCGAAATTATTGGCGCCAAGATTCTTTTTTTTTACTGAATGAAGATACTTGGGAACCTCCAGATTCTTTCAGCTTTACTAGAAAAAGACAATAGGGGACCCTTTTCGTCCTTTTCGTCCTTTTCATCCTTTTCGTCCTTTTAATCCTTTTTATCCTTTTTATCCTTTTTATCCTTTTTATCCTTTTTATCCTTTTTATCCTTTTTATCCTTTTTATCCTTTTTATCCTTTTTATCCTTTTTATCCTTTTTATCCTTTTTATCCTTTTTATCCTTTTTATCCTTTTTATCCTTTTTATCCTTTTTATCCTTTTTATCCTTTTTATCCTTTTTATTTTTTTATCCTTTCTATCCTTTTTATCCTTTTTATCCTTTTTATCCTTTTTATCCTTTTTATCCTTTTTATCCTTTTTATCCTTTTTATCCTTTTTATCCTTTTTATCCTTTTTATCCTTTTTATTTTTTTATCCTTTCTATCCTTTTTATCCGTTTCATCCCTTTTCGTGCTTTTCGTCCTTTTAGTCCATTTTGTTCTTTTCGTGCTTTTCGTCCTTTTTTAGACTGTTTGTCCTTTTTATCTTCTTCATCCTTTTGATCCTTTTTGTCCTTTGTATCTTCTTCATTCTATCGGATTTTCTAAAAAATGGTTGACATACTGAGTTACTGTGTTCTTTTGCCTTATTCTTAACCCTGCTCCTGAAGATGCCACTTACGAATGTGTGCGAAACGTTGAGACCAAAAATTCTATTACCACGGTTCCAACCCGGAAAACGATCATGTATTGACTCAGACCGTGGAAGCCTCCGAAATTATTGGCTCCAAGATTTTTCTTCTTTACTAAAAATAGATACCACGAGACTTCCAGATTCTTTCAGCTTTACTAAAAAAAAACACTAGGGCACCCTTTTCGTCCTTTTCGTCCTTTTCGTCCTTCTCGTCCTTTTCATCCTTTTTGTTATTTTTATCCTTTTTTCCTTTTCATCCTTTTGATCCTTTTGATCGTTCTTAACTTTTTCATCCTTTTTATCCTTTTTATCCCTGTTCGTCCTTTTCGTCCTTTCCGTCCTTTCGTCCTTTCGTCCTTTTTGTCCTTTTTATCCTTTTTATCTTTTTCATATATTTGATCCTTTTGATCCTTTTTATCCTTTTTATCTTTTTCATTCTATCGGTTTTTCTAAAAAATGGTTGACATACTGAGTTACCGTGCTCTTTTGCCTTATTCTTAACCCTGCTCCTGAAGATGCCACTTACGAATGTGTGCGAAACGTTGAGACCAAAAATTCAGTTACCACGGTTCCAATCCGGAAAAGGATCATGTATTGATTCCGACCGTGAAGCCTCCGAAATTATTGGCCCCAAGATTCTTTCTTCTTTACTAAAAAAAGATACCACGGGACCTCCAGATTCTTTCAGCTTTACTAAAAAAAGACACTAGGGGACCCTTTTCGTCCTTTTCGTCCCTTTTGTTCTTTTTACTCTTTTTTTTCTTTTCATCCTTTTTATCCTTTTTATCCTTTTTATCCTTTTTATCCTTTTTATCCTTTTTATCCTTTTTATCCTTTTTATCCTTTTTATCCTTTTCATCCTTTTCATCCTTTTCATCCTTTTTATCCTTTTTATCCTTTTTATCCTTTTTATCCTTTTTATCCTTTTTATCCTTTTTATCCTTTTTATCCTTTTTATCCTTTTTATCCTTTTTATCCTTTTTATCCTTTTTATCCTTTTTATCCTTTTTATCCTTTTTATCCTTTTTATCCTTTTTATCCTTTTTATCCTTTTTATCCTTTTCATCCTTTTTATCCTTTTTATCCTTTTTATCCTTTTTATCCGTTTTATCGCTTTTCATTCTTTTCGTCCTTTTTAGACTTTTTGTCCTTTTTATCCTCTTCATCCTTTTGATCCTTTTCATCCCTTTCATTATTTTCATCCTTTCCATCCCTGAGATTCTTGGGCTTTTCTAAAAAATACACTAGGGGATCCCAGGATTCTTTTAGTTTCGCCAAAAAAGAGACTAGAGGAACAGGAGATTCGGAACAAGAGATTCTTTCAGCTTCTCTAAAACAACACATTTGGGAACCTCGATATTCTTTCACCTTTTAGAAAAAAATAATCTTAGGGACCCCGAGATTATTTCAGCTTCGCTCAAAAAGATATTTGGGAACTCCGATATCTACTGCCTTAAAAAAAAAAAATAACACTGGGGGCCCCCAGATTCCATCGGCTTTTCTAAAAAAAGACCCTCAGGATCCCGAGATTATTTCAGCTTCTCTAAAAAAAGTCACTTGGGAACCCGGAAATTCTTTCAGCTTCGCGAAGACAAGAGGATCTCCGGATTCTTTCAGAATTGCAAAAAAAAACACAATAGGGGACCCCAAGATTATAAATTTTTTTCTTCATTTTTACATATACATTTCTTTTTATTCATCGCTTGATTAAATTCACGTTCTAAGAAAATTTACAAGACAGATACATGTCCGATTGGGTAATTTTTTTATAAAATTGGTCAAACTAAACTTTTCTTCCATATTGTAAGCGTTATAAGCCAAAATAATCACAACTTTATAATATTGGAATATTTTCCGATGATAGGAGTTTTGGACCACTTTTGACAGTTTTAATATTCTACTAAAAATGATGGAAGGGTCAGATTTTTGAGGAAATATGACAAAATCAGACTTATCTTAGCAAGTGTCAATCCCGTCCACTCATCTTTTATTTCCTTAGAGAGTAGGTCCTTTGCCAAAAACAGTTTTATCTTGGCAAAGTTAAAATAATAAAAAATCGTGTGTCCTAACTGGTCTTGATTTCATTTGACCGTTCCTGATTTGAGGCGAGGCAGGAACTGATCTGATCAGGATTACAATAACAGAATTGATCAGATCTGGCCCAATTTACTATGATTTGACCCGATTTGATTTGACTTGTCCTAAACTGCCCTGACCTGATTTGCTTTGACATGACCTGACCTGACCTGATTCGACGTGACATGACATGAACTGGTCTGACTTGGCTAAGATTTATCTGAATTAACTAGTTACTAGAAGTAACTGATTTAAATAGATCTGACTTAAGAGGCCATGACCTGAACTGACTTGGTCCGACCTGACACGGCATGAACTGATCTGATCTGGCTTAGACTTATCTGAAAGGACCAGACCTGGCCAAACTTGCTTTGATTTCACTTGACTTGCTTTGAACTGACTTGTCTTAAAGTTATCCGACCTAGCTTGACAAAGCATGATTAACTGACCTAATTGGGCTTGGAACAGTTAGATTTAAGCTAACTTGGCTTGATCTGGACTTCACTCGATCTGATCTGACTCCGTTTGACATGACATGGCATCAACTGATTTCACCCGACTTAGATTTATCTGAATTGGCAAAATCTGGCCTTGACTTGCCTTAAAATGATCTGACCTGACTTGACCTGACCTGGACATGGCATAAACTGACCTGACCGGGCTTGAATTAGACAAGAAAAATGCATATTTTTGTGGACACGAGAAAAAGTGGCGAATAAATTTCATAAAAGTCATAATCATAATTGACTATAAACAGAGTTCAATAAAATTAATTCAAAATGGTCGTTGTTAAGAATACTAATGGAACTCTGTTGAATATAAAGAAGTCAAATTAGTTTATTAAATTTTTCAAAGAAAGCGGTTATTTTGTCGGTTTCACCGTTTAATTTCCCTGCAATAAAATAGAGTTGTGTTTGAAGCAAAAACCACATTACTCGAATTCGAGCAGAATAACTTGAGTCCTCAACCCGCCTCAATATCCTTACAAGGCGTTCAAGAAAAGTTAAAAAAGTCCGAACTCTCAAAATGATATCTTTGTGAAATTACATCGAAAACCACTCGCGAACTAGGTCATCTTTCCGAGGCAAACGTCGTTCATTTCTCGAGTACGTCTCTCTAATAGAGCCAATGTGGACACACAGAGAAAAATCGGAAGTACGCTGGGCGAACTCCAAGGAAATTACATCCACCGAAAAATAAAAACTTAATGGAAACTGCAGAAATAATTTAAAACTCCTGCCCTCAACTTTGCTCTATGAAAACGCATCCCCGATACATATCGACAAGGAGCGCCGCGAATTAGGAGCTATTTACAGCCGGTATAACAATCCAGGAAATCCAATTACGAATTCGAAATTTCCCGACATAATTGAATTTCCCCGACGCAGCTGTAGTCCGATTCGGGATAAATTTTTCACGATACATTACATTTTTTTCCATAACTTCGTTAAAACTGATTTTGTAACCCGAGTTAAGATATTTACAATCGATAAATCCATTATTGCGAGTTAATTAGATTCTGCGGTTGTCTTCAATTTCATCAGGCCGGTCAGCGGAAGAGTGCCCAAAGCAAAAACGAGAGCTTTCATAAAGCTGGCGTGACGGGGCTTTAATGGAGGGTGTATCGTAGACAGCTATAGTTATTGGGTTTTTGAAATGGTTGTCGTGGGCGACAACGACTGCTTTGGAATTGTAAAATGGGAGGGATTGCGACAACTTGTTTCGGGAGAGGGTAAAATATTAAAGTATCGCCGAGAAAAATAACCAGCTCACTAGTGGAATAACGGAATAGTGGACGAGATTATTTTTAGCGTTAAAACTGGCTAATTTTCGTTTCAATTCCACGGGTCGGTTATTGTTGAAAAGCTGGACAAACCCCAAAATTAAAACTAAACACAGGTTAAAAAATTCGCGCTTCCATTTTCCGTGTTCAGAGTAATGAAAAACAAATTATACTTTATTTTGTTCCCGGGGGTTTTGTAATAGGGTTATTTTACTAAGTTCGAGTCTTCTTGGCATTTTATGATTCGTAGAATATAAAAAAGTCGGTCTGTTCTTTCCGTATGTCTGTCTGTCTGACTCCTGTGGCGTTCTAACGATATTTAAATCAATCAATGTTTTAACATAAAACTGAAGTTATTAATTTGGTCAACTGTCATGTAATAACCTTTTATAATTACTGGCAACATTAGCGTGCTGTGATGGTTGCGTGTTAATTGTTATTTCTTCATTAATAGTGGCTTTAAAATCATTTTAAATCTACTAACATAAAATAGATCGTATTTGTGCTCTCACTCATAAATTATTAGTTAGTCGATAAAAATTGATTGCTACATAAAACCGACGATTTAAGGTTATGCGCTTTTATAGATTTTAAGCTTCTTTGTGGGGTATTACAGATTTAAAAAATTCTTAGCCACAACATTCGCTTTTTGGTTTATTTTACTTAATCTTGAAATTGATTTATCATTTTTTTCCACAATACCGTATTTAATTTTTTCTGCTTTCTACCGCCTTGACTTGCTTGATCAAGTGAATTCAAGACAAGTTAAACAAGATCAATTCAAGTCAGATTAAGTTAAATTACCTCAAGTCAGTCGTGGTTAATTCATGTCAGGTCAGAACAAATGAATTCAAGTCAGGGTAATAAAATTCAGTCCTGGTTAAAAAGATCAATTCAGATCAAGTCAGGTCAAAGCAAATCATGCCAGATCAAGTGAAGTTAAGTCAAGTCAGGCCTGATGACTTCATGTCAGTTCAGACTAAATTAATTTTAGTCAAGGCGGGCAAAATTCAATTCAGTTTAAGCAGGATTAACTGAAATCAGTTCAGGTCAAGTCAGTTCCTATCAGATCAATTGAATTTAAGTCAAATCAGGTCTGGAAAATTCATGTTAATTCAACTCAAAACAATTCAAACAAAAAGTCCAGGCAAGGAAGTTCAATTTATGTTTGACAAGATCAGTTCAAGTCAAGTCAGGTCAAATCAATTAATTTTAGCTCAACTATGCCTAACCAATTGATGTCAGGTTAGACCAAAACGATTCAATGCAGAAATAGTAAATTCAATTCAACTTGAACAAGATCAATTCCAATCAAGTCAGGTAAAAGCAAGTCATGTCAGATCAAGTGAAGTTAAGTCAAGTCACGCCTGATCACTTCATGTCAGTTCAGACCAAATTAATTTAAGTCAAGGGGGGCAAAATTCAATTCAGTTTAAGCAGGATTAACTGAAATCAGTTCAAGTCAAGTCAGTTCCTATTAGATCAATTGAATTTAAGTCAGATCAGGTCTGGAAAATTCATGTTAATTCAACTCAAAACAATTCAAACAAATAGTCCAGGCAAGGAGGTTCAATTTATGTTTGACAAGATCAGTTCAAGTCAAGTCAGGTCAAATCAATTAATTTTAGCTCAACTATGCCTAACCAATTGATGTTAGGTTAGACTAAAACGATTCAATGCAGAAATAGTAAATTCAACTCAACTTAAACAAAATCAATTCCAATCAAGTCAAAGCAAGTCATGTCAGGCCTGATCACTTCACGTCAGTTCAGACCAAATTAATTTAAATCAATGCATTCAAATCAGGATAATAAAATTCAATCCAGGTTAAAGAAAATCAAGTCAGGCCGAAGCTAATCATGTCAGATCATGTAAAATTAAGTCAAGTCAGGCCTCGTCAGTTCATCCCAGTTTAGACCAAAATGATACCAGTCTTTTAAGTTTAAAGAGGATCAATTTATGTCAAATTAGGTCAAGTCAATCCAAGTCAGGTCAGCCCAAATCAACTCAAGTCAGGATAAGTAAATATAGTTCAAGATGAGTTTAAGCACATTAGATCAAGTCAGTTCATGTGAGTTCAGACCAAATGACTTTAAGTTAAAACAATTAAATTCAATCAAGGTTAAACAAAGTCGAGTCAAAGCAAGTCATGTAAGATCAAGTGAACTTAAGTCATGTCAGATCAGTTCATCCCTGTTTAGACCAAATTAATATAACTCAAGGCGAGCAAATTCACTTCAGTTAAAAGGATTAACTCAAATCAATTTAAGTCAAATCGATTCCTATTGGGTCAATTGAATTTAAGTCAATTCAGGCCTGAATAGTTCATGTCAGTCAAAACAATTCAAGTCAAAGCAAGTAAATTCACTTTATATTTGACAAGATCAATTCAAGTCAAGTCAAGTCAGGAGAAGTTAATTCGTTTTAGGTCAACCGAAGTTAAGCCAAGTTACCTCTAGCCAATTCGTGTTATGTCAGATCAAAATTAGTCAAGTCAGGGGTTGTAAATTCAATTCAAGTTAAATAAGATCAATTCGTATCAAATTAGGTCAAGTCAAATCATGTCAGGTGACGGAAAGTTATGTGAAGCCCCGTCTGATCAGTTCATATCAGGTCAGCCCAAATCAACTCACGGCAGAAAAAGTAAATACAGATCAAGATCATTTCAAGCAAGTCAGGTCAAGTCAGTTCATGCGAGTTGACACCAAATGACTTCAATTCAGGGCTAGTAAATTCAATCCAGCTTAAACAAGATCAAATCAGATCAAGTCAGGTCAAAGCCAGTCATGTCAGATCAAGTGAAGTGAAATCAAACCATGCTTGATCAGTTAATTTCAGTTCAGACTAAATTAATTTAATTCAATTCAGTTTAAACAGGATCAACTCCAATCAGTTTAGGTCACGCCAATTTAAATCAGGTCAACTGAATTTAAGTCAAATCAGACCTGAATAATTCATGTCAGTTCAGATCAAAACAATTCAATTCAAGGCATATCAGTTGAAGTTAGGCCAAGTTATCTCTGGCCAATTCATGTTATATCAGAACAGAACGATTCAATTCAGGACTAGTAAATTGAACTTAGGTTAAACAAGATCAATTTATATCAAATTAGGTCAAGTTAATTCATGTCAGTTCAACCCAAATCAACTCAAGTCAGTTCATGTTTAAATCAAATGAATTCAAGTCAAGACAATAAAATTCAATCCAAGTTAAATAAGATCATTTAGGTCAAGTCAAAGCAAGTCATGTCAGATCAACTGCACTTAAGTTAGGCCTGATAAGTTCATCTCTCTTTAGACCCAATTAATTTAATTCAAGGCCAGCAAATTCAGTTTAGTTTAAACACGATCAACTCAAATCAGTTCAGGTCAAAACGATTCCTATTAGGTCAATTGAATTTAAGTCAAATTAGGCCTGAATAGTAGAGGTCAGTTCTGGTCAAAACAATTCAAGTCAAAGCAAGTAAATTCACATTATGTTTGACAAGACCAATTCAAGTTAAGTCAAGTCAGAACAGTCAATTCGTTTTAGGTCAACCGAAGTTAAGCAAATTCATATTATGGCAGACCAAAATGAATCAAGTCTGGCGTTTTAAATTCAGTTCAGGTCAAACAAGATCAATTCGTATCAAATCAGGTCAAGTCAATTCATGTCAGGTGATGCAAAGTTAAGTCAAGCCCCGCCTGATTAGTTCATATCAGTCAGTCCAAATTAGCTCTAGCCGCTATAAGTAAATTCAGTTTAAGATCAATTCAAACAAATCAGGTCAAATAAGTTCATGTGAGTTGAGACTAAATGACTTCAATTCAGGGCTTGTAAATTCAATCCAGCTTAAACAAGATCAAATCAGATCAAGTATGGTCAAAGCAAGTCATGTTAGATCAAGTGAAGTTAAGTCAAGCCATGCTTGATCAGTTAATTTCAGTTCAGACTAAATTAATTTAATTCAATTCAATTTAAACAGGATCAACTCCAATCAATTCAGGTCAAGTCAATTACTACCAGGTCAACTGGATTTAAGTCAAATCACGCCTCTATAGTTCATTTCAGTTCAGGTCAAAAACAATTCAATTCAAGGCAGATAGCCAAGTCAATTCGTTTTAGGTCAACTGAAGTTAATCCAAGTTATCTCTGGCCAATTTATGTTTTATCAGATCAGAACGATTCAAGTCAGGGGTAGTAAATTCAATTCCGATTAAACAAGATCAATTTATATCAAATTAGGTCAAGTCAGTGCCTGTCAGTTCAGCCCAAATCAACTCAAGTCAGTTCATGTAAAGTCAGATCAAATGAATTCAAGTCAGGACAACAAAATTCAAACCAGGTTAAATAAAATCATTCAGGTCAAGTCAAGTCAAATCAAGTCATGTCCGATCTAGTGAAGTTAAGTCAGGCCTGATCAGTTCCTTTCTGTTTAGACAAAATTAATTTAAGTCAACTTTATGTTTGAGAAGATCAATTCAAGTCAAGTCAGGACAGGTCAATTCCCTTTAGGTCAACCTAAGCCAAGTTACCTCTAGCCGATTCAGGTAATGTCACACCAAAATAAGTCAAGTCAGGGATTGTAAATTCAATTGAGGTTAAACAAGATCAATTTGTATCAAGTCAGGTCCAGTGAATTCATATCAGTTGACGCAAAGTTAACTCAAGCCCCGCCTGATCAGTGCAGGTTAGGTCACCACAGCCCAAATCAACGCAAGTCAGGATAAGTAAATGCAGTTCAAGATCAATTCAACCAGAACAGGTCAAGCCAGTTCATATGAGTTGAGACCAAATGACTTCAGTTCATGGCGAGTAAATTCAATCCAGGTTAAACAAGATCAATTCAGATCAAGTCAGGTCAAATCGATTCCTATTAAGTCAATTGAATTTAAGTCAAATCAGGCTTGAATAATTCATGTCTGTTCTGGTCAAAACAATTCAATTCAAAGCAAGTAAATTCACTTTATATTTGACACGATCAATTCAAGTCAGATCAAGTCAGGACAGGTCAATTCGTTTTAAGTCAACGAAGTTAAGCCAAGTTACCTTAACCAATTCATGTTACGTCAGACCAAAGTGAGTCAAGTCAGGGCTAATAATTTCAATCCAGGTTAAACAAGATTAATTCAGATCAAGTCAGGTCAAACAAAGTCATGTCAGATCAAGTGAAGTTAAGTCAAGCCATGTTTGATCGGTTCATTTCAGTTCGGACTAAATTAATTTAATTCAAATTAGTTTACACATGATCAACTCCAATCAATTCAGGTCAAATCAAGCCTCTATAGTTCATGTCAGTTCAGGTCGAACGATTCAAGTCAAGGCTAGTAAATTGAACTCAGGCTCACCAAGATCAGTTTATATCAAATTAGTTCAAGTCAATCCATGTCAGGTCAGCGCAAATTAACTCAAGTTAGGATAAGTAAATACAGTTCAAGATGAGTTATGACAATTAAATTCAATCGAGGTTAAACAAGAATAATTTAGCTCAAGTCAGGAAAAAGCAAGTCATGTCAGATCAAGTGAATTTAAGTCAGTCAGGCCTGATCACTTCATCTCAGTTCAGGCCAAATTAATTTAAGTCCAGGCGAGCAAAATTCAATTCACTTTAAGCAGAATCAACTGAAATCAGTTCAGTTCAAGTCAGTTCCTATCAGGTCAATTGAATTTAAATCAAATCAGGTCGAGAAAGTTCACGTTACTTCAACTCAAAACCATTCAAGTCCACGCAATGAATTGATTTCATGTTTGACAAGATCAGTTTAAGTCAAGTCAGGTGAAATCAATTCATTCAAGTAAAGTTAAACCAAGTTACGCCTAGCCAATTCATGTCAGGTTTGACCAAAAGTCAGTTTAAGGCATTCATGTCAGGTCAGGTAAAGTTGAGTCAAATGAACCCAAATTAACTCAAGTCAGGCAAAGTAAATAGATTTGTTGTTAAACAAGATGAGTTCAAGTCGGTTTATGTGAGTTCAGACGAAATCCATTCAAGTCAGGACAATAAAATTCAATCCAGGTTAAAGAAAATCAAATCAGGCCAAAGCAAGTCATGTTAGATCATGTGAAATAAGTCAAGTCAGACCTAGTCAGTTCATGCCAATTTAGATCAAATTGATATAAGTCATTTCAGTTTGAACAAGATCAACTCAGATAAATGCCAGTCAAGTCAATTTCTATCAGATCAACTGAATTTAAGTCAAATAAGGTCTGAGTAGTTCATGTCAGTTTAGGTCGAAACAATTCAATTCAAGGCAGATAGTCAGGTCAGAACGATTCAAGTCAGGGCTAATAAATTGAAGTCAGGTTAAACAAGATCAATTTATATCAAATTAGGTTAAGTCAATCCATGTCAGGTCAGCCCGAATCAACTCAAGTCACGATAACTAAATACAGTTCAAGATGAATTCAAATAAATCAAATCAAATCAGTTCATGTGAGTTCAGACCAAATGACTTCAAGTTAGGACAATTAAATTCAAACGAGGTTAAACAAGATCAATTTAGGTTAACTCAGGAAAAAACAAGTCAGTCAGATCAGGTGAACTTACGTCAAGTCAAGCCTTCTTTAGACCAAATTAATTTAAGTCAAGGCGGGCAAAAATCAATTCAGTTTAAGCAGGATCAACTCAAATCAGTTCAAGTCATATGGATTCCTATTAGGTCAAATCAATTTAAGTCAAATCAGGCCTGAATAGTTCATGTCAGTTCTAGTCAAAACAATTCAAATCAAAGCAAGTAAATTTACTTTATATTTGACAAGATCAATTCAAGTCAAGTCAAGTCAACCCAAATCTACTCAAATCAGAATAAGTAAACACAGTTCATTTTAAACAAGATGTATTCAAGTCAGGACAATAAAATTGAGTCGTGGTTAAACAAAATCAATTCAGGTGACTTCACCACTTCAAAGCAAGTTGTGTCAGATCAAGTGAAGTTAAGTCTAATCAGGTCGGAATAATTCGTGTCAGTTCAGATCAAAACAATTCAACTCAAGACAATCAAAACGAAATTACAAAATAATTGTAAGAATCTTTGAAGGATAATGACCAAATAAGCAAAGAATCAATAATTAATTATTAATGTACTGTAATAATATAAATCTTGCCTGAATGCCGACCATTTCAGGTCAATGTGAGTCTTAAGATAACAATAAAATCGCTGCGTCGAAACATTCCATTTCGGAATAATAATAAAAATCACATATAGGCTATATCTAAAAATACGAACACATCAAGTTCAGATAATGTAAACTCGAAGAGAAAATAATAATGCATATGGTATAACGGCAGCAATAAAAAAACAACAAAACATAAATGATACTTTAGACGAAATAAGAACAGAAGAGGTTTAAGAAAACAAGAAAACACAAGACTAAATATAACCACAAATTATTGTTCTGTGCAGACAAAACAATTTAAGCAATAAAAGGGAAACCTGATGAGTTATTGCCGCCCTCGTTATTATTAACACTATCAAAATGTCATTCTTCTGTCCCGCGTGCATTTTTCGGGGTGGACGTCCTCAAAGCCCCTACATCCCATTAAATTCAAATTACCTTGTTTGAACAGTTTGCGTATTAGTCGGCTCAATTACAATTTAGATTACATTTGCATGTGAATTTGACAATAAGCGCCGTAATGAATGATTCGCTCAAGAGAGCAGCAACATTGAAAATTAATTGTTTGATGGCGGAGTAAGCGCTTTTTCATTGCCGCAATCTGCATAATGTCCTTTAATAAATATTTCATGAATATCTACGATTCCCTACTGAATGAAATTTTCTTCTAGACCTGCTCCACTTCTGCTTGGCTTTCGTTTTCCGGGATGTATAACTTATACTCTTGATGGGATTTCACTTTTCCTTTGTTCGGGCTTGCGATCCATATTTACCAATATTTGTGTGTTAACAGTTCGTTTGCTGGGTTTATCTGGAGCAAATTCGTCTCGAGTTTATTTTTCCTCGAGTGTTCATTTGTTTAACGACGCTAAATCGGCAAATTGAAACTTTATACGGAAGAGTTGGTGTTTGTTGTTGAGTTAAGTGTCAGAGTTCGGAGATACTAATCTGGAGAGGTGTTTGAATAGCTGTAGGAGTTTAGGAGGGGCTAAACTAGAATTTGACATTTGGACACGGATTTATCAGTTTTGTAGCTCGTGATCGTGAAGATACGCGTAATAGAAAATTCGGCGGGATTTTTTTTCGCGTGTAGAAAAAGCCGGCTGCAGCTAATCCCCCATTTCGAAGATAATACCCCCGAAATAAAATTACTTCGTTACAAACTCAATTTAAATGTAAACACACCTAGCATTTCCTGTAGGCGCCCTACTAAAAATTTAACATCTGCTATAGCAAGAAATGAATTTGTCTACTCCTGTGTAACGCTAATAAGGTGTAGAGAATTTGCGCCATTGTGCACGATAATTGCGCTAATTTAATAACGTTTACTTACTTAGTTGCAAACAGATTAAAACTAGAACGCTACTACTTGCTTTACACGGACTTTCTAATTACAAGACAAAACCTCCCCCATCAAATTTAATAAGAGAAAGGTTTGCCGTATTTTGATGAGGACGCGCTTTGTGGATAAAGAAGAATTATTTACGATCGGTTTTATTAATATCGGAACGTGTAAGAAAAGGACATTGATTTTTACAATAAATGGAGCCAATTTCGGCGAGATTATGTATAATCTTGTTCGATATTAAATTTCTTTAAGATGTATTGACGGAAGCCGGAAGCTGTGATTATGCGAGACGGTTACTCCATTAAACCGAATCTTGTCTGCGGTGTTTCATATCAGATTTAATGAGATCGTTTTTTCGGATTAAGTGATTGTATTAAGCCCCGTTGCCGAGAATTTTATAAACGAATAACGACGAAATTCGAGATTCGTGTTTCGTTCGTTAGGAACCTGACGACGAAACAAAAATGTGAGGAAGCTTTTCACGAGTTTACTCTGCGAAGTTATCCATTTTAACGTAGGAAGGTGTAGATGAACAGCGCTTCAAAAGGTTTAAATAAATGAAACATTGGTCTAAAGGGTTTAGACGGTAATTCCTTCTCCCGCTGAAAGCGTTTCGTTATATAATTCATCAACGTTTTGGTGAAGCTGAAGTTAATTTTGATGTGTATAATACTAATCAATACATCACTGCTCATGGAGCTGTTTATTTTTATGCAACTAAAGGTAAATAACGAGCGCTTTGAGCACCAATTGCAATTTGTTTGATTTTTGCTATTTATGTAATTAACTAAAACAAAGTCGACGGTTTTAAGAATCGTAGACTAAATTTGTCCGCTTCGTCGCATTTGCGTTAATCGGATAACTGAGCTCAAGCGTCAGTTCATAATGGAGACACAAAGTTTGTTCGACAAAAATAAAAGAAATTAGAGTCGATGACGGCAAATTTACGCTATTTTAAGTAAAAATGGGTGGCACTGAAGCTGAATATCCGAAGAGGGAAAAAGTCTGAAAAAATAACAGATTATGGAAGTTAACCTTTGCCCGAACATGTGTATTTCCGTCTTTTCCCAACTAAAGTAAAAGCATTTACTGAAGCTTATTCTCACAGCTCCTGGATTATCGAGGTTCCAGAGTTCGTAACATAAGTTCTGAGACGTAAGTGTAAAATTTGGAGGTTTTTGCGACAACGCACATGCGTGACGTTGAAAATTACGGTACATCACTCAATAATAGGTAATGACGTGATTATTTATTTATATGTGTGATTCATAACAGTATAAGACGATTATATATGGTATTACCTATATTTTCTTTACTTATATGTTTCAAATATTAAGTAATCGATAATGAAAGACAAAACAGGATTCATTTTGACAGATATATGCTTTACAAAGCTCTGTGATAACGTCATTAGATTTTAATGGATTCAGGACATAATCTCAAATTACACTCACCTCAATTTTAATGTAACTGGTTTACAAATTACAATCTTTCAAAATTTTGGTCAACGGACACACGCATACAAACAAAGAGACAGAAAAAGGAAACTAACACTTTCGTATTTTACGAGCTTTTAAACAAAAAAAAAATTAAAACTCACAAAAAAATTCAGAAAGTAGAATAAATACACCATAAAAAAGAACCTTGAAGTATAAAACGGATTAAAAAAATGATTATGAAACAAAAACTGGATCTTAGTTTACCAAACGTCTAAAAACTATCCTGCACAATTTGATTTTACTGACCTCACTAGACTGCTTGCCTTGACTTAACTTTACTCGACTTGATATGAATTGACTTGACCTGACTTAACTTGAATTGATCTTGTCTGACCTGATTTAAACTAGCTTGACCTGACTTTTGCTATTAACTGACCAGATCTGGACTGATTTAACTTCATTTTACCGCACTTGAATTGATTTGACCTCATTTGTCTTGTCTTGAATTGATCAAGTTTAATCTGAATTGAATTTACTTAAACTGACTTGACTTAACTTCACTTGACCTGACAAAAACTGATTTAACCAGACTTGACTTAAATTGATTCTGTTATGGTTGAATTGAATGAACTGATCAGGTAAAACTTGACATAATTTGACTGGACCACAGATGAACTGACTTGCCCTGACTTGATACAAGTTGATCATGTTTACCCTAAATTGAATTGATTTGGTTTGACTTGAAATGAACTGATTATGCTTGACTTAACTTTATTCGACCTGATATGAATTGACTTCAATTGACTTAACTAGAATTGATCTTGTTTGGTCTGAATTGACTCTAGTTTCCCCGACTGAAACTGGCTTGACCTGATTTGATTCAACTTGAACTTGTTTAACCTAAATTGGGTTGATTTGATCGGACCTACCATTAACTGACTAGATCTAACCTGAATTTAATTTACTTAAACTGACTTGATTTAACTTCATGTGACCTGACAAAAACTGATTTAACCAGACTTGACATGAATTAATTTTGTTTCGTTTGAATTGAATGAACTAAACAGGCAAAACTCGGCATAACTTCACTTGGCCACAGATGAACCGACTTGTCCTGACTTGATTCAAATTGATCATGTTTAATCTAAATTGAATTGATTTGGTTTGACTTGACATGAACTGATCATGCTTGACTTGACTTGACTTAACGTTAGTCGACCTGTCATGAGTTGACTTGACCTAACTTGATTTGAATTAATTTTGTTTAGCCTAAAATGAATCTAATTGCACTGACTTAAATTGGCTTGACCTGAGTTGATTCAAATTAATCTTGTTTAACCTAAATTGAGTTGATTTGATGTCGCTTGCCATTATGTGACCAGATCTGGATTGATTTAACTTCACTTTACCTGACCTGAATTGACTTGATCTCACTCGTCTTCTCTTGAATTGATCACGTTTAACCTGAATTGAATTTACTTAAATTGTCTTGACTTAACTTCACTTTATCTGACAAAAGTGATTTAACCACACTTGAATTGATTTTGAATTGAATGAACTGATCAGGCAAAACTTGACATAACTTTACTTGCGCTCAGATGAACTGACTTGCTCTGACTTGATTCAAATTTATCATGTTTGACCTAAATTGAATTGATTTGGTTTGACCTGACATGAACTGATCATGCTTGATTTGACTTAACTTTAGTCGACCTGATATGAATTGACTTGACTTGAATTGATTTTGTTGAACCTGAATTGAATCTAATTGCCCTAACTTAAATTGGTTTGACCTAAGTTGATTCAAGTTGACTTTAGTCGCCTTGAGATGAATTGACTTGACCTGACTTGACTTGAATTGATTTTGTTTAACCTAAACTGAATCTAATTGCCCTGACTTAAATTGGCTTTACCTGATTTGATTCAAATTGATCTTGTTTAACCTAAATTGAATTGAGTTGACCTGACGTGGCATTAAATACACAGGATCTGGACTGATTTAACTTCACTTTACCTGACTTGAATTGACTTGGCCTCACTTATCTTGTCTTGAATTGATCAAGTTTAACCTGAATTTAATTTACTTAAATTGACTTGATATAACTTCAATTGATCAAAGAAACTGACTTGCCCTGACTTGATTCAAAGTGATCATGTTTAACCTAAATTGAACTGATTTGGTTTGACTTGACATGAACTGATCATGTTTAACTTGACTTAACTCGACTTGAATTGATCTTGTTCAACCTGAATTGAATCTAATTGCCCTGACTTAATTTGGCTTGACCCGACTTTATTCAAATTGATCTTGTTTAACCTGAACTGAATTGCTTTGATCTAACTTGCCATTAACTGACCAGATCTGGATTGATTTAACTTACATGACTTGCATTGACTTAACCTCACTTAAATTGAATTGATTTGGTTTGACGTGACATGAACTGATCATGCTTGATTTGACTTAATTTTAGTCGAGTTGATTTGCTCTGACTTTCATAAAGTGATTAGACATGAATTGACCTAACTTCACTTGACCTGATTTGACTTGACTTAACTTGACTTTATTTGTCTTGTCTTGAATTGATCATATTTGATCTGAACTGACTTAACTTCTTTGACCTGAGAAGAACTGATTTAACCAGACTTGGCTTCAGTTGATTTTGTTTCTTTTGAATTGAATTTACTTGCTCTGGTTTGAATTCGTTCAGTCTAACCTGACTGATCAGTAAAACTTGACATAACTTCGTTTGACCACATATGAACTGGCTTAACCTGACTTGATACAAATTGATCATGTTTAACCTAAATTAAGTTGATTTGGTTTGACCTGCCATGAACTAACTATAATTGAATTGATTTAATTAAGTGTCTTGTCTCGAATTGAATTTACTTAAGCTGGCTTGACTTAACTTAATTTGACTGGACTTGAATTTATCTTGACATGAATTAATCAGATAAAACTTGACATAACATCAGTTGACCCCAGATGAACTGACTTAACCGGCCTTGATTCAAAGTGATTTGGTTTGTCCTGCCATGACTTGATTTGAAATGATCATGTTTAACCTGAATTAAATTTCCTAGCCGTGACTTGAATCGTTTTAGTCTGACATAACATAAATTGGTCAGACGTAACTTGGTTTAACGTCAGTTGATCTAAAAAAATTGGCTTGACCTTACTTGACTTGAATTGATCTTGTCAAACATGAGTTGAATTTACTTGTCTTGAGTTGAATTGTTTTCATCTGAACTGACACCTGATTTAAGTTAATTTCATTTGACTTGATAGGAATTGATTTGGATTGATCCTGTTTAAACTGAATTGAATTTGATCACCTTGACTTAAATTAATTTGGTCTGAACTGACCTTAACTGTCGTCTGTGTGTCTTCAGTTTGTCATCTGTCTGTTGTCAGCCCTCTGCCTATCTTCTGTTTCCTAGTTTCTATTTTGTCGTCTGTTTTATTATGCCTTCTCCCTACTGCCGTCTGCTGTCAGTCTGTCCGGTTGTTTCTATTCTGTCTTTGCTCTTCTATGTTCTGGCTGCTTTCTCTCCTCTCTTTTTGCTTTGTGTTCTTTTCTGCCATCTGTCTTCTGGCGTCCCTCTTCCCGATCTTCTGGCTTCTGAAATATATCTTCTATTGTTTGGTTTCTGTTTTCTGTCGTCTGTCTCTATTCTCTTTTCTCTTTATTGTTTTCTGTCGTCCATCGTCAGTTTATCTGTTCTATCTTTTCTGCTTTCTGTCGGTTGTCTTCCGTCTTTTATCTTCTGTCTGCCTAAGAACTTATCTCCCCGCTTTTCGCTTTCCTGTATTCGTCTTCTGTCATCTATCTTCTGCCCCTTGCCTTCTCTCTTCTTTGTTTTGGCTTCCGTCATCTATCGTCTGTCTAACGTAGTCTGTTGCTTCTGGCTTTTGGTTGTCTTCTCTTTTGTGTGTTGTCTCGTCTGTCTATCTTTTGTCATCTATGTTGCGTCTGTTTTCTGCCATCTATCTTCTCCTTTCTGTGTTCTATCCGCGGCCCTCTGGGTTTGTCATCTCTACCCTTTCAATTTCAACTATATCATTTGTCGTCATCTATCTTGGCCTAACATTCGGCTCTCTGTCGTCTGTCTTTCGTCGGTTTGTAGTTTGTCTGTCGTTTATCGTCTGCTTGTCTTCTATCTTCTCTCCTCTCTTTTCTCTTGTCTCTCTGTTCAATTTTCTCTGCTTTTGGTCTTCTGGCTTCTGAAGTCTGTTGTATCAGTTTTCTGCCTTTTATTTTCTTCTTTCTGTCTTCTGTTGGTTTCTTAATTGGTGCTCCCGTTTTGTCAATAATAATAAAAAACAAGGAGGTGGATTGAAAGATAATTTGGTCATTGGAAGAGTAAAATTAACTACGAAAACGGAATTAAGAGGAAAATATCTAGTAAAACAACGAACATATTTTTGTGTGGTTAAAAATTGACTTAGAAGACTAGACTTATTCGTAGTTTTTGAAATTTGAAATTCAGCCATTTTGGAACACGTTTTTTCTATAACTTTCTCGAAAATCTACTAGTGTTGACAGGATAACTCAGCACCAAGCACGCCAGATCGGAGTACTGCGGAAAAAGTACGATCATTTGCCATAAAACGATCTTTTTAGCAGACCCAAATTACACAAAAGCGTTAAAAATCCAACTTTAATTAAATTCATAAAATTACCGACTACCGAGTTCCTTAATTCTACATTAAGCAACATAGTCGTTTACGCGTATGAGCGAAGAAGTGCACCAGCTTAGACTCTCTTATCTCCAAGTTTCAATTAAGCTTAAATTCTGAAGTAGCTTCTCTGTTACAATAAAGAGAAGATTTAATTTAGCGATATTAAAGCTCCATTTTTCGTGCAATTTTTCCTCAATTTCGCGACGATTTGTCACGTTAATTGGAGAAAAGAAGTCCGTGTGCAGCTGCAGCGTTGCATAAAACTTCAACCATTAAAATCCTCTTCCGATACGTGATCTTTCTCCAGTCGAATTCTGGAGTGCTCAGAAACACAAAGAATATAACTCTATTATATGTTTGGCGCTACGACGATAATTTCCCCGTTATCTAGTGTGTACGTAGCACTCCAACATTAATTTAAAATGTGGAGATGTTTGCGCGCCACCATTGTATACATCTACAATAAATTCCGTTATATATTTTATCCCGAAGTGTGTACTCTGCAGCGACATTATCACCCGAACTCCTCTCTCTGGTGATATATTTGGACGAATCGTTTCATTTCCTGCGTTATTAAGTGTCGTCGTTCGTATTGTTCAAATCGTGATCCGCTTCCTTTGTATCGATTTGACGGATCTGAATTAGTCGGGTGTTGAGAGGATTATCTTTCAGTGTATATTAGCTCGCGAGTTTAATTATTACTCAGATGTCGCCGTTGAAAACTTCTATTCATCCGGGGTGTTTTTTAGGGTCGGCGCATTGCCTGTCGTCTGTTTAGTCAGGAGAAAGGCATTCCTTATTTATTATTTATGTGTCTGTATTTTTTCCTTGACATATCGGAAGACAAGGGAAACGGAAACATCAATTTATACCTTCCAATGACACGGGATCTACTCGAAGAGACGCAATATGGGGACCATTCAGACAATTTGACATAAAACAAACAAGTTTAGAATCCGCATTGCATCACCTGAATTACATTCCTCTTTAACGTGTAAGAGTGGATGGAAAGCTATTTGATTTCGCGATGAGGGAGGAAAAAAGCTGATGCGCCGATAAACCCCAATTATGATTAGTTCGCTCAAATATTAGACTCTGGCGAGCTTTTTAAACTAATTAGAAACGCTTCAGACAATTTTTGAAAATTACCTTTTCAATTTTTTAAGGTCGTCTACCGTCTGTTTTAAAGTCACTTTTTGAAACTTGGAATGGCTTTGCAATTTAATATCGTGACAAATGGATAAACAAGTCATACATACTTTTCACGAAACTTATGAGAATAGGTTCTCGTTTTGTGTCGGCGGAGAACTTAAAATTTCAACTCGGCTGAATAAATTATAGTAAAATCTTGTTTTAAATGGGAAACTTTCGGGGTAGGAGAACTTGGTGCAGCTTGGCCCTTTGATCGTGTCGGCGAGCTTAGCTGCTTTACGTGGCTGATACATAGTTAACGAAGGGCGTTAGCTGCAATTTTAAGTTTTTAATCTTTTAAGTTTTTCTCGGTTAATCTAATTTTAAAGTTGTGGTCGAAAACGGAGTGGTTTGGGTAAGTGTAGAGTGACGTTGGAACAGCTGGAGCGTCTAACGTTATTTTTTTTAATCTAGGAGAGTAAGCTTCTTTGAGGTTTTTCAACTTATTTCCGTCTGTCTGTCTGTCGACTGCCCCTCGGAAATTTTGGTTACAGTCTAATACATGAAAATATGTACTAGACTGCTAATAATCATAGCGCATTAACTCTGTATACTTTTAGAAATTTTGCCTCAGGCTTTTTTAGTAGCATTTTTTTTATAATATATACAATTAAACATTTCATATAAAAAAAAATCTGGGATATTTAAAAACTGTCAAACTCCGCTGTATTTAAAAATCTATTATTTTCCACAAAGCTTTCATTTTCCTTATTTTAACATAAACAAAAAATTGAAGTGTATTGTGACCTATTTATACAGGATGACTAAATTTGCAAATCGTTAGTTTTCTCATGTATACTTATTATTCGAGTGAAACAGCCTATATTCTAAAACCTGAGGTTTCCTAGCACATTTGTTCAAGTTTATTCTAAAATACAATAGTCCTAACTAAAAATATAATGTTTCTTCTGACTTCTATCGTTGATTTTCTGTCTTCTGTCGTCAACAATCTAACGTGAATTTATTTATAAGTATAATTTTAAACATGTTTTAAGTATTTTGTTGTGAAAAGAAGACTGGTACATTGATTATTGACTAAGGCAAAAGAGAAGCCCCGCCCACCCACCCCTGTCTCAATTGTGGTATTTTTCCTATTCGCTGTGACCCCGGGGGCGGGGCTTAACTGCAAAATCTTTGTTTCTCTACAAGCAATTATCATATCAAACATGTTTCGTTGTTGTTGGGGCTTTCTGTTTGTTTATTTTTCTTTTTTTTTTTAACACCATACTTAAAACAGTTTTTGCAGAGAAATAAGGATTTTGGAATTAAACTCCGCCCCCCGGCTCACAACGAATAGAAAAATTATTAGAATTGAGATGGCGGTGGATAGGCGGGGCTTAAATTTTGCCTTATTTATGGATATACGTAACAATGTTTTCACAACAAGCCATTTAAAACGTTCAAAATGATAATTTTTGTCGGGAAACATCGACTTTACAATTGGGCTGTGCCCCTCGGTCTGACAAGGAATTAAAAATTCGTCACAATTTAGAGGTGGGCGGGTGGGCGGGCTTTGTATTTTACCTTTGTTCTAAATATATGTAAGTACTTTTCTTTTCACTACAAGAAACTGAAAATGCGTTTCAAAGGGTAAATTTGTAGAGAAGTGTGGGGGATAAAATTTACCATTTTAAACATGATTTCAGCATTTTGTTATGAAAAGAAAACTATGTATATTAAGAAGGAAAAAATGCAGAAGGTAAGCCCCGCCCACCCACCCTATCTCAATTGTAACGATTTTTCATTGTTCGTCGTGAGCCAAGAGGGGCGGAGCTTAACTGCTAATCTTTGTTTCTCTACACGCAATTATCATGTCAAACATGTTTTGTTGTTGTTGGGGCTTTCTTTTGTTTTTTTTTTCTTTTTTTTCAACACCATACTTAAAAACAGTTTTTGTAGAGAAATAAGGATTTTGGAATTAAACTCCGCCCCAGACTCAAAACGAATAAAAAAAATCATTACAACTGAGATGGACATGGAGAGGTGGAGCTTAAATTTTGTCTTTTTTCTGTATAGACGTAATAATGTTTTCACAAGACATTTAAAACGTTTAAAATGGTAATTTTTGTCGAAGAACATCGATTTTGCAGTTAAACTCTGCCCCTCGGTCTGACAACGAATGAAAAATTCGTCACAATTTAGAGGAGGGCGGGTGGGGGGGTTTGTATTTTACCTTTTTTCTAAATATATGTAAGTACTTTTCTTTTCACTACAAGAAACTGAAAATGCGTTTCAAAGGGTAAATTTGTAGAGAAGTGTGGGGGATAAAATTTACCATTTTAAACATGATTTCAGCATTTTGTTATGAAAAGAAAACTATGTATATTAAGAAGAAAAAAATGCAGAACGTAAGCCCCACCCACCCTATCTCAATTGTAACGATTTTTCATTGTTCGTCGTGAGCCAAGAGGGGCGGAGCTTAACTGCAAATCTTTGTTTCTCTACACGCAATTATCATGTCAAACATGTTTTGTTGTTGTTGGGGCTTTCTCTTTGTTTTTTTTCTTTTTTTTCAACACCATACTTAAAAATAGTTTTTGTAGAGAAATAAGGATTTTGGAATTAAACTCCGCCCCAGACTCAAAACGAATAAAAAAAATCATTACAACTGAGATGGAGATGGATAGGTGGAGCTTAAATTTTGCGTTTTTTCTGTATAGACGTAATAATGTTTTCACAAGACATTTAAAACGTTTAAAATGGTAATTTTTGTCGGAGAACATCGATTTTTCAGTTAAACTCTGCCCCTGGGTCTGACAACGAATGAAAAATTCGTCACAATTTAGAGGAGGGAGGGTGGGCGGGGTTTGTATTTTACCTTTGTTCTAAATATATGTAAGTACTTTTCTTTTCACTATAAGAAACTGAAAATGTGTTTCAAAGGGTAAATTTGTAGAGAAGTGTGGGGGATAAAATTTACCATTTTAAACATGATTTCAGCTTTTTGTTATGAAAAGAAAACGATGTATATTAAGAAGGAAAAAAATGCAGAACGTAAGCCCCGCCCACCCACCCTATCTCAATTGTAACGATTTTTCATTGTTCGTCGTGAGCCAAGAGGGGCGGAGCTTAACTGCAAATCTTTGTTTCTCTACACGCAATTATCATGTCAAACATGTTTTGTTTTTGTTGGGGCTTTCTCTTTGTTTTTTTTTTCTTTTTTTTTCAACACCATAATTAAAAACAGTTTTTGTAGAGAAATAAGGATTTTGGAATTAAACTCCGCCCCAGACTCAAAACGAATAAAAAAAATCATTACAACTGAGATGGAGATGGATAGGTGGAGCTTAAATTTTGCTTTTTTTCTGTATAGACGTAATAATGTTTTCACAAGACATTTAAAACGTTTAAAATGGTAATTTTTGTCGGAGAACATCGATTTTGCAGTTAAACTCTGCCCCTCGGTCTGACAACGAATGAAAAATTCGTCACAATTTAGTGGAGGGCGGGTGGGCGGGGTTTGTATTTTAGCTTTTTTTCTTAATATATGTACGTAGTTTTCTTTTGACTACAGAAAACTGACAATGTACTTAATAGGGTAAATTTGTAGAGAAGTGTGGGGGACAAAATTCACCATTTTAAACATGATTTCAGATTTTTGTTGTGAAAAGGAAGCTATGTATATTAAGAAGAAAAACAATGCAAAACGTAAGCCCCGCCCACCCACCCTATCTCAACTGTAACGACTTTTCTTTGTTCGTCGTGAGCCAGGAGGGGCGGAGCTTAATCGCAAAATTCGTATTTTTCTACAAGAAGTACCATCTGAAACATGTTCTTCAGTGATCGTGTTACCACAGAAAACGATATGTATTAAATAAAAGAAAACCAAAAAATAAGCCCCACCCATCCGTCTGGATAAATTTTCCATTCGTTGTCAAACCGAGGGGTGGAGCTTAACTGCAAAGTCTTGGTTTCTCTATAAGAAATAACCAAGTGAAACATATTTTGTTGTTGTTGGGGCTTTATCTTTGTTTTTTTCTTTTTCTTAAAATATACAGGTTTCTTTCAACTCCATACTTAAAAACCTGTTTCAAATGGTAAGTTTTTGTAGACAAATAAGGATTTTGCAATTAGACTCCGCCCTCCGGGTCACAACAAATAAAAAAATCATTAGATTTGAGATGGCGGTGGGTAGGCGGGGCTTAAATTTTGCCTTTTTTCTGGATACAGTTAATAATTTTCCAATTAAGCTCTCTCCCTCGGTCTAACAACGAATGAAAACTTCGTCACAATATAGAGGAGGGTGGGTGGGCGGGGTTTGTATTTTACCTATTTTTCTTAATATATGTACGTAGTTTTCTCTTGACTACAAGAAACTGAAAATGTATTTAAAAGGGTAAATTTGTAGAGAAGTGTGGGGGATAAAATTTACCATTTTAAACATGATTTCAGCTTTCTGTTATGAAAAGAAAACTATGTATATTAAGAAGGAAAACAATGCAGAACGTAAGCCCCGCCCACCCACCCTATCTCAATTGTAACGATTTTTCTTTGTTCGTCGTGAGTCAGGAAGGGCGGAGCTTAAATGCAAAATCCGTATTTTTCTACAAGAAGTACCATGTGAAACATGTGATCGTGAAAGATAAACCCCACCCATCCGTCTCGATCTCAACCGTGATACATTTTCATTCGTTGTCAAACCGAGGGGAGGAGCTTAACTGGAAAATCTTTGTTTCTCTACAAGAAATTACCAAGTGAAACATATTTTGTTGTTGTTGGGGCTTTCTCTTTGTTTTTTTTTCTTTTTCTTAATATATACAAGTATCTTTCAACTCCATACTTGAAAACCTGTTACAAATGGTAAGTTTTTGTAGACAAATAAGGATTTTGCAATTAGACTCCGCCCTCCGGGTCACAACAAATAAAAAAATCATTAGATTTGAGATGGCGGTGTGTAGGCGGGGCTTAAATTTTGCCTTTTTTCTGGATAGAGTTAATAATTTTCCAATTAAGCTCTCCCCCTCGGTCTAACAACGAATGAAAACTTCGTCACAATATGGAGGAGGGTGGGTGGGCGGGGTTTGTATTTTACCTATTTTTCTTAATATATGTACGTAGTTTTCTCTTGACTACAAGAAACTGAAAATGTATTTAAAAGGGTAAATTTGTAGAAAAGTGTGGGGGATAAAATTTACCATTTTAAACATGATTTCAGCTTTCTGTTATGAAAAGAAAACTATGTATATTAAGAAGGAAAACAATGCAGAACGTAAGCCCCGCCCACCCACCCTATCTCAATTGTAACGATTTTTCTTTGTTCGTCGTGAGTCAGGAAGGGCGGAGCTTAAATGCAAAATCCGTATTTTTCTACAAGAAGTACCATGTGAAACATGTGATCGTGAAAGATAAACCCCACCCATCCGTCTCGATCTCAACCGTGATACATTTTCATTCGTTGTCAGACCGAGGGGTGGAGCGTAATTGCAAAATCCAAATTTACTATTTTAAACATGTTTTAAGTTTCCTGTTGTGAAAAGAAGTCTACGTTTGGTACTCTTTTCTCCTCTTTTCTCTTCTCTCTTCTTGTTTCTATCTTCAATCTTTTTTCTACCTACTTCTAACCTATGTCGTCGGTTTTTTGTCTTTTGCCGTTAAAAAGCTAACCTCAATTCATTTATAGTTGAATGTCTGATGTAAACATTTCTCCTCTCTCTTCTCTTCGCTCTTCTCTTCTCTTCTCTTCTCTCGTCTCTTCTCTATTGTGTAAAGACAGAGACAAAAGCGTTCTCTTCTCTCTTTACTTCTCTATTCTCTTCCCTTCCCTTTCTTCTTATCTCTTCTCGGCTGATTACTCTTCTCTATTCTGTTTCTGTCTTCCATTTTATACTCTTTTCTGACTTCTGTTTTTATCTTCCTCTCTTCTGTCTCAAGAAACGCAAACACTGATTTGATTACAACTGAGTAGTGTTCTCTTCTCTTCTCTTCTCCTCCCTTCTTCTCTCGTCTATCTTCTGTAAAGACACACGACAAAAATGTGTTTGATCTCTATCTCTCTGTCGACTGTCTACTAGTTATTATCTTCTGTTTGTCTTTCGTCTTCCCGCTTTCGTCTTCTCATTTTTTGCTTTCTTCCAATTTTTTTTCTATTATCTTCTGACTTCTATGGTTGATTCTCTGTCTACTGTCGTCAAAAATCTAACGTTAATTTAATTAGACTTTTGTACCTATAAATTCTTCTCTTGGGTACGTATAAACTGTACTCTTTTCACTTCCCTCTTCTCTCCTTTCTCCTCCCTCTTTTATCTTCTCTTTTCGTTCTTCTCTTGTCTTGTCACTTCATTTCACTCTTCTCCTTACTCTTTTCAGTTGTCTGTATTCCGTTTGTTGTTCTTATTCTCTCCTTCGTCTTCTCTCTTTCTTCTCTCTTCAATCTTTTTTCTACTCACTTTTGACTTCTATTCTCCTTTTAATTCTCTCTTTATTTTCTCTCTTCTGTTCCCTTCCTTCTTTTCTTCTCTCTTATATGCTGACTTCACTCCTCTATTCTCTTTTTGGTTTCCGTTGTTATCTTCTGTTTGTCTTGCCCCTTTTCTCTTCTTTCTTCTATCTTTTTTCTAACCCTCTCCTGACTTCTGTCGTTGGTTTTCTCTTCCCTTTGTTATTATAGCCGTTCATTAATTACTCATTATTATTATTTACTCGTACAAGCAGTATTTTTATACCGTCCATATGGTAAATGGCTACTTTCTTGTCTTCTCGACGTTTCATGACCCGTGAACAAAAAATAGGTTCCCCATTTCCGTTTATCTGTCGTCTGTGTTGATTTTTATTACAAAGATCATTTCCGAAACTACCGGACCGTCTGTTCTCAAATTTTAGATCGCGTAGAAGGTAACACGGTCATCAAAATTGATCTGATCATCCCTACCAAGAATTTGATGACGTCACTACAAAAGTGTGCTTGGTAATGTTATTCTAATTTTATAAAATAACATGCTCCTGTACTTGTAGTTTATGAATGCGCCTCTAGTTTTTACCGCTAAGTGTGGAAAACACTTGACAATCGATAATCGTAAACTGGTAATATAAAATTAATCCACAGGGAGAAGAGCTGACCTGATCTGACCTGACCTGACTTTTATAAATAGTTTTAAAAAAAATTTCGTGACTGTAAACTGTTATTACATATTTTTTTTACTAGTGAAGTATTTCCGGTAGTAATCTTGGGATCAACGATTTTATTCTTTAATGGTAATCCTCTAAAGCACAATTTATCGTATTATATTTTCTGGCATGTAATTAAAAACTTTCATACTGAATAACGCGATTACATGAATTGAAAATGACTCGAGTTGAAACGCAAAAAGAGAGAAAATTGTTTCGTAGAAACTTTTTGGTTAATATTAGAGATTAAGTTGGGGTTTTAAATTCGAATTAATTTCCTGATCAATAAGAGCTTTCGACTTGGAATACGTTGAAAACTAATTTTCCCCTATCTTGACATATTCTCGCAAAATATCTGCTGTAATCCACGTTCTATTTTTGCTTTAGTTTTTCTTTCATCTAGCCATTTAATAAAATATGGGAAAATGCCAGCCGTTTTCCTGTCCCTTCTATTTTTACCGTACTTAAAATGACTTTACTTGACGGCATACATACATCAAGCACACGATAAATGGCCTAAGTATTTTTAACATGTGAAAAAACACCGGTACGAACAAAAAATGAAGATAACAACCGGACTCGATTCCGGTTATACTTTTATTCCACCTAGGCCAATAAATCTAGTCGGAACCCCAAAAATAACATTAGTGCATAATTCATACCTTAATTTTGTGTTAATTCAAGTCGGATCGATGCACGTTGATCGCTTGCGAAAAAATGCCGTTTTCTTTTTTTTAAATGACCCTTCTGAGTACATATCCAATGCCACATCCGCGCTAGCCTCCCTTAAAATTCATCGAGGCTCCGGCGTCTAAATAACAATTTCATAATTTAGAAAGCCGCTGCAGAGAACTAAGTTATTTAACCTCTTGCTTAGCTTAACTTTTTGCTTTTCTCTCAAGACGTCCCTAATGCCGTCGGTATTGTGCTCCAAAGGAATCCCGCTTTCCGTTGAAACACTATATAATTTATTGCCTTAAAACAAACTTGTTTTCTAGCAAACTAAGTAACAGTAAATAAAGTCGAACTCGCTCGAAAAACTCCGAATCTGCTGTAAACTTCTCGTCGGCGAATTTTCCGCCGCCGCCGCAATCGTGTATTGAACATAACACCCATAAAGCTTTGTTTTGGGGGCGGAGAGACCGCTCGCTCCACAATCCCTTCATATTTTATTGAAGATTCCCTAAATGTGTCACTTCCACGTCACATCGACGCTTTCGTATCATTTCTGCGCGTTCTATGCATTATTTATGGGCCCCTTAAAGACCGCGAGTCCTGTAGATCCCGGATTTGGCGCTGCCGGGGCACATATGTAGAAATCAAAGCGGAGGGAGACTCCGGGAAGATTGCGAAATTTATAATGGGGCGCTTTCCGGGCAACTACTGAAAACAATAACTTGTTGATCGGCTGAAAAGTGAGAGCATGGCGCAACGAACGGTACACGTCATCAATCACATTCTGCGATAAAACGAAATTTATTTTTATGTTTGGGAGGTTTATGGCTTTGTGCAGCTGCTAGGCGGACGTTATCGGCCGGAGTTTTGTTTGTTTGGTGAGAGTTTTCGCGGGTTTTCGGGGAAACTTTGCGTTCTGAAAAAAACATTGTTCCGGTTAATCCTTTCTTGGTTTGTTTGGGGAAATTTAGGACTATCTGAAGTTAACGTCGGAGGAGGCGTGGCTGTTACTGTCTTTTTATTTGTTGCGTGGAAAATTTTCAGGCCAGGAAAAGCACTAAAGGGTTAAAGGACATTTATCACCAGGATGGGAAGGGTTTGAAAACAAAATTAAAAAAAAAAATGCAAAAATTCCGATATTTCGGTGTGCCATTCTGGAAAAACCGTTCGAGTTATCGAAGAAACGAATCTGTAAGTGATCCGAGATCTACAAGAAAAGGTGCTTAAGTAAATTTCGAAAATCGTCGAAAATGGGTCGAAATTTGCATAAAAAAATTCTAGAATATAGATCTTGACGTTTTCATTCCAAAAATATAGCACGTTTATGGTCATGGAGTGATATTTTCGAAATATTCGGATTACAAATGAAATTTTCTTACAATTGTGAATTAATTTTTTGATTTGTTAGATATTATCATTTTTAATTTTTTCAATTTTTCGTTTTTTTTTAGTGTCTCAATTCTTAATTTTTTCGATTTGTAATTTTAGATTTTACCAATTTTCCATCTGCTATTTTTTAGATTTCAATCTTAGATGTTACAATTTTGCGTTTTCTCTACTGTTAGGTATTCAGTTTTCAATTTTTAATTTTTTGGTTTTTCATTTTTTCGCTTAACAATTTTAGATTTTATTATTTTCTCAATTGCAATATTTTGATCTTAATCTTAAATTTTCCGACTTCTCTTTTCTTTAATTTTTTGATTTTTAATTTTTCGACTTTTCGGTTTCTCGATTTTAATTCAACTGTCCAATTTTATAATTTTTCAATATTTCGTCTGTTACATATGTTTATTTTTAATGTTTTCAGTTTTTCGATTTTTCAGTATCTCAATTCTTAATTTTTTGATTTTCCAATTTTTCGATTTGCAATTTTAGATATTACCATTTTCCCATCGGCTATGGTTTCAGATTTCAGTCTTAATTTTTTTAATTTTTCGATTTTTCGTTTCTCTGTTAGATATTTTCATTTTTAATATTTTCAGTTTTTGATTTTTTAGTATCTCAGATCTTAATTTCTTCATTTTTCAATTTTTCATGTTATAATTTTAGATTTTACAGTTTTCCATCTGCTATTTTTTGAGAATTTAATCTTAAATTTTGCAATTTTGCGTTTTTTCAGCTGTTAGATATTTTCATTCTTAATTTTTTCAGATATTCGATTTTTCAGTTTTTCAAGTTTTCAAATTTTCGATTTTTCCTTTTTTTAATTGGATATTTGATTTTCAAATTTTCGATTTTTCCTTTTTTTAATTGGATATTTGATTTTCAATTTTTCGATTTTTCGGTTTATCGATTTTAATTCAGCTTTTCAGTTTTATAATTTCTCAATTTTGCATCTGTTAGATATTTTCATTTTTAATTTTTTCAGTGCTTCGGTCTTTTCAGTATCTCAATTCTTAATTTTTTTATCTTGGATTTTCAATTTTAGATTTTACCAATTTTCCATCTGCTATTTTTGGAGATTTCAATCTTAAATTTTTCAATTTGACGTTTTTGTCAAATGTTAGATATTTTCATTTTCAATGTTTTCAGGTTTTCGAATTTTCAGTTTTTCAAATTTTAATTTTACTGTTTCCCCATCGGTTATTTTTTGAGCTTTCATTCTTAAATTTTTCAGTTTTTCGATTTTTCGTTTTTTAATTTTTCGATTTTCCAGTTTCTCGATTTTAATTCAACTTTTGCATTTCACAATTTTACAATTTTTCATCTGTTTTCTTGTTAATTTTTTCGCGTTTTCACTTTTTCAGTACTTCAATTCTTAATTTTTTGATTTTCCAATTTTTCGATTTGCAATTTTAGATATTACACCATTTTTCCATTGGCCGTGGTTTGAGTTTTCAATCCAAAATTTTTCAATTTTTCGATTTTCCGTTTCTTTAATTTTTTGATTTTCAATTTTTCGAATTTTCAGGTTCTTGATTTTAATTCGACTTTTGTATTTTATAGTTTTTCAATCTTTCATTTGTTAGATATTTTCATTTTTTATTTTTTGTTTTTTATTTTTCAGTATCTCAATTAAGAAATTTCTTCATTTTTCAATTTGCAATTTTATATTTTGCAGTTTTCCATCTCCTATTTTTTGAGTTTTTAGTCTTAAATTTTGCAATTTTGCAATTTTTCATCTGTTAGAAATTTTCATTGTAAATTTTTTGATTTTTCAATTTTCCGATTTGCTATTTTAGGTTTTACAAATTTTCTATCTCTTGTTTTTTGCATTTTCAATCTTAAATTTTTCAATTTTACGTTTTCTTCAAATGTTAGATATTTTCATTTTTCATTTTTTCAGTTTTTCGATTTTTAAGTTTTTCGTTTTTAATTTTTTTGATTTTCAATTTTTCGATTTTCCAGTTGTTTTCATTGTTAATTTTTTCGCGTTTTCACTTTTTCAGTGTCTCAATTGTTAATTTTTTGATTTTACAATTTTTAGATTTACAATTCTAGATATTATCATTTTCCCATTGGTTGTGGTTTGAGTTTTCAATCTTAAATTATTTAATTTTTCGATTTTCCGTTTCTTTAATTTTTTGATTTTCAATTTTTCGAATTTTTCAGGTTCTCGATTTCAATTCGACTTTTGTTTTTTTTATATTTCAGTAAAAAAAATCAATTTTGAAAAATTCCTAAAACTTAAACGTTGTAAAATCGAGAAATCAAAAAGTCGAAAAATATTAAAAACCGAGAAAGTAAGATATCCAGAAATTGGAAATTCGAACAATCTAAATGTTAAAAAATCAAAAAATTTAGAAATCGAAACAACAAAAAATCGTAAAATCGAAAAATTGACAAACCGAAAAATTGAAAAATCGAAAAACTGAGAAATCGAAAAATTGGAAAATCCCTAAACTGAAATGTCTCAAAACTGAAAAATCCATACATCGTAAAATTGGAGAATCTAAACATTTAAAAATCGAAAATTCAAAAAATCCAAAAGTTAAAGAATTGAATCATCGAAAAATCTAAAAAATAACTCTAACTGAAAAATATAGAATTTTCAAAATATATAAATTGAAAAATCGGAAAACTAAAAAATCTAACAATAGATGATTCGAAAAACTAAAAAATAACTTCATAAATCCCAAAATGTTGAAGAATTGAAAAATCGGAACATCCAAAACATCGAAAATTTAAAAGGTGAAATATCTAAACATCGAAATCTTAATAAATCGAGAAATCGAACAATTGAAAAATCGAGAAATTGAAACACCAAAAAATTGAAAACTTGAAAAACAGTAACAATAAAAATTGAAAAAATCAAGAAATTGAAAAATGAAAAATTTAAAACCGAAAAGTCGAAAAATCGAAAGATCAAAAAATTGGAAAATTGAACAATCAATATATTGAAAAATCCCGTAACTAAAATTTTTTTCTGAAATTTTTATAATAAATATTTGATGTATGTATTTGATAAATCGATAAATCGAAAAATTGAAAGATTTCAATACTGGAAAATCCAAAAGTGAAAAGCCAAAAAATGGAAAAGTTGAAAAATCAGAAACCTAAAAAATCGAAAAATTTTTCGATCCGCCACTTTTTAATTTTGAATTTCCCAAATTTTCAATGTTCCACTTTTTCGTTTCATCAATTTTCCGATTTTTCAGTTTCTCGATTTTTAATTTTTCAACTTGTCAGTTTTCCAATTTTTCGTTTTTTCTGTTTTTCGATACCTATCTAATTTTTCTGTTTTACGATTTGTACACTAATCGAGTTTTCATTTTCGAGATTTTTCATTTTTTTGCTTCTCCAATTTTCAATTTTTCATAAAATATAGCGTGTTTGTGGCTACGGAGCAATATTTTCGAAATATTTGGATTAAAATTAAAATTTTCCAAGTTTTTCGTTTTTAGAATTTTAAAAGTTTCGATTTTTGGATTTTTCAATTTTCCTCTTTTTAAATTTTTCGATTTTTTAGTTGTCCCATTTTTACATTAAAAAAATTTACATATTCGAGAAGTCGAAAAGGGAATTAGTTGAAAATTCGAATATCAGAGAATCAGAAATTCCATATTCAAATATTCGAAAAAAAGGAAAATTCGAAAAATCAAAAAATTTAAAATTCGAAAATCCCATAAATCAAAATTCGAAATTCGAGATTTCGAAAAATCGAAAAATTCAGGAATCGAAATATGTATAGAAAAATGAAACATCGAAAGTCGGTAAATCGAAAATTCTGGAGTCGAAAAATGGTAAAATCGAGAAATCGAAATTGAAAAAAATTTAAATTTTTAAAAATCTCAAAGCCTGAATGTCCAAAAATCGAAAAATAGAAATATCGAAAAATCAAAAATTAAAATATCGAAAAATTGAAAAGTCAAGAAATGGAAAAATTCCAAAAATTGAAGTGTTAAGAAATCGAGAAATCGAAAATTTTTAAACAGTGAATAACTGAGAAGTCGAAAAATGGAAAATTCACTTTAAATATTAAAAAATTAAAAAATTGAAAAACCACAAGATTTAAAATTAAAAAATTCGAAAAATTGAATGCTCGAAAAACCGAAAAATTAGAAAAACAGAATGATTTAATTTAAAAAATGGTAATATTGAAAAATCCAAAAATCGAAAACTGGAAAGATTGAAAATTCGAGTATCGAAAAAATCCAAAAGTCGAATAGTGAAACAACTGAAAAATCGAACCACTGAACAGTGGAAAAATTGAAATCAAAAAATTGAAGAATCGAAAAATTAAAAAATCGAAATTATAAAAATTGCGATATTTCCGTAAGTCACTCTGAAAAATGGCTGGAGTTATCGAAAAAGTGACTTCTGGAGCCCGGAATCTACAAGAAACTGTGTTTAGTCAAGTTTCGAAAATCTTCAAAAATGGTTGGAAATTTACATAGTGGAAAATTTAATTTTTGAAAAGGTTATTTAAAAACTCAAAAATTTCAGGGATGTGCCAAAAATAGAGCGCGTTTATTGCTACGGGGCAATATTTCGTGTCTCCTTGTCTAAAAATATCTATAAATAGTGGATCTATATTTAAATTTATTTTGAATATACGCAACATTTGGTCTGTATTTCATAACAGTTTAGAAGTACCTACAATCAAATCCATGTCTTCTGCATTCTGTCTTGACTACAAAAGACAAAAAACCGACGACAGAAGCTCGAAGAGAGCAGAAAAAATGGAAAAGAAAACGAAGAGAGAAAAGCGAACAAAAGACGGAAAAGAGAAAAGTGGAGAGAATACCAATTTCTTGATCTGTATTTAAGGTTCTAGGGAAGTTCTGCCAAAATAATCTTCAACCAACTGAAAGTCAATTAAAAATGCTTTTGACAACCCACAACAAAGACGGCAACAAAGCTTTTGTAATGGAATTCATATCATCTGCTTTTGTTAAAACAAAATTAATTTGTCGATGCGGATGAACAAAACCAATATTTATTATTACGGTACATTTGAACAAACAACTTTTTTTGACAAAATTAATACTTTTTACCTATAAAATACTGTTAATTTGTTTATGTTTGAAATAAATCCGTTTTATTGCGCTGTATTAGTAATTCAAAATGCAATTAAATAATTCATATCCCTTTATGATTTGTTTTAAACAACCCTGCTTATGGCCCATAAAAACCTGTGCAAAACAGGAGAATAATCATTATTATGCAAATTTTTTACTACCAGTATTAACGTCGTTATTTGTCTAATTAGTGTCCAATATTTTACTGTAGGACGTTAGTACTTAATTTTAAATGCTAGAAAAAAAATCTATCACTTCGACAGTCGGTTGAGGCCTCAACCCACACTTAGTAATTTCCGCGAGTCCCATACAAACCACTCTCAAACCTCAACTCTCCACCTCGCTCTTATTTGATTTACTAATTACTTGTATTTTACTTTGGCCAAAAACCATTAAGTTCCGAGATTATCTCGCAAATCCTAAACTCCTCCGAAATGGATTTTACTGCGGAAGTCGCGGTAAAGCAGCTTCGATTAATTATACTTTCAGTTTTTCTTTCTCAATAACTCGCAGAAATATGCTTTAATGGATGAAAATCTTTTGACGACTTTAAATTGAGTTTTCTGATCAGGCGGTTCTTATTTCTAAACAAATCAACCGAATATCAAGACGAAAATTGCGTCCCTTTAACTTTTTTCTTGTAGCGTTTCGAGTGGTAATTTTTGCCAATAATTTATTGTTCCCGGTATTTGCATAATGTAAATATCGACGCTGCAAGAATGGTAAATGAGGCGGCCTGTACAAACGCAAGAGTAATGTCTTTCGGCTGAAGTTTACGCTGAGCAAACTTGGAGTATCATAAATTTATAACGGCTTGCCAACGGAATACCTGTATTCGAAAAAAGTTTGGTTTGGGGAAGTTTTAAACGAAGCGGCCAGCAGCGTTTTCGGTTTTTATGTGGCAGAGGAGGATTTTAATTTTAATTAGAAAAAGTTTATTCGGGGGATATTTTAATTTTTCGTGAGAGGCCGGGCTTTTGACTTTTCCTACTGGAGCGGGTTTATAAGGTCGTTTATAAGGGTGTGGACACAACTGACAGCGATGTCATAGGGATAACTTCGTCACTAAAATGTAGTGAAGCTACGAATGAATGGTAAGAGATGTGCTCCAATTCTGTTTTAATCCCAGAACCAACCAGTAGGTATTATTGAGAAACAAAATTATGCATCAACTTTAAGGTTTCAGTGGTAAATCGCTACGAAAATCATGTTATACATTTATGAGGAAGTCTTATGAAGTTGGAAATAATCTATCGAAAATCCAAAAACTGAAAAAAAAATGCAAATCAAAATATTAAACAAACGAAAAATCGAAAAATGTCGAAACATTGAAAAATTTAAAAATGAAACCTCAAAAAATAACAGGTCCGAAAACAGCAAAATCTAAAAATTACACCCCCCACCCAAGCAAATTTCTATAGTTTATTGACCATTTTCCAATCATAACTGAATAATACATTTTTACTTTCAACCTCGTTTCTTTAGTCACTCCAACCCTTTTTCCAATATCGCAATTTTTGTAAATTTCAAAAAATTCGAATTTCACACCGAATATTTCGAAAATGTTGCTCCGTGACCATAAACAGGCTATATTTTTGGAATCAGTACGTCGAGATCTACAACCCTAAATTTTTTTAGAGTTTTTAGACACTTTTTCAAAAATTAAATTTCCATTTAAAGTTTTGACGTTTCTTAATTTTCAATTTTTCGATTAATCGATTTTTCGATATTTTGGTTTCTCGTCTTCTTGATTTTTCGATTCTCAGATTTTCAGTTCTTCAATTTTTCTGAGTTTTGGGATTTCTGAGGTTTTCGATTTGAATTTTTCCACTTTTCAGTGTTTCCATTTTCCAATCGTTTTACTTTTTGACTTATTGATTTCCCGAGTTTTCGATTTTGGATACGCAAATTTTCGATCTCTCCAGTTTTCGATTTTTGATTTTTCGAATTTTCGATTTTTCAATTTTTACCTACATTCTTAAACTTTTATATGGTACTCTTTAATTTTTCGATTTTTCAATACAGTATAATCCGGTTATAACGACATCGAAGGGACCTTGAAATTTTCGTCGTTATAACCGGAAGTCGTTATAACCGATGAATGCTAATTTTATAAATATTACAACTTTATTTAAACAAAATGTAATATTTAATACATGTACATAGGCGCAAGTCAGAAAGGAAAATACATCCAAGGATCATGTAGTAGTTATAAGTAGGTACATACTTCATTAGTCACATATACATACATATATGTTACTTAATTTACGTAAAAAAATCTGTTATTTTACTCTGCTCGGTACATTTATTTTTGTAATAAATACCTGCCAGTTTAGTGTCTAGTGTAGAAATACAGCTCAATAGTTTACTATCTTTTAAACCTTCAAAAGTAACGAATTTTTTTATAATAGAAACCGCTTGAAGGGCTTCCGCACATGATGGCACTTGATCATCAACGTCTTCATCGTCATTTTCTTCCAAATCTTCTCTAAGGTCTTCTGACAAGTTTTTTACAATGTCCTCTTCACTTATGTCACCACAAGTTTCTAAATTATGATCGACATTCACTAGGAAGTCTTCGTTAGACACTTTCTGGTTCGTATCTTGAACAATGTTGTGCAATTGTCGTTATAACCGGAGGAAAAAAAGTATTGTCCAGCAAGTTTTGGTCGCTATTGCCGGATTCGTCGTTACAAGCGAAGTTGTTATATCCGACTTTTTTTACCGTACTGTATATGGGTTTCCAAACAAGCTGGATCAATTCCGTCGTTATATCCGGCTTGTCGCTACAAGCGGAGTCGCTATAAACGACTTTGACTGTATTTCCATTTTTTAAATTTTAGATTTTGTGATTTCCAGGTTTCTTGTTTTTCTGATTTTTCGGTTTTTCGAGTATTTATATTTCGTATTTTTAAATTTTACATACATTTTATGATTTTTTAATTTTCGATTTTTTAATATTTAAAGTGCTCGATTTTTCGATTTTTCGATTTTCCACTTTTCGACTTCCCGATTATTCAATGTTTTTTCGTTTTCTCGAGTTTTTAACACTTCAGTTTTTGGATTTTTTCCATTACTCGATTTTTTAACTTTATGATTTTTCGATTTGTTGATTTCTCGACTTCTCCCCTTTCTTGATCTTTTGTTGCTTGATGTTACTATTTTTCAATTTTTCAATTTTGCGATATTCGAATTTTTCAATTTTGATTTCTCGACTTTTCGATTTTTCGAAATCTCCATTTTCGAATTTCTGATTTCGGAAAATTAAAAATTTTTAAATTCTAAAAACTGAAAAACTATAAAGTTGATAAGTGTACAAATTGTAAAACAGAAAATTAAATAGGTGTCGAAAAATTTTAAAATTGAAAAGTTGGAAAATTAAAAATCGAGAAACTGAAAATCGGATAATTGAAAAGCAAAAAATTGGAACAATGAAAATTTGAAAAATTGAAAAATGTCAAAACTCAAAAAGTGACGGATCGAAATATGGTAAAAACTAAAAATTGCAAACAGAAAGTTTTTTATTATTTTTATTATTAAAATTGAGAAATTGAAAAATCGAAAAATTGAAGAAACACTGAATTAAAATAAACATAAAAATTGGTATATAGAAAAAAAAATTAAGTCCAAAAACTTGCAAACTGAAAAATCGATGAATGAAACAAGGAAAAACTGAAAAATCGAAAAATTACAAATCGAACAGGTGAAGAAGCGAACAATTGGAAATTGGAGAGTTTAAAAATCACAAAATTAAAAATTGTAAGACTGAAAGTCAAAAAATATCACACGGAAAAGTGGTAAAATCTAAAATTGCATACCGAAAAATTGAAAAATCAAAAAATTAGGAATTGAAAAATGAAAAATTGAAAAATTGAAAACATTAAAAATGAAAATATCTAGCAGACAAAAAATTTAAAAATTATAAAATAGAAAAGATGGAATTCGAATTTCACACCGAATATTTCGAAAATGTTGCTCCGTGGCCATAAACACACTTTTTCAAAAATTAAATTTTCTACTATGTATACCTCTTTTATGCAAATTTCCATTTAAATTTTTGACGTTCCTAAATTTTCAATTTTTCGATTAATCGATTTTTCGATATTTTGGTTTCTCGACTCCTCGATTTTTCGATTCTCAGATTTTCAATTCTTGAATATTTCGGTTTTTCAATTGTTCAATATTTGAGTTTTGGGATTTTTCAGTTTTCCGATTTGAATTTTTCCACTTTTCAGTGTTTCCATTTTCCAATTGTTTTACTTTTTGACTTATTGATTTCTCGAGTTTTCGATTTTGGATACGCAAATTTTCAATCTCTCCAGTTTTCGATTTTTGATTTTTCGAATTTTCGATTTTTCAATTTTTACCTACATTCATGAGCTTTTGTACTCTTCAATTTTTCAATATTTCCATTTTTTAAATTTTAGATTTTGTGATGTCCCGATTTCTTGTTTTTCTGATTTTTCGATTTTTCGATATTCGAATTTTGTCAATTTTGATTTCTCGATTTTTCAATCTCTCCATTTTTCGACATTCCGGTTCCAGAATTTTCGATTTTCGACCTTCGATGTTTAATTTTTCTATACATATTTCGATTCCTGGACTTTTCGATTTTTCGAGATCTCGATTTTCGAATTTCTGATTTATGGAATTCCGATTTTAGATTTTGACATTTTCGAATTTTAAGTTTTTTGATTTTTCGAATTTTTCTTTTTTCCAATATTTGATTAATTGAATTTTTGATTTGTCGATATTCGAATTTTCAATTAGTTTCCTTTTCGACTTCTCGATATTTCTTTTTTTTTATTTAAAAATGGAAAAACTAAAAAATCCAAAAATTTAAACATAGGACAATTAAAAAATGGAAAAATTAAAAATTTTAAAATTCTAAAAACTGAAAAACTAAAAAGTTGATAAGTGTACAAATTGTAAAACAGAAAATTAAATAGATATCGAAAAATTGGAAAATTAAAAATCGAAAAACTGAAAATCAGAAAATTTGAAAAATTGAAAAATGTCAAAACTCAAAAAGTGGCGGATCGAAACATAGTGAAAACTAAAAATTGCAAACAGAAAGTTTTTTATTCAATCAGGAGTAATATATTTAAAAACTGAAAAAGCGAAAAATTGACAAGTCGAAAAATTAAAAATTGAGAAACTGAAAACTCGAAGAATTGAAAAAACACTAAATTAAAAACAACATAAAAATTCATACATAGACAAAAAATTTAAGCCGAAAAATTGCAAACTAAAAATTGGAAAATCGAATAATTGATAAATGAAACAAGAAAAAACTGAAAAATCGAAAAATTGCAAATCAAAAAGGTGAAGAAGCGAACAATTGGAAAATTGGAGAGTTTAAAAATCACAAAATTGAAAAATTTAAGACTAGTCAAGAAATATCACATGGAAAAGTGGTAAAATCTAAAATTGCATATCGAAAAATTGAAAAATCAAAAAGTTAGGAATTGAAAAATGAAAAATCGAAAAATTGCAAATCAAAAAATGATAGAAACGGAAAATCGAAAAATTGCAAAATTTAAGATTACAAGGTCAAAAAATAGCATATTATGGGAAAATAGTAAAATCTCAAAATGCAAATCGAAAAATTGAAAAATCATAAAATTAAAAATTGTAAAAAAAGATTTTGCGATTCTCAGATTTCCAGTTCTTCAATTCTTCGAGTTTTCAATTTTTAAACTTCACGATTTTTCAATTTTTCAATATTTAAGTTTTGGGATTTTTAAATTTTTCGATTTGAATTTTTTCACTTCACTGTTTTGATTTTCCAATTTACTTTTTGACTTATTGATTTCTCAAGTTTTCGATTTTTGGATTTTTGGGTTTTTGAATTTGATGATTTCTCAATTTTTTAAAACATCAATTTTTGGATTTTTCCATTTATTGATTTTTCAACTTCCCGGTTTCTTGATTTCTCGACGTCTCGCATGCTAGTTCTCGATCTTTTGTTGCTTCAATGTTACAATTTTTCAATTTTTCGTTATTTCGATTTTCGAATTTTTTCAATTTTGATTTCTCGATTTTTGAATTTTTCTATTTTTCGACTACGGTTCCAGAATTTTCGATTTATGGTCTTTCGATGTTTAATTTTTCTATACATATTTCGATGCCTGGACTTTTCGATTTTTCGAAATCTCCATTTTCGAATTTCTGATTTATAGGATTCCGATTTTAGATTTTGAGATTTTCGAATTTTAAGTTTTTCGATTTTTTGGATTTTTTTTTGAATTTTTGATTTTTCGATGTTCGAATTTTCATTTAATTTCGTTTTCGACTTCTCGATATTTCTTTTTTTTAATTTAAAAATGAGAAAACTAAAAAATCCAAAAATTTAAGAACGGGAAAATTGAAAAGTTGAAAAATTAAGAATTTAAAAAATCTTGAAATTGGAAAACTAAGAAAATTTGATGTTCAATCCAAACATTTCGGAAATATTGCTCTGTGACCTAAACGCGCTGTATTTTAGGAAAATTGAAAACTGAAAATTTAAAAAATAAGAAACTGAAAAATTAAAATATTTAAAAATTGAAGAAGCGAAAAACTGAAAAATCTCAGAAAAATTAAGGAGGTATGAAAAAAACAAAAATTGATGAATTTAAAAGTTGGAAAATTAAAAATCGAGGAACTGAAAAGTCGGAAAATTGAAAATACGAAAAAATGGAACATTGAAAATTTGAAAAATTGAAAAATGTTAAAACTCAAGAAGTGGCGGAAAAATTGCAAATAGAAAAATTTTTATTCAATTAATACATTTAAAAATTGAAAAAGCGTAAAATTGAAAAATCGAAAATTTAAAAATTGAGAAACTGAAAAATCGAAATATTCAAAAAACACTAAATTAAAACATATCAAGATTAATGCATAGAAAAAAAGTAAGTCGAAAAATTGCATGCAAACTGAAAATTGCAAAATCGAAAAAGTGATAAATAAAACATGGAAAAACTGAAAAATCGAAAAATTGCAAATCGAAAAATCGAAAAACTGAAAACATTAAAAATGAAAATATCTAGCAGTTGGAAAAACGCAAAATTGAAAAATTTCAGATTGATATCTCAAAAAATAGCATACGGAAAATTGGTAAAATCTAAACCGAAAAATTGAGAAATCAAAAAATTTAGAATTGAGATACTGAAAAAAATCGAACGATTGAAATAATTAAAAATGAAAATATCTAAAAGACGAAAAATTGAAAAGATGTATTAAAATCGAGAAACTGCAAATAAAAAAATTATAGAAACGAAAAATCGGAAAATTGGGAAATTTAAAATTGAAAACTCAAAAATTAGCGTATGGGAAATTAGTAAAATCTCAAAATGCAAATTGAAAAATCAAAAAACTAAAAATTGAATATCTGAAAAATCGCAAAATTGAAAAATGTAAGGCCGAAAACTCAAAAAATAGCAAATGAAAAATTGGTAAAATCTAGAATTGCAAATTGAAAGATCGAAAGACTGAAGTAATTAAAAATGAAAATATCTAACAGATAAAAATTGAAAAATTATAAAATTGAAAAGATGATTTAAAACTGAGAAACTGAAAATTAGAAAAATTGCAGATCAAAAAATTATAGCAACTAAAATCGAAAAATAGCGAAATTTAAGATTGAAAACTCAAAAAATATGGGAAAATAGTAAAATCTCAAAATGTAAATCGAAACATTTAACAATCAAAAATTAAAAATTAAAAATCAAAAGACTTAAGTTGAAAAATCGCAAAATTGAAAATTGTAAGGTCGAAAATTCAAAAAATAGCTGATGAAAAATTGGTAAAATCTAAAATTGCAAGTCGAAAGATGGAAAAAACATAAATTAAAAATTGAGAAACTGAGAAAACGAAAAACTGAAAAATTTCAAAATAAAAATATCAAAAAGATGAAAAACTGAAAAATTATAAAACTGAAAAGTTTAATGAAAATCGCGAAACTAAAAAATTGAAAAATTAAAATCAAAAAATTAAAAAAACGAAAAACCGAAAAATTGAAAAATTTAAGATTGGAAATTAAAAAATAGCACATAGGAAAATAGTGAAATCTAAAATTGCAAATCGAAAAATTGAAAAATCAAATACTCAGAATTGAGGTACTGAAAAATCGAAAGACTGAAACAATTACAAATGAAAATATCTAACAGATAAAAAATTGAAAAGATGAATTAAAAGAAAGAAACTGAAAAATCGCAAAATTGCAAATCAAAAAATGATAGAAACGAAAATTCGAAGATTTCCAAAATTTAAGATTCAAAGCTCAAAAAATAGTATATGGAAGAATAATAAAATCTCAAAATGCAAGTCGAAAAATTGGAAAATCAAAAAATTAAAAATCGATAAACTGAAAAATCGAGAACTAAAAAAATCAGTCATGAAAACTCGCAAGATTGAAAAATTTAGGACCGAAAATTGAAAAAATAGCAGATGGAAAATTCGTAAAATCCAAAATTCCAAATCAAAAAATTGAAAAAACCAATAATTATAATTGCGAAATTGAAAATTTGAAAAACTAAAAAAAATAAATATGAAAATACTTAATAATTGAAATATCGCAAAATTGAAAAATTTAAGAATGAAAATTCAAAAAGTCAGATGAAAAATTGGTAAAATTTAAAATTACAACCGAAAAATTGTAAAATCAAAAAATTAAGAACTCAGATACTGAAAATCGAAAGTCTCAAATAATTAAAAATGAAAATATTTAACAGATGAAAAATTGTAAAACTGAAAAGATGAATTAAAACGAGAAACTGGAAAATCGAAAAATTGAAAAATTAAAGATTGAAAACTCAAAAAACAGCATATGGGAAAAAATTAAAAATGAGAATATCTAACAGATGAAAAATTGAAAAATTATAAAATTGAAAATTTAATTTAAAAAAAATTGAGTTGGCCTCTTTCAAAATGTTCGTTTTGAAATTCACAATTTTTTAGAAATCTTCAATTTTAAGTTTTTTGATTTTTTGGAATGTTTTTTTTTTAACTTTTGATTAACTGAATTTTTGATTTTTCGATGTTCGAATTTTCAATTAATTTCGTTTTCGACTTCTGGATATTTCTTTTTGTTTTAATTGAAAAATGGAAAAACTAAAAAACCCAAAAATTTAAGAACAGGAAAATTGAAAAATTGAAAAATTAAAAATTTAAAACATCTTGAAATTGAAAAACTAAAAAAATATGATTTTCAATCCAAACATTTCGGAAATATTGCTCTATGACCATAAGCGCGCTGTATTTTAAGAAAAATTGAAAACTGAAAATTTAAATATTAAGAAACTGAAAAATTAAAATATCTAAAAATTGAAGAAGCGAAAAACTGAAAAAATCCCAAAAATGAAAGTTTGATAAGTGTACAAATTGTAAAACAGAAAAATTAAGGAGGTATGAAAAAAACATAAATTGAAAAATTTAAAATTTGGAAAATTAAAAATCGAGCAACTGAAAAATCGGAAAATTGAAAATACGAAAAAATGAAATATTGAAAATTTAAAAAATTGAAAAATGTCAAAACTCAAAGAGTGGCGAAAAAATTTCAAATAGAAAAATTTTTATTCAATTAATATATTTAAAAATTCAAAAAGACTAAAATTGAAAAATTTCAGATTGAAATCTCAAAAAATAGCAGACGGTAAATTGGTAAAATCTAAAAACAAACCGAAAAATTGAGGAATCAAAAAATTTAGAATTGAGATACTGAAAAATCGAACGATTGAAATCAAATATCAAAAAATGAAAATATCGAAAAGACGGAAAATTGAAAAGATGAATTAAAATCGAGAAACTGCAAATCAAAAAATTATAGATACGAAAAATCGGAAAATTGCGAAATTTAAAATTGAAAACTCAAAAATTAGCATATGGGAAAATAGTAAAATCTCAAAATGCAAATTGAAAAATCAAAAATTTAAAAAATGAATATCTGAAAAATCGAAAACTAAAAAAAATAAAATATTAAAATATTTAACACTTGGAAACTAGCAAATGAAAAATTGGTAAAATCTAGAATTGCAAGTTGAAAAATCGAAAAAACAAAAAATTAAAAATTGAGAAACTGAAAAATTTAAAAATAAAAGCATCAAAAAGACAACAAATTTAAGACCGAAAACTGAAAAAATAGCAGATGGAAAATTCGTAAGATCTAAAATTCCAAATCAAAACATTGAAAAAACAAATAATTATAATTGAGAAATTGAAAAATCGAAAAACAAAAAAAAATAAATATGAAAATACTTAATAATTGAAATATCGCAAAATTGAAAAATTTAAGAATGAAAACTCAAAAAATCAGATAAAAAATTGGTAAAATCTAAAATTATAACGGAAAAATTGTAAAATCAAAAAATTAAGAACTCAGATACTGAAAAACCGAAACTCTCAAATAATTAAAAATGAAAACATTTAACAGAAATTATAAAACTGGAAAGATGAATTAAAACGAGAAACTGAAAAATCGAAAAAGAAACGAAAAGTCGAAAAATTGAAAAATTAAAGATTGGAAACTCAAAAAACAGCATATGGGAAAAAATTAAAAGTGAGAATATCTAACAGATGACATTTCCATCAAGCCTAAAATAACTTCTGGAGGTGTAAATCAAGAAAAAATCTCGCCAACTCTTCAGTTTTTTTTATTTAAGTACCTTTGTAATCAATTATTCTTTTATTCCAAATTTACCTGCAATCACTAGTTCCTCATTTATTTTCAAACTCTCTAAGTTTAAACTACTTATTAATTTTTTTCTTTTTTAACAATAAATTTCGTCTCCTTGCTGCTCCAACAAATATTGATAGTACTTTCCTAAACACTCGTTTGTTTTTCAGTGGATAGTAAATTTTCGATCTTGATATTTTTTTCATTAATCGTTTCTTCAGGATTGATAATTTGAAATGGAGCTTTATCTTTAAAATGTTGAGCTTTAAAATATTTAGGTACAGCGTTCTCTTTTAACTTTAAGTAAAAATATAATTTTAAAAATATCTAAGAAAAGGCTTTACAGAAGTAAGTACTTCACAAATTTTGAAGGTAGAACCAATTTTCCAACTTGGCCGGCTCAAACTTTCCTTTCAAAGCCTAATTATATATTCATCGTTTGCGTTCGTGATAAATTTGACAAAACATCGACGAGTTCGTCCTCAAATTGATTTTAAGTCTGAGAAATTTTGAGCACTCCCCACATTTCGGTAAACTGCTGAAATAAAGCGAAGTTTAGCACCCTCAAAGCGGAGATTTACACCCCGTTATAAATAACAATAAAATATATGGCCGAGATTCGTCTTTAGATATTCAAAAGGAGCATAAATTTTTATGCTTACCTACTCGACATAAATTTTTGTAGTCGCAGCAATAAAATATGTCTTAAGAAATGTGAAAATAGTGTTACAACTTCCTTAGAAGCGTTGATATGACTGTACTTTATGAGAAGTGGCAAATTACGTACTATTCTTAGACTTGACAGTGTTGTAGAATGTTGCTAAAATAATAATTTCCCGTAAATTGTCATTCCCGTTAAATAACTCGTTCCAAGTTGTTGATTCGGGCGCTTAAAATGTAAAGCTCCCAACAAAACTAAACCCGGTGCAAATATTTTCCACTTTTTAGTAATAATCTGGTAAGCGGTAAAGTCGGTTTTGATGATGTTTTAAATGCTCTTTGCAAATACGACCGATTTAGAGACTTAATGTTTACGAAAGGTAAATGGAGGAAATTGTGAATACTTACAAGGAACACATTTATAAATTCACAAGCGCTATCCGACTAAATTAAACAAAAACCGTACGTACGTTTGCAAACATCAGCCAATTTTTAATTAAATTCGCTTCCATCAAGAAGCGCAAACAGCGTAAGCTCTCCCTAAACAATTTCCCCGATGTAAGATAACATTAATTTCGAAAAATCAATTCGTTTGAAAGCTGTTTTAAAAACCTGACCGCCCTCATCCCACCGACTGCGCCATTTGACATGAACGAAAATAATGAAAAGTAAATATCGTCCAAGACGCGACCTCAGGAAAGTGTATTTTGAAAATCCCCTGAATTATTGTAGCGATCGCCACAAACCCCCGGATAACAATATCCCGCTCCAGATTGATCCTTAATTTATTAGCCCAGGAGCGTCTCTGGTCTATTTTTGCCATTCCCGCTCGCATTACCCCGGCCACCCTCTCCATGAAAATTTATGTTATTTCCATTAAGCAAATTGTGCCTCCCATCTCGTACCTTTGATCTAGCATCTGCAAAAGCCGAACCGCAAAATCAAGTCCGACCACGAGCCCAAGAACCGAACTCCTGGAAGTGTGCATTCCATTCCATCGCGCTATTTCTTGTTTCAGACCAAGAGTATTGGTACGAGCAAGCACGGATCGCTTTGCGGAAGAGGCTGCAATATGCTACGGACCGCCGGCCGCACGCCAAGAATGTGGTGTTGTTTGTGGGAGACGGGATGGGGGTGGCGACGGCCACCGCCGCCAGGATACTACGCGGACAGCGCCTGGGGAAGCGGGGGGAGGACCACGAGCTGGCATGGGACTCGTTTCCTGCGGTGGCCCTGGCAAAGGTAAGCCGTTTCCGGATTGCGCAACAGAAATAAAAATTGGTCGAAGGTTTTTCGACGAAACTTCCGTCGAGCCTGAAGTGCAGCCCAATAAATCGCCTTTCTTTGAAAAATCGTAAACATTATTTGCGATTTTTGCTTTCTGATAATAGTGATAATCTTGATGAAGTAAAAATCACTTGCGTAAATAACACGCTAGCAGTTTTTTTGACTTTTGAATTTTTATATTCTTCAACCTTTTTTTCCTTTCTTTTTCTTTACAAATTTTTCAGGTTTTCAAGTTCCTAAATTTAGTATTTTTCAATTATGTATTAGATTTTGCAATATAATTTTTGAATTTTTCTCTCGGATTTTTGTTTCCAATGTTTCGATTTTAAAATTTTTTGATTTTTCAATTTCCCGATTTGTGATTTTTCAATTCTTCAGTTTTTTTGTTTCTTAAAATTTCAGATTTGCAATTTATCAATTTTTCATTATTTTTCAGTTTATTTTCCAGTTTTCAATTTTTCAATTTGCAATTTCACGAGTTTTCGATTTTTAATTTTACGATTTTTAGGTTTTTATTTTTTCATTTCTTGAATATTTCGATTTACAATTTGGTTTGGGTTTTTCCTTTTCTTTATTTTTTCAATTATTCGTTTTTTTTTAATGTCTGTTTTCATACAAATTTCTTTTTTCAATGTGAAATTTTTCAAGTTTTGGATTTTTCAATTTTTCATTTTGCAGTTTTCCAGTTTTCAATTCTTCGATTTTTCAGCTTCTAGATACTTTAATTTTATTTTTCGTGTTTTCAATTTTGCTTTTCCAGTTTCTTGTTTTTTAAATTTATTGTTTCTTCAATTTTTCAGTTTGGGATTTTTCAATGTTTCATTATTTTTCTTTCTTCAATTTCCGATATGGAACTCTTCGAGTTTTCAATTTTTCGATTTGAGGTTTCACAAATTTTAAATTCAAAATTTTTCTATTTTTAGGTTTTTCAATTTTTCATTACTTCAATATTTCGATTTAATTTATGTTTCGGTTTTTTATTTTGTTTATTTTTTTAATTTTTCGCTTTTCAATGTCTGATTTCATATAAATTTCTTTTTTCATGTGAAATTTTCAATTTTTCGATTAGCAGTTTTTCGGTTTTCAATTTCCCAATTTCTTATTTTTTAATTTTTTAATTCTATATTTCACTCTTCATATTCTCGATTTGTATTTTTCGATTTTATAATTATTTTCTTTTTCCAATTTCAATTTTTAGATTTCCAATTTTTCAATCTTTCATTCTTATGGTTTCTTCAATTTTACGATGTGCAAATCTTTTCCACATTTCATTTTTAATTTTTTAATTTTTTGATTTTCTAACTTTTGGATGTTTCAGTTTATCGATTTGCAATTTCACAAGTTTTCGATTTTTAATTTTTCGATTATTAGGTTTTTATTTTTTCATTTCTTGAATATTTCGATTTACAATTTTGGTTTGGGTTTTTCCTTTTCTTTATTTTTTCAATTTTTCGGTTTTTTTAATGTCTGATTTCATACAAATTTCTTTTTTCAATGTGAAATTTTTCAAGTTTTGGATTTTTCATCTTTTCATTTTGCAGTTTTTCAGTTTTCAATTCTTCGATTTTTCAACTTCCAGATACTTGAATTTTATTTTTCGTGTTTTCAATTTTGCTTTTCCAGTTTCTTGTTTTTAAATTTATTGTTTCTTCAATTTTTCAGTTTGGGATTTTTCAATGTTTCATTATTTTTCTTTCTTCAATTTCCGATATGGAACTCTTCGAGTTTTCAATTTTTCGATTTGAGGTTTCACAAATTTTAAATTCAAAGTTTTTCTATTTTTAGGTTTTTCAATTTTTCATTACTTCAATATTTCGATTTAATTTATGTTTCGGTTTTTTATTTTCTTTATTTTCTCAATTTTTCACTTTTTAATGTCTGATTTCATATAAATTTCTTTTTTCATGTGAAATTTTCAATTTTTCGATTAGCAGTTTTTCGGTTTTCAATTTCCCAATTTCTCTTTTTTTAATTTTTTAATTCTATAATATTTCGTTCTTCATATTCTCGATTTGTATTTTTCGATTTTATAATTATTTTGTTTTTCCAATTTCAATTTTTAAAATTTTTCATTTCTTCAATTTTTAGATTTCCAATTTTTCAATCTTTCATTCTTATGGTTTCTTCAATTTTACGATGTGCAAATCTTTTCGACATTTCATTTTTAATTTTTTAATTTTTTGATTTTCTAACTTTTGGATGTTTCAGTTTATCGATTTGCAATTTCACAAGTTTTGGATTTTTAATTTTTCGATTTTTAGGTTTTTATTTTTTCATTTCTTGAATATTTCGATTTACAATTTTGGTTTGGGTTTTTCCTTTTCTTTGTTTTTTCAATTTTTCGTTTTTTTTAATGTCTGATTTCATATAAATTTCATTTTCAACGTGAAATTTTTCAAATTTTGGATTTTTCAACTTTTCATTTTGCAGTTTTTCAGTTTTCAATTCTTCGATTTTTCAACTTCCAGATACTTTAATGTTATTTTTCGTGTATTCAATTTTGCTTTTCCAGTTTCTTGTTTTTTAAATTTATTGTTTCTTCTATTTATCAGTTTGGGATTTTTCAATGTTTCATTATTTTTCTTTCTTCAATTTCCGATACGGAACTCTTCGAGTTTTCAATTTTTCGACTTGAGGTTTCACAAATTTTAAATTCAAAATTTTTCTATTTTTAGGTTTTTCAATTTTTCATTACTTCAATATTTCGATTTAATTTATGTTTCGGTTTTTTATTTTCTTTATTTTCTCAATTTTTCGCTTTTTAATGTCTGATTTCATATAAATTTCTTTTTTCATGTGAAATTTTCAATTTTGCGATTAGCAGTTTTTCGGTTTTCAATTTCCCAATTTCTCATTTTTTAATTTTTTAATTCTATAATATTTCGTTCTTCATATTCTCGATTTGTATTTTTCGATTTTATAATTTTGTTTTTCCAATTTCAATTTTTAAAATTTTTCATTTCTTCAATTTTTAGATTTCCAATTTTTCAATCTTTCATTCTTATGGTTTCTTCAATTTTACGATGTGCAAATCTTTTCGACATTTCATTTTTAATTTTTTAATTTTTTGATTTTCTAACTTTTGGATGTTTCAGTTTATCGATTTGCAGTTTCACAAGTTTTAGATTTTTAATTTTTCGATTTTTAGGTTTTTATTTTTTCATTTCTTGAATATTTCAATTTACAATTTTGGTTTGGGTTTTCCCTTTTCTTTATTTTTTCAATTTTTCGGTTTTTTTAATGTCTGATTTCATACAAATTTCTTTTTTCAATGTGAAATTTTTCAAGTTTTGGATTTTTCATCTTTTCATTTTGCAGTTTTTCAGTTTTCAATTCTTCGATTTTTCAACTTCCAGATACTTGAATTTTATTTTTCGTGTTTTCAATTTTGCTTTTCCAGTTTCTTGTTTTTAAATTTATTGTTTCTTCAATTTTTCAGTTTGGGATTTTTCAATGTTTCATTATTTTTCTTTCTTCAATTTCCGATATGGAACTCTTCGAGTTTTCAATTTTTCGATTTGAGGTTTCACAAATTTTAAATTCAAAGTTTTTCAATTTTTAGGTTTTTCAATTTTTCATTACTTCAATATTTCGATTTAATTTATGTTTCGGTTTTTTATTTTCTTTATTTTCTCAATTTTTCACTTTTTAATGTCTGATTTCATATAAATTTCTTTTTTCATGTGAAATTTTCAATTTTTCGATTAGCAGTTTTTCGGTTTTCAATTTCCCAATTTCTCTTTTTTTAATTTTTTAATTCTATAATATTTCGTTCTTCATATTCTCGATTTGTATTTTTCGATTTTATAATTATTTTGTTTTTCCAATTTCAATTTTTAAAATTTTTCATTTCTTCAATTTTTAGATTTCCAATTTTTCAATCTTTCATTCTTATGGTTTCTTCAATTTTACGATGTGCAAATCTTTTCGACATTTCATTTTTAATTTTTTAATTTTTTGATTTTCTAACTTTTGAATGTTTCAGTTTATCGATTTGCAATTTCACAAGTTTTGGATTTTTAATTTTTCGATTTTTAGGTTTTTATTTTTTCATTTCTTGAATATTTCGATTTACAATTTTGGTTTGGGTTTTTCCTTTTCTTTGTTTTTTCAATTTTTCGTTTTTTTTAATGTCTGATTTCATATAAATTTCATTTTCAACGTGAAATTTTTCAAATTTTGGATTTTTCAACTTTTTATTTTGCAGTTTTTCAGTTTTCAATTCTTCGATTTTTCAACTTCCAGATACTTTAATGTTATTTTTCGTGTATTCAATTTTGCCTTTCCAGTTTTTTGTTTTTTAAATTTATTGTTTCTTCAATTTATCAGTTTGGGATTTTTCAATGTTTCATTATTTTTCTTTCTTCAATTTCCGATATGGAACTCTTCGAGTTTTCAATTTTTCGACTTGAGGTTTCACAAATTTTAAATTCAAAATTTTTCTATTTTTAGGTTTTTCAATTTTTCATTACTTCAATATTTCGATTTAATTTATGTTTCGGTTTTTTATTTTCTTTATTTTCTCAATTTTTCGCTTTTTAATGTCTGATTTCATATAAATTTCTTTTTTCATGTGAAATTTTCAATTTTGCGATTAGCAGTTTTTCGGTTTTCAATTTCCCAATTTCTCATTTTTTAATTTTTTAATTCTATAATATTTCGTTCTTCATATTCTCGATTTGTATTTTTCGATTTTATAATTTTGTTTTTCCAATTTCAATTTTTAAAATTTTTCATTTCTTCAATTTTTAGATTTCCAATTTTTCAATCTTTCATTCTTATGGTTTCTTCAATTTTACGATGTGCAAATCTTTTCGACATTTCATTTTTAATTTTTTAATTTTTTGATTTTCTAACTTTTGGATGTTTCAGTTTATCGATTTGCAGTTTCACAAGTTTTAGATTTTTAATTTTTCGATTTTTAGGTTTTTATTTTTTCATTTCTTGAATATTTCAATTTACAATTTTGGTTTGGGTTTTCCCTTTTCTTTATTTTTTCAATTTTTCGGTTTTTTTAATGTCTGATTTCATATAAATTTCTTTTTTCAACGTGAAATTTTTCAAGTTTTGCATTTTTCAACTTTTCATTTTGCAGTTTTTCAGTTTTCAATTCTTCGATTTTTCAACTTCCAGATACTTTAATTTTATTTTTCGTGTTTTCAATTTTGCTTTTCCAGTTTCTTGTTTTTTAAATTTGTTTCTTCAATTTTTCAGTTTAGGATTTTTCAATGTTTCATTATTTTTCTTTCTTCAATTTCCGATATGGAACTCTTCGAGTTTTCAATTTTTCGATTTGGGGTTTCACAAATTTTAAAATCAAAATTTTTCTATTTTTAGGTTTTTCAATTTTTCATTACTTCAATAATTCGATTTAATTTTTGTTTGGGTTTTTTCATTTCTTTATTTTTTCAAATTTTTCGCTTTTTAATGTCTGACTTCATATAAATTTCTTTTTCTCATGTGAAATTTTCCAATTTTTCGGTTTGTAGTTTTTTGGTTTTCAGTTTCTTAATTTTAATTTTTTAATTCTATAATATTTCGTTCTTCATATTTTCGATTTGTATTTTTCGATCTGCGATGTTTCGACTTTATAATTTTTTTGTTTCATCATCAATTTCAATTTTTCTTATTGTTTCTTCAATTTTACGATATGCTTCGAGATTTCATTTTTAAATTTTTAAATTTTTTTATTTTCTAACTTTTGGATGTTTCAGTTTATCGATTTACAATTTCACAAGTTTTCAATTTTTAATTTTTCGATTTTTTAATTTTTTAATAAATTTTTCAATTTTTTTTTTTCAATTTTTTATTTCTTCAATTTTATTTCTTCGATTTTTTCTTCATTGTTTATTTCTTCATTTGTTTATTCTTCGATTCTTATTTCTTCAATTTTCTTATTTCTTCAATGTTTATTTTTACTACTGTTATTTCTTCAATTTTTTATTTCTCCAAATTTTTTATACCTTCATTTGTTTGTTTACTAAATTTTTTAATGCTTCAATGTGTTATTTCTTCCATTTTTTGATTTGCGATTTTTCAATTTTCAATTATTTTTTATTTCTTGAATATTCTTTAATTTTTCTTCACATTTTCGATTTGAAATTTTTCAGTATATCATTCTTTTTGTTTCTTCAATTTTACGATATGCAAATCTCTTCCAGATTCTATTTTAAAATTTTTCAACTTTTCTATTTTTCAACTTTTGGATGCTTCAATTTATCGATTTGCAATTTCACAAGTTTTCAATTTTTAATGTTTTGATTTTTAAATTTCTCAATTTGTATTTCGTCAACTTTTTATGCCTTCAATTTTTATTTTTTCACTATTTATTTCTTCAATTTTTTGATTTCTTCATTTTTTATTTCTTCACTTTGTTATTTCTCCATTTTCCAATTTTTAATCGTTTTTGTTTCTTCAAATTTTAAAGTTTGCTATTTTTCGATTTAAAATTTCCTGAGTTTTCAAATTTTCGATTCTTTAATTTTCCATTTATTCATATTTGCTTTTTTAATGACTTTTTAAATTTCTTCAAATTTCCGATTTTCCCCATCATGGATTTTATAATTTTTAGATTTTGCAGTTTTTCGATTTTCAGTTTCAGGAGTTTTCAATTTTTAATTCTTTTTCTTCAATTTTGTATTTCGGTTTTTCTTTTTTAATTTTTTAGATTTTTAGATTTTTCGGTGTTTGATTTTATAAATTTTCTTTTTTTTTAATTTGAAATTTTCCAATTTTTTTTCGGTTTGCAATTTTTCGTTTCTTCGATTTTTGGTTTGCAATTTTTCTGATTCTCTTTCTTAATATGTTGCATCTTTTTCAATTATACGATCCAATTTTTCTATTTTTCAATTATTGGATTAAACTTCTTCATTTATTAAATTTTAAAATTTGCGACTTTTAATTTTTCGATTTTTCTATATTTACTTTTTCAATTTTTTGAACTTTAAATGTTACAATTTTTCGACTTTACAGTTTTGACGATTCTATAATTTTTTGATTATTTTTGGGTTTTCTAAGTTTTGGATTTGATTCGTATGTTCTTTTGTCTAATTTTTCGTTTCAATGTTTTTTTTTTGGTTTCTAAATTTCTCGATTTTACTTTTTCAAAATTTTGATTTTTCGTTTTTTCAGTTCTCCGGTTTTTAATTTTACGGTTTTCCGTTTTTTCGATTTATGCAATTTTCCGTTTTTTCAGTTGTTCATCTTTTCCGATTTTTCAACTTTTGGAATAAGAAAAACGGGAAAATTGCATAATTGTAAAATTTTAAAATCAGAAATGAAAAAACGAAAAAGTATAAAATAAAAACTTTGAAAAATTTAGAAATTGGAAATCAAGAGCTTGAAAAATTGAAGAAATGAAAAATTAGAAATTGAGAAACTGAAAAATCAAAAAATTACAAAATCGAAAAAAAGAGACATTGTAAAATGGAAATATCTAAAAATAAGAAATTGGAAAACGAAAAAGTATAAAATCGAGAAAATGAAAATTAAAAAATCGGGAACATGAAAAATAAAAATCAAGAACTCGAAAAATTAAGGAAACGAAAATTGAACAATCCAGAAATTCAAAATTGAGAAACTGAAAAATTTAAAAATGAAAAATTGTAATATCGAAAAATTGAAGAAACGAAAAATTAAAAAATTTGAAAATCGGGAAATTGAAAAATTAAAAATTAAGCTTGCGTGCAGTGTAATAATAATAATAATAATAGTACTGTATTCCCAGATTTTTACATTTTTCAATTTTTCATTTCTTTAATTTTTTCTTCTAATTTTTTTCTTCAATTTTTTATTCTTCAATTTATTTCCTCGATTTTTTCTATTTCTTCAATTTTTTTCATCATTTCATTGCTTCATTTTTTAGTTCTTCAATTTTTATTTCTTTATTTTCTATTTCTTCATTTTGCTATTTCATCCATTTTTCGATATACGATTTTTAATTTTTTTTTATTATTTCTCCAATTTTTAGATTTTGCTATATTTCGATTTAAAATTTCTCGAGTTTTCCATTTTTCATTTCTCAATTTTTCGATTCTTAATTTTTCTTTTGCGTCTTTTATTTTCTTTAGTTTTTTAGTTAGGTATTCGATTTTCCAATATTCCAATTTTATATTTTTCCTTTCTAATATAATTTTTTTTTATTTTTTATTTCTTTAATTTTTCGAGTTTCCAAAGTTTGGATGTTTCAATTTTTACATTTTGTAAGTTTTCGATATGCAGTTTCAAGAGTTTTCAATTTTTAATTCTTCGATTTTTTACATTTTCAATTTTCCTTTTGGTTTTTTCTTTTCTTTATTTTTTCTATTTTAAGGTTTTTCAATGTTTGAATTTATAATTTTTCTTTTTTTCAATGCGAAAAATTGTATTTTTTTTTTGGTTTGCAATTTTTCTAATTTTGTTTTCAAATATGTATCTTTTTTAGTTATAGGATTCAGAATTTTCCTATTTTTCAGTTATTGGATTTTAAACTTTTTTATTTATTCGATTTTTCAATTTTGTGATTTTTCATTTTTCATTTTTCCGACATTTACTTTTTCAATTTTTCGACTTTTACTCGTTTGACGATTCTATAATTTTTCTATTATTTATGGGTTTTCCAAGTTTTAGATTTCTTTTGTCTAATTTTTTGATTCGATTATTTTTTTTCGATCCTTAAGTTTCTTGATTTTTACTTTTTCAAAGTTTCGATTTTTTGTTTCTTCAATTGTTCGACTCTCAATTTTTCGATTTTCCACTTTTTCGGTTTTTGCAATTTTCCGTTTTTTCAGTTGTTCATTGTTTCCGATTTTTTAGTTTTTCTATTTTTAATTTTTTGAATTTTCAACTTTTCGAATTAAAAAAAATGGAAAAATGCAAAATTGTAAAACTGAAAAATCAAAAATGAAAAAACGAAAAAGTATAAAATGGAGACTTTGAAAAATCTAAAAATTGGAAAGCAAGAACTTGAGAAAGTGAAGAAACGAAAATTTGAACAATTGATTAAACGAAAAATTATAGTTAAAATCGAAAAAATATTGAAAAATGAAGGAAATGAAAAACGAAAAATTGTGATATAAAATCCATAAAATGAAAATTGAAAAATGGGGAAAATGAAAAATAAATATCAAGAACTTGAAAAGTTGAAAAATTTGGGAGTCGAGAAAATGGAAAATTGAAAAAAATTTAATTATGGAACCAAAACATTGAAAAATGAAAAAATTGAAAAACGAAACATGGTGATATAAAAAAATTGTACAATCGAAAAACAACACAAACGAAAAATTGTGATATCAAAACTTGGTCGAAGGTAAAAAAAATCAAATTTATTTAACAATCACAAAATTTTGAGATGACGTCAGCAATTTTTTGAGAGGGGATAAACAAATAAATTTTGATTATCGATTTACCATGCTTACGAGAACCTTGAAACCTTTGTTAAGACTTCAGAGCACTTGGTTTTGAAGTTTTAAAGTTAAATTGCATAAAATTTTGATTTTTTTCCAAAAATCTATATGTTTCACACATCGTAAGTGAAGGAATATCTTATTTTATAGAAATAAAAACAAAAAAAAAATTTAGTTGTCGTTTTACCATCTACATGTCCTAATATACATAAAAAATTTTACAACAATCGATCCAGTAGTTTCTAAGATTATCTATAATGTGCTGGAGCACCATCCTGTTAAAACCTTCAAAATTAACATCCAATTAAACCGACACCGAAACTCGCACGCGTCAAACTCGAACAATATATTGTCTAAACAAGAATCAGATTTGGCCGCGTAACTTAAAAAATTCTTTGTTTGATTCGTGTAAATAATCTGTGCATTGCGTGTGTTAGCCGTGAAACAACTTAATAATAGGAGGAAAACCGAAATCGCGCTTTAAATCCAGAGATGGATTACTTTTAGTTTGAAAGTATGGAAATAAGGACGATAACGAGGAAGTTTGACACATTTTAGTGTCAACTTATGCCGAATATAGCGTTGACCACCACTGGCTTTTTCCCCTTAACAACCACGTAACATTTAATTACTCCAAACTGTAAACTTCACTTCAAAACTGCGGTATAATAGTTAGAAAACTGTGTTCTGGGGGAGAGAATCTAAGTCATTGAATTGTTATATGAGTAGTTAAGTGAACTTTCTCCATATAATTAATTCTAATTTAGTTACTGAAGCTCACTATGATTATGCTTCCGTGAACTGCCGCTGGAGGAAATTACTAAAGTCCAGCGTAGCTGCTGAAACGCGTCGAGGTATATTTTGGTGAAACTTTCGTTGTCGTGAGGGTAACAACGATTCAATAACAACAAGTCAATTATTATTAACAGTATATTGGCAGGATCGCGATCCTCAGTTATTAATTAACTTGTAAACTACAGGGGATTAACTCCAAATTGTGCATTAGACGCGTTGTTAATTATAACCCTTAGTGTTAAACACCGTTCGTCAATAGCAGAAATTATTGACCACTCAAACTGAATTAGTTATCAAAACCAGGCATTTCTCGCGATTACAGAATTCGAATTTCTCTGTTTACAACATGTTTCCGGTTAGATTGTTGTTTGTTTAGGGTGTCTTTGTAGCAGAGAAATATATTTGTGGATTCGCTGTTCTATTTGCAATTTTCATTTGCCCTTAACCCCTTGCGCAACGTAAAGAGTATTGGTCACAGTCCCTTGTGTTCCGGAATGCTTGCAGATCTTGCAAAGCTATCTAGTTCTCGATCGGAACATACGTGAGACAGGGGCTGAATCTTGGTTTTTAGTTTCGTTAATGAGCGACGTAGAAAAAAATTGCTGGGTATGCTTTTAGAAAACATGGACTCAAAGATCAAAATTATTACAAAACATCCCCTAAATGCGATCGGTTTTCACATTAAAAAGGAAAACCATTAGGGGTACGGTTGCTAATTATGTTGCTAATGGACACATAATTCGTTTTAAAAAAAGCGTTCCATTAATTTTTTTCTTTTTGTAAATGTTGCAAAAACAACGTGAATCCTGGTGAGACATAATTTTCGAAATTTAATTATTGTTTATTGTTCTCAGAGAAACTCCAAACTCTCAGTTAATTTTTTTTATTGTTCATTTAGGTAAATAATTGATAAATTTCGGCACTTTCTTTCCAGCAACATAATTATATTTTTATTTCTGGGTCTTCTTTCACCATTTGTCTGACATTTTTGTGTAGGCAGGTTAGTTTTAATTATATAAAGAACCTTGAAAAAAAAATCTTTTGTCGGACTCCATTGTGAAAATTAATTTTCGTTTCAAGCAAAGTATCTCTGGAATTCGGCAGCTTTAATTTTCGTAATATTTTGAAATTAATTTAACTTTTTTATGTTTAATAACTTTTGTCCGAAATCAGCCAGAAAAAAATAATAACGTAAGAATTTAGCAAATTGCTACCAGCGCGTATTTATAGAAGAAATTTGCTCATAAAATGACTACTAATTGGCCAGTCTACAAAACACAAAGTAGTGATTTAAAATAATTTTGAAGGCATCTTGTCATTTAATTTTTTTTTCGACGATTATTAACACTTTATATTTTTCGAACCAGCTCGTCGTGATCTCTATCCGGAACTGTTTATAATTTTGGGCTACTTTACAAAACTTTTATTTTATTAGTTCCACGTGAATTTTTGACCATTTTTCGAAATTTCGAGATATTTAAAAACAAATGGTTTTCAAATCTTGGTGTGCTTTACTGACTGTGTCAAACCGAATTTTTCGACAATCTTTTTGAAGACCATCAGCATTTTTGCTTTTCGAATCTGCTCGGCGTTATCAATCCTCAGAATTTTTTTGAGGTTTTTTAGGAAACTTATGGAAAATTTCAATTTTCCCATGAAATTTTTTAGTTTGTGGAGTTCTCGAAAGATCAAAAACTTTCGTTTTCAGACCGAATTTTTCGAAAAGCTTTTGTTTTGTTGCTGGATGAACTTGAAAAAATCTCTTGAGCTTTTACTTTTTACGAAAAAGTCTTGAGTGCCGCAGTGTTTGGGTACCCACGGTGTATTATTTTGGGAGCCCATGGAGATTTTTTTTGTAAATTATTTAAACCAATTTTGGGGGACTTTGTTGTTCTATTTTTGGAAAATTCTGACCTGACCTGTTTTTGAGTTAATTTTGGGACCGTTTTCTTTGCCAAAATCGGTCTTATTTTAGCAGGTACTAGCCCCGCCCACCCACCCTCTCTTTTCTTGGACGGCTCTCTTACCAATAACTCAGATTTTTTGGGGGATTTTTAGGCAATTTTTCGAAAATTTCCATTTTACATGAAATCTTCTACCCTCTTTGAAGTTTTAGAAGTATTAAAAAGTTCCATTTTCAGAAAATTTTTCGAAAATCTTGTTCGAGGACCACTTTATTAACTGAAAGAGCTCGTCGAAGTCTGTATTCGAGAATTTTTATAGGACCTTCGGCAACTTTTTAAAAATCTAAATATTTTAGTGCCCCTCCATATAAGTTTTTTTGACCATTTCTTGAAATTTCGAGATATTTAAAAAATATATTCAAAAGTCGAATTTTTCGAAAATCTCGTTCAAGGACAATCAATATTTTTTGTTTTTCGAGTCGGCTCGCCGTTATTAACATCTCAAATTTTTTTGGAGGATTTTTAGGCACCTTTTCGAAAACGAGTATTTTACATGAAGTTTTTTACCGATTTTGGAACTCTCGAATTATTATAGGATATTATATTTTTATAGGAATTTGAACAACTTTTCAAACATCTCAATTTTTCAGCGCCCCTCCATATGAGTTTTTTGATCGTTTTTAGAAATTTCGAGATAATTATTAAATTTTATTTTCAAATATCTTTGACACTTTGTGTTTTTCGAATAAAATAGTCGAGATCTTCCAGATTCTTAATTTTTTTTTCGAGAACCAATAATAATTGACAATTTAAGTTTTTTTTAGGATTTTAAGCAACTTTTCAAAAAACTTGTTTTCCAAATCCATGCGAATTTTTGACCGTTTCTCGAAATTTCAAGATATTTGAAAATTTTCATTTTGAAATCTTATTTTTGGAAAATCTTGGTGTAGGGCTATTGACACTTTGTTTTTCGACTCAACTTGTCGAGTTCTACATCCTAGAATTTTTTGGAGAATTTTTAAGTGACTTTTCAAAAATTTCAATTTTTCAATGGGCCTTTTTCGAGTTATGGACATTTAAAAAAAATAACTTTCAAACTGAATTTTTCGAAAATGTTCGAGGACCACTTTTTTTTCGATTCGGATCGCCGCAATGAATATCTCAAATTTTTTTTTGTTTTTTTTTAAACCAAATTATCAAAAACTTCCATGACATTTTCTACCCTCTCTCGATTTATTGAAAACTTCCATTTTCAGACCGAATTTTTAGAAAACATTTTTCGAAGATCATATTATGTTTTCTGAATTAGCTCGTCGAGATCTGGATCCCACAATTTTTATCGGATTTTGAGCAACTTTTCAAAAATCTCAATTTTCACTACGCCTCCATATGAGTTTTTTAACCGCTTTTAGAAATTTCGAAATAAAATAATGATTAAATTTTGTTTTAAAATTCAAAATTTTCGAAAATCTTTGTTTGGAACTATTGACACTTAATGCTTTTCGTATTAATTAGTCGAAATTTATGTTCTAGATCTTTCACCTTTTTTTTTCAAGGACCATTAATAATTAACACTTTATGTTTTTCGAACCAGCTTGTCCAGCTGTCTATCGGAAATTTTTTTACGATTTTGGGCAACTTTTCAAAAATCTCAATTTTCCAATTTTTTAAAATTTCGAGGTATTTGAAAATTTTCACTTACAAATCTAATTTTTCGAAAGTCTTGGTGTAGAACTATTGACACTTTGGTTTTCGAGTTAGCTTGTTGAGTTCTGTGTCCTAAGATTTTTTGGGGATTTTTAAGAGAATTTTCAAAAATCTGAATTTTTTAACGATTTTGACTTTTTTGAGCTATGAAAAATTAGAAAAAAATCATTTTCAAGCGGAATTTTTCGAAAATCTTGTTTGAGGACTATAAACACTTTTTCCATTTCGAATCGGATCGCCGTAATGAATATCTCAGAATTTGTTTGAATATTTTTAGCCAATTTATCGAAAACTTAATTTTCCATGAAATGTGTTATCCTTTTTGAAGCTCTTGAATTATTGAAAATTTCCATTTTCAGACCGAATTTTTCGAAATTTCGATATATTTTATTAAAAAAAATTCTAAAGCCGAAATTTTCCAAAATCTTGGTTTGGTTTTCCAATCAGCTTTTTGAGAACTATATCACATATTTTTCACCATACTTTATTTCACTACTTTATGTTGGGCATCTGAAATCGGCTAAACCTTCATTATTCAAAATAATTTTGGAGGCATCTTGTCTTTATCCAAAGATTACTTTTTTTTTTCTACGACTATTAATATTTTGGGATCTCTATTCGAAACTTTTTTAGGATTTTGGGTAACTTTTCAACAATTTCCGTTTTTCAGTTACATGTGTATTTTTTGTTTGTTTTCTGAAAGAGATAAAAAAAAATTTCAAACTGAGTTTTTCAAAAATCTTGGTGTGAGATATTGATACTCTTTTTCCATGACATTTTTACCCTTTTTTGGAGTTCTAGAGCTATCAAAAAGTTCTATTTTTAGACCGAATTTTTCGAAAACCTTTCTCAGGACAACTTTATGTTTCCTGAATCAACTCGTCGTAATCTGTATCCCAGAATTTTTGCAGGATATTGGCTAAATTTTCAAAAATCTCGATTTTTCAGTCCCCCCTACATATGAAATTTTTGACCGTTTTTCGAAATTTCGAGATATTCAAAAAATTTCATTTTCAAATTGAAATTCTCGAAAATCTTGGTGTGAGGGCGTTGATACCCCGTCTTTAAAAAATCTCAATTTTTGATTCGGTACCTCACTGTTTTTTTTTTGACCTTTTTCGAGCTATCGAAATTTAAAAACAAATCATTTTCAAATCGATTTTTTCGAAAATCTTCTTCGAGAACCATTAAGATTTTTTGCTTTCAAATCGGCTCACCGTTATTAATATCTCAGAATTCTTTTGGGGATTTTTCGGCAACTTCTGGAAAACTTCAATTTTCCAAAAAATTTTGTACCTTTTTTGGAGCTTTCGAATTATTGAAAAGTTCCATTTTCAGACCGAATTTTTCCAAAAACCGTTTTGAGAACCACTTTGTTTCCTGAATCAGCCTCTGTACGCGAGAATTTTTATAGAACTTTGGGCAACTTTTCAAAAACCTCGATATTCAAATTTCATATGAATTTTTTAACCCATTTTGGAAATTTCGAGATATTTAAAAAATTTAATTTTCAAATCTAATTTTTCTAAAATCTTGGTGTAGGACTATTGACACTTAGTTTTTCGACTCACTTCTTGGAGCTCTACATCCTAAGCGCCTTTTAAAAAATCTCAATTTTTCAAATTTTTTTTATCTTTTTCGTGCTGTCGAGAAAAAAAAACATTTTCAAGCCGAATTTGTGGAAAATTTCGTTCGAAGACTATTAAAATTTTTGTTTTTCGAATCGTTTGGCTGTTATCAATAACTCCGAATTTTTTTAAGGATTTTTAGGCAACTTTTTGAAAACTCAAATTTTTCACGAATTTTTTTATTTTTTTTAGACCTCCCGAATTATTGAAAAGTTCCATTTTCACACCGAATTTTTCGAAAATGTTTTTCGATTATCTCTGAATCAGTTCGTTGAGGGCTTCAATTTCCTAATTCCATGCGAATTTTTTGATCGATTTTCGAAATTACGAGATATTTAAAAAATATATTCTAGTCGAAATTTTCGACACTCTATGCTTTTCAAATCAGGTTTTTGGGAACTATATCTTATATTTCTCACTATATCTTATATTTTTCACCATATTTTAATTAACAACTTTGTGTTGAGTATTTAAAATAGGTTGGACTTAAATTAATCAAAATAATTTTTGAAGCATTTCTTCATTTTTTTTCTACCACCATTAATAATTAAAACTTTACGTTTTTCGAACCAGCTTGTCGAAATCCCTATCCGGAACTTTTTTAGGATTTTGGGCAACTTTTCAAAAACCTCAGTTTCCAAATTCCATATGAATTTTTTGACCCTTTTTCGGAATTACGAGAAATTTACAAAAATCAATTTTCACACTTAATTTGTCGAAAATCTTGAGACAGGACTTTCCATTCAGCTCATCGACATCTATATCCTAAGCGACTTTTCAAAAAATCTCAATTTTTAAAAATTTGTTTGACCGCTCGAAGGTCAAAAAATGTTTTTTTTTCGATAGCTTGAATATCGAAAAAAAAAACATTTTCAAACTGAATTTTTCGAAAATCTTGTTCGAGGACCATTAAAAGTTGCTGCTTTCCAAATTGACTCGCCGTTATCAATATCTTCGATTTTTTGAAGAGTTTTAGACAATTTTTCGAAAACTTCAATTTTCCATTTGGAGCTCTCGAAATAATGAAAGTTCCATTTTCAGGCCGAATTTTCAGAATTTTTTGAGGATTTTTAAGCGACTTTTCAAACATCCAATTGTTTCAATGGGTAACCAATTGTATTTTTTGACCTTTTTCGGGCTATCGAGATTTAAAAAAAATCATTTTCAAATCGATTTTTTCGAAAATCTTGTTCGTGAAGCATTAAGATTTTTTGCTTTTGAATCGGCTCACCGTTATTAATATCTCAGAATTCTTTTGGGGATTTTTGGGCAACTGTTGAAAAAGTTCAATTTTCCATAAAATTTTGTACCTTTTTTGGAACTCTCGGATTATTGAAAAGTTCCATTTTCAGACCGAATTTTCCGAAAATTGTTTTCGAGAACCACTTTGTTTCCTGAATCAGCTCGTCGAAATCTGTACCCGAAAATTTTTATAGGACTTTGAGCAACTTGACAAAAATCTCAATATTCAAATTCCATCTGAATTTTTTAAGCAGTTTTGGTAATTTCAAGATATTTAAAAAATTTAATTTAAAATCTAATTTTTCTAAAATCTTTGTGTAGGACTATTGATACTTTGTTTTTCGACTCACCTCCTCGAGATCTACATCCTAAGCGAGTTTTAAAAAAATCTCAATTTTTCGAAGTTTTTTTTCTTTTTGGTACTGTCGAGAAAAAAAAAATTCAAACCGAATTTTTGGATAATTTTGTTCGAGGACTATTAAAGTTTTTGTTTTTCGAATCGTCTCGCTGTTATCAATAACTCCGATTTTTTTTGAGGATTTTTAGGTAAGTTTTCGAAAACTTCAATTTTTTACGAAATTTTTTACGGTTTTTAGACCTCTCGTGGACCTCTCGAGTTACTGAAAAGTTCCATTTTTAGACCGAATTTTTCGAAAATGTTTTTCGATAATGTCTGAATCAGCTCGTCGAGGGCCTCAATTTCCTAATTCTATACGAATTTTTTGATCGATTTTCAAAATTACGAAATACTTATTAAAAAAAAAAATATTCTAAAGTCGAAATTTTTGAAAATCTTGCTTTGGAACTATTGACACTGGATGCTTTCAAATCAGGTTTTCGGGAACTATATCTTATATTTTTCGATATATCTTATATTATTCACCATATTTTAATTAACAAATTTGTGTTGGGCACTTAAAACAATTTGGACTTAAATTAATCGAAATAATTTTTGAAACACTTTGTCTTTATCCATAGATTTCTCAATTTTTTTTTCTACCACCATTAATAATTAACACTTTATGTTTTTCGAAATCTCTATCCGGAACTTTTTAAGGATTTTGGGCAACTTTTCCAAACCTCAATTTTTCAATTCCATGTGAATTTTTTTACTGTTTTTCGAAATTTCGTGTATCTCGTCGAGAATTCCAAAATTTTGAGGACTTTTTAGGCAACATTTCTATCTTTTATGAAATTTTTGGTCTTAGAACTTTTCAGATGATATTTCAAAAATTTCATTTTCAACTCGAGTTTTTCTAAATGCTATTTCGAACCAGTTCATCGAGACATATGGTAGAACATTTTTAGGATTTTTTGCAATTATTTGAAAACCAAAATTTTTCAATAAACCTCGATATGAATTTTTTACTGCTTATGGAAATTTCGAGATATTTAATAAATCTAATTCTCGAATCGAATTTTTTGAAAATCTTGGTGTAGGATTATTGACATTTTGTTTTCCCCTCAGCTCGTCATGACCTGAGTTGACTTGATCATGACCTGAGTTGACCTCATTTTGACCTGACTTAACTGGACTTGAGATGACCTGACCTGACTTTTTGTAATACCTCTTTAATAAAATTTTAATTCCTACATTAATAAATTTCATTAATTCAGTATAAATAATGGATTCAAAAAAGCTGCGATTACCGACGACATTTTAATTTTCTAGTCATGTTTCCTCTAGTCATAACATTTTTATTGAAGCAACGACAAACCTCCAGTCCACTGCTAGTTATTCAACAAAATAATAACCATTATGAAAAGTTTATTTAGTATTAAATCCACACGAGAGTCCTGAAATGGAAATACAACGCTAATAAAATTCTTCAAATGCCCGGCGAACAAATGCACATAAAAATGACAAACAATGTGGACCGAGGACGCAAAGCATGTCCATTTATCCGCAAGCATCTGCTATCTTCGTAAGCAAAATTCAAAATGACGTCTAGACTACAATGCAGCCGTCCCCGAATAAAATAATCATTTTAATAAGCCCGACATGAGCGAGTAGATACACTTTTCGATTACGTCTGCAACGACTTTCATTAAAATAAGCCCGACAAGTTTGCCTTATGCTGAAATTGGATTTATTTGTCATCATGCGATAGTATAATAAAGTTTGCTATTTTCTCACAGTCAGAGTGGAAATAAAGCGGCTTTCTCAGCGCAAAAACCATTTGCATAAAGAGAAGCAGGAGGTAATAATTTAGATCTTTTCCTACTGGTTCCTCGGAAAAAAGCATTCAATTTTAGATAGGAATAAATGATTCGCGGCACATTTTATGGAGGTGAAATTCAAGCCGAATCTGATTGTTGGAGTTGTAAAACAATGGCTTTACGGTTATTTTGGTTTTATTGTGGGCGTATTCCGCGGGGATGATGTATTGAAATACAGCAGGCACTTAAAACCGTGGAAATCGAAAAAGAATCACTTGTTATTTATCTCCGATCCGAAGATGTACTAAGCGCCAGACGGAAGTTACATCCCGCCGAATTTCATTAAAATATTCATCGCTAGAGAGCGGATTTATAAGCACAAAAAAATTAAGAATAAGCGCTTAAATAAGCACAACATTTTCAATAAAAAAGTTTTATTTTAAGCAAAAAAGCATTAAAAACGTAATCATATTACAAATCAAAGAACACTTCTTAGAACTTTGGATAAAATATTATTACAATAATCCTAGACTTTATATTTTACACACGTATTTCAGTTTTCTTTAAAACAATTTATGATTGTAATATGTTTCAAGTTGTCCACTGTAAAATTTTTTCGCTGATCATTTAAAATGTGTTTGAAATTGGAGAATGTACGTTCAACATCCACACTCGTTGGCGCAAATTTGAATTTTCCAACTAATGTTGAATCTAACTCCAAATTTTCCACCTTCTGGCCTTGTAAAACACGAGCAACGTCGGAAAGAACACCAAAACCTGCATTTTTATTTAACACTTCGTCAAGTTTTTGAGATACTCTAGTACCAATATCACCCCTTACTGCGTTTGCTTGTTGTTTAAATTCTTTCACTAAGTTTATGGCATCTACCAACAACATGTTGGGTTTTTCTAACTTTTCTATTATCTCACATACGAATTGATAATTGCTTCTAAGAAAAGCTAGATCTTGTCGCAAATCTTTGTTTTCCAAAATATTTATGCAATCTTTAATCGATTGAGAAGAATCTTCGCTAAACTCCGTAACTACTTCCTCAAATTCTTTGATATATTTGTCATAATAAAATGTAGCCTGTAACCGTGTTCCCCACCTCGTTATAATCGGCTCTGGGGGCAATGGTATGTTTGGAAATTTTTCCTTAAAATGTTGCACTCTTAGTGGGGCTTTAACAAAAATCTTTTTACCATTTGCCACTAATTTATTAACAGTAGGAAACTGCAAACGTATTCCTTTAGCCACTCTGTTTAAACCGTGGGCAATCCAAGTAGAGTGAATTAAATTGGGGTACAATATTTTTAGATTATTCCCTGCTTTCAACATATAACGAGCTGCATCCGAGATCATCAATAAAATTTTATTTAGCAAAAATAGTGACGTAAGACTGTCATTTACAAATCTGGTAATCGTATTGCCATTTGTTTTATCTAACATTTTCAAACTTACTACATACCCTCGACTAGGGAAATTTTCATTTAAGATTCCAACAATTAAACTTGTCACGTATCTTCCACAACTATCGGTTGTTTCATCCACAGCGAACCATAAATAATTATCTCCAATGCGATGTTTAATTTCGTTGTAAACTTGCTGAAACACTGGGCCTACATAATTTTTTCGGAGAGTACTTTCAACCGGAATATGTCGATTCCAGTGTTTTTCAAGGAATTCTTGAAGAGGGCCTTTCTCCTATTTTTTTAAAGGTATATTGGACTGGATCATTATTTTACATAAATCGAAATTAAACTGAAAACTGATCATCTTTTGTGGAAGTAGATGCAACAGATTCATGTATGGTCTGCTGTTTAATTTTAGAAACTTCAAACATTTTCTTCCTTTCTACATGAAGAGTTGTTCTGACATGTTGCGTCACGTTATATTTTTTATCACTTTGAATCTAAAACAACGTACATATACAGGATTAACAAAGGAAAATAGATAAAAAAAATTAGTGGGCTTACGGTTTTCACACAAGCTCTGCAGAATATTTTGTTGTTTTCTAATTTTAATTCTGGAAAATCCCTTATCCACTCATCCGGCGTCGATTTTACTTTCGGCATTCTTTTAAAATATTAGTAATATTACCAAAAAGAACTCAACATTTAACAAGGGAGAACCACGTATAACACTGTACTACGACAGATGCGATAGACTGATGGTTGTGAAATAAACGGTTCATTTACTTAAAAGTTTCCTTTAGAAAAATTTTAAGATAGGTAGTTGGATACAATAATCCTTTTTTCTAGAAAATCTTCAACGGTCTTGCCGCAAAATGCCGAAAAAAACATCTGGTTAAAAGCTTTAATTCATTATCAACGGAAGTAAGGATTTAAAGTCATAAAATCTATGGAGTATTTTTCCAATCCTATAATAAAATTTTATTACCCAAACGACCGGAACCTATTCACAGAAAGGGTCTTGAGTAAGTGTACTTCAATGGTCAAATGAAGAAAGTAATACAGCTGGATAACAATCGATGGGAAATAATAACCGTTTATAGCAAGAAAATGGAGGAAACCAAGATAAACATAGAAATGGAAACAAAAGAAAAAGGAGATGAAAAAATACTTATAGGAGGGGATTTTAACGCAAGATTGGGAGATAAAAGATAAAGCAAATAACAAAGAAGGGAAAATATTGTGGCAGATAATAGAAGAAATGGGATGGGAAATTTTGAATGGAAACAAGGAAGGAGATGAAGAAGGAGAATGGACGTACGTAGGGGCGATGGGAGAATCAATTATAGATTATGGGATTATCAACGAAGAGGCGTGGGAAGAAATAGAGAGTTTCAAAGTGGGGGAAAGGGTAGAATCAGACCACATGCCTCTAGAAATAAAAATCAAAAGAAAAGAGCAAGAGTACGAAAAACAATAGAGAAGACACGAAAGAAAAGAATTAGAAAAAAGAATATGGCATGAAGAGGGAATTCAAAGATACAGAATTAGACTAGAAAAAAAGAAATTCGAAGTAAAAGAAGATATAGAAGCCATGATGGTGGAACTGAGCAACCTAATTGTAGAAGCTACGGAAAAAAGAAAGATATACATATGGCATGCGAGGATAATGGATGGAACGGAGAATGTAGTGAGTTGAAGAGAAAAGCAAGGGAAAATTAAGAAAATGGAAGAATAACAAGGGAAGGAAAGAAGAGTACCTAAAAGCAAGAGAGAATTATAGGAGAAAATGGGAAGAAAGAAAAAGAGAAAAACGAGAAGAAGAAGAGAAGACAATAAAGTCCCTGAAAACAGAAGAGCAAGTATGGAGATACATAAACAAGGAACGGAGAAGGAAGACTGAAATTAGCCGGAAAATCAAAATACATGTATGGAAAACACACTTTATGGAATTATTGGGAGGTTGTGAGGAAAAATGCTGCAAAATAAATAAAGGAATCACAACGACGGAAGAAATGTGGAGAGGTTCGGAAATAACAAAAGATGAAATAGAAAGACAGATTGGAAGACTGAAAAGAGGAAAGGCACCAGGAGGGGATGGAATCTAGAACGAAGCGTGGATGTTCGGGACAGAAGAAGTGAAAGAAAAGATATGCGAAGTGGTAAATGGAGTTTGGAAGGGAAAAGGGTTTCCTCGGCAGTGGAGAGAAGGTATAATAATCCCATTATTTAAAAAGGGGCAAAAGAGTGATGCGAAGAACTACCGAGGGATTACCTTGCTCAATAAGGTGTACAAGATATATGCAATGATACTCGATCAGAGGTTACGAAAGGAGATGGAAGCAAGGGGTTTGTTACCAGACGGTCAGGCAGTGTTTAGGAAAGGAAGAGGTACTATTATGGACAATGTGTACATCCTGCGGCATTTAGTGGGATGAGAAATAAGGAAAGAGGGTGGACGAATGTACGCATTGTTCATAGATTTCAAAGCAGCGTTTGATAGCGTGAATAGAGACAAAATGTGGGAGTATTTGAGGAGAAAGGGAATAGATGCATACTTGGTAACGAAAATCGAAGAAATATATGAAGAAACAGTAAATACGGTGAGAGTGAATGGAATAGAGAGTGAGAGTTTTTATACAAATAGAGGAGTGGGACAAGGATGCCCACTAAGCCCCGCATTGTTTGCAGCTTATCTAGGAAATATAGATGAAATGTTCAGAAAAGCACAGACAGGAGGGGTGGTAATGGGAGCAAAGAGAAATTGTGGTCGTTGGCGTACGCATATGATTTGGTGATTGTGGCAAAGAAAAGAGAAGAAATGAAAGCAATGATAAAAAGTTTGGAGAAGTATGTAAAAAAAAGGAATTGGAAGTGAATGTGGAAAAAACAAAAATGGTGGTGTTTGGGAAGAAAGTAAGAAAGGAGAAGGAAGAATGGGCGTGGAGAGGGAAGAAGATTGAACAGGTGAAAGAATTCCAGTACTTAGGATATACATTAAAGAGCAATAACTCAGACAGAGGGCATATTCAAGAAATGGTCCAAAAAGCAAACAAAGTGGTAGGAATAGTATGGGGAATAGGAGAGAGAAAATTTGGACATGGTTATAAGAGAAGAATAATGATGTTTGATAGTTTGGTCAAAAGTGTATTCATGTACGGAGCTGAGATTTGGGGATGGAGGGAATATGAAGAAATAGAGAGAGTGCAAGAAAAATACTTGAAATGGACATTGGAATTGGAAAAGTATACGCCGGGGTATATAGTGAGAGAAGAAACAAAAAGAGAGAAAATGAGAGTGGAGAAGTTCAGTGAGAGAGGTGATTGCAAGAAATTGCAAGAATGTTGGAAAGAAATAAGAACGGAAGGGGGAAACATGTTTGGAACGAAAGGGACAAGTATTATGAAGGAAAGGGATATGCACGTGAAGAAATAGAGAGAATGAGAGAAATGGGAAAGAGTATGAAAGAACAACTGAGTGTAAGAGATAAGGATATAGATAAGCAAGAACATAGGTCGAGAATATCGAAGCCTAGATATAACGCAGACTATAGAAAAATAGTAAAGGATGAAGCACCAAAGTACACACAGAGAGAGAGTATAAAGGAGAAAAGAATGATGCCGAGATTTAGGTGTGGAAATGAAGAGAAAGAGAATAATTTTTGGATGGATGAAACTGACAGAAGGTGTAGGATATGTTGGAGAGAGGGAGAAACAATAGAGCATATGCTGGAAGGATGTGAAGGATTGAGAAAATCGGAGGAAAGTAGGGAAGAAGTGCTAAACAAGGATGGAAGAGGACTGGACTGGATGAAAGAAGTATGCAAGATAAGGGGTTGGCAAGCAGAAAGAGTAGAATATTTATTATATAACACTCGAATTTTTATTTTTTTTGTATTTTATTTATTTTTATTGTTATTGATTTATCTGAGGTAGATTAAGTTAATTTGTACCCCTACTGGGAATATTATTAAGCCTGTAAGGCAAATAATAAATTAATACTAGAAAATCTTCAACGGTCTTGCCGCAAAACGCCGAAAAAGAACATCTGGTTAAAAGCTTTAATTCATTATCAACGGAAGTAAGGATTTGACTTTTTTCCTTCTTAATATGCAGACTCTTCATAACAAACGACTGAAAACATTTTAAAATGGTAAATTTTATTTCCCACACTTCTTTAAAAATTTATCATATTAAACAAGTTTTTAAATTCCTGTCGTGAATAGAAAACTACGCACATTTAAGCAAAAACAAACAAAATACAAACCCCGCCCACCCACCCGCCTCTCGATTGTGATAAATTTTCTTATTCGTCGTGAGCCGAATGGCGACGTTTAATTTTGGCTTTCTTTTTTACTAAAAAATTTTCTGTGAACAACACGTTTATTTACGAACACGTTTCTCATGGTAATTTGTCGTTGAAAAATAAGAATTTTGCAATTATGCTCCGCTTCTTGCTTACAACCAATAAAGGAAAATCGTCACAATTGAGACAGGGTGGGTGGGCGGGGTTTATGATTTGACTTTTTTCCTTCTTAATATGCACACTCTTCATCACAAACGACTGAAAACATTTTTAAAATGGTAAATTTTATTTCCCACACTTCTTTAAAAATTTATCATATTAAACAAGTTTTTAAATTCCTGTCGTGAATAGAAAACTACGCACATTTAAGCAAAAACAAACAAAATACAAACCCCGCCCACCCACCCGCCTCTCGATTGTGATAAATTTTGTTATTCGTCGTGAGCCGAATGGCGACGTTTAATTTTGGTTTTCTTTTTTACTAAAAAATTTTCTGTGAACAACACGTTTATGTACGAACACGTTTCTCATGGTAATTTGTCGTTGAAAAATAAGAATTTTGCAATTATGCTCCGCCTTCTTGCTTACAACCAATAAAGAAAAATCGTCACAATTGAGACAGGGTGGGTGGGCGGGGTTTATGATTTGACTTTTTTCCTTCTTAATATGCAGACTCTTCATCACAAACGACTGAAAACATTTTTAAAATGGTAAATTTTATTTCCTACACTTGTTTAAAAATTTATCATATTAAGCAAGTTTTCAAATTCTCGTCGTGAATAGAAAACTACGCACATTTAAGAAAAAAAAAAAACAAAATACAAACTCCGCCCACCCCCCCGCATCTCGATTGTGACAAATTTTCTTATTCGTCGTGAGCCGAATGGTGAAGCTTAATTTTGGCTTTCTTTTTTACTTAAAAATTTTCTGTGAACAACACGTTTATTTACGAACACGTTTCACATGGTAATTTCTCGTTGAAAAATAAGAATTTTGCAATTAAGCTCCGCCTTCTTGCTCACAACCAATAAAGAAAAATCGTCACAATTGAGACAGGGTGGGTGGGCGGGGCTTATGATTTGACTTTTTTCCTTCTTAATATGTAGACTCTTCGTCACAAATCTATGGAGTATTTTTCCAATCCTATAATAAAATTTTATTACCCAAACGACCGGAACCTATTCACAGAAAGGGTCTTGAGTAAGTGTACTTCAATGGTCAAGTCCAGGTAAAATGCATACGATACGATACGCCCAACTAACAAGTATTTGTCATCCCGACAAGGCCGGCATTTGAACAAAATATGCACTAAAACTCATATTCGTCGAAAAAAGCATTAAATAAGCATATAAGTTTTAATATGCATAAAATTGAAAAAAAAGCAAATAAGCATAAAAAAAATGTGTCAAATGACTCCAAATTGTATCATAGTTGCAGATATAAAAAAGTTTTGAAGTGCTTACATTTTTCACAAAAAGCATTAAACCTAGAAATCCGCTCTCAATTCATCGCTTCTGGCGGGGACAATTATTCGCGTTTTCGGTACCAATAATCATCCAACACTCTATTTTTAGTTAAGATTCAGCTCCAGCAACAACAAACCCTCGCAACAAAATAAAATCTAGATCAATAAGCGTTCGCTTTCATCTGCACTTTTCCTCGGCTCTTTTTCGGCTTCCTTTTGAGAGAAACGGCCGCACAGCCCCATTTTTTCTCATATTTACTTACCTTTTCTAATGCAAATCCCTCTTTCAGACCTACAACATGGACGCCCAGATCGGCGAATCATCAGCATGCGCGACGGCGTTGATGTGCGGCGTTAAAACAAACTTCGAAACGGTCGGTTTGGACGCTCGGGGTCGTTTCGAGAACTGTTTTTCCAGCTTCTCATCCCGAGTTTCCTCTCTGATAGATTGGGCACAGGAGTCAGGTAAGAAAATAGCGCGTTTTCCCCTAACGAACATCGTCGGTGCACTTTTCTAGAATAAACATCGGCGCTTGTCTGAGGGTGAAAGCGGCCGCTGACCGCATACTGAACTCTTTAGGAGGGAATTGAGGATCGTTCCGAGTTGCTTAAGGGATTCCGGAACGCTGGTGTATAAAAAATAACGGGTGTTTAGATAGTGCTGATACGGGCTGGGGACGTCTTTTTTGCCGGGAGTAATGTACTAGAGCAACTTGTTGGGGGTTAATGGAGGGTGATGGGGTTATCTGATGAGGGAAACGTCCTGGCGGTGCAGAGGTAGCAAGGGGAGTAAAAAATGGCGCAACAGATGATTAGCGGTTATGACGAGCGCATCACTCCGAGTCAGGGTGGAGCGAAAGTGAAAATATGGTGACTGAATTGTGAAAAATATGGTTACATTTGTTTTTCTGGAAATTGTCATTAGTAGGAGACACCCAGATGTTAAAAGTACGTATTAGAAAAGTTTAAATTATTTGAGGCCGCACACACTTTTTTTTTATTATTGTTGTTGTTCACTCTTAAATGATGTTCGCATCGGTGTTGGACAAGTTATTTTAAAAGTATCAGTCAACAGCTTCGAATTAAATACATTACTTTTGAATTTTATGAAGATCTACGAAAAAATATTGGAAGGTTGACTACGGAAACTCCTTGAATCGATGGAAAACAACCAAAGAGTTTTGAAAGCTTGTCTCTTATCGTTGCATTTTCAAGTCAAATGTTCAAAAGAAGAGAGATTTTTAGGCAATTTATCAAAAATCTCAATGCGCAATATTTCCCTATGATCTTTTTTACCTTTTTTAGAGTGTTCGAAATATTAAAAAAAATTCACACCAAATTTTTTAACTTTTAAAAAATTTCGATTTTTAAAGATAACGCTTCATCTTTAAAAATCCTGGCCTGACCTGACCTGACCTGACCTGACCTGACCGCTTTTGCAGCTTTCGAATTATTTGAACACATTTTTCGTCAAACTAAATTTTTTAGTTCCCATCCATATGAATTTTTTGAAATTTAGAGAAATTTATAAAGTTTCATTCTCTGAACTGTTGGAAAATCTTAGTTTGCGATTGTTAACACTTTGAGTTTTTCAAATCAGCTCATCGAGATCTATGTCCCAGAATTTTTTAAGGATATTTATGCGACTTTTCAAAGCTCTCAATTTGTCAATTGGTAGCATTTTTTGACCTTTTTTCGAACTTTCGAGATAGCTAAAAAATATATTCAAATCGAATTTTAATTTTTGGAATCGGCTGCAATTTTTCCTGAAATTTTTTACTGTTCCTCGAGCTCTCGAATTATTTAAAAAGTTTAATTTTCGGAGCGAATTTTTCGAAAAGCTTTTTCTAGGATCACTAATGAACATTTTTCGAATCACCTTTTTTTTAGGATTTTGGGCAGCTGTTTAAAAATCTCATTTTTTTTTTTTTAATTTATTTACAATTTGTCAACCTCTTTTCCAAACTTCGGAATATTTAAAAACTTAAATTTTTAATTTGAAATTTTTGGAAAATCTTGATTTGGGACCCTTCACATTTTTTAAATTAGCTCATCGAGAGCTATTTTTCAAAAACCTCAATCTTTCAGTATCCCACATACAAACTGTTTGATAGTTTTTCGAGTTTTCGAGGTGTTTATAAAAAATATTTTTGGCTACTTTTCGAAAACTACACTTTTCCATGAAATTCTTTACCATTGTTCGAGTTCTTGATTTTTTTTTAAACTTTAATTTTCAGACTGAATTTTCCGAAAGTCTTTTTCTAGGACCATTGTTCGACATTTTTCAAATCAGCTCGTCGAGCTCTCTGTCCGAAATTTTTTGAGGATTTTGGGCAGCTGTTCAAAAATCTCAATTTTTTAAATATCCCTTTTTTGATCGAATTTCGAAATTTCGGAATATTTGAAAAACAAAATTTTGAAATTTTCGAAAATCATGATTTGGGACCCTTTATATTTTGCGAATTAGCTCGTCGAGAGCTATATTTCAGAGTTTATTTTTAATTTTGGCCAACCTTTCAAAGAACTCAATTTTTCAGTACCCTTTAATTATACGAATTTTTTTGATAGTTTTTCGAGTTTTCGATATATTTATCAAAATCCATTTTTTAACAGATTTTTTAGAAACCAGCTCGTCAAGATCTACATTCCAGCATTTTTTGAGTTTTTTGTGCGATTTTTCCAAAATCTCGACTCGTATGAATTTGTTGCCTGCTTCTCAAGATTTGAAAGTATTTAAAAAAAATATTTTAAAACCGAATTTTTCAAAAATCTTGTTCGTGAAGCTCTTTTATAAAATTTTTGATCTTAGAACTTTCCAGATATTTCAAAAATTTCATTTTTAAGTCGAGTTTTGCTAAACTCTTGTTACGTGGATCATTATTATTTTAAGTTTTTTGAACCAGATCGTCAATCCTAGAATTTTTTGAGGATTTTTTTGAATTATTTAAAGATCTAAATTTTTTAATGTGCCTCCATATAAATTTTTTACTGTTTATGGAAATTTCGAGATATTAAATAAATTTCATTTTCAAATCGAATTTTTCGAAAATCTTATCTATTTATAGACTATTTACACTTTGTTTTTTGAGTCAGCTTGTCGAGATCTATACCCAAGAATTTGTTGGGGATTCTTAAGCGACTGTTCGATAATCAATGAGTACTATAATGATTTTTTGAATTTTCTGGGTTTTAGAGAATTAAAAAAAATCATTTTCAAATCGAACTTATCGAAGATGTTGTTCTAGAACCATGAACACGTTTAGTTTAGTGATCAACATCAAAATTTATTGAGGAATTTAAGCAACTTTTTGAAAACTGCAATTCCCCATGTCATTTTTAACCGTTTTTCGAGCTTTCGAATTATTTCGAAAGTTTAATTTCCAGACAGAATTTTTCGAAAATCTTTCTCAAGGACAATTAATTAACGATTTGCGTTTTTCGAATCAGTTCGTCGAGATTAGTATCCGAATTTTTTTAGGATGTTGGGCAGCTTTTCAAAAATCTCATTTTTTCAATATCCCACCATCTGAATTTTTTACTGCTTTCGAAATTTCGAGATATTTAAAAAAACATTTTCAAATCGAAGTTTCGAATAATCTTGGTCCGGGATCATTGATACTTTATGTTTCCGAATCAGTTCGTAATCCCAGAAATTTTTGAAAATTTTTAGGTAATTTTCAAAATGTTCAGCATTTCATATTTTTTCTATACAAATATTTTTGAGCCCCTGAATTATTTAAAAAAGTTCATTTTCAAAACGAATTTTTCGAAAATCTTGTTCGAGGACCATCAACAATTTGTTACTCGAATCAGTTCGTCGAATTCTCTATCCCAGAATTTCTTCAGGATTTTCAAGAATCTTTCAAAAATCTTTAATTTTTAGTACCCCTCATACGAATTTTTCCATAGTTTTTCGAGTTTTCAAGGTATTATTAAAATTCCATTTTCAAAGAGATTTTTTCGAAAATCTTAGTCCGGGACTTATATTCCTAAATTTTGTGAGAATTTTTGTGTAATTTTTCAAAAATTTCGTATGAATTTGTTGTCTTTCGAGATTTGGAGGCATTTAAAATAATAACTTTAAAACCGAATTTTTCGAAACTCTTGTTCGTGAAACTCGTCGAGAATTCCAAAATTTTGAGGATTTTAAGGCAACATTTCAAAAATTTCTATCTTTTATGAAATTTTTGATCTTGAAACTTCCCAGTCAAGCTTTTCTAAGCTCTTGTTCGTGGATCATTAATAAATATTTTATGTTTTTTCGAAACAAAGTGTCGAGACATATCCCAGAATTTTTTGTAGTTATTTAAAAATATAGTTTTTTTAATATGCCTACACATGAATGTTTTATTGTATATGGAAATTTCGAGATATTTAATAAATTTCATTTCCAAATCGAATTTTTCGAAAATCCTGATCTGGGACTATTGTTTTACGAGTTAGCTACCCGAGATCTATATCCCAGAATTTTTTGGTGATTTTTCTTTTCAAAAATCTCAATTTTTCAATGGGTGCCCCACGATATCATTTTTTTGCCTTTTTTGATCTGTAGAGAATAAAAAAAAAGGTTTTCAAACCGAATTTATCGAGAATATTGTTCAAGAACCATTAAAACTTTTAGTACTTCGAATGGGTTCGTGGTCATATCAGAATTTACTGAAGAATTTGAAGCAATTTTTCGAAAACTTCAATTATGTATGAAATACAGATTTTAGAACTTTGGAATCATTTAAAAAGTTTCATTTTCAGACAGGACTTTTCGAAAACATTTTTCGAGGAAAATTAATTAAAAATTTACGTTTTTCGATTCAGTTCATCGAGATAGCTAGCCGTAATTTTTTTAGGATTTTAGACAACTTATCGAAAATTCCAATTTTTCAATAGCCCACCATTTGAATTTTTGACAGTTTTTCGAAATTTCAAGATATTTAAAAAACACATTTTCAAATCTAATTTTTCGAAAACCTTGGTCTAGCATCATTGACACTTTTTATTTTTCAGATCGGTTCGTCCTGAATTACATCTCAAAAATTTTTGACCATTTGGCACATTTTCGAATTAACTGCAATTTTTGATGAAATTTTTTACCGTTCTCCCTGGTCTCGAATTATTTAAAAAGTTCAATTTCCATATCGAATTTTTCGACTAATTTTCAAACCTAGGATCATTAGTTAATATTTTTCGAATCAGTTCGTCGAGGTCTCTGTCCGAAATTTTTTCAGCATTTAAATCTAATTTAAAAAATGTAAAAAAAAATTAATTCGAAATTTTCAAAAATTTCAAACATTTCCTTTGTCCTTCGAATTCGCTCGTCGAGAGTTATATTCCAGATTTTTTTAGGATCTCATGCAACTTTTCAAGAATCTCAATTTTTCAGTACCCTCGACCAAAATTTTTGATAATTTTTCAAGTTTTCGAGATATTTATTAAAATTCATTTTTAAACTAAATTTTTGGAAAACCTTAATCTGGGATTACGAGCGCTATGTTTTTCTAACCAGCTCCAGAATTTTTTTAGTGTTTCTGTGCAATTTTCCAAAAATCTCACACGAATTTGTTGCTTTTCGAAATTTTGAGGCAAATAAAAAAAAACATTTTAAAGCCGAATTTTTCGAAAATTTGGTTCGAGAAGCTCGTCGAGAATTCCAGAATTTTGAGGATTTTCAGGCAATATTTATTTTTCAGTATCCCACTTGTATGAAATTTTGGTCTGTCTTAGAGTTTCCCAGACACTTGAAAAATTTAAGTTTCAAAATATTTCGATACATTAAATAAATTTCATTTTCAAGTCGAATTTTTCGAAAATTTTGATCTGGGAGTATTGGCACTTTGTTCTTCGATTTTTTTTGTGGATTTTTAAGCCACTTTTCAAAAATATAAATTTTTCAGTGGGTACTCTCACTACATATTTTTTATTACCTTTTCCGAGCTTTGGAGAATTAAAAAAAAATCTGTTTCAAATTGAATTTATCAAAAATCTTATTCGAGAACCACTAACACAGTTTTTCGAATCGGCTCGTGATCAATATCGGAATTTATTGAAAAATTTTAGGCAAAATTTCGTATTATTTAAAAAGTTTCATTTTCAGACAGAATTTTTCTGTCCGAAATTTTTTCAGGATTTTGGGTAGCTCTTCAAAACTCTCAATTTTTAAATACGTATCCTCCATATCAAATTTTTGACTGCTTCTCCAAATTTCGAGATATAAAAAAATAATTTTTAATTCTAAATTTTCGAAAATCTTGATTTGCAACAAACACCCCATCAGAATTTTTTGAAAGTTTTTCAAGTTTTCGAGATAATTATAAAAATCAATTTGCAAACAGATTTTTTTCAAAAATCTTAGTCCGGCACTATAAACACTATGTTTTTCTAACCAGCTCGTCAAGATTTATATTCCAGAAATGGTTGAGTAATATTTTGGCTAATTTTTCAAATATCTCCTATGAATTTGTTGTGTTTTTCAAAATTTCGAAGCATTTAAAAAAATTTATAAGGAATTCCAAAATTTTGAGGATTTTTAGGCAACATTAGAAAAATTTTTATTGACTTGTATGAAATTTTGACTTGCTCAGAGCTTTCCAGACATTTCAAAAATTAAACATTCAGTCTGAGTTTTCCGAAAGCCTCGTTTCATATTTTTCCGAACCAGATCGTCGAAGTATATTTCAGAATTTTTAAGGATTTTTTGCAAGTATTAAATAGTATATTATTAGCCAAGGTTGCAGAGCCAAGCATTCTAGACCGAGCGCAAATTAGAAGCCGAGACGCGCAGCGTCGAGGGCTCTAAGTGCGAGGTCTAGAAGTGGCTTTGCAACCGTGGTTAATATACTATTTTTTTCACTAGTAGAAACCATAAGACAATAAACTGAAAAATAAACGTTAAATTTTTTGACGCAACGTGATTTTGTTTTGATTTCTAATCAAACTTGATCTAAATCTTCAACACAAAGAAAATCGTTTATACTTGTCGCTGAGTTAATCATTTTATCTTCTACCGTCTACCAACTACCATGCGTATACTCAAGTAATGTTTGTAGCACACATTTGTTCATTTTTTAAGAAATAATCACATCAAACATTGCGTACATAACCTCAATTTTTCTTTTTGAACCCGTGGTAGCAAAAGTTGAATTTGCTACCACTAAATGAGTTGACATTTGCATGCGTCCAGGCTGCTAGTGAAAAAAATTTAAATTTGTTAATATGCCTCCATATGAATTTTAGAGCTTTGGAGAATTAAAAAAAATCATTTTCAAATCTAATTTATCGAAAATCTTGTCCGAGAACCAAGAACACTTAGTTTTTCGACTCAGCTCGTGATCGATATCAAAATTTATTGAGGAATTTTAAGCAACTTTTCGAAAAATTAAATTATTCATGAAATCTTTTACAATTTTTTGAGCCTTTAAAATGTTTCAAAAATTTCTATCTTTTATGAAATTCTTGATCTTGGAACTTTTCTAATATTTCAAAAATTTCATTTTCAAGTCGAGTTTTTCAAAACTATTGTTCGTGGATTATTAATATTTTATGTTTTTTCGAACCAGGTCGTCAAGACATATCCTACAATTTTTTGAGCATTTTTTGCAATTATTATTTATAAATCTAATTTTTTTAAAATGGTTCCATCTATGAATGTGGTACTGTATATGGAAATTTCAAGATATTAAATAAATTTCATTTTCAAATCCAATGTTTCAAAAATCTTAATCTGAAACTATTGGCACTTTGTGTTTTGAGTCATTTTGTCGAGATCTACATCCGAGAATTTTTTGGGGATTTTTAAGCAACATTTCGAAAATCTCAATTTTTCAATGGGTATTATATGACTTTTTTACTTTTTCCGAGCTTTAGAGAATTAAAAAAAATCATTTTCAAATTAAATTTATCGAAGATATTGTTCTAGAACTGTTGGAAAAGTTTCACTATTCCTGAAATTTTCTACCATTTTTAGAGCTTTCGAATACATATTTCAAGAAGTTTTTAAAAGAATTTTTCGAAAATCTTTCTCGAGGACAATTAATTAACAATTTACGTTTTTCGAATCACTACGTCGAGATCGATATCCGGTATTTTTTTATGATTTTGGGAGCTTTTCAAAAATCTAAATTTTTCAATACCCCACCATTTGAATTTTTGACCGTTTTTCGAAATTTCGAAATATTAAAAAAAACACCAAATCGAATTTTTCAAAATTCTTGGTCCATTGCACTTTATGTATTCGAACCAGTTCGTACGGATCTAATCCCAGATATATATAAAAATTTTTTCAGCACTCTTCTAGCTTTTGAATTATTATTTAAAAGGATTCATTTTTAAACCGAATTTTACGAAAATCTTAGTTCGGGATCATGAATACCAAAATTTTTCGAGTATTTTTATGCAAGTTTTCAAAAATCTCATATGAATTTGTTTACTGTTTTATGGAGATTTTGAGGCATTAAAGAAATCAATTTAAAATCGAATTTTGAGGATTTTCAGGATTATTTGAAAAAATTCTATTTTTCAGTACCTTCAGAACTTTCATTTTCAAGCCAAGTTTTTCGGAAGTCTTGTTAGTTAATATTTTATATCTTTTTGGACCAAATTGTCGCGAGATATATCCCAGAAATTCTTGAGGATTTTTTTGTATTTATTGATCTCAATTTCTCAATCTGCCTCCATTGAATTTTTCCGTGCTTTTGGACATTTCGAGATATTTAGTAAACACCATTTTCAAATTTTCATGTTTTTAATCTGACCTGACCTGACCTAACTCGATCTGACCTCACTTTTCTTCGAGCTTTCCAAATATTTCAAACATTTCATTTCTAAATCAATTTTTCGAAAATCTTGTAGAACTTTTTGAGAATTTGTAAGCGGCTTTTCAAAAATTTCAATTTTTCAGTAACTTTTTTACTTTTCGTGACAAGACAAAGATTCTACCAAAAATCCGTGGCTGTCGTTCCTGTTTTTTTTGTAGTTTCTTGTAAGGTGAAACACTGACATCAAACAGATAGAGGACCAGGACCAAAAATTCGGAAATCACTAAAAGCAAGACGGAAATGAAACTGAATATACAACCGACTTCCTAGTGTTTTCTGAAGCTGATTTTAACTTTGGCACACATTTTTAACTTCGCCCTTCCACTCCACTGCCCAATCCGCCAGTTCAAGCCGATTTATATTCCGGAATTTGCGGAGAACGCGGTCTGCTCTGGTTTCTGTCTCGAGAGCGCAGCGAAACCGATGCAGTTCGGCCCTCAAAGCGCGCCTACAAAGCGTCTCGTAATGACATATCGAGTTTGCTCTGCACAGCCGCCCACATGCATCACTTCGTTTATCCGGCAAGTACTCCGTAATTGTCTGTTTGTTCAGCGCCCAACATTTCAAAATTATTCCAAGGATTTAGTACACGCCGCCTTACCACCCTAATTGGATTAGTACCTAATTAGTACTCCGCCAAAGCGCGAATATCGCCAGTGCGCGATATTCCCATTTTGTTTGCGTCCAAAGTTCAGCAACTTGCTAATTCCGAGTCCGGTGGCTTTGTCCATGCACAGAATTAAAATCAACTTTCGTATAAATCACCAGATATGATTTATCATGATGCTATTACTCAGCGAATTCTCCCCTTCGTGCAGACGAGGCGAGCACTCCTTGATAATTTCTGAATCGAAGAACCTATCTGGTATGCATCGCTGCCTCTTTTCTAACAAACTAGCGATAACTTCGACATTCCACCCTTTTCCTACATAACTTACGACCCTTCCGCAGCTTCCGTTTCAATTAATTGTTCTTTGAGGGGCGGTTTGCGCCAAACAATATGGAGGTGCTAATTCCGACGAATAATGCCAATTCTTTGCCCGCATGTGGGAGGGAGAGAGAGAGGACACCCTTCGACGCCTACGCTACATATACCACCAGAAACGTTCCAGGATAACGCGAGCAGACGAACTTTTACTTTCACGTTAGAGGTTTCACTGAAATCCTACCGACTACGCCAAACCTAATATTCATTAATAGAGAGCGGATTTATAAGCACAAAAAAATTAAGAATAAGCGCTTAAATAACCACAACATTTTCAATAAAAAAGTTTTATTTTAAGCAAAAAAGCATTAAAAACGTAGTCGTATTACAAATCAAAGAAAACTTCTTAGAACTTTGGATAAAATATTATTACAATAATACTAGACTTTATATTTTACACACGTATTTCAGTTTTCTTTAAAACAATTTATGATTGTAATATGTTCCAAGTTGTCCACTGTAAAATTTTTTCGCCGATCATTTAAAATGTGTTTAAAATTGGAGAATGTGCGTTCAACATCCACACTCGTTGTTGGCGCAAATTTGAATTTTGCAACTAATGTTGAATGTAACTCCAAATGTTCCACCTTCTGGTCTTGTAAAACACGAGCAACGTCGGAAAGAACACCGAAACCTGCATTTTTGTTTAACACTTGGTCAAGTTTTTGAGATACTCTAGTACCAATATCACCCCTTACTGCGTTTGCTTGTTGTTTAAATTCTTTCACTAAGTTTATGGCATCTACCAACAACATGTTGGGTTTTTCTAACTTTTCTATTACCTCACATACGAATTGATAATTGCTTCTTAGAAAAGCTAGATCTTGTCGCAAATCTTTGTTTTCCAAAGTATTTATGCAATCTTTAATCGATTGAGAAGAATCTTCGTTAAACTCCGTAGCTACTTCCTCAAATTCTTTGATATATTTGTCATAATAAAATGTGGCCTGTAACCATGTTCCCCACCTCGTTATAATCGGCTCTGGGGGCAATGGTATGTTTGGAAATTTTTCCTTAAAATCTTGCACTTTTAGTGGGGCTTTAACAAAAATGTTTTTACCATTTGCCACTAATTTATTAACAGTAGAAAACTGCAAACATATTCCTTCAGCCACTCTGTTTAAACCATGGGCAATGCAAGTAGAGTGAATTAAATTGGGGTACAATATTTTTAGATTAGTCCCTGCTTTCAACATATAAGGAGCTGCATCCGAGATCATCAATAACATTTTATTCGCCGGTACGGCATTTGGCAAAAATAGTGACGTAAGACTGTCATTTACAAATCTGGTATTCGTATTGCCATTTGTTTTATCTAACATTTTCAAACTTACTACATACCCTCGACTAGGGAAATTTTCATTTAAGATTCCAACAATTAAACTAGCCACGTATCTTCCAAAACTATCGGTTGATTCATCGACAGCGAACCATAAATAATTATCTCCAATGCGATGCTTAATTTCGTTGTAAACTTGCTGAAACACTGGGCCTACATAATTTTTTCGGAGAGTACTTTCAACCGGAATATGTCGATTGCAGTGTTTTTCAAGGAATTCTTGAAGAGGGCCTTTCTCCAATTTTTTTAAAGGTATATTGGACTGGATCATCATTTTATATAAATCGAAATTAAACTGAAACTGCTCATCTTTAAAACCTAATTTTTCGAAAATTTGGTTTGTGAAGCTCGTCGAGAATTCCAGAATTTTGAGGATTTTCAGGCAATATTTATTTTTCAGTATCCCACTTGTATGAAATTTTGGTCTGTCTTAGAGTTTCCCAAACACTTGAAAAATTTAAGTTACAAAATATTTCGATACATTAAATAAATTTCATTTTTAAGTAAAATTTTTCGAAAATCTTGATCTCGGACTATTGACACTTTGTTTTTTGAATCAGCTCGTCGAGATCTATACCCCAGATTTTTTTGTGGATTTTTAAGCCACTTTTCAAAAATATCAATTTTTCAGTGGGTACTACATATTCTTTTACCATTTCCCAGCTTTAGAGAATTAAAAAAAAATGAGTTTCAAATAGGCAACTTTTCGAAAACTTCAATAATATCTCATGAAATTTTCTACAGTTTTTTGACCTTTTGAGTTATTTATAAAGTTTCATTTTCAGGCAGAATTTTTCAAATATCTTTTCCTAGAACCATTAGCTAATATTTTTCAGATCAGTTCGTCGCAATCTCTGTCCGAAATTTTTTTCAGGATTTTGGTCAGCTGTTCAAAAATAACAAATTTTTAAATATCCATCCATATCAAATTTTTGACTCCTTTTCGAAATTTCGAGAAATTAAAAAAAATATTTTTGATTCGAAATTTTCGAATATTTGGATTTGGGACACAGCATCAGAATTTTTTGAAAGTTTTTCAAGTTTTCGAGGAAATTCTAAAATTCCATTTTCAAACAGATTTTTTTCAAAAATCGTAGCCCGCCACTAGAACACTATGTTTTTATAACCAGCTCGTCAATATTTGAGAAAATTTTGAGTATTTTGGCTAATTTTTCAAAAATCTCCTATGAATTTCTTGTTTGTTTCGAAATTTCGAAGCATTTAAAAAAAAATTTAAAAGAATTCCAGAATTTTGAGTATTTTTAGGCAATATTTAAACAATTTTTATATTTCAGTACCCCACTTTATGAAATTTTAACCTGCCTTAGAGCTTTCCAGACATTTCAAAAACTAAAAATTCAATTTGAGTTTTCCGAAAGTCTGGTTTTGGACCATTAAAATTTTAAGTTTTTTCGAGATATATACCAGAATTTTTAAGGATTTTTTGCAACTATTAAAAATTTAAATTTTTTAATAAGCGTCTATATGAATTTTTTATTATTTATGGAAATTTCCAGATTTTTAATAAATTTCATTTCCAAATCGAATTTTTAGAATCTCTTGATCTGGGGCTATTGACACTTACCTCCAGTATATGATCTTTTACCTTTTCGAGCTTTGGAGAATTAAAAAAAATATTTTCAAATCTAATTTATCGAAAATCTTTTTCGAGACCAAGAACACTTAGTTTTTCGACTCAGCTCGTGATCGATATCAAAATTTATTGAGGAATTTTAAGCAACTTTTCGAAAAATTAAATTATTCATGAAATCGTTTACCCTTTTTTAAGCGTTCGAATTATTTAAAAAGTTTCATTTTCGTATCAATTTTTGTTTCAGATTTTTTTAAATTTTGGGCAGTTTTTCAAAATTCTGAATTATTCAGTACCGTTCACACGAATTTTTTGATCAGTGGTTTTTCGAGGTTTCGAGATATTTATAAAAATCCATTTTCAAAGAGATTTTTTCCAAAATCGTCTTGGACTATGAATGTGTTTTTGTAACCAATTCGTCAAGATTATTTATTCCAGAATTTTTCTGATTATTTCGTGAAATTTTTCAAAAATTTCGTATGAATTTGTTGCCTGTTTTTCGAGATTTTGAGGCATTTAAAAAAAATCACTTTAAAAGCGAATCTTTCGAAAATCTTCTTGGTGAAACGCGTCAAGAATTCCAAAATTTTGAGGATTTTTAGGCAACTTTTCAAAAATTTCTATCTTTTATGAAATTCTTGATATTGGAATTTTTTCGATATTTCAAAAATTTCACTTTCAAGTCGAATTTTTCAAAACTATTGTTCGTGGATTATTAATATTTTATGTTATTTCGAACCAGATCGCCAAGACATATTCTAGAATTTTTTGAGGATTTTTGCAATTATTATTTATAAATCTAAATTTTTATGGACATTTTAAGATATTAAATAAACTTCATTTTCAAATCCAATGTTTCAAAAATTCTAATCTGGAACTAACTATTGGCACTTTTACTTTCAGGTTAGAGGTTTCACTGAAATCCTACCGACTACGCTAAACCTAATATTCATTAATAGAGAGCGGATTTATAAGCACAAAAAAATTAAGAATAAGCGCTTAAATAAGCACAACATTTCCAATAAAAAAGTTTTATTTTAAGCAAAAAAGCATTAAAAACATAATCGTATTACAAATCAAAGAACGCTTCTTAGAACTTTGGATAAAATATTTTTACAATAATACTAGACTTTATATTTTACACACGTATTTCAGTTTTCTTTAAAACAATTTATGATTGTAATATGTTCCAAGTTGTCCACTGTAAAATTTTTTCGCCGATCATTTAAAATGTGTTTAAAATTGGAGAATGTGCGTTCAACATCCACACTCGTTGTTGGCGCAAATTTGAATTTTGCAACTAATGTTGAATCTAACTCCAAATTTTCCACCTTCTGGTCTTGTAAAACACGAGCAACGTCGGAAAGAACACCGAAACCTGCATTTTTGTTTAACACTTGGTCAAGTTTTTGAGATACTCTAGTACCAATATCACCCCTTACTGCGTTTGCTTGTTGTTTAAATTCTTTCACTAAGTTTATGGCATCTACCAACAACATGTTGGGTTTTTCTAACTTTTCTATTACCTCACATACGAGTTGATAATTGCTTCTTAGAAAAGCTAGATCTTGTCGCAAATCTTTGTTTTCCAAAATATTTATGCAATCTTTAATCGATTGAGAAGAATCTTCGCTAAACTCCGTAACTACTTCCTCAAATTCTTTGATATATTTGTCATAATAAAATGTAGCCTGTAACCATGTTCCCCACCTCGTTATAATCGGCTCTGGGGGCAATGGTATGTTTGGAAATTTTTCCTTAAAATGTTGCACTCTTAGTGGGCCTTTAACAAAAATCTTTTACCATTTGCCACTAATTTATTAACAGTGGGAAACTGCAAACGTATTCCTTCAGCCACTCTTTTTAAACCGTGCTCAATGCAAGTAGAGTGAATTAAATTAGGGTACAATATTTTTAGATTATTCCTTGCTTTCAACATATAACAAGCTGCATCCAAGATTATCAATAAAATTTTATTCGCCAGTACGGCATTTGGCAAAAATAGTGACGTAAGACTGTCATTTACAAATCTGGTAATCGTATTGCCATTTGTTTTATCTAACATTTTCAAACTTACTACATACCCTCGACTATGAAAATTTTCATTTAAGATTCCAACAATTAAACTTGCCACGTATCTTCCACAACTATAGGTTGTTTCATCGACAGCAAACCATAAATAATTATCTCCAATGCGATGTTTAATTTCGTTGTAAACTTGCTGAAACACTGGGCCTACATAATTTTTTCGGAGAGTACTTTCAACCGGAATATGTCGATTGCAGTGTTTTTCAAGGAATTCTTGAAGAGGGCCTTTGTCCAATTTTTTTAAAGGTATATTTGACTGGATCATCATTTTACATAAATCGAAATTAAACTGAAACTGCTCATCTTTTGTGGAAGTAGATGCAAGAGATTCATGTATGGTCTGCTGTTTAATTTTAGAAACTTCAAACATTTTCTTCCTTTCTACATGAAGAGTCGTTCTGACATGTTGCGTCACGTTATATTTTTTATCACTTTGAATCTAAAACAACGTACATATACAGGATTAACAAAGGAAAACAGAAAAAAAAAAAATAGTGGGCTTACGGTTTTCACACAAGCTCTGCAGAATATTTTGTTGTTTTCTAATTTTAATTCTGGAAAATCCCTTATCCACTCATCCGGCGTCGATTTTACTTTCGGCATTCTTTTAAAATATTAATAATATTACCAAAAAGAACTCAACATGTAACAAGGGAGAACCACGTATAACACTGTACTACGAGAGATGCGATAGACTGATAGTTGTGAAATAAACGGTTCATTTATTTAAAAGTTTCCTTTAGAAAAATTTTAAGATAGGTAGTAGGGTACAATAATCCTTTTTTCTACAAAATCTTCAACGGTCTTGCCGCAAAATGCCGAAATAAAGTAGTGATGATGGGATCAGTGGCGTAGCTAACTTCCACTGCGCCCCCCCGCAGTTTATAGTAAGCGCCCCCATACACCAAATTTAAAAAGTAATATAAAATTAATATGAAATTACTGGTTTACCAGTAGTGGCGCCGAATAACACAGATTTACAAATAATAATAATTTATACACATAATAATTTTTAAAAATTGTTAATTGATTATACTGGCTTCATTCGACGTTATCGAGAGTTCATAAATTCGCGTATGACACTGTCGAGATCTAATTTTTGGGATCGATCACACTCAATGCTCAACACAGCTAAGTTGGTTAATCGAGTTTGACTCATCGTGCTTCGCAAATACGATTTAATTAATTTTAATTTAGAAAAAGATCTTTCTGGCGTTAAAAAATTATTGTCCATAGACAGAAACTTAGCAATATCTGTAATTTTAGTTATTTTTTGCTGAATAATTTCACCAACAACAATGTTTTTAAAACTAACGATTTGCCCACAGATTGCACTAGAAATATCTTCTTCGTATTTATTTACTAACTTTGATGCTGCCTCCACAAATTCTTCATCTGTGCTATTCAACATTTCATGTGATTCCAGAAAAGAAAAATAGTTTCTGACGTTTTTCATGCTTTCAAACCTATCTTTAATATGAATGTTTAAAATATCAAGAGCAAGATAGAAAACGGTTGTTTTAAATTTTTCAGTGGGATCTTTGAAAACGGTATCTTCACATAATTCCTCATGAAACAGTTTCACTTTTTTTATACGTTTATTTGAAAAAGAATTGTTAGTTTTTCAGGTATAAGCACATTTCCTTGATTCCTCCATTATTTGTTCAAAATTGTCACGTATACTTTGAAATTTGTCTTTTAGATGTTCCATCCATTTACAAGCCTCATCTAAAGTAATAAAATAATTTCAGCTCATAACTGTTGAGAGATTATCACACTTATCATTTTCTTTCATCGCAATGTTAAGTTGTTGCCATCTTGGTAAACTCTCACTGAAATAGACGTACCTATATAGCATTTATTAAATCATAAAATGCGGAAATTCCTGGTATATTCTTAACAGAACCATTTAGGACTAAATTGAGGTTATGTGTAGCGCAATGAACGTATTCGGCGTAATGATGTTCTTTCAAGTTCTTCATTTTTTTTATACCATTTTCCCGATTTTTTAATTTTCATTTTCTGGATTTTATATCACGATTTTTCGATTATTCAATTTTTCACATTTTCAATTCCTCGATTTTGCAATTTTCAATATTTAGATTTTACAATAATTTTCGTGTTTTCGACCGCAATTTTTCGATCTTTAAGTTTCTCAATTTTTAATCTTTCGATTTTTGAATTTTCCGTTTCTTCAATGTGTCAAGTTTTTCGATTTCTCGAAGCTTTCATTTTATACTTTTGCGTTTTTTCATTTTGAATTTTCAATTTTACAATTTTTCTATTTTATAGCTTTTCCATTTTGTTTATTCGGAAAGTAGAAAATTTGAAAAATTGAAAAATCGGAAAATTAAAAAATTGGAAAAAATTGAAGAAACAAAAGATTGCAAAATCGATAAAACGGAAAATCGAATGGAATTTGTTTTTAGGATTTTTTAACTTCGATTTTTTAAATTTTTTAATCTGTATTTCAATTTTTCGATTTTTGGAATTTTCTGTTTCTCATATCTAGGTTTATCGATTTTTTTGAGTTTTCCGATTTTTCCGTTTATCTTTTTTTTAAGTAAATGTTACAATTTTGAATTTTCCGATTTCGGCCTATTTCGATTTCTCGATCTTTTGAAGTCTCAAGTTTTCGATTTCGATTTCTTGGTTTTTCGATTTTCAAAATTTTCGATTTTTTTAGTATATATTTTAAATTTTCGATTTTTAAAATTTTTCATTTTTACCTTTTATAATCTTTATGTTTCGATTTCCCGATTTTAATTTTTTAATGTGTTTCAATTTTTCCATTTTTGGAATTTTCGATTTCTCATATCTCAATTTTCCAATTTTAAAAATTTTTCGATTACTCGATTTTTAAGTTTTCGCTATCTAAATTTTGGGAATTTTTCAATTTCTATATTTGTCAGATTTTCGATATTTTCATTTTCCCGATTTTGTAATTTTTTATTTTCTTGATTTTATATCACAATTTTTCATTTTTCCGTTACCTTTATTTTTTCAATGTTTCTTTGGATTTTATAATTTTTCGTTTATTCAATTTTTTACATTTTCAATCTTTGATTTTTTAAGTTCTTGATTTCCAATTTTTTATATTTCGAAGCTTTCATTTTGTACTTTTTCAGTTTTACAATTTTTTTATTTTTTAATTTTTCGATTTTGTTTATTCGAAAAGTTAAAATCTCGAAAAATGAAAAATTGAAACAATGAAAAACTAAAAACCGAGAAACTTAAAAATCTAAAAAAAATTAATGAATCGAAGGATGGGAAAGAAGAAAAACCATTCGAATTGAGAAATTGGAAAATCCAAAAATTGGAAAATCGAAAAATTATAGAATCTTGAAAATTGTAAAGTCCAAAAACTGTGACATTCAAACACCGAAAAATTGAAAAATTCCAAAAACGAAAAACTGAAAAACTTTAAAAATTATAATTATTAGGAGTGTTACATAATTAAAATGAAAACTAGAAAAACTGCAAATGAAAAATTAAAAAAACGGAAAATTGAAAGCCGAAAATTGAAAAAATAAAGAAAATTAAAAACCCACACGAAAAATTGACGAAATTAAAAACTGAAAACGCGTGAAATTTGCAAACTCTAAAATTTGAAACATCTAAAAGTTGGAAAGTCAAAAACTGAAAAATCGAGAAATCGAAAATTGTCAAAACTGAAAAGTCGAAAGATTGAAAAATCGAAATTTTGGAAAATCGAAAAACCGAGAAATTCAAACTGAAAAAATATCGAGAATTCAAGATGTCGAAAAATCTAAATATCTAAAATTTGAAAAATAGAAAAATTACAATACCGAAAAATTTAACATTAAAAAAAACCAAAATCAAAAATTCGAAAAATCGAGAAATTGAGAAATGGAAAAATGAAAAATAAAAAAAATAAAATCGAAAAATTGAAAAATTTTAAATTTAAAAATTCGAAAACTTGAAAAACCGAAAAACTGAAGAAATGGAAAACTAAAAAATCGACAAATTGAAAAATCTCAAACTGAAAAGTCGAAAAATTGAAAAACCCAAAAATCGATTTCCGGTAAGTCGAAACATCAAAATTTAAAAAGTTGAAAAATGAAAATATCAAAAAACTGAAAAATATAGACATTCTCAAAATTGAAATGTTGAAAAATTGAGAAATCGAAAACTTGAAACAAGGAACGAAAAGTAAAAACATTTTAAAATCGAAAAAACGAAAAATCGAGATGTAAGAAATCGAAAATTCTAAAATCGAAAAATTGGAATACACGTTGAAAAGGTTAAAATCGGGAGATCGAAGCATAACAAAACATAAAATCAAAAAATGGAGAATTTTAAAAATCTAAAAACTTGAAGATATAAAATATTGAAAAATGGAGAAGCCGAGAAATCGAAATTAAAAAATTCTCCGAGAAATGGAGAAATCGAAAAACCGGAAAACTTAAACTGAAATATATAAATATTTAAACTTAAAAAAAAAACGATAAATCAAAATATTCAAAATTCGAAAAATCAGAAATTTTAAAAATCGAAAGATCGAGAAATCGATATATCAAAAAACTGAAAAATTTTAAATTAAAAAATTGGAGATTTTGAAAAATCCCAAAATTGCAACAACGAAAACTTGAGAAATCGAAAAACTGAAAAATCGATAAATTAGAAAGAGGAAAAATCGAAAAATCAAAGAATTGATTAATAGAGAAATTGAGAAGTGGAAAAATGAAATTTTTTTTTAAATTGCAAAAATTGTAAAACTGAAATATCGAAAAATTAAGTAAACTAAAAATCGAGAAATCAAGAAATCGAAAAATTGTAATTCAATTTTGTTTTATTTTTCCACAAAAATTTCGATGTCGAAGATAAAAATTCAACACGGATTCATAGACCATAGGTACACTGTTACTTTTTTTTAAATTTATATAACATTTATTTGACAAAATTGTAGAACTGAAGAAACGAAAAATAGAAACATTGAAAAACTAGAAATCGAGAAAAAATTAATGAATCAAAGAACGAATTAAATCGAAAAATGTTCGTAAAGTCCAAAAACTAACATTCAAAGATGGAAAAATTAAAATATTCCAAAAACGAAAAATTGAAAAAGTGAACAACTCTAATAAAAATTATAATTATTATTACATATCTAAAATGAAAATTAGAAAACCTGCAAATCAAAAATTGAAGAAACGAAAAATTGAAAACAAAAGAAATTGAAAAATCCAAAAACTGAAAAATTTCAAATTGAGAAAAAGAAAAAATATAAAAACTCGTTCCTCGCGCGTTAAAATATCTCGATTATTAATCAGCTTTATTAACAAACTTGTTCGTTAAATAGCTATTAATTTACCTGATCTCATTTTCAATTCCAATGAAAACCCCTTCTTTAAAAATTGCACATTTTAAAAAAATATATCGGTTACGTTACGGTCTGCGCCCCTTTTGACACTGCGTCCCCCCGCATAGCGGGGTCTGCGGGGGTGCTATTTACGCCACTGGATGGGACTGGAAATAGAAACAGGAGAGCAGAAACAGATAATAGGAAAAGTGACAAAATTTTTAGAAGAGAAAGTCAAAGTAGAGAGTAAAGTTAAAAGCGCGTACAAAATTGCAGAGAAAGTTTATGTAGTGGAATTCGAAAACAGAGAAGAAAAAATAAATGTAATGAAAGGCAAGAAGAACTTAAAAGGGTCGTCAATTTACATAAATGATGATCTGACGAAAACGGAAAGAAAAATTCAAAACAAGATAAAAGAAGAGGCAACAAAAGAGAGAAATAAAGGAAAAATGGTTAGAATGGGATATAAAAAGTTAACTGTAGACGGCAGAAATTTTAAATGGAATGAAGAAGAGGGCAGACTTACGAAGGCAGAAAATTTTTAGTAAAGAGCCAAAAGAGAAGGAAGAAAACGAGGAAAAAGGGAAGCAAACAAGGCAAAGGAAAAGGGACAGCAATAAAGGATGTAGATAGGAAAATCGGAAAAAGGGAAGCTGGTACAAAATTATTAGAAAAAGGGGTGAAGGTACTGTTTTGGAATGTCCAAGGGTTGCGAAAAAAGGAAAAGGAGTTCTGAGACTACGTGGGAGAATTTGATGTTGTGGGGCTAGTAAATACTTGGGTGCAAAAGAAAACTGGGAGAAATTGGAAGAGACACTACCACAAGAATATGTGTGGGAGTGTCAAAGAACGACAAAGGAAAAGAAAAAGGGGAGAGCAAGCAATAATGAAAATGGATTAATGAAGAAAGAAATACAGCTGGATAACAATCGATGGGAAATAATAACCGTTTATAGCAAGAAAATGGAGGAAACCAAGATAAACATAGAAATGGAAACAAAAATAAAAGGAAATGAAAAAATACTTATAGGAGGGGATTTTAACGCAAGATTGGGCGATAAGAGGACAAGAATAATAGATAACGAAAATGGAGAGAAAAGAGGATCAAAAGATAAAGCAAATAACAAAGAAGGGAAAATATTGTGGCAGATAATAGAAGATAGAAGAAGTAGACTAGAAAAAAAGAAATTCGAAGTAAAAGAAGATATAGAACCTATGATGGTGGAACTGAGCAACCTAATTGTAGAAGCTACGGAAAAAAGAAAGATATACATATGGCAAGGGAGGATAATGGATGGAACGGAGAATGTAGTGAGTTGAAGAGAAAAGCAAGGGAAAATTTAAGAAAGTGGAAGAATAACAAGGGAAGGAAAGAAGAGTACCTAAAATCAAGAGAGAATTATAGGAGAAGAAAGAAAAAGAGAAAAACGAGAAGAAGAGGAGAAGACAATAAAGTCCCTGAAAACAGAAGACCAAGTATGGAGATATATAAACAAGGAACGGAGAAGGAAGACTGAAATTAGCCGGAAAATCAAAATACATGAATGGAAAACACACTTTATGGAATTATTGGGAGGTTGTGAGGAAAAATGCTGCAAAATAAATAAAGGAATCACAACGACGGAAGAAATGTGGAGAGGTTCGGAAATAACAAAAGATGAAATAGAAAGACAGATTGGAAGACTGAAAAGAGGAAAGGCACCAGGAGGGGATGGAATCTAGAACGAAGCGTGGATGTTCAGGACAGAAGAAGTGAAAGAAAAGATATGGGAAATGGCAAATGGAGTTTTTAAGGGAAAAGGCAGTGGAGAGAAGGTATAATAATCCCATTATTTAAAAAGAGGCAAAAAAGATATACTCGTATGCAATGATACTCGATGAGAGGTTACGAAAGGAGATGGAAGCAAGGGGTATGTTACCAGACGGTCAGGCAGGGTTTAGGAAAGGAAGAGGTATTATGGACAATGTGTACATCCTGCGGCATTTAGTGGGAAGATAAATGAGGAAAGAGGGTGGACGAATGTACGCATTGTTCATAGATTTCAAAGCAGCGTTTGATAGCGTGAATAGAGAGAAAATGTGGGAGTATTTGAGGAGAAAGGGAGTAGATGCAGACTTGGTAACGAAAATGGAAGAAATATATGAAGAAACAGTAAATACGGTGAGAGTGAATGGAAGAGAGACTGAGAGTTTTTATACAAATAGAGGAGTGGGACAAGGATGCCCACTCAGCCCCGCATTGTTTGCAGCTTATCTAGGAGATATAGATGAAATGTTCAGAAAAGCACAGACAGGAGGGGTGGTAATGTGCAAAGAGAAAGTGTAGTCGTTGGCGTGCGCAGATGATTTGGTGATTGTGGCAAAGAAAAGAGAAGAAATGAAAGCAATGATTAAAAGTTTGGAGAAGTATGTAAAAAAAAGGAATTGGAAGTCAATGTGGAAAAAACAAAAATGGTGGTGTTTGGGAAGAAAGTAAGAAAGGAGAAGGAAGAGTGGGCAAGAGGGAAGAAGATTGAACAGGTGAAAGAATTCCAGTACTTAGGATATACATTAAAGAGCAATAAGAGATAGAGCGCATATTCAAGAAATGGTCCAAAAAGCGAACAAAGTGGTAGCAATAGTATGGGGAATAGGAGAGAGAAAATTGGACATGATTATAAGAGAAGAATGATGTTTGATAGTTTGGTCAAAAGTGTATTCACGTACGGAGCTGAGATTTGGGGATGGAGGGAATATGAAGAAATAGAGAGAGTGCAAGAAAAATACTTGAAATGGACATTGGAATTGGAAAAGTATACGCCGGGGTATATAGTGAGAGAAGAAACAAAAAGGGAGAAAATGAGAGTGGAGAAGTTCAGTGAGAGAGGTGATTGCAAGATATTGCAAGAATGTTGGAAAGAAATAAGAAAGGAAGGGGGAAAACATGTTTGGAACGAAAGGGACAAGTATTATGAAGGAAAGGGATATGCATGTGAAGAAATAGAGAGAATGAGAGAAATGGGAAGGAGCATGAAAGAAGAACTGAGTGTAAGAGATAAGGATATAGATAACCAAGAACGTAGATCGAGAATATCGGAGTCTAGATATAATGCAGACTATAGAAAAATAGTAAAGGATGAAGTACCAAAGTACACACAGAGAGAGAGTATAAAGGAGAAAAGAATAATGGCGAGATTTAGGTGTGGAAATGAAGAGAAAGAGAATAATTTTTGGATGGATGAAACTGACAGAAGGTGTAGGATATGTTAGAGAGAGGGAGAAACAATAGAGCATATGCTGGAAGGATGTGAAGGATTGAGAGAATCGGAGGAAAGTAGGGAAGAAGTGCTAAACGAGGATGGAAGAGGACTGGACTGGATGAAAGAAGTATGGAAGAAAAGGGGTGGGCAAGCAGAAAGAATAGAATATTTATTATATAACACTCGAATTTTTATTTTATTTTATTTTATTTATTTTTATTGTTATTGATTTATCTGAGGTAGATTAAGTTAATTTGCACCCCTACTGGGAATATTATTAAGCCTGTAAGGCAAATAATAAATTAATACTAGAAAATCTACAACGGTGTTGCCGCAAAATGCCGAAAAAGAACATCTGGTTAAAAGCTTTAATTCATTATCAACGGAAGTAAGGATTTGACTTTTTTCCTTCTTAATATGCAGACTCTTCATAACAAACGACTGAAAACATTTTAAAATGGTAAATTTTTTTCCCACACTTCTTTAAAAATTTATCATATTAAACAAGTTTTTAAATTCTTGTGGTGAATAGAAAACTACGCACATTTAAGCAAAAACAAACAAAATACAAACCCCGCCCACCCACCCGCATCTCGATTGTGATAAATTTTTTTATTCGTCGTGAGCCGAATGGCGACGTTTAATTTTGGCTTTCTTTTCTACTAAAAAATTTTCTGTGAACAACACGTTATTTACAAACACGTTTCTCATGGTAATTTGTCGTTGAAAAATAAGAATTTTGCAATTATGCTCCGCCTTCTTGCTTACAACCAATAAAGAAAAATCGTCACAATTGAGACAGGGTGGGTGGGCGGGGTTTATCATTTGACTTTTTTCCTTCTTAATATGCAGACTCTTCATCACAAACGACTAAAAACATTTTTAAAATGGTAAATTTTATTTCCTACACTTCTTTAAAAATTTATCATATTAAACAAGTTTTTAAATTCTTGTCGTGAATAGAAAACTACGCACATTTAAGCAAAAACAAACAAAATACAAACCCCGCCCACCCACCCGCATCTCGATTGTGATAAATTTTCTTATTCGTCGTAAGCCGAATGGCGACGTTTAATTTTGGCTTTCTTTTTTACTAAAAAATGTTATGTGAACAACACGTTTATTTACGAACACGTTTCTCATGGTAATTTGTCGTTGAAAAATAAGAATTTTGCAATTATGCTCCGCCTTCTTGCTTACAACCAATAAAGAAAAATCGTCACAATTGAGACAGGGTGGGTGGGCGGGGTTTATGATTTGACTTTTTTCCTTCTTAATATGCAGACTCTTCATCACAAACGACTGAAAACATTTTTAAAATGGTAAATTTTATTTCCTACACTTCTTTAAAAATTTATCATATTAAACAAGGTTTCAAATTCTCGTCGTGAATAGAAAACTACGCACATTTAAGAAAAAAAAAACAAAATACAAACCCCGCCCACCCACCCGCATCTCGATTGTGATAAATTTTCTTATTCGTCGTGAGCCGAATGGTGAAGCTTAATTTTGGCTTTCTTTTTTACTTAAAAATTTTCTGTGAACAACTCGTTTATTTACGAACACGTTTCTCATGGTAATTTGTCGTTGAAATATAAGAATTTTGCAATTATGCTCCGCCTTCTTGCTCACAACCAATAAAGAAAAATCGTCACAATTGAGACGGGGTGGGTGGGCGGGGCTTATGATTTGACGTTTTTCCTTCTTAATATGCAGACTCTTCATCATAAATCTATGGAGTATTTCCAATCCTATAATAAAATTTTTTTACCAAAACGACCGGAACCTATTCACAGAAAGGGTCTTGAGTAAGTGTACTTCAATGGTCAAGTCCAGGTAAAATGCATACGATACGATAGGCCTAACTAGCAAGTATTTGTCATCCCGACAAGGCCGGCATTTGAACAAAATATGCACTAAAACTCATATTCGTCGAAAAAAGCATTAAATAAGCATATAAGTTTTAATATGTATAAAATTGAAAGAAAAAACAAATAAGCATAAAAAAAATGTGTCAAATGACTCCAAATTGTATCATAGTTACAGATGTCTGAAGTGTGTCGAAAATTTTCTGAATCCTACCGACTGCACCACTTTTGCTTCCATATCGGTTGTATCCGCTCTAAAACGGTTTATTATCATAGATAAAGGCGAAATGACAAGAAAAGACGAACTAAAGAAGACTTAAACCGATTAAGCCGTCGGAATGGAGAAACAAGCGCACAAAAAATTAACGATCTCGAACGTCCGAAAGTTTATCTAAAAATGGACACGACGCTGCTGAAACTTTATGAATCTCTGACTGCTACGACAAAACTAATAAGATAAAATGGCAAACAACGCAAAGAAGCTCCTTATGGAAATATTATTTAAGCTCGAACAAGACAAAAGGACTTGGAAGGCTGCCAATGGTCGGGCTGACCTTCCCAAAAAAATAGACCACTTGAAGGAAAACTGATTAGAAATGAGAAAAATTATTCGAGTCGAGAAAAGTCCATTGTGCGAAGACGTTGTTTGTCCCGAAGGAAAAATATTTAGCTTGTTGGAAGCGCGAAAGTCGGATAATAATGAGTGTATTCGCATTTAAGATTGTTATAATAACAGAGGGAAAAAGTTCCGTTACATCGTCTAATTGTTGGAGTTGTTTAATTAAAGCTCGAAATTGAGAGCGGCTGTTTTAATTATGGTCGAGACGCCGACTCGCAGAAGACGGAATTACAAATGTTCTGACCTATTACACATCTATTCAGTCTAGGTCGTCGAAAAAAATGCGCATAAATCTCGCCACTTTAAAATATTGTCCGCAAAACCGCTAAATCTGCACGCTGCTGCTTCCTTTTGCGAAATTTCAAAGTGGAGGCATTATCCTAATGAGAATTCCTTTGAGACAGACGGCTCCCAATGAATGCACAATTTTAAAAGCACGACAAACTCTAAAAACTAAGGTAACTGTTTCTACTGTTCTGTTTCATTTCTGCTTTGGCTGGAAGCAATCTGCGGATAACGATCGCCCATTAGTTCATATCCACAGGGAATGTATTTGAATTCCAATTTATGCTTTATTTTTTCTTTCGCACATAAAAGGGAGATTGAGTTTTTGCTGTTTAAAGAAGAATAATTACGCCGAGTCGGACGGGAGATGAAAATTTCACGTGTTTGATCTGAAAACACTGCGGCCCGAAAACAGCGTAAATGTACGAACGATAAAAAGAAAACATAAAAATAAAATTAGTAGGGGGAATTAGTATCGATTAAAACGCTCTTCGGCCCCTGCAATAAAGCGCGAAACATAAAAACGAAATTCTAGTGTTTTACAACAATACGAGATTATTATTGGCGCAGTCGGTAGGATGGAAGTTGTAAATTTTCCGTGTGTTTAAACCGTACAGGAACATCTGATTGCTTGAAAATACACTTGGCTGGGGAAATTGTCAACAAGCACGTTTCCATTAAGGACGTTTTCTGTTTAACCTTTCCGGGACCGATATGGACAGTGTTTTTTCAAAAAAACATGCTGCCAACATCAAAGTACCTGGAATGGTTTGACAATGTTTTCGTTGTTCAGGACACAAGAGGACAAACACGCTTTTATTTAAACACCAACTTACTAAAGGATGTGCAAAAAATGACAGCAGGATCAATTTTTAGAGAAAAAGCGACCTGGCAGACATCTGGAGACTTTTTTTTTTGAAAGGATAACTTTATATTTATTTTCTGCAAACCCAAGTCTGAAAGCGTAACTTTTTTTTAATTTCTCTTTGTCCAGAAACAAAAATTCTCTTACGAAAATAAACAATATTCGTTGTAGTTTTGTTTGTTTTCATTTTAAGTAGCTAAAGAACGTGAGAATAATTTTCTAAAATTTTTGTTTCCTACTGACTGCGCCATTTTTGCATCCTGGCAAAAAAAGTTCTAAAAATCATTGACATCGAAAAATTAGGCTTTTAAAATTTTCTTTTTTTATCAATTTTTGCGTTCTGGTTAGAAAAATATCTAAAAATCATTATCATAGAAAGAATACAACAGAATTCGCTTTTTAAAAATAAATGTGACTTATAGAATTAGTCAGAACAATAAAAGTGAAACATGTTTAAAATGGTAAATTTTTGTAGGAAAGTATCGATTTTCCAATTAGGCTCCACCCCCGGTCTGACAACGAATGAAAAATGATGTTTTTTATTTCTTGTGGAGAAACAAGGACTTTGCAATTAAGCTCCGCCCCCTTGGCTCACGGCGAATAAAAAAATCATCACAATTGAGATAGGACGGGTGGGTGGGGCTTATATTTTGCCTTTTTTGCTTAATATGTGTGGTCATCTTTTCACAAGAAACTTAAAACATGTTTAAACTGGTAAATTTGTATAGGGAGATATTGAATTTGAAACTACGCTCCGCCTCTCGGTCTGACAATCAATAAAAAAGTCATCAGAATTCAGATAGGGCGGGTGGGCGGGGCTTATATTTTGCCTTTTTTTTAAATATGCATAGCCATATTTTCACAACAAGAAACATAAAGCATGGTTAAAATGGTATATTTAATCCACTGGATTTTTTTCGGGACAATGTAGTGATTTTTATGTTTTGGAAACCCTGTGTTCTTATTTGATATGAATTTTTAAATGTTTTTAGTGACTATTTTTGTGCTTATTTTCGATATATTGTATGATGTTAACACTGAGAAAAAAATCAAAAATTAAAATAATCGAAAATTTTAAAAATCGAGAAATCAAAACTCCTGAATTTAAAAAATCTAAAAATTGCAAAATCGGATAACTAAAAATCACGAAAAGTAAAAGTCGATAAACCGAGAAATCGAAAAATCAAAAGATCGAGAAATTGAAAAATTGAGAAACCGAAATAGGCCAAAATCGGAAAATTGAAAAGTTAAAATTTGAAAAATTGATAAATCGTGGAATGAAAACATCGAAACATCTCCACCTCCATAAATCGAGAATTCAAAAAATTTAAAAATTCGAAAAATTGAAATACTGAGAAATCGAATGATCAAAAGATCGAGAAATCGGAAAGTCCTGAAGCCGAAAAATCGAAAAATTGAGAAACCGAAATATGCCAAAATCAAAAAAACGAAAAGTTAAAAGTTGAAAAATTGGAAAATCGAAAAATCTAGAAACGGTAAAACAAAACACGGAAAACTGGAAAAGTTATTAATTAAAAAACTCATAAATCGAGAAATTGAACAATCAAAATATCGAAGCATCCGAATCTCGATAAATCGGGAAATCAAAACATTGAAAAATCAAACAATTTAAAAAATCAAAAATTAAAAAATCGAAAATTTGAAAAAACGAAAAATAAAATCTAAAACCGGAAAGTTGAAAAATCGAAAGATTAAACAATCAAACATTTGGAAAATTCGAAAACTTGAAAAACTGAAATATGGAAGAACTGAAATGAAAAATCGAGAAATCGAAAAAACTAAAATTTTAACAATTGAAAATTTAAAATATCAAATAATTGAAAAATCTAAAATTTAAAAATCGAACATTGAAAAATCTAAAACGAAAAAGTAAAAAAATCGACACATCGAAAAATCCAGAAGTCGAAAAATCGAAATATTGAAAAATACCAAAACTGAAATATCAAAAAACTGAAAAATCATCAAAAAACTGAAGAATGGAAAAACTGATGTCAAAAAACTGAGAATCTAAAAAATTTTATAATTAATTGGAAAATCGCATAATCAAAAAAGTAAGTCGAAAAATCGAAACCTCAAAAAAATCGAAAAATTGAAAAATCAAAAACCCTACAAATCGAAAAACTGAAAAACTGAGGAACAGGAAACTCTAAACAAACGAAAGTCAAGAAATGGGAAAATCAAAAACATCGATTAATTGAAAAATCGCAAAATTGAGAGTTTAGAAAAGTCAAAACTTGAAAAATTGAAAAGTGGAAACATCGTAAAATTGAGAAATCGAAAAATTGAAAATTTGAGAATTTGAATAATAAATAATCCGAAAATTCCAAAACTGATCCTTTGAAAAATTGAAAAATTAAATAAAAAGGAACGAATGGAAAAACTAAAAAATTTCAAAAGTGAAATTCCAAAAATTGAAAAATTAAAAATTTAAAAAATTGAGAAATCAAAAAGTCTGAAAAGTGAAGTCGAAAACTCAAAACTTTAAAATTGAAAAAAAGTAAAATATCGAAAACTGAGAGTTCATAAAAGTGTACTTTGAAAAATTGCAAAATCCAAATATTTAAAAATTGTAAAATTGAAGAGGAGAAAAATTGAAAATCGTGAAATTGAAAAATGGAGAAATTGTAAAATCGAAAAAATGATTAATAAATAAATTGAAAAATCCCAAAACTGAAATATTCAAAAACTGAGAAACTAAAAAATTGGAAAATTGAGAATTCGAAAAATCAAAAATTGAAGTCGAAAAATCGAAACCTTAAAAAATAGAAAAATTCAAGAATTGAAGAATTGAAAAATCGAAACAGTCGAAAGTCAAGAAATAGGAAAATCATAAGATTGATTTATTGAAAAATCGAAAAATTGAGAATTTGGAAAAGTCAAAAATTGAAAAATGAAAAGTCGAAATATTTGAAAATGTTAAAATTGGAAAGAAAAATTGAAAAAATGTAAATCTGAAATATCGAAAACTTGAGAAATCGAGAAATTGTGAAATTGAAAAATTGGATAATAAATATTCTGAAAAATCCCAAAACTGACATTTTGAAAAATTGGAAAATGAAAGAAAGACTGAAAAATGGAAAAACTGAAAAATTTCAAAAAAGAAATATGTAAAAACTGAGAAATTAAAAAATTAAAAAATTGAGAACTCAAAAAGTCGAAGAAGTGAAGTCAAAAAATCAAAACCTTAAAAAATTGAAAAATTGAAAAATCAAAAACTTAAAAAGTTAAAAAATTGAAGAAATGAAAAACAGAAAAATTGAAAGTTTATTCAAGTAAAATTTGAAAAATTGTAAAAACCAAATAAATATATATTTAAAAATCACAAAATTGAAGGGGAGAAAAATTGGAAAAACGTAAAAAAAATCGAAAAATCAGAAAAGTGAAGTTGAAAAATCGAAACCTTAAAAAATAGAAAAATTCAAAAATTTAAGAATTGAAATATCGAAAAATTGAAGAACTAAAAAATCGAAACAGCGATAGTCAAGGAATAGGAAAATCTCATTGATTTATTGAAAAATCGAAAATTTGAGAATTTAGACAAGTCAAAAATTCAAAAATGAAAAGTCGAAATATTTGAAAATGTTAAAATTGCAGACAAAGCTTGAAAATAATTAAAACTGAAATATCGGGAAATTGAGAAATCGAGAAATTGAAAAATTGAGAAATTGTGAAATCGAAAAATTGAATAATAAATATTCTGAAAAATCCCACAACTGAAATTTCGAAAATTGGAAATTGAAAGAAAAACTGAAGAATGGAAAAACTGAAATATCTAAAAACTGAGAAATTAAAAAATTAAAAAATTGAGAAATCAAAAAGTCGAAGAAGTGAAGTCGAAAATTCGAAACTTTAAAAAGTAGAAAAAATCATGAAAAATTGAGAATTTAGAAAAGTCAAAAATTGAAAAATTGGAAAGTCGAAATATTTGAAAATGGTAAAATTCGAGAGAAAAATTGAAAAAATGTAAATTTGAAATATTGGAAAATTGAGAAATTGTAAAGTCAAAGAATCAAAACTTTAAAAATTGAAAAACTGAAAAATAGAAGAACTGAAAAATAGAAAAACTGAGAGTTTATAAAACTGAAATTTGAAAAATTGTAAAAGCCAAATATTTAAAAATCGTAAAATTGAAGAGAAAAATTGAAATTCGTCAACCTGAAAAATTGAAAAATTGTAAAATCTAAAAACTGAATAATAAATAAACCGCAAAATTCCAAACGAAATTTCGAAAAATTGAAAAATCAAAGAAAAATTGAAAAGTTCCAAAACTGAAATATCCAAAAACTGAAAATCTAAAAAACTGAAAAATTGAGACATCGAAAAATCAAAAAAGTGAAGACGAAAAATCGAAACAGTCGAAAGTCAAGAAATGGAAAAATCAAAACATGGATTTATTGAAAATTCGAAAAATTGAGAAATTAGGAAAGCCAAAAATTGAAAAGACGAAATATTTGAAAATCGTAAAATTGAAAAAACGTAAAACTGGTACATCAGATAATAGAGAAATTGTAAAATTGAAAAATTGAATAATAATAATAAATAATCTGAAAATTCCCATAACTGAAATTTCGAAAAACTGAAAAATAGAAATCAAAAAATCAAAAAGTAAAGTCGAAAAATGAAAACCTTAATGAATTGACAATTTGAAAAATTAAAAACCTAAAAAATTAAAAAAACGAAGAAATTAAAAATCGAAAAACTGAGAGTTTATAAAAGTCAAATTTGAAACATTGTCAAAACCAAATATGTATTTAAAAATCGTAAAAATGAAGAGGAGAAAAATTGAAAAACCTGAAACTGAAATCAAAAAATTGAAAATCGGGAAATAGAAAAATCAAAAAGTGGAGTCGAACAAATAGAAAAATTGAAAAATCAAAAAATTGAAGAACTGAAAAAATGAAAAATCGAAGCAGTCCAAAGTCAAGAAATGGGAAAATCAAAACAGATTAATAAAAAAAAATCATGAGAAGTACTTCCTAACGTTTCCAAAAGATAAAAATAACTGCTCGAATTCAATTTTTAGTAGAAGTATATATTTAAAGTTATGGCTTCACTGTTATTTAAAGCCTCAGTCTGAGTATTAATGACTCTTAAAAAGAATTTAATTTTTGCTGTAAAAATATCTGGTTTACAAAGCCATACACATTCATTGAAATTTTATTTTGTTTCCCGATTTAAATAATCAAAGAAGATGAAAATAATATTAAACTTTAAACTTCTAAAATTTTTGTTTTCTACTGACTGTGCAAAAATTATTTTAAATGAACGAGTACATTCAAATTAGCAGTTTAGATCAAGAAGCCTGTGAGATATATATTTTTGAATCAATAATTTTATATTTACTTAAAGCCTCCGTCTACTACTGTCAAATTGCTCTTAAAATTATTTTATTTTTACTGTAAAAGAGAGCTTCTCTATAAAACATATTCATTGCAATTTTTTAAATAACCAAAGAACATGAAAATAATATTAAGTGACTTTTCAAATTTTTATTTCCTATTAACTGCGACATTTTTTAAACACTAACCACAAAAACTCTAAACATTATTGACATCGAAAAACTACATTAAAATTGGGTTTTAGATAAAATACAGGTACCTAGAGACATATTTTTGAATGAATCGTGTTATAGTTACTTAAAGCCTCAGTATAACAACGAATTACTTTACGAAATACTTTCTTTTGTTGTAAAAAAGAGCGCGTCTACAAAATTATACACATATTCATTGAAATTTTGTTTTCTTTTCCAGTTTAAATAAACATACAAGGTGAAAATAATATTAAGTAATTTTTAAAATGTTCGTTTCCTGCTGACTGCGCCATTTTTGCGTCCTTGTTTTTTCTCACAAAATTAAAAATGATTGAGATAGAACGACTATGTTAAAATTATCTAAAAGCCACCTTTGTAGGTACCTGGAAAAGTATATTTTTGAATGAATCATTGCATCAAGTTGTTAATTTTATTAAAACTTTTTAAACTTAAGATGTTCTTAAGTTAAAAAATGTTTCTTTCTGCAGTAAGAAAACTCGGCTACACATGTGAGAACAACATCAAGCGACTTTAAAAAATTTTCGTTTCCTGCGCCATTTTCGCGTCCCAAAAATCATTAACATCGGAATCTTCTAAATCTCTCTACACCTCTCCCTTTCCAGGAAAATCGACAGGGATTGTGACAAACACAAGAATAACTCATGCCACACCCGCAGCGCTGTACGGCCATTCTCCGTCACGCTACTGGGAGGACGATTCCAAAGTTCCCCCTGCGTCCCGGAAATCCTGCAAGGATTTAGCTCGCCAACTCATCGAGAACGATCCTGGACGTAATATCAACGTAAGTACCTGCCGTTTTATTCCTCTAATTCACGTCCCACTTCTGTCGCTGACTTGATTTAACTGATTAATTTCGAGTCATTAGGGGATGAACGACGTTTGATCTACAATTAGTTCCGACTACTAACGCGCATTAGGAATAGTAGCTACAGTTTCACGGCTTGCGGTAATTAATGTAGGTAATGTGACGTAATTGTTATTGACAGAGTCTGTTTTGTGAACACGTAATTAGAGATGGCAGATGCCGAAGGTGCGCTAATTAGCGAAGCAGCGGAGCGCGATTTTTGATGGATGAATTTTAATTATCATAACTGAAATCGATTCCGGTAATTGGTAAAATTCTTACGTTTTTTTTTAAACTAGAAAATAATTAATTAAAGCGCGTTTCGGGATAATCGGGGATAAATAACCCGATCCTGCCTAAACATATTCAAGTTCACACCGATTTTAATTTTCTTTCGACGGCAGCCGCCGCGAATTATTTTCGCAGTCCACAAAAAATATAGCCCCGGGAAAAGCTTTCATTTATTTTCTATTTTTCGCTTATTTATTATTTATCCGTTGACGCCTTCTTTAATATGAATTCACGCACCAGCTGTTCTGCGTTACGCACAATTCTTCCTTCCATTCTTTTGAATGGAACTCACATGTGGTCAAGTGATATCGGATCCATTCATAAATTATTAAATTTCATCAGAGAAATCATTTTTGAGGAAAGTGAGACGAGAGATTATTGAGTTACAATGCAAATTTGATTTTATGGGATTACGCGGATCTGGGATTGACATGAAGATCAGGTGAATGTTAATGGGGTTCTGTGTTAGTGGACACTTTGTAATCGAGAATTCTCATTAGCAACAGCACCTGTGAGTAATCACTTTAGATGGCAATAATTATTACTTTGTTAAACATCAGATTACAATGGCGGACCCTTGTCGGGCTGACTCGTCGTTATACGCCCAATTTCGTGAAACGGGGATACAAAAACTCGCTAAATAAGCTTTGACGTCGATGGAGCTTTCATACGAAATTTAGATGCTGCTGAATTAAACGCACTTTTCTCCATTATTTGAAAAACGCCAAAACAAATCAATGATAAACAAGTCTTTTTTTATGGAAAAATCTAAAATTAGTGTTCAAATCTACGAAAATGTTGTTATTAGGAAGATTTTCCCGGCGCATCCACCAAATTCGCCCTAAAAAATTTAAATTGTTAAAACGGTTTAAAAAATGATTATTTTTTCTGAAATTTTCTGGAAATCACGAATGTGTAACAGAGAAAAAATCTAAAACTAAGTAGTTAGTCGAGAAATCTAAAAATCGATAATTGGATATGATCTTTTTTTTTCGTTTTTTGTACCTCCTCTGCAAAAAGTTCTTATTGCTTATCCTGTTATAAAGTAATCACGTAAAAGGAATCCTCCGTAAATTGTAAAATTGAGAAAACAAAAAGTTAAGACATCGGAAAATTGAAAAATCGAGAATTAAAAAAATTAAATCATGAAAAAATAAATAGTCTTCTAAACAAACTGAAAAATTTGCAATGGTATACTTAAGAAAATGAAAAATTTCACATTGTAAATTTGAAAAATTGAATCGTAAAATTCAAAAATAATACAATCAAAAATTTTAAAACTTATAGAAAGAAATTGAATATTAACTAAAATCTGAAAAAATGAAAAATGAAAAATCCAAAAACCTAAAGAAAAAATCACAAAATTGAAAGATTGTGTAATTGGGGAATCGAAAAAATGCAAAAGTGGAAAGTCGAAAAATTTAAAACTTTAGATCGGAAAACTTGAAAAATCGAAGAAAACGGAAAAATCGCAACATACAAATTGAATTAAACAATTGAAAATTAAATATTGAAAAATCTAAAAAGTAGGAAATCGAAAAATTGAATAAGTGTGAAATGGAGGAACCGTATAATTAATCTTGGTGTTTAGGAATCGTAAAATCGAAAAATCGAAAACTTTTTTTTTTTATTTTTTCGAGATCACGAATTATTTTTGCTATATGTTACCAGATCACACGAAAAAGGCATCTTTATATAAAAATCTTAAACTAGTCAATCGAGAAATCTAAAAATCGATAACTGCAAATTTGAGAAAGTATAAAGTTAAAAAATTGAGAATTTGAAATGAAAAATCCAATATTGAAACATTGAATAATCGTCTAGAGAAACTTGAAAATTTGAAATCGTATAGGTAAGGAAACGAGGAATTTCAAAGTAAATTTGAAAAATCGGCTCATCATAAAATGGAAAAATGACGAAATTTAAAATTTGAAAAATTCATAAAATAATTGAAAATTAAAACTTGAACTAAAAAAACTAAAATCTGAAATAAATGAAAAATCTCGAATTCGAAAAATCACATCATTCAAGAATTATATCACTGAGACATAAAAAAATGCAAAATTGAAAATCGAAAATTCTAGATCGGAAAACTGGTAAAATCGCTATATTAAAAACTTGTGAAATTCCAAGTTAAAAGAAAATTAAATATTGAAAAATCTAAAGAGTGGAAAATCAAAAAATCGAACAATTAAAAAATCGGAAATCGAAAACTCAAAACATGGAAAATTCAAAAATTCAAAAAACAGAAAAATTGTGGAATTGGATAACCGAAAAATCGAGAAGTCTAGAATTCAAAAAATGGACAAATTGAAAACTTTGACACGCGAAAAATAGAAAATTTGAAAAATATCAAAATTGAAAAATCGAATAATCTAAAAGTTTAAAAACGGAAAAATATCATATTTTAAAAATTGCAAAAAACCGAAAAATTGAAGAATAAAAAAGATTATAATATGGAGAAAACGAAAAGTCTAAAATTTTAAAAATCGAATAATCCAAAAGTTTAAAAATCGAAAAATCTCATTTTAAAAATCGGAAAAAATTGGAAATATTGAAAAATTGAGGAATTGAAACGTTGAAATATAGAGAATTCAAAATATAAAAAAAATAAAACAAATTAAAAATCGAAAAATTCAAAAAATGTAAAACTAAAATATCGAAATACTGATAAATCGATAAATCGAAAAATTGAAAGATCCCAAAACTGAAACATCGTAAACTGGAAATAGAAAACTCAAAAATGCGAATATTTAAAAACGCAAAAAACTGAAAAGTCAAAAACCTGAAAAAATGTGAAATTGAAAAACTGAAAAAGCAAGAATTCGAAAAATGGAGAAATCGAAAACTTGGAGAAGCCAAAAATAGAAAATTTGAAAATTGTCAAAATTAAAAAATCGAAAAACTGAAGAATCAAAACATTGAGAAATCAAAAATTTGAGAAATTGAGAAATTTAGAACCAAAAATCCAAAATTTAAAAATTCGACAAATCGAAAAACCTGAAATTTTAAAAATCGAAAAATATTATATTTTAAAAATCAAAAAAAAAAATGAAAATATTGAAAAATTGAGGAATCAGAAAGTTGAAATATTAAGAAATGAAATTATCACAAAATTGAAAAACTGAAAACTCAAAAAAACAAAACTAAAATTTTTCAAAAATTGATCAATCGAAAAACTGGAAAATTGAAAAATTCCTAAAATGAAACATCAAAAAATTGGAAAACGAAAGCTCAAAAAATTGAAAATATGAAAACTCAAGAAACTGAAAAATCAAAAGCCTGAAAAATTGTGAAAATGAAAAACTGAAAAATCGAGAAATCGAAAAATGCACAAATCGAAAACTTGGAAATTAAAGAATAAAAGAATTAAAATATCCAGAAATCGGAAAATCAAAATATTGAAAAATTGATAAATCGAATTTTCGATTAAATTAAATAAAAAATAAAAAAAAATCGGAAAATTGAAAAATTGAAAAATTGAAAAATCCCAAATCTGAAACTCAAGTCGAAAATTCAAACAATCAAAAATTGGAAAATCAAAAACCGAAAAGGACAAATACAAAATTTGAAAAGTGTCTAAATTAAAAATCAAAAAAACGATAGTCGAAAATTTAAAGTACAGAAAATTAAAAAATCTAGAATTTTAAAAATCGAAAAAAATTAAGAATATCGAAAAATTGAGGAATCAAAAAACTGAAACAAGGAAAAATTGGAAATCGAAAACTCAAAAAATCGAAAAATAACTCAAAAAAACTGCAAAATCAAAAACTTAAAAATTGGTGGTGTTGAAAAACTGAAAAATCGAGAAATCGAGAATTCCAAAAATGGACAAATCGAAAACTTAACTTCGTAAAATTGAAAAATCAAATGTAAAAAATTGAGACATTGAGAAATTGACTACCAGAAATAGAAAATATTTGAAATTAACAATTCTCGAAATGGCTTTAGTCAAATGTTATCCCGCCGCATCCACCAAATTTGTTCAAGAAATATAAACTTAATGAAAACGGTTTCAAAAATGCCTATTGTTTTTGAAATTTTTTGAAGGTTACAAATTGAAAAATTTACCACCGTATATTTAAAAATCCTCGAAATGAATGGTTTGTTAAACGTTCTCAAGACACATCCACCAAATTTGCTCTAGAAGTTTACACTTGGTTAAAACTGTTAAAAAAACGTTTTTCTTTTAATTTTTTCGAGATCACGAATTATTTTTGCTATATGTTACCAGATCACACAAAAAAGGCATCTTTATAGAAAAATCTAAATTATTTTTGCCGTATGTTGCCAAATAACGAAGGCAAAGGGCATCTTTATAGAAAATTTAAAAATCGAACAATTGTTAAATTGAAAAATCGGAAAATAAAAAAATCGTATAGAGAAACGAAAAATTTCAAATTGCAAAGTTGAAATATCGGATTATGCTTTAACTGAAAAATAACAATATCGAATATCTGAAAAATTGAAAAATGAAAAATTCCGAAGGCGAAAAAATCACAAAACTGGAAAATTATATAACTGAGAAGTCAAGAAACTCCAAAATTGGAAATTTAAAAATTGAAAACTCTAGATCGGAAAACCTGAAAAATTGAAATCTGAGAAGTAGCCAAATTCAAAAATCGAAGATCGAAGTTGAAAAATTGAAAATTAAATACTGAAGAATTTAAAAATTGAAAAATCGAATAAGTGAAAAAATGAAATATCGAGAAATAGAAAATATCAAAATTTCAAAAATTCAGAAATTGAAAAATGTGAAATCGTATACTTAAGTAAATAAATAAAGAATTTCAAAATTGTAAAACTGGAAAATTCAAAAATTGTAAAAATCGAAAAGTCGGAGAATTGTAAATTCGAAAAATTGCAAAATTGAAAACTTTTAAGCTTTGAAAAAAAAAATAGAAACTCAATACAATGAAAAATAACTAAAATTCGCAAAATTGAAAAATGAAAAATTCCAAAAAACGCAAAATCATCAAATTGGAAAATTATATAACAGAAATCAAAAAAAATTAGGAAAGTTGGAAAATTGAAAATTCTAGAACGGAAAACTTATCCAATCGATATTGAAAAGTGGTTAAATTCAGAAATCGAATAGAAGTTGAACAATTGAAAAATTTTAAAATTAGGAAACCGAAAAATCAAATAATTGATGAGTTAACAAATTGAAAATGTGAAATCGTATACATGAGTGAACCAAAGATTTCAAAATTGGAAACTTGTGAAATTTTAAAAAAGAAAAAGAGAATAGCAAAAAATTGAAAATTAACTAAAATTCGACAAATTGAAAAACGAGAAAATCCAATAAACGAAAAATCACTAAATCCGAAAATTAACTGAGAAATCAAAAAAATTCAAAACTGAAAGGTTGAAAAATTCTAGATCGAAAACAGAAATCGAAGGATCGAATTGAACAATTGAAAATTACATAGTGAACAATTTAATAATTAGGAAATCAATAATCCATAATTTAAGAAATTGAAAAATTGCAAAATCGAGAAATAGAAAAATCGAAAGGTCATAAATTCACAAATTGAAAAAAGTGAAATCATATTATACTTGGATGAACAAAGAATTTCAAAATTATAAAATTTGAAAATCCAAAAATTGTAAAATTGGAAAGTCAGAGAATTGTAAATTCGAAAAAATACAAGATTGAAAAATTTTAAAATAAAACTTATTTAACAATCCTTAAAATAATTGGTTTTAAACTTGAACGTTATCCCGGCGCATCCACCAAATTCGTTCAAGAAGTTTAGACTTGGTTAAAACGGTTCAAAAAATGGTTATTTTTGAGAAATTTTCTTAGAGTTACAAATTTATACATTATTTTTGCCAGATAACGGAGAAAAAAGGCATCTTTACAGAAAAATGTATAACTAATTAACTAAGAAAACTAAAAATGTAAAATTAAGACACCAGAAAGTTTAGAAATCGGAAAATTGAAAAATCGTATACAAAAGTTGTAAAATTTGAAATCGTATAGTTAAACATTTATTTCGAGAATTGTTAAGATGAATCGATATAATTTGGACGGAATTACGCATTTTTTGAAATATCTTAATAATAATTCAAGCGTAGTGTTTCATAAAAGTAAACCTATCTTATAGGAACTGATTTGACCAATTTTAGTTTTTTCCAAAAATTAGTGTTTAGATTTGTGATCCTGAGAAATTTCAATTATCCGATTTTTCAATTTTTCACTATTGGATTTTCCAAGTTTTCTTCCCGATTTTTCAGTTTTCCGGTTTCCTAGCGTTAACATTAACTATGCAATTTCTCAAATTCACAATTATTCGATTTTTCGATATTGAACTTTTTCAATTCTTTGTCTTTCCGATTCTTCGATTTTTGAATTAGCGATTGATCAGGAGTTCGGTATCTCAGCTTTCGAGTTTTCAACTTTTCAGTGTTAGAATTTTTAAATTTCCACGCTTCAATTTTGCAGTTGTGAGATTTCCCGGTTATATAATTTTTCAATTTTGCGATTTATCATCGTTTTCTGGATTTTTTCATTTTTCAGTTTTTCGAGTTTTAGTTAATTTTCGATTTTTGATTTTTGTATTTCTCGATTTTTCAATGTTTCCATTTCTTAAATTCTGGAGTTTTGAGTTTGATTTTCAATTGTTCAACTTCGATTCTTCAATTTTTCAGTGTAGCGACTTTTCAAGTTTTACGATCTGGAATTTTCAATTTTCCAACTTTATAATTTTGAATTTTTCTTATTTCTCAGTTATATAATTTTCCAATTTTGTGATTTTTCGATTTCTGGATTTTTCATTTTCAATTATTTTCGAATTTTAGGTAATATCAATTTTCTTGATTTTCAAATTTTCTTTTTATAAGTTCTTTCAGATTTTCGACTTTGTTATTTTACGATGATCCAAACTTTCAATTTTACAATTTGAAGTTCTTCGTTTCTTTAACGTTAAATATTATCCCGGCGCATCCACCATTTTTGCCAATATTTAATTTTTCGGTTGTTCAACTTTTCGTTTCTTCGGTTTTTAATTTCATCGACTTTTCAGTATTTCGATTCTTCAGTTTTTCAATTTCCCAAACAAGAATGACCACCTTTTCAATAGTTTCGACAAACTCGAATTTTTGCATAAAATCAGTGAATAGCGCTATAATCTTAAATTCAAACTGTTCTTTAATCAAAATCAAAAAAATCTAAATAAGTTTCTTCTGTATTTGGACGAATTCTAATTGAGAATTCCTTATTATCAGCAATACATACATACAAAAGGGAGCAAAATTTCGACTTTCCTGAGTTAGCGCAATCTGATGTTCCTTTCACTTAACTCACAGTGATTGCGTCGCACCCCAAAAAAGTGAAAACTTCGGTGCTGCGGGGATAAAAACGTGCCACTGTTAGTGTTAGCGCCGGAATTCACCGCACTACTTTGTTATAACTAAAAATGTTTGTCGGGTATCGATCAGGACTCGTCATTATTAATCCGGCGCGCATTGTTTTCGCCAACTTCCCTCACGTTTCATCAATGCTGCGGACAATTTATTGTTCGGATTAACCGTCACTCAATATTCATCAAACTTCCATAAATTCATTCCGATTCCTTTATTAAGACTCACAGCGCTATTATGGACTTAATCGGGCGAATTTTTACGTTCGAGCAGACACAGATCACGTTGTTTGCAAAGGATATTAAATTTTTATAAAATGCGTCCGAGGAGTGCGTGAGTAATGACGGCAGCGGGTAATTGTGCGGCTTAAATTTTCAAAATAATGCCGATATTACCGATGATTAATTATTTGCGGTGGAGATTGTTGGCTAAACAGAGCCGCTGCATTAAAACATCGCAAACTTTTAGAGTGAAGAGGAAGGGTAATAAGAGGCGGTCGTTAATCTTAATTTCCTTAGAAGCCATGTGAACATCGTCATCTACAGTCTAAATTACAATTTGTTAATTTCATTAAAAGCGAATTCATTATTTAGGAGAAGTAAAAAGGTTTAGGAATTTTATTTTACGGGGGAAAACTTCTCCTTTAAAAGATAATCAATTTTAATCAATCTAACGTTGCGAAAGTTTAAAGATTCAATTTTCATAAGTCATTTGCGACAGCAGGGCGAGGTAGGTCAGTGCTCCGTTTGTTCGATAACTTGCAGGAATAATCCCGGGCCGGAATTTACGACCGTTACGTATGGTTCAGATAAAACTCAATAAACTTAATGGATACATACACAAGAGTGCTCGATCGCTGTCATTCGAATAGATACATTACATAAATCGCGAGCACTTGAAACCTTAAACCGAGTTGTTGTTTTCCATACAACACCGGAAAGCTGACGGAAAATTTTACTAGTTTCACAATACAACGAAAATGCTTAACCGGCGAAATTTGACTGTGCTGAGTCAGCCTAATACAAAGTCACTTTAATTAATCTAATACTCCTATATAATAACGTCAATGGAAGCTTTTCTTTGACTGATTTTAAACGCAGCCGTAATTTTGGAATAAATAGGAGAAATAAGAAAATTACAGATGAATTAATGAATAAAGTTTAATACCAAGTTTTATCCGGTTTATGAGAAAGATGAGTGGAAAAGACGTGAACTTTGGACATTTGAATTAAGGGAGCTGTAAAACATGAAAAATATAGTTCGTAGCTATTTTAATAAAAATGAAATGAGCTGGGATTGTGTCTGGAAAGTTGTAGAAAACCAGCAGTACAATAAGTACATTTTCAAATCCTATGCATTCGATAGAGTCGACGAAGCAGCTGATTTAATTTTAAATTAAACATGGTAATTATTATTCGTAAAAAATTGATGAGTTCCTGTGTAAATATTTATCAGGAACTCCTGAAAATATGCGAATGGATTTTTTCATGGCCCGAAAAACAACACTCTTTTGTGTTTTCCGGGTAAGCGTGTGTTTGATTATTACTTCCTCTTCGATTTTATATTGAAAATCACCCTGTTGGTTTGAAAATTAATGTAACGATTTTGAAATCATTGTAGTCTTGGTAAAAAATAATTTTGCTTCGGGTGGTTTACTATTCATTGAAATAAGCACAGAGTCGTCATGGAGAGAAAATTTTTAGTTTTAACGATTTAATCTTGATATCTGAACAAAATAACAACACAAGCTTAGATTGACACGAAAAATCGAGAGATTTAAAAATGGAATAAATATATAATTGAGAAATAAAATAATGGAAAATTGAAAAATCGTAGAAAAATTGAAAAATCAAAAGTTCGAAATTTGAGAAATCGTAAAATTTGAAATCGTATACTTGAGAAACCGAAGGATTTCAAAAATGTGGAAATGAAAAATTGTGAAATTGCAAAACTCAAAAATCGTATAATTGTAAATTTGAGAATTTGCAAAATCAGAAATTTGAAAAATTTATAAAAAGAAAATCGAAAATCAAGAAATCGAAAATTACCCAAAATTCGGAAAAATGAAAAATGAGTAATCTAGAAACCGAAATATTGCAAAACATAAAATTTATAACTAATTGAGGAAACAAAAAACTGAAAATTTTAATTTTATATTTGAAAACTTGGAAAAACGAAACAGTGAAATCGATAAACGTATGAATACAAGAATCGAAAACACTATTAACTATTTGAAAATTTAAAAATAGAAAGGTAAAAATTCAAAAATCAATTGGGAAATTAAAAAATCGAATATGTATGTAACTGTAAAATTGGGGAATACAAAAGTTAACAAACCGAAAATTTTAAAATTAAAACTTCAAGAATTGAAAAATTCGAAAATTTGAAATCGTATACTTGAGAAAACGAAGAATTTCAAAATTGTGGAATAGAAAAATGGAAAAATTGTAAAACTGAAAAATCAGAAATTCGAAATTGCATAACCAAAAATTTCAAATTCTATATTCGAGAACTTGAAAAATCGAAATACTGAAAAATCGATAAAATCATCCATAAATGAAAAAATCAAAAGTCAAACAAATGAAAACTGAATATTGAAAAATAAAAAAACTGGAAAAGCTAAAAATTGTAGATGATTCGAAAAAATGCAAAATCAAAAATTTTAAAAATTTAAAAAAGAAAAATTTGGCAATCATGAAATTGAAAATTCAACCAAATTAGAAAAACTGAAAAATTAAAAATCCAAGAATAGAAGAATTGCAACATGAAAAGTCGGAATATTGAAAGTTTAAAATTTGAGAACTCAAAAAATCGAAAACTGAAAAATCGATTACTTGAAAAATTGAAAGCCAGGAAATCGAAAAATTGAATAATTAATTATTATAAGACTGAGAAATAGAAAAGTTAAGAAATCGAAAAATTCAAAAAGAAAATAATGGAAAATTGAAAAATCGTTAAAAATTGAAAAATCGTGTAACTGAAAATCAAAAGAGAACTTGAAATTTTTGAAATCGTATTCTTGAGGAAACGAAGAATTTCAGAATTACTACGAGTAAGTTGAAAAATTTATAAAAAAAGCAACTGAAAAGCAAGAAATTGCAAAATTAAATACTTGAAAAATTGAAATTTGTGTAGCCAAAAACTTGAAAAATGGTGAAGCTGAGAAATCGGAAAATTTAAAAATGGAAAAATCAAAAGTCAAAAAATAGAAAAATTGAATACTGAAAATCTAAAAGTGGCTCAGCGCAAAACTGAAAATCGAAAAATTTTTAAATATTATAACAACGAATTGAAAATCAAAAAGTTCAGATTGAACCAAAATTCGAAAAATTAAAAAGGAAAAATCCAGAAACCGAAAAACCCAAAATCTAAAAAATAGTGTACATAATTGAGGAATCCAAAAGTTCCAAAATTAAAACGTTGACAATTTGAAAATTCTAAATCCGAAAACTGGAAAAATCAGATAACTGTAAAATCGAAAAATTGAAAAATTTAAAAAAAGAACATTTGGCATTCATGACATTGAAAATTAAATAAAATTCCAAATGTTGAATAAGTAAAAATGAAACAACATGAAAAGTAGAAATATTGAAAATTTAAAGTTTGAGAACTCAAAAAATTCGAAAACTGAAAAATCGATTACTTGAAAAATTGAAATTCAGGAAATCAAAGTATCGAATAATTAATTATAAAATTGAGAAGCAGAAAAGTTAAGAAATCAAAAAATTCAAAAATAAAATATTGGAAAATTGAAAAATCGTTAAAAATTGAAAAATCGTATAACTGCAAAATTAAAAGAGAAATTGAAATTATTGAAATCGTATTCTTGAGGAAACGAAGAATTTCAGAATTACTAAGTTAAAAAATTTATAAAAATAGCAACTGAAAAGCAAGAAATTGCAAAATTAAATACTTGAAAAATTGAAAATTGTGTAGCCAAAAACTTGAAAAATCGTAAAGCTGAGAAATCGAAAAATTTATAAATGGAAAAATCAAAAGTCAAAGAATAGAACAATTGAATACTGAAAATCTAAAAGTGGCTCAGCGCAAAACTGAGAATCGAAAAATTTCAAAATAAAAAATTTTAAATATTTTAACAAGGAATTGAAAATCAAGGAGTTCAGATTGAACCAAAATTCGAAAAATTAAAAAGGAAAAATCCAGAAACCGAAAAACCCAAAATCTAAAAAATAGTGTACATAATTGAGGAATCCAAAAGTTCCAAAATTAAAACGTTGACAATTTGAAAATTCTATATCCGAAAACTGGAAAAATCGGATAACTGTAAAATCGAAGAATTGAAAAATTTAAAAAAAGAACTTTTGGTAATCATGAAATTGAAAATTAAATAAAATTCCAAATCCTGAATAATTAAAAAGAAACAAGATGAAAAGTCGTAATATTGAAAATTTAAAATTTGAGAACTCAAAAAAATCGAAAACTGAAAAATCGATTACTTGAAAAATTGAAATTCGGGAAATCGAAGTTTCGAATAATTAATTATAAAGTTGGGAGGCAGAAAAGTTAAGAAATCTCAAAAATGCAAAAATAAAATAATGGAAAATTGAAAAATCGTTAGAAATTGAAAAATTGGGAAATCGAAAAATTTTAAATCGTATGCTTGAGAACGCGAAGATTTTCAAAATATTGGAATTGAAAAATTGCTAAACTAAAAAATCGTATAAATGTAAAAATTCGAAAAATTCCAAAATCAAAAATTTGAACAATTTGTGAAAAGGAAAATTGAAAATTAATGATTGAGAAACCAAAAAACTGAAAAATTGGAAACTCTAGATCTGAAAACTTGGAAAATGAAACACTGAAAATCGATAGACCTATGACTAGAAGTGTAGTATTTGAAAAATTAAAAATAATGAAATCTGAAAATTTAAAAATCGTCAAATTGGAAATTAGGCAAATTGAAACCGTATACTTGAGGAAACGAAGAATTTCGGAATTGGAAATTTAAAAAATTTATAGAAAGAACTGAAACGCAGGAAATTGTAAAATTAAATAGCTGAAAAACTGAAAATTCAACATCCAAAAACGAAATACTGAAAAATTGATAAATTCAGAAATGGAAAAATTAAAAGTTAAACTATTCAAAAATCGAATATTGAAAAATTGGGAAGGCCAAAAACTGAAAATCGAAAGATTGCAACTTAAAAAGTGAAAAATAATAAATTGAAAAAGCAAAAGTTGCGAAATTTAAAATCGAATAATTGTAAAATGAATAAAATCGATAAGTTAAGAATTAATAAACCGTACAACTTAAAAATCAAAATTTCAAAAAATTGAGAAATTGAAAAACAGAAAATTTAAGGAATTGTAATATTTGAAAAACTGTATAATCCAAATTAAAAAAATTGCAAAATCAGAAGTTTGAAAAATTTATAAAATGAATAATTGAAAATCAAGACATTCTAACTTAACCAAAATTCGAAAAATTGAAAAATGAAAAATCCAGAAACCGAAAAACACAAAATCGGAACATCGAAAAATTATACAATTACAAAAATTACAAAATCAAATATTGAAAAATTGGAAAACCGATTGATTGAAAAATAAAAAAAAATTGAAGAAAAGAAATTAAAAATTAATTAAAATTAGAAAAATCCAGAGACTGAAAAATCAAATAACAGAGATATTTTAATTAAAAACGGAAAATGAGTCTTTATTTATTCCGGTGTTTTGATGAATTATAACGATAATTAAAAAAAACTGCAATTTATTTCATCATTTCAGGCAGAAGTTAATAAAAATTCCTACAGTAATTATTTTTTATTTTAGCTACAATCCCAGCAAAAAATAAAGGGTGGTGACGACGATCAAGATCACCAATCTGTGCATTATTTTGCGACAGATGGCTCCGATAGAAAAAAATGCGTCTTTATTGAGAAAACGAAATTTTATGAAATCAGTTCCTAGAAAATTTACAAAGCTTCTTTGGTTATTTTGCAGAGGTATTGAAACAGCTTCAGAGATACCTAAAGAAAAGCTTACAATTTTATTATAATATTTTATTGTTTCATGCAAAATATATCTCGAAATAAATGTCAGAATTTAAATATTATCCCGGCGCATCCACCATTTTTCCTAAGAAAATTAATTCTTTTATGAAAATGGCGGAGGCGCCGGGATAACATATAGGTACTCCTAATTTAAAAGGTATTTATTTTAACGATTAATAACGATCTTGTATTTTTTTTTTCAAAATTTAATTTACTCAAAAAAAGCTTAGACAACTAAATTCACTGTAGTAACACCGAGCTAACACAGGCTGGGATGAAGTAGTTCGAGAATTAGTTCGTCGGTATTGCCAGGAGCGTATTCCGCCAGAAAAATCTCTGTTAGTTATTGTAGAAGTATTATCTGAAATTAATGAAGGGGCTAATTAAACTTAACCCATGTTCATGTGGGAAACACCACCTTGTATTTGCGGCAAATGAGTTAATTTGTGTTGTTTACCTGGATCATTGTTCGAGTTTATTCAAAACTGAAAAATATCTTATATGTTATTCTTTTCGCGAAAGACGTGTCAAAATCTTATCAAGCTCAACCCATAGCACGCATCTACCCTTGACACTAAATAACCTGGAAGAAATTTATTTGTGTTTAAGTGAATTCAATCTCCAATCTCGAAATATAAGGGCTTGAAGCATCGGCTAACCGGATTTATCCTCGCAAAATAAATTATTGGTATAAGAAAAAGCTTTCATCCTCCGCAATATATCACTGTAATTCATTGAAATGTCACTCGACGCAAAACGTAATAATTGAAACCTGCCAATCTCATCAGCCCGATCGTTTACCGATAAATCGGTACATCCTTATTGCAGTTTAATAGTTGTTCGCCACCAACTTACGAAATTCAATTTTCCGGACAATTATTCGCCAAAGCAAGCGAACCAAAACGGCTCCGCCGTTCGAAAAATTGCGAACTTTCAACGTTGCCTCTAATTACACCGCCGAGTTGAACTAGCCCGTACTTTAGTAAAAAAAAAGCACAAAAAACGAAGCACAAAAAAACCTGATTAAAATTCTAAATTTAGCATCGCAAACAGCTTTGCAACAAAATAATTACCCACTGTTTACATCGACCATCTTGAAGTGAAGCGTTATTTAAAAACAAAAATAAAACCTTTGGGAGACTTTTGTTCTCGGAGATAAAGAGGGGCAATTTTATCTAACAGACAAGAAGTAAATTGTTTTCTGCAACAAAAAGGAGCTTTTGAAGTTAGTGAGGCGGAAGTGACGTAAGTATTTTTGTAACATAACTTTGACGTGGATTTTTCCTTGCAACGCGAACGTGCATAATTGAAGCGAGCTCTTTATGGCTTTCAACGTCAAAAATGTAAATTTATACGGCACTGTTGTCGAATCAATAAGGAAAAGGAGCTTATGAAGTTACAAATTTCCGCTTATCTATGCACCGACAAACGCGCTGATTTACGGATTTTGGCGGCGGCGGCCCATTTCGGAGACAAGAACGCCGCCTCTGCTGAAAGAGATCAAAACAAGCGTTTGCTGGAAAATGGCGAATTGGAAATCTGAAATATTACGCCGAGTCAGCGCACACCGGAGTGACCGAACGAATAAAATTATCTTGAGCTTTTAGGGGTCAGATTCGTAAGGCTGCATTAATTTTATTAAACTTTAAACTCAGGTTAGCCCAAATTTAAATTTTGCTGCTTCAATGTGTTTTTTCCAATTTATTTTTACTATTATTATTTTACAATTTTCAATTTTTAAATATTTCGATTTTCTCTAGTTTCAGTTTTTTTATAGTCCAAAATCTTGTTTGTAATTTTTCAAAATCTCTGTTTCAATAGAAGTGGTCTTTGTTGAAAAACAGAGAAATTGAAAAAAATCGAGAAACTAAAAATTAAATATCGCGAAAATGAATAATCAAAAATTCAAAACATGAAAAATTGAAATTGAACAATCGAAAAATCGAAAAGTCAAAATAGAAAAATCGAAGAAATCGAGAAATTGAAATAATTGAAAAATCAAAAATGAAAAATTAAAAAAGCGAGAAATTAAAAACTTAAATATTGAAAAATCGATACATAGGAAAATAGAAACAAAACAAAATCGTAAAATTCAAATAATCCTAAAACTGAATAATCGAAAATTGAAAAATCGGAAATTTGAAAAGTTGGATAAAAGGAAACGCAAAATATATAATTTTATGTACATTTGAAAATCAAAAATTGAGAAGTTGCGGAACTGAAAAATTAAAAATCGTACACTTGTGAAAGAGAAGAACCGCAAAGTTGTAACAGTAGAAAATTACAAATCTAGAAACAGATAATTCGGAAATCTGCAAATTTCCAAACAATAAAATCCAAAAATTCAAAAATTTAGGAAAATGAAATTGAAAATCGACAAATTGAAAGTTAATTAATAATCGATAAACAGAAAAACATGTGGTTAAAAATAGAGAAACTGAAAAATCGAAAGTTGAAAAATTGAGAAAATAGTTAAGAAATTTAAAAATAGTAAGCAATGCAAATCGAAAAATTAAAACATGGAAAAACTTAAAACAAAAATCTAAAACTGGAAAATCGAGAAATTGGAAAATTGGAAGATTTCTAAAAAAAAAAGAATTGCAAAAACGTAAAATTGAGAAACCATATAACAGAGAAATCGAAAAATTGGAAAAGTAAAAAATTTCAAATTCTAAAACAGAAAATTTGAAAAACGAAATCTGAAAAATCGAAAAAATAAAGAATCGAAAAATCGAATAACCGAAAAATTGAAAAATTTTGAAACTATTTTGAAAAACTGATAAATCTGTAAAATCAAAAATCGAAGAATCTAATAATTGAAATTTGAAAACTGAACAAGTAAAAACTGAAAATATAAGAGTAAAAAATTTAAAATTTGGAAACTTAAAATTAGAAAATTTGATAATTTAAAATTTAAAAAATGAAAAATTGAAAATTGAATTATTGAAAAATCAAAAATTACAGAAAAATTAAAAATCCGAATTTGAAAAAATGAGAAACTGAAAAACTAGAAACAGTATAGTTGAGAACTCTAGATATTAAAATGTCGAATCATTCTAAAACCGAAATAACGTAAAAGTGAAAAATACGATAAATCGCAAAATCGAAAAAATAAAGAATTTTAAAAAGAAAAATCAAAAATCGAAAAATTGGAAATTAAATGAAAATCGAAAAGCTGAAAAATGGATAATTCGGAAACCCAGAATTTGAAAAATTGGAAAAATATAACTGAGAGATCGGAAAATTGTAAAAATGGATTAATAGAAAAATGTAAACCTAAAAACTTGAAAAACCAAAAACTGAAATATTAGAATTATGGAAACTCTTTTGAAAAACTGATAAATCTGGAAAATCAAAAATCGAATAATCTAGTAATTAACAAAAATTTTAAATTCAAAATCATAAGTTGAAAAATTGAATTTATAACTCGTCCAGGTCTAAAGACATTGAAGAGTTTCAAAATTCTAAAAGTGAAAGAAAATTGAAAACATAAACTGAGAAATCGGGTAATTGCGGAATCGAAAAATCGAAAAACTTCCAAATAGAAAAATTCTAAATTTCAGAATTGAAAAGTAGAAAAACTGTAGAATCGAACTTCGAAAAATCGATAAATTGAAAAAAGGAAAAAAGTAAAAATCGGAAAATTGAAAAATTCTAAAATTGGAAAATAGAAACTAAGAAAAATCCTAAATTTCAGAATTGAAAAGTAGAAAAACTGTAGAATCGAACTTCGAAAAATCGATAAATTGAAAAAAGGAAAAAAGTAAAAATCGGAAAATTGAAAAATTCTAAAATTGGAAAATAGAAACTAAGCAAAATTGAAAATTGAAAAATCGACAGAGTTGACAAGTTGGATAAGAATAAACTCAAAAATGAAAAACTGAAAAATCGAGAAATTAGTGTTGTATAACTGAAAATCAAAGTTGAGAAATTGGGGAACTGAAAAATTAAAAATCGTATACTTGTGAAATAGAAAAATTTCAAAATTGTGAAAGTGGAAAATTACAAATCTAGAAATACTTAGATAAATCGCAAAACAGGAAAATCGTTTAATCCAAAAATTTTGGAAAACAAAACTGAAAATCGACAAATTGCAGGTTAATTAAAAATCGGTGTGTGAAAAATTTCGATAAACTGAAAAATAAAAGTTGAAAAAAAAATTGAGAAAGTAAAAAATTTAAAAATAGTACAGTTCCGAAGTAGAAGAATTTCCAAATTGAAAAATTGAATAAATTGGGCGATTCTCAAAAATTATAAAACTGATAAATCGAAAATTCGAAATATTGAGAAGCCCTATAACAGAAAAGTCGAAAAATTCAAAATTCCAAAAACTGAAAACTTGAAGGACCGAAAACAGATAAATTGAAAAAATTAAATAATGAAATAGTCAAAAATTGACAAATTGAAATATCGAATAATGGAAAAATTAAAAAATTGGAATATCGAAGCAATGCAAATCGAAAAATTAAGACAACGAAAAACTGAAATCAAAAATCGAAAACTGAAAAATCGAAAGATATAGAAACTGCATTATTGCACAATAGAAAAAGAATTACAAAAATGTAAAATTAACAAATTGGGAAAACAAAGAAATCGAAAAATTGAAAAGGTGAAGAATTTCAAATTCTAGAACTGAAAATTTGAAAAACGAAATCTGGAAAATCGAAAAACTATAGAATCGAAAAATCGAACAACTGAAAATTGAAATATTTGAAAACTGAATAAACGTAATTCGAAAAAATTGAAAATTCTATAATTGAAATTATGAAAAATGAAAAATTGAAAAATCTAATAACGAAATAATCGAAAAAATGAAAATTTGAAAAACTAGAAAACTGAAGAATCCAAAAATTAAATATTAAAAAATCGAGAAATTCAAAACTCACATATTGGATAATACAAAAATCTTATAATTAATAATTATAAGTTGAAAAATTGAGATCTCCAGAAACTCAAAAACGTATACATGGAAAAATTTCAAAATTTTAAATGTGAAAAACTTGCAAAACTGAAAAATCAAAAAAAGACTCAAGCTGTGAAAAATTGATAAAATCGAATATTTGAAACATCCAAAAATTGGAAAATAGAAACATAGTAAAATCTCAAAATTCAAATAATTGTAAAAATGATTACTCGAAAATTGAAAAATCCAGAGTTCGAAAAGTTGGAAACTGAAAAATGAAAAATTGAAAAATCGAGATAATAGTGTAGTACAATTGAAAATCAAAAATTGAGAAACTGGAAAACTGAAAAATAAAAAATCGTATAGGTACTAGTGAAATAGAAGAATTTCAAAATTGTAAAAGTGGAAAATTACAAATCTAGCAATAGATAAATCGGACAATTGCGAAATCGCAACACAACAAAATCGAAAAATTGAAAAATTTAGGAAAAGAAAATTGAAAGTCGATAAACTGAAAACTAATTAAAAATCGAAAAAGTGGAAAATGAAAAGTTGCAAAATTCAGAAGATAAAAAATTTAAAAATATTACACTTCCAAAATCGAAGAAATTCCAAATTGCAAAATTGACAAATTGCGTGACTCTAAATTCAAAAACTGTAAACTGGGAAACCGAAAATTCCAAATATTGAGAAATCATATGACAGAAAAATCGAAAAATTCAATACTTCATAAACTGAACACTTGGCACACTGAAAACAGAAAAATTGTGAAAATGAAAAACTGACAATGGAATAATTTAAAAATCTTAACATCGAAGAAATGCAAATCGAAAAATGAAGACAATGAAAAACTGAAATTAAAAATTGAAAAATTGAAAAATCGGAAGATATAGAAATAGAATTACAAAAATGTAAAATTGGAAAATTGAGAAACCACATAACAGAGAAATTGAGAAATTGGAAGGGTGAAAAATTTCAAATTCTAGAACTGATAACATGAAAAACGAAAAACTAAAGAATCGAAAGACCGGATAACTGAAAAATTTTAAAATTGAAATCAGTTAATAATTGCTAAATTTTATGCTGCTTTCTCGGCGAAATTTGATGCCGCTAATCCGAACAAGCTTGATTATTAATTTATTGCAATAGTTTTAAAAATAGTTCGTAGTTTATTAATTGCCGACCTTTTGGGTGAATTAGGAGGGCGTCCCTGGAGTAATGAGTTTAATAAGTTCAATTAAAAAAGTAACACAATATGGGTTTACATGTCGGTAATAATTATATTCTCAATTTAGCACTTTTCTCTGGTTGCGCTGATGGAAAAGGGAGTCTCGTTAAGAGAGCGCTATCTGATGGCAAATAATTAAACAGAAACATGGCCGATTTTAATTAAGTCGAAGTCGGGTCGGGATTCGGTGCACTTTTCCGCGAAGTTATAATTTTTTTGAAGCTTTCCGTGTTGGTGTTCGTTTACTTTGCTCTATTGGACCGGAAGCTCCTTTAGAATTCTGTGTGATGAGCAAACTTGTAAGAGAAAGGAAAAATCGGATTTGAAATTACGATCCTGGCTTATGAGCTTAAAAGCGCAATGGAAGCTAAAAGACGGGACTATTTACACGATTTCAAAATGGAAGTATCCGGGAAAATGCAACCCAGTTACGGTTGCTTACAGAGAACTACATCCATTTAGAGGTACACTAATGTGCTTATTTTGCTCCCGAATTTCCATATGCCAGAAAAAGCTCGTTTCGCACAATCCGCCATTATCTGATAATTTCGCACTCTTCCGAGCCGAGTTTACTCAGTTCAGCACCGAACTATTGTGTGTGTTTTAGTACCTAATCTCTATCGATTTTCCATTTGGGAAGTATTTATACTACATCTTTTATAGTTGGCACTTTCGGGTTCAAACCCCTATGGCTGTTATTTCAGAATCATTCCGCCATTACGACTTACCAACTCTCATCAAATTCACTAGAAAGAAACTAAAATAAATTTTCCAAGGATAATTTAGAATTTATGTTAACGGTGGATCGGCCCGATAAGGGACAAGAGAAAAACCCTAAGCCATTCGAGTCGAATTTGTTGGACGATTGCTCCCAAAGTCGCAATATTTATAATCGGGGCAAAAATGCGGAAACTCATTTGCCCCTTTTAGCGTAATGACATTTTTTTGACTTTATAATTCGCGGTTTGGGGCTAAACAAATGGTCCATTAACTCGACAAACACACAATCAAGTGCGGCGAGATTTATCGTCGTCATAAAAATATTTCGCTATTTTTACAAGCACCTAAAATTTTGTTGCCTTTTTATGCCGCTGCCGCACAACTTAGCAAGCTCGCCGCCCCCGCATAATCAATCACATTTTTCCGATTAACTATCAACCTATACCCGAAAATGCTTCTGACTAAACATTATTTTAAATTTCACTTTTAGGCTTCTAGTGGAATTTTAATAGTTTGCTGAGTCAGCTAAATTTTTAGCATCATATTATGTTGTTTTCTTTCGAGGATCACCCAAACACGTTGAACAGTTTTCTGGTCGCTTATCAAATTTTAGTATACGCTGAGTCAGCGTCATTTTTTTACTTCAAATGTGTTGCTACTGTTTGCGACGTTGCGAATTTAGAATAGATTAAATCCGATTTTTCAATTTCTTGATGATTCGTTTCTTCAAGATTCGTTCCTTCAATTCCTCGACTTCAGTTTTTGATTTCTTAAAACCCTGTTTAAATTTTTCGATATTTCAGGTTATGAATTTTTCAGTTCATCGATTTGGAATAATTCAATTTTTCTATTTCACGATTATCCCACTTTTCAATTTTACATGAGTTTTCAATGATCCGATTTCTCGATTTTTCGATTTTTCACTTTTGATGTTCGGTTTTTCCATTTTTCAATTTGTGGATTTTTTGCTTTTCGGTTTTTCATTTTCGAGATTTCCGATCTTAGAATTATTAGATTTTTCGGTTTTATCAGAATTTATTTTAAGCAGTTTTTAATTTTCTAGTCTTCCGGTTTTTCAATTATTCGGTTTTTCAGTTTTTAGTTAATCGAATTTTCGTTTTTTCCATTATTCAGTTTTTGATTTTTCATAATTTCAGTTATAGGATTTTCAGTTTTTCGAATTACGATTTTTCAATTTTCAATTTTTTTATTTTTCAGTCATTTGATTTTTCGATTTTCCAGATTTCGTTTTTCAAATTTTTAGTTTTAGAATTTGAAATTTCTCAATTTTCCAGTTTTTCGTTTATGCAATTTTTCGACTTTTCAATTTTAGAATTTTGTAATTTTTCGATTTTTATATTTTTAAAGTTTTCATTTTTCAACTTTGGATTCACAATTTTTTATTTTTCGATTTCGAACTTTCCACTTTTTAACTTTTCAGCCTTCAATATTTCAATAGTTTTCTATTTTTTAATATTTAAATTCTTAATTTTTCAGTTTTTAATTTTTTAAATTTTAATTTTTAAATTTTAATTTCTCAAATTTGAAATATTCAAATTTTAAGTTTTCAAATTTCCAACTCCTATTTTCAAATTTTACTTTTTCGGTTTTTAATTATTATTAATCATTAGATTCTTTGATTTTTAATTTTAAAGATTTATCAGTTTTTCAAAAAAGTTTTCAATATTTGAATATTTCAATTTTCGATTTTTCAAGTTTTCAGGTTTACACATTTCTATTATACCATTTTTAAAATTTTCCGATTTCTCAGGTATAACTTTTCAATTTTTCAATTTCTGGATTTCCGAATTATTAATTTTTCAGTTTTTCGATTTTTGTTTAATTTTCAATGCTTCGATTTACAATTTTTCTTTTTTAAAAATGCTTCTTTTGTTTTATTTTGCGATTTATAGCTTTTACAGTTATCCTATTTTTCATTTTTACACTATTTCGGTTTTGGAATGATTCGATATTTTATTTTCTAGAGTTCTTAACTATACTTTTCAATTTTTCGATATATCAATTTTTTATTTTTCGATTTTAGACTGTTCTTTTTTAATTTTTCAACTTTAGTTTTTTAATTTTTCAATTTTTCTATTTTCACTTTTTCATTTTTTAATTGTTAGATTTAAATTTTCAGATTTTGAATTTTGAAATTTTAAATTTTCCGATTTTGAATTTCGAAGTTTTCAAATTGTAAATTTTCAACTCTTATATTTTCAATTTCTACTTTTCAGTTTTTAATTATTGTCAATTATTAGATTCTTCGATTGTTAATTTTAGTGATTTATCAGTTTTTCAAAAATGTGTTCGATAATTCAGTTTTCCAGTTTTCAATTTTTCAGGTTTACAATTTTCTATTATTCCATTTGTACAATTTTCCGATTTCTCAGTTATAATTTTTCAATATTTCAATTTCTCGGTTTCTGGATTTTTCACTACGATTTTCCATTTTGGTTTTTTAAAATTTTTAATTTTTTCGATTTTGCGATATATCGCCTTTACAGTTATCCTATTTTTCACTTTTATACTATTTCGGTTTTAGAATGATTCAATATTTCAATTTCTATTTTAATTTAAAAAAAATCAAAATTGTACGACTGAATATTGAAAAATTTGAAGATTTTATAAAATGGAAAAATCGAATAATTATCGAATCGAAGAAATGAAACAATAAAGAAAAATACAATCTAGGAGCTGAGAATTAACAAAAAATGGGAAATTTGACAAATGTAAAATCCAGAAAAAGAAGAATCGAAAAATTGAAAAATCATATATAAAAAGAAATTCAAAAATTGTACTAAGAATTGTAAATTCCTAAAAACTGAAAACTTAAAAAATCGAAAAATCGGAACATCGATAAATCCAAAAATCAAAGAATCGTAAAATCGAATAATTGAAAGAGCAATTGAAAAATCGAAAATCTGGGAAATTTCAAAATCAAAAATTGAAAACAAATTGAGGTTTCGAAGTCCTAAAAATCGGAATTGTAGAATTGAATAGCTGCAAAATAAAAAATTTGAAAATCCTGAAACTGATGAAAACTTGAAAAATCGAAGCTAAAGATCGAAATATTGTAAAATTGTGAAATCCTAAAAATTGGAAACTTGAAAAATCGAAAAACTGGAAAATCGAAGAAAATCGAAAATTCAGGAAATTGAAAAATTGGGATATCGTGTATTTATAAAATCGGATAATTGAAAACTCAAAAATTGAAAACTTGAGATGTAATATTAAGAATCAAAATTGGACGATTGAAAAACTGCAAAATTCAAAATTTGAAAATCTCGAAACTGATGAAAACTTGAAAAATCGATAAATTTAAAAATCGAAGAATTGAAAAATCGAATACATACTTAGAAGAGTAAAAATCGAAAAATATAAAAATTGTAAAGCAGAAAAATCGGGAAATTCAAACATTAGATACTGAAAAATTAAAAATCGAGTACTGGAAGAGTCAAAAGTGGAAAAAAAATCAAAATTGCACAATTGAAAACTGAAAAATTTCAAGATTAAAGAATGGGATAATTCTAACTTCGAAAAATTTTATAAAATTGAAAAATCGGATAATTATCAATTCGAACTATCGAAACATTAAAAAATTAAAATCTAGGATTTTGGAAGTAACAGAAAAATAAAAAAAAGAAAAATCGAAAAATCGAAGAATCATATTTAAAAAATAAATTGAAAAAATTGTAAAATTGTGAATTCCTAAAAATTTAAAACTTGAAAAATCGATAAATCCAAAAATCGAATAATTGAAAGATCACTTAAAATTCAAAATTCAAAAATTCAAAAATTGAAATATCGAATACTTGAAAAATCGGAATTGTTCAATTGAAAAACCGAAAAATCCAAAATTTAAAAATTCGAAATTTATGAAAACTTGAAAAATCGAAAAATTTCACAAACCAGAAATTGAAAAGTTGAAAATCGAAAACTCAGGAAATTTAAAAATTATTGAAAAATTGGAATATCGAGTCTTTATACAATCGGATAACTGAAAACTCAAAAATTGAAAAGTTGATATTTCCCAATATTAAAAATCGAAATTGTACAATCGAAAAACTGCAAAATCCAAAATTTTGACATTCCTGAAACTGAAAAATCGAAGCTAAATTCGGACTTTTGAATAAAATGGAAAATTGAAAAATTGAAAAACCATATACAAAAAATAAATTGAAAGATTGTAAAATTGTGAAATTCTAAAAACTGAAAACTTGAAAAATCGAAAAACTGGAAAATCGATAATACCAAAAACCGAAGAATCAAAATTTCGAAGAATTGAACGAGCAATGAAAAATCGAAAATTCAGGAGATTTAAAAACCATTGAAAAATCAAAAAATCGAAGAATCGGAAGACTCAAAAATCAAAAATTGAAAAATTGCAATATTGAGTCTTTATACAATCGGTTAATCGAAAATTCGAAAATTAAAAAGTTGAGATTTCAGAATATTAAAAATCGAAATTGTACAATTGAAAAATTGCAAAATCCAAAATTTGAAAATCCTGAAAAGTGATGAAAACTTGACAAATCTAAACTGAAAATCGAAATATTGAAACAATGAAAAATTGGCAAATCGATAAATTCCAAAATCGAAAAATCGAATACTTGGAAAACTAGAAATTGAAAAATCTAGAAATTCTAAAGTCGAAAACTCAAGAAATACAAACATCAAATATTGAAAAATCGAGTAGAAAAAACAAAATGAAAAATTGGAAATTCGAAATTTAAACAAAATCAAAATTTTACAATTGAAAATAAAAAAAATTGAAGATTAAAAAATGCCATAATTCAAACTTCGAAAAATGTTATAAAATGGAAAAATCAGGTAATTATCGAATCGGAGAATCGAGATATTAAAAAAAAAATAAAATCGAAGAGTTGAGAAGTAACCAAATTGAAAAATGCAAAATCCAGAGAAAAAAAAAATGGAAAATTGAAAAATTGAAAAATTACATATGAAAATGCAATCGAAAAATTGTAAAATTCGAAAAACTGAAAATTTGAAAAATCGAAAAATGGGAAAATCGATAAATCCAAAAATCAAAAATTGAAAAATTGGAATATCGAGTCTTTACGAGTATACAATCGGATAATTGAAAACTGAAAAATTGAAAAGTGTATATTTCGGAATAATAAAAATCGAAATTTTACAATTGAAAAAATACAAAATCCAAAATTTGAAAATCCAGAAAGTGATGAAAACTGAAATCGATAAATTCAAAAATTGAAGAATCCAAAAATACAATACTTAAAAACTAGAAATTGAAAAACTGTAAAATTTTGAAACTGAAAATTTGAAAAAACGAAAACTGAAAGATGAAAATACCAAAAGACTGAAAAGCTGTCAACCTAGGGTTTTCAAAATTAAAATATTGAATAATTGAAAAATAACCGAAAAATCTAAAAACGAAACACCTAAAAAACGACAAATCGAGAAAATGAGTAACCGCGTCAAAAGTCAAAGAATTGAAATAACGGAAAATGTAAAACTAAGAAATCGAAAGGTTGAGAAATAATAAAATTAAAAAAATGTGAAGTTGATAGTCGATAAAATAATAATCATAAAAAATTGTAAAACCGAATAATAATCGAAAAATTTAAAAATTAAATGTCAAAAAATTTCAAAATTGTGGAATAAAAAATTTAAATTTAAAATTTAGCATATTAACTGAAGTGGGACAACTGAACAAACTGTAAATTATTTTTCAAGGCTATTACCAGAAATCGGTAATCACGTTTCGCCGACTTAGCGTAGTGAAATTTCGCCGACCAAGCCCACTCAAATTTACCAGTGATTCTCAACACATTGTGCAATGTTTCAGGTTCTGCTGGGCGGCGGACGCAGACACTGGCTGCCGAAGGTTGCCCACGATCCGGAGCAAACAAAAGACGAAGGCCGGCGCCTCGACGGTCGCAATCTCATCGATGACTGGGCCAGAGATAAGAAAAAGCGTGGACTCAAAGCAGAATACGTCTGGAATAAAGGACAGCTTGATAAAATTAACCCCAATCAAGTCGACTACTTGCTGGGTAAGTTGGGAGTGGTCCTCTTCGGGTTTTGTCATCTCGTGATGAAGTAGGATAATGACGTTCTGGCTTTGTGGAGCGTCTTTACCGCACGAGAGGGAATTTAGTTTTTCCGATAAGCTCGTATTCGGAAAAATGCCTCCGAACTATACGCAGGAAATGCCACTGCTTCGGCTTTGTGTAAACAGTGAGGCTTTTTATTATCGATATTATTTTAGCTCGGGGTCTTTGCGAAAGGAGCAGTCATAGATTCGGCTTTATGAGGTCGTTATGTTCTAAGTTTACAGTTTTAGATGTGTGTTTACATATTGAAAGTTTTACTGAGTGCAGGCGTCAGCTCGTTAAATTTTGCATTCATGCAGCTTGCATAACGATCTTGTTGCTTACAGTTCCGGCATCTCTGACAACTAATTGACTGTATAATTAGCGAAGGATGGAGTGGACCAATCAGGCGACGAATCAACACACACTACAGCGAAAAGCGACGGAACTGCTGAATTATTAACGAAATCTTTTCGTGAAAATGTAGCGAAACATTTGTGAAATTTGTTAAGAAAATTCCGCTGAAAATTCTCCGTTTTAATACTCATTCCAAAACAAACAACCTCTTCAGATATGTATGGAGCGTCACGCGTTGCTGAAGGATCCTTTTAAATTTTGTAAATAAATTTTGATGCTAAAATAACTCCACGGAGCTTAGATACTTCTTGTCGCTCGTGGCGATGTAATAATGGAATTATACGAAAAAATGTTTTGACGATGGAGGCGCACTCGATAGAGTAATTTTCCGTTAAGCGGGAGAGTACAATAACTACCAAAAGAATGCGTCAACTACTCGACTCGAGAGGGTGGAGTGTCCGGAATATTGTAGCTATGAAAACAAACATGCTTTTGTGTTTACGATGGGGTGTTTTAAATTTGATATTGTTTGTCGAGGCTGTGGGAGTGGTTAACTGGTTGTAGGCATGTTAGACAGCTTTGCAAAAAAGCGTCAACAGGTTCATGAAGAGCTTAATAGCCGGAAAATTTGAAACCAACGTTTGTACGTTTTAGTGAGAAGAGTGAAGCATTTTCTTTGTGCTCGAGTTTAAAAATCTAGTAAACAAGTGACTTATTTATTATTTATAAATGGAATAACAATTTATTCAGCTGCAAAATTCCCCACCTTTTCACTTTAGAACTAAATTCACTTTATATATATATATTTAAAGTTGTAGTTTACGATTCATTTGAATAAGAATTGACGACGCTTTTAGAACTGTGAATAAATTATGAATAGGAACGATGAAGCGAAAAACAAAAGATCTTCTAAAATGTTACCCACAAGTTGGCCAACAACACATCGTAAATTGTACATAGAAGTAAGTAACTACGAAGAACACGAGACTAGGTTGTGAACAACTCCAATTAAACTACAAAAACAAAGAAAAAATGAAACAAGTGAAGGCATTTTCTGTATTTTCTCCCTTATCCTTTCTCGTTATTTATATTTGATTACCTCAAAATTTAATTGTAGAACTCCCCTCGCCACTGCAGAGCAGATAATAAAACACGATCATTTAAAAGAAAAGAATTATTAGTCTGCAAGATTTTTCACATTCTCAAAAAAAAACGACACTTGGAACTTCTAAAATTGTTATTATTTATACTATTTCAAAAGTGGTACATAAGATTTTTTCATATTTAAAACAAGGACATCAAGGTCTCCAAACATACTTTTACCCTCTTTAGGAAAAACTGTCGGGGTCAAAAAAAGACACCTGGGGCTTGCAAAATTTTTCATATTAAAAAAAAACACAAACAAAAAAATCAGGGTTCCTCAGACACTTTCATATTTTCAGAAAAAGTCACGAGTTATAAGTCCCCAAAATTCCTTCACATTCTCTTAAGAAAAGACACTAGGAGTCTTCAAGAGTGTTTCACATTCTTAATAAAGAATAAAGGGAGCCCAAAATTGAAATGTTGAACGATTGAAAAATTGAGAAATCCGTAAAATTTTTAAAATGGAAAAACCGAGGTGTCAAGAAATTTTGAAATCGGGAAATCCGACTACTATCAAAAAATCGTTAAATCGAAAAATTGAAAATTGAAAAAACGAAAAATTTAAGAAATCGAAATCAGAAGAACGAGAAATCAGAAACTCTAAAAATTAAATATCGAATCTGAAAAATTGAAAAATCGAATAATTGAAAAATTGAAACATTAAAAAGTTGAAATTTAGTCCAAAAGAAAAATTAAAAATTGAAACGTGTAAAAAATTTAAAACTTAAAAAAACCATAAATAATAAAATAGAAAAGATGAAGATAAATTGAGAAATTGAAAAATTGAAAAATTCAGAAATCGAAACACCAAAAACTCGAAGAATTGAAATTCCTAAAAATTTAAACTGTGAAAAATCTAACACCGAGACGGCGAAAAATCGAAAAACCGACTAACTTAAAAATTGAGAAATTTTGAAAAATTGAGAAACCGCAAAAACTAAAAAAAAAATCGAGAAATTAAAATATCTAAAAATTGAAGAATCTAGAAATTTAAAAACCTCATTATCTTCTTTCGTCCTTATTCCTCCTTTTTCGTCCTTTTTCGTCCTTTTCCGTCTTTTTTCGTCCCTATTACCCATTTTCGTCCTTATTATCCTTTTCGTCCTTTTACGTTATTTTTCGTCTTTTTTTGTCCTTTTCGTCCTTTTTTGTCCTTTTCCGTCTGTTCGCGTCATTTTTCGTCCTTTTTTGTCGTTTTCGTCCTTTTTTGTCGTTTTCGTCCTTTTTTGTCCTTATTGTCCTTTTTCTACCTTTTTCGTTCATTTCGTCCTTTCTCGTCATTTTTCATCTCTTTCGTCCTTTTTCGTCCTTTTTTTGTCCTTATTATCTCTTTCGTCCTTATTCGTCCTTTTTCGTCGTTATCATCCTTTATCGTTCTTATTATCCTTTTTCGTCCCTTTTCGTCCTTTTTCGTCCTTTATCGTCCTGTAGCGTCATTTTTCGTCATTTTTCATCTTTATTCGTCCTTTATCGTCCTTTATCGCAAATGTTCGCCCTTTTTCGTCCTTTTTCGTTCCTATTATCCTTTTTCGTCTTTATTCGTTATTTTTCGTCCTTGTTCGTCCTTACTCGTTCTTTTTCGTCCTTGTACGTTATTTTTCGTCTGTTTTCGTCCTTTTCGTCCTTTTTTGTCCTTTTTGGTCCTTTCGCGTAATTTTTCGTCCTTTTTTGTCCTTATTGTCCTTTTTCGCCCTTTTCCGTTCATTTCGTCCTTATTATCCTTTTTCGTCCCTTCTCGTCATTTTTCATCTTTTTCGTCCTTATTCGTCCTTTTTCGTCGTTATCATCCTTTTTCGTTCTTATTATGCTTTTTCGTCCCTTTTCGTCCTTTTTCGTCCTTTATCGTAATCTTTCGTCCTTTTTCGTCCTTTATCGTAATCTTTCGTCCTTTTTCGTCCTTGTTCGTCCTTTTCGTCCTTTCTCCTTCTTTTTCGTCCTTCTCGTCCTTTTTCGACCTTATTATCCTTTTTCGTCCTTTATCGTAATTTTTCATCTTTTTCGTCCTTTTTCGTCCTTTTTTTGTCCTTAATATCTTTTTCGTCCTTATTTGTCCTTTTTCGGCCTTATCATCCTTTTTCGTTCTTATTATCCTTTTTCGTCCATTTTCGTCCTTTTTCGTCCTTCATCGTAATTTTTCGTCCTTTTTTCGTCCTTATTCGTCCTTTTCGTTCTTTCTCCTCCTTTTTCGTTTTTCTCGTCCTTTTTCGTCCTTATTATCCTTTTTCGTCCTTTATTATAGTTTTTCGTCCTTTTTCGTCCTTTTTTGTCCTTTTTCGTCCTTTCCGTCTTTTTTCGTCCTTTTTCGTCTTACTCGTCCCTTTTCGTCCTTATTATCCTTTTTCGTCTTTCTTCTTCAGTTTCCTTCCTTTTTCGTTCTTATTATCCTTATTCCCCCTTTTTCTTCCTTTGTCGTTCTTCTTCGCCCTTTTTAGTCTTTTTCCGTTATTTTTCGTCCTTCTTTGTCCTTTTTGTCCTTTTTCGTCCTGTTTCGTCCTTTTTCATCCACTTTCGTCTTATTCGTCCTTTTTCGTCCTTTTTGTCCGTTTTGGTTCTTTTCGTCCTTTTTCGTCCTTATTTGTCCTTTTTCGTCCTTATCATCCTTTTTCGTTCTTATTATCCTTTTTCGTCCCTTTTCGTCCTTTTTCGTCCTTCATCGTAATTTTTCGTCCTTTTTCGTCCTTATCCGTCCTTTTCGTTCTTTCTCCTCCTTTTTCGTCCCTTTTCGTCCTTTTTCGTCCTTTATCATAGTTTTTCGCCCTCTTTCGTCCTTTTTTGTCCTTTTTTGTCCTTTTTCGTCCTTTTTCGTCTTACTCGTCCCTTTTCGTCCTTATTATCCTTTTTCGTCTTTCTTCTTCAGTTTTCTTCCTTCTTCGTCCTTATTATCCTTATTCCCCCTTTTTTTCCGCCAATTTTGTCCTTTTTCGTCGTTTTTTGTCCTTATTACCCTTTTTTGTCCTTATTATCCTTTTTCGTCCTTTGTCGTCATTTTTCGTCCTTATTATAATTTTTCTTCCTTTTTCGTCCTTATCATCCCTTTTCGTCCTTATTATTCTTTTTCGTCCTTGTTGTTTGTTTTTCGTCTTTTTTCGTCCTTATTTGTCCTTTTTCCTCCTTTTTCGTTCCGTTTCGTTTTTTTTCGTCGTTCTTTGTAATTTTTCGTCGTTTTCATCCTTGTTCGTGCTTTTTCGTCCTTCTCATCCTTTTTCGTCCTTATTATCCTTTTTCGTTCTTTTTCGTCCGTATTCGTCCTAATTATCCTTTTTCGTCCTTCCTCGTCATTTTTCATCCTTCTTCATCCTTATCCGTCCTTTTTCGTCCTTTTTCGTCCTTTTCGTCTTTTTTCGTCCTTCTCGTCCTTTTTCGTTCTTATTATCCTTTTTCGTCCTTTTTGTCCTTTTTCGTCCTTTTTCGTCCTTTGTCGTCCTTATTCGTCCTTATTCGTTTTTTTCGTCCTTACTACGCTTTTTTCGTCCTTATCATCCTTTTTCGTCCTTTTCCATTATTTTTCGTCCTTTTTCGCGAATTCGAAATAGCTCAAAAGCAAAATTAAAAATAGGAAAAATTTAAAACTTTAAAATTTAAAAATATCGGTAAATTGAAAAATCGAAAAATCGGGAAATTGAACAATCGAAAAATCGAGAAATTGAAAAATTGAAGAACCCAAAACCAAGAAGTTGAAATATTCGAAGATCGAGGAATCAAAACATCAAAAATTGGATAAATCCGAAATTAAAAAATCCAAGGATTGAAAAATCGAGAATTCGAAAAATAAAAAATAAAAAAAATCGAAAAATTAAAACATGGAACAAATTAAAGAATCACGTTATTAAAAATCAACCAATCGAAACATCTAAAAATCGAAAAATTGGATAATTAAAAAATCGAAAAATCGAAAGGTCCGAAAATTGAAAGACTGAAAAATCCCAAAATTGACAAATCGAAAAATCGAAAAATCCATAAATTGAAAGATCTCAATCTCAAATTTAAAACAACAACAAATTGTAAAATCTAAAACCAAGAAATCGAAAAATCAAAAGATTGAGAAAGCGTAAACATCAAAATATTGGAAAAATTTGAAATTAAAAAAAATAAAAAATTGAAAAATTCTTGAAATCGAGAAAGCGAAAAATCAAAGGATTGGGAAAGCGTAACATGAAACATTGGAAAAATTTGAAATTAAAAAAATTGAAAAATTGAAAAATTCTTGAAATCGAGGAACCGAAAAATCGAGAAGTTGAAAAATCGGAAAATTAAAGAATCCAAATTTTAAAAAATCCCAAACTTTAAATTTCGAAAAACTGATAAATCGAAAAATTGAAAAATCGCAAAATCGAAAGGTTGAAAAATCTAAAACCAGGAAATCGAAAAATCAAAAGACTAGGGAAATCGTAACATCAAAAGATTGAAAAATCTGAAATTAAACAAATCGAAAAATTAAAAAATCGATAAATTGGATAACTAAAATAAAGAAATCGTAAAATTAAAATATTAAAAAATTGAAGAAGCAAACAATTGAAAGATCAAAAAATAAATCGAAAAATTGAAAAATTAAGAAATCGAAAAATTGAAACATTAAGATTTTTTCACATTCTTAATAGGCAATATGTCTGTCTAAGGTTACTTTAAATTAATAAAAGACACAAGGAAGCCTCAAGATTCTCTCGCCTTCTTAAAAAGAACTTAGTGTCCTTCCTTCAATTCCTTCTGAACTTTTAAAATAAGGCAACAGGAGTCTCCAAAATACTTTCACATTCTTAAACGACACAAGGGTCACCTAAGATTCTTTCGTATTTTTTTTAAATAAAAAGACACTAGGAGCCCCTAAGTTTCTTACGAAAAAACACAATGGGCACCTAAGATTCTTTAAAATTTTATCCTTGTTTTTTTGTTTAGCCTAGACTGACAAAACGTATCAACTTTTTATATTTATGTGGTCAGACAGTTACCGGTGTCAGTTTTTGTCATTATTACACCCATTACAACAAATTAAGATTCACAAATGTGTCGCACGTTACATAACATTAACCAGTTCCTTCGTACACTAATAAACAAAGAGAATAAGACGACCCGTCTCAGCTATGTGTAATTTTGTATTCCAGGCCTCTTCGCCTACTCTCACATGGACTTTGAAGCCGACCGAGACCCAGGCCCTACCGGCGACCCATCCTTAGCCGACATGACCCGCTCAGCCCTCTCCATTCTCCTGAAGAATCCCAAAGGATTCTTCCTGTTTGTGGAAGGTGAGTCTCCTCATTTGCATGGTGCTATTTCAAAGCTAAATTGGAATACCTCTCGACGTGAAACTTTCAAACAGCTCGACGCCAATCTAAATACCCGAACTGCTATTTATGGTCGGCGAACCGACCACCCATTTAAATCATCAAAAATAAATTCACTCGCATACCGCTCCAGTTTTCGTCGCGTTACATCTAAATAAGTGCTCCGTTTACAAAAGGAGGTTTGTGCTTTTGTCTCCTGCAATTTAAATACCTGCCTCTTAAATGCTGCCATACAAGAACGCCGGCCCGCGAATTCCTCAAGCGCCTAGGATGGCTTGATGCCTAGGGTTCGAACGGAAGAAACACGACTCGACGCGTGTAAATTTTCACAATTTTTTCCTCCTAGTTTTCTTTCTCGTCGCAAACGAGAGCCCTCGTAATCACGGCGCACTAAATTTGTAATATATCTGCACAATCGAAAATTGAATCGTCTCGAAAAGGGAAACGATGAGAAGAAAACGAGAAATGGAGACACACCGGACAATAGAAACAAATTGGATCTTTGACGTTAAGTGAAGACATTTTCACAAAGCTGCATTAAAAGTCTATTGTATTGGCAGCAAGGGCGGTAATTCTTTGACTTTAATTTGAGCGCAGGCAGGGTGGGAACTGGTCGATAAGATATTTGAATTAAACACAGCATCTTTTCAATTTGAGTAAACGCGTTTTCTGCTCGTGCGTGCCGAAGTGCAGCGAATTTGTTCGGTGGAGTGTAGTCAATGGTAATTAAATTGCGCTTGTTGCACTGAAAGAGACGTCTTAGAAATGCAATGCAATATTATGCATAATTTAAAAGTGTTTAGGGGTATCGCACAAATTGAATCGTCATAAAATTCGTCCAAAAAATCTCTTGTAGCTCCAGTTGTATGAGTAGTGGTACCATCCTGTTGAAATTAACCATCAGTCATCATTACGCTCGGAATTACATGCAGCAAAAAACTTGTAAATATTGCGCATATGTACATCTTACACAACTTATTACTTAGATAATACTTATTTGGACTTAGACTACACAAATACAAAATAAAAACTAACTATGATTTTCTTTAGATATTTTAATACTTGTATTTAATATTTTGAGAAACATATGTTTTTTTTCCTTATAAATATATTTTTCTCCGTTATTTGAGATGAAAGAGAGATTCGTGATCCTGAGAAAATTTCTGAAAAGAATGATAATATTGTGAGCTTATTTCGTCTAGTTTAAATTTTGATAAAAATGGTGGAGGCACCGGGATAAAAATTTTCTTTAAAATTATTTATTGCAAAAATTTGTAGCAACTCCTTTCAGAAATCGTGTGTATTAAAAGAAATTACGGTTTTCTTTAGATGTTTTAATATCTAAATTAAATAACGGGACAAATGTAGACTTGAAAGAAAATAAATGACCGGTTTTGAGAAAAATGTGTTTTTTTTTTTCTTATAAACATATTTTTCTCCATTATTTGAAAATACATTTCGAAAATAAGGACAAATTCGTGATCCTGACAAAATTTCTGAAAAGAATGATAAGACTGTGAGCTCATCTCGTGAAGTTTAAATTTTGATAAAAATTATGGAGGCGCCGGTATAAAAATTTATTTTAAAATTATTTATTACAAAAATCTGTAGCAACTCTTTCAGAAATAGTATATATTAAAAGAAATTACCATTTTCTTTAGACGTTTTGATATCTAAATTAAATAGCGGGACAAATGTAGACTTGAAGGAAAATAAATGACCGGTTTTGAGAAAAATGTGGTATCTTTTTCCTTATGAACATATTTTTCTCCGTTAATTGAAAAGACATTTCGAAAGTAAGCTCAAATTCGTGATCCTGAGAATATTTCTGAAAATAATGATAAGATTGTGAGCTCATTTCGTCAAGTTTAAAGGTTGATAAAAATGGTGGAGGCGCCGGGATAAAAATTTACCTTAAAATTATTTATTACAAAAATTTGTAGTAACTCCTTTCAGAAATAGTGTATATTAAAAGAAATTATGATTTTCTTTAAATGTTTTGATATCTAAATTAAATAGCGGGACAATTGTAGACTAGAAGCCAAATAAATGACCAGTTTTGAGAAAAATGTGGTATTTTTTCCTTATAAACATATTTTTCAACATTATTTGAAAATACATTTCGAAAATAAGGACAAATTAGTGATCCTGAGAAAATTTCTGAAAAGAATGATAAGATTGTGGGCTCATTTCGTCAAGTTTAAATTTTGATAAAAATGGTGGATTCGCCGGGATAAAAATTTACTTTAAAATTATCTATTACAAAAATTTATAGGAACTACTTTCAGAAATAGTGTGTATTAAAAGAAATTACGATTTTCTTTAGATGTTTTGATATCTAAATTAAAGAGCGGGACAAATATAGACTTGAAGGGAAATAAAAGACCGGTTTTGAGAAAAATGTGGTGTTTTTTTCTTTATAAACATATTTTTCTCGATTGATTGAAAAGACATTTCGAAAATAAGGACAAATTCGTGATCCTAAGAAAATTTCTGAAAAGAATGATAACATTGTGAGCTCATTTCGTCAAGTTTAAATTTTGAAAAAATGGTGGAGGCGCCGGGATAAAAATTTATTTTAAAATTATTTATTATAAAAATTTGTAGGAACTCCTTTCAGAAGTAGTGTATATTAAAAGAAATTACGATTTTTTTTAGATGTTTTGATATCCAAATTAAATAGCGGGACAAATATAGACTTGAAGGAAAATAAATGACCGGTTTTGAGAAAAATGTGTTTTTTTTTTCTTTATGAACATATTTTTGTCGATTGATTGAAAAGACATTTCGAAAATAAGGACAAATTCTTGATCCTGAGAAAATTTCTGAAAAGAATGATAACATTGTGAACTGTTTTCGTCAAGTTTAAATTTCGATAAAAATGGTGGAGGCGCCGGGATAAAAATTTACTTTAAAATTATTTTTTACAAAAATCTGTAGAAACTCCTTTCAGAAATAGTTTACATTAAAAGAAATTACGATTTTCTTTAGATGTTTTGATATCTAAATTAAATAATGGGCAAATATAGACTTGAAGGAAAACAAATGACCGGTTTTGAGAAAAATGTGGTATTTTTTTCTTTATATTTTTCTCGATTATTTGAAAAAACATTTCGTAAATAAGGACAAATTCGTGATCCTGACAAAATTTCTGAAAAGAATGATAACATTGTGAGCTTATTTCGTCAAGTTTAAATTTTGAAAAAATGGTAAAGGCGCCGGAATAAAAATTTACTTTAAAATTATTTATGAGGAACTCCTTTCAGAAATAGTTTATATTAAAAGAAATTACGATTTTCTTTAGATGTTTTGATATCTAAATTAAATAACGGGACAAATATAGCCTTAAAGGAACATAAATGACTTGTTTTAAGAAAAATGTGGTATTTTTTTCGTTATAAACATATTTTTCCCGATTATTTGAAAAGACATTTCAAAAATAAGGACAAATTCGTTATCCTGAGAAAATTTCTGAAAAGAATGATAAGATTGTGAGCTCTTTTCTTCAAGTTTAAATTTTGAAAAAATGGTGAAGGCGTCAGGATAAAAATTTACTTTAAAATTATTTATTACAAAAATTTGTAGGAACGCCTTTCAGACATAGTGTATAATAAAAGAAATTACGATTTTCTTTAGATGTTTTGATATCTAAATTAAAGAGCGGGACAAATGTAGACTTGAAGGAAATAAATGACCGGTTTTGAGAAAAATGTGGTGTTTTTTTCCTTATAAACATATTTTTCTCCGTTATTTGAAAATACATTACAAAAACAAGGACAAATTCGTGATCCTGAGAAAATTTCTGAAAAGAATTATAATAATGTGACCTCATTTCGTCAAGTTTAAATTTTGATAAAAATGGTGGTGGCGCCGGTATAAAAATTTACTTCAAAATTATTTATTACAAAAATTTGTAGGAACTCCTCTCAGAAGAAGTGTATATTAAAAGAAATTACGATTTTTTTTAGATGTTTTGATATACAAATTAATTAAATAGCGGGACAAATATAGACTTGAAGGAAAATAAATGACCGGTTTTGAGAAAAATGTGGTATTTTTTTCTTTATAAACATATTTTTCTCGATTGATTGAAAAGACATTTTGAAAATAAGGACAAATTCTTGATCCTGAGAAAATTTCTTAAAAGAATAACATTGTGAAGTCTTTTCGTCAAGTTTAAATTTCGATAAAAATGGTGGAGGCGCCGGGATAAAAGTTTACTTTAAAATTATTTATGAGGAACTCCTTTCAGAAATAGTTTATATTAAAAGAAATTACGATTTTCTTTAGATGTTTTGATATCTAAATTAAATAACGGGACAAATATAGTCTTGAAGGAACATAAATGACTTGTTTTAAGAAAAATGTGGTATTTTTTTCGTTATAAACATATTTTTCTCGATTATTTGAAAAGACATTTCAAAAATAAGGACAAATTCGTTATCCTGAGAAAATTTCTGAAAAGAATGATAAGATTGCGAGCTCTTTTCTTCAAGTTTAAATTTTGAAAAAATGGTGGAGGCGCCGGGATAAAAATTTACTTTAAAATTATTTATTACAAAAATTTGTAGGAACGCCTTTCAGAGATAGTGTATAATAAAAGAAATTACCATTTTCTTTAGACGTTTTGATATCTAAATTAAATAGCGGGACAAATGTAAACTTGAAGAAAAATATTTAGATGACTGGTTTTGAGAAAAATGCGGTATTTATTTCCTTATAAACATATTTTTCTCCGTTATTTGAAAATACATTTCGAAAATAAGGACAAATTTGTGATCCTGAGAAAATTTCTGAAAAGAATGATAAGATTGTGGGCTTATTTCGTCAAGTTAAAGTTTTTGATATAAAATGGTGGAGGCGCTGGGATAAAAATTTTCTTCAAAATTATTTATTACAAAAATCTGGACTATTTTTTATTTTTTGGTTTTTCTGTTTTTCGTTTTTTAAATTTAACTTTTCAATTTGTCGACTGCCTTATATATGTTTCAACTTTTCGATCTTTCAACTTGTCAATTTTTCAAATTCTATATTTTTCGATTTCTTGAATTTTTAATTGTTCTAAATTTTAATTTTCCAATTTTCCGAATTTTTAAATTTTCGAATTTTCAGTTTTTTAGTATCTCGGTTTCGGATGTTTCGATGTTCTGATTATTCAATCTCTGGATTTATTAATTTTTCCATTTTTAACTTTTAGATTTTTCGATTTTGGCCTATTCATATTTTGAAACATCGAAAAATTGGAAAATTGAAAAATTAAAAAATAAACTGGTAAAGCGAAAGTTTAAAAATGCCGAAAATATAGAAGAACTGAAAACTCAAGAAATTGAAATACCTAAAATTTTAAAAATTGAGAAGTTAAAATATCCAAAAGTTGAGAAATCGGGAAATCGAAGCATAAAACAGTGGAAAAAATGAAAAATCTAAAGTTTTAAAAGCGAAAAATTGAAAATCCAAAAAGTCAAAAGTCGAGAAATCGAAAAACCCAGAACTCAAAAAATAGAAAAATCGAAGTGCCAAAAAATTATAAAACTGAAATATCGAAAAATTGAAAAATCATACAATCGAAAAATCACAAAATTGAACGAAATATCCAAAAATTGGGAAATTTAAAAATATGGCATATTGATGGTCACGAAGCAACATTTTTTAAAAAATCGCTGCGAAATGCAAATTTTTTAAAATTTCAAAAATTTCGAAATTTCAACGGTAGATTCTGGAAAAACGGTTGCATGTATCAAAAAACCGAAACCGGATTTAAGTTATATAGCTCGAAATCTACAAGAAAATGTATTTAGTTGAGTTTCGAAAATGTTAAAATTTTTGCGAAATTTGAAAAAGGAGGGACCGTTTCCCATTTCTCGACTTCTCAGTCTTCAATTCTTCGATTTTTCGACTTTGCTTTTTTGGTTTTTTGGTTTCGCAATTTTCCAATTTTTTAATTTCTCACTTTTTCGATATCTCTTTCAGTTTTGGGATTTTTTTATATTTCGATTCTTCGAATGTACAATTTTCGATTTTTTAGTTTTTTGGGATCTCAATCTATCGAAATTCAATGTGTTGATTATTCCGTCTCTGGATCTATCAATTTTTTAATTTTTAGCGTTTCAATTTTCCAATTATTCTTTTCAAAAATTTTTCGATTTTTCCATTTCTCTATTTTTCATTTCTTCAGTTTTTCTATTTTTCAATTTTTCAAATTTTGACGTTGCTAAATTCACAATTAATCTAATTTTGATTTACCCATTTCAAAGTTTCGATTTTTCAATTCTTCAATTCTTCGATTTTTTGACGTTGGTTTTTTGATTTCTTAATTTTCCAATTTTTTAATTTCTCAATTTTTGGATATTTCTTTCAGTTATGGGACTTTTTAATATTTCGATTCTTCGAATTTTCAATTTTTCGACTTCTGCATTTTTTGATTTTTCGATTTTTTATTTTTCATTTTTTAAATTTAACTTTTCAATTTGTCGACGGCTTTATATTTCAATTTCTCAATGTTTCACCTTTTCGATCTTTTAACTTGTCAATTTTTCAAATTCTATATTTTTCGATTTCTTGAATTTTCAATTCTTCTAAAGTTTAATTTTCCAATTTTCCGGATTTTTAAATTTTCGATTTTTCAATTTTTTAATATCTCGGTTTATCGAGATTCGGATGTTTCGATGTTCTGATTATTCAATCTCTCGATTTATTGTTTTTTCCATTTTCAACTTTTAGATTTTTCGATTTTGGCCTATTCATATTTTGAAACATCGAAAAATTGGAAAATTGAAAAATTAAAAAATAAACTAGGAAACCGAAAAATTAAAAATGCCGAAAATATAGAAGAACTGAAAACTCAAGAAATCGAAATACCTAAAATTCTAAAAATTGACAAGTTAAAATATCCAAAAGTTGAGAAATCGAGAAATCGAAGTACAAAACAGCTGGAAAAATGAAAAATCTAAAGTTTTAAAATCGAAAAATTGAAAATCCAAAAAAGTAAAAAGGCCAGAAATCGAAAAATCCAGAACTTAAAAAATAGAAAAATCGAAGTGCTAAAAAATTACAAAACTGAAATATCGATAAATTGAAAAATTAAACAATCAAAATATCACAAAATTGAACGAAATATCCAAAAACTGGGAAATTTAAAAATATAGCATATTGATGGTCACGAAGCAATATGTTCGAAAAAATCGCTGCGAAATGCGAATTTTTGAAAATTTCAAAAATTTCGAAACTTCAACGGTCGATTCTGGAAAAACTGTTGCAGGTATCAAAAAACCGAAGCCGGATTAGAGCTCTAGAGCTCGAAATCCACAAGAAAATGTATTTAGTTTAGTTTTGAAAATGTCAAAATTTTTGCGAAATTTGAAGAAGGGGGGACCGTTTCCCATTTCTCGACTACTCAGTCTTCAATTCTTCGATTTTTCGACTTTGCTTTTTTGGTTTTTCGATTTCGCAATTTTCCAATTTTTTAATGTCTCACTTTGTGGATATCTCTTTCAGTTTTGGGATTTTTTTTTATTTCGATTCTTCGAATTTATAATTTTTCGACTTCTGGATTTTTTGATTTTTAGACACTTTGTTTTAGAATTTTCAGTTTTTCGTTTTTTATTTAAACTTTAAATTTTTCAAATTTTCCGCCGTTTTATATTTCGAATTCTAAATTTTTCAACTTTTCGATTTTTAATTACTCAGTTTTTGAAAGTCTAAATTTTTAGATATTTCAAATTTTCAGAGCTTCCAAATTTCAATTTTCCAATTCTCCGAATTTTTAAATTTTCGATTTTTCAGTTTTTTGGGATCTCAATCTATCGAAATTCCGATGTTTCAATGTGTTGATTATTCCGTCTCTGGATCTATCAATTTTTTCATTTGTAGCGTTTCAATTTTCCAATTATTCTTTTTAAAAATTTTTCGATTTATCGATTTTTCATTTCTTCAGTATTTCTATTTTCCAATTTTTCAAACTTTGACTTTGCTAAATTCTCAATTGATCTATTTCTCAATTAATCTAATTTTGATTTTCCCATTTCAAAGTTTCGATTTTTCAGTTCTTCAATTCTTTGATTTTTTGACGTTGATTTTTTGACTTCTTAATTTTCCAATTTTTTAATTTCTCAATTTTTGGATATTTCTTTCAGATATGGGATTTTTTAATATTTCAATTCTTCGAATTTTCAATTTTTCGACTTCTGCATTTTTGATTTTTTAGTTTTTCTGTTTTTCGTTTTTTAAATTTAACTGTTCAATTTGTCGACTGCTTTATATTACAATTTCTCAATGTTTCAACTTTTCGATCTTTTAACTTGTCAATTTTTCAAATTCTATATTTTTCGATTTCTTGAATTTTCAATTCTTCTAAATTTTAATTTTCCCATTTTCCGAATTTTTAAATTTTCGATTTTTCAATTTTTTAATATCTCGGTTTATCGAGATTCGGATGTTTCGATGTTTTGATTATTCAATCTCTCGATTTATTAATTTTTCCATTTTTAACTTTTAGATTTTTCGATTTTGGCCTATTCATATTTTGAAACATCGAAAAATTGGAAAATTGAAAAATTAAAAAATAAACTGGTAAATCGAAAATTTAAAAATGCCTAAAATATAGAAGAACTGAAAACTCAAGTAATCGAAATACCTAAAATTTTAAAAATTGAGAAGTTAAAATATCCAAAAGTTGAGAAATCGAGAAATCGAAGTATAAAACAGTGGAAAAAATGAAAAATCTAAAGTTTTAAAAGCGAAAAATTGAAAATCCAGAAAAGTAAAAAGTCGAAAAATCGAAAAATCCAGAACTCAAAAACTAGAAAAATCCACGAAAAATTGAAAAATCAAACATTCGAAAAAGCACAAAATTGAACGAAATATCCAAAAATTGGGAAATTTAAAAATATAGCATGTTGATGGTCACGAAGCAACATTTTCGAAAAAATCGCTGCGAAATGCGAATTTTTGAAAATTTCAAAAATTTAGAAATTTCAACGTTCGATTCTGGAAAAACATTTGCAAGGATCAAAAAACCGAAGCCGGATTTGCGTTCTAGAACCCGAAATCAACAAAATAGTATATTATTAGCCAAGGTTGCAGAGCCAAGCATTCTAGACCGAGCGCAAATTAGAACCCGAGACGCGTAGCGTCGAGGGCTCTAAGTGCGAGGTCTAGAAGTGGCTTTGCAACCGTGGTTAATATACTATTTTTTTCACTAGTAGAAACCATAAAACAATAAACTGAAAAATAAACGTTCAATTTTTTGACCCAACGTGATTTTGTTTTGATTTCTAATCAAACTTGATCTAAATCTTCAACACAAAGAAAACCGTTTATACTTGTCGCTGAGTTAATCATTTTATCTTCTACCGTCTACCAACTACCATGCTTATACTCAAGTAATGTTTGTAGCACACATTTGTTCATTTTTTAAGAAATAATCACATCAAACATTGCGTACATAACCTCAATTTTTCTTTTTGAACCCGTGGTAGCAAAAGTTGAATTTGCTACCACTAAATGAGTCGACATTTGCATGCGTCCAGGCTGCTAGTGAAAAAAAATGTATTTAGTTGAGTTTCGAAAATGTCAAAATTTTTGCGACTATTAAAAAATTTCAATTTTCAAAAAGTTGTCTAAAAATTATGAAAAAATTCAGGGACGTGAATCTCGAAACACTGATTCCAAAAATATAGCATGTTGGTGGTCACGAAGCAACATTTTCGAAAAAATCGCTGCGAAATGCGAATTTTTGAAAATTTCAGCTTTCGCTTCAGGAAATATGTGTACAAATTTGTAAAAACAAAAAAAAATAAGTATGATTTAATTAAATGTTACTTTCGGTGTCAACCACACACTGTATCCCTTTGGTGAACCCTTTGGAACAAAGTTTAGGTTTTTTTTTGTAAAAACTCGAATAACGTTCTTCAGAATGAACTTTTTTTTTCTCTGAGCTGAATAAACCCTTAATTTATCAGAACTAAAAACAATATTCGGCGTGAAAATTCAGCCTAAGCGAACGAAGAGTCGCAAAATCTTTAAGCATTGAAGTGTCAACCCGACTGCATTTAAGTTTCTATCTGTTTAGAATTTCTCTCAGTAAAGTTCTGTTCCTCGATTTCCGCTCCCGAAAGCCACGACATCGGCCAGTGCACTTGGCTTACAATTCACAATTCCACCAAACTTGTCCAGTCAGTTCAGGGCTGTTCTGTTTATTTAGTGACCGGCAACAATAGCTCCTATACGTGGCGAGTTTATTGTTTAAAGTAAATTATTGTCCGATAGTTGGAGCAAGCGATTATTAGTTTGCGCAGAAACGACAATGCAAAATAATTGCCAAGTCTAATCATGCGTTGAATTCACCAAAGGCGAAATTCTATCGGAATGTCGGCTCAGCTCGCTCGAATATGGAATAAGTTTTCTAAGGAACTATTCCGGCGGCAATTAGAATCCGGATTTTGCGCGAAGATTTCCTTCGAGTGATTGAGTGCACATAAAACAACGCGTTATGAACACCATATTGCACTCGTGATTAATTCGCATCTGTTAACTTTCTCGGAATTCTGGGGATGTTTCTCAGAGCGCTATTATTGTTAAACCATTAGAACTAGTACATAAATTACAGTTTCATGCTGAGACGTCTAGTTTAACAGTGTCGTGAATAATCGTCAGAAGCGGCTCGTCCTGCATCGTAATAAGAGGTGGTGGCGTTGTTATTCCATACGTGAGATATTCGCGTCTAACGCCTCGATTGCTTCGGACACCGACTCAAAAATTATTCGATGAAGATTGCTAAGACAAATAGAACGTCAGCATTTGATTTGGAGAAAAATGAAGGTCCCTAAAAGGTGGCCTCGTTCTTATTCCGTCGATTTCGAGGGGAAAATTGCTCCTGAAAGTTTCATAGGAGCACAAAGAATGTAAATTAATCAATGTCCTGTGCTAAAGGTCGGAATACTTGCTAATGAAAGCCGGACAGTGGAGGCGTAATGGACGGTTTCAGCGACGTCCAAACGAAAAATACATATTATTTATACTGTGTTCATAAATTAATGTTTGGCCATCAAGCTGAAATAACAAATGTATCACTGGTTGCCTGCTCAACAGGCGGCTAATTTTGAAATTGTTTTGAAAACAACACAGTTATGAACACTTTGTATTCGTCGCCTGAGAACTTGTTTGATGTACAGACCAGAGCGCACTCAGGCCAATATTCTGGTCGGACTTTACAACGAATAAGTGAACAAAGTTCTTGAACATTTTAACGATTTCATACATAATGTTCCCGAATGGCAAAATTTACATTTCAAATTGTGTTATCAAATGGCAAACCGCTCACCAAAATTTGTCACCAACAATGAAATGACGTAATCTCTAAATTTAACAATAGTAGATGTAATTTAAATTTTATATCTTCCGTTTACGTGTTGAGGTTTCACCTTAGACGTTAACAGGGGCGGCTGGTGCCGGGGGGCACAAGAGCACGTGCCCCCCCAAAATTACAACGTCTACAAACACACTGGACATAGCAAAATAGTAATTTTCAATATTTAAAAAATTATCCGGACATTTGTGTCATAATTATCAAAACTAATTTTTTTATCTCGCTCCACTTGTATAAAATGTATCAAAACTTACTTCCACTTGCATCTAAAGATGTGCCTTGGATATATGATATGTTATTTCTGATGAAATGCTGATAAAAGCCGAGCACAGAGACCGAATGGACCGAAGCATGACCGATTTAGATGTTTTGTTTACACCGGTGCAATGGAAAGTACACGTCGTGGCCGCTTGATATGCGCCTGATACAACTGGCTTGTGAGCCCATTGCGATCGTGCTCTGGAGGATTGAGTTACTACTGCGGGTTTTAATTTTCCTTCTGCGCGAACACGTATGATAAATATTCTTGGATAATCTTCTCGGTAATACAGACATTCGGAAACAACTACACACCGCTTATATTAATAATATTCGGGCACATAAGGCAAGGGTCGACAAAAATCGCCATATATTACGCCGATTGATAATTGGCATAAAATTTTGCGGAGTGTTTGAATTTGCTTTACGTGGACATGACGAAAGTAGGGAATCACAAAATCCAGATATATTTCGAGGTCTGATTGATTTTATGGCTGAATTCGACTTTATCAGATCATTTGAAAGAAGCAACGGTTTTTAAAGGAACGCCTAAAACTGTCCAAAATAAACTTTTAAATGCCATGAACACCGAAGGCAAAAAGGTATGTGGAGAAATCCTTTTTTATTTTTATTGAATGTATTTTTGTATTTATTTCCGTCACACAATTTCGTCTATTAATTGGTAATGACAACCTGTTTTATTTCTTCATATTTAACTCATCAATCAAATTGTGTCCCCCCATTTCAAAAGGTCACCAGCCGCCACTGGACGTTAAGATTTTTGGAAAAAAAAGTAACAACATTTTCCAATTTAGAGTTATTGGAAGCATGTCAAACCGTTAGTCAAAATGCCTGCCAGGAATTGATGATCTCATCTTACAATTTTGTCGAATAAATGTTGCTTAAGAGTTAAAAAGTAACATAGTCCTGAACTTTTTGATTTTTCAATTTTTCTAATTTTGACGTTTCTAAATTTTCAGTTTTCCGATTTCTGAAGTATTTTTTTTATTATGCCATTTCTCGACTTCCCAAAGTTTCAATTTTTCACTTCTTTAATTTTTCTGGTTTCTCAATTTTCCAATTTTTTAATTTCTCAATTTTTTGGATAGGTACTTCTTTCAGTTTTGGGATTTTCAATATTTCGATTTTTCAACTTCTCGATTTTTGGATTTCTGGATTTTTGATTTCTCAATCTTTTCCTTTTTGATTTTCAATTTTTTGTTAAACTTTAGATTTTTCAATATTTCGGCGGTTTTATGCTTCGATTTCTCAATGTTTCAACTTTTCAATATCTTAATTTTTCGACTCGAGTTTTCAGTTCTTCTAAACTTTAATATTCCAATTTTCCGAATTTTTGAATTTTCAATTTTTCAATTTTTTGAGATCTCGAATTCAGATGTTTCGGTGCTTTGATTGTTCAGTTTCTCGATTCATCGATTTTCGATTTTTAAATTTTGGATTTTCGAATTTTTATTTTTTGATTTGTTGATGTTTGGATTTCTCGATTTTTCAATTTTGCGGTATTTTAATTTTTCAATGTTTCGAATTTTGGACTTTTCTATTTCTCGTTTTTTTTTGATTTTTCAGTTCTTCAGTATTTCTGTTTTTCAATTTTTCAAATTTTGACGTTGTTTCTCAATTAATCTATTTTCGATTTTTTCATTTCTCGACTTCTCAAAGTTTCGATTTTTCGACTTTGCTTTTTTGGTTTTTCGATTTCTCAATTATCCAATTTTTTATTATTCAATTTTTGGTTATTTCTTTCAGTTTTGGGATTTCTTTATATATTGATTCTTCCGATTTTCGATTTTTCGACTTCTGGATTTTCCGATTTTTCAATTTTTTGGAATTTTTCGTTTCGATTTCTGAATTATCCAATTTTTCAATTTTTTAGTTTTTGGTTATTTCTTTCAGTTTTGTGATTTTTTAATATTTCGATTCTTCCGATTTTCAATTTTTCGACTTTTAGATTTTCCGATTTTTCAATTTTTTATTTTTTGGAATTTTTCGTTTCGATTTCTGAATTATCCAAATTTTTAATTTTTCAATTTTTGGTTATTTCTTTCAGTTTTTTGATTTTCAATATTTTGATTCTTCGAATTTTCGATTTTTCGACTTCTGGATTTTCCGATTTTTCAATTTTTTTGTTTCGATTTCTGAATTATCCAATTTTTAATTTTTCAATTTTTGGTTGTTTCTTTCAGTTTAGGAATTTTTAATATTTCGATTCTTCGAATTTTCGATTTTTCGGCTTCTGGATTTTTCGATTTTTCGATTTTTTATTTTTTGTATTTTTTCGTTTCGAATTCTCAATTATCCAATTTTTCAATTTTTGGTTATTTCTTTCAGTTTTGGAATTTTTTAATAGTCCGATTCTTCGGATTTTCGATTTTCTGCCTTCTGGATTTTCTGATTTTTCAAGTTTTTATTTTTTGGATTTTTTCGTTTCAATTTCTCAAATATTCAATTTTTTAATTTTTCAATTTTTGGTTATTTCTTTCAGTTTTGGGATTTCTTAATATTTCGTTTATTTGGATTTTCGATTTTTCGACATCTGGATTTTCCGATTTTTCAATTTTTTATTTTTTGAATTTTTTCGTTTCGATTTCTGAATTATCCAATTTTTAATTTTTCAATTTTTGGTTGTTTCTGTCAGTTTAGGGATTTTTAATATTTCGTTTCTTCGGATTTTCGATTTTTCGAATTCTGGATTTTCTGATTTTTCAATTTTTTATTTTTTGAATTTTTCCGTTTTGATTTCTCAATTATCCAATTTTTAATTTTTCAATTTTTGGTTGTTTCTGTCAGTTTAGGGATTTTTAATATTTCGATTCTTCGGATTTTCGATTTTTCGACTTCTGGATTTTCCGATTTTTCTATTTTTTATTTTTCGGGTTTTTTCGTTCCGATTTCTCAATTATCCGACTTTTTAATTTTTCAATTTTTGGTTATTTCTTTCAGTTTTCGGATTTTTTAATATATCGATTCTTCGGATTTTCGATTTTCCGACTTCTGGAATTTCCGATTTTTTAATTTTTTATTTTTTGAATTTTTTCGTTTCGATTTCTGAATTATCCAATTTTTAATTTTTCAATTTTTGGTTGTTTCTGTCAGTTTAGGGATTTTTAATATTTCGATTCTTCGGATTTTCGATTTTTCGACTTCTGGATTTTCCGATTTTTCTATTTTTTATTTTTCGGGTTTTTTCGTTCCGATTTCTCAATTATCCGACTTTTTAATTTTTCAATTTTTGGTTATTTCTTTCAGTTTTCGGATTTTTTAATATATCGATTCTTCGGATTTTCGATTTTCCGACTTCTGGAATTTCCGATTTTTCAATTTTTTATTTTTTGGATTTTTTCGTTTCAATTTCTGAATTATCCAATTTTTGAATCATTCAATTTTTGGTTATTTCTTTCAGTTTTGGGATTTTTTAATATTTCGATTCTTCGGATTTTCGATTTTCCGACTTCTGGAATTTCCGATTTTTCAATTTTTTATTTTTGGATTTTTTCGTTTCGATTTCTGTTTTTGTTTTTTACACTTTAGATTTTTCAATGTTTCGACTGTTTTATATTTCGAATTCTCAATTTTTCAACTTTTCGATTTTTAATTATTCAGTTTTTGAAATTCTAGATTTTTAGAAATTTCAAATTTTAATTTTCCAATTTTCCGAATTTTAAAATTTTCGATTTTTCAATTTTTTGAGGTCACGATTTATCGATTTTAGAATGATGCGATGTTTTGATTACTAATCTCTGGTTTTAACAATTTTTCCATTTTTAACTCGAATTTTTCGACTTCTCAAATTTTCGATTTTTCAGTTTTATTTTGGCATATTTATATTTCGAAACATCGAAAAATTGCATAAACGAAAAATTAAAAAATAAACTGGATAATCAAAAATTTTAAAGTTCCGAAAATTGAAATATTGAAGAAAAAAAAATTTTAAATTTAAGAATTGAAAAGCTAAAATATCAAAAAGTTGAAAAATTGAGAAATCGAAGTATAAAACAGTCGAAAAATTTAAAAATCTAAAGTTTTATAAACGAAAAATTGAACATCCAAAAAGTAAAATGTCGAGAAATCGAAAAATCCTGAACTCAAAAAATCGAAAAGTCCAAATAAGTACTAAAACATCTCAAAACTGAAATTTCGAAATTAGAAGAAAAATTGAAGAATCGCAAAACTGAAAAATCACAAAATTGAACGAAATATCCAAAAATTGTTCAATCGAAAAGTCAAAACAGCAAAGTCGAAACATCGCAAACTTAAAAAAACCAAAAATATTCGGGAAGTCCAGAAGTGGGAAAATAAAAAAATAGATTAATTGAGAAATCGAAAATTCAAACACCGAAAAACTGAAAAATCAACAAATCGAGAAACCGAAACTAGAAAATTTAAAAAAATCGGAAATTGAAAAATCGAATGAATCAAAAATCGAAAAGCTGACAAATTGAAAAATCGAATCATCGGAAAATTAAAAACTGAGACATTGAGAAATGGAAGAACCAAAAGATATGGAGCAGTCGGAAAATCGAGACATCTAAAAATCCAAAAATTGAGAAAGTATGGAAAAATCACCAAAATTGTGACTAAAAATATTTAAAAATTGATATCTACAAAATAGAACAAAATTGAAAAATTGAGAAATCGAAAAATCAAAACAACAAAGTCGAAAAATCGTAACCTTAAAAAATCGAAAAATTGAAAAATCAAAAACTTCAAAAACCGAAAAATTGAAGAATTGAAAAATTGAAACTGTGTCGAGAAATGGGAAAACTGAAAATTCAGAAACGTCAAAATTTGAAAAATTAAAAGATATTGAAGAACTGAAAAATTGATAAATCGAAAAATCTAAAATTTAAAACATTGAAAAACTAAAATATCATAAAATTGAAAAATGGAGAAATCCAAACATCAAAAAATCAAAAAAATAAAAATTCGAAAATCTAAAATTCAAAAACCGAAAAACTGAAAAATCAACAAATCGAGAAACCGAAACTAGAAAATTAAAAAAAATTGGAAAATTGAAAAATCGGACGATTCAAAAATCGAAAAGCTGACAAATCGAAAAATTGAAACATGGAAAAATTAACAAACTGAGACATCGAGAAATTGAAAAACCAAAAGAAATCGAGGAGTCGGAAAATCGAGAAGTCAAAAAATCGAAAAATTGGGAAAGTATGGAAAAATCACCACAATTGTGACTAAAAATATATAAAAATCAATACAAAATAGAACAAAATTGAAAAATTGATAAATAGAAAAGTCAAAACAGCAAAGTCCAAAAATCGCAAACTTAAAAAATCGAAAAATTGAAAAATCAAGAACCTGAAAAACAGAAAAATTGAAGAATTGAAAAATCGAAACTTTGGGAAATCGGGGAATGGGAAAATAAAAAAATAGTTTAATTGAGAAATCGGAAAACTGAACATTCAGAAACTTCAAAATTTGAAAAATTAAAAAATTTTGAAGAACACTGAAAAATCGAAAAATCGAAATATCTAAAATTTAAAATATTGAACAATTAAAAATTCGTAAAATTGATAAATGGAGAAATCCAAACATCAAAAAATGAAAAAAATAAAAATCAACAAATCGAGAAATCGAAACTCGAAAATTTAAAAACTTAGACATCGAGAAATCAAAAAACCCAAAGAAATCGAGGAGTCGAAAAATCGAGAAACCGAATAGTCAAAACAGTAAAGTCGAAAAAACTTAAAAACCGAAAAATTGAATAATTGAAGAATCGAAACATTGTAAAGTCGAGGAATGGGAAAAAAATTAACAAAATCGATGAATTGAGAAATCGAAAAACTGAAAATTCAGAATCATCAAAATTTGAAAAATTTAAAAATATTGAAGAACTGAAAAATCGAAAAATCGAAATATGTATCTAAAATTTAAAACATTGAAATATCGTAAAATTGAAAAATGGAGGAATCCAAACATCAAAAAATGAAAGAAATAAAAATTCAAAACTTTAAAATTTAAAAATCGAAAAACTAAAAAATCAACAAATCGAGAAATCGAAATTCGCAAATTTAAAAAATTGGAAAATTGAAACATCGGATAATTCAAAATTGGAAAAAACCGACAAATCGAACTATCAAAAAATTAAAAAACAAGAAATCGAATAGTCGACAAGTCGAGAAGTCAAAAAATCGAAAAAAATTAGAAAGTATGGAAAAATCACCAAAATTGTAAAAATTTATACAAAATAGAACAAGATTGAAAAATTGAGAAATCGAAAAGTCGAAACAGCAAAGTCGAAAAATCGCAAACTTAAAAATAGAAAAATTAAAAAATTAAAAACCTGAAAAACTGAAAAACTGAAGAATTGAAAAATTTTGTAAGTTGAAAAATGGTAAAATAAAAAACTAAAAAATCGAAAAATCGAAAAATCGAAAATTTATAACATTGAAAAATTAAAATATCGTAAATCTGAAAATGGATAAACATTAAAAAATCAAAAAAATAAAAATTCCAAAATCTAAAATTTAAAAATCGAAAAACTGAGAAATCAACAAACTGAGAAATCGAAACTCGAACATTTAAAAATTGGAAAATTGAAAAACAGGATAAAATAAATAACCACCAAAATTGTGACTAAAAATATATAAACATTAATACAAAATAGGACACAATGCTTCTAAAACAAATAAATAACTGCGCTTTCACGAAAAAAAATCTATTGAAGGATTAAGGTTCCACTAGTATTGCTAATTTAGGACATTTTGTTAGTATCAAACACAATTATTAAAGAATTAATTTTTAGTTAAACAAAAAATGTTGCATGCCAAAATCGAGTGAAACATATGAGATGTGATATTGTTTGTAAGTAAAAACACCTGAATTATAATCGTTTTCCTCAGAAATTCTGAACGCTTAGAGTCGACATTGGCCTGAGTGAACTCCGGTCTGCGGATCAAACAAGTTCTCAGACAACGATATACTTACTTAGATTCCGAACTGGCAATTATTTCACCAACAAAATAACATTTTAAAATAGAGCGTTAAAACCCCAACGTCTGTCACCGGTACAAAAACCAGTTGATTTTTTTGGAAAAAAGTATCCCAGTGTCGGGTTGTTTACGCAAATCCCCAATTATGAAACCTGCTGAAAAACAATCTAAACGGCTTAAAGATAAACCAAGCATGGTAAGCTTCTCGTCAATAAATTTGGTTTACGAGTTTACAGCGGATTCGGGATTCAATAAAATCACAAAGCAATAATGTGCACAGACGAAACAAGCGATTAGCGGCTGATTATTGAAGGAATTTACATTTTATGGGAATTCTCGTCGAACAAATAAAATTATAACGCGATTTCCATAATTGACTTTCGATGTATAGTTAACTTTGAAATCGGCCGGTTGCGGGGATTTATGCGGGGAAAATCCCCGCGAAAGTAGCGAATTTCGCTCTTGCACGATTTCATGACTCTATTATTAGTCTTTTACTTGTTTCATTGTTCCGTTAATAAACCCTTGCATCGGTTTCCAGAGAAAGCTTTTGTGGGTGGATTTACGCATAATTTCCGCAAGCAACAAACGCCTTATTGATGTCTTTTGTCCGTGGAATGTTGTTATTATCTGGATTTCCTAGGCATTAAGGATAGAGGTTTGGGAAATGAGGGGCAATTAAAAGTGACACTGATGAAATTATTATTGCTTGGAAAATAAATGGCGTCATTTGAGCATAAAGAACGACGTGGGGGCGCAAACCGTGATCCATTTAGGTGGACTTACCTCATATTTTTGGGACATCGTTTTAGATTATTATAATAATGTCGAAACACCTGCTGCAGCATGAATACATGCCAACAGCGAGGAATTATTGATTTTGAGATAGAACGGCCATGTTTTCGAGACGCCAGAGGTGGATTCCGGCCCGTTTAATCTAATCTAAGACTTATTCCAAAAACTTCATTATAACAAATTAAAACTTAATTGAATTTAATCTCGTAGGTATCGGAAATTAACAAGAATTTTATCGAACAAGGTAAAAGCTGCATTCAATCACAAGTTGACTTCCATCTTTCCAAATGGCGAACCTCGAATTTTTAAATAAAAAAAGCGGATGTTCACCCGAGGTCTAGCCATTCTAGAAATTCTACAGTTTCGAAAAATTCGAAGGATTCTATAGATTCTAGAGTTTTTAGAGATTCTCGAGGATCTGGAGATTCTGGAGATACTAAAGATTGTTGACACTCCAAAAATTCAAAAGTTCTAGGGATTTTGAGTATCCTAGAGACCCTAAAAATTCTTTAGATTCTGAAGATTTTAGAGATTCTAAAGATTCCAGACGTTCTAAAGATCCTAGAAATTCCATAGGATTTCCAGATTCAGGGTTTCCAAAGATTCCGAAGATTCTAGAAATTCAAAACATTATACAGAATCTAGAAATTCTAGAAATTGTACAAGATGTAGAACCTAGCGATTGCAGCTATTCTACAGATTCTGGAAATTCTGGAATACTAAAAGTTGTAGACACTCTAAAAATTGTAAAAATTTCACAAATCCCAAAGATTGCAAAAGTTTTAGATTCTAAGAATTCTAGAGACCCTCAAAATTAGTTACATTCTGAAGATTTTAGAGGTTCCAAAGTTTCCAGACTCTCTAAAGATTCTAGAGATTCTAGATATTTAAAAGATTCTAGTAATTAAAAAAATTTTGCAGAATCTAGAAATTCCAGAAATTGTCAAGTTTTAGAGTCTACCCATTATAGAAATTCTACAGGTTCGAAAAATTCGATTCTATAGATTCTAGAGTTTTTAGAGATTCTAGAGCTTCTGGTGATTCTGGAGATCCTAAAGATTGTGGAAACTCTAAAAATAGTAAAAACTTTAAAAATTTCAAAGATTCCAAAAATTCTGGGGATTCGATCTAAATATCCTAGAGATCCTAAAAATTCTTTAGATTCTGAAGATTTTAGAGATTCTAAAGATTCCAGACGTTCTAAAGATACTAGAAATGCCATAGGATTTAGAGATTCAGGGATTCCGGAGATTCCAAAGATTATAGAAATTCAAAAATTTATACATAATCTAGAAATTCTAGAAATTGTACAAGATGTAGAGCCTAGCGATTGCAGCCATTCTAGAGATTCTGGAAATACTAAAAATTGTAAAAATTCTAAGGATTTCAAAAGTTTTAGATTCTTAATATCCTAGAGACTCTAAAAAATTCCTTACATTAGGAAGATTTTAGAGATTCCAAAGTTTCCAGACCCTCCAAAGATTCTAGAGATTCTAGTAATTAAAAAAAATTATACCGAATCTAGAAATTCGAGAAATTGTACAAGTTTTAGAGTCTAGCCATTTTAGAAATTCTACAGATTTTTAGAGATTCTACAGGTTCGAAAAATTCGAAGGATTCTGGAGAAACCAAAGATTGTGGACACTCTAAAAATTGTAAAAATTCCAAAGTTTTAGATTCCAGTGGTTTCAGCAATTGTAGAGATTTTGGAGATTCTAGGGAATCTAAATATCCTAGAGGTCCTAAAAATTCGAAAGATTCTGAAAATTATTCTTAGGTTTCCAGACTCTCTAGAGATTCTAGAGATTCCATAGGATGTAGATATACAGAGATTCCAGAGATGTCAAAGACACATAGACATCTTTTCACAACAAGCGACTTAGAACATGGTTAAAATGGTACATTTTTGAAAGGAAATATGGATTTTGCAATTACAAGGTGGAGCCTTATTGCAAAATCGATATTTCCGTATAGAAAATTCCCTATCTCAATTATGACGCTTTTTTTTATTCGTCGTGAATCAAGAAGGTGGAGCTTAACTGTAAAATCTTTATTTCTCTACGAAAAATTAAAAACATGTTTTTGAGTAGTGTGTTCAAAGAATACTATGTATAATATAATTAATATATATACACTATACGGGGTGTCTGGAAAATGCCGGATTTTCTCTTCAGTACATTATATACGGGGGTTTCGGAAGTCTCAAAAAAATAATAAAAAATTTCTTTATGATGTTTATGCCGAAAAATACGGCTCCTTAATTTCCAAAGCAATATTAATAAAACACGAAATAATTCTTTATTACTTTTCGTTTTTTGCACACGTAAAACCTTTTCGCTTTTACGGATAAACAGCCCGGTTTATGACTAGCTGTAGTAAAAAGTTTAATTACTCTGTTTTCTACAAAACATCTCTCGAATACCTAACGAAGTGAAAAAACATAATTTCTCCATTTCGTAATTTCCAGCTCGCAACATTTACATAAATGTTATGAATATTCTTTGCGAGTCACTCTGTTCTTGAGTAATCTTCGAAACAATAACTCAAGTGCAGTAATAAAACTTTTCTGAATTCTAATCGAAACGAATAAAAAAATTCTGCTTCGACGACATAATTATGCAAATACGGAATTCAATTCATGAACGGCACTTTAATCTACTTCGAAACTTTCTCAACTGGAAGGACTTACGACCGTTGCTCTACCAAAATTCAATATTTAATATCAGCCGAGAATTTCAATAGGGTGTAATTGACAGAGTCGGGAAAAAATAGATTCAGGGACATGACGACGGCAAAGCGATCCATGTTGACTAGCTAGTTATTTCGATGAAGTTTGTAAAGCGAAATATCGAAATTGAGGAATTCAGTTTGAGCATAACATTCCTAGTAAAGTCAAAGCTTGCGAAACAGCGTCTCCTTTGTGTTTTTTCTGTCGCCTTTGCAATGATTAATCATCTAATTTAGAACTGCTGCCTTGTTTTATTAAAATTTTCTTCATAAAGTTTTCACCTCATTTAACAAGAATTTAATTGCAAAGTGACCTTAACCAAAGCACAAAATTGAAAAAACGAAAATTTTTGCAAATAACCATCCCAAAATGGAAATAGAAAAAATCCGAGTTGTTATACTCTTTGTTAAGAGATTAAGCGCCCAAACTACACAGGGAGTCGCTGATATCAGATGCCTATCGGTGTATTCTGTTACTGGAAACAAAATAAATCTATGGGACTGATAAAATCGGCAAGATCTATTAGCTTTATTAACTGATATCGAAATGATGAATAACACAATAACACTGTTTTTATCAAGATTTCATAAAACAAACACTCCAAAATTTCGATAATATGTTTTCGTCGTCGTTTTTGGAGGCCAAGTTCATATGAATACATTACTGAATTTACATTGACGTCTGGGCAAATATTGTCTGAAGTTTGATGTTTTCTATTTTAGTCCCATTGATTAGTTTTCAGATGTGTTTTGAATTTACGAACACATTTATCGAGAGAAATAATTAAAAACAATTTAAAGTTCTTAGTCCACCTAGTGCTTACTACTTACTACTTCTCGTTGACGAACACTTTATTTATATTCAACAGCGGCTTTAGTGCTTTAGCATTTAGGTATCAGATTAATCGGGAAACGATATTTCTATTTAATAACGTCCATTACTAACTTTACAGACAGTTTATATTCAGTTACAACATCCACTATTAACATTAAAGGCAATAAAGCCCTGATCATAATTCATAAAACATAAAAAACTCGGAACCTCAGCAAAGCATAAACCTCGATCGACGTCTACCATTTACAAAAAACTCGGTCTACATTGATCCACTTAAGCTTCATTTTAAGTTCGGGGTTTTAATATAGCTGTCTGTACGCTGACGTCAGGAGGCTTTGTGCTTCCACGCTGCGGCAATTTTAAATAACAAAACGCAGTATTTCCTCCAAATATGAACTAGAGCTTCATATTAAACGTTCCGTAGTTATAATTAAGACTCGACGTAATAAACAGACAGAAATAAATGAGGCGAAGCGTGTAATATATATTTTCTCTAGGAACGTGAATTCCATCAGTGTGTAATTAAGAATAGGTAAGATCGGATTGCATGCATCACAATATTAGAAGAAATATGCGCGTGATATGTATACATTTTTGGTAAAAATATGTAATAATAAATTAATATGATTTTGGGGCCCCCAAGAAGGTTTTCCATTTTTAAAAAAGACAATTGGGATTCCGAGAAGGTTTCATAGTCTTAAAAAAAGACGCTTGGAGCCCCCAAGAAGGTTTCGCCTTTTTTAAAAAAGGAGAGTTGGGACCCCCGAGAAGGTTTCACATTAAAAAAATACGTTTGGAGTCATCGAGAAGGTTTTACATTTTTCAAAAAAAAAAAAAAAATTGGGGCTCCCGAGAAGGTTTTACATTATTAAAAAAGCGAGTTGGAACCCCCGAGAAGGTTTCACATTAAAAAAAAGACATTTGGCTCTCCGGAGAAGGTTTTACATTTTTAAAAAAGACAGATGAGAACACCGAGAATGTTTTACAGTTTTAAAATAGTTGGAATCCCCGAGAAGATTTACATTTTCAAAAAAGACAATTGGGACCCCCGAGAAGGTTTTACATTATTAAAAAATACATTTGTGGCCCCCGAGAAGGTTTTACATTTTTAAAATATACAGCTGGCTTCCTGGAGAAGGTTTTTTCATTTTAAAAAAAGGCAGTTGGGACCCCCGAGAAGGTTTACATTTTCAAAAAAGACAATTGGGATCCCCGAGAAGGTTTCATCTTATTAAAAAAATATATTTGGAGTCCCTGAGAAGGTTTTACATTTTTAAATAAGACAGTTGAGACCCCCGAGAAGGTTTCATATTCTAAAAACAACATTTGGGGCCCCCGAGAATGTTTTACATTTTCATAAAAGACAGCTGGGAGCCCCAAGAAGGTTTCACATTATTAAGCAAATACATTTGGGTCCTCCGAGAAGGTTTTACATTTAAAAAAAGACAACTGGGACCCCCGAGAATGCTTTACAGTTTTAAAATACACAGTTGAGATCCCCGAGAAGCTTTACATTTTCAAAAACGACATTTGGGACCCCCGAGAAAGTTTTACATTATTAAAAAATACAGTTGGGGCCCCCGAGAAGGTTTTACATTTTTAAAATATACAGCTGGCTTCCTCGAGAAAGTTTTATATTTTTAAAGAAGACAGTTGGGACTCCCGAGAAGGTTTCATATTATTAAAAAATTACATTTGGGTCCTCCGAGAAGGTTTTACATTTTTAAAAAAGACATATAGGATCCCCGAGAATGTTTTACAGTTGTAAACATCGAATAGCTGACATATCTAAAAATCCAAACATCGAAAAACTAAAAAACTTAGACATCGAGAAATCGAAAAACCAAAAAAAATCGAGGAGTCGAAATGTCGAGAAGTCGACAATTAAAATTGTGACTAAAAATATGTAAAAATGAATACAAAATAGAACAAAATTGAAAAATTAAGAAATCGAGAATTCAAAACAGCAAAGTCGAAAAATCGCAAACTTAAAAAATCGAAAAATTGAAAAATCAAAAACCTAAAAAATTGAAAAATTATAGACTTGAAAAATTGAAAAATTATAGACTTGAAAAATTGAAATTTTGGGAAGTCGAGAAATGGAAAAATAAAAAAATAGATTAATTGACAAATCTGAAACTGAAAATTAAGAAACGTCAAAATTTGAAAAATTAAAAAATATTGAAGTACCTACTGAAAATTTGATAAATCTAAAATTTGAAATATTGAAACATTAAAATATCGTAAAATTGAAAAAAACAAATCGAGAAATCGAAACTCGAAAAGTTACAAAATTGGAAAATTGAAAAATTGAATGATTCAAAAATCAAAATACCGACAAATCGAAGAATCGAAACATCGAAAAATTAAAAAACTAAAACATCGAAAAATTAAAAAACTAGGACATCGAGAAATCGAAAAACCAAAAGAAATGGAGGAGTCGGAAAATCGAGAAATAAAAAAATCGAAAAATTGAGAAAGTATGGAAAAATCATCAAAATTGTGACTAAAAATATTTAAAAATTGATAAAAAAATAGAACAAAATTGAAAAATCAAAAATCTGAAAAGCCGAAAAATTGGAGACTGGAAAAATCTAAACTATGGGAAGTCGAGAAATGGAAAAATAAACAAACAGATTAATTGAGAAATAGGAAAACTGAAACTTCAGAGTCGTTAAAGTTTCAAAAATAAAAACATATTGAAGAAGTGAAAAATCGAAAAATCGAAATTTCTAAAATTTAAAACATTGAAATATCGTAAAATTGAAAAATGAAGAAATCCGAACATCAAAAAATAACAAAAATAAAAATCAACAAATCGAGAAACCGAAACTCGAAAATTTAAAAAATTGGAAAATTGAAAACTGGGATGATTAAAAATCGAAAAGCTGACAAATCGAAAAATCGAAACATCGAAAAATTAAAAAACTGAGACATCGAGAAATCGAAAAACAAAGAGAAATCGAGTAGTCGAAAAGTCGAGAAGTCAAAAAATAAAAAAATTTCGAAATTATGGAAAAATCACTAAAATTGTGACTAAAAATATGTAAAAATTAATACAAAATAGAACTACATTGAAAAATTGAGAAATCGAGAATTCAAAATAGCAAAGTCGAAAATTCGCAAACTTAAAAAATCGAAAAAATTGAAAAATCAAAAACCTGAAAAACCGAAAAATTGAAGAATTGAAAAATCGAAACTTCAGGAAGTCGAGAAATGAGAAAATAAAAAAGTAGATTAATTAAGAAATCGGAAAACTGAAAATTCAGAAACGTCAAAATTTGAAAAATTAAAAAATGTTGAAGCACCTACAGAAAAATTCGAAAATCTAAAAATTAAAAATCGAAAAACTGAAAAATCAACAAGACAGATGAGATATCCGAAAATGTTTTACAGATCCAAAATGCACAGTTGGGATCCCCGAAAAGGTTTTACATTTTTAAAATATGCAGCTGGCTTCTTCGAGAAGATTTTACATTTCTAAAGAAGACAGTTGGGACCCCCGAGAAAGTTTCACATTATAAAAAAAATAAATATTGGAGCCCCCGAGAAGTTTTTTATTTTCAAAAAAGACAATTGGGACCACCGAGCAGGTTCCACATTATTAAAAAAATACATTTGGGGCCCTAGACAAAGTTTTACATTTTTAAAAAAGCACTTGAGACGGTGGAGAAGGTTTCACATTAAAAAAAGACATTTCGGGCTCCCGAGAAGGTTTTACATTTTCAAAAGAGACAACTTCGATCCCCGAGAAGGTTTATATTTTCAAAAAAGACAATTGGGACCCCCGAGAAGATTTTACATTATTAAGATATATATTTGGGGCCCTCGAGAAGGTTTTACATTTTCAAAATATACATCTGACTTCCTCGAGAAAGTTTTACATTTTTGAAGAAGACAGTTGGGACCCCCGAGAAGGTTTCACATTATAAAAAAAAACATTTGGAGCCCCCGAGAAGGTTTTACATTTTCAAAAAAGATAATTGGGACCACCGAGAAGGTTTCACATTATAAAAAAAATACATTTGGGGCCCCAGACAAAGATTTGTTATGACATCATAGACATAGATAATACACAATGCAAGAGAAAAAGAAAAAAAAACACCAAAGGACAAGTTTGGAATCGAACGCGTGACGTCTGCTCCGCATTCCTGACTCATAACCAATAGATCACCACCGCGATGCCCTGCGCTAATGGTAAAGTGTTGTTATACCATGCATTCGTTTTTCTAATCTAGGAGAATAACGTGCCACTTTTTTTTTCTCATAATTATTCTTTAGTTCAATATGCAGATGATACTACTAATAGTAAAAGTGTATCAGCCACTGAATTAGTGACAACTTCTCTTCTTAATATACATTTCCATGCAGAACTCTGGTTTTTAGCTAATAAACTTTTCTCGCTGTAGGAATGCCACAAACTATTTCTGTATAAGATTTTTTAATCAATTGCCTAATAGTTACCGTAACCTTCCATCCAATCAATTTCTAAAGTCAGATAAATCTTTTTTAATTAGAAATAGCTTTTACAGTTTCAACGACTACTTAGGTTATAACATAAGTCTTATTTTGGCAAATGATATAACCTCTGAGAAAATAGGGGGCGGGTGGGCGGACCTAGTATTTGTTAAGTTAAAACTAATTTTGCCCATATTAATCTTATAAAAATTTGTGAAATTTAATACTTATTTTTTAGATTTGCTCAAAAAAATTAAAGAATGTGTCAGTTTATTTTATTGATTAAATCAGGAACGGCTCACCCCATTTTCCCAGAAAATTTTGGGAATACAATACTGTTGTTTTTAGTGTTACACTGCAAAAATCCAAGTAGATATACATGTCCTTGAAAAAATGTTGATAACGTCATTACAAAATTCTGTAAAGTAAAAATTCAACTCAAAAATGCTGGATATATTTCACTGCTCGAGGTGCGAGGGAAGTTCTGTCGCAACAGCTTTCGACCAATTTTTTTTTGGTGTTTTGACGAGCGTGAAAACGTTCTTTTTGGCACTTACATTATATTTTTGCAAAAATTTGGACGGTTAATTTTGTCAGTCCTTATTTTGGTACTGACAAGTGAACTTCGAGTCCAAAATGCCAAATTTGGCTGCAAGTGTCCACGGCTGGATTAAAAGGTATCCCGAACTAGTGTTAGATGAAAATTGTCAGTCTGTTTTTTACAGAGTGCGGTGTAAAAAAATAAGTAAAGTATCTAAATTTTTATCATTGGTATATGTTTGAATTTGTCACACTTATTAATTACTTCCCGAGCGTAAGCTAAGAATACAGTAATCGAGTCCATCGGACGAATAGCCACTTTTACATTTTCTCGACCTCTCGAGTACGAAAAAGCCGATAATGCAGAATAATGATAATTTATGACAGGCGGCCCACAACATACCTTCAGCACAGAATAATCATTTCTCGTATTCTTTTGACATATTAATTTTAATATTCGTAGAGCAAACAAGGCTTATCAAACCCGTCTATTAGTTTATTCGCCTAAATGTATTATTAATACCGTTTTCAAATTACACCAAAATTGAAAAATCGAAAATTTAATAATTGAAAAATTGAAACATTTTAAATGAAAAAAATCGGTAAACCGAAAAATTGAAAATTCCATAAATCGAGAAATTGAACAATCTAAAAATTAAACAATTTAAAAATCGAAGAATTGGAAAACCAAAAAATCTAAACCGACAACTTGAAAAATCAAATAATCGAGAAATCAAAACATCAAGGAAAACAAAAAAATTAACGGAAAATCTAGAACTTAAAAATTGAAAAATTAAAATACCTATCGAAAAATTGAAAAACCGAGAAATCGAAACATCAAAAAATGGAAAAATTGAAGAACCGAAACATTGCAAAATCTCAGAACTGAAATACTGAAAAACTGAAAAATGGAAGGAAAATTGAAAAATCGAAAAAGTGAAAAAAGTCAAAACTGAAATCTTGAAAAACTGAAAAATGGAAAGAAAATTGAAGAATCGGAAAAGTGAAAAAATCCAAAACTGAAACATTGAAAAATCCAGAAATCGAAAAATTGAAAAATCACAATTGAAGAAAGAATTGAAAAATCAAGAAATAGAGAAATGGGAAAATCAAAAAATCAGTTAATCGAAAAATTGAAAAATCGAAAAATTTAGAAACGTCAAAAATTGAAAACTGAAAAATAAAATAATTTAAAAATCGTAAAACTGAAATATCGTAAAGTTAATAAATTGAAAAACTGAAAATTTTTGAAAAAAAAATTCGTATCAAAAACTAAAAATTCAAAAAATCGTGAAATTGAACAATCAAAAAATCAAAACATTGAGATCCCAGTAAGTTGATAAATAGGAAAATTTAAAAAACAAAAATTTTTAAAATCCAAGAATTGAACAACAAAAAAAATCTGAAAGCCTGAAAACTCAGAAAATTGAATGATCGAGAACAAAAAATCTAAAATTTAAAAATTCGACAAATTGAAAAATCATGGAACTGAAAAATCGAAAAGTCGAGATAGTGAGAAATCTAAAAACTTAAAACGTTAAAAACTGAAAAATTAAAATATCGAAAAATTTAAAAACCGAGAAAACACAATATCAAAAATTTGAAAAATTGAAGAAACGAAATATTGCAAAATTCCAAAGCTGAAATATTGAAAAACCTAAAAATGGAAGGGAAATTAAAGAATCGAAACAGTGAAAAAATCCCAAACTGAACGATTGAAAAATTGAGAAATGGAAAAATGGAAAAATAAAAAAAATTGGTCTAAAGAGTTGACAGTACTTCCCTCGCTTTCGGAAAAGTGACGACTGCATGTCTATTATGTTTTTTTTCACATTAGATTTCAAAGCATTCGGTTTTGTAGTTCCTGACGTCATCAATTTTTTGGAGGGGATAAGCAAATATATTTTGACTAAAAACGTATTATGCTCTTTATAACCTTAAAACATTTGCAAGATTTCAAAGCATTGGATTCTGTAGTTCCTGATTAAATCAATAAAATAGATTTACGCATTCATTAATTTTTGGGGTCATCCTGTATATGCAAACTCAAAAAACATGAATGGAGTGATAAATCACAAGAAGTGACTCATCATATTTTATACAATTTAGATAGGATTTATTCAGCAAAATTTTGAGGTGACGTCATCAATTTCTTAGAGGGGATAAGTAAATATATTGTGATTAAAACGGTTCTGGTTTAATAACAAAAAAATATTGTTCGTCTATAAAACAAGCTCGTTTTAGACAAAGTATTCGTAAAAAAAATATGTCCTAAAAAATTTACGTATGCTGGTCCCGACTGCAATTATGGTTTAAATATTTTTTAGAAAATCCTGTCATGGATGTAGAAATTTTGTGAATTTAGACCAAATTGAAATAGACAGAAACAGGCACATTTGGGTAAAAGAAAGAGAAATTAGGGTTACTGCTTCAAATTTTGGACGTATTTACAAACTTAGACCGACTACAGCAATAGCTGAAACTGTGGAATCTGTGTTGTACAGTACTTTAGAGGTAATAGTCATACATACTATGGACATCAAAGTGAGGAAAAAGCTGTCAAGTGTTTTGAAATAAATAAAAATATAAAAACTGAACGGTGTGCCTTGTTTATTTCAAAACAATTTCCTTACTTGGCTGCTAGTCCAGACAGGGTTCTGGAGGATAAGAGTGCATTAGTAGAAATTAAATGCCCTTCAAAATCGCAAGATTTGTCTCCCGAAGAAGCGGTTATAAAAAAAATAATCAAATTTTGTACATTGACAGACAGAGAATTGAAACTAAAAAAAAATCATGATTACTACTTTCAAGTCCAGGAACAAATGTTTGTTACGGGTATTTCACAAGTTTATTTTGTTGTATGGACACCCAAAGGAATAAATATAGAAAAAATTTATAAATACGAAGAAATATATGTAAAAAGATGGCAGATAAACTTGGCAGATTTTACTTTGGCGCGTTATTGCCCGAAATAATTGATTCAAGAAGAAAGAGGAACCTGCCTTTGCGAGAGATTTTTTTTTAAATAAATAAAATTTGTTTCTATTTTTATGTACTTTAATAATTTATTAGGAGTACATTTTTCATCACCAAGACTTGCATATTTTTATTATAAATATATTTTGAAAATGATCTCTCGGCAAATGAAAACATATACGAGCACTTTTTTCGAATAAACAATGAAGGAAGAAGTTACTAGGCGTAGGGCTTTTTTAAAACACCTCCTTTCTGGGATAAGTAGTAGATACACTTAGCTACTTATACGTGTTAAACAAAAGCTGTATTTTATATATTTTTTATTATTATTATAAATATGGTTATTAGTTTTATTAATTAACAAAGCAAAATATATATTAACAATAATATTACAATGAATTTTTAGTAATCATGTGTATTGAATTCAGGACCCTGAGTGGAGTAAAAATATTATAGTTCCCCAGTTTTAATTCGGTTTTATGATAGTACCTCATTGCGTAAAAGTTAATTTCCTTAACAATAGATTACTACGGCCGGTCCTGGCGGCTTGTTATAAAACTGAGTTCCTTGCCAAAAATTAGAAAAATCAGCCGAGAACTCTAACAATCAGCTTATGGTAGAGCAGGCGATAAGGGTTTTACCTGGAAAGTCGCTTCCGTAAATTTTAGTGGCCCTCCTATCGGCAAAGTACTGAACTAACTGCTCAAATTCTGTCGAATTGATACCCATTTTTTTAAATAATTGTTAGTTTTTGTTAAAAACTCTGCTAACCAATAGATCATTAATTTTCCTCTGATATTCCTGTTAAAATTATTCGGCGTATTTTGCATTAATTTATGGTATATTTTGATTTTAATAAACACATTATTATTTAAACAAATTGTACCACTAACAAACATTTAATGACTCTGCACCCTGTAAAAAGTGATGTTTTATCCATGTGCGATTCTATGATGGCTATGAGCATAACTCAAAAAACTTGAAAAGAAAACATACAATGGTGCTTTTTTTACGATATTTCTCAGCCATATTTTTTTAGTTGATTAAACTGGTCTCTGCGCTCTAGAATATGAAAAAAGCTGCAGTTTGATGTATGATACATCTATATTAATATAATTTTTTCATACAAAAAACCAAAAAAATGTTATACCTCGTCTAGCGAGTCCCCTTAATGAATAATATATGAATTTTGTGGTAGTGAAAATTGTGATGGTTATAAAGTCGGCGATTCTTCTTGTGTGACTTCGGTCTTACGCTCATTTTCGGTAGATAGTAATGATTTTCTAATATCGAGAAAGAAGTTAAAGGGGAACTGTGTCTCTGGTCCCGATAATATTCCTGCTTTTATTTTAGTTGACTGTATCCAGTGTTTCATCAAATCGCTTTGCCACATTTTCAATTTAATTATTCGACTAAATATATGGAAGTTATCAAAAATATATCCGGTTTTCAAATCAGGTGATAATTCTAATATCAAAATGTTCAGACCAATCGCTTTACTGTCAAATTTTCTAACTTTGTTTACTCTAAATTATATGGATGCTACCCTCCACGTCACTGTCAGTTGAAACCTTTGTTAGAAATTGTTAATGAGGAATTTCTATATGTACGCAGAAATTTTGTATTATTGAACTTCATTCAAAAACTTAAAAAAGTAATTTTTTATGGCCGCCCTTACTTAATGAACTTAATTTCGTCGTATCATTTTAACAGTCCTCACTTTACTTGCCTTAGATTAATTAATTGCTACATTTATGTTAAAATTTTTGATGTGTCGCTCTTATTTATTTTCATTTTATTTTTTCTATTTCCTCAGCATATTCACTATTGTTAATTTTATTGTTAATTAGAATAAGACCGTAACAACTACACATACGTAAAAACAACAGCTTTTTAGCCCACCACAACCACGCAAAAAAATGTCCCCATAATTTCGCCCATCCCCCGCTCCAGATCACGTGCTATAAACCCCTCCACCGAAATCACCCCGGCACTAATTCACTCCGCAAACAACTCGTTTATTTGTCCGAACAACGAAGTGATTGCTTTCGGATCACATAATTCACCATAATTAATGCCGGCCTCATCAAACCGTCCGTCCGCTGCATTCGGATTAAATGTTGTGTGTGACAATTTCGGTCTGGATGATTTTCTAATTTCTGTGCTTATTATGTACTTCTAGGTGGCCGTATCGATCACGCTCACCACTACAACAACGCCTACCGGGCCTTAGACGAAACTCTTGCGATGGAGACTGCTCTTCTCGCCGCTCTCGCTCTTATAAATCCTACGGAGACGTTAATTGTTGTAACTTCGGATCACTCCCACGTTCTAACAATGGGAGGACAAGCGACGCCACGAGGACATCCCATTCTGGGTAAATGCTTTTGCTTTTCGCTTTTTTCGTGTTTCTGAGTGGGAATATTCGGGAGTAATTAGTTTCTTTATCTGGGGGCGAATCGGAAGTGGAAGAGTCGAGTGCTAACTGTAAATAACATTGTTTCTGGTTTTTTCGAAATCGGTTCGGATAAAATTGAATTCGTGATATGGTTGTGTCTGACGGAGTTCGGGCGTGGGCTCGTGATTGATGGCCGAAACTCTAAAACTTAACAACTTTGGTTATAACGCAACTTTTAATATCGGGGTGCCCGAAAATAAACTAGTTTTTCAGTCGCAGGGGGTAGAACGGACTTAAGTCATCACATGTCTTTGTTCTCAGACTTGAACCGATAATGCTGTGTTAACAATCCAGGAAAAATTGTTGTTTCTGTAAATATCATTTAAGAAAAATCATCTACAAAGTAAGCCAAGTCTGGATCGTATCTGGTAGTTAGTTCAAACAGAATTTCCGCTTGTGGGAAGTGTAAATAGATATTGGAGTTTGTCCGTTTTGAAGTAACGCACAATAAAAGGAATTTACTAAAAACAATGGGTTTGAGGTTTTAATTGAAACGGTATTTTCAGGAGATTTAGTCGCTCGAATCTTTGTCGATGTTTGTAACTTTATTAACAAGAATGATGGCACTCAAGGCTTCGGAAAATTGTGTGTGTGGGAGTGCATTAATTAGAGGATAAGCTCCTGTAAACAATTTAAGTATACTATCGTTCAAACTTTTACGAAAGGGCTTAAATGGCTCAAGAACAAAAATCAATAATTCAGTTATACGCGTCTATGTTGGTGTCACGTTTGTGCGGAGAAAATAAAAAAATTGAAATCAATTCAAATTAAATTGAATGAGTTCTTTGATTACTCAATTGTTAAACGAAGCCGGCGAGTTATTACTTAGTTCGTTTTCAGGTTTTATGAATTTTTAGCACGCTGTACTGTAATAATATTTCTACGTGATTTGAAAGGGTTGTTTACCTCATCTACCATTTCGAGTAATGAGTTTCTAAAAATCGACGGATAAGATCGTCAACGAGCAGGCGGTAAACCCTCTCGTATTAGTCCTCCTTATCCAAAATAACAACTTTATTACCCTCATCTACTTAGACATAAAAGCGATCTTTATTGTCCATTGTTTAAAATTTAAACCCGGTTTGTTTATTCTATAACTCGTTCGGGCTTTTTACTTCCTAAACGTAAACTAAGGTGTATTTGGAAAATCGTCCGGATATCCAGATTTTTGGAAAGAAAATCAAAATTGTACATTTTGTAACTGACTATGAAGTTGCAAAACTAAACGGTCTGAAATCTTGTAAACTTTTTGTGGTTATCGTAAGAATGGTGAATCGTTATTCAAAATTTATCCCGACATGGAGGAGTTCTTCGACTCTTTAATTCTACATTTTTCAAATTTTCTTGTCTATTTCTCGATATTTCAGTTTTAAGGTTTTTCAATTGTTTTCCATTTTTAAAATTTTCAATTTTTCTCGATTTTTCGATATTTTCCATTTCTGAAAATGTTTCCATTTTTGGATTTTTCAACTTTTCGATTTTTTAAATTTTAGATTTTTCGATTTCCCGACTTCTTGTTTTACGGATTTCCCGGTTTTTCGATTTTTCAGTTTTTCGTATATTTGAAATTTTACATTTACGATTTGTCAATTTTTCGATTTTACGATTTTTTAACATTTCACTATTGGAATTTTTCCACTCTTTGATATTTTAATTTTAGATTTTTCTGTTTGTCGATCTTTTGATGTTTCGCGATCTCGATGTTACAGTTTTCAATTTTTCGATGTTTGGATTTCTCAGGTTTTTGATTTTTCGATTTTCCGGATTTGCGATTTTTAAAATTTTCAATTTTTAAAATTTCGAATTTTCAATTTTTACATTCTTCGAATTTTGCATTTTTCGATACTCGAATTATTTTAAGTTCAATTTCTCGATTTTTCAGTCTTTCCATTTTTCGACTTTTCGATTTCAGGACTTTCGATTTATCGACTTTCCATTTTCAAAATTTGGATTAATAGCTTTTTATTTTAACTTTTTAGATTTTTGTATTTTAATTTGTTTGATTTTTCGAATATTTCATTTATGGAATTTTTGGTTTTTCAATATTCGAATTTTTAAATTTTGGGGATTTTCAGCGTCCGGTTTATTCAATTTTTCGATGTTTTTATATTTTAAATTTCAGATTTTCCAATTTTTTGATGTTCCGATGGTTCGGTCTTAGGATTTTTCAACCTTTCAAATTCGATTTTCAGGTTTTTAGATTTTCCAGTTTTTCCGCGAATCGATTTTTCAGTTTTTTGGCATTTCAGTTTTGGGATTTTCAATTTTTCAATTTCATCTTTCGATTTTTCATTTTCGATTATTTAAATTGCAGATTTTTCGCTTTTCTGAGTTCTGTTTTTTTTTGGATGTTTCAGAATTTGGATTTTTTAAATTTCCGTTTTCACAAAATTAATATCTTTGGATTTTTCAATTTTTTGATGTTTTGATTTCTTGATTTTTCGAGTTTTCGACTCTTGGATTTATTTTTTATTTTTCAAGTTTTCCATTTCTCAATTTTTGAAAATTTTAATTTTGGAAAATTTTCAATTTTCGACGTCTCGTTTTTTCAATTTTTTGGCATTTCAGTTTTGGGATTTTTCAATTTATCAATTTTTTAAACAAATTTTTCGATTTTTCGTTTTCAGTTTTTTAAATTGCAGATTTTTTGAATTCCTGGTTCTCGTTTTTTTTTTTATTTTGCGATCCAGTTTTTCGGTTTTTCATTTGCGATGTCCTGGTTTCTCGTTTTTTTTAATTATCCAGAGCGATTTTTCATTTTTGTTTTCATAAATTTAATATTTTTGGATTTTTCAATTTCTAAAGTTTCCAGTTTTTGAATTTTTCAATTTTTTGATGTTTTGACTTCTCGATTTTTCGACACTGTCGGATTTTTCGTCTTTAAAAATTTTTGATCTTTAGATTCCTCGGTTTTTCGATTTTTAGATTTTTGAATTTTCCAGTTTTTCGTTGTCTCAATTTTTCAATTTTTTGACATATCAGTTTTAGGATTGTTCAATGTATCTACTTTTGAATTTTTCGATGTTTCAGTTTACATTTTTAATTTTTTTATTTTCGTTTTTTCAGTTTCTCGTTTTTTCAATTTCTTAAATTTTACACTTTTTGTTCTTATTTCCCGATTTTTTTTATTTCCATTATTCAATTTTCCTGTTTTTCGAATTTCCGATTTTGCGTTTCTCGTTTTTTTCACTGTTAAAATTTTTCGATTTCTTGATTGCTCAAGTTTTCGATTTCTCAATTTTTGAAAATTTCGATTTTCAAAAATTAAAATTTTCAAAAATTTTGTAATTATTAAATTTTTCGACTTCTCGGTTTTTCAATATTTAGATTTCGATATTTTCCAATTTTTCAATGTCTCGATCTTCCAATTTTTCGACCTTACAAATTTGGGATTTTCCAATTTATCTATGTTTCAATTTCGACTTTTTAAAGTTTAGATTTTTCAATTTTTTAATTTTTGGTTTTTGTTTTAGTTTTTGTTCCATTTTTCATATTTTCGATTCTTTAATTTTTAAAATTTTTGCTTTTTCAATTTGGTTTTTATGACTTTTGGATGTTTAGATTTCCCAATTTTTTAATTTTTTAATAATTCAATTTTTTGGTTTTTCAAATTTCCGATTTGTCGGTTTTTCCAATTTTAAAATCTTCCGTCTTTTCGATTTTTTGATTTTTTGATTTCTCGATTTTTCAAGCTTCTAATTTCTCAATTTTTAATGTTTCAATTCCGGTAATTTTTCAATTTTTCGATATTCAAATTTTTTAATTTTGGGAACTTTCAGCATCTGGCTTTTTTAAGCTCTAGATTTTCCGAGTTTTTGATGTTTCAATGGCTCGATTTTAGGATTTTTCGATTTCAATTTTTTGGCATTTCAGTTTTGCGATTCAATTTTTGGATTTTTCATTTTCGATTTTTTAAATTGCAGATTTTTCGATTTCTTGATTTCTCGTTTTTTTTTCTTGATTTTTAGAAGTTTCGATTTTTTAATTTTTCGTTTTCATCAATTTAATAATCTTGGACTTCTCAATTTTTGAATTTTTCACCTTCTTGATGTTTTGATTTCTCGATTTTTCGACTTTTCGACTATCTAGGTTTTGGATTTTTAAGTGTTTAAATTTTTCGTTTTATTAAATGTTTAATTTTTCGATTTTCCGGTTTTCAATTTATCTAATTTTCAATTTTTCAATTTTTCAGTTTCGATTTTTAAATTGTTTTTACGATTTTTGACGTTTCGATTTCCCGATTTTTTTTACTGTTTCAATTTTTCGGTTTTTCGAATTTGCGATTCCCGATATCTCGTTTTTTTCACTTTTAAAATTTTTCGATTTCTTGATTTTTCAATTTTTCGATTGTTTATTTTTTGTAAACATAAGATTTGATCTTTGGATTTTATGACTTTTCGGATTTCGATTTTTCGGTTTTAAATTTTTCCATTTTTAAAATGTTTCATTTTTCAATTTCGATTTCTCGATTTTTCGGTTTTTAGATTTCTGGATTTTTCAATTTTTCAATTTTTGGTTTTTGTTTTAATTTTTTGTTTCATTTTTCAATTTATTGATTTTATGACCTTTGAATGTTTAGATTTCACGATTTTTTTATTTTTTAATACCTCAATTTTTTGTTTTTTCGGATTTTCGACTTCTCGGGTTTTCCATTCTTAAAATCTTCCGTCTTTTCGATTTTTTGATTTCTCCATTTTCCAAGTTTTTGATTTCTCAATTTTTCAATGTTTTAATGCCCGGAATTTTTCAATTTTTCGATATTTTTCCGATTTCCCAAATTTTTCAATTTCTGGATTTTTCAATTTTTCGACTGCTTAACTTTTGTAAATAGTAGATTTTTCAATTTCTCGATCTTTGGATTTTTCATATTTTCAGATTTCAATTTTTCGGTTTAAAATTTTTCGATTTTTAAAATGATTGATTTCTCAGTTTCGATTTCTCAGTTCACCGCTCTATAGATTTCTGAATTTTCCAATTTTTCAATGTCTCGATCTTCCAATTTTTCGACTATACAAATTTGGGATTTTTCAATTTATCTATGTTTCAATTTTTCGAATTTTCAGTTTCGATTTTTAAAATTTTAGAATTTTCAATTACTGAATTTCTGGTTTTTGTTTTAATTTCCAGTGTTCCATTTTTTAGTTTTTCGATTTCCTAATTTTTACAGTTTTTGATTTTTCAATTTTTCGATTTTATGACTTGGATATTTAGATTTAACAATTTTTTAATATTATAATACTTCAATTTTTTGGTTTTTAGAATTTCCGATTTCTCGGTTTATCTAATTTTAAAATCTTCCTCCTTTTCGATTTTTTGATTTCTCGATTTTTCAAGTTTTTGATTTCCCAATTTTTCAATGTATCAATTCTCTGAATTTTTCTATATTTTTTCGATTTCTCAATTTTTGAAAATTTCAATTTTGTGAATTTTCAACTTCTCGATTTGTCAATTTTTCGATTGTTAGTTTTTCGGATTTCTATTTTTCGGTTTAAAATTTTTCTTTTTTTAAAATGTTTGATTTTTCAATTTCTATTTCTCGGTTTTTCAATTTCTCGACTTCTGGATTTCTGGATTTTCCAATTTTTCGATGTCTTGACTTTACAAAATTGGCATTTTTCAATTTATCTATTTTTCGATTGAATGACTTTTCGATATTTAGATTTCCGAATTTTTGAATTTTTTAATACATCCATTTTTTAGTTTTTTGAATTTCATTCCATTTTTAAAATGTATCGTCCCTTCGATTTTTTGATTTTTCAAATTTTCAATTCTCGGAATTTTTCAGTTTATATGTTTTTCAATTTTTCGATATTTCAATTCTAGATCTTTCGATTTTTTAATGTCTTCATTGCTCGATCTTTGGATTTTTCGACTTTTCGGATTTCGGTCCTTCGGTTATTAAAAAATTTTTAAAATAAAAGAAATTAAAAAATTTGAAAAACTGAAGGAACAAAACTTGCAAAATCACGGAAATATAGAGAAATCGAAAAGTTGAAATTTTGATTAATTCAGGAATCGGAGAATCGAAAATTTAAAAATGCCAAAATATACAATTTTGTTTTTTTTTTTAAATCTGGTTGTTTAGAGTAAAGACTAGGATTCATTAATCAGAAATATTAATAATAATAATAATAATAATAACCAAAACCACGTGGTTCATTATTAATTCATAAAACTTTTTTTACAAAATCCATGCTCATTTTATTTGTATTCTTGATAATTCCTGTTTCCTGCAAACCACTTTGTTTCCTTCCTACAGTAATTTTCTTTCCAATAATTTTTGCATATATAAAGATTTCTTCCCGTCAGTTCATTTACTTTCTCTTGATTTATGTTTCCTACGCGATCTTTTCAAAGTTTAAATGTTCCTACCCTCAGTTTTTGTATTTTTATTGCAGCTAATGGAGATCACTCAATAAAGCTTATCTTGCTGCTCTGAAAAAACATTTGTTTTTTATAAACGTCTAATGCCGTTTGCTTTCTTAGGCAGGTAAATAAAATTGTAAAGTTGTACCCTGGAGGACACTTTTGCGCGTCTGTCTAAGGAAAAAGGATCACCTAAGTGCTTTCGCAGCGCTAGATTTATGAAAATTTTTGTACCTCTTTTTCGCTTAATCGTTCAGGCCTATTGTGTCCATTTTAAACACAAATTCCTTGAGTAAATATCGGCTTTTGTCACGCCGTCCACGCAGTTGCCATTTGTGGAAGGTTAAATATAATAAAATGAAAAAGAGAAACCAATCATAGCCTGCAAAAGGCGGCGACCTCTCACGTCCCTCCGCAGTAAATCAGTGGTAAACGTCAAGCTCTTAATATTTTTTCAGGCAGAAGTCACTACATTTCCTTGCCACTGCCAGCCAATTTGAAGCTTCAGACACACGGAGCAAAAACAAGCTTGAAAGCTGTCAACGAAAATCTCAGTAAATACTTCACCTAATATACCCCATCGAATCAGCAAACAGCGATATTAAGTCAAAGAAATAAAGTGATTTTTCTTGTAGTCCGCCCGCCGCCCCCGCGCCATTATTATATTAAGTTTTTTTCCTTAAGAGAAAAAAATACGAAAATTGATTAGATCACTTAAGCGCATTATTTACCGGTTCTGCGCAGCTAAGTGGAAACGACGGGAATACACAGATCCATTTTTATTTCGTCCCGGAGAAAATAAAGCTTGATCAATTCTGATCGGTAATTCGTTACATGTCAGAATTATGTTTCACGCTAATAAGAAAAACGTCGGACTTGGAAAACTTGTACTTGGAGAGTGGTAACGAGATTGCTCGAATGCGGGAAGCCGCACCAAAAGGAATCAGAAATGAGCTTCAGGGGCTTTCGTTCTGCGGCAGCGGGTGCAGAATGCAGCGGAAATGCGATACCTCTGGTGACTTTCAATAACGTGCAGAGGATTCCGGGTTTTGTTTCAGGGGGCGGAAGATATCCTTTTAAAATATGCTTTGTTTTGTGAGGATTGTTGTTTTTGTAAACGGCTCCTAAGAAGGACGGCCGACAAAGGAATTCGAGTCTGGGCTTCTGTCTAGAGAGGAAGGTCTCGCTCGCGGAAAATGAGAAAAGAGAATTAGAAATGGTCCGATGTGAAGTAATAAAGCGCCCAAGAATTGCGAGGCGCCAATAAAAATGGCGGTTCGGAAAAAAGTGGCCTATTTTTAATAGTTATACCAATTGTGACGAGTTTTTGCAGACGAGTAACTAGATTTCAAAAGCTAGCCCATTTATTGGCTTCATTTTTATTTTAGACGTGTGTCAAACTTAAACTTTCTTGACCTTAATTCAGTAATTCATTGTTTTCGTTCTACTACAACAAAAGCTCAGCTGTACCGCATATGATATGATAGTATTCTTATTATTTTGTGGAATATATATATTTTTTTAATATTCAAAAGTTCTGAGCTTGATACATGAATCCGTGTTCCATTTTTCTGCTACACATCGAGATTTTTGCAAAAAAAATCAAAATTGAATAACAATTTTGCCAATTTTTTTTCAGTTTTTCAGTTTTTCGATTCTCAGTTTTTAATGTCTGTTCGGGTTTCGGTTTTACCTACCAACCGCAACCCTTGTCAACAAGCGTCCCCAACTTTCTCTTCTACCTGCAATGTATCGCTTCCGATTTTAACAACTTTGTACATAGACTCCGAACCGTCAACAACAAGTAAATACAGTGTTACACAGCACATGTTTGTGTTTCATTTTATATCAATCTTTTTCGGTACGTATGTATGAATAACAATCATACATCCAACATTGGTCCTTCGAGCCGGATCTCTCCACATGTGTGATCCAGTGCTGTGAATTCAACAATAAAACGCGGTGGTGCCATTTTTCGACGCCTGTATCGGGAGACGTGATCTACCGGCCATCGGAGTTCCCTACCGGACAGGAGAGCAGCGAATCCAGCCCATCCAGTCGTTTCATCCAAGGTTCCAAGTGACCTTATCACGTTTTTGGTAATTTTCGACGCCTGTATCGGGAGACGTGACCTACCGGCCATCGGAGTTCCCTACCGAGCAGGAGAGCAGCGAATTCAGCCCATCCAGTCAATTCACCCAGGCTCCAGGTGATCTTATTACGGTTTTGGCAATTTTCGACGCCTGCATCGGGAGACGGGATCCAGCCATTGGAAATTCCCAACCGGACAGGAGAGCAGCGAATCAGTCTAGCCGTCCCAGGTGCCAGAGGGCCTTATTGCGGTGAGTGGGTTCCAACTATTCCTTTTCTTTATCTATTTCCGGTCAAGCACGCATTCGACCGTAATTGCACGTCATTTTATTTAAATTTCATTGGCAAGTACCATTTACCTTGCCCGAACTGTACCAGTTTTACGTATTTCAACTAAGCGGTTTTTCAAATGGTTATGACGCGTTCGCAAACTTTCGATGCTCCACACATGGCAGGCGTGGAAGGTGACGACAATGCCGAAACATTTTCGGACTCAAATCCTACACCAGAGGATGCAGGAAATTTACAAATTTTATTCTTAAAAAGAAATCGCATTCACGACGAAATATCGCGTTTCAAGTTGTGGTTTGAAACAAACAATTACAGTACATCCGCTTCTCGACTGAGAGTAAGATTGCGCGATTTTGTACGTATTAAGGCTCAGTTTGACAAAATCCATTCTCAGATTGAAGCTCTTGATGACGCTACCCTCGATTTAGAACACTCTAGAACAAAACTTTATTTCGAAAACGCGTATTACGATTTATGTGCAGATGTCGAAGATGCTATTGAACAAAAACGCGTTAACACATCTTCACCTGCACCGCAAGGTAACGCACCTACGAGCACACCGTCACCATCGGTGCAGTCGCTCCCGATTGTTATTAAACCATTTAGCGGAATTTATACTGAATGGCTACCTTTTTATAATACACTTAAAACACAAAAGGTGTCTACATTTACAGCGGCAGTAAATCGCAATAGCACACAATCCACTTGTAATTTTTGTAAAAAATCTCATTTAATTTACAACTGTGTTACCTTTTTAAAACTCAGTGTTTCGGAAAGAAGGTGTCAGGTAGATAGGCTGAAATTATGTCAAAATTGTCTCAAACCATCGCATACGTCCGATAGCTGTAAATCTATGGCATGTAAATTATGCCAATTGAAACATAATATACTTTTACATAGTGACCAACCCTCCCATTCAAACGATGATAAGTCGCTCACAGCTCCTGAAACACAACATGAGAACTATTTTATTAACAATGCCACTCAATTATCCAACGGACGATTTCAAGTCAGATTAACATTTAGCAAGTGTTTCCCAATCTTGAGGGATTCGAAAGAAATCGCGCTTCAACGATTGTACTCATCGGAACTTAAGTTCGCAAAAAATATTATGTTAGAAATCAACTATCATAATTTTATAAAAGAAGACATTAATTTAGATCATATGCTTTTACTAGGTTCATTTACAGAGCAAAAAATCGAAAGTAAACCCCATCATTTTTTGCCTCATCATGCGGTTTCCAAAACTGACGGGGTCACTGAAAAGATTTGCGTAGTGTTTGATGGGTCAGTTAAACCATCAGTCGGAAAAAGCATAAATGCTTGTCTCAGTACAGGGTCAAAAGTACAAAACGACATTTCCGATGCAATAATTCGATCTAGGACGCATGAGATCGCTTTTACTGCGGACATTTGTAACATGTATCATCAAATTTTAATTCATCTCGAAGACAGACGATACGAAAAAACTTTGTGGTGGGATGATCCCGTGCTTTACCAAGCACGTGTCACTTTAGCCAAACGGGCTTCAAATACAAATTTGCTGAATGATTTGACAACTAACCACATCAATTTTCATTTCATTCCGCCTTCCGCGCCACATATGGGGACTATCGGGGAAGCAATGGTCAAATCTACGAAAAGTCAGTTGAAGCGCGTTACTGGTATATTTTTATTTAATTTGCAAGAAATGCAGACGTTGCAAATACAAGTCGAAACGTGTTTGAATTCGTACCCGTTAACCGCCATGTCCAAAGATCCAAATGACCTGACTCCTTTAATTCCCGGTCACTTCCTCGTTGGAACCCCTCTAACTGTTATTCCAGAGGATAACGTCACCACGGTCTCAACGAACCGGCTCTCCAGGTGGCAACAATTCAGCCGCACTCAGCAGCAATTTTGGAAACGGTGGACAGCAGAACATATGGGTCAACTTCATCATCGCCCAAAATGGACCAAGGCCAGCCGCAACAGCATAAGGTGGACGATTTGGTGGTCGTTAAGGAAGACCACACACCCCCGCTTATATGGACCACTGGGACGCGTTATTACTGTTCATCCCGGTCTACATGGCCCCATTCGCGTAGTGACAGTGAGAACCGCGCATGATGTGATTAACCTGCAAGTGACTAAGCTGTGTGTGCTTCCGACATAAACAAATGTGCAGTGTCTAAATTTACCCCTTTTTTTCTATGTGTTCTGTACTCTATTTCATTGTCAATGTATGCACCTGTCATGTAGACACATATTATGTATTTCATATTTGTAATTGTTATACTTTGTCATGTTGAAAGTTAGTTCTTTCAAGGCGCCGGACCATGTTCGGGTTTCGGTTTTACCTACCAACCGCAACCCTTGTCAACAAGCGTCCCCAACTTTCTCTTCTACCTGCAATGTATCGCTTCCGATTTTAACAACTTTGTACATAGACTCCGAACCGTCAACAACAAGTAAATACAGTGTTACACAGCACATGTTTGTGTTTCATTTTATATCAATCTTTTTCGGTACGTATGTATGAATAACAATCATACATCCAACAATGTCCCATTTCTCAATTATTCGATATTTCAGATTTGGAATTTTTCAATTATTTAATTTCTCGATTATATTTTTTTTTAATTACTCCATTTTCCGATTCTTCAAATTTTTTCATTTTTCAAATTTTCAATTTTTGGCGTTTCAAAGTTTTCGATTTATCGATTTTTCTAAAATTTTGTTTCCATTTCTCGACTTTTTGATTTTTCAATTCTTCTATTTTTCAACTTTTTAATTTTTTCAATTTTTCAAATCTTCAGGTTTTTGAGTTTCCAAATTTTTTATTTTTTAATTTTCGATTCTTCGACTGTTCAGCTTTTCGATTTCTCAATTTTTCACTTTTTTGATGGCTCAAAATCATGGAAATATACATGTTTCAATTTTTGAATTATTCGATAATTCGTCTTTGGATTTGTCGGTTTTTCGATTTTTAGATTTTTGAATTTATCTGTTTTTCAAGCTGCTGATTCTCCATCTTTCGATTTTTCAACTTGGCTTTTTAAAATTTTAGATTTTAGGAGTTTTCGTTCTCTTTTGGTTTTTCAGCTTTTCGATTTTCCAATTTTTCGATTTCTTAAATTTTACATTTTCTGATTTTTCAATTTTTTGATGTTTAGAATTCCCAAATTTGAATTTTATTAATACGTCACTTTTTCGATTTATCAAATTTTTGTTTTCTCAGTTTTTCTCGACTTTCCGATTCTCGAGATCTGGGTTTTTCCATTGTTTAATTTTTTCTATTTTATCGATTTTTCGATTTTTCGATCTTCCGGTTACTCAGTTTTTCAATATTCCAATTTTTGGAATTTCCAACATCTGGATTTTTCCATTTTTCGAATTTTTAATTTTCCAACTTTGTAAATTTCAGATTTTCCGAGTTTTTGTTGTTTCGACTGCTCGATGTTTGGATTTTCCAACCTTTCAGTTCCGTTTTTTTTGGCTCGATTTTTAGATTTTCCTATTTTTCAATGTCTCAATTTTTCAGTTTTCCGACATTTCAGTTGTGGGATTTGTTTAATTTACCAATTTTTCAGTTTTTCGATTCTTTAATTTTTCGTTTTTTCGGTTTTAAATTTTTCAAATTTTCGTTAATTAAAAAATTAGATTTTTGTATTTCTCGATTTCTAGATTATTGGATTTTTCAATTTTTCGACATTACAGTTTTGGAGTGTTTCAATCTATTTATTTTTCAGTTTTTCGATTCTCCACTTTTTCGATTTTTCAGTTTTGATTTTTAAATTTTCGATTTTATATTTTGATTTTTCAGTTTTTCAATTCTATTTTTCAATTTTTTAGATTTTTTCAATTTTTGAAAATTTCAATTTTGCGAATTTTTCAATTTCTAGATTTTTCAATTTTTTGATGCTTCTATTTTTCGGTTATGAAAATTTTGGATTTTTCGGTTTCTCGATCTTGGGATTTAGTTTTTTGTTTTTCAATTTTTAAAATGTTTTATTTTTCGATTTTTCGATTTTTGATTTTCTAATTTTTCGATGTCCCGATTTGCCTGTTTCTCAGTTTTGAAATTTTTCAGTCTATCTACTCTTCAATTTTTCGAATCCTCAACTTTTCGATTTTCTAATTTTGATTTTGTAAATTTTAGATTTTTCAATTTCTCGGTTTCTCGTTTTTTTATTTTTCAGTTTTCGATTTTTTAATTTTTTATTTTCAATTTCTTAAATTTTACATTTTTCGATTATATATACAATTTTTGGAACATTTCGATTTTGGAAAACTTAAAATTTTTGTAATAGATTTTTCTATTTCTAGATTTTTGGATTTTTCGAGTTTTTGGATTTCGTCTATTCGGTTTTAAATTTTCCGATGTTAATGTTTGATTCTTCGATTTTTCGATTTCTTGGATTTCTGGATTTTTCAAACTTGCGATATCTCAATTTTTTAATTTTTCGAATTTACAAATATGAGATTTTTCAATTTATCTATTTTTCAGTTTTTCCATTCTTCAATTTTTCGATTTGTCAATTTCGATTTTTTAGGTCTTGAATTTTTCAGTGCCGATTTTTGGATTTTGAATTTTACAATTTCTCAATTTGTGGTTTTTGTTTTAATTTTCAGTGTTTCAATTTTTCAGTTTTTCGATTTCTTAAATCTTAGATTTTTTGATTTTATGATTTTTAGATGTTTAGATTTCCCGATTTTTTCATTTTTTAATACTTCAATTATTCGGTTTTTCGAATTTCCGATTTCTCGATTTTTCAAGAATTTGATTTCTCAATTTTTTAGTGTTTCAATTTTCTGAATTTTTCAATTCTAGATCTTCGTATTTTTCGACTTTTCGGACTTGAATTTTTCAATTTTTCATGTATGATTTTTCGATTTTCCGGTTTTTCCTTTTTCGATTTTAAAAATATTTTGGTTTTTCCTTATCATAAATAAAGACAGCGAGAAAGCAAAAATGTTTTCCCCATGTTTCAATTCTTACTGGCACAAAAATTGTTTATAGATCATTTTTCAAAGAAGCGCGATTTGTTTGGTTGCGCTTCAGGGGAGAGGGACGATCAGTCGAAATAACCTTCGACAATTTTCTGTCTCAGACTTTTTAAAGGAAGTTTTTACCCTGAACGTTTTTCTTTCCAGGTCCCGACAGCAAAGTTTCCGACATCGACGGCCAGCCCTACACCACCATCCTCTACGGCAACGGCCCCGGCTACGCCACCCCCCGCATCGTCCCCATGAACACGTCCGCCGCCTCCGACGACCGCAACCAGGTGCACGGCTCCGCCGTCCCCCGCCAGTGGGCCACCCACGGCGGCGAGGACGTGCCCGTGTACGCCCTCGGCCCGCTCGCCACCATCCTCTTCACCGGCACCTTCGACCAGAGCTACATCCCGCACGCGGTGGCGTACAGCGCCTGCCTCGGCGAGCACCGCCTCCGCTGTCAGGGCATCGACAACTACACCGTCCCCCAGGTGGCGTCGTGCGTGGCCCCCGAGGTGTCGAGCGTCGCCGCCGCCGGCGCGCCCGTCGTCGTCGCCAGCAGCGTCATGGCCGACGACGGACAGCGCGTCAAGAGCGCCGCGGCGGCGGCGGCGGGCGCGCTATGGCTGACGCTGGGGGTGGGCTTCGCGGTCACGTAATGAGCGGCGGCGCGGAGGTGTACATATTGTGTGTTGGATGGTGTAAATTGTACAGACGACTTTTGACCAATGACGTTGTTGAAGCACTTTTTGGACATTGTGCACGGTGTCACCCTGATTGGGCCCTGGGCGGTCGCCGGGGGCTCGATTTTATCATCCACAGTTACATGTTCATTTTAAATTGTATATTTGCATTAAGAGATAATAAAAGTATTATACGTATGGATCGTGGGTTTTCTTGACGGCTTTGATGTACTGGAAATTTTTAATTTTTTTCATTTTTGTTCAACATCCATCGTTCTTATACAAGGGACCAAGTCAGATCAGGTCAGGTCTAGTCAGATCAGGTTTACTTAGGTCAGGTCTAGTCAGGTTAAGTTTACTCAGGTCAGGTCAGGTCAGGTACTTTTTTCGGTGTTCTTGAAGTTCGCTACAACCTTGATTTTTTAACACTCAGAAGTGTTATTCTAATTTTGGCATCCTCGTACTTAAATATGAGGTCAGGTCAGGTTAGGTCAGATCAAGTAATAAGAGAAGAGAACTAAGAAAGAGAGGTTTTTAGAGAAGTTGCCTAAAAATCACCAAAAAAATCTGAAATATAGTTCCGGAATTGCTGATTTGAAAAATAAATCGTCTTAGTAGCTCTTGAGCAAGATTTTCGAATTAGTTGAATTAAAATATATTTTTTTAAATCCTAATAAATTATTCGGTTTGAAATGCAAATTTTTGAAAAAGAATTAAATTATGTCTGATTTTATTAGACGATTCTGAAAAAATTATTCGAATTTTTGGAAAGATAAGGCCAAAAATAACTTCTGGAAGTCGAAATCAACACAAAAATTTATTTAGTTAATTTTCAGATGTCCTCTAAAAAATTTCGTAAGTTTCATTAAGAAAAAGGAAATACTGAGGGTTTGGAAAAGTTGTCTAAAAATCAATAAAGATATTCTTGAATATATGTCGATATCGACGTGTTGATTTTGAAAAATATAACGTGATTATAGTCCAGGAGCTAATTTTAAAAATTAAAGTTTAATTTTTTTTTATTTCAATTTCTAAAATCTATTTGAAATTTAGACAATTCTCCAGTAACGATAGGAATTTTCGAAGAAATGAAGGAAGTTAATTTCTGGTGGTCGAATTTACAAAAAAAAATCTATTTAGGTAGGTAACTCTCGAAAGTCGTCGGGAAGTTCCCTAAAATTTCATTGACAGACTGAATTTTTATGTAGTGAATTGAAAAAGATGTTGTTAATCGTACCAGAGTTAGATTTTCGAAATACATATGTTGTTTGAAAGTAATTTTTTTTTAAATTCGTAAAACTTGGCAATTATCATCTGTGTGATTCTGGAAAAACTGTAGGAAGTTTCCAAGAAATGAAGAAATCAACAAAAAAAAGGTAATTTTTGAAGGTGGTCCAAAATCTAAAATTTCGTAATGAAAAATAGTAGCGCTTTTGGTAAAGTTGCGTAAAAATTAAAACAAATTTCTGGAATATAGCGCTTATCGTTCCTAAGTAAGATTTTCGAATTATTCAGTTTGAAATGGAAATTAAAAAAAAATTAAATATGTCTTATTTTTTTGGACGATTCTGAAAAAATGATACAAATTATTGGTAAATGAGGGTAAAAATAACTTCTGTAGGTCGAAATCAAGACGAAAATCTTTTTAGGTGATTTTCAGAAGTGCTCGAAAAAATATCGTAAGTTTGACAAAGAGAAAGGAAAAATTGAGCTTTTGGAAAAAAGCTTTTAGCTAAAAATGAACAAAAAATTCTGTCGACGTGTTGATTTGAAAAATATGTGGTGTTAATGGTCTTGGAGTTAGAAATATTTTGTTTAAAATTAGAGTATATTTTTTTAAATTCTTAAAAATTGGCATATAGGAATTTTCGAAAAAATAAAGCCGAAAACTACTTCTGAATGTCGAAATCCTCAAAACATTTTTCTCAGGTAATTTTCGAAGGTGGTCGCAAGGAGATTGAAAATTTCGTAAGCCGGTGTGTTGAAAATTTAAGATTTTGGAAAAATTGCCCACAAATTAACAAAAAACTCTGTGATATAAATATCGATATGCTAATCTGAAAAATATGGCGTGTTTGTGGTTCCGTAGCAAAATTTTCGATATTTTTAAAAATCGTTAAAATTGTCAATCTTCATATGAGCGATTCTCGAAAAATTATAGGAATTTTCAAGGAAATGGAGCCGAAAATGATATCTCGAGGTCAAAATCTATAAGAAAATCTGTTTAGATAATTTTAAAAATCCAAAAATTGTATCTATTTTATGCGATTTTGAAAAAAATAATGTACGAATTTTTGGAAAATGAGGTTAAAAATAATTTCTGGAACACATTTTTTTTTAGGTAATTTTCAAAAGTGTTCTAAAAAAGATCGCAAGTTTGATATTAAGAAAGAAAAAATTGATCTTTCGAAAAAGTTGCCTAAAGACCAATAGACATTTCGGAATATAGATCTCTACATGTTGATTAAAAAATAAAAGGAGAAAATTTTTAGAAATCGAAATTTAAGAATATTTTTTTAATTTGAATCTATAAAATAAAAAAAAAACATTTCATTTGGACGATTCTCTAGCAATAATAGGGATTTTCGAAGAAATGTGAAGATAACTTCTGGAGTTCCAAATCCACAAAAAAATCTCTTTAGGTAATTTTCAAAAGTGGACCTCGAAAGGCTCATTTGAAAAATATAACGTTTTAATGTTCCTCGAGCAAGATTTTGAAATTTTCTGCTTCCAAGTTAAAATTTTTAAAAAATCGTAAAATTTGACATAATTTATCTGGCGATTTTGAAAAAATTGTAGGAATTTTCTAAAAATGGTAGGTATTTTCGAACAAGTGTGGGCAAAAATAACTTCTGGAGGTAGAATTCAGCACAAGAATCTCTTTAAGTAATTTCCGAAACTGCTCGAAAATATTTCGAAAGTTTGATAAGGAGGGAGGAAAAATTGAGCTTCTGGAAAAGTTGCCTAAAAATTAATAAAAAAATTCTAGAGTGTAAAAATCTCGACGTATTGATTTCAAAAATATTGCGTGTTTGTGATTCTGGAGAAACATTTTAATTCAAATTTTGTTAGAAAATGAAAAAACAAATGTAATAATTTTCAAAAAAATGAAGCGAAGATAACTTACGGAGTTTAAAATCCACAAACGAAACTATTTAGAAATTATATATTTATTAATAATTATTTACATATACATAATAATATAGTTCTAAAGAGCTCGAAAACATGTGGGAAATTTCAAAAGTGGGAACAATTGAAAAATTGAGTTTTTGGAAATGTTATATAAAAATGAACAGAAAAAAAAAACAAAAAATGGATCTCAATGTGCTGATTTGAAAAATATAACATGTTAATATTTTTTGAGTAAGATTTTCGAATTATTCTATTCGCAATTCAGTTTTTTTAGAAACCCTAAAATTTGACATTTTTTATTGTGCCGTTCTGAAAAAATGGAAAAGAAATTTTCGAAAGTGGTCAACACAGGTTCGAAGGTTTGATAGAAAGAGAACAACTGAGCTTTTGAAAAGTTGCCTAATAAATAATAATCAATAAAAAAATGTGTTGTTTTAAAAAATATAGCAGTGTTTACTGTCCAGGAGCCATATTTTAGTTTTTTTTGGCCATATATCAATCAGATGAGTGACTCTGGAAAAACTGAAGAAATTGTCGAAGAAATGAAGCAAAAAACGTGTTGAAAAATATTAGGTATTTATGGTGCTGGACAAACATTTTAATTAAAATTTATAAAAAAATTGGCGACTCTGGGAACAAAGGTAGGCATTTTCAAAGGAATGAAAGGAAGATAACTTCCGGAGTTCGAAATCTACAAACGAAATTATGTTGATAACTTCCGAAACTGGTCGTAAACATGGCGAAAATTTCAGAAAAACTAAGTTTTTGGAAATATTACATACACATGAACAAAAAGTTCTGAAGTATAGAGCTCAACGTTGTGATTTGAAAAATATAGCATGTTAATGTTTTTTGAATAAAATTTTCGAATTATTCGGTGTGAAATTATTTTTTTTTAATCCTAAAATTTAACATAATTTATTTTGTTCTGAAAAAATGGTAACAATTTTCGAGAAAATTAGGGCAAAAATACCTTCTGGAGGTCGAAATCAACAGAAAAATCTCTTTAGGGAATTATAATTTTCAATAAAAATACTCTGTAATATTCTGTAAAAATTCTGGACTTGAAAAATATAACGGCCGAGGAGCCAGATTTTAGAATTTTTTTTTTATTTTTAAAAAATACCAAACATCGTAAGAGTGATTCTGGAAAAACTGTAGAATTTCGAGAAATGAAGCCGAACATAAATTATAGCTGGCGAAATGCACAAAAAACTCTGTTTAGGTAATTTTCGAAAATGGTCGACAATAGGTTGAAAATTTTATAATATTGAAAAAATTGAGCTTTCGGAAAACTTGCCTAAAAATGAACAAAAAATTGTGGAATATTTAGACCTCGAGGTGCTCATTTGAGAATATAACGTGTTTATGGTTCTTCAGCAAGATTTTAGAATGATCCAGTTTGATACTAAAAATTTGTAAAAATATACTAAAAATTTACATTTTTTATTAGGCAATTTTGAAAAATTGGTAGGAATTTCCAAAAAAAAAGGGGGCAAATTTAGATCCTGGAGGTCGAAATCAACACAAAAATCTCTTCAGATAATTTCCAAAGGGCTTGTAAAAAGATTGAAAATGCAATAAAAAGAGAGCAAAAATTAAGCTTTTGGAAAAGTTGCTTAAAAATGAACAAAAAATTCTGAAATGTAGATCTCGACGTGCCCATTTGAAAAATATATTGTTTTGTGGTTGTAAAGCAAGATTTTTGAATTATTCTGTTTGAAATGCGTTTTCTTTTTAATTCTAAAATTTGTCTTCATTTGTTGATTCTGAAAAACTGGTACAAATTTTTGGAAAAATGAGGGCAAAAATTTTTAGGTAATTTTCAGAAGAAAAGAAAAATTGAGCTTTTGAAAAAGTTGAATAAAATTCAATAAAGACATATTGTAATGTTTTGATTTGAAAAATGTTACGTGAAAAAGTACTCAGTTAGGTTTCGAAAATGTCAAAATTTCGGCGAAATTTGAAGAAGGGGGGACCATTGGAAAATTTTCACTTTTAAAAAAGTCGTCTAAAAATTCTGAAAAAATTCAGGGACGTAGATCTCGACGTGCTGATTCCAAAAATATAGCTCGTTGATGGTCGCGGAGCGACATTATCGAAGAAATCGGTACGAAATGCCTAATTTATCGAAATTTCAAAAATTTCGATATTTCAACCGTCGATTCTGGAAAAACGGTTGCAGCTATCAAAGAATCGAGGCCGGAAGTGAGTTCTACGGCTCGAAATCTGCAAGAAAATGTACTCAGTTAGGTTTCGAAAATGTCAAAATTTGGGCGAAATTTGAAGAAGCCCGGGACCATTGGAAAATTTTCACTTTTAAAAAAGTCGTCTAAAAATTCTGAAAAAATTCAGGAATATAGATCTCGACGTGCTGATTCCAAAAATATAGCTTGTTGATGGTCGCGGAGCGGCATTTTCGAAGAAATCGGTACGAAATGCCTAATTTATGGAAATTTCAAAAATTTCGATATTTCAACCGTCGATTCTGGAAAAACGGTTGCAGCTATCAAAGAATCGAGGCCGGAAGTGAGTTCTACGGCTCGAAATCTACAAGAAAATGTACTCAGTTAGGTTTCGAAAATGTCAAAATTTCGGCGAAATTTGAAGAAGGGGGGACCATTGGAAAATTTTCACTTTTAAAAAAGTCGTCTAAAAATTCTGAAAAAATTCAGGGACGTAGATCTCGACGTGCTGATTCCAAAAATATAGCTTGTTGATGGTCGCGGAGCGACATTTTCGAAGAAATCGGTACGAAATGCCTAATTTATCGAAATTTCAAAAATTTCGATATTTCAACCGCCGAATCTGGAAAAACGGTTGCAGCTATCAAAGAATCGAGGCCGGAAGTGAGTTCTACGACTCGAAATCTACACGAAAATGTACTCAGTTAGGTTTCGAAAATGTCAAAATTTGGGCGAAATTTGAAGAAGCCCGGGACCATTGGAAAATTTTCACTTTTAAAAAAGTCGTCTAAAAATTCTGAAAAAATTCAGGAATATAGATCTCGACGTGCTGATTCCAAAAATATAGCTTGTTGATGGTCGCGGAGCGGCATTTTCGAAGAAATCGGTACGAAATGCCTAATTTATGGAAATTTCAAAAATTTCGATATTTCAACCGTCGATTCTGGAAAAACGGTTGCAGCTATCAAAGAATCGAGGCCGGAAGTGAGTTCTACGACTCGAAATCTACACGAAAATGTACTCAGTTAGGTTTCGAAAATGTCAAAATTTGGGCGAAATTTGAAGAAGCCCGGGACCATTGGAAAATTTTCACTTTTAAAAAAGTCGTCTAAAAATTCTGAAAAAATTCAGGGACGGAGATCTCGACGTGCTGATTCCAAAAATATAGCTTGTTGATGGTCGCGGAGCGCCATTTTGGAAGAAATAGGTACGAAATGCCTAATTTATCGAAATTTCAAAAATTTCGATATTTCTACCGTCGATTCTGGAAAAACGGTTGCAGCTATCAAAGAATCGAGGCCGGAAGTGAGTTCTACGGCTCGAAATCTACAAGAAAATGTACTCAGTTAGGTTTCGAAAATGTCAAAATTTCGGCGAAATTTGAAGAAGGGGGGACCATTGGAAAATTTTCACTTTTAAAAAAGTCGTCTAAAAATTCTGAAAAAATTCAGGGACGTAGATCTCGACGTGCTGATTCCAAAAATATAGCTTGTTGATGGTCGCGGAGCGACATTTTCGAAGAAATCGGTACGAAATGCCTAATTTATCGAAATTTCAAAAATTTCGATATTTCAACCGCCGAATCTGGAAAAACGGTTGCAGCTATCAAAGAATCGAGGCCGGAAGTGAGTTCTACGACTCGAAATCTACACGAAAATGTACTCAGTTAGGTTTCGAAAATGTCAAAATTTGGGCGAAATTTGAAGAAGCCCGGGACCATTGGAAAATTTTCACTTTTAAAAAAGTCGTCTAAAAATTCTGAAAAAATTCAGGAATATAGATCTCGACGTGCTGATTCCAAAAATATAGCTTGTTGATGGTCGCGGAGCGGCATTTTCGAAGAAATCGGTACGAAATGCCTAATTTATGGAAATTTCAAAAATTTCGATATTTCAACCGTCGATTCTGGAAAAACGGTTGCAGCTATCAAAGAATCGAGGCCGGAAGTGAGTTCTACGACTCGAAATCTACACGAAAATGTACTCAGTTAGGTTTCGAAAATGTCAAAATTTGGGCGAAATTTGAAGAAGCCCGGGACCATTGGAAAATTTTCACTTTTAAAAAAGTCGTCTAAAAATTCTGAAAAAATTCAGGGACGGAGATCTCGACGTGCTGATTCCAAAAATATAGCTTGTTGATGGTCGCGGAGCGCCATTTTGGAAGAAATAGGTACGAAATGCCTAATTTATCGAAATTTCAAAAATTTCGATATTTCTACCGTCGATTCTGGAAAAACGGTTGCAGCTATCAAAGAATCGAGGCCGGAAGTGAGTTCTACGGCTCGAAATCTACAAGAAAATGTACTCAGTTAGGTTTCGAAAATGTCAAAATTTTGGCGAAATTTGAAGATGGGGGGACCATTGGAAAATTTTCACTTTTAAAAAAGTCGTCTAAAAATTCTGAAAAAATTCAGGAATATAGATCTCGACGTGCTGATTCCAAAAATATAGCTTGTTGATGGTCGCGGAGCGACATTTTCGAAGAAATCGGTACGAAATGCCTAATTTATCGAAATTTCAAAAATTTCGATATTTCAACCGTCGAATCTGGAAAAACGGTTGCAGCTATCAAAGAATCGAGGCCGGAAGTGAGTTCTACGACTCGAAATCTACACGAAAATGTACTCAGTTAGGTTTCGAAAATGTCAAAATTTGGGCGAAATTTGAAGAAGCCCGGGACCATTGGAAAATTTTCACTTTTAAAAAAGTCGTCTAAAAATTCTGAAAAAATTCAGGGACGGAGATCTCGACGTGCTGATTCCAAAAATATAGCTTGTTGATGGTCGCGGAGCGCCATTTTGGAAGAAATAGGTACGAAATGCCTAATTTATCGAAATTTCAAAAATTTCGATATTTCAACCGTCGATTCTGGAAAAACGGTTGCAGCTATCAAAGAATCGAGGCCGGAAGTGAGTTCTACGGCTCGAAAGCCACAAGAAAATGTACTCAGTTAGGTTTCGAAAATGGTCCAGAAGAAAAATTTTAGGAATTCAATTTAAAAATTATATATTTTTTTAATTTTGAATTTCTAAAATAAAAAAAAACATTTCATTTCCGATGATTCTCGAGCAATGATAGGAATTTTCTGAGAAATGAAGTGAAGATAACTTGGAGTTCAAAATCCATAATTTTTTTTTTAAATTAAAAGAATTATCGAAAAAATGGTAGGAATTTTCGAGAAAATTAGGAAATGATAACTTCTGGAGATCCAAATCAGCACAAAAATTTCTTTGCGCAATTTGCGGAACTGTTGGAAAGTATTTCGAGAATTTGATAAGGAGAGAGAGGAGGAAAATTAAGTTTTGGAAAAGTTGCCTAAAAATCAAACAAACATTGTATAGTGTAGATCTCAACGCGTTGATTTCAAAAACATTACGTGTTTATGATAATAGAGAAACATTTTAATTAAAATATTTCGATAACTTTCGGAACTGGTCGAAACATAAAAAAATGAATTTTTGGAAATATTACATTAAAATGAATAAAAAATTCTAAAATATAGTTCTGATTTGAAAAATATAGTAAGTTAATATCTTTTGAGCAAGATTTTCTAATGATTCGGTTTGAAATTCATTTTTTTTTAAACTTAAAACTGCAATTTAATAGCGACATACGTCAATAATTTTCTGTCAATCAACAAAATAGTGGCGCACTGCACACATTAAATATTCTTAGCAAACGAAGCACTCGTATTACTAAACCAGCTTTCCAGCAAAACTAGCGCAAGATTTAGCTCCCAGCGAAGATAAATACCACTCTTACTTTTAATAATTAATAATTTTAGGGCAACCTACGCCGCCTCCTGTGTACTTGAAACATGTGTAAATCTCACACGTGAGTGGCTTAACGTCTTGTTCATCTACTAAGTGGAAAATGCAGTGCACTGTGAAATGAACTTACCAACTTCTGATACATATCTAGTGGTTATTTCATTACACAAAGTTGGCAATGCTCTCATTGGTAATACGTGTTTATTAAATCAAAATTTACGATCCACGAGCGTAATGAAATTAGCTGCACGCTAATTTTTAATATGGCATGCTCGTGAAACATATCACTCAGCAAACATATTTAGAGAAATTGCTCAAATTTCCGCGCCCACTCGCTCCGAACATGATCGATATCGTACACTGGCGCATTTTTTCATTTTCCGGAAGTACTGGATACAGTAAACAATTTTTAACTATGAATGGAATATTAAATCGGGTAAGAGGGAGCACGAATTCGCCTGGAGATACAGAATTTTGTAACTTGAGGAATCGTGGGGGTCGTGGAAAAGACAAATATGTTTTAATTAATTTTTATTTGTCGAAAAATCGTAATATATTTTCTCATAAATGTGAACAGAAATAGAAGTATGGATGTCGAAAGGATGAAAATAAAAATCCGGGAGCTGGATATAATACCAGAAATTTAACAACCTCTGAAAATTTCTGATTGAGAACATGACAATACTGAAAGGCTCTTAAATCGATTAATACTGGGAAAAAAATAAAGTCGCTATTGGAAGAAATCTGAAACATGTTCTTAATTATTTTATACTTTGGAACACCTCATTGTTCAGTCGGTTCTGCTGTAACTTCAAACAAATAATTTACAGCGAACTTCAGAGTCTAAGAAGTCATATTAATTATTTCAAGTTTCAAGTTCGCGAAAAACACATTATAGTTGTTCTAGTGAGATTAAATACGAAAAGAGCAGTTAATAATAATTAAATTTCAACACCAAGAACTTGTACGTTTTGCATAAAGTTAAAATTAAAATTTCTTCTCATAAACTGGAACTTATTTTTAAATTATTTTTCGATAAATTTTGTCGGCTATTTAAAATGTATAATTCTGGATGTTCTACTTTTCGTATCATTCAGTCTGGTTCAACAGTGAATATATGCCAATATTACAGTTCCATTAATAATCTCAATTGCCTTTTCTTGGCACCAGTCTCCGAACATTTTGCGGGTGATTTCGTAGCCCTCTTCGGCTTTTCCGGATATTAAGCAACCCTCAGTCAAATTATCAAAATTTCAATAGCCCAACAAATATTTATTTCGAAACAACATGTAGCCAAAACCCGTGAAATATTAAAGGAAACAAATTTTAAATGTCACACGTCTGTTCGGTTCTGCGTACACAAAGAAGTCCTCCCAGCCATAAAATCCCTTCGATGAGCGCTAGGATTACCATCTGCTCCGAGTGAACCGAACTGATTAAGCATTTAGCACCAAGTGGACATAATTTGTTTTACTATCGCGTCGTCCATACTTCGTCCAACGACAGTGAGCCAATTTTACGACACATCGCAGCTTTATGCCCCATAAGTTCGTCCCTGAATAAACAACAAAACATGAAATAATGATCCCTCTCGTGTGTAAATTAATCACAAGAAAAACCCCGCGCTACGAGTTATAAACTTCTTTATTAAGAATTTAGCATTCATCTGTCACGAAAGAAACTTCTAAGTGGCAAGTTTGACCCGACACCTAGTTTCCAAGATTGTTATTCTCCGAAGCCCGCACTAACTTGTTTAAGTTTGCCGGCTGTCTTTAAAAAAGAAAAGTTTACATTATGTTAAATGCGCGGAAACATCCGACGAAATACAATCCGGGAGTTCCCGGAGGGCGGTATCTGGTATTTCGTATGTAGTGTTTTTTATATAAATTATTAAGTTTCATGCGTCCCCCAAGTTCCGGCGGATCCTCTGGGACGGGATCCACTCGATCGAAATCAAACTTGTGATTCCTAATGGAAACTTCCCGACGTGTTTCAATTTTTGGCCCGGATTCGGGTTCTTGTAATGATTAACCGCTGATCGTCTGCGAAGTTGCAAATTTTAATTAAGCGGTAGCTGAAACCAATTTTCGACTAGTATGCACAAAGTGGAGTGGTGTTTTTTGCGAATAATGAACAAAGTTGGACGAGTTTTTGCTTATTGTAAGCGCGCTAGAATTAATAGTAAATGATAAAGGAACATGTGAGGTAATGCATTTCAAGTAAAACTAACTTAGCAAAATTTTGAGAACTCTAGCAGGAACTTTAATTTTACTAAAAATGGAAATTTAAATTGAACTTCACGTATTATGAATTTTTTGCATACAGATGAATGTGGAGGAAATTTTGATTTTGGTTTTCGTTCTACATTTTCTGGTGGAGCTATTATAGTTTTTGGTTTTGGTTTTTTGTCTATAGTTTCTGGTGCAGCTGTTATGGACTGGAACAACTAACTATCGAATAAATGTAGAACAATGTATGCGTTTTTAGTGGTTTAAAAGTACTTTAGATTCACCTGGGTACAAATTATTAATAATTTCTCCATTTCGTTAAAGCCTTGTTGTAATTATCAATAATATAGAGCTAATTTACGAGTAAGTATTTAAATTAATCAACTAAATTTAGAACATTGAAGTAAACTAATTAATTAGATTTTTAATTTACTTTCTTCACTTCCGTGCATTAAAACTATTAACTACATTTATTGCATGTTGAATTAACAAGTTCTCACTAGAATTTAATGTCGGTTGATGTTTTCATTTCCTCTGTATCGTCTATGTCAATTTTTATTGGACAGGTTATCTCTGAAATTACTAGACCGATTGTTGTAAAATTTTGGACGTATATTATATTAGGAAGTAATATAACACGTTCGAATCATAGACAATGGCGGAGTGCGGATAATTATAATATGATACATTAATGATTCTAGAAAAACATATCTAGTCGAGAAAACACAAAAAACCAGAATGTTTTCACAGCTTGTAATTGCCAAATCTTATATTAAACACCATAAAGTCAACGTTTATGTTTCAGAAAACAGCTAACTACAATAAAATTTAAATGCTTCTAATTATTATTTAATTCATAAAAGCTTTCATAACAATTGATTAACTAACAAATAAATCAAGACTTGGCTGTCTATAAAACGTGGACTGGAAACACGAAATTATCAAAATAATTTCAATCTTGGGGGTCTCCGGTAATTTTTTTTTTAAATAATTTAAACAATATTGGAAAATCCGTCTTTTTTAGAAAGAAACTGAGGAAATCTGGAAGCCCCTTGGTTTATTTTTGGAAGAATTTCAAAGAATCTTGAGGGCTTTACTTTTGAAAGATTCTGAAAGAGTGATCCAAAATCTCTTATCCTATCTAGTAGCTGCTAAGATAATACTGGTTTTGGCAAATGACATACTCTCTAAGAAAAGAGAGGGTGGGTGGGCGGGGCTAGTACCTGCTAACATAAGACCGATTTTGGCAAATGAGATACGTTGTAAGAAAAGACGGGGTGGGTGGGTAGGGCTAGTAGCTACAATGATAAAAATGATTTCAGCAAGTACTAGCCCCGCCCATCCGCCCTCTATTTTCTTAGAGAGATCTCATTTGCCAAAATCAGTCTTATCCTAGCAGGTACGAGCTCCGCCCACCCACCCCCTCTTTTCTTTGAAGGTATCTCATTAGCCAAAGTCAGTCTTATCTTAGCAGCATATAGCCCCACCACCCACCCTCTCTTAGAGGGTATGTCATTTGCCAAGATCAGTCGTATCCTATCTAATAGCTGCTGAGATAAAACTGATTTTGGCAAATGAGATACCCTGTAAGAAAAGAGGGGGTGGGTGGGCGGGGCTAGTACCTGCTAACATACGACCGATTTTGGCGAATGAGATACCTTGTAAGAAAAGCAGCCACTAAGATAAAAATGATTTTTGCAGGTACTAGTCCCGCCCAGCCGCCCGCCATTTTGTTAGAGAAATCTCATTTGGCAAAATCAGTCTTATCTTAACAGATACTAGCCCCGCCAACCCACCCTCTCTTTTCTTGGAAAGTATGTCATTTGCCAAAATCAGTCTAATCCTATCTATAGTTGTTAAGATAAAACTGATTTTGGCAAATGACATACTCTCTAAGAAAAGAGAGGGTGGGTGGGTGGCTGGGGCTAGCACCTGCTAAAATAAGACCGATTTTGGCAAATGAGATACCTTGTAAGAAAAGAAGGGGTGGGTGGGTGGGGCTAGCAGCTACAATGATGAAAATGATTTCATCAGGTTCTAGCCCCGCCCATCCGCCCTCTATTTTCTTAGAGAAATCTCATTTGCCAAAATCAGTCTTATCCTAGCAGGTACTAGCCCGGCCCACCCACCCCCTCTTTTCTTAGAAGGTATCTCATTGGCCAAAGTCAGTCTTACCTTAGCAGCAACTAGCCCCACCCACCCTCTCTTCTCTTAGAGGGTATCTTGTTTGCCAAAATCAGTCTTATCTTGGCAGATACTAGCCCCGCCCACCCACCCTCTCTTTTCTTAGAGGGTATGTCATTTGCTAAAATAAAATTTATCTTAACTAAGCTTAACTTAGTGTTTTACTTTTGGAAGAATCTGAAAGAATCTTGAAGATCGTGATATCTGCTTTATACGAATTTGAAAGAATCTCGATGGTTTTTGGTATTTTATTTTAGAAACAACTTGAATGAATTTTGGGAGATTCCCTGGTATTTCAGTTCAAAAAGAACTTGAAAGAATATTGAAGAACCTAATTAATTTTGAAAGAATCTCCGGGTTATTTGGTGTTTTATTGTAGAAAGAATCTAAAATAATCTTGGCAACTGGGGTGAAAAAATCGTTTGGTCTCTAAGGTCCGTGTTTTGCTTTAGAAAGAAGCAGAAAATCTTGGGTCCCCATGGTGTTCAATTTTTGGAAGAATTTCAAAGAATCTTGAGGGCCTTTAGTGTTTTTCTTGAAAATCGTGATGTCTGTTTCATAAGAATTTGAAAGAATCTCAATGGTTTTTGGTGTTTTTTTTTTAGAAACAAGTTGAATGAATTTTGGGAGCTTCCCTGGTGTTTCACTTTAAAAAAGAACTGGAAAAATATTGAAGAACCTAATTAATATTGAAAATCTCAGGGTTTTCTGGTGTTTTATTATAGAAAAGACCTAAAATAATCTTGGCGACTGGGGTGTTTTAATTCTGAGAATGCTTGAAAAAATCTTGGGGTCTCTGGTGTTTTAGTTTAGAAAGAATTTGAAAGAATATTGGAAAGTATGTGTTTTGCTTTAGAACGAAAGAGAAAATCTTGGATCCCCAAGGTGTTCAATTTTTGTAAGAATTTCAAAGAATCTTGAGGACCTTTAGTGTTTTATTTTGGAAGAATCTGAAAGAATCTTGAAAATCGTAATGTCTATTTCATATGAATTTGAAATAATCTCGATGGTTTTGGTGTTTTATTTTAGAAACAACTTGAAAGAATATTGGGAGATTCTATAGTGTTTCATTTTAAGAACTTGAAAAAATATTGAAGGACCTAATTAATTTTGAAAGAATCTCCGGGTTTTCTGGTGTTTCATTATAGAAAGAATCTAAAATAATCTTGGCGACTACGGTGTTTGAATTCTGAAAATGCTTGAAAAAATCTTGGGGCTTTCCGGTATTTTATATTAAGAGAATTTGAAAGAATATTGGAAGGTCCGAATTTTGTTCTAGATAGAAACAGAAGATCTTGAAACCCCTTGGTGTATTATTTTAAGAAGGATTTCAAAGAATCTCGAAGGTCGCAAGTGTTTTACTTTTGGAAGAATCTGAAAGAATCTTGAAGATCGTGATGTCTGCTTTATACGAATTTGAAAGAATTTCGATGGTTTTTGTTGTTTTATTTTAGAAACAACTTGAATGAATTTGGGAGATTCCCTGGTGTTTCACTTTAAAAAAGAACTTGAAAAATATTCAAGAACCCTATTAAAATGGAAAGAATCTCAGGATTTTCTGATGTTTTATTGAAGAAAGGACCTAAAATAATCTGGGCGACTTCGGTGTTTTAATTCTGAAAATGTTTGGGAAAATCGTGTGGTCTCTGGTGTTTTATTTTAGAAAGAATTTGAAATAATATTGGAAGGTCTGTGTTTTGCCCATGGTGATCAATTTTTGGAAGAATTTCAAAGAATTTTGAGAGCCTCTAGTGTTTTACTTTTGGAAGGAGCTGAAAGAATTCTCAAGATGCTCACCATGTAAATTCAATTAATGAGGAGACTATATGTGATAACTTTGCGTATCTAGGCTTGTGTCAATATAATAATGTAGTTAATTGTAACAATAGGATTTTAGACCTGTGTTTTTGTGATAGTAATTTACTTGTTAAGCGCTGTTCACCACTTTTAAGAGAGGATGAAAATCATCCAGCGTTACTTTTATCGGTCAATGAAATTAACATCTGCAATCAATTTAGTCACATAAACAAAAGCTATTATGACTTTAAGAATGCATCTTACTATGATATCAATAAGTTTTTGAGCTCTGTGGAATGGGCCAGCCTATTTCATGACAAGGATGTTGAAGAATGTGTTGAAAAATTCTATTCTATTATTTACCATGCTATTAATACATATGTCACGTTTAAAACAATTTCTTGTAATAATTACTTCCCGCATTGGGTAGATAAAAATACTAAATTGCTAATCAAACGCAAGAAGGGAGCTCACAAAATATATAAAAGGTCTAGGTTAGAAGCGGATTATGATAACTTCAGTACGTTAAGATCGTTATGTAGGGAATCTTTAAATAACTGTAAACAAAACTATATTTGCAGTGTCGAGGAAAGCATTATTTCTAAGAGCGAAACTTTTTGGTCATACGTAAAATCAAAGTCTAATAATAGCGGTTTACCAAAAAAAATGTTTTTAAATAACATCTCTTGTGATGAAAATAAAGATATCGCTAATCTATTCGCCTCACATTTTGAAAAGGCTTATTCAACGATAGTATCTGACAGTTTTCCAGCATCTAATGACGTCAGCTCTAATTCTCTTGGTTTAAATAAAATTGAAATTGCAATTGAACTTGTCTATGCCAAGCTAGTTGGTCTAGATAATAACTGAATTGCTAACTGCAGAAAGGGGATATATCACATTTTTCAAAATGTTGAGGAAATGAATAAAACGTCTCAGATTTTTACAACTACTTGTTTCCGATCCCCGTTTTCAATTGTCGGTTCTCTATGTTCTCAGTTATCAACGAGTGTTGGTTAAATGCATGTTTTCTTTTTTGGGTCAATTTGGCTGTCAAATTTGACACTTGGACATATCCCCTTTTTGCAGTAAAATGAAAAAAAAGGTAAAAAAAACACAAAAACAGCTTTATTTCAGTTATAATTTTACACAAACATGTTATATGTATATCTGACTAAAAAACTTAATCATTATCGCGCTCCTGTTCTACAGTTGGCCAAGTAGCAATCTCCTGCCAAAATGCGTTATAAGCGTCTGGGATAAATCGTAAAGTGTTTGTTATATCCGTCATTTTTTGCTGGCTGATGGCTAGTTATTATACTAATTTTGCACTTAATACACGTAGTCATCTTCTCACAACAAAAATTTAAAACATGTTTAAAACGGTAAATTTTTGTAGGAACTACGAATTTTGCAATTATGCTCCGCCCCCCAGTCTGGCAACAAATGAAAATTTCACCACTATTGAGTTCGCGGCAGGTGTGGGTGGGGCCTAGTTTAATGATGAATTTTTCATTCATTTCCAGGCCGAAGAGTGAAGCGTCACTGAAAAATCTATATTTCCCTACAAAAATTTACCATTTCAAACATGTTTTAAATTTTTGTTGTGAAAAGATGGCTGCGGAGATTAAGAAAAATTGGCAAAATATAAGCCCCACCCACCCACCCTATCTCAATTGTGATGATTTTTTTTATTCGTCGTGAGCCAAAGCGTAGCTTAATTGCAAAATTCTTATTTCTTTACAAGAAATTACTATGTAAGACATGTTTTTCAGCGTCGTGTTGGATAAGAATAATAATTTAAAAAATTAGAATTTTGCAGTTAAGCTCCGCCCTCTTGGCTCACGACGAATATAAAAATCATCACAATCGAGATAGGGTGGGTGGGCGGGGCTTATACTAATTTTGCACTTGATATACGTAGTCATCTTCTCACAGCAAAAATTTAAAACATGTTTAAAATGGTAAATTTTTGTAGGGAACTACAAATTTTGCAATTATGCTCCGCCCCCCAGTCTGGCAACGAATGAAAATTTCTCCACTATTGAGTTCGCGGCAGGTGTGGGTGGGGCTTAGTTTAATGATGAATTTTTCATTCGTTTCCAGGCCGAGGAGTGAAGCGTCACTGAAAAATCTATATTTCCCTACAAAAATTTACCATTTTAAACATGTGTTTTAAATTTTTGTTGTGAAAAGATGACTGCGGAGATTAAGAAAAAAGGGCAAAATATAAGCCCCGCCCACCCACCCTATCTCAATTGTGATGATTTTTTTATTCGTCGTGAGCCAAGAGGGCGTAGCTTAATTGCAAAATTCTTACTTCTCTACAAGAAATTACCATGTAAGACATGTTTTTGAGTGTCGTGTTGGATAAGAATAACGCAAGACGTTGAGACCACGGTGTTTACTGCAGAAAGTCGATATCTCCTGGACATATCCCTTTTCTGCTGTAACCGTAAATTTCATCCGCTTGTAGCCCCGAGCTAAATCATTAAACATGGCCCGTTTTTATTGCAGTAAAGATGTGTTTAGACCTCTAGAACACGATTATGTACGAATGTTATTGTGGTAAAAAATGGGACATGTCCCCTTTCTGCAGTTAGCAATTCAACTATAAGCCTGGTCCTGACGGCATCCCTCAAATATTTCTAAAAATGTGTGCAGAACAACTTGCATTACCTCTTCAAATGTTATTTCAGAAATCATTAGTTCAATCAAGATTTCCTACAGCATGGAAAAAGTCTCATGTCATTCCCATTTTCAAGAATGGCAAGCGCGAGGACATAGCCAACTATCGTCCTGTTTCAATTCTATCCTACATACCTAAAATCTTCGATTCTATTGTGGCGGACATAATCTCATTTTCGGTAAAGACAAAAATTATCGATGAACAACATGGTTTCTACAAAGGGCGATCAACCGCATCAAATTTGTTCGTATTTACAGAATATTTGAACAATAATATTGAGCAAGGTCTTGAAGTTGACTGTGTCTTCACAGACATGTCGAAAGCGTTTGACAAGGTCTGCATCAATCTTCTGATCTCAAAGCTCGACAAACTGGGATTTGGAAATTCTGTTCTGAGTTGGATGCATTCCTATCTAACGCATCGCACACAATATGTTGTCATTAATAATGTAACATCACATGCTATATATCCAAATTCTGGTGTGCCACAAGGCTCCCACCTGGGTCCGGTTCTTTTTTTAATTTATATTAACGACGTAAAGTCTGTTATATTTAACTCCAAGTTTCTGTTATACGCCGATGACTTGAAGATATATAAAACCATAAGTAGCAATGATGACCAACTTAAATTACAAGAGGATCTTTATCGTCTAGAACGCTGGTGCAAAGTTAATCATCTTGAGCTAAATATCAGTAAGTGCAAAGCCATTAGATTCTCAAAAAAATCAGACTATCAATTACCTAACTATGTCATTTCGGAAGTAAACTTAAAATCCGTAAAAACATTTTGTGACTTGGGTGTGACTGTTGATTACCAATTAAACTTTAACACACACGTAAATGCTTTGTTATCCAAAGCGAATAGAACATTGGGTATTATTAAAAGACGCTGTGCCGAATTTTCCAATCTTCGTACTGTGACTGTATTATATAATGCTTACGTTCGTCCTATATTAGAATATTGTTCTGTGATTTGGTCACCGCATTTCAATATACATATTGATAGGTTAGAAGCCGTACAGAGACGGTTTGTTAAGTTTGTTTGTTTCCATTTTAACATTATGTATCATAGAAACAACTATGACAACCTCTTAAAATATTTGGGTCTAGCACCCTTATCTTTAAGACGAGAATTTGTTGACGCTACTTTCGTGTTTAAAGTTTTTACTGGTCACATTAATTGTAATAGTATTTTGTCCATGTTTTCTTTACATGTACCCAGTCGCTGTGTTCGTAATACAAGATTTTTAGATGTACCATACCATAGAACCAATTATGGGAAAAATTCCTGTACTACCAGATTATCGAGACTAGTAAATTCTCTATCACACGTAGATTTCGTAGGTGTATCTTCTAATTCTTTCAAGTACAAATGTAAAGCTGTTTTAGGATTATGAAATGTTATTGTATATTGAAATGTTATTGTATATTCATATATATATTTATTATATACTAAGTCATTATATTTAGGTATATGTAAAATGGCCAAGTCCGTTAATAAAGTCTATATATATAAGATCGTGATGTCTGTTTCACAACAATTTGAAAGAATCTCGATGATTGTTGGTGTTTAATTTAGAAACAACTTGAAACAACTTGAAAGAATCTTGGGAGATTCCCTGGTGTTTCACTTTGAAAAGAACTTGAAAGAATGTTGAAGGACCTAATTAACTTTGAAATAATCTCCGGGTTTTCATTATAGAAAGAATCTAAAATAATCTTGGCGACTACGGTGTTCTAATTCTGAAAATGCTTGAAAACATCTTGGGGTTTCCGGAATTTTAAATTAAGAGAATTTGAAAGAATATTTGAAGGTCCGTAGTTTGCTTTAGATAGCAACAGAAGATCTTGAAACCCCTTGGTGTATTATTTTTAGAAGGAGTTCAAAGAATCTCGAGCGCCTCAAGTGTTTTACTTTTGGAAGAATTTGAAAGAATCTTGCAGATCGTGATGTCTGCTTTATAAAAATTTGAGAGAATCTCGATGGTTTTTGGTGTTTTATTTTAGAAACGACTTGAATGAATTTTGAGAGATTCCCTGGTGTTTCACTTTAAAAAAGAACTTGAAAAATATTGAAGTACCCTATTAAAATTGAAAGAATCTCAGGGTTTTCTGGTGTTTTATTATAGAAAAGACCTAAAATAATCTTGGCGACTGCTGTGTTTTAATTCTGAAAATGCTTGAGAAAATCGTGTGGTCCCTGGTGCTTTATTTTAGAAAGAATTTGAAATAATATTGGAAGGTCTGTGTTTTGCCCATGGTGTTCAATTTTTGGAAGAATTTCAAAGAATCTTGAGAGCCTCTAGTATTTTACTTTTGGAAGAAGCTGACAGAATTCTGATGTCTGTTTCACAACAATTTGAAAGAATCTTGGGAGATTCCCTGGTGTTTCACTTTGAAAAGAACTTGAAAGAATATTGAAGGACCTAATTAATTTTGAAAGAATCTCCGGGTTTTCATTATAGAAAGAATCTAAAATAATCTTGGCGACTACGGTGTTCTAATTCTGAAAATGCTTGAAAAAATCTTGGGGTCTTTGGTGTTTTATTTTAAAAAGAATTTGAAAGAATATTGAAAGGTCCGTGTTTTGCTTTAGAAGGCAACAGAAAATCTTGCAGCTCCTTGGTATTTTATTTTTGGAAAAATTTTAAAGAACCTTGAGGGCCTCTAATGTGTTACTTTTGGAAGAATCTGAAACAATCTTGAAGATCGAGATTCCACGGTTTGAGAATTTGAAAGAATCTGGATAGTTTTTGGTGTTTTATTGTAGAAACAACTTGAAAAGATCTTGGAATATTTCCTGGCGTTCCACTTTATAAAAACATTGAAAGAATGTTGAAAGACCTAATTAATTTTGAAAGAATCTTCGGGCTTTCTGGTGTGTCATTATAGAACGAATCCAAAATAATCTTGGCGACTGCGGTGTTTTAATTATGAAAATGCTTGAAAAAATTTTGAGGTCTCTAGTATTTTATTTTAAAAAGAATTTGAAAGAAAATTGGAAGGTTCGTGTTTTGCTTTAGAAGGCAACTGAAAATCATGAAGCTCCTTGGTATTTTATTTTTGGAAGAATTTTAAAGAACCTTGAGGGCCTCTAATATGTTACTTTTGGAATAACCTGAAATAATCTTGAAGATCGTGATTCTACGGTTTGAAAATTTGAAAGAATCTGGATGGTTTTTGGTGTTTTATTTTAGAAACAACTTGAAAAGATCTTGGGAGATTTCCTGGTGTTCCACTTTATAAAGACCTTGAAAAATATTGAAAGACCTAATTAATTTTGAAAGAATCTTCGGGCTTTCTGGTGTTTCATTATAGAACGAATCCAAAATAATCTTGGCGACTGCGGTGTTTTAATCCTGCAAATGGTTGAAAAAGTCTTGGGGTCTGTGGTGTTTTATTTTAGAAAGAATTTGAAAGAATATTGAAAGGTCCGTGTTTTGCTTTAGAAGGCAACAGAAAATCTTGAAGCTTCTTGGTATTTTATTTTTGGAAGAATTTTAAAGAATCTTGAGGGCCTCTAATGTGTTACTTTTGGAAGAAGTTGAAAGAATTTTGAAGATCGTGATGTCTGTTTCACAACAATTTGAAAGAATCTCGATGGTTTTTGGTGTTTAATTTAGAAACAACTTGAAACAATTTGAAAGAATCTTGGGAGATTCACTGGTGTTTCACTTTGTAAAGAACTTGAAAGAATATTGAAGGACCTAATTAATTTTGAAATAATCTCCGGGTTTTCTGGTCTTTCATTATAGAAAGGATCTAAAATAATCTTGGCGACTGCGATTAATTCTGAAAATGATTGAAAAAATCTTACAGGTCCATGGTGTTTTATTTTAGAAAAAATTTGTAAGAATATTTAAGGACCTAGTTAATTTTGAAAGAATGTCGATGGTTTTTGAAGTTTTATTTTAGAAACAACTTGAAAGAATCCTAGGAGATTCCCCGGTGTATTGTAAGAATATTGAAGCACTTGATTAATTTTGAAAGAATCTCTTGGTTTTCATGTGTTTCATTATGATTATAGACAGAATCTTGGCGACTGTGGTGTTTTAATTCTGAAAATGCTTGAAAAAATCTTGGGGTCTTTATTTTAGAAAGAATCTGAAATAATCTTAAAGATGGTGATGTCTCTTTTATAACAATTTTAAAGAACCTTGATGGTTTTTGGTGTTTTATTTTAGAAAAAACTTCAAAGGATTTTGGAAGCTCTCTTGGCGTTTCATTTTATAAAAAATCTGAAAGTATCTTAGAACCCCAGTTTTTTGCTCCAAATGACATCTTTCTATATATTTGTCTCTCTAGATTAAACAGATCTTATATCCGAACCGAAAATTTGCTTATAGTACTAGAAAGCTTCAAGAAATCGAAAACTATGAAATTGTCGGCATTTCACTTACGAAATTCCTCAGACTCTTTTACCCAAAACTCGGATCTTTACTAATCAAAGTCAAAGTCGCACGACTTTTTGTTCATTGTAAGCTCGCTAGATTTAATATTCACAAAATTTGAAACTTATCTTGTTTACACGTTATCGCAAAATGTGTCTAAATTATCGGCTAATGCTCCGAAATTGGATTTTTAAAATACGCCCTCTCTGTGTAGAGAGAATTCCTTTTATGTGCCGTGAATGCGAAGAGGTGATGTAAAGTTTAATTTAAATGGAGTTTAGCAGAAACAATGAATAAAGTGGGCTCGATAATGGAGTATTATCTTTGAGTTCGGAGGTATTATTCCGTGAATTCGGTGTCTAGTTTATTAAAAAGTACGGGTGAAATTTATTTGCGTAAGTTCGTTGAAATTTTCATGTAGGGGAACTATTAGCAACGATTCCTTTGTTGAAGTTTCTGGTATGTGGAAGGTACAACGTGTCAGATTTTCGTTACGTTATAATGACGTTGTTATTGTGTTGTAGCTCTTGTTAAAACCCATAATAGGCAAAGAAGTTCGGCACGAACTTCATAATTAATTTTGTTGTTGAGTGCGATAAATGCTTCAACAACAATAAACTAAAAACTGATTTGTTTTGAACCTTATTCTAGATATGTCTTATGTTTTATTGGTAGCACTCATGTATGAATTTCCGTAGAAATATTAACTGTTCTCACAAGAATAATCGCAGCTGGTTGTCACAATCGTTTTTATTTTCTGCACGATATAAAAAATCCTGTCGTGACAAATTTTTCGCTTCATTTTGTTTCAACATTTTTATTTTTTAGCTGTTTTCTTTAGTTACGTTTTATTCTCATTTCAACACCACAACGGGAGAAACACAACGAACAACGAACTCAAACACAACAAACTCGCTTATTATTGGAATGAAAATATTTCCCCATTTGAAATTATAAACCCGGCCAGCCGCACTGCGCACAAAATATTTTTTTAATTTCATCACCTCGTTGACAATTCCGGGCGCACTCACATTTTAATAAAATTCATTTGTGGCTTACCATTCCCAAATTTAATTAAATCAATATCCACCACAAAACAAAAATCGCCAAAGTTCCCACCCCACTGGAAATCAGATCACTAAAACAATACATCTAATCCTCCCCGACAAATCCCGCTAAAACAACCTACTTTTTACGTAAACTTTTCTTTGACAGCTCGGAAACAAAATAATCCGGGCCAGTCGATCCCACTCGAATCGCTTTCAAAAAGAACATTGGCTGATATGTTTATTAAAGTGGTGGGTATTGGATTTCTCAAATGCTTTTCTTGCTTGTTTCATATATGAATGCTCCGGGTTTTAATTGAGTAAAGTGGTTTGAATTAAAATCGGCGGCGTAATAATTCGAATAGCTCTCAAGAACAAGAACTTTAGGAATGGTATACGAACTTTATTTAATGAGTATTGTGGAGGCTTGAGACAAATCTCGCTCGGAAGATCTACTTATTCGTGTTGAAGTTCGCGACTAATTACTAAGAGAGGCAATAAAAGAGGCGATCGGTACGAACGGAATTTATTTATATTTTTAAAGTACGTGATCGATGGCGCAGGGATCTATTTGTATTTTGATCATGTCAGGAGCAATATCGGTACTCGAAACCTGTCATTCTGGCTTTAGCAAGACTCCGAGGGATAGCTTTTTATTGGATGACCTATATTTCTGTATTCTGCGATATTGCGGAGGAATCGCTTAATATAAAGTAAATGCTGGAACTAGTTTCGGTCTCCTTGTCACACAGCTACGAATATAATATCGCTAAAATAATAAATTAAAAGTTGATCGTAATTTCATTCCATATTTATGCGTAATAATAGTAATAATATTTATTGGTTTCAATAGGAAGAAATCCCAATTACAGAAACCAAATTAACTAAAAATATACTCCTACAAAAGTAACTAGAAAATTGAAAAACATAAATATAATACTATTCTACAATGTTTAGCAAGCTATCAGAGGTCAAAAAAAAAGGTTTCCGAGAATCTAATTCTCTAATAAATAAGACACCAGGGGTTCCCGAGATTCTTTCTTATTCTTTAACAAAAACGACGCCACGGGACCTCGAGAGTCTTTCTAATTCTTTAAAAATATTAGACACTTGGGGTTTACGAAATTCGAATTTTTAAAGAATAAGAGAGCAAAAGTACCCCAAATTATTTCTAATTCTTTAAAAATTCAGATTAAAAGGGTTCTCGAGATTTTTTCAAACTACTCCACAATCAAGACACAAGAGGTCCTAGAGATCTCATCTATTTACAAATAAAAACAAGACACCAAAAATCCAAGAAATTTTTTTCAATTTTTTAAAAAATAACACACCAGGCATCCCAAGTTTCTAATTATTTCAAAAATAAAATACCAGGAGTTCCTAGATTCTAAATCTTTAAAAAATAAAACAGTCGGTGTATCCAAGATTCTTTGTAATTTTTTGAAAACTAAGACATCAGGAGTCTTCGAGATTCCTTCTAATACTTTCAAAAATAAGACCCCAAAGTTTCTGAGAATCTAATTCTCTAATAAATAAGACACCAGGGGTTCGCGAGATTCTTTCTTATTCTTTAAAAGAAACGACCCCCGGGACCTCGAGAGTCTTTCTAATTCTTTAAAAATATTAGACACTTGGGGTTTCCGAAATTCGAATATTTAAAAAATAAGACAGCAAAAATATTTCTGATTCTTTAAAAATTTAGATGAAAAGGGTCCTGGAGATTTTTTCAAATTACTCCACAAACAAGACACTAGAGATCTTATCTATTTACAAATAAAAACAAGACACCAAAAATCCCCGAAATTCTTTCTATTTCTTAAAAAATAACACACCAGGGATCACAAGTCTCTAATTCTTTCAAAAATAAAATACCAGGAGTTCGTAGATTCTAAATCTTTAAAAAATAAAACAGTAGGGGTACCCAAGATTCTTTCTAATTTTTTGAAAACTAAGGCACCAGGAGTCTTGGAGATTCTTTCTAAAACTTTCAAAAATAAGACCCCAAGGCTTTCTGAGAATCTAATTTTCTAATAAATAAGACATCAGGGATTCCCGAGATTCGTTCTTATTCTTAAAAAGAAACGACGCTGCGGGACCTAGAGAGTCTTTCTAATTCTTTAATAATATTAGACACTTGATGTTTCCGAATTTCGAATTTTTAGAAAATAACACAGCAAATGTACCCCAAATTATTTCTAATACTTTAAAAATTCAGATTAAAAGGGTCCTCGAGATTTTTTCAAATTACTCCACAAACAAGACACAAGAGGTCCTAGACGTCTTATCTATTCACAAATAAAAACAAGACACCAAAAATCCCCGAAATTCTTTCTATTTCTTAAAAAATAACACACCATGGATCCCAAGTTTCTAATTCTTTCAAAAATCAAATAGCAAGAGTTCGTAGATTCTAAATCTTTAAAAAATAAAACAGTAGGGGTACCCAAGATTCTTTCTAATTTTTTGAAAAATAAGGCACCAGGAGTCTTGGAGACTCTTTCTAATACTTTAAAAAATAAGACCCCAAGGCTTTCTGAGTATCAAATTTTCTAATAAATAAGACACCAGGGATTCCCGAGATTCTTTCTTATTCTTAAAAAGAAACGACACCTTGGAACCTCGAAAGTCTTTCTAATTCTTTAAAAATATTAGACATTTGGGGTTTCCGAAATTCGAATATTTAAAAAATAAGACAGCAAAAGTACCCCAAAATATTTCTAATTCTTTAAAAATTTAGATGAAAAGGGTCCTCCAGATTTTTTAAAATACTCCACAACAAGACACAAGAGGTCCTAGAGATTTTATCTATTTACAAATAAAAACAAGACACCAAAAATCCCCGAAATTCTTTCTATTTTTTAAAAAATAACACACCAGGAATCCCAAGTTTCTAATTCTTTCAAAAATAAAATACCAGGAGTTTCTAGATTCTAAGTCTTTAAAAATTGAAACAATAAGGGTACCCAGGATTCTTTCTAATACTTTCAAAAATAAGACCCCAAGGCTCTCTGAGAATCTAATTTTCTAATAAATAAGACACTAGGGATTCCCGAGATTCGTTCTTATTCTTAAAAAGAAACGACGCTACGGGACCTAGAGAGTCTTTCTAATTCTTTAATAATATTAGACACTTGATGTTTCCGAAATTCGAATTTTTAAAAAATAACACAGCAAATGTACCCCAAATTATTTCTAATACTTTAAAAATTCAGATTAAAAGGGTCCTCCAGATTTTTTCAAATTACTCCACAAACAAGACACAAAAGGTCCTAGAGATCTTATCTATTTACAAATAAAAACAAGACACCAAGAATCCCGGAAATTTTTTCAATTTCTTAAAAAGTAACACACCAGGAATCCCAAGTTTCTAATTCTTTCAAAAATAAAATACCAGGAGTTCCTAGATTCTATATTTTAAAAAAATAAAACAGTAGGGGTATCCAAGATTCTTTCTAATTTTTTTAAAAATAAGACACCAGGAGTTTTCGAGATTCTTTCTAATACGTTCAAAAATAAGGCCCCAAATGTTTCTGAGAATCTAATTCTCTAATAAATAAGACACCAGGAGTTCCCGAGATACTTTCTTATTCTTAAAAAGAAACGACGCCCCGGGACCTCGAGAGTCTTTCCAATTCTTTAAAAATATTAGACGCTTGGCGTTTCCGAAATTCAAATTTTTAAAAAATAAGACAGCAAAACTACCCCAAATTATTTATAATTCTTTAAAAATTCAAATTAAAACGGTCCTCGAGATTTTTTCAAATTACTCCACAAACAAGTGACAAGAACACTTAGAGATCTCATCTATTTACAAATAAAAACAATACACCAAAAATCCCCGAAATTCTTTCTATTTCTTAAAAAATAACACACCTGGAATCCCAAGTTTCTAATTCTTTAAAAAATAAAATACCAGGAGTTCCTGGACTCTAAATCTTTTAAAAATAAAACATTCGGTTTATCCAAGATTTTTTGTAATTTTTTGAAAAATAAGACATCAGGAGTCTTCGAGATTCTTTCTAATACTTTCAAAAATAAGACCCCAAAGTTTATGAGAATATAATTCTCTAATAAATAAGACACCAGGGGTTCCCGACATTCTTTCTTATTCTTAAAAATAAACGACGCCCCGGGACCTCGAGAGTCTTTCTAATTTTTTAAAAATATGAGACACTTGGGGTTTCCGAAATTCGAATTTTTACAAAATGAGGCAGCAAAAGTATCCCAAATTTTTTCTAATTTTTAAAAATTCAGGTTAAAAGGGTCCTCGAGATTTTTTCAAATTAGTCCACAAACAAGACACAAGAGGTCCTAGAGATTTTATCTATTTACAAATATAAACAAGAGACCAAAAATCCCCGAAATTCTTTCTATTTCTTAAAAAATAACACACCATGGATCCCAAGTTCTAATTCTATCAAAAATCAAATAGCAAGAGTTCCTAGATTCTAAATCTTTAAAAAATAAAGCAGTAGGGGTACCCAAGATTCTTTCTAATTTTTTGAAAAATAAAGCACCAGGAGTCTTGGAGATTCTTTCTAACACTTTCAAAAATAAGACCGCAAGTGTTTCTGAGAATCTAATTCACTAAAAAATAAAACACCAGTGGTTTCCGAGATTCTTTCTTATTCTTTAAAAGAATCGACTCCGCGGGACCTCGAGAGTCTTTCTAATTCTTTAAAAATATTAGACACTTGGGGTTTCCGAAATTCGAATATTTAAGGAATAAGACAGCAAAAGTACCCCAAAATATTTCTAATTCTTTAAAAATTCAGATTAAAAGGGTCCTCGAGATTTTTTCAAAGTAGTCCAGAAGCAAGACACAAGAAGTCCTAGAGATCTTATCTATTTACAAATAAAAACAAGACACCAAAAATTCCCGAAATTCTTTCTATTTCTTAAAAAATAACACACCAGGAATCCCAAGTTTCTAATTCTTTCAAAAATAAAATACCAGGAGTTCCTAGATTCTATATTTTTAAAAAATAAAACAGTAGGGGTATCCAAGATTCTTCCTAATTTTTGAAAAATAAGTCACCAGGAGTCTTCGAGAGATTCTTTCTAATACTTTCAAAAATAAGACCCCCAAGGGTTTCTGAGAATCGCATTCTCTAAAAAATAAGACACCAAGGGTTCCCGAGATTCTTTCTTATTCTTTAAAAGAAACGACGCCCGGGACCTCGAGAGTCTTTCTAATTCTTTAAAAATATTAGACACTTGGGGTTTCCGAAATTCGAATTTTTAAAAAATAAGACACGAAAATTACCCCAAATTATTACTAATTCTTTAAAAATTCACAATAAAAGGGTCCTCGAGATTTTTTTAAATAACTCCATAAACAAGACGCAAGAGGTCCTAGAGATCTTATCTATTTACAAATAAAAACAAGACATCAAAAATCCCCGAAATTCTTTCTATTTCCTAAAAAATAACACACCAGGAACTCCAAGTTTCTAGTTCTTTCAAAAATAAAATACCAGGAGTTCCTAGATTCTAAATCTTTAAAAAATAAAACAGTAGTGGTACCCAAGATTCTTTCTAATTTTTTGAAAAATAAGGCACCAGGAGTCTTCGAGATTGTTTCTAATACTTTCAAAAATAAGACCCCAAGGGTTTGTGAAAATCTAATTCTCTAATAAATAAGACACCAGGGGTTCCCGATATTCTTTCTTATTCTTAAAAAAAACGACGCCCCGGGATCTCGAGAGTCTTTCTAATTCCTTAAAAATATTAGACACTTGGTGTTTCCGAAATTCGAATTTCTACAAAATGAGACAGGAAAAGTACCCCAAATTATTTCTAATTCTTTAAAATTCAGATTAAAAGGGTCCTCGAGATTTTTTCAAATTAGTCCACAAACAAGACACAAGAAGTCCTAGTGATTTTATCTATTTACAAATAAAAGCAAGAGACCAAAAATTCCCGAAATTCTTTCAATTTCTTAAAAAATAACACACCATGGATCCCAAGTTTCTAATTCTTTCAAAAATCAAATAGCAAGAGTTCCTAGATTCTAAATCTTTAAAAAATGGAACAGTAGGGGTACCCAACATTCTTTCTAATTTTTGAAAAATAAGGCACCAGGAGTCTTGGAGATTCTTTCTAATACTTTCAAAAATAAGAGCCCAAGGCTTTCTGAGTATCAAATTTTCTAATAAATAAGACACCAGGGATTCCCGAGATTCTTTCTTATTCTTAAAAAGAAACGACGCCCCGGGACCTCGAGAGTCTTTCTAATTTTTTAAAAATATGAGACACTTGTGGTTTCCGAAATTCGAATTTTTACAAAATGAGGCAGCAAAAGTATCCCAAATTTTTTCTAATTCTTTAAAAATTCAGGTTAAAAGGGTCCTCGAGATTTTTTCAAATTAGTCCACCAACAAGACACAAGAGGTCCTAGAGATTTTATCTATTTACAAATATAAACAAGAGACCAAAAATCCCCGAAATTCTTGCTATTTCTTAAAAAATAACACACCATGGATCCCAAGTTTCTAATTCTTTCAAAAATCAAATAGCAAGAGTTCCTAGATTCTAAATCTTTAAAAAATAAAACAGTAGGGGTACCCAAGATTCTTTCTAATTTTTTGAAAAATAAGGCACCAGGAGTCTTGGAGATTCTTTCTAATGCTTTCAAAAATAAGACCCCAAGGCTTTCTGAGTATCAAATTTTCTAATAAATAAGACACCAGGGATTCCCGAGATTCTTTCTTATTCTTAAAAAGAAACGACTCCCCGGGACCTCGAGAGTCTTTCTAATTTTTTAAAAATATGAGACACTTGGGGTTTCCGAAATTCGAATTTTTACAAAATGAGGCAGCAAAAGTATCCCAAATTTTTTCCAATTCTTTAAAAATTCAGGTTAAAAGGGTCCTCGAGGTTTTTTCATATTAGTCCACAAACAAGACACAAGAGGTCCTAGAGATTTTATCTATTTACAAATAAAAACAAGACACCAAAAATCCCCGAAATTCTTTCTATTTCTTAAAAAATAACACACCATGGATCCCAAGTTTCTAATTCTTTCAAAAATCAAATAGCAAGAGTTCCTAGATTCTAAATCTTTAAAAAATAAAACAGTAGGGGTACCCAAGATTCTTTCTAATTTTTTGAAAAATAAGGCACCAGGAGTCTTGGAGATTCTTTCTAATGCTTTCAAAAATAAGACCCCAAGGCTTTCTGAGTATCAAATTCTCTAATAAATAAGACACCAGGGGTTCCCGAGATTCTTTCTTAAAATATTGAACACTTGGGGTTTCCGAAATTCGAATTTTTAAAAAATAAGGTAGCAAAAGCACCTCAAAATATTTATAATTCTTTAAAAATTTAGATGAAAAGGGTCCTAGAGATTTTATCTATTTACAAATAAAAACAAGATACCAAAAATTCGCGGAATTCTTTCTATTTCTTAAAAAATAACACACCAGGAATCCCAAAGTTTCTAATTCTTGCAAAAATGAAATGCCTGGAGTTCCTAGATACTAAATCTTTAAAAAATAAAACAAGACACCAAGCGTCTGCGAGATTCTCTGACATTTTTTTAATTAGACACAAAGGATCCCCGATTTTCTCTCACATTTTCCCTGGTGTTTTATTTTCGGACAAATTTTAAGGAATCTGGTGTTTTGTGCTGGATGAACTTGAAAAAATCTTTTGAGCTTTTAGTGTTTTATTTTTTATGAATCTGAAAAAGTTTTCAGTGCCGCAGTTTTTTTTCTTTAATTTGGGAGACTCTTCGGCATCCATGGTGTATTATTTTGGTAGCCCAAGCAGAGTTTTTTGTGAATTATTTAAAACAATTTTGGGGTGTTGATTTTGGGATCCCGTTTTTGAAAAATTTAAAATAATCTTGAAGTTCTAGGTATTCCTATCATTTGTTAAAATCAGTACATAGTATCTTAGCAGCCCCAGCGCCCGCCCTCTATTTTCTCAGAGAATATGTCTTATCTTATCTTGACAGATACTAACCCCGCCCACCCACCCTCTCTTTTCTTAGAAGCTGTGTCATCTGCCAAAATCACTTTTATCTTAACAGGTAGCAGCCCCGCCCGTCCACCCTTTCTTCTCTTAGAGGGTATTTATTATATATTATTAATAATAAATATTAGCCAAAATCAGTCTTATCTTGACAGATATTAGCCCCGCCCACCCACCTTCTATTTTCTTAGAGAGTATGTCATTGCCAAAATCAGTTTTTTCTTAGTAAGTACTGATGACTAGCTTTTACAAAAAATGATCAAAATTTGTAAACATTTCAAGTTTTCTTATATGCACAAGACAAGAATTTTGAACATCTTTTCTAGTGCTTAATTGGTTATGCTTTAGTGAATTTTTCTTTGTTGGTTTTGTTATTGTTTATAATTTATAAATGCTTTAATAAATGCTTTTTTTGGTTTATTTATTAATGAAAAATATCAGTTTGTTTTATTAATAATACTACACAACGATTAATGATTACTGGTTTTTATGGTTATTGTCTTAAAAAAATTGGTCGAAACTTGTTTCGACTGAACTTCCCTCGCTCGTGAAGTACAATGAAACATATCGAGTATTTTCGAATGAACGCACCCTCACTTATGTTTGTTTTCGGGTGTTATTGTCTGCGATTTAAAAAAATTAATTTAAAAATAACCCCCTTCTAAAGTGTCTATGTTACGCTACTGACTGACAGTCCGTTGTCAGATACTGATGACTCACTATGTTGAACTTAAAATAATCCAGCTCTAACAACCCTTGTCCTTCAACACTAGGTAACGCCATTTGACCCTCAAGTGTTTATTTATGTCTATACATCGAAAGAATGTCACGTAGAAATTAGTTTGATTTGACTGAATTTGTCTTCTCAAAATACAGGACTAAAATTGTTAATTAAACCACAAAAAAATGTTCTGGAAATTATAATTTTTATTTTATCATTATTGTATAAAGACGTGCGTATTCTTGACATTTTAGAGAAAATGGGTTCCTGATTTAATCAATTGATTCATTCATAATTTTTTTGACTCATCTCACCTGTTTAAGCAAAACTAAAAAATATGAATACAATCATAAATCACATGTAAAAACTCGTCATATTTAGCATATTTTGGGTGGTAGAATTTATTCGGCAATATTTTGAGACGACGTCATCAGTTTTTTGGGGGAATTTAACAACAATCGGTCCAGTACTTTCGGAGATTATCTGTATAATAAAAATTCGGGACGGCAGACAGACAGACAGACCGACAGACAGATCGAAACGGGGGACCTATTTCTTCGTACTCTAGGAGTCATGAAAGGTCTACATCATAAACAATTTTTTGATTAGTTTTTTGGGACTCCCAAAACCCCCGTACATAACGTACTGAAGAGTTAATCCAGCATTTTCCAGACATCCGGTAAGTGACAGAACTCGAGATGGAATTTTTGAAAGTGGCAAATTTGTCGGCGAGCACCGAACCCATAATATGTACCGAGACGTATTTACTGCCACTAATAAAAGTAACTTTCTCGCAAAAGACAACACTAAATAACATTTATGACAAACTCATTTCCCAAACCATATTTTTATTTCACGTCCCGGCCGTAAATCCTCCTCCGGTGACACCGTAATGATTTTTCCTCTGAATTAACCAACTGACGCCATTAAACGTATAAAATTCGGGTGAGTCGGAATGGCGTTAATGTATCGGAAGATCGTAAATGCAGCTATGCAAGCCACGTTTTCCTAATGTTAGTCAGAGAGGCCATAATGGCCACTGTACGCTTAGCAGAGCCGGTGGTTAATACATTTTTACTATTCTCTTTTGCCTGATAGCGCCCAACATCCCAATTAAAGACGCTTTTTAAAGCCATTTTTCAGCGGAATGTGGTGGCTAAAAGAGCCGGATTTGCTTTGTAGTTAATATCGTGCTCTCCACAGTGAGAATTCTTCCAGAGATACTCGAATTTCGAACTGGAATCAAATTTAATTGGGGTACCTACCAGTGGGGAATTTCCTCTGGATATGTGGAATTTGCGCGATTAACCTCTCGATATCTAACTGTTTAATTCGACGGGGATTACCCATAAAGTTCCAAGAGTCCCATGCGAATGCAGTGAATGTCTTCATATCGATCTGAGGTATAAACTGCACCAGAATGGCTCCAGAACTTGGAGCCTGAGGTGGTCAGAGCTAGATTAGAGGCAATGCAAATGCAAATCTCGTTCTCTGGACCGAACTGCAATTAATAGTGCAGGAGTTGAGGCGCTGGAACTTTACGGGAGGAAAACCCCTAACTCGGAACTACAAGAAATTGAGGTTACATTTGTTTTGTTTTTGGCAAATAAAACCCAAATAGTCGAATTACATTCATATTTCACCATCAATTACCATCATTTTCCGCGAATTTAAAACCTTAATGCATTACCAAACTGCATAAAAAACAATCGCCCCGGGACAAAAAACCCGCTTCCAACAAATTTATGATCCCGACACCACAAAAACCAAATACATCATGTTCAAAATTAAATGCAGCTCAGAAACACCGGATGCTAATCCATCTTGGGCGAAACTTCATTTATTTTACTTCCCGATTCAAATTACACGTTGACAACGCTCCTGTTTACGCTGCAGCTTTTCGCGATGTCATCTTTCTTCACTCCTGACTTCTTGACACTAACGATTTCGAATTTGCAGTGATGAGGAGCCTGATCCGACTAGTGGGACGAATTTTCATTCAGAACCGAGTTTGTTTTAAAAGGGGTAATTGCGATCCGGGGCAATTTCCGCGTGTATCGATTTAACTTCGTATTTTAAAAATGAAGCGCTGCAGTTCATTGTTATGAAAACGTGCGGGGAAATTGCTTGCGTAATTAAACTGCCGTAGGTGGATTGATTAGGATGTTTTGCTTTGCGTTACAAGCTTTTTCGTGTAGTCGACGAATGGAAGTATTTGTTTTTCTGACGTTTAGTATTTCCTAGAATTTGAGAAAGTGGGTCCTCCGTTTATGTCGTTTGTCGTCTTTCTGTCGTCTGCTGAAGATTAACGACAGATATTCTTATGTTTGTAAAGATAATTTGATATTTACTTGTCGTTGGTCGCTTCTAGTATATGAAAAAGTAGATCTTCATTTTTATCTGTCTGTCGTTTGTCTGTCGTCTGCTGGCGATTGTCTAGACAGTATCTCAAAATTTTGAAATCTGTATTAGTACCAATAAAATTATTTTATTTTTTTTAGACATTAAAAAATCCCAAAACTAGAACATTGAAATATCGTGAAATCGAAAAATCTAAAGTTTAATATATCCAAAAGATAAAATATCGAAAGACTGAAGAAATGACAAATTGAAATATAAAAAAAGCAACAATTGAACAAACGAGAAATGATGAATCGGAAAATCGAAAGTCGAAAATTTAAAAATTGGAGAAATTGAAAAATAGGAAAATCGAAAAACTTAAAAATCGAGAAATTAAAATGTAATCAAGAAATGGAAACATCAAAAAGGCGCAAAATTGACAAATAAGAAATCGAGAAATCGAAAAATCGAATTAAAGTCGAAAAATTTAAATCCGAAATATTGCAAATGTCCAAAACAGAAATACTGAAAAAAGTATCAAAACTGAAACATCGAAACGTGAGAAACCGAGAAATTTGAAATTTGAAGAATTGCGACACTCAGAAATCGAAAAATGGAAACATCGAAAAGTCGAAACATTTAAAAATCAGTTAATCGAGAATTGGAGAATTCGTAAAATCGAAAATCGGAAACTTAAAAATGCCAAAAATCGAAAATTTGAAGAATGGAAAAATTTTCAAATCGAAGAATTGAAGAATAAAAAATCCCAAAACTGAAATATCGAAAAACTGAGTAATAAAAAAATTGTAAATCGAGAAATTAAAAAATCGAAAAACTGAAGAATCAAAAAAGTGAAAAATCCCAAAAACGGAAATATTGAAAAATTGAAAAGTACCAAAACTGAAATATCGATAAATCGCCAAATTCAAAATTCGATTAATCAGAGAAATGGAAAATTCGGAAAATCGACAAATAGGAAAATTAAAATCGCCAAAAATTGAAAATTTGACGAATGGAAAAATCAAAAAACTGAAAAATCCCAAAATTAAAATATCGAAAACTTGAAAAATATAAAGTATTAAAGAAATGAAAAATCGAGAAATTGAATCCCTAAAATTTAAAATATGGAAAAATTCAAACATCGATAAGCTGAATAGAAAAATTGAAAATTCGATAAAATGAAACATCAAAAAATAGAACAATTGAACAATCGAGAAATCGAGAAATCCAAAGTTCAAAATCTAAAAAATCGGAAAATTAAAAAATTGGGAAATAGGATAATGGAAAGATCGAAGACGTAAAAAATTGAGAAATCGAAAAATGAAAAAATTGAATAATCGTAATTTTAAAAAATCCCAAAACTGAAATATCGAAAAAGTGAAAAATCGATAAATCCAAAATTAAAAAAATGGAAAAATCCCAAAACTGCAGCATTGAAAAACTCAGAAATCGAAAAACGGAAACATTGAAATATCGAAAAATTCAAAAATCGGTTATTTAAGAAATGGAGAATTCGGAAAATCGACAAATTGGAAACTTAAAAACACCAAATATTGAAAATTTGACGAATGGAAAAACTTTCAAATCGAAAAATTGTCCAAAAATTGGAAAATGAAAACATTCCAAAGTTGAAATTTCAAAAAAATGAGTAATCGAAAAATTGTAAATCGAGAAATTGAAAAATCGAAAAACTGAAGAATCAAAAAACTGAAAAATCCCAAAACTAAAATATTGAAAAATTGAAAATTAGAAAAATCGAAAAATTGAAAAATCGAGAAATCGAATACCTAAAATTTAAAACATGGAAAAATTCAAACATTGAACAATCGAGAAATCTAGAAGTGAAAAGTTTAAAATGTAAAAATTCGGAAAATTAAAAAATTAAGAAATAGAAAAATGAAAAGATCGAAGACGTGCAAAGTCGGAAAATCGAAAAATCTAAAATTAAAAAAATCGAAAAATTAAAGAATCCGAAAATTGATAAATCAAGAAATCGAAAAATAGAAAAATTGAATAATCGTAATATTGGAAAATCCCAAAACTAAAATATCGAAAAAGTGAAAAATCGATAAATCCAAAAATCAAAAATTGGAAAAATCCCAAAACTGCAACATTGAAAATCTCAGAAATCGATAAACGGAAACATCGAAAAGTCGGAAAATTCAAAAATCGGTTAATCCAAAATGGGGAATTCGAAGAATCGATAAATCAGAAATTAAAAATTTGACAAATGGAGAAATTTTCAAATCGAAAAATTGCAGAATGAAAACATTCGGAAGCTGAAATATCGAAAAATTGTAAATCGAGAAATTGAAAAATCGAATAACTGAAAAATCCCAACATTAAAATATGGAAAACTTGAAAAATAGAAAAAAAAATGAAGAATTGAAAAATCGAGAAATTGAATGTCTAAAATTTAAAATATGGAAAAATTCAAACATTGTAATAAATTGAATCGAAAGATTGAAAATTCAATAAATTAAAACATAATAAGATCGAACAACTGAACAATCGATAAATCGAAAGTCCGAAATCTAAAAACTCGGAAAATTAAAAAGTCGAGAAATCGAAAAATCTAAAATTAAAAAAATCGAGAAATTGAAAAATCGAACGATTGAAAAATCAAGAAATCGAGAAATCAAAAAATGGAAAAATTGAATAATCGTAATATTGAAAACTCCCAAAACTGAAATAACGAAAAAGTGAAAAATCGATAAATTCAAAAATCAAAAATCGGAAAAATCCAAAAACTGCAACACTGAAAAACTCAGAAATCGAAAAACGGAAACATCGAAAAATCGGAAAATTCAAAAATCGGTTAATCGAGAAATGGAGAATTCGGAAAATCTACAAATGGGAAAATTAAAAACTCCAAAAATTGAAAATTTGACGAATGGAAAAATTTTCAAATCGAAAAATTGACGAATGAAAACATTTGAAAGCTGAAATATCGAAAAACTGAGTAATTGAAAAATTGTAAATCGAGAAATTGGAAAATCGAAAAACTGAACAATCGAAAAATTGTAAAATCCCAAAATTTAGATATAAAAAATTGAAAAATAGAAAAATCGAATAATTAAAAAATTTAATTCTTAAATATCAAAAAAAAGAAACAAATGAACAAACGAGAAATGATGAATCGAAAAATCGGAAGTCAAACATCAAAAAATCGCTAAATTGAAAAATAAGAAATCGAAAAATCGAATTAAAATCGAAAAATCCAAAACCGAAATATTGAAAACCTCCAAAACAAAAAAATTATAATATTGAAAAATACCAAAACTGAAACATCGAAAAAATGAAAAACTGGAAAATTGAAAAATTGAAAAATTGGAAATTTGAAGATTTGAGAAACTCAAGAAATCGAAAAATGGAAACATCGAAAAGTCGAAAAATTGAAAATTTGACAAATGAAACAAATTTTAAATCGAAAAATTGACGAATAAAATCATCCCAAAACTGAAATGTCGAAAAACTAAGTAATCTAAAAATTGTAAATCAAGAAATTCAAAACTTGAAAAACTCAATCAAAAAACTGAAAAATCCCAAAACTAAAATATCGAACAGTTGAAAAATCGAGAAAATGAAACATCAAAAGATTGAACAATTGAATAATCGAAGAATCGAGAAATCGAAAATCCAAAACTTTATATTTCGAAAAATTAAAAAATTGAGAAATAGAAAATTCGAGAAATCGAAAAATCCACAATTAAAAAAATCGAAAAATTGAAGAATCCAACGATTGAAAAATCAAGAAATCGGAAATTCGAAAAAATAAAAAAATTTGAATAATCGTAATATTGAAAAATCCCAAAATTGAAACATCGAAAGAGTGAAAAATCGATAAATCCAAAAATCAAAAATTGGAAAAATCCCAAAACTGCAACATTGAAAAACTCGGAAACCGAAAAACGGAAATATCGAAAGGTCTAAAAATCCAAAAATCACTTAATCGAGAAATGGAGAATTCTAAAAATCGACCAATTGGAAACTTAAAAACGCCAAACATTGAAAATTTGACGAATGGAGAAATTTTGAAATCGAAAAATTGAAGAATGCAAACATTCCAAAGCTGAAATAACGAAAAACTGAGTATTCGAAAAATTGTAAATCGAGAAATAGAAAATTCGAAAAACTGGAGAATTCAAAAACTGAAAAATCCCAAAATTAAAATATCTAAAAATTGAATACCTAAAATTTAAATTATGGAAAAATTTAAACGTCGATAAACAGTGAAAAATTGAAAATTCGATAAAATGAAGCATCAAAAGATGAAAAAATTGAACAATTGAGAAATCGAGAAGTCGAAGGTCCAAAATCTAAAAATTCGGAAAATTAAAAAATTGAGAAATAGAAAAATGAAAGGATCGAGGACGTTCAAAATCAGGAAAACGAAAAATCAAAAATTAAAAAAATCGAAAAATTGAAGAATCCAGAGATTAATAAATCAAGAAATCGAAAAATAGAAAAATTGGATAATCGTAATATTGCAAAATACCAAAACTGAAATATCTAAAGTGAAAAATCGATAAACCCAAAAACAAAAAATTTGAAAAATCGCAAGACTGCAAACATTAAATATCTCAGACATCGAGAAACGGAAACATCGAAAAGTCGGAAAATTCAAAAATCGGTTAATCCAAAATGGGGAATTCGAAAAATCGATAAATCAGAAATTAAAAATTTGGCAAATGGAAAAATTTTCAAATCGAAAAATTGGAGAATGAAAACATTCCAAAGCTGAAATACCGAAAAGCTGAGGAATCGAAAAATTGTAAATCGAGAAATTGAAAAATCGAAAAACTGAAGAATCAAAAAACTGAAAAATCCCAAAATTAAAATATCGAAAACTTGAAAAATAGAAAAAAAATAAAGATTTGAAAAATCGAGAAATCGAATACCTACAATTTAAAATATGGAAAAATTCTAACTTCCAAAAAAAAATTGACGAATCCAAAGATTGAAAAATCAAGAAATCGGGAACTCGAAAATCGAAAAATTGAATAATCGTAATATTAAAAAAATCTCAAATCCGAAATAACGAAAAAGTGAAACATCGATAAATCCAAAAATCAAAAATTGAAAAATTCCAAAAACTGCAATATTGAAAAATTCAGAACTCGAAAAATGGAAACATCGAAAAGTCGAAAAATCCAAAAATCGGTTAATCGAGAAATGGAAAATGAGCAAAATCTAAAAATCGGAAACATAAAAACACCAAAAATTGAAAATTTGACAAATGCAAAAATTTTCAAATCGAAAAATTGAACAATAAAAAATCTCAAAACTGAAATATCGAAAAAATGAGTAATCAAAAAACTGTATCCAGAAATTGAAAATCGGAAAACTGATGAATCAAAAAAGTGAAAAATCCCAAAATTTAAATACCGAAAAATAGAACAATCGAAGAATTGAAAAATCAAGAAATCGGAAATTTGAAAATGTCAAATATTGAAAATTTGACGAATGGAAAAATTTTCAAATCGAAAAATTGGAAAATGAAAACATTCCAAAGCTAAAATACCGAAAAACTGAGGAATCGAAAAATTGTAGATCCAGAAATTGAAAAATCGAAAAACTGAAGAATCAAAAAACTAAAAAATCACAAAATTAAAATATCGAAAACTTGAAAAATAGAAAAAAAAAATAAAGATTTGAAAAATCGAGAAATTGAATACCTAAAATTTAAAATATGGAAAAATTCAAACTTCCAAAGAAAAAAATGGAAGAATCCAACGATTGAAAAATCAAGAAACCGAGAAATCGAAAAATGGAAAAACTGAATAATTGTAATACTGAAAAATACCAAAACTGAAATATCGAAAAAGTGAAAAATCGAAAAATCAAAAATCGGGTAAATCCCAAAACTGCAACATTGGAAAACTCAGAAATCTAAAAACGGAAACATCGAAAAGTTGGAAAATTCAAAAATCGGTTAATCGAGAAATGGAGAATTCGGAAAATCAACAAATCTGAAAATTAAAAAATCCAAAAATTGAAAATTTGACGATTGGAAAAATTTTCAGATCGAAAAATTGAAGAGTGGAAACATTCCAAGGCTGAAATATCGAAAATGTGAATAATCGAAAAATTGTAAATCGAGAAATTGAAAAATTGAAAAACTGAAGAATCAGAAAACTGAAAACTCAAAAAATTAAAATATCGCAAACTTGAAAGATAGAAAAAGAATTAAAGAATTGAAAAATTAAGAAATTAAATACCTAAAATTTAAAATATGAAAAAATTCAAACATCGATAAACTGAATCGAAAAACTGAAAATCCGAAAAAATGAAACATCAAAAGATCGAAAAATTAAACAATGAAGAAATCGAAAAATCGAAAGTCCAAAACCTAAAAATTCGGAAAATTTAAAAATATTGAAATAGGAAAATGGAAAGATCGAAGACGTGAAAAATCAAGAAATCTAAAAATCTGGAATTAAAAGAATCGAAAAATTGAAGAATCCAACTATTGAAAAATCAAGAAATAGAGAAATCGAAAAATGGAAAAATCGAATAATAGTAATATTGAAAAATCCCAAAACCGAAATATTGAAAAAATAAAAAAACGATAAATCCAAAAGTCAAATATTGGAAAAATCCTAACACTGGAACGTTAAAAAACATCGAAAAGTTGAAAAATTCAAAAATCGGTTAATCAAGAAATGGAGAATTCGAAAAATCAACAAATCTGAAAACTAAAAACTCCAAAATTAAAAATTTGAGAAATACAAAAATGGAAAGATCGAAAACGTGCAAAATCGAAAAACCGGAAAATCTGAAATTAAAAAAAAACGAAAAATTGAAAAATCCCATAACTGAAAAGTCGAAAATTGAAAAATCGATAAATCCAAAAAAATTGGATAACTCGCAAAAACAAAAAATCTAAAAATTAAAAAATCAACAATTTGGAAAATCGGAAACCGAAAAAATCAAAAAATTGAAAATTGAAAAACTAAAAATCGGTACATCGAAAACCTCGACTTTTCGGGAAATAGGAAAATCAAAAAATCAAAAATCGAAAAGTCGAAAAATCAAATGAAGAATCGAAAAGTGAAAATCGTATCCAACAATCGAGAAATCGAGGAATTGAAAAGACGAAATATTGGAAATTAGAAAAAATTGACAATTTTGATTTTTTTTCAAAAATCTCGATGTCTTGGATAAAAATTCAACAGAAATTAGAAAAGCTGTCTAGAACGTTTTGATAGAGAAAATTGGTTTATGTTGACCCTTAAAATTCTAAAGTCAAAAAAAAATGCAAATTGTAGGTTTTGAGAAGCAATAAAATTATCTTAATTTTTTTTCCAAATAACCGTACTTTTTACGGAAGTGCTGCTTACAATATTTTGATGATGAATACGAGTTTTCATTGGATCTTGAAATTGTTACTTGCTAAGATAAGATTGATATGGAAAATGATATACCCTTTAAGAAAATAAGGGCGGGTGGGCGGGGTTAGTACTTCCTAAGATAAAACTGATTTTGGAAAATGATATACCCTTTAAGAAAATAAGGGCGGGTGGGCGGGGTTAGTATTTGCTAAGATAAAACTGATTTTGGCAATTCATATACCCTTGAAGAAAATAAGGGTGGGTGGGCTAGTTCTGAAATTTTTATAGTTCTACTGTCAAAAATAAACCACAAATTTGACTCAAAGTAGCGGTAGGTTTTGAAACCAAAATTATGTTTTTTTTGTTTCTAAATAATATGGTTGGTCTGTTTAGAATATTTTGATTATGAAAAGGGTTTTACATTGGCTCTTGAAGTTGTTACGTCAAAAATGATGTGAGCATTTTTTGAAAAAAAGTCAGTTAAACAACCAAGAATGCATAATAAGGACGAAAGCCGTTTTCTGCAATTTTTTTTCTTTATAGGCTTTAAATTTTTTTCTAAAGTGTTCATTTGATGAAAAAGTACTTAATTTGATATGTTCTTGAGGTTTATCGCTCGTAAAATATGTAAGTAGGCACCAATGAAATTACCTTAATTTATATTATACTTTCTAAAGTTAACAATAAATAACTGTTGGATATTTCGCTAAAGTGTGTCAGTAATCAGAAAAATCCACACTCTAGTCCGGATTTTGATTCATCACATGAAGCCTAATTATAAAATTCGAGCCAATTTCCGCAATCGAGCGCCATATTTCTAGAATAACCACATTGCACATTGTATGAAAACGTGCCAGCAAATTACCCTGTAATTAAACGTTAATACCCTGCTTAAAATTCATGGCAATGCATTTTTCATTAACACAATATGTGAACAAGTTGTTTGCATTTATCAGCGCTATTTTTTCTTGAGTCGGGTTTGGAGGCATTCTTTGCCTGGGCCGGTTACGACACACAATAAACAAACCCAGCCCCAAAAATTTGCATATAAATTTGTACTTTATGTACTGCAGAGATTTATAAAGCCGGTTATTTATTTCTTCTGCCGGAAACTTTACGCACTTCGGAAAAACTTCCTTCGGGATTAATTGCGCCCTCAAAAACGAGAGAGGTAAAGTTGCCTAGTTCTAGTTTTGGAAGATTTATTCCGAAAGTAATGACGAATAGAAATAAAAATGCCGCGGGCGACTAGTAAATGAACGGTGAAGTTTTTCTTTTAACTTGTTGCTAATTGGGTTTGGCTAGGCGGCTCATGAATAATGCTTCTGACTCAGCAACTGTAATAGCTTGCATAAATGCAGTTGCACCGTTCGGTTGCAAAGTAAACCAAACTCCCCGAGCTAGATCTAATAGTGGAAATTTCACTGTTACTACCCAACTATTTAATTTTATGATGTGTCAGCATCACGGCAGATATCTGACACTTAACAAATTACCCTCGTTTCAGTCGACTTGGAGTAGACACATTATTAATCTTACAGCGACTAGACAACAATAATTACATGTAGGGTATTTTTCCAAAGCAGGTGTCCACCCCAGTAAACATATCGAAAATACTTGTTGCTCATAGTTTAACTGGGTTAAAATAAATAAATTACACAACATGTGAAAAATGAATTTCAAAATGCTGCAAAATGTTTACTCCAATTTATTAGTGGTAGTAAAATTAACTTGATTAAAATGGGTGATTAAATTAATAATATGAAGTTGTTCGCTCTAAGATAATTAAATGTAAAATTGCATTACAATAATGTGAAAAATTGACAATGCAAAATAAACGTATATAGTAAGAGCTTACAACACAATTTTATGGAACTGTTTGTATTATATTCGACTGACAAATGTGTACAATGCACACATTCATCTATTCATAGATATACACACATTTCTCGTCACAATTTTTCTGGAATTATGAAATAAAATTCGTATTTGAAGTATGCAAATGAAACACATATTTACGTAATAATTCCATGAAAGCATTGTGCACTCAATGTAGTTTGATGACCGGATTTAAATTCATATGGTTTTTCAACAGAATTTTAGTTCAGCTAGGCATTTATAATATCGCTAACTAAATGATGCGAATGTTGTTAATAAACAATATACAATCGTTTTAACTAACCTGATAGTGTGAGAAGTATTTCCTGGCATAAAAATATTTTAATCCGGTAAAGATGGAAAAGTATTGCAATAGAAACCATCGGGTTTGCACGTTTTGTGACTTGTGGCTTTCTCGATTTTTCAGTTCTTCGATTTCAATTCCCGGAATTTTTAAATTTTCGATTTTCGTTTTTCGATTCATCACTTCTCGACTGTTCATCTGTTGTACTTTTTGATACCTCACTTTATTGATTTTTCAATTTTTTGGTTCTTCAACTTTCGATATTTTTTGGATATCTTTTGGTTATTTTTAATTTTCAATTTTAGATTTTTCAGTTTATTTGATAGTTCGATTTTCCGATTTTTTAAATTTTTGGGTTTCATGATTTTTTCATGTTTGAGATTTTTTAATTGGTTGATTTTTGGATTTATCAATTTTTTAAATTAAAAAATTTTTCAATTTGTAATTTTTCGATTTTTCGATCTTTTGATTATTCAATTCTTCAATGTTTGGATATTCAATTTTTGAACATTTCAGTTTTGGAATTTTTCAATTTATCTATTTCTCAATTTTTCTATTCTTCGATTTTTCGTTTTTTCAACTTCGAGTTTCTAAATTTTAGGTTTTTCGATTTTCCAATTTCTCGTTATTTGATTCTTCAATTTCTGAAATTCAAACAGCTTGGATTTTTTAATTTTTCAATATTTCAGTTTTGAAAATTTTCAATATTTCGATTCTAGATATCTTTAATTTTCGATTTTTCGATTTCTTGTTTTCTGGATTTTTCAATTTTTCAATTTCTTGGTTAGGTTTTAATTTCTCGATTTTTTTAATTTCAGATTTGTGGGTTTCTCAATTTTTCACTTCTTCGATTTTTCTATTATTCAGTTTTTATTTTTTATTTTAGATGTTTCACTTTTTTTGATAGTTTGATTTCCCGATTATTTAAATTTTTCGATGTTTTAGTTTTGGGATTTTTTAATTGTTTGATTTTTCGATTTTTTGAAATTCAAAAATTTTTCAATTCATTATTTTTCGTTTGGGTTAAAAAGGTTTCTGAATTTTATTTTTTATTTCACGATTTCTCCTCGATGTTTCGTTGTTTCAATGTTTCAATTTTCAAATTTTCGTTTTTTCACTTTATTAAATTTTTCGATTTTTCAGGTTGTTGATTTTTCAATTTGTTGTTTTTTTATTTTAATTTTCGATTTTTCGATTTTCCAATTTTTCGAATTTTTGTGTTCTCATTTTTTCAGCGATTCATATCTGGGTTTTTTTCAGTTTTGGATTCATCGATTTATATCTTTTCCTATATTTCAATTTTAAGATTTTTCAATTTTTCGATAATTTTTTGTTCTTCAATTTCTCGATTAAAAAATTTGCCCATTTCTTAAATTTTCAATTTTGTCGTTTTTAAGTTTCCGATTTGTCGATTTTACAAATTCTCCATTTCTCGATTAATCGATTTTCCATTTTTCGACTGTTCAATGTTTTTCGTTTTTTCAGTTTTTCAATTTCTTAAATTTTCAATTTTTCGACTTTTCGATTTTTCGATTTTTGAATTTTGCAGTTTCTCAATTTTTCGATGTTTCAGTTTTGGTATTTTTTTCTTTAATTTTACGACTTTTCGAAGTTTCGGTTTACTGATTTTTCTGGTTTTCGATTGGTTGATTTTTCGTTGCTTCGATTTTTCGATGTTTCAGTTTTTCAAATTCGATTTTTTGATTTTTTGACTTTTCGATTATTCAGCCTTTCGATTTCTCGATTTTTTTCATTTTTCGAAATTCAATTTTACGATTTTTTAATATTTCGATTTTTCAATTTTTCAATTGTTCGATTTCTGGATTTTCCAATTTTCCGATATTTTAGTTTTACCTTTTTTCAATTTTCCTTTTTTCAAAATTTCTAATTTTTCCGTTTGGATTTGTCGATTTTAATTCTCGATTTCTCAATAATCAAGTTTTCAGGTTTCTCGACTTTTAGATTTTTCTGTTTTTCATTTTTTCTTATTTTTTAATTGCAGATTTTTAAATTTTTTGAAGTTTCGATTTCTCGATCGTTCGATTTTTCGGTTTCAGAATTTTCAAATTTTAAAATTTTAGATTTTTAGATTTCCCGATTTTTGAGTTCTTCCGTTTTTATATTTTTCAAAGTTTGGAATTATTTAATTTTATGTTTTTCAACTTTTTGATTTTTGAGATATTAGATTTTTCGATTTTTGATGTTTCGAATTCTGGATTTTTCAAATTTTCAATTTTTTAAGTTTGATTTTTTGACTTCGATTATTTCCATTTTTCGAATGAAATTTTTCGAATTTAGCAATTTTTCGATATTTGGACTCTTCAATTTTTCGATTACTTGATTTTACAATTTTTCGATTTCTTGATTTTTCAATTCTAAAAAATCGTCATTTTTCGATTTTTTTTAATTTCAGATTTTTCGATTACTCGATTTCTGAGTTCTTCCATTTTTCGGTTTTTCAAAGTTTGGAATTATTTAATTTTATGTTTTGCAATTTTTCGATTTTTCAGTTTTTCGATTTCTCGATTAATCGTCTAGTCGATTTTAGACTTAACAGCTTTTCAATTTTTCAAATAATGTTAAAGTATGTATTTGATTTTTTGATTTTTCAATTTTTCGATTTTTTGAAGTTTCGATTTCTGGATTTTTCAGTTTTTCAATTCCTCGAATTATCGATATTCCGTATTTTGTTTTTTCGATTGTTCAATTTTCTGATTTTTCAGTTTATCAATATTTTGTTAAGATTTTAAATTTTTCGTTTAAACTATTTCGATTTGTACACTTGTCAATATTTTAATATTTCGATTTTTGTATTTTCCAATTTTCCCGTATTTTAGTTTTACGATTTTTCAATTTTCCCATTTTTCAAATTTTTCCGTTTGGATTTGTCGATTCTAATTCTTGATTTCTCAATAAATCGAGTTTTCAGGTTTTCTCGACTGTTAGATTTTTCATTTGTTCTTATTTTTTAATTTCAGACTTTCAAATTTTTGGATGTTTCGATTTCTCGGTTTTGAAATTTTCAATTTTTAAAATTATTCATTTTTCAATTTTTCTAAATTTGTTTTTCGATTTTTCGATTTGTCAATTTTTCAATTTTTTAATTACTCGATTTTCGATTTCTTGTTATTGAAAATGTTTAAATTTTTCACTGTTTACACTTTTCCATTTCTCGATGTTCAAATTATTCAATTATTCGATTTTTTGATTTCTCGACATTTTGATCTCTCCTTTTCTCGGTTTTTCTTTAGTCGATTTTTCTATTTTTCAGCTTTTTGCTTTTCCCATTTTCCAATTTTTCCATGTTTCGATTTTTCATTTTTTCAATTTTAGGATTTTTCAGTTCATTTATTTTTCAATTTTTCTATTTTTTAATTACGTGTTTTTAAATTTTAGATTTTTCGATTTCTCGGTTTTCATTATTTCAATTTTTCAGTATTTTGATTTTTAAACTTTTCGATACCCTAAATTTTACATTTTTCGATTTTCGATTTAACAGTTTTTTGATGTTTGATGACTCAATTTTTAATTTTTAATTATTTCAACTTTTCGATTTTTCGATTTATCGTTAATTTTAGATATTTCCAATTTAAATTTTTCAATTTTCAAATTTTTGATGTTTCAATTCATTCATTTTTACATTTTTCGGTGTTGGATTTTTAAAAATGCTTCAATTTGAGTGAATTTGATTTCTTTTCAAGTTTCGATTTCTGGATGTTTCAATTAATCAATTTTTCGATTTTAGATTTCTCGTTTCTAGATTTCCCGATTTCTCTGTTTTTCGATTTTTGGATTTTACAATTATTATTAGATGTTTCGATTTTTTAATTTTTTTAATATTGTACTTTTTAGATTTCTGCAAGTCTCGATTTTTCGACATCTCGGTTTTTGCGTTTTTAAAATTTTTGAAACCTTTATTTTTCGATTTCTCGATTTTCCAAGTTTTCCATTTTTCAATAATTTCTGGGTTTTGTAATTTTTCGATATTCTAATATTTCGATTTTTGAAATTTTAGACTTTTCGGTTCAATTGCTCGATTTTCAGATTTTCCGGTTTTTTCAATTTTTCAACTTTTCGATTTTAAAAATTTTTGGTTCTATATTTATCCGATGCGACGCTTCAATTTTTTAATATTTCGATTTTTGAATCTTTGATTTTTCGAAAGGGCTGGTGGTTTTTACTTTCCAGAGGTTATCAGAAAACAAAAATCGCATTATTTTTTATAATTTTTCAAAGAAGTGGGATTTATTGGGCTGCACTTCAGGGGAGCAGTTTTGTCTAAATAACCTTCGAACAATTTTTTATTTTAAGTGTCAGTGGCTGTTCCAAAAATAGATCATTCAGGCGTATACTCCACCACAAGCATACGCTATATATTCTACCATACTTAATCGAAAACTCCACACTTGGAGAAGTTATTAAGCTCCACCCAGCCCAACTTTTGCGCGTTTCGAGGTGAAAAAGGCCCCCATAAATAACCTCGTGTCGCCATCCGAGTAACACTCTTTTAATTACCCTCGCTGCAACTCCACCATCACAATAATTCCCCGTTATTTCTCCCAGCACGCGAATTGCGCATCCATACCCTTAATAATTCCTCTGCTTTTACTAAAATTGGCCAGCCCGTTCCGAACAGTGCGACTCATGAAATGTTTATCAACCGTGACCGCAGAAATATCTCTCGCCGTATTAAAATTTCACAATGCGAAATCGTCAAAGCAAAATCAAACGGTCCTCGCGCTTTAAAAGGGTGCAGCCGCGATTCCGGGCCGAGTTTTAAACCGGAAAGCAAACGCATTAAGGTGGTCCGGTTTCCATTTCGGTACAATGCTGCCGAGATCAATCGACCGGATTTGTCATTCTTGCCACGTCGAGAGCAGACAACTTTCCGCCTGTGGAACCACTTTATGGAAATGTCATCTTCAGAAGTACCTGCGCATTTGATTGCTTTTATTAAATTTTGAGGGCGGCGCTCTTTATATTAAGCAAATGTCGCATGTGGGGTTTATTTCGAAGCTTACGTCAAGATTTGCGGTGGTGTTTTAATTTTGACTGAAGTTAATGAGAAATGATACAAGTTTTTGATATAACAACTAATTTCTAAACAAATCAGGCTGCCGGCTGCTTCTCATTTTCAGGCAATCTAGTAATGAATTATTCATAATAAATCAATAATAATTTAATTTATTTAAATAGCTTCAGGGATGAAGCAGTCATTAAAATTCGAAAGAGTTGATAAGTGTGTTAGTTAGCGTCAGTAGTTAAATTTGGATTATAAAATTGGTCCAAAGTTATTTCTACAGAGTTTCCCGAACTCCTGAAGGTCAGCCCAACAAATAACCCTTCTTTCAAAATTATAATTATATATTCTAAAAGCGAAACACAATTAGCCCCCGAGATTGCCACTTCTACAAGTGAAACACAACTATCCCCCGAGGTTGCTATTTCTAAAAACGAAACAAAATCGGGATCTCGAGATCCTGGATTCTGTTTGAAGCTATTTCTAAAACTGCGATACACTTAGCCCCTGAGACTGTCAATTCTAAAAGCGAAACACAATTAGCCCCCGAGTTTGCTAGGTGTAAAATTGAAACATAATTATCCATTGAGGTAGCTATTTCAAGGTTCTTTATACTATTGGATGTAATTTGAAAATAGAAACATAATTATCCGCAGAGATTGCTAATTCCAAAAACAAAATCAGCCTCAAGACGTAGTTATTCTATATTTATTTTCTAAATTCTAAATACAGTTAACCCTCGAGATTGATACATTTGAAAAACAAACACAATCCACCTTCAGACATCCTTTATGGTATTTCATGCAATTTTTGAAACCGAAACAGATTTAGCCTTTGAGATTTCTAATTCTAAAATGATACACAAATAGCCTCCGAAGTTGCTACTTCTAAAAGTGAAACACAATCATCCCTTGAGATTGCTATTTCTAAAAGCAAAACAAAATCGGGATCGTGAGGTTCTCTATTCTGTTTGAAGCTATTTCTAAAACCGAGACACATTTAGCCGCTAGGATTGTCAATCCTAAAAGTGAAACATAGTTAGCTCCCGAGATTGCTACGTCTAAAAGTGAAACACAATTATCCACCGAGACTGCTATTTCTCAAAATGAAACAAACTCGGGACTTGAAGGTACTTTATGGTGTACGATGCTATTTGTAAAATCACGACACATTTGGCCCCTGGAATTTCTAATTCTAAATGTGAAACAGTTATTAAACTACAAAATAAAAAACTTGGAAAATTGAAAATCGAAATTTTGAAATACTTATTAAAAATCAAAAAATTAGAAAAACGAAACAACGAAATTCGGATAATTAAAGGACCAATAATTGAAAAATCGTATTTCTTTAAAAACAAAATATTGTAAAATAATCAAACTGAAAAATCAAAAACTTGAAAAACTAAAATTGAAATTTTGAATAATAAAAAATAAAAAAGTGTAAAATTACAAAATAATTGAAAAATTAGATAATCGTACACTCGAAAATTTATTAAGGTTGAAAAAGGAAAAATTACAAAATTATTAAATTAAAAACTCGAAGAATTTCAAAACCGAAAGATTGAAAAATCAAAAATTCCAAAACCGAAAGATTGAAAAATCAAGAAATTGGAAAATCTGATAATTAAAAAGTGCATAACTGAGAAGTTGAAAAATTGTAAAAATATGAAACATAAAATCAGAAAAATTGCAAACTTACAAAATTGAATAATCGAAAAATTGCAAAATTATGGAACTGGAAAATCAAAAATATGCAAAATTATAAAACTAAAACATCGTCTAATGTCAATAAAATTAAAAAACTGAAAAATCAATTGTAAAATAGATAAATTACAAAAATGAAAAATCGAAAAATGGCAGTTATTAAACTAAAAAAAAAAACAAAAACTTGGAAATTTGAAAATCGAAATTTTGAAATACTTATTAAAAATGAAAAAAATAGAAAAACGAAACAGCGAAATTCGGATAATTAAAGGACCAATAATTGAAAAATCGTATTTCTTTAAAAACAAAATATTGTAAACTAATTAAGCTGAAAAATCAAAAACTTGAAAAACTAAAGTTGAAATTTTGAACAATAAAAAATAAAAAAATTGTAAAATTACAAAATATTTGAAAAATTGGGTAATCGTAAACTCGAAAATTTATTAAGGTTTAAAAATGAAAATTACAAAATTATTAAATTAAAAAATCGAATAATTCCAAAACCGAAAGATTGAAAATTTAAGTAATTCTAAAATCTGCTAATTGAAAAACTGATTAATTAAAAATTGGATAACTGAGAAGTTGAAAAATTGAAAAAATATAAAACATAAAATTAGAAAAATTGCAAATTTACAAAATTGAATAATCGAAAAATTGCAAAATTATGAAACTGGAAAATCAAAAATATCCAAAATTATAAAACTAAAACATCGTCTAATGTCAATAAGATTAAAAAACTGAAAAATCAATTGTAAAATAGATAAATTACAAAAATGAAAAATCGAAAAATGGCAGTTATTAAACTAAAAAATCAAAAACTTGGAAATTTGAAAATCGAAATTTTGAAATACTTACTAAAAATGAAAAAATTAGAAAAACGAAACAAAGAAAATTCGGATAATTAAAGGACCAATAATTGAAAAATCGTATTTCTTTAAAAACAAAATATTGTAAAATAATTAAACTGAAAAATCAAAAACTTGAAAAACTAGAATTAAAATTTTGAACAATAAAAAATAAAAAAAATGTAAAATTAATCGTAAACTCGAAAATTTGTTAAGGTTTAAAAAGGAAAAATTACAAAATTATTAAATTAAAAAATCGAAGAATTCCAAAACCGAAAGTTTGAAAAATCAAGAAACTGGAAAATCTGCTAATTGAAAAACTGATTAATTAGAAATTGCATAACTGAGAAGTTGAAAAATTGTAAAAATATAAAACATAAAATTTAAAAAATTGCAAACTTACAAAATTGAATAATCGAAAAATTGCAAAATTATGAAACTGAAAAATGAAAAATATGCAAAATTATAAAGCTAAAACATCGTCTAATGTTAACCAAATTAAAAAACTAAAACATCAATTGTAAAATAGATATATTACATAAATGAAAAATCGAAAAATGGCAGTTATTAAAATAAAAAATCAAAAACTTGGAAAATTGAACATCGAAATTTTGAAATACTTATTAAAAATGAAAAAATTAGAAAATCGAAACAACGAAATTTGGATAATTAAAGGACCAATAACTGAAAAATCTTATTTCTTTAAAAACAAAATATTGTAAAATAATTAAACTGAAAAATCAAAAATTTGAAAAACTAAAATTGAAATTTTGAACAATAAAAAAAAAGTGTAAAATTACAAAATAATTGAAAAATTGAATAATCGTAAACTCGAAAATTTATTAAGGTTTAAAAAGAAAAAATTACAAAATTATTAAATTAAAAAATCGAAGGATTCCAAAACCGAAAGATTGAAACATCAAGAAATTGGAAAATCTGCTAATTGAAAAACTGATTAATTAAAAATTGCATAACTGAGAAGTTGAAAAATTGTAAAAATATAAAACATAAAATTAGAAAAATTGCAAACTTACAGAATTGAATAATCGAAAAATTGCAAAATTATGAAACTGGAAAATCAAAAATATGCAAAATTATAAAACTAAAACATCGTCTAATGTTAATAAAATTAAAAAACTGAATAAATCAATTGTAAAATAGATAAATTACAAAAATGAAAAATCGAAAAATGGCAATTATTAACCTAAAAAATCAAAAACTTGGAAAATTGAAAATCGAAATTTTGAAATACTTATTAAAAATGAAAAAATTAGAAAAACGAAACAACGAAATTCGGATAATTAAAGGACCAATAATTGAAAAATCGTATTTCTTTAAAAACAAAATATTGTAAAATAATTAAACTGAAAAATCAAAAACTTCAAAAACTAAAATTGCAATTTTGAACAATAAAAAATAAAAAAAGTGTAAAATTACAAAATAATTGAAAAATTGGATAATCGTAAACTCGAAAATTTATTAAGGTTTAAAAAGGAAAAATTACAAAATTATTAAATAAAAAATTCGAAGAATTCCAAAACCGAAAGATTGAAAGATATTGGAAAATCTGCTAATTGAAAAACTGATTAATTAAAAATTGCATAACTGAGAAGTTGAAAAATTTTAAAAATATAAAACATTAAATTAGAAAAATTGCAAACTTACAAAATTGAATAATCGAAAAATTGGTAAATTATGAAACTGGAAAATCAAAAATATGCAAAATTATAAAACTGAAACATCGTCTAATGTTAATAAAATTAAAAAACTGAAAAACCAATTGTAAAATAGATAAATTACAAAAATGAAAAATCTAAAAATGGCAGTTATTAATCTAAAAAATCAAAAACTTGGAAAATTGAAAATCGAAATTTTGAAATACTTATTAAAAATGAAAAAATTAGAAAAACGAAACAACGAAATTCGGATAATTAAAGGACCAATAATTGAAAAATCGTATTTCTTTAAAAACAAAATATTGTAAAATAATTAAACTGAAAAATCAAAAACTTGAAAAACTAAAATTGCAATTTTGAACAATAAAAAATAAAAGAAGTGTAAAATTGCAAAATAATTGAAAAATTGGATAATCGTAAACTCGAAAATTTATTAAGGTTTAAAAAGGAAAATTTACAAAATTATTAAATTAAAAACTCGAAGAATTCCAAAACCGAAAAATTGAAAAATCGAAGAATTGCAAAATCCAAAGATTGAAAAATCAAGAAATTGGAAAATCTGCTAATTGAAAAACTGATTAATTAAAAATTGCATAACTGAGAAATTGAAAAATTGTAAAAATTTAAAACGTAAAATTAGGAAAATTGCAAACTTACAAAATTGAATAATCGAAAAATTGCAAAATTATGAAACTGGAAAATCAAAAATATGCAAAATTATGAAATTAAAACATCCTCTAATGTTAATAAAATTAAAAAACTGAAAAATCTATTGTAAAATAGATAAATTACAAAAATGAAAAATCAAAAAATGGCAGTTATTAAACTAAAAAAAAAATCAAAAACTTGGAAATTTGAAAATCGAAAGTTTGAAATACTTATTAAAAATGAAAAAAATAGAAATACGAAACAGCGAAATTCGGATAATTAAAGGACCAATAATTGAAAAATCGTATTTCTTTAAAAAAAAATATTGGAAAATAATTAAACTGAAAATTCAAAAACTTGAAAAACTAAGATTGAAATTTTGAACAATAAAAAAAAGTGTAAAATTACAAAATAATTGAAAAATTGGATAATCGTAAACTCGAAAATTTATTAAGGTTTAAAAAGGAAAAATTACAAAATTATTAAATAAAAAATCGAAAAATTTCAAAACCGAAGGATTGAAAAATCAAGAAATTGGAAAATCTGCTAATTAAAAATTGCATAACTGAGAAGTTGAAAAATTGAAAAAATATAAAACATAAAATTAAAATAATTGCAAACTTACAAAATTGAATAATCGAAAAATTGCAAAATTATGGAACTGGAAAATCAAAAATATGCAAAATTATAAAACTAAAACATCGTCTAATGTTAATAAAATTAAAAAACTGAAAAATCAATTGTAAAATAGATAAATTATAAAAATGAAAAATCGAAAAATGGCAATTATTAAACTAAAAAATCAAAAAGTTGGAAAATTGAAAATCGAAATTTTGAAATACTTATTAAAAATTAAAAAAGTAGAAAAACGAAACAATGAAATTCGGATAATGAAAAAAAAATTCAAATTGAAATTTTGAGCAATTAAAATTAGAATTAAAATTAATCCCCGAGATTTCTACTTCTAAAAACGAAACAAAATTGGAAACTTGAGATATCTGATTCTGTTGTATGCTATTTTTAAATTGAAAACTAATTAGCCCCCAATAGTGCTCTTTTCAAAAATCAGAATACAAGTAGACCTCGAGATTGCTTCTTCTAAAAATGAAACACATTCAACTGATCTCCAAACATTTTTTATTTTTAAAATCTCAATACAATTACTCGCTGCTTCTTATTTCCTTCTCGTTTTCTGTAATTTTCTGATTATGAATATTTATCTCGAAACAAGCTAATGTGCCACGCAAAATCTAAAAGCAGATTGAAAACATTTCATGAAGCTATAAAATTAACCGTGTCTAAATAATTTTACTATAAAAGCAGTTAACAAAATTTGTAATATACAAAACAGCGGAATATTTAAAATTTTGCACAATTTCGAAACACTAGTTTTCCCAAATTGTATATCAATTTCAAAATCAAATAATATATGATTTCGACAAAAGATACAACTGAAAAGCCTGTAAACAGTCCAAGGAGTCCTCCACAGCTGGCCCAAAAGTTGCTATCTCCAAAGAGTTCTTGTCTCTCCAGAGCTAAGAATTCCGTGTCTTTATACAACATTATAACCTGAGTATTACCAACATCCAGGGATTTAAGTTTGCTGTTGTACGTTATAGTGTTGCACAAAGGTAAACATTTGCACGAAGGTTTACAGTCGTTCCAAATCCCTGACTCAAAATTACCCATTGTTGCTAAAATCGTCATTTTAAGAACTTCCTTGTTACCCATATTGGTAAATCAAACCTTCAGCTGTGCGCAGACATTTATTGGTATCGTAGTTAGAAATCGCACAAAGAATCGTTGTTTTGTTATCTAAACACAACAAATCGTAGATATATTTCCTACAGTCAAAAAAAAAACACTCACGAGGCATATAATGAGTGACACATCCACACAACTCAAGGGTGTAATTCGCAAGACATTCCACTTTGCAGTTGGTCAGAGTATATATTTTAAAAAAGTGAAGTTTTCGTTCATGCGAATAAAAGCACTTTCTTCTTTCCGGAGAATAAGATTTTAGATTTTCAGACGTGAAAGTCACATCTGGTTGAACGATAATTTCGTGGTCGTGGTTGTGTTGCACGTTTATGGCATCTACATAGCCCTTGGGAACCTCTGCAGGGTGGTGTAAAAATATTTGATAGTAGTTTAGGGTGCCGCAGCCGATTTGGCTCAAGTTTTTCTGAAGCTCGAAGTTGAGGGTGTCTTGGACGTTGACGGACCTCCAGGGATAAACAGCTTGGTCTGTTTTGGGGTAATTTGTTTCAATGTTCCAGTTGGAAATATTATTCTGGTTTTCGTAGTTGTAGGATCTGTGTCTAAAATTTCGACCGGTTTTCGTGTGTTGTGTGTAGTTTATTCACGATAAGTGTAATGCTTACGCGTTTGTAGTAAATATGTCATCATTATTTAGCATGTTGAAGGAAAAACAAATTCCCCAAGGCGCCAGTAGTGGTGAAAATATGTCACATTGTTTTCCATTCCAGTAACAATGAGAGAAGATCTGATCCCTACCGGGTGAAGTCTAAAATTATTACTATAATATAATCACAACTTGAATAGTATCTTGTTTTCACACTTGAACCAAAAACTCGTTCCATTTTTGACTTTCACTAAAGTTTGCATCGTCGTATTCGGTAACGTAATTTTCCCCATTTGTTTGTTTGTCACAGAAAGTGGAAGCGTTACCCACTTCCCAGCTACAAAAAATTGAAAATGTTGACTTTTTTGAAACTATTTGCTTTACCTTGCGTTTTTTTGACTGTTGGGGCGATAACTAAAAGTAAAATTGGAGTTCCTGTTCATTGTATACATGGAACAGACAGTGACAGCTGGAAAAGGTATGTCCCATATGTTCACAGGTGACTGTCTAAAACTGATAAAAGTCGGATTTTCGTCCCATTTATACCACGCCGATTTAATTAACGCTATACAGGCGTAAACGGAAAAGGACAACACTAAGAGCCAGAAGCCTCTGCAATCACGTGTTTGTAAATACAGAATAGATAAAAAAAACCTACCTTTCGACCAAGGATCGATCTTCGGAAAAATATTGGATTCCATGGATGGAACTGTTTTTCAAAAATTCGGAAAGATTTCCCGAAATTAGTTTTTTAAACTTGGAATTTTTGTTTTGTTTTTTTATTGGTACTGATTCTACGTTTTCAACCATTTTACGTTGAAGCACAACTAGGACTAACTTGGTTGTTGGTTAGCGCGTTTAAGTGCGAGCAAATTAGTTGTAGTTTGATTAATTTAACCAATCTCTTAATTAAAAAAAAAACTTGATGAATGTCATTAAATTAAATTAATTCTACACACCTACCATTAGGCCTGCATTTTATTATTAGCACAATTCTAATAACTACAGTACACTATAGAGAAAGCAGAAAGAGGTTTTCCGGGTTTGTACTCTGTGGGTTTTCGACGTTTCGCCCACTAAGAGGCATCTTCAGGAATTGAAGTGCTAGAAACACTAGAACTTCAAGAGAGACGAGAGCGACACCAAAGGTAAATCTTTTCTTTTGTGTACTTCTGTCTTTCTGTTTTTTTTGGACTGGGATTCTTTCAATTTCTCCAAAAATAAAACATCAGGAGTACCCGAGATTTTTAAAAAATTCTAAAAAAAAAACACTGGATGTTCCTGATATTCTTTAAACTTTTTCAAAAATAGAACACTAACAGTCTGCGAGGTCAAGGGTGACCCTGTGAAACATCGAGCAGTCTTGGGATTCTCTGAACTTTTTTCAAAAACAAAATACTGGGTGGTCCTCCAGATTTTTTCATATTTTAACAATATAAAACACAAGAGGACCGCAAGAGTTTTCCAAATCTTAAAAAATAAACGAAGGCTGCCCCTGAGATTTTCTTCAAATTCTTCATTCAAAATATAAAACACTACGGGTCCATGAGAAGTTTTAAAATTTAAAATTCTCTTAAAAATAAAACACGGGTGTCCCTAAGTTGCCTTCAAAATTTTTAAGAATAAAACACCGGATGCCCCGAAGATTTTTCAAAATTATTTAAAAAATAAAATAGGGGCATTCTAAATCCATACATCAGGAACCCTATAAAAATTCTCCTGTAATCTTGTGTCGCTAAAATGATAGAAAAATCCCAAATTTGTAAAGTCAAATAATTGAAAGATCGAGACATCGAAAAATAGGAAAATCCAGAAATCGAAAAACCGAAAAACCGAAAAATTGAAACTGAAACATCAAACATTTCAAAAATCGAAAAGTTTGAAACGGAAAAATCCAAAAATCACGAAATCAAAAAAACTAATATTTTACGAAAATTGCACAATCAAATAATTGAAAAATTCTAAAATTGGAATGATCAAAAATTGAGAAATCCAGAACTTGAAAAATCAAGAAATCAAAAAAAATTAAAAGCGAAAAAAAGGTGATCTTGGGAAATCGGAAATTGGCAAAACCGAAAAACTGAAATATTAAGAAAATAAAAAATCTGGAAATCGGAACAGGTAAAATTTAAGAATTTGAAAAATCGAAAAGTGAAAATTTAAGATACCGAAACTGAATTGAAAAACTGGAAAATACAAAAATCTAAAAATCCAAAAACCGGAAACTCTAAATCCGAAAAGTTTAATATCCAAAGGTCGAGAAATCGAAAATTATAATATTTACAAAACCGAAAAATAAAAACTACGGAAAATTGAAAAATCCAAAAAATAAGAAATCGAGAACAAAAATCAAAAAATCGGAAAATTTTAAAGACGGAAAATAGAGATATCGGGAAAGCGGAAATTTTGACATCCGAAAAATTCAAATAATAACAAATCAAAAAATTTAAAAAACGAAAACGTGAAGAATTGAAAAATTGAAAAGTAGACAAACTGAAAAATTCCAAAGTTGATACAGAAAAATCGAGATATCGAAAAAATAGAAAATCCAAAATTCTGAAAAATTGAGAAACCGAGAAATCGAAAAATCAAACATTTTAAAAAATGAAAAAATTGGAAAACTGAAAAATCTAAAACCGAGGGAGTGGAGAAATCGAAAAATTGAAAAATTCATAGATTAAAAAATCCCAAAACTGAAATATCAAAAAATTTAAAAATCGAACAACCCAATCATAAAAACATGGAAATCCTGAAATTAAAAAAATTAAAAAATTAAAACATCGAAAAATTGAAAACTGCACATGTTGAAAATTCCCAAAATTGAAATATTGAAAAACTGAATAATTGAAAGCTGGAAAAATCGAAAAATTGATAAAATGGAAAAACTGAGATTTCGGGTAATTGAAAATTTGAGAAAAACTGAAATGTCGAGAAATAGGAAATTTGATAAATCGAAACGCTGAAATATTAAAAAATTTAAATATCGGCAGTCTAAACATCAAAAAACTGTAAAATCGAAAGATTGAAATATCGGAAAATGTAAAGAATCCAAAAATTGAAAAGTAAATTAATTGTTGAAAAATTGTAAAATTGATTTGTCTAAAAACAGAAAAATAGAGACAACGAAAAAATCGAGAAACCGAGAAACAAAAAATCAAAAATTTAAAAAAATGAAAAATTGAAAATTGAGACATCCAAAAATTGAAAGAGATATTGGGAAATCGAAAATTCGAAAGAACCGAAAAATTGAAATATTAAAAAATAAAAAATCGGGAAATCGAAACATGTAAAATTTAAGAAATTGAAGTTGAAAAATTGAAAAATCTAAAAATTGAAAAATATATAAATTGAAAATCCCAAAAGTTGATATGTCGAAAAATGAAAACATCGAGGCTTCGAAAAACTGGAAAATACAAATAAATAATTCAAAAACCAAAAAATCTAAATCCGATAAGTCAAAATCCAAAGATCGAGAAATGGAAAAATATAATATTTATGAAACCGAAAAATAAAAACATAAAATTGAACAATCCAGCAATTGAAAAATTTCGAAAATCGAAATGTCCAAAAATTGAGAAATCGAGAACTTAAATCAAGAAATCAGAAAATTTAAAAAATGGAAAACCGAAATATCGAAAAAGCGGAAATTCTACCATCCGAAAAATTCAAATATTAACAAACAAAAAAATCGGGAAATCGTGACATAAAAAAATCGTAAAATTTAAGAAATCGAAAAACTGAAAAATGAAAATTGGAGAATCGAAAAGTTGAAAAATCCCAAATTGTAAAGTCGAAAAATTGAAACACCGAGACATCGAAAAATTGGAAAATCCAGAAATCTAAAAATTGAAAAATCAAACATTTTAAAAATCGAAAAGTTTAAAACAGAAAAATCGAAAAATCCAAAAATCCCGAAATGGAAAAATCTATGCAGTTACAAAAACTGAACAATAAAAAAATTTAAAAATTCCTAAAATTGAAATGATTCAAAATTGAGAAATCCAAAAATTGAATAATCGGGACATTGAAAAAAATTGAAAGAAAAAAAAGAGATATTGGAGAATCGGAAAATCGAAAAACCGAAAAATTGAAATATTAAAAAAATGAAAAAGTTGGGAAATTGAAACATGCAAATTTTAAGAAATTGAAACTGAAAATTGAAAAATCGAAAACTGAAAAATTAAAAAACGGGAAACCAAAAAATCGAAAAGTCGAAAATTTAAAATACCGAAACTGAAAAACGAAAAAAAAGAAGAAAACTAAAACATAGATCAATTGAAAACTCCCAAAGTGATATGTCGAAAAATAAAAACATCGAGATACTGAAAAACTGAAAAATACAAAAATCTAATAATTTAAAAACTGATCGAATGTCTGAAGAATCGAAAAATTGACAAGTAGGTAAATTGCAAAATTCCAAAATTGATACGTCGAAAAACAGAAAAATCGAGACATCGTAAAAATGGAAAATACAAAAATCTAGCTAGAAATCGAGAAACCGAGAAATAGATAAATTAAACATTTTAAAAAAAGAAAATTGAAAAACTGAAAAATCTAAAACCGAGAGTCGAAAAATTAAAGTATCAAAGAAGTGAAAAACTGATAAATTAAAAACCCCAAAACTGAAATGTCGAATAACTGAAAAATCGAGACATCGAAAAATTGGAAAATGCGGATGCTGAAAATTCCCAAAATTGAAATCCTGAGTAATTGAAAGCTTGAAAGATCGAAAAATCAAAAAAATAGAAACATTTTTAAAATTGAAAAACGCATTTCTCAAGAAATTGAAAATTCAAGAAAAACTGAGGTGTCGGGAAATAGGGAATTTGACAAATCGAAGCGCTGCAGTTTCAAAAAAATTAAAAGCCGGTAATCTAAACTTCAAAAAATTGTAAAATCGAAAAATTGAAATATCAAAAAATGGAAAATTTAAGAAATCCACAAATTGAAAAACAGATATACCTGCAAAATGTCAAATTTGGGAAGTTGAAAGACTGAAAGATCGAAAAATTAGAAAATCAAGAAATCTAAAAATCGAAAAACCGAGAGATCTAAATTGAACAATCAAACAATCTAGAAGTTTAAAATCGAAAAATTGAAAAATTCCCAAAATTGAAATGATCAAAAATTGAGAAATCTAAAACTTGAGATATCAAGAAATCGAACAAAATTAAAAGCGAAAAAAGAGATGTTTGAAAATCGGAAATTCGAACAACTGAAAAATTGACAATTAAAAAAAGTAAAAAATCGGGAAATCGAAACATGTAAAATTTAAGAAATTGAAATTGAAAAATTGAAAAAACGAGAAACCAAGAAATCGAAAAGTCGAAAATTTAAATTACCGAAACTGAAAAATCGAAAAATTGAAGAATCTAAAAGCTGAAAATCGAGAAATAGAAAAATTAAAAAACTATAAAATCTAAGATCAAGAGAGTCGAAAAAAAACGAGATATCGAGAAATTGGAAATTCTAAAAAAACCGAGGTGTCGGGAAATGGGAAAGTTGACAAATCGAGACGCTGAAATAATAAAAAATTTAAAAATCGGAAATCGAAACAACAAAAAATCGTAAAATCGAAAAATTGAAATATTAAAAAATTTAAGAAATCGGAAAATTGATAAATCGAAAATTGGAGAATCTAAAATTTAAAACCAGATAAATTGAAAAATTTCAAATTGACATCTCGAGAAGTTAAAAACAGAGTCATCGAGGAACTGGAAAATCCAAAAATCGAAAAATCCAAAAACCGATAAATCCAAGAATGAAAAATCGAACAATTGAAAAATTGAAACATCGACAAATCGAAACGTGTAACTTTTCGTGCTTCGGTTTATACCGACGAATTTAATATGAAGCAAAATCGATACTTCGAAAATTCGAAAAAAATGAAAAATTTAAAGAAAGCAAGAGGCCTAATTGGTCCCGAGGTAACGATTATAGTGGCACGAAATGCATTGAGGGTCACTGTCGTAACGCAATTTCTTTTACGACGGGCGGATTACGCGGAGAGCCGCAATTCAACACCGCACGAGACGAGGATTAAGAGGAATCATGAACTTCACTTAAGCAGACATTTATTTCGAACTGTTACAAAGTCAAAGGCGGCACTTTTAAAGTTTCTAGTGTAGAATTACAATGCATCAAGACTTACAAAGTTAGTAATAATATAATGGACAATTTTATAAGTGCTATTAAGGCAATTCAGATGAAATTTCCATGACGTTATCAGTTGATGGAATAATTAAGATTTTACACATTTTCGAAACACAAATTTTCCCAAATTGTACACCAATTTCAAACACAAATAATATATTATTTCGGCAAGAGATATAACCGAAAACCCCGTAAACAGTCCAAGAATTCCTCCACAGCTGGCCCAAAAGTTGATATCGCCGAAGAGTTCCTGTCGCTCCAGAGCTAAAAACTCGTTGTCTTTGTATGATATTATAATCACAGTGGCATCAACATCCAGCGTTTTAAATCTGTTGTTATAAGTTATACTATTGCAAGAAGGTAGACAGTTGCAAGAAGCTTTAGACTTGTTGTGCCAAATGGCCGATTCCAAATTTCCCATGTTTACTAGAATTATCAATTAGAAACTTACAGTGTAGATGAATCGTTAATCAAACCTTTAGCTGTGATGAGACACATCCCGACATCGTATTTGTTAATTGCACAAAGAGTGGTTGTTTTGTTATCTAAAGACAACAAGTAGTAAATATAATTTCAACAATCAAGGAAAACACTCACGAGGCAAAAAATGAGGGACGCATCCACATAGCTTGAGGGTGTAATTTGCCAGACATTCCATTCTACAATTATTCAAAGTATATATCTTGTAGAAATATAGTTTTCGTTCGCTAGCATAAAAGCACTTTCGTTTTTCAGGAGAATAAGTTTTTAGATTGTCAGAGGTAAAAGTTACACCTGGTTGAATAATAATTTCGTGAAGATGATTATGTTGCACGTTTATAGAATCAAGATCGCTCTCTGGAAGTTCTGCAGGGTGATGTAAAAATATTTGGTAGTAGTGTTTGGCTCCACATTCGATTTGACTCAGATTATTCGTTAGCAAAAAATTAAGAGAATCTTGTACGTTGCTAGACCTCCAAGGGTATACAGCTTGGTCTGTTTTAGGGTAATTTGTTTCTATATTCCAATTACGAGTAGAAATATTGTTCTGCGTTTCATATGTGTAAGATCGATGCCTAAAATGTCAACCCTTGTGTGGTTTTTTAATTATTGACTATAATTGCAATGCTTACGCATTTGTGGTAAATATGTCGTCGTTTTTTAACATGTTGAAAGAAAAACAAATTCCCCATGGTGTCAATAATGGAGAAAATATTTCACAATCTTCTTTGTCAATCCAGCCACATCCAGAAAAAATCTGGTCCCTACCAGGTGAAGTCTAAAATTAATATGGTACAGTGTAGCACTCTAACTATATTGTTTTTCCGCGTATTTACTTGAACCAAAAACTGTGTCCATTCTGGACTGTCAGCAAAGTTGGCATCCTCATATTCTGTGAAGTAATTTTCTCGATTGTCACAGAAACTCGACACATTCCCCATTTTCCAACTACAAGAATTTAAAAATGTGACGGTTTTTGAAACTTTTTCGCTTACCTGGTGTTTCCTTGAAGGTTAGGCCGGAAAGCAAAGGTAAAATTGGATTCCCTGTTCATTGTGTACATTGGACATACAGTAACAGCTGGAAACGGTATCTCCCATATATTCACCGGAGTCTGTCTAAAACTGATAAAAATGGGATTTTCGTCCCATTTGGACCAAGCCGATTTAATTAACGCCACACAGCTGTAGATGGAAATGGATAAAACTATGAGCCAAAAACTTCTGCAATGATTTGTTGGTATCAATAAGATGGGGCAAATAAAACTCACCTTTCGAATAAAGTTCGTTCTGCTCCTGAAATATATTGGATTCCGTGGATTGAACTGTTTTTTAGAAATTCGGAAAAATATCCGGAAATCAGTTTTTTGTAATTGGAATTGTTAGTTTTTGTTGTTGTTTCATATTTTTTTAGTTGTATGGGTTCTACCTTGTTGGTCATTTTATGTTCACGGACTACTGTGCATTCAGGCGTTTTATTGCGAGTAATGGTTATTTATAGTATTGATTAATTTAAGTTATCACTTAGGTAATTAAAACGAAAAAACTTCAAATAAATATCGCTATAGTAAAGTAATTTTACACACGCACCGTTAAATATGTATTCTGTCAACAGCAAATTTTTAAAATCGATTTCTGAAACCTACAATACAGTACAATACATGCTTTAATCTTCGAAACCTAATTATCTCATGAAAAAATTGAAATATTAAATAGTCAAAAAAATCGAAAAATCTAAAATTTGATAAATTGGAGAATCAGAAAAACGAGAAATCGAAATATCAAAGAACTTAAAATCTATAAACTCGAAATTAAAAAAACAAAAATTGAAGAGAAATAGTTAAACTGAAAAATCCCAAAACTGAAATCTCGAAAAATTGAAAAATCGAGAAATCGAAACGTGAAAAGAATTCAAACGAAAAATTACAAATTGAAAACTAGAAAAATTAAAAAAAAAGAACGAGGAATCAAGAAATCCAAATATCAAAAAATCGAAAAATCGAAAACTCAAGAAACCGAGAAATTGGAAAACCCAAATGTCGAAAAATTGAAAAGTCGAAAAATTTTAAATCGAAATAATGAAAACTCTCAAAACTAAAATATTAGGAGTAAAAAATACCGAAACTGAGAAATCGAAAAGTTGAAAATTAAAAAATTAAACAATTGAAATACTGAAAAAACGAAAAACATCGAACGGTCGAAAAATGAACAAGTCGATTAATCGAATGGAGAATTCGTAAAATCGACGACAAATCGGAAACTGAAAAATTTTCTGTTTATCTCAAAACTCAAAAAATTTAAAAAATGAAGAAATCGAGAAATCGGAGAATTGGGGAATCGAAAAATTAAAAAAGTTAAGAATTGAAATATTGAAGAATCCCAAAATCGTAATATCCATAGATAGATAGATCGATAAATCGAAAACTCGAAAAATTGAAAAATCAAAAACCTGGAAAACAGAAAACAAAAAATAGAATTGTCGAAAAGTCGATAAATCGTGAAAATAAAAGAATCGGAAAAGTGGAAAAGTCCAAAAGTGTAAAAATCGATTAATAGAGAAATCGAGAATTCCAAAAATCCACAAATCGAGAACTTTGAAGCACCAAAAATGAAAATTTGAACAATGGAAAAATTAAAGAATCAGAAATATGGAAAAATCGAGAATTGAAGAATTGACAAATCTCAAAAGCGAAATATCGCAGAATTGAGAAATCGGAAAATTGAAAATCGAGAAATTGAAAATTGAAAAATGGAGAAATCGAAAAATCTATAAATTGAAATATCAAAAATTGCAAAATCAAGAAATAGAGACATCAGAAAATCGAAAAATTGAAATATGTATTAAAATATCCTAAAATTGAAAAATCAAAACATTGATAAATTGGTAAATGGAAATTCCAAAACCGAGTCATTGAAAAACTGAGAAAAAATTAAAGAAACAGAAAATTGAAAAATCGTAAAGCTAAGATATCAGAAAATCGAGAAATCGAAAATTCGAAAAACCGAGCAATTGAAGAATTGACAAATCTCAAAAGCGAAATATCGAAGAATTGAGCAATCGGAAAATTGAAAATCGAGAAATAGAAAAATAAAAATGGAGAAATCGAAAAATCGATAAATACCAAAAAATTCCAAAAATTAAAAAATAGGAAAATCGAAGGACTAAAGAATCGAAAAGTTGAAAACCCTAAAGGGGCTAAAGCCTGGAAAGTCGAGAAAAAAACTGAAAAATCATAAAATAAAATTATCGAAAAGTCGAGAAATCGTGAAATAGGAAAATAAAAAAATCAGAAAAGTGGAAGAGTCGAAAAGTATAAAAATCGATTAATAGAGAAATCGAGAATTCGATAAATCGACAAATCGAGAACTTTTAAACACCAAAAATGAAAATTTGAAAAATGGAAAAATTAAAGAATCAGAAAATTTAAAAATAATAAAGGTCAAATATCGGAAAATCAATAACTCAAAAATTTGGAAAATCGAGAAATTGAAAAATGAAAAATGGAGAAATCAAAAAATCAGTAAATATAAAAAAATTCCAAAAATTAAAAAATAGGAAAATCGAAGGACTGAAATCGAGAAATCTCAAACCTGAAGTTAAAAAATCCAGAAATTGCAAAATCGAGAAATCGAGACATCAGAAAATCGAAAAATTGATAAATCAAGAAATTGAGAAATCAAAAAATCAAAAAATCGAAAAATTGAAATATGTATTGAAAAATCCTAAAATTGAAAAATCGAAAAATTGATAAATCGGTAAATGGAAATCCCAAAACCGAGTCATCGAAAATCTGAGAAATCCAAAATTTTGAAAATTTGAAAAATTTTAAAAACGAAAAATTAAACAATCGAAAAGTTGAAAACCTTTTAACCTGGAAAGTCGAGAAATTGAAAAATAAAATAACTAAAAAATCGAATTGAAAAATCCCAAAATTGAAATATCGAAAAATTGAATAAAATTAAAAAGTTTCAAAATAAGAAATTGAAAAATCGTCAAATTGAAGAATCAAAAACCTGGAAAACCGAAAAATTAAAAAATCAAAAAATTCAAGAATTGAAAAACTGAAAAAAGAAAAAGTCGAGATCGTGAAATAGCAAAATCAAAAAATCAGAAAACTGCAAAAGTCGGACAGTGTAAAAATCGATTAATAGAGAAATAGAGAATTCGAAAAGTCGATAAATCGAGAACTTTGAAACACCAAAAATGAAAATTTGAAAAATGAAAAAATTAAAGAAACAGAAAATTGAAAAATCGTAAAGCTAAAATATCAGAAAATCGAGAAATCGAAAATTTGAAAAATCGAGAAATTGAAGAATTGACAAATCTCAAAAGCGAAATATCGAAGAATTGAGCAATCGGAAAATTGAAAATCGAGAAATTGAAAAATGAAAAATGGAGAAATCGAAAAATCGATAAATAACAAAAAATCACAAAAATTAAAAAATAAGAAAATCGAAGGACTGAAATCGAAAAACCTCAAATTTAAAGCTAAAAAATCCAAAAATTGCAAAATCGAGAAATCGAGTCATCAGAAAATCGAAAAATTGATAAATCAAGGAATCGAGATATCAAAAAATCAAAAAATTGAAAAATTGAAATATGTATTGAAAAATTCTAAAATTGAAAAATCGAAAAATTGATAAATCGGTAAATGGAAATCCCAAAACCGAGTCATCGAAAATCTGAGAAATCCAAAATTTTGAAAATTGGAAAAATTTCAAAAACGAAAAATTAAACAATTGGAAAGTTGAAAACCCTTTAACCTGGTAACTCGAGAAGTTGAAAAATAACATAATTAAATAATCGAATTGAAAAATCCCAAAATTGAAATTTCGAAAAATTGAATAACAAAATTGAAAATAATAAATTGAAAAATCGTCAAATTGAAGAATCACAAACCTGGAAAATCGAAAAATTAAAAAATTGAAAAACCGAAAAATCAAAAATAGAATTATCGAAAAGTCGAGAAATTGTGAAATACTTAGGAAAATAAGAAAATCGAGAATTGGATAAATCGACAAATCGAGAACTTTGAAACACCAGAAATCAAATTTGAAAAATGGAAAAATTAAAGAATCACAAAATTGAAAAATCGTAAAGCTAAAATATCGGAAAATCGATAAATCAAAAATTTGGAAAATCGAGAAATTGAAGAATTGACAAATCTTTAAAGCGAAATATCCCAGAATTGAGCAATCGGCAAATTGAAAATCTAGAAATTAAAAATTGAAAAATGGAGAAATCGAAAAATCGGTAAACTGAAATATCAAAAAATCCCAAAAATTAAAAAATAGGAAAATCTAAGGACTGAAATCGAGAAACCTCAAACCTAAAGTTAAAAAATCCAAAAATTGCAAAATCAAGAAATCGAGACATCAGAAAATCGAAAAACTGATACAAGAAATCGAAAAATCAAAAAATCGAAAAATTGAAATACGTATTGAAAAATCGAAAAATTGAAAAATTGATAAATGGGGAAATGGAAATCCAAAATTTTGAAAATTGAAAAAAATTTTAAATATAAAGATAGAAATATAAAAAAATCTAAAACTAAAATATCGAAACATTGAAAAATAGAAAAGTCGAAGAACTGAGAAATGGAGAAATTGAAAAAATATGTAAAAATTCAAACATTGTTAAACTGAAGAATCGAAAAATTGAAAAAACGATAAATTGAAACATCAGAAGATGTAACAATTGAACAATCTATAGAATTCAAGAAATAAAAGTCCAAAATCTAAAAATTCTGAAAATTTGAAAAGTGAAAACGTGAAAAATAGAAAGATCAAAAAACTGGAAAATCGACAAATCAATCAATCTGAAGTTAAAAAAATCAAGAAACTAAATAAAATATAATCAAGAAACCCAAACATCAAAAAATCGAAATTTGAAAACTCAAAAAACCGAGAAATCGGAAAATCGATATGTCGAAAACTCAAAAAGTCTAAAAATATTAAATATTGAAAACCCTCAAAACTGAAAAATTAAAAAATACCAAAACTGAAACATGGAACAACTGAGAAACCGAAAAATTAAGAAATTGAGAGATGGTAAAGTTTAGAAATTAAAAATTTAAAAAATTGAATAGTTGAAAAACTGAAAAAACGAATAACATCGGACAGTGGAAAAATAGATTAATTGGAGAATTCGTCAAATCGACAAATCGGAAACTTAAAAGCGCCAAAAATTGAAAATTTGACAAACATAAAATTCGAGAAATTATGAAATCGAAAGTTAGAAATCCAAAAATTCGGAAAATTGAAAAATTGGAAACTAGAAAAATACAAATATTGCAGAACTGAAAAATCGAGATTTCGAGAAACCTGAAATTAAAATATCGAAAAAAAAATTAATTAATTTTGTGATCACAACAATTTTAATTTAAAAACACTCCATATATATTCTTTCGTCTGTTTAAATTATTTATTCTTTATTCGAGCGCATTCATATTTGAAACAACTTTTAAGAGTTTATCAAGTAACATTTTCAAAAATAATCGTTGGAATTGTTGAGAATTTATTAAACACTTTAACAATTATCTTCACATCCAATAGAAATTTTTACAACAAAAATTATTATTTTGAATGAATTTATTTTTTTAAATTGTGCATCAACTTAAGTAAAATAAAATCAAAGAACCATAAAACAAGGACCTATTTCGATTTGTCATAGAATTAAAGGTAGATTTCAGTATAAGATCGCGAAAAATCGGTAAAAATTTAAAGAATGGAAAACTGAGATGTCGAAAAATCGGAAATTCAAGAAATCGAAAAATTGAACCAGATATTAAAAAATCGGGAAATCGAAACATCAAAAAATCATAAAATCGAAAAATTGAAAAATCGAAAAATCGGAACTTTTAAAATCGAAAAATTGAAAAATCTACAAATCAACAACCAAGATGTCGAAAAGTCAAAAGAACGAAAAATAGAATCATTAAAAAATTAAAATATCGAAAAGTTGGAGACTCAAACACTGAAAAACCAAAATCTCGAAACTCAAAAAATAGAAAAAATGAAAAAATCGAGAAATCGGAAAATCGAGGAATCGAAAAATTAAAATTTTAAGAATCGGAATATTGAAAAATCCCAAAATCGTAATATCCAAAAATTCATAGAATCGAAAAACTGAAAAAAGAAAAAGTCGAGAAATCGTGAAATACTTAGGAAAATAAAAAAATCGGAAAAGTGGAATAGTCGAAAAGTGTAAAAATCGATTAATAGAGAAATCGAGAATTCGAAAAATCGACAAATCGAGAATTTTGAAACACCAAAAACAAAATTTGAAAAATAGAAAAATTTAAAAATCAGAAAATTTAAAAATCGTAAAGGTAAATTATCGGAAAATCGATAACTCGAAAATTTGAAAAATCGAGGAATTGAAGAATCGACAAATCTCAAAAGCGAAATATCGAGGAATTGAACAATCGGAAAATTGAAAATCGAGAAATTGAAACATGAAAAATGGAGAAATCCAAAAATCGATAAACATAAAAAAATTCCAAAAATTAAAAAATAGGTAAATCTAAGGACTGAAATCGAGAATACTCAAACCAATTGAAATATGTATTGAAAAATCCTAAAATTGAAAAATCGAAAAATTGATAAATCGGTAAATGCAAATCCTAAAACCAAGTCATCGAAAATCTGAGAAATCCAAAATGTTGAAAATTGCAAAAATTTAAAAAACGGAAAATTAATCAATCGAAAAGTTGAAAACCCTTTACCCCGGAAACTCGAGAAATTGAAAAATAAAATAACTAAAAAATCGAATTGAAAAACCCCAAAATTGAATAAAAAAATTGAAAATAAGAAATTGAAAAATCGTCAAATTGAAGAATCAAAAACCTGGAAAACCGAAAAATTAAAAAATTGAAAAATCGAAAAATTGAAGATTTGAAAAACTGAAAAGTCAGAAAATAGAAACATCGAAAAGTCGAGAAATCGTGAAATCGGCAAACAAAAAAATCGGAAAAATTGAAAAGTCGAAAAGTGGGAAAACTGATTAATATTCGAAAAATCGGCAAATCGAGAACTTTGAAACACCAAAAATGCAATTTTGAAAAACGGAAAAATTAAAAGATTAGAAAATTGAAAAATCGTAAAGCTAAAACATGCGAAAATCGAGAAATTGAAGTACTGACAAATCTCAAAAGCGAATTGAGTAATCGAAATTTTGAAAATCGAGAAACTGAAAAGTCGAAAAATAGAGAAAACGAAAAATCGATAACTTGAAATATCAAAAAATTCCAAAAATTTAAAAATAGGAAAATCAAACAATTTTATTGCAAAATCAAGAAATCGAGACATCGGAAAATCGAAAAATTGATAAATCAAGCAATCGGGAAACCGAAAAATCGAACAATTGAAATATGTATTGAAAAATCCCAAAATTGAAATATCGAAAAATTGAAAAATCGTCAAACTGAATAATCAAAAAACTGAAAATCGCAAAACTGAAATACTAACAATTTTAAAACATAAGTTTTCCCAAATTGTGCAGCAACTTTAAACAGAAATAATAAATTATTTCCGCTAGCGATATAACCGAAAATCCCGTAAACAGCCCAAGCAGCCCTCCACAGCTGGCCCAGAAGTTGATATCTCCAAACAGTTCTTGCCTCTCCAGAGCTATGAACTCGGTCTTCTTGAATGATACCGCAATCATATTAGCATCAGCCTTCTTGGATGTAAATTTGCTATTATAACTTATCGTGTTACAAGACGGTAGACAGTTGCAAGAAGCTCTTGATTGGTTGCTCCAAATCCCTGACTCAAAATTTCCCATTTTTTCTAGAAACATGATTTTAGAACATTCGTGTTTAGGCCAATCGTAAATCGAACCTTTGGCTGTGCGGGAACACTGAATGTTATCGTAGTTAGAGATTGCACAAAGAATTGTAGTTTTATTATCTAAAAATAACTAAAACTAATAACGTATCTAGTGCGAAAATGAAACTCACGAGGCAGGTAATAAGGTACACATCCACACATTTTTAGTGTATAATTCGCCAGACATTCCATTCTGCAGTTAACCAAAGTATATATCTTAAAAAAGTGCAGTTTTCGTTCGTGAGCATAGAAACACTTTCGTCTTTGAGGTGAGTAAGATTTGAGATCATCAGAGGTGAAAGTTATCTCTGGTTGAATAACAATTTCGTGAATTTGATTGTCTTGGACAGTTATAGCTTCAATATCGTCCTCTGGAAGCTCTGCAGGGTGATGCAAAATAATTTGGTAGTAGTTTTGGCTGTTGCAAGCCACTCGACTAAAGTTGTTCTTAAGCAAAAAATTGAGAAAAGCTTCAGCACTGGTGGACCTAAAAGGATAAACAGCTTGGTCGGTTTTGGGGTAGTTTGTTTCGATATTCCAGTTAGAAATATTGTAGTGATTTTCGTGAGTGATGGATTGATGCCTAAAATTTCGACCGTTGTAAGTATATTGTCACAATTAATTAACTGCTTACGCATTCGTGGTAAAAATTTCATCGTTGCTTAGCATGTTGAAAGAATAACAAACTCCCCAGGGTGTCACTAGAGGTGAAAATATTTCACAATCTTTGTCGTCCCAGTTGCAGCCCGAAAACACCTGCTTCTTACGGGGTGAAGTCTGAAATTAATTTACTACAATATAGTAGTCAACAGTTTTTTTTTCTAAGTACTTGAACCAAAAACTCAGCCCATTTTGACCCGTCAGAAAAGTTTGCATACTCATATTCCGTAATGTAACCTGAATCACTTATTCGTTGATCACAGAAACTGGAAGCATTCCCAGTCTCCCAGCTACAAAAATTTAAAGATATTATCGCTTTTTGAAACTATTGCATTCACTTTATTTACTTTAACTTCCCCTGACCCTCTAGACAATAACTAAAATTAAAATTGGATTCCCTGTTCATTGTATACATTGAACAAACTGTAACAGCTGGAAACGGTATCTCCCAGATATTCACCGGAGTCTGTCTGAAGCTAATAAAAATCGGATTTTCGTCCCATTTTTGCCAAGTTAATTTAATTAGCATCACACACGTGTATATAGAGAAGCATAGAACTATAAGCCAGAAGACTCTGCAAGCACGAGTTTGTAAAAACGGAGCAGATTTAATAAAACTTACCTTTGGAATAAAGTGCGATCTTCTCCTGCAAAATATTTGATTCCATGAATGGAAGTGCTTTCAGCAAATTCGGAAATGTTTCCCGAAATAACTGTCTTGTAATTGGTGTTGTTTGTTTTCGCTGATTTTTTATCAGCTTCTTTTGGTGACACGGGTTCTATTTTGTCGGTCATTTCACGTTAACACGTAAATAGAACTGACTCTTAATTCACGTTTTTGATGGCTAGAAATGCCAATTTTACTGAGTATTGATTAATCTAACCCAGTTTTAAATAAAAAGAGAAAAACAACATCGTAAATAACATTAAATTAATTGTAAACACCGACCAAACATGCAATACATGGTCAAACACAGGTTTAGGTAATTATATATATAATAGAAGTGAAAATAGCTATATTTATTTATTTAAATTCTATATTTTAAATAGAGGAAATTGCAAAAACTTTTACATGAAACACTCTAACTCGAAAAATCGAAAGATTAAGAAATCGAAACATCTCTGAAAATTTTTAAAATTGAAAATTTAGAATATCAAAAAAATTGAGAAATCTAAAATTTAAAAATCGAAAAATTCAAAACTCTAAAAAAATCGACACATTGAGAAATCCACAAGTGAAAAACTGAAGAATGGAAAAACTGAAAAGCAACAAAAACTGAAAAGACCACAAAACTGAGAAATCAAAAAAGTGAAGTAAAAAACCGAAATCATCAAAAAAATTGAAAAATTAAAAAATCAAAAACCTGAAAAATCGAAAAATTGAAGAATTGAAGGACAGGAAAATCGAAAGAGTCGACAGTCAAAAAATGAGAAAATCAAATTAATTGGAAAATCGAAAAACCGAATTTAGAAAAAGCAAAAATCGGAAAATCTCAATATTTAAAAATCGCAATATTGAAGAAAAAAATTGAAAAAACGGAAAACTCATGAATGGAAAAACTGAAAATTATCAAAAGTTAAACATTTATATAAACTGGGAAATTAAAAAATTGAAAAAATGAGAAATCAAACAGTCAAAAAGTGAAGTCGAAAAATCAAAACCTTAAAAAATTAAAAAAGTCGAAAATCGAGTTTATAAGAATCAAATTTGAAAAATTGGAAGAAATTGAGAAATAATGGTAAAATCGAAAAATTGAACAATAAAGAAGCTGAAAAATTTCAAAACTGAAATTTTGAAAATTTGAAAAATGAAAGAAAATTGAAAAATCCCAAAACTGAAGTATCTAGCAACTGAGACATTAAATAATTGAAAATTTGAGAAATCGAAAAATCAAAAACGTGAAGTGGGAAAATCGAAAAATAAAAAATTGAAAAATCGAAAAACTGAAGAATTGAAGAACTGGAAAGTCGAAACAGTCGAAAGTCAAGAAGTGGGAAAAACAAAACATAGATTAATTGAAAAATCGAAAAATTGAAAATTTAGGTAAGTCAAAAAGTGAAAAACTGAAAAATCGAAATATTTAAAAATCGCAAAATTGAAGAGAAAAATAATTGAAAATCGAGAAATTGGAAAATTGGGAAATTGTAAAATCGAAAAATTGAATAATAAATAATCTGAAATATCTGAAAGCTGAAATTTCGAAAAATTGAAAAATGAAAGAAAAACTGAAGTATGGAAGAACTGAAGAATCTCAAAACTGCAATATCCAAAAAGTGAGAAATTAAAAATTGAAAAATTGAGAAATTGGAAAGTCAAAAAAATGAAGTCGAAAACTCAAAACCAATAAAAAAAAATTAAAAATTGAAAAATCAAAAACTTGGCAAATCGAAAAATTGAAGAATTAAAGAACTGGAAAATTGAAACAGTCGCAAGTCAAGAAGTGGGAAAAACAAAATATGGATTAATGGAAAAATCGAAAAATTGAGAATTTAGATAAGTCAAAAATTGAAAAATTGAAAAATCTAAATATTTAAAAATCGTAAAATTAAAGAGAAAAACTGAGCAGTCAAAAAAAAGTGAAGGAGAAAAATCTTTTAAAAAATCGAATAATTGAAAAATCAAAAGCCTGAAAAATCGAAAAATTGAAGAATTGAGGAAATGAAAAAACGAAAATCGAGTTTATAAAAATCAAATCTGAAAAATTGAACGAAATTGAGAATTGGTAAAATCGAAAAATTGAACAATAAACAAATTGAAAATTCCTAAAACTGAAATTTCGAAAATTTGAAAAATGAAAGAAAAATTGAAAAATCCCAAAACTGAAGTATCCAAAAACTGAGGCATTAAATAATTGAAAAATTGAGAAATCGAAAAACAAAAACGTGAAGTCGAAAAATCGAAACCTTAAAAAATAAAAAATTGAAAAATCGAAAACTTGACAAATCCAAAAACTGAAGGATTGAAGAACTCGAAAATCGAAACAGTCGAAAGTCAAGAAGTGGGAAAAACAAAACAAATTGAAAAATCGAAAAAGTGAGAATTTAGATAAGTCAAAAAAAGAAAAATTGAAAATCGAGAAATTGAAAAATTGAGAAATTGTAAAATATAACATTGAATAATAAATAAACTGAAAAATCCCCAAACTGAGATTTCGAAAAATTGCAAAATGAAAGGAAAACTGAAAAATTCCAAAACTGGGAAATTAGAAAATTGAAAAATTGAGGAATTGAAAAATCAAACAAGTGAATTCGAAAAATCGAAACCTTAAAAAATAGAAAAATTGAAAACATCAAAAACCTCTAAAATCGAAAAATTGAAGAATTGAAAAAGTAGAAAATTGAAACAGTCGAAAATCTAGAAATGGAAAAAACAAAACGTCCATTAATTGAGAAATCGAAAAATTAAAAATTTAGATAAGTCAAAAATTGAAGAATTGAAAATCGAGAAATTGAAAAATTGAGAGATTGTAAAATCGAAAAACTGAATACCAAATAAATAAAAAAATCCCTAAACTGAAATTTCGAAAAATCGAAAAATGAAAGAAAAACTGAAGAATGGAGAAACTGAAAAATCTCAAAACTAAAATATCCAAAAATGAGAAATTAACAATTGAAAAATGGAGAAATCAAAAAGTTAAAAAAGTTAAGTAGAAAACTCAAAACCTTAAAAATTGAAAAATAAAAAACCTAAAATTTGAAAAATCGAAGAATTGAATACATGAAAAATTGAAAAACTCAGAGTCAAATTTGAAAAATTCCAAAAACTAAATATTTAAAAATCGTAAAATTGAAGAGGGGAAAAGGAAAAGAGTAAAATTGAAACATCGGAAAATTGGGGAAATTGTAAAATCCTAAAACTGAAATTTCGAAGAATTGAAAAATAAAAGAAAAACTGAAGTATCCAAAAACTCAGATATTAAAAAACTGAAAAATTGAGAAATCGAAAAATCAAAAAATTGAAGTCGAAAAATCGAAACCCTTGAAAAATAGAAAAATTGAAAACTCAAAAACCTGAAAAATGAAAAACTTGAAGAATTGTAGAAGTGGAAAACCGAGACAGTTAAAAGTCAAGAAATGGGAACAACAGAACATCGATGAATTGAAAAATCGAAAAATTGAAAATTTAGATAAATTAGAAAAAATTGAAAAAATAAATTGAAAATAGGGAAATTGAAAAATTGAGAAATTGTAAAATAAAAAAATTGAAAAATAAACAAACTGAAAAATCCCAAAACTGAAATTTCGAAAAATTGAATAATAAAAGAAAAAATGAAAGAAAAATTGAAGAATGGAAAATCAGAAAAATCTCAAAACTGTAATATCCGAAAACTGAGAAATTAAAAATTGAAAAATTGAGAAGTCAAAAAGTCGAAAACTCAAAACATTAAAAAATTGAAAAATTAAAAAATTAAAAACCTAAACATTGAAAAATTGAAGAATTGGAGAAATGAAAAATCTAAAAACTGAGAGTTTATAAAAGCCAAATTTGAAAAATTGCAAAATCCCAAAATTTAAAGATCGGTAAAACTGAAAAGGAAAAAAAGGAAAAACATAAAATTGAAACATAGGAAAATTAAGAAAATCGAAAAATTGAAAGTCGTGAAATTGAAAAATTGAGCAATTGTAAAATCGAAAAATTGAATAATAAATTAATTGAGAAATCCCAAAACTGAAATTTCGAAAAATTGTGGAAAATTAAAGAAAAACTAAAATATCCCAAAACTGAAGTATTCAAAAACTGAGAAATCGAAACCTTAAAAAAAGAAAAATAGAAAAATCAAAAACCTGAAAACTCGAAAAATTGAGAATTTAGATAAGTCAAAAATTGAAAAATCTAAGCATTTAAAAAAAGTAAAATTGAAAAGCAAAACTGAAAATCGAGAAAGTGAAAAACTGAGAAATCGTCAAATTGAAAAATTGGATCGTAAATAATCTCAAAAAAACCCAAAACTGAAATTTCGAAAAATCTAAAAATGAAAGAAAAACTGAAGAACATAATAACGGAAAAATTTCAAAACTGAAATATCCAAAACCTGAGAAGTTAAACTTTGAAAAATTGAGAAATCAGAAAGTAAAAATTCAAAAGTTGTAGAATCGAAGAAATGAAAATTCGAAAAACTGAAAGTTCATAAAAGTCAAATTTCACAAATTGTAAAAACCAAATATTTAGTAATCGTAAAATTGAAGAGGAGAAAAAGAAAAGCGTAGAATTGAAACATCGGAAAATTGAGAAATCGAAAAATTGAAAATCGTGAAATTGAAAAATTAAAAAATTGTAAAATCGAAAAATTGAATAATAAATAAACTGAAAAATCCCAAGACTGAAATCTCGAAAAATTGAAAAATGGAAGAAAACCTGAAAAATCCCAAAACTGAAGTATTCAAAAACTGAGAAAATAAAAAATTGAAAAATTGAAAAATCGAAAAATCAAAAAAGTGAATTCAAAAATTCGAAACCTTAGAAAATAGAAAATTGAAAGATCAAAAACCTGAAAAATCTCAAAAGCGAAATGTCCAAAAACTGAGAAATTAAATATTGAAAATTTGAGAAATCAAAAAGTAAAAAATTGAAAAATTGAAGAATTGAAGAAATGAAAAATCGAAAAACTGAGGGTTTATAAAAGTCAAATTTGAAAAATTGCTAAAACCAAATATTTAAAAACGTGAAAATTGAAGAGGAGAAAAAGAAACGCGTAAAGTTGAAATATCGGAAAATTGAGAAATCGAAAAATTGAAAATCGTGAAATTGAAAATTTGAGAAATTGTAAAATCGAAAAATTGGATAATAAATAAACCGAAAAATCCCAAAACTGAAATTTCGAAAAATTGAAAAATGGAAGAAAACCTGAAAAATCCCAAAACTGAAGTATCCAAAAACTGAAAAATTAAAAAATTGAAAAATTAAAAAATCAAAAAATCAAAAAAGGAAATTCGAAAATTCGAAACCACCGATTAACTGAAAAATTGAAAAATTAAGAGTTTATAAAAGTCAAAAATTGAAAATTCGAAACAACTTGTTTAAAAATCGTAAAATTGAAGAGAAGAAAAACTGCTAAAAATTTAAATTCAAAAATAAACAAAAATTCATGCAAAATAGATCCTAACGTTTCCAAAAGATAAAAATAACTACATTTTGTGAAAAAGAGTCTATTACATGAAAACGATTCCAACAGTGTTGTTAATTTGCAGAATTTTACTAGTACCAAACACAATTATTTCTTAATTACACAAAAAATAGTTGCATGTCAATAATTAACACATGTGTCTAACAAAATGTTCACTTATTCGTTGTGATTGTGAAGTCCGACCAAGTAAATCTTTCCTTAGAAATTGTAGTCCAAACCGGTTAGGAGAGTTCATGGAACATGGCTTATAGATCAAATCGTTCCCGAACGCTTAGAGTCGACATTCGCCTGAATGCCCTTTGGTCAGTAGATCAAACAAGTTCTCAGGTGCCGTATTGCATTTACTTTAAGCTTCCCTGCCACTCTAAACAATAACTAAAATTAGTATCATACACGTGTATGTAGAAAAGCATAGAACTATAAGTCAGAAGCCTCTGCAAGCATGAGTTTGTATAAACGGAGTAGATTAAATAAAACATACCTTTCGAATAAACTTCGATCTTCTCCTGCAAAATATTTGATTCCATGGATGGAACTGGTGCTAGCAAATTCGGAAATATTTCCTGAAATAACAGTCTTGTAATTGGTGCTGTTTGTTTTCGCTGATTTTTCATCAGCTTCTTTTATTAGCACGGAGTCTACTTTGTCGGACATTTCACGTCAATGTATAAATAGAACTAACTCTTAATTCACGTTTTTTATGGCGAGAAATGCCAATTTTAGCAAGTATTGATTAATTTAACCCAGTTGAAATACAAAAACATAAAAACAACTCCGTAAATAACATGAAAATAATTGTGAACACCGACGAAACATGCAAGCATGGTCAAACACAGGTGAAAATGTCTATATTTATTTATTTAAAATCTACATTTTAAATAGAGGAAATTGGACACTGTATTTTCAAAACATGCACATCGACTTAAAATATTCTTCTTATATTTTTTTTGCTAGAGTTGAATTTGATAGAAACAGTTATTAACTTTACATACACTTAGAAAGATAAGTACAAACGATGCAATTTCTCCCATAAATTTCCGAACAAATTGTTCATCCACCGAAAAACCAAATAATAAAAAATTTCTGCCAGAGACAGCACTGAAAACCCGGCAAACAATCCCAGAATGCCTCCACAGCTAGACCAAAAATTCACATCTCCGAATAACTCGTTCCTTTCCAGAACGTTAAATTTGACGTTTTTGTATTGCAACGTAACAACGATTCTATGCTGATATTCAGACTCCTTACTATCGACTTCCCAAGTGTAAATTACTGAGTTGCAAGACGGCAGACAATTGCAGACGGGATCTTGGGTCAATCCAGACTCTAAATGAGCCATAACTCCTAAAAAAACCGAAATAATTTTGGTTTCGAAAAATTCGAAAACGTACTTTCTGATTTTTGCAGGCATCCAGAACGGTTTCTTCCACATAGTTTGGTAGTTTTGTTGTCTACAATAATGTGTTTTATTAATTGAAATATAATATTGATGCTAAGTACTTACGCGGAAAATATGCAGGGACACAGCCACAGACTGTTAGAGTGTAGTTAGCCAGACATTCTAATTTACAATTGTCTTCTGTGTAAATTTTGTAAAATTGTAAATAGCGCTCGTCTGAAAAGAAGCATTTTTTTCTGGACGGGGAATATGGTTTGAGTCGTTCGGAAGCAATAGTGATTTCAGGTTTGATCCAAATGTTGTAGTCTTTTTCTGGTTTGATTGTGATAGTGTGACCCAGAGTCGGACTTTCTCCTGGATGGTGCAAGGAAATGTAATATTCATTAGGAGTAAAACATGCTACATAACCCAGTGTGGACTCTAAATGCACAACTACGTTGTCTATCATATTTTTCAAGCGTTGAGGGTACACAGCTTCATTTTTTTTATAGTAATTTTTATCAAAAGTCCAATAAGAAATGGTTCTTTGTTTCCAAAAACTTTCAGGGGTGTGTCTACAAATTTAGTTGCAGTGAAAAATCATAAGTGGGGTACGAACTCACGTAAGGTCTCTGAAAAGGTCTGCTTTGTCCAGACTATTAAAGGTATGGCAAACCCCCCATTGTGTCTGTATGGACGAAAAACTAATATCTGTCGTATCGTTCCCGTCGGTCAGAAAGGACTTTAAAATTACTTGGTTGGGTGAAAGTGCTGTCTACAAAATCACAGACAAGTGTGGTTTAACTCACTACAGCGAAACTCTTACCTCTGTCAAAAATTTTTCCCACGGTTCTCCTTCAAAAAAATCTGTGTCACCGTATTTGTCATTGTTCTTAAAGTAATCGCACTTGTCTGAAGGTTCCAAAACAACTGATTCATTCGTAGTACTCTCCCTACAAGAAAAAAACTATACATAGATGACATGTTGTTTGGTAATTTTGACATCGTCACCCTTCTATGTTAGGAAATCTATATTCTGAGTATTGGTTGTAACGATAGATAGGACAAACGGTAACAGCTGGAAATGGTATTTCCCACGCACGCACAGGAGCTTGACCCACACCTATGAAAGCCGGATTTTCCTCCCACGCCTGCCAGGCCGATATAATCCACAATGAGCACATGTAGATCGAAACGAGCAAAAGCACAAACCACACAATTCTACAACGAAAATTTAGTATGAAGAGTAGAAGAGAGCTAAGGAAGAAAATGAGGAAAAATGGAAGGGAACAAGGCAAAGAAAAAGGAAAAGGAATAAAGGATGCAGATAGCGAAATCGGAAAAAGGGAAGATGGTACAAAATTAGGAGAAAAAGTGGTGAAGGTACTGTTTTGGAATGTCTAAGGGTTGCGAAAAAAGGAAAAGGAGTTCTGGGACTACGTGGGAAAATTTGATATTGTGGGGCTAGTAGAGATTTGGGTACAAAGAGAAAACTGGGAGAAATTGGAAGAGACACTACCACCGGAAGGAAAAGAAAAAGGGGAGAGCAAACAGGGGAATAATAATGGGAATTCGCAAAGAAATGCAAGAATTGGAAAAGGGACGTAATAATAAAAATGAACTAATGAAGAAAGTAATACAGCTGGATAACAATCGATGGGAAATAATAACCGTTTATAGCAAGAAAATGGAGGAAACCTAGATAAACATAGAAAAGGAAACAAAAGAAAAAGGAGATGAAAAAATACTTATAGGAGGGGATTTTAACGCAAGATTGGGCGATAAGGGGACAATAATAATAGATAAAGAAAAGGGAGAAAAAAGAGGATCAAAAGATAAAGCAAATAACAAAGAAGGGAAAATATTGTGGCAGATATTAGAAGAAATGGGATGGGAAATTTTGAAAGGAAACAAGGAAGGAGATGAAGCAGAAGAATGGACGTACGTAGGGGCGATGGGAGAATCAACTATAGATTATGGGATTATCAACGAAGAGGCGTGGGAAGAAATAGAGAGTTTCAAAGTGGGGGAAAGGATAGAATCAGATCACATGCCTCTAGAAATAAAAATCAAAGGAAAAGAGCAAGAGTACGAAAAACAAGAGAGAAGACTCAAAAGAAAAGAATTAGAAAAAAGAATATGGCATGAAGAGGGAATTCAAAGATACAGAAGTAGACTAGAAAAAAAGAAATTCGAAGTAAAAGAAGATATAGAAGCTATGATGGTGGAACTGAGCAACCTAATTGTAGAAGCTACGGAAAAAAGAAAGATATACATATGGCAAGGGAGGATAATGGATGGAACGGAGAATGTAGTGAGTTGAAGAGAAAAGCAAGGGAAAAATTAAAAAAATGGAAGAATAACAAGGGAAGGAAAGAAGAGTACCTAAAAGCAAGAGAGAATTATAGGAGAAAATGGGAAGAAAGATAAAGAGAAAAACGAGAAGAAGAAGAAAAGACAATAAAGTCCCTGAAAACAGAAGAGCAAGTATGGAGATATATAAACAAGGAACGGAGAAGGAAGACTGAAATTAGCCGGAAAATCAAAATACATGAATGGAAAACACACTTTATGGAATTATTGGGAGGTTGTGAGGAAAAATGCTGCAAAATAAATAAAGGAATCACAACGACGGAAGAAATGTGGAGAGGTTCGGAAATAACAATAGATGAAATAGAAAGACAGATTGGAAGACTGAAAAGAGGAAAGGCACCAGGAGGGGATGGAATCTAGAACGAAGCGTGGATGTTCGGGACAGAAGAAGTGAAAGAAAAGATATGGGAAGTGGTAAATGGAGTTTGGAAGGGAAAAGGGTTTCCTCGGCAGTGGAGAGAAGGTATAATAATCCCATTATTTAAAAAGGGACAAAAAAGTGATGTGAAGAACTACCGAGGGATTACCTTGCTCAATATGGCGTACAAGATATATGCAATGATACTCGATAAGAGGTTACGAAAGGAGATGGAAGCAAGGGGTATGTTACCAGACGGTCGGGCAGGGTTTAGGAAAGGAAGAGGTACTATGGACAGTGTGTACATCCTGCGGCATTTAGTGGGATGAGAAATAAGGAAAGAGGGTGGACAAATGTACGCATTGTTCATAGATTTCAAAGCAGCGTTTGATAGCGTGAATAGAGAGAAAATGTGGGAGTATTTGAGGAGAAAGGGAGTAGATGCATACTTGGTAACGAAAATGGAAGAAATATATGAAGAAACAGTAAATACGGTGAGAGTGAATGGAATAGAAAGGGAGAGTTTTTATACAAATAGAGGAGTGAGACAAGGATGCCCACTCAGGCCCGCATTGTTTGCAGCTTATCTAGGAGATACAGATGAAATGTTCAGAAAAGCACAGACAGGAGGGGTGGGAATAGGCAAAGAGAAAGTGTGGTCGTTGGCGTACGCAGATGATTTGGTGATTGTGGCAAAGAAAAGAGAAGAAATGAAAGCAATGATTAAAAGTCTGGAGAAGTATGTAAAAAAAAAGGAATTGGAAGTGAATGTGGAAAAAACAAAAATGGTGGTGTTTGGGAAGAAAGTAAGAAAGGAGAAGGAAGAGTGGGCATGGAGAGGGAAGAAAATTGAACAGGTGAAAGAATTCCAGTACTTAGGATATACATTAAAGAGCAATAATTCAGATAGAGCGCATATTCAAGAAATGGTCCAAAAAGCGAACAAAGTGGTAGGAATAGTATGGGGAATAGGAGAGAGGAAATTTGGACATGATTATAAGAGAAGAATAATGATGTTTGATAGTTTGGTCAAAAGTGTATTCATGTACGGAGTTGAGATTTGGGGATGGAGGGAATATGAAGAAATAGAGAGAGTGCAAGAAAAATACTTGAAATGGGCATTGGGATTGGAAAAGTATACGCCGGGATATATAGTGAGAGAAGAAACAAAAAGGGAGAAAATGAGAGTGAAAGCGGGTGAAAGGGCGGTTGGATTTGAAGAGAAGTTCAGTGAAAGAGGTGACTGCAAAATATTGCAAGAATGTTGGAAAGAAATAAGAAAGAAAAGGGGAAAACATGTTTGGAACGAAAGAGACAAGTATTATGAAGGAAAGGGATATGCATGTGAAGAACTAGAGAGAATGAGAGAAATGGGAAGGAGTATGAAAGAAGAACTGAGTGTAAGAGATAAGGATATAAATAAGCAAGAATGCAGATTGAGAATATCGGAGTCTAGATATAATGCGGAGTATAGAAAAATAGTAAAGGATGAACTCGTAAACGGAGATGCAAGAGGACTGGAGTGGATGACAGAAGTATTTAAGATAAGGGAACTATGGCAAGGTGTGGGCAAGCAGAAACAATAGAACATTTATTATATAAAACCCGAATATTTATTTTATTTTATTTATTTTTATTGATTTATTTGATGTAGATTAAGTTAATTTGTACCCCTACTGGGAATATTATTAAGCCTGTAAGGCAAATAATAAACACTACTACAACGAAAATTTATTTTTCGGAAATTTCTGAAAAACACTTACTTTTCTAAGACGGTGGTTTTATTTCCGACTAGATATCTCAACCCATGGATGCTGCTATTGCTCATAAATTCTGAAACGTGCTCAGAAATGTACCCATGACAATGAAGAAATTTTGATTTTGGTTTTGGTTCGACATTTTGTGGTGGTGTTATGATTTTTGGATTCGGTTTTTCTTCTGCATTTTCTGATATCGCTATTATTGTGTGTCCGGACATTGTCACATCAAACTCTCGAATGTAAATAAATGTGCGTGTTATTTCGATGATGTGGGTTAATAAACAGATGCATTGTGGCTTACACATACTTTGGAGTCACCTGGGTCCAACTCATTAATATTTTCTCCATTTCGTTAAAGCATTTGTGTATTTATGAAAAAATGTACACCGATATTTTAGAAATTAGCTAATTAAATTAATAAACTAATAAAACAAGAAACCTAAAATTTTATTGCCCTGACACGTAAAACTTTTACGCAACGTCACCTTTTTTAATAATAATAATAATAATTTTATTTTCAGCAGACTACAAGTCTATAATGGAACGTAATACTAATAAACAACTAAATATACCAATGTTGTAACCTGCGATGGAATTAATGAATCTTTAAGGCAAGTAATGTGAGGACTGTTCAAGTGATGGAACGTTTGTGGTATAACATAACAAAAAATAATTTGGGAGCGACTATTGTGCCTTAATAGGACGAAATTAAGTTCATTAAATAAGGATGGACATAAAAACTTAAAACATGAAAACAACAAATCATTCAAGAAATGGGATCTTATATTGTGCTTTATAAATTAACATTTACATATAGTGTTAAATATAACAACATTTATATGTAGAGAGCGGATTTCTAGGTTTAATGCTTTTTGTGAAAAATGTAAGCGCTTCAAAACTTTTTTATATCTGTAACTATGATACAATTTGGAGTCATTTGACCCATTTTTTTATGCTTAATTGCTTTTTTTTCAATTTTGTGCATGTTAAAACTTATATGCTTATTTAATGCTTTTTTCGACGAATATGAGTTTTAATGCATATTTTGTACAAATGCCGGCCTTGTCGGGATGAAAAATACTTGTTAGTTAGCCGTATCGTATCGTATGCATTTTACCTGGACTTGACCATTGAAGTACACTTACTGAAGACCCTTTCTGTGAATAGGTTCCGGTCGTTTGGGTAATAAAATTTTATTATAGGATTGGAAAATTACTCCATAGAATTTATGACTTTAGATCCTTACTTCCGTTGATAATGAATTAAAGCTTTTAACCAGATGTTCTTTTTCGGCATTTTGCGGCAAGACCGTTGAAGATTTTCTAGAAAAAAGGATTATTGTACCCAATTACCTACCTTAAAATTTTTCTAATGGAAACTTTTAAGTAAATGAACCGTTTATTTCACAACCATCAGTCATCGCATCTGTCGTAGTACAGTGTTATACGTGGTTCTCCCTTGTTACATGTTGAGTTCTTTTTGGTAATATTACTGATATTTTAAAAGAATGCCGAAAGTAAAGTCGACGCCGGATGAGTGAATAAGGGATTTTCGAGAATTAAAATTAGAAAACAACAAAATATTCTGCAGAGCTTGTGTGAAAACCGTAAGCCCACTAATTTTTTTGTATCTATTTTTCTTTGTTATTCCTGTATATGTACGTTGTTTTAGATTCAAAGTGATAAAAAATATAACGTGACGCAACATGTCAGAACGACTCTTCATGTAGAAAGGAAGAAAATATTTGAAGTTTCTAAAATTAAACAGCAGACCATACATGAATCTGTTGCATCTACTTCCACAAAAGATGAGCAGTTTCAGTTTAATTTCGATTTATGTAAAATGATGATCCAGTCCAATATACCTTTAAAAAAATTGGAGAAAGGCCCTCTTCAAGAATTCCTTGAAAAACACTGCAATCGACATAATCCGGTTGAAAGTAAAAATTATGTAGGCCCAGTGTTTCAACAAGTTTACAACGAAATTAAACATCGCATTGGAGATAATTATTTATGGTTCGCTGTCGATGAAACAACCGATAGTTGTGGAAGATACGTGGCAAGTTTAATTGTTGGAATCTTAAATAAAAATTTCCCTAGTCGAGGGTATGTAGTAAGTTTGAAAATGTTAGATAAAACAAATGGCAATACGATTACCAGATTTGTAAATGACAGTCTTACGTCACTATTTTTGCCAATAAAATTTTATTGATGATCTCGGATGCAGCTCGTTATATGTTGAAAGCAGGGAATAATCTAAAAATATTGTACCCCAATTTAATTCACTCTACTTGCATTACCCACGGTTTAAACAGAGTGACTGAAGGAATACGTTTTCAGTTTCCTACTGTTAATAAATTAGTGGCAAATGGTAAAAAGATTTTTGTTAAAGCCCCACTAAGAGTGCAACATTTTAAGGAAAAATTTCCAAACATACCATTGCCCCCAGAGCCGATTATAACGAGGTGGGGAACATGGTTACAGGTTACAGGCCACATTTTATTATGACAAATATATCAAAGAATTTGAGGAAGTAGGTAACGTCAATTTTTGGACTAACTGTAGAGGATTCATTGGTCTATTCACAGGATTTTTTGTTGTGTCCTGTGTGGAAACTGTCTATTATTTGTTCGTTGGATATTTAATTTAGGGAGGCGGCTGTTCCAACAACTGAATTTAAATCGGTTTATGTTTTAGGTTGTGTTACTTCAAATTTAACTAATAAAATTAGAATTTAGATCCCACCAGACGTATTTTGCTTTTATTTTCAGATATAATTTTCTGCATTTTTCGAGACTATTATTAATAATTTTGCGTGTTTTAATCAAGTAATAGGTAATTGTAAATTTACCTAATTAATGAAGTTTAATAAACACAATTTAATATCATTAAAAGCCCATCTATATGTAAATTTTCGTTTGTGGATTGTCAAAAAAATATTAAATTAACACAGTAACGTATGCACCGTATCATCAATGCAAGCTTTTTTTGATGCATCTCCTAATCAAGTGAGAATGTCGTGTGTAACAATCACCATACCAGAAGAAAATAACAAAGAGGAAAAGAAAACAGCCAAGAAGTCTGCGTTTTTGAGTCACATTTCCGATAATGTTTCCGAATTCATGAATAACAGCAGCATTCATGGACTTAAGTACTTGGTTGGAAATGATAGAACACTCCCCGAAAAGTGAGTTTTTATTAGTTGATTAAAGACATATTTGGTGTAGAATTTTATGGGCTCTAGTCTTATTCATATCAATCTACACGTGTTCGCTCTTGGTTAAGTCAACTTGGCGAAAATGGGAAGAAACTCCGACTATTTTAAGCTTTAGCCAGACACCTGTTCGTACGTGGGAAATACCGTTTCCAGCTGTTACTGTTTGTCCTGGTTATAATTATAATAAAGAATCAAATTTTACGTTTCGCTACTTCATCAACGGTGAAAGGTCGTCACCGAAAATAGCCCCAAATAAATTTTAAATTATTTTTTTGATTATAGCGAGAAAGTGGGAAATGTTTCATCTTATTGTAAGGAAAGGACCAGAAAGAATCACAGACCTTGTTTTAGTGAATTCCATCTGTTCGACTTCTTTGAAAATCCAAATCTGGAGAAATTTTTGTTACAGGTAGTATGTTAGTAGTTTGAAGAAAGATATCAACATAAGTCAAAACTTGTTCCTCACACACTTTCTGCATTTTCAGACCTCCATTTTACCTAAACAGATTTTCAGCTTTTGTGGTTGGAACTCGGAAGAGGACTGTCAAAAATTGTTTTCTCGTGTACTAACAGAATTGTCAGTTTGTTATTCTTTCAACATGTTGGACAAAAATTATATTTTTCGTAACGTTACGTAAGCAAAACTTATCGTGCTTCTATTTAATAGCTCGAAAATATTTTCCAGTTATATACCAACCACATTTGCAAACCAACCCAAAATCTCCCACTGGACTTTGAATAAAAATTACGATGCAACAAACGAAGCCGTCTATCCCCGAAGATCCGCGACTATAAAGAACATGCTGTTTTTAATCTTAAATTCTATAAAAGACGTAGGGTGTGTAGGGTCTAATTCGTTGACAATAAAGGTACATCATCCTGCCGATTTTTCCACTAGAGCTCTCGAAATTAACATAAACGACAACAAAAGTTATGATGTATTGATCACTCCGAATATAATCGTCAGTTCGGATAGTATACGCAGTTATTCACCTCAAAGGAGAAAATGCTATTTTAATGAAGACCGTTATTTGCGTTTTTACAAAATTTACACAGTCCAAAACTGCAAAAGTGAGTGCTTGGCGAACCACACACTAAAAATATGTGGATGCGTCCCTTCCTTTTTACCCCGTAATTGCTTTCTCATTACAACTTTTTAATTATATTAACTAGAAGTTTACAGATAACAAAACAACTAGACTTTGTGCCAGACGTTACAGGAGTGAAGGCGGAAGATGCGCCTTCGAAGTTGAAGGTAATTTTGACTTAGTGAAAAATGTTTAATGAGAAAAAATTTTTAGAAATGGTTCTTCAGACGGAAGCTGGAATTAGGAATGATTCACTCCTACCTCCTTGCAATTGTCTACCTCCTTGTAATTCGGTTTCGTATAACGTTGATGTTAGGTCAGCGGACTCTGATGGAAAGACAGTTGTTATGGTATATTTTAAAGAATCAGAATTTATTGCGTTGGAAAGGCAGGAGTTGTTCGGGGATGTCAATTTTTGGGCTAACTGTGGCGGACTCGTTGGTCTTTTCATAGGATTTTCTATTATGTCCTTCGTGGAAATTCTATACTATTTATTTTTTCGTTGGATGTATAATTTTGGCAGGAGGTTGTTGCAGCGGCTGAATCTAAACAGACTTCTTATATTTATCACTATGTTGTTTTCGGTTTAAATCTCTACAAAATAGTCACCCACTGCACATAAAAACGAAAATTACGGTTTTGAGAGTTTGTTAATCCTGTTGAAGTGTAAACAATATGTTAAGTATTTTAGATTTTCGGTTGGATTTGATTGGAGTTCAAAGTAATGTGGATAAACTATTAAACTAGTGTAATGTTAATAATAATCTTAGTTAAATGTTTCCAAGCGTAATGCATTAAACGTTATGTACTCGAAATATATGGGCACTGTGAAGTTTTAGCATTATTATTATGGATTCTGCTGTCCTCTTGAAATAAATGTTATAATTATAGTTATTAAGTTTTATAATTATTGTGTAACAAATATATATGTATTTTTAAATGGTGAGTGAATTATATTTGCCAATTTAGAGCATTATTATTTTTCAATTAGTGTTAGATAGAAATTGTCTCAACAAGATTAAATATTTTTGATATTATTGTACGAAAAAAAAACACGGACTCTTAATATAATAATTATATATTACAAATATTCGTTTTGCAATTCAAAATTTTTTAAATCTCTTCAAAATTTCCAAATTTCGTATTGGAAATTTTTGGAAAAATGCAAGAAATTTTCGAAGAAATGAAGCCTAAAACGATTTCTGGAGATCTAAACCAACAAGAAAATCTCGTTGGCAAATTTTGAAAGGTGGGCGAACAATAACCGAAAATTTCATAAAGGGAGGATATTAAAAAATGAAGCTTTTGGAAAAATTACCCAAATATCTGCAAAAAATCCTGTGATACAGATCTCGAGGTGCTGATTCGAAAAATATGGCTTGTTAATGGTTGCGGAGCAAGATTTTCTAAATATTCGTTTTGAAATTCAAAATTTTTTAAATCTCTTCAAAATTTCCAAATTTCGTATTGGAAATTTTTGGAAAAAAGCAAGAAATTTTCGGAGAAATGAAGCCTAAAATAGCTTCTGGAGATCTAAACCAACAAGAAAACCAAGTTTGCAAATTTTGGAAGGTGGGCGAACAATAACCGAAACTTTCATAAGGGGAGGATATTAAAAAATGAAGCCTTTGGAAAAATTGCCAAAATATCTGAAAAATTCTGTGATGCAGATTTCGAGGTGCTGATTCGAAAAATACAGATTGTTTATAGTTGCGGAGCAAGCTTTTCTAAATATTCGGTTTGAAATTCAATATTTTTTAAACCTATTCCAAACTTCCAAATTTCGTATTGGAAATTTTTGGAAAAATGTAAAAAAATTGCGAAGAAATGAAGCCTAAAATAACTTCTGGAGATCTAAACCAACAAGAAAATTTCGTTGGCAAATATTGGAAGGTGGGCGAACAATAACCGAAAATTTCATAAGTGGAGAATACTAAAAAACGAAGCTTATGGAAAAATTGCCCAAATATCTGCAAAAAATTCTGTGATGCAGATCTCGAGGTGCTGATTCGAAAAATACAGCTTGTTTATGGTTGCGGAGCAAGATTTTCTAAATAGTCGTTTTGAAATCCAAAATTTTTTAAATCTCTTCAAAATTTCCAAATTTCGTATTGGAAATTTTTGGAAAAAAAGCAAGAAATTTTCGAAGAAATGAAGCCTAAAATAACTCCTGGTGATCTAAACCAAAAAGAAAATCTCGTTGGCAAATTTTGGAAGGTGAAGATATCAAAAAATGAAGCTCTTGGAAAAATTGCCTCAAATATCTGCAAAAAAATCTGGGATACAGATCTCGGGTTGCTGATTCGGAAAATATAGTTTGCTTATGGTTGCGGGGCAAGATTTTCTAAACATTCGTTTTGAAATTCAAAATTTTTTAAATTTCTTTAAAATTTCCAAATTTCGTATTGGAAATTTTTGGAAAAATGCAAGAAATTTTCGAAGAAATGAAGCCTAAAATAATTTCTGTAGATCTAAACCAACAAGAAACTCTCGTTGGCAAATTTTGGAAGGTGGGCGAACAATAACCGAAAATTTCATAAAGGGAGGATATTAAAAAATGAAGCTTTTGGAAAAATTGTCCAAATATCTGCAAAAAATTCTGTGATCCAGATCTCGAGGTGCTGATTCGAAAAATACAGCTTATTTATGGTTGCGGAGCAAGATTTTCTAAATATTCGTTTCGAAATTCAAAATTTTTAAATCTCATCAAAATTTCCAAATTTCGTATTGGGACTTTTTGAAAAATGCAAGAAATTTTCGAAGAAATGAAGCTTAAAATAACTTCCGGAGATCTAAACCAACAAGAAAATCTCGTTGGCAAATTTTGGAAGGTAGGCGAAAAATAACCGAAAATTTCATAAAAGGAGGATATTAAAAAATGAAGCTTTTTGAAAAATTGCCCAAATATCTGCAAAAAATTCTGTGATGCAGACCTCGAGGTGCTGATTCGAAAAATACAGCTTGTTTATGGTTGAGGAGCAAGAATCTCGAAATATTCCTTTTGAAATTCAAAATTTTTTAAATCTCTTCAACATTTCCAAATTTCGTATTGAAAATTTTTGGAAAAATGCAAGAAATTTCGAAGAAATGAAGCCTAAAATGATTTCTGGACATCTAAACCAACAAGAAAATCTCGTTAGCAAATTTTGGAAGGTGGGCGAACAATAACCGAAAATTTCATAGAGGGAGGATATTAAAAAATGAAGCTTTTGGAAAAATTGTCCAAATATCTGCAAAAAATTCTGTGATCCAGATCTCGAGCTGCTGATTCGAAAAATACAGCTTATTTATTGTTGCGGAGCAAGATTTTCTAAATATTCGTTTTGCAATTCAAAATTTTTTAAATCTCTTCACAATTTCCAAATTTCGTATTGGGAATTTATGGAAAAACGCAAGAAATTTTCCGGGAAATGAAGCCTAAAATAACTTCTGGAGATATAAACCAACAATAAAATCTGGTTGGCAAATTTTAGAAGGTGGTCGAACAATAACCGAAAATTTCATAAGGTGAGGATATTAAAAAATGAAGCTTTTGGAAAAATTGCCCAAATATCAGCAAAAAAATCTGTGACACAGATCTCGAGGTGCTGATTCGAAAAATATAGGTTGTTTATGGTTGCGGAGCAAGATTTTCTAAATATTCGTTTTTAAATTCAAAATTTTTTAAATCTCTTCAAAATTTCCAAATTTCGTATTGGAAACTTTGGAAAAATGGAAGGACAGAAGCTTAATTTTGGTTTCGGTTGTTATTGGTTAATTTTTTTACGGATTAATATTAATTATAATTTGAAAAAAAAAATTAAATACAAATTTGACTTCACTTACTATGTATTTTTGGATACAGACCTGGTGGAAGGAAAATCAGTAACTTTATGTAGCACATATAACATATATTTTAAACACACTTATGTAAGTACACATCAAAATTTAATGCATCTACTTAGAAACATTCATATATGTATAAATGATGACATAAATATTCTGTCTAAGTCGATTATATCACCCTTTAAGATGCAGCTTCTTCCATAACATTTTGAACAGCTTGTACATCAACCGAAAAAATAAATAATAAATCGTTTCAACAAGACACAGAACTGAAAATCCTGTAAATAATCCAAGAATCCCACCACAGCTAGCCCAAAAATTCACATCTCCGAACAACTCATTTCTTTCCAGTACGTTAAATTTCGCATTTTTATATTGCACTTTAACAGAGATACGATGCACAATATCAGATTTTCTAGTCTCGACTTCCCAAGTGTAAACTATTGAATTACAAGACGGCAGACAATTACAGACGGGATCTTCGTTCAAACCAGACTCGAAACGAGCCATGGTTCCTAAAAAATCGATACATTTTTGGTTTGGACAAATTCGAAAACGTACTTTCTGATTTTTGCCGACACCCGGTGCGGTTTCTTCCGCAAAGTTTGGTGGTTTTGTTGTCTACAATTATGTATTTTATAAAATCAGATATAATATTGATGCTAAGTACTTACGCGGAAAATGTGCAGGGACACACCCACAGACTGTTAGAGTGTAGTTAGCCAGACACTCTAATTTACAATTTTCTTCTGTGTAAATTTTGTAAAATTGTAAATAGCGCTCGTCTGAAAAGAAGCATTTTTTTCGGGACGGGGAATATGATCTTAGTCGTTCTGAAGCCATGGTAATTTCAGGTTTGATCCAAATGGTGTAGTCTTTTCCTGACTGGACCGCGATTATACCACCCGGAGTTGGACTTTCGCCTGGATGGTGCAAGTTAATGTAATATTTATTAGAACTCGAACACGCTATATAATCCAATTCAGACTCTAAATCGACAACTAAGTTATCTATTAAAGTTTTCAAGCGTCGAGGGTACACAGATTCTTTTTTTTTATAGTAATTTTGATCGAAGCTCCAATAAGAGACCTGGTTTTGTTTCCCGAAACTTTGAAATATGTGTCTAAAATTTCAATTTGTATGGTACAGTCAGCGATAACGTACGAACTCACGTGGCATTGCGAAAAAGGTCTGCCTTGTCCAGCATATTAAAGGAATGGCAGACTCCCCATTTGTTCAGTATGGTTGAAAAACCAACATCCATCGTATCAGTCCCGTCAGTCAGAAACGATTTTAAAATAAATTGGTTGGGTGAAAGTGCTGTCTACAAAAAAAATCCAACACAACAAGTCTGGTGTAAGCCGAAATTTACCTCTGTCAAAAATTTTTCCCATGGTTCTCCTTCGAAAAAATCTATGTTATCATATTTATTATTTTCTTGAAAGTAAATGCACAAATCTAGAAGGGTCGTGATGTTCTGTCTACAAAAAAAAATGTAATAGAGATGACATACTGTTTGGTTCACCGTAACTCTTCTATGTTGGGAAATCTATAGGCTGAGTACTTGTTGTACGTATATTGGGGACAAATGGTAATAGCCGGAAACGGGATTTCCCAGGCACGCACAGGAGCTTGACCGACCCCAATAAAAGCTGGATTTTCCTCCCACGCCTGATAGGCCGATATAATCCACAACGAGCACATGTAGATCGAACCGAGCAAAACCCCAAACCACATAATTCTACAACAAAATTAATTTTTTGGAAAATTCTCAAAAATACTTACTTTTCAAAAAGTGTCCTTTCATTTCCCACGAGATATTTAAACCCATGGATGCTGCTATTGCTCATAAATTCTGAAACTTGGTCGGACATGTAACCACGCCAATGACGAAATTTTGATTTTGGTTTTCGTTCTACATTTTTCGGTTTTGGTTTTTCGTCTACAGTTTCTGGTGCAGCTGTTATGGACTGTCCCGACATTCTACAACCAACTCTCGAATAAATGTAGAACAATGTTTGCGTTATTAGTCGTTTAAATATACTTGGAAGTCACCTGGGTACAAATTAATAATTTCTCCATTTCGTTAAAGCCTTTTTGTAATTATCAATAATGTACGAGCTATTTAAATTAATCAAACAAAAAAATTGTACTAAACTAGTTAATTAGATTTTTAATTTAGTTTTTTCATTTCCGTGTATAAAAACTATTACATTTACTGGATGTTGAATGTACTCACTAGAATTTAATATCGAGCGATCCATTCGAATCATAGACATTGGCGCAGTACTGGTAATTATAATACATACGTTAATGAATCAGAAAAACAAGAATGTTGCATTTTATTTATTCTTAGTTTTCACAGCTTGTAAAAGGCAAATCTTATATTAAACACCATAAAGTAAATATCTATGTTAACATATTCGGACGCATTATTTTCCACAACCGTCTAATCCAAGCAAACAGCCACCGAAACAACAAAAAGTATGCGATTTCTGCAAGCGATATGGTCGAGAATCCCGTAAACAGTCCCAGGATTCCCCCGCAGCTGGCCCAAAAATCGACATCCCCGAACAACTCCTTCCTTTCCATGACGCTGAATTCGGTCTCTTTGAATTGTAGCGTAACATAAGTCTTATTTTTGCGAGAATTGGACAATTTGACTTTAGCGTCGTAGTTTCTGGAATTGCAAGACGGCAAACATTTGCACAGGGGCAGATTCAGGTAATTTTTGCTTAATCCAGACTCCAGCTCGTCCATCATTCCTATAAAAAAAATGATGCGTATTGAGATTTCGTGTGGTCGTTTTTTTACCCTCAGCCTCTGACATACATTCAACGGTCGTTGAGTTAAACTTGCCACAAAGTTTAGCGGTTTTGGTGTCTACAAAGCCACAGATTTTGTAATGTTGAGGAGGATTTTATACTCACGTGGGAGTTCGTGAGGGACGCAGCCACAGTTTCTCAGAGTGTAGTTAGCCAGACATTCCAACTTACAATTTCCTTGTGTGTAGATTTTGTAAAATTGTAAGTAGCGTTCCGTTGAAAAGACACATTTTTTTCGGCTAGGTGGTAAATTTCTTAAACTTTCTGATGTGATGGTTATTTCGGGTTTGATGATGATTTCGTTCTTTTTTTTAATTTCTATTAAGATTCGGTTGTTCGCGTCGGGGAACTCTCCGGGATGGTGCAGGTGGATGTAGTACTCATTAGTACCCATACATGCCACTTTATTTAGTTCCGAATTTAAATTCATCTCGAGTTTGACCTCAGTAGCTCTAGCTCTACGAGGATAAACGGACTCGTTTCGTTTACAATAACCTTCATCGAAACTCCAACAAGAAGTACTATTCTGGTTCCCGAAATCGCTTCCCAAGTGGCTAAAAATTTCTAAAATGGTACGCGTTTTTGAAAAGTGTCATTCTTACGCGACGTCTCGCAGAATACTCGATCTGTCAAGCATATTGAACGAATAACAAACCGATTTTGATAAAAACGGTGACATGGATGTTGGTTTCGAGCCGAACAACAAGTTCTTTATAAATTGGCTGCGCAGGACTGTTGTCTGGAAAGATCCAGAAAAATTAATTCTTTAAACGAGTGTGAATTTTACCTCCAACAAAAACTCTTCCCACTTTTGTCCCTCAGAAAAATCCATTGTGTCGAATTCGGTTAGAAACTCGTCTTCATTGGTTCCGTCATAGGCGTCACATACAGTTGAGGCATTTCCCACGCGCCAACTAAAACACAAACACGAATAAAGAGGATATCTCTAGGTCACTTTACTTGTCATTGTCGACGGTGAATGAGAACGTATAGTTTGACTCTTTGTTCAACAAATAACCGGGACAAATAGTGACGGCTGGGAATGGGATTTGCCATAAAAGCACAGGAGTTTGGCCGAAACCTATAAATGTGGGATTTTCCTGCCATTTTTGCCAGGTCGACTTAACCATCAACGAGCACGTGTAAAATGACGCAACCAAGACTGCACACCAAAGAATTCTACAAAAAAAAAAATAGTACTATTGTTTGACAAAGTTGTAATAGACTTACTTTTCGAAGATCGTTCGGTCATTTCCAATCAAATATTTAAATCCGTGAATGGTGGTGGCGTCCATGAAGTCTGACACATTATCACGAACAGGTTCCAAACAATTGCATTTTTTTTTAATTTTGGTTGATTCTTTCTCTTCTGGTGGTGGCATTTTAACGCCGCCTGACTGCGATAGTTGTTTAGTTACATGAAATGCACTTCGCATGTTTTAATCATTTTAATGGATAATAATAATTAAACTACGAATTGGTGAGTTAATTCTCCAGTTTCACCTAATGCAGATTTCGTGCTTGTTTTTTAGTTTCACACATTACTAATATTAAATTTGTCGAAATTAATTTTATTGCTGAATATTTATAATTTTAGCGCAACAAAATTCTAATTTTAGCCACTAAAAATTGAAACAGTTGGTGCAAGCAACGAAAGACCAAATAGTAGACAATTTCTGCAAAGGAGACAAACGTCCCCGAACAACTGTTGTCTTTCTAAAACAATAAACTCAGGGCGTTTAAATTCTACTATGAATTGTCTGGCCAGAAAATCTTCAGTGGCTCGAATATGATATCTGATTTTTTTTCTTTGAGGTAAATAATTTCGCAATCTCTCAGAGCTTAAAGCAATATTCGGCGTGAGCACAATTTTATAGTTTTTGTTTTCTTGTAAGAAAATTGCACGATCGGTGGACGGAGTCTTCGCTGGGTGATGTATCATGATTGAAAAAGAACCAGAGCTTTGGCACGCTACCACCTCCAAATAATAATTTAAACCCAGTGATAACTTGCCAAACGAGTCTTTAGATATTCGAGGATAAACGTCTTCTAGAGTCTTGAAAGTTTTTCGCGTTTCTCAAGTTGCTTATGCTTCTTAATTTGGTCAAATTGTTGAAATTTCTGGAATTTTCTAATTTAAAAATCATTTAACTTTTTTAAAATGCTACTAATGCTTCTCAATTTTCTAAAAATCCTCAAGTTTGTCAAAGATACAAAGTTTCTGATGTTCCTAAAATTTTCAACTTCGTCAAAGTTTGTTAAGGCTCAATTTTTAAGAGTTCAAGAATTTTAGCTTTTACAAATGTCTCGAGTTCCTCACATTTTGTAAGTTTCTAAAGTTTTAGAAGTTTTTCGCTTTTCTCAAGTCGCTTATGCTTCTTAATTTGGTCAAATTGTTCTAATTTCTACTATTTTCTAGTTGAAAAACACTTTAATTTTTTTAAATTGCTACTAATGCTTCTTAATTTTCTAAAAATCCTCAAGTGTGTCAAAGATACAAAGTTTCTGATGTTTCTAAACTTTTCAACTTCGTCAAAGTTTTTTAAAGCTCATTTTTTTAAGGTTTCTAGACTTTCAGCTTTTTCAAGTGTCTCGGGTTCCTCACATTTTTTAAGTTTCCAAAGTATTGCAAGTTTCAAAGGTTTGTCAAGTTCCTTGTTTTTTTAATTTGGTCTAATTGTTCAAACTTCTGAAATTTTCCAGTTTAAAAATACTTTTTAAGTTTTTTCAATTGCCACTATTGCTTCTCCATTTCCTAAAATTTCACAGATTTGTCAAACATACGCAGTTTCTAAACTTTCTAAAATGTTTAACTTTGTCGAGTTTTAAAAGTTCATGTTTTTAAGTTTTTAGGTTTTTCAGGTGTTTCGGATTCCTCACATTTTTCAAGTTTCTAAAGTCTTGCAAGTTTCTCAAGTTGCTTATGCTTCTTAATTTGGTCAAATTGTTAAAATTTCTGGAATTTTCTAGTTTAAAAACCCTCTAAATTTTTTAAATTGCTACTAATGCTTCTCAATTCTCTAAAAATCCTCAAGTTTGTCAAAGATACAAAGTTTCTGACGTTTCTAAAATTTTCAACTTGGTCAAAGTTCTTTAACGCTCAATTTTTTAAGATTTCAAGTCTTGCAGCTTTTTCAAGTGTCTCGGGTTCTTCACAATTTTTAAGTTTCTAAAGTTTTGCAAGTTTCACAGTTTTTTCAAGTTTCTTATCTTTCTTAAATTGGTCAAATTGTTCAAATTTCTGAAATTTTCTTGTATAAAAACCCTCTTTAAGGTTTTTTTAAATTGCCACTAATGCTTCTCAATTTTCTAAAATTTCTCAGGTTTGTCAAACATACGAAGTATCTAAAGCTTTCTTAAAAGTTCAACTTTGTCAAGTTTTTAAAGTTCAGGTTTTTAAGGTTTCAAGTCTTTCAGCTTTCTCAAGCGTCTAGGGTTCCTCACATTTTTTAGGTTTCTAAAGTTTTGCAAGCGTCACAGGATTTTCAAGTTCCTTATTTTTCGTAATATGGTCAAATTGTTTAAATTTCTGAAATTTTCCTTTTAAGGTTTTTTAAATTGCCACTAATGCTTCTCAATTTTCTAAAATTTCACAGATTTGTCAAACATACGAAGTATCTAAACTTTCTAAAACGTTCAACTTTGTCAAGTTTTTAAAGCTCAGGTTTTTAAGGTTTCAAGTCTTTCAGCTTTCTCAAGTGTCTAGGGTTCCTCACATTTTTTAGGTTTCTAAAGTTTTGCAAGTTTCACAGGTTTGTCTAGTTCCTTATTTTTCTTAATATGGTCAAATCGTTCAAATTTCTGAAATTTTCCTTTTAAGGTTTTTTAATTTGCCACTAATTCTTCTCAATTTTCTAAAATTTCACAGATTTGTCAAACATACGAAGTGTATAAACTTTCTAAAATGTTCAACTTTGTCAAGTTTTAAACCTCAGGTTTTTAAGATTTCAAGTCTTTCAGCTTCCTCAAGTGTCTAGGGTTCCTCACATTTTTTAGGTTTCTAAAGTTTTGCAAGTTTCACAGATTTGTCTAGTTCCTTATTTTTCTTAACATGGTCAAATTGTTCAAATTTCTGAAATTTTCCCTTTAAGGTTTTTTAAATTGCGACTAATGCTTCTCAACCTTCTAAAGTTTCACAGATCTGTCAAACATACGAAGTATCTAAACTTTCTAAAATGTGCAATTTTGTCAAGTTCTTAAAGCTCAGGTTTATAAGATTTCAAGTCTTTCAGCTTTCTCAAGTGTCTAGGGTTCCTCACATTTTTTAGGTTTCTAAAGTTTTGCAAGTTTCACAGATTTGTCTAGTTCCTTATTTTTCTTAATATGGTCAAATTGTTCAAATTTCTGAAATTTTCCCTTTAAGGTTTTTTAAATTGCCATTAAGGTCAGTCCCCACGTTTTCTCAGCGGAATTTTCGCTCTATTTTCAAAATGTAATATCTCCGTTATTAACAGATCTATAGTTTTCAAATTTTAAATATATGTTGTCCATAACTTTCTTTATATAACACAAGGGCAATTTTATTAAAAACAGCTTGTGATCATATTATTTTTTTAATTTTAGTGAAATTTTTGCATAACGTATTTTTAAAAATCAATATTTCAGTTACTTATGGAAATTTTGGAACGGGGTTGTCACCACTGTTTTCAGCTTGCAAAACTTGAGAAATTCTACGAGGTCTATTTTTGACTTTATTTGTTGGGACTGAGATATAGTAAAAATAAAAGTTAGCAACTTCCATTATATACGCTTTTTTTAACTGTGTATCGTTTCTAAAAAATAAAATCGACGATATATCTCGTGTGATTTCTGGAGTTTTGTAAGCTGAAAACAGTGTTGAAAACCGTGTTCTGAAATTTTATTTAATAATTGAGATATTGATTTTTAAAAATACGTTATGCAAAAATTTCACTAAAATTAAAAAAATAATATGATCACAAGCTGTTTTTAACAAAATTGCCCTTGCGTTATATAAAGAAAGTTATGGACAACATATATTTAAAATTTGAAAACTATAGATGTGTTAATAACGGAGATATTACATTTTGAAAATAGAGCGAAAATTCCGCTGAGAAAACGTAGGGACTGGCCTTAATGCTTCTCAATTGTCTAAAATTTCACAGATTTGTCAAACATACGAAGTATCTAAACTTTCTAAAATGTTCAACTTTGTCAAGTTCTTAAAGCTCAGGTTTTTAAGGTTTCAAGTCATTCAGCTTTCTCAAGCGCCTAGGGTTCCTCACATTTTTTAGGTTTCTAAAGTTTTGCAAGTTTCACAGGTTTGTCTAGTTCTTTATTTTTCTTAATATGGTCAAATTGTTCAAATTTCTGAAATTTTCCCTTTATGGTTTTTTAAATTGCCACTAATGCTTCTAAATTTTCTAAAATTTCACAGATTTGTCAAACATACGAAATATCTAAACTTTCTAAAATGTTCAACTTTGTCAAGTTTATAAAGCTCAGCTTTTTAAGGTTTCAAGTCTTTCAACTTTCTCAAATGTCTAGGGTTCCTCACAATTTTCAGGTTTCTAAAGTTTTGCAAGTTTCACAGGTTTGTCTAGTTCCTTATTTTTCTTAATATGGTCAAATTGTTCAAATTTCTGAAATTTTCCCTTTAAGGTTTTTTAAATTGCCACTAATGCTTCTCAATTTTCTAAAATTTCACAGATTTGTCAAACATATGAAGTACCTAAACTTTCTAAAATGTTCAACTTTGTCAAGGTTTTAAAGTTCAGGTTTTTAAGATTTCAAGTTTTTCAGGTGTATCGGGTTCCTCACATTTTCAAGTTTCTAAAGTCTTGCAAGTTTTTCACATTCTCAATTTTCTTATGCTTTTTAATATGGTCAAATTGGTCAAATTTCTGGAATTTTCTACTTTAAAAACTCTTTAAATTTTTTAAATTGCTACTAATGCTTCTCAATTTTCTAAAAATCCTCAAGTTTGTCAAAGACACAAAGTTTCGGACGTTTCTAAAATTTTCAACTTGGTCAAAGTTCTTTAACGTTCAATTTTTTAAGATTTCAAGACTTGCAGCTTTTTCAAGTGTCTCGGGTTCTTCACAATTTTTAAGATTCTAAAGTTTTGCAAGTTTCACAGTTTTTTCAAGTTTCTTATCTTTCTTAAATTGGTCAAATTGTTCAAATTTCTGAAATTTTCTTGTTTAAAAACCCTCTTTAAGATTTTCTAAATTGCCACTAATGCTTCTCAATTTTCTAAAATTTCTCAGGTTTGTCAAACATACGAAGTATCTAAAACTTTCTTAAAAGTTCAACTTTGTCAAGTTTTTAAAGCTCGGGTTTTTAAAGTTTCAAGTCTTTCAGATTTCTCAAGCGTCTAGGGTTCCTCACAATTTTTAGGTTTCTAAAGTTTTGCAGGTTTCACAGTTTTGTCTAGTTCCTTATTTTTCTTAATATGGACAAATTGTTCAAATTTCTGAAATTTTCCCTTTAAGGTTTTTTAAATTGCCACTAATGCTTCTCAATTTTCTAAAATTTCACAGATTTGTCAAACATACGAAGTATCTAAACTTTCTAAAATGTTCAATTTTGTCAAGTTTTTAAAGCTCAGGTTTTTAAGATTTCAAGTCTTTCAGCTTTCTCAAGTGTTTAGGGTTCCTCACATTTTTTAAGTTTCTAAAGTTTTGTAAGTTTCACAGGTTTGTCTAGTTCTTTATTTTTCTTAATATGGTCAAATTGTTCAAATTTCTGAAATTTTCCCTTTATGGTTTTTTAAATTGCCACTAATGCTTCTCATTTTTCTAAAATTTCACAGATTTGTCAAACATACGAAGTATCTAAACTTTCTAAAAGGTTCAACTTTGTCAAGTTTTTAAAGCTCAGGTTTTTAAGCTTTCAAGTCTTTCAGCTTTCTCAAGTGTCTAGGGTTCCTCACATTTTTTAAGTTTCTAAAGTTTTGCAAGTTTCACAGGTTTGTCAAGTTCCTTACCTTTCTTAATTTTGTCAAATTGTTCAAATTTCCGAAATTTTTCAGTTTAAAAACCCTTTAAGGTTTTTTAAATTGCCACTAATGCTTCTCAATTTTCTAAATTTTCTCAGGTTTGCCAAACATACGAATTTTCTAAAACTTCTCAAATGTTCAACTTTGTCGAGTTTTTAAAGCTCAGGTTTTTAAAGTTTCAAATTTTTCAGGTGTCACGGATCCATCGCATTTTTCAAGTTTCTAAAGTCTTGCAAGTTTCTCAAGTTGCTTATGCTTCTTAATTTGGTCAAATTGTTAAAATTTCTGGAAATTTCTGGTTCAAAAACCATTTAATTTTTTAAATTGCTACTAACGCTTCTCGCTTTTCTAAAAATCCTCAAGTTTGTCAAAGAGACTAAGTTTCTGACGTTTCTAAAATTTTCAACTTGGTCAAAGTTTTTTAAGATTTCAGGTCTTTCAGCTTTCTCAAGTGTCTCGGGTTCCTCACATTTTTTAAGTTTCTAAAGTTTTGCAAGTTTCACAGGTTTGCCAAGTTCCTTATCTTCCTTAATTTGGTCAAATTGTTCAAATTTCAGAAATGTTCCTGTTTAAAAACCCTTTTTAAGGTCTCTAAATTGCTACTAATGTTACGCATTTTTCTAAAATTTCTCAGGTTTGTCAAACATACGAAGTTTCTAAAACGTTCTCAAATGTTCAACTTTGTCGAGTTTTTAAAGCTCAGGTTTTTAAGGTTTCAAGTGTTTCAGGTGTCTCGTGTTCCTCACATTTTTCAAGTTTCTAGAGTATTGCAAGTTTTTCGCGTTTCTCAATTTTCTTATTTCTTAATTTGGTGAAAACGTTCAAATTTCTGGAATTTTCTAGTTTAAAAACCATTTAATTTTTTTGAATTGCTGCTAATTCTTCTCAATTTTCTAAAAATCCTCAAGTTTGTCAAAAATACAAAGTTTCTGACGTTTCTAAAATTTTCAACTAGGTCAAAGTTCTTTAAGACTCAATTTTTTAAGATTTCAAGTCTTTCAGCTTTTTCAAGTGTCTCGCGTTTCTCACATTTTTTAAGTTTCTAAAGTTTTGCAATTTTCACAGGTTTGTCAAGTTCCTTACCTTTCTTAATTTGGTCAAATTGTTCAAATTTCTGAAATTTTCCAATTTAAAAACCCTTTGTTCTCTTGCTCTTTGTCTAGTTCTGGTATAGTAATGCTAACAGCTGTCATTGCTCTAGTAATACTATTACATTAATTAAATTTTGTTCAAGTATTATCGCTTAAATTTGCGTAATAGAGTATTGGTGTGCTTTTAAAGATATTAAAACACGTTTAAATGGACGGATTAACAAAATAAATTTACCATGATATGATTAAAACACATCAAAAGGCTGAAGGGAATCAACTATAAATTTGTAATCGACAATAACAATGTCGTGGACAAATTATAATAAAATAAAATAAAATAAAAAATTGATTGAATTTATTTAATTTTGGTAAATCGTATTCATACATGTTTCGACCAATAAAACTAAATCCACAGAAATGTAAAATATCAACAACTCATTCATTTCAACATATTGAAGCCTGTTGAAAATTACAATATGACGTAATAAATTTTGCAGGCCCGATTTAATAACAAAATGGTCGAGTAGTAGTTGTTAATTTATGGATTACTAGCCTAAATAATGCCATAATATACTTAAATTAATAAACGTAACAAACAAAAGCCGCATTACATTTTATAGTTTCAATATAACAGGTAATAATGCGAGTTTTTACGCAAAAACGTTTCATAATAAAGCGATGTAATCGAGAACCCCATAAGCAACCCCAGAATTCCTCCACAGCTGGCCCAAAATTCCACATCCCCGAATAACTCCTGTCTTTCCAAGACGCTAAATTCAGCATCTTTGAATTGTACTGTAACCTGAGTCCTACTTTTACGGGAATTCGAAGATTCGAAGAATTTGCAGAGGGATAGGTTCAAACGATTTTCGCTAAGTCCAGTTTCAAGTTCGATCACCATTTCTGTAAAAATTTGAAGTTTATTTAGATTTCACACGTTCGGTGACTGTAACATACATCCAAAAGTTGTTTGGTTGAATCTTCCACAAAGTTTGGCGGTTTTGTTATCTACAATGTCACATATCTTGCGGTGTTCAGAATTATTAAAGGATTATTATTACGGGTTAATTCACGAGGGACGCATCCGCAGTTCCTCAATGTATAGTTAGCCAAACATTCTACCCTACAGTTTTCTTGCGTGTAAATTCGATAAAATTTTAAGTGGCCTTCGTCCGAAAAGAAGCATTTTTTTTGGTAGGGAGAGATGTGGTAGTTATTTTAGGTTGGATTCAAATTTCATGGTTCTTTTTACTTTCTTACATGTGTAAACTGACACAGACAGTACTAAAAACCATAGAGTTCTACAAGAAAAAACAAAATAATTTGGACAAGAGTTTAACAAACTTACTTACTTTTAGAAGATTGTTCTACTTCCAACCAAATACTTAAATCCGTGAATGCTGGTACTATCCATAAATTCTGAGACATGCTTGAAAATAGGTGCCAGAAACGTACACACTTTTTTTATTTTGGACGTTTCTTTGGTTTCTCTTATGATAATTTTAATACCACTTTATTGCAACGTTCGCTTAGTTAAATGAACGCATTTAATAACATTCGCATGTTTTAAGTAATAATATAGTGGATCAATGGCCGCTCCCAATTAAAAAATTAATTAATGCTTTAATGCTGTAGTTTTAATATAATGTAAGTCTCGATTTTTTGTTTTATTTTTAATTAATAACATTTAATTATTTAAATTGAAATAGCGACTGGGGATAATTAAGTGTTAGAGAGAATACGCCAGAAAATTCGTGGAATTCGTGAAAAATTGACTTCGATTTTTTGTGAAAAATATATTCTGGATAATGTCTTTCAGAGAGAAGCGGCATTTCTCACAAACGTGAAAAACCGCTTAAAACTTAGTTACTTTAGCGACTTTAGATGTTGTTAATATGTTAAAAGGTAACTAAAATATGAAAACATCAAATCATTCAAGAAATGGAATCTTATAATTGTATATATGTAAGTATTGGAAGTGTATGTATATTTCTATCTATTAATTAATTTTGTGAATAGCGTTGCCTAAAAATAGTCCCAGAATTCCTCCGCAGCTGGCCCAAAAATCGACGTCTCCGCATAATTCTTGCCTCTCAAGGACGTTAAATGGAATATCTTGAAATTTTATTACGACGAAAAAGCTCCCAGCGATCGAAAAACTGAAAAATAGAAAAGTTGAATAATAATCAAAAAATGAAAATATGGAAAACTCGAGAAATCTAAAAATCGGAAGTCTAAAAATTTTTAAAATCGAAAAACCAAAATTTAAAAATTGAAAATTGAAAAATCGGATAACTGAAAAATCGAAGCATCGAAAAATTGGAAAATCGAAAAATCGAAACATCAAAAAATTCAAAAACTTCTTCGAGAAATTGAAAATAAAGACGATGGAGAAATCGAGGAGTCGAAAAATCCAATAACTGATAGACCTAAATATGTAGAATCAAATGGAAAATCGAAAATTTAAGAATTCGCAAAATTAAAAAATTGAAATATTGAAGAATTGAACACTCGAGGAATCGCAAAACAGAATTTCAAAAATTGGAAAAATCTGAAATATCGAAAAGTTGAAAAATCGAGAAGTCTAGAAATTGAAAAGTTGAATATATGTATTTTAAAAATCGAAAAGCCAAGAACAGAAAAAATTGAAAAAATGCAGATATTGAAGAGAAATCGAAACATTTTAAATTTAGAACATAGAAAAATTAAATTATCGAAAAATTGAAAAATCGGGAAATTCAAACAACAAAAACTACAAATTCGTACTCCAAACATTTAGAAATAAAAAAAACTGAAAAATTGAAGAATCGAAAAGCCGACACGTCGAAAAATTCAAAAACTGAAACATCGAGAAATGAAAAAATCAAATCTCAATAAATCAAGACATCAAAAATTTGAAAAATCGAGAATTTAAAATTTCGGAAAATAAAAAATTGTAATATCAAAGTTGAAAAATTGAAGAATTGAAGTATAAAACAGTCTAAAAATTGAAAAATTAAATTTAAAAAAAGAAAAATCGAAAATTCAACATGTACAAAATCGAGGAATCGAAAAATCGAAAACACTAAAATATTTCAAAAATTGAAAAATTCCAAAAATTGGAAGAAAAATCCAAAAATTGAGAAAAAAAATTGAAAAATCGAAATATTTAAAAACAATTTTCAAACATCCAAAATTTAAAAATTCGGAACGAAAATTCCAAAATATTGAAAGTTGAAAAATTTAAATACCGAAATTTTGAAAAATTGTGAAACCGAAGTGTAAAATAGCCGAAAAATTAAAAAATTTAAAATTTAAAAAACGAGAAATGAAAATTCAGAGGTAAAAAATCGATAAATCGAAAAATTGAAAAATCTAAAAACTTTAAGAAATATGCAAAAATTGAGAAAATAATAAATTGAAAACTCGAAATATTTTAAAAAGAAAATTCGAAAAATCTAAAATTTAAAAATTTGGAAAATTGAAAAATTGAAATATAGAAGAATTGAAAACTCGAGACAAAGATAATTCCAGAATTTTAAAAGTTGAAAAATTAAAATATCGAAAAGTTGAAAAATTGAGAAACCGAAGTATAAAACAGTCGAAAAATTGAAAAATCTAAAATACAAAAAACAAAAAATTGAAAATTCATAATATACAAAATCGAGGAATCAAAAAGACCAAAATTGAAAAAATCGAAAAATTAAAAAATATAAGAAAAATTGGAAGAAACATCCAAAAATTGAGAAAATTAAAAATTGAAAATTAGAAATATAAAAAAAAAAATCGGAAAATCGAAAAATTGAAATATATTAGAATTGAAAACTGGAGGAAACGAAAATTCCAAAACTTTAAGAGTTGCGAATTTCAAAAATCGAAGTATAAAACAGTCAAAAAATTTAAAAATCTAAAGTTTAAGAACGAAAAATTTAAAATTCAAAATACACAAAATCGAGGAATCAAAAAATACACAAGTCAAAATATTGAAATAACGAAATATCGAGAAATTAAAAAATATAAAAAAAATTGAAAAATCGAAAAATTGAATCCCATAACAAGAAAAAATATCCAAAAATTGAGAAAACAAAACATTGAAAAATCGAAATATTTTAAAAGAGAAAATTTGAAAAATTGAAATATAGAAGGATTGAAAACTCGAGACAACGAAATTTCCAGAATTTTAAAAGTTGAAAAATTAAAATATCGAAAAATTGAAAAATTGGGAACCCGAAGTATAAAACAGTCGGAAAATTGAAAAATCTAAAGTTTAAAAAAGAAAAAATCGAAAATTCAAAATGTACAAAATCGAGGAATCAAAAAATCCAAAACACTAAAATATTTCAAACCTGAAATATAGAAAAATTGAAAAATATAAGAAAAACTGAAGAATCGAAAAATTGAAAAATCCCAAAAATTGGAACAAATATCGAAAAATTGAGAAAAAATCGAAATATAATAAAAAAAATATATTAAAAGTTGAAAGGTTTAAATACCGAGATGTTGAAAAATTGTGAAATCAAAGTATAAAATAGCCGAAAAATTGAAAAATTCAAAAAATTTAAAAAACGAAAAATTGAAAATTCAAAATCGAGGAATCAAAAAATCTCAAAACTGAAATATAAAAAATAAAAAAATATATGAAAAATTGAAGAATCGAAAAATTGAAAAATCCCAAAACTTGAAGAAGTATCCAAAAATTGAGAAAACAAAAATTGAAAACTCGAAATATTTTAAAAAGAAAATTCGAAAAAACAAAAATTTAAAAATTTGGAAAATTGAAAAACTGAAATAAGGAAGAACTGAAAACTCGAGACAACGAAAATTCCAAAATTTTAAAAGTTGAAAAATTAAAATATCCAAAAGTTGAAAAATTGAGAAACCGAAGTATAACACAGTCGGAAAATTGAAAAATCAATAGAAAGTTTAAAAAACAAAAACTTGAAAATTCATAACGTACAAAATCGAGGAATCAAAAAAACCAGAAGTCAAAAAATCGTAATACGGAAATATCTCAAAACTGAAATATCGAAAAATTAAAAAATATAAGAAAAATTCAAGAATCGAAAAATTGAAAAATCCCAAAACTGGAAGAAATATCCAAAAATTGAGAAAAGAAAACATTGAAAAATCGAAATATTTCAAAACAGAAAAATTGAAATATAGAAGAATTCAAAACTCGAGAAAACAAAAATTCCGAAATTTTAAAAGTTGAAAAATTGAGAAATCGAAGTATAAAGTAGCCGAAAAATTGAAAAATTTAAAGTTCAATAAACGAAAAATTGAAAATTCAAAATCGAATAATCAAAAAATCCAGAAGTAGAAAAATCGATATACTGAAATATGTACCTCAAAACTGAAATATCAAAAAATTAAAAACTATATGAAAAATTGAAGAATCGAAAAAAAAAAATCCCAAAACTAGAAGAAGTATCCAAAATTTGAGAAAATAAAAAATTGAAAACTCGAAATATTTTAAAAAGAAAATTCGAAAAATTCAAAATTTCAAAATTTGAAAAATTGAAAACTCGAGACAACGAAAATTCTAGAATTTTAAAATTTGAAAAATTAAAATATAGAAAAGTTGAAAAATTGAGAAACCGAAGTATAAAACAGTCGGAAAATTGAAAAATCTAAAGTTTAGAAAACAAAAAAAAAATCATAATGTACAAAATCGAGGAATCAAAAAAACCAGAAGTAAAAAAATCGAACTACGGAAATATCTCAAAACTGAAATATCGAAAAATTAAAAAATATAGAAAAAATTCAAGAATCGAAAAATTGAAAAATCCCAAAACTGGAACAAATATCCAAAAATTGAGACAATTAAAAATTGAAAATTCGAAATAAAAAAAAATCGGAAAGTTGAGAAATTGAACAATAGAAGAATTGAAAACTCGAGGAAACGAAAATTCCAAAACTTTAAAAGTTGAGAAATTCAAAAATCGAAAAGTATAAAACAATCGAAAAATTTAAAAATCTACAGTTTAAGAACGAAAAATTGAAAATTCAAAATGTACGAAATCGAGGAATCAAAAAATGCAGAAGTCAAAAAATCGAAATCCTGAAATATCTGAAATTTAAAACAAAAAAATTGAAGAATCAAAAAATTGAAAAATTCCAAAACAGGAAGAAATATCCAAAAATTGAGAAAACAAAACATTGAAAATCGAAATATTTTAAATGAGAAAAATTGAAATATAGAAGAATTGAAAACTCGAGAAAACGAAAATTCCGAAATTTTAAAAGCTGAAAAATTACAATACCGAAAAGTTGAAAAATTGGGAAATCGAAGTATAAAGTAGCCGAAAAATTGAAAAATTTAAAGTTTAATAAATGAAAAATTGAAAATTCAAAATCGAGGAATCAAAAAATCCAGAGGTAAAAAAATCGATATACTAAAATATCGCAAAACTGAAATATCAAAAAATTAAAAAATATATGAAAAATTGAAAAATCGAAAAAAAAATCCCAAAACTGGAAGAAATATCCAAAAATTGAGAAAATAAAAAATTGAAAACTCGAAATATTTTAAAAAGAAAAGTCGAAAAATCGAAAATTTAAAAATTTGGAAAATTGAAAAATTGAAATATAGAAGAATTGAAAACTCAGGAAACGAAAATTCCGAAATTTTAAAAGTTGAAAAATTAAAATACCGAAAAGTTGGAAAATTGAGAAATCGAAGTATTAAATAGTCGGAAAATTGAAAAATCTAAAGTTTAAAAAACAAAAAATTGAAAATCCATAACGTACAAAATCGAGGAATCAAAAGAACCAGAAGTCAAAAAATCGTAATACGGAAATATCTCAAAACTGAAATATCGAAAAATTAAAAATATAAGAAAAATTCAAGAATTGAAAAATTGAAAAATTCCAAAACTGGAAGAAATATCCAAAAATTGAAAAAGTTAAAAATTGAAAATTCAAAATATTAAAAAAAAAATCGGAAAGTTGAAAAATTGTACAATAGAAGAATTGAAAACTCGGGAAACGAAATTTCCAAAACTTTAAAAGTTGAGAAATTCAAAAATCGAAAAGTATAAAACAGTCGAAAAATTAAAAAATCTAAAGTTTAAGAACGAAAAATTGACAATTCAAAATGTACAAAATCGAGGAATCAACAAATACAGAATTCACAAAATTGAAATTCTGAAATATCGAAAAATTAAAAAATATAAAAAATTGAAAATTCGAAAAATTGAAAAATCCCAAAACAGGAAGAAATATCCAAAAATTGAGAAAACAAAACATTGAAAAATCGAATAATTCCGAAATTTTAAAAGTTGAAAATTTAAAATACCGAAAAGTTGAAAAATTGAGAAATCGAAGTATAAAATAGTTTAAAAAACCAAAAATTGATCATTTAAAATTACGAAATCGAAGAATCAAAAAATCAAGAAGTCAAAAAATCGAAATACTGAAATATCGAAAAATTAAAAAATACAAGAAAAACTAAAAGTTCGAAGAATTGAAAAATACCAAAACTGGAAGAAATATCCAAAAATTGAGAAAAAATCGAAATATTAGAACAAATTTTAAACATCCAAAATTTAAAAATTCGGAAAATTGAAAATTTGAAATATAAAAGAACTGAAAACTCGAGGAAACGAAAACTCCAAAATATATATTAAAAGTTGAAAAATTAGAATACCGGAAAGTTGAAAAATTGAGAAATCGAAGTATAAAGTAGCCGAAAAATTGAAAAATTTAAAGTTTAAAAAACGAAAAATTGAAAATACAAAATCGAGGAATCAAAAAATCCAGAAGCAAAAAAAAATTAAAAGTATAAGTAAAATGAAGGATTCGAAAAATTGAAAATTCCCAAAACTGGAAGAAATATCCAAAAATCGAAAAGTCGAAGAATCGGAATACTGAAAAGCCCTAAACGGGAAATATCCAAAAATTAAAAAATGGAAGAAAAATTGAAGAATCGAAAAATTCAAACATCCCAGGATTGAAAGAAATTCAAAAATTGCGAAATTAAAACAGAAAAATCGAAGAAGCAAAAAAGCAATGTCGAAAAATCGAAAACTCTAAAATTGCAAAAAATTGAAAAATGGAAATATTTAAAAATCCTAAAATGGAAGAGGAGAAAATTGAAAAATCGTCAAACTGAAACATCGGCAAATTGCAAAATTGAGAATATCCAGGATAAAAATCAACCCATAATCATAAACCACAAGTTCAGGACTATGTTACTTTTAGCATTTAAACAACATTTATTCGACGAACTTTAAGATGACATCATCAATTCCTGGAAGATATGGATGGATAAATTTTGACTAACGATTTAAGATGTTTCCAATAAGCATAAATTGTAAAATGTTGTTGATTTTTTTTTCCAAAATTCGGAATCCCTCAGGTAAAAACTCAACATGGATTCATCAACCATAAACGGAAGATGGAAAATTTCCACCTCTACGTACCACATTCCTTTTGCAGACAGTTTTAAGGTACTGTTAATTGTTTCCTTTAGGGTTCTAATTCCTTTTCCTAAGCACAATGGGAAGGAAAAAACGCCATAAATGCCACAAACGCACAAAAATGTTTAATCTTGTTGAAACAATTTCTATCTAACACTAATTGAAAAATAATAGTGCAATAATTATAATAATAACATTTATTCCAAGGGGAGAAGAGAATCCATAATAATTAATGCTAGATTTTCACAGTGCCTACATATTTCGAATACTTATATAAGGTTTAATGCTTTACGTTTGTAAAATACAATGGGTGAACAACTATTTCGTAAAGAATTAAACCGAAAACAACATAGTAATAAATATAACATGTCTGTTTAGATTCAGCCGCTGCAACAACCTCCTGCCAAAATTATACATCCAACGAAAAACCAAATAGTATAGAATTTCCACGAAGGACACAACAGAAAATCCTATGAAAAGACCAACGAGTCCGCCACAGTTAGCCCAAAAATTGACATCTCCGAACAACTCCTGCCTTTCCAACGCAATAAATTCTGCTTCTTTAAAATATATTAAGACATGTGTTTTTCCACCAGAATCCGTAGATCTAATATCGACGTTATACGACACCCAGTTGCAAGGAGGTAGACAATTGCAAAGAGATAAGTGTGAGCCGTTCCTAATTCCAGCTTCTGACTGAAGAAACATTTCTGAAAATTTTCTCTCATTAAACATTTTTCACTTAGTCAAAAGTACCTTCAACTTTGAAGAGACAGCTTCCACCTTCACTCATGTAACCTCTGGCACAAAGTCTAGTTGTTTTGTTATCTGTAAACTTCTAGTTAGTATAATTAAAAGATTGTAATGAGAAAGCAGTTACGGGGTAAATAGTACGGAACGCATCCACATATTTTCAGTGTGTGGTTCGCCAAGCACTCACTTTTGCAGTTTTGAACGCTGTAAATTTTGTAAAAATGTAGATACCGGTCTTCAGGAAAAAAACATTTTTTTCTTTGAGGTGAATAAGTGCGTAAAATATCAGAACTGACGATTATATTCGGCGTGATCAATATGTTGTAAGTTTTGTTGATGTTTAGATTAATGTCGTGAGGCCTTGTGGCAAAATCTACCGGGTGATGTAACTTGATTGTAAACGTATCAGATCCTATACACCCCACTTCTTTTAAAGAATTTAAGCTGAAATACAGTATGTCTTTTGCAGATTCGGATCTTCGGGGATAAACGTCTTCGTTTGTAGCATCGTAATTTTTATTCAAAGTCCAGTGGAAGATTTTGGGTTGGTTTGCAAATGTGTTTGGTACATAACTGAAAAATATTTTCGAGCAATTAAGTGAAAACACGATAAATTCTGCCCACCTAACGTTGCGAAAAATGTCATTTTTGTCTAACATGTTGAACGAATGGCAAACTGTCATTTGTGCTAGTACAGGAGAAAATAGTTTTTGACAGTCTTCGTCCGAGTTCCAACTACAATAGCTGAAAATCTGTTCAGGGAAAATGGAGGTCTAAAAATGCAGAAACTGTGTGAAAAACAAGTATAAAATACTAACATGTTTATTACCTGCGAAAAAAAATTCTCCACATCTGGATTTTCAAAGAAGTCGAACAGTTGGAATTCATTAAAACAAGATCTGCAATTTGTAGTCTTTTCGTTACAGTAAGATGAAACATTTCCCACTTTCACACTACAATTTAAAAAATAATTTAAAATTTATTTGGGGCTTTTTTCTGTGACGACCTTTCACCGTTGCCGAAGTAGCGAAACGTAAAATTTGATTCTTTATTATATATATAACCAGGACAAATAGTGACAGCTGGAAACGGTATGTCCCACGGATGTACAGGTGTCTGGCTAAAGCTTAAAATAGTTGGAGTTTCTTCCCACTTTCGCCAAGTTGACTTAACCAAGAGCGAACACGTGCAGATTGATATAAGTACAACTAGAGCCCATAAAATTCTACAGAAAATTTGTCTGTATTGAACTAAATAAAAACTCACTTTTCGAGGAGTGTTCGATCATTTCCAACCAAGTACTTAAGTCCGTGAATGCTGCTGTTATTCATGAATTCGGAAACATTTTGGGAAATGTGACCCAAAAACGCAGACTTTTTCTTTATTTTAGTTTCGTCTTTGTTATTTTCTTCTGGTATAGGGATTGTTACACCCGACATTCTCACTTAATTAGGAGACGCTTGCTTTGATGAAACGGTGCATACGCTACTGTGGTGATTTAATATTTTTTTTACAATCCACACACAAAAATTTACATATAGGTGGGCTTTTAGAGATATTACATTGCGTTTAATGTACTGAAACAATTAGCTAAATTTATTATTACCCATTACTTGATTATAACATGCAAAATTACGAGTTGGTGACTAATAATAGACTCGAAAAATGCAGAAAATTATACCTGAAGATAATGAAACCAAAAATAAAAGCAAAATTCGTTTCGGGGAACGTGCTTGTTACGCTACTGACTGACAGTCCGTTGTCAGGTTCTGGTGACTCACCATATTGGTCTGGAAAATACATTGAGTGTTCATTGTATTGTAATTTGGTGTAGTGTGAATAATCTTTACTAAATGTTTCCAACCGTAAAGCATCAAACCTTATTTAGTCGAAATATGTGAGCTCTGAGAAGATTTAGCAATAATTATTGATTTTCATAAATAGTGTGTAACACCAAGTTCTAAATATATATATTTAAATCGTAAGTGAATTTTAGTTGCAAATTTTAATTAGTGTTAGAAATTGTTTCAACAAGATTAAATATTTCTGATATTAATATACGAAATAAAAACACGGATTGTTAATGTAATTAAGAGGAGTAAATGTACAATCATATTGTTGAAACATGCGAATGTTACTGAAGCGCATTTCATTTCACTAAGAGAACACAGCAGTCAGGCGGTGCTAAAATGACTACACCAGAAGAGAAAGACCGAGCCAAAATCGAAAAAAAAAATCTTTTTTGGGATAAAATTTATGGATAATAGCAGCATACATGGGTTTAAATATTTAATTGGAAGTAATCGAACAATCTTCGAAAAGTAAGTCAATTAGGTGTTCGATGTTGATTAAGTCGACGTGGCGAAAATGGGAGGAAAATCCCACTTTCGTGTCTTTATGCGTTCATGTGTTCGACTTTTCAATTTTTCCTTTTTCAAATTTTTCGATTTATGAATTTTTTAATTTTTAACTTTTCTTCTTCTTCCTCGATCCTCTGATTTTTCGATTTCTCGATGTCTCAGTTTTTGAATTAGTTGCGATTTTTCAAATTTTCAAATTTTTGAATCTCGAGTTTCGATTTCTCGATTTGCCGATTTTCTAGTTTTTCAATTTTTATATTTTAGATTTTCGATTTTTTTTTTTATTTTTTGATGTTTGGATTTCTCCGTTTTTCAGTTTGGCATAATTTTAATTGTTTAATGTTTTAAATTTTACATTTTTCGGTGTCTCGATGTTTTAATTTTCCAGTTCTTCAGTATTTCTATTTTTCAATTTTTCAAATTTTGACGTTGCTAAATTTTCAGTTTTCCGATTTCTTAAGTAATCTATTTTTGATTTTCCCATTTCGAAACTTCTGGAAGTTTCGTTTTTCTTTATTCTTCGATTTTTCGATTGTTCCAATTTTTTTATTTCTCAATTTTTGGATATTTCTTTCAGTTTTGGGTTTTTTCACTGTTTCGATTTTTTGGATTCTCAGTTTTTCGTTTATTAAACTTTGGAATTTTCAATTTGTCGACTATTTCATATTTGGATTTCTCTTTTTTTCAACTTTTCGATATTTTGACTTTTTAATTTTCCGATTTCTTAAATTTTCGAGTTTCGATTTCTCGATTTCTTAATTTTTCAGTTTTTCGAATTTTAAATTTTAGATTTTCGAAAAAATTTTTTTTATTTTTTGGCTTTTCAACTTCTGAACTCTTCACTTTTTCGATTGTTTCATTTTTCGTTCCTTCAGTTTTTCTTTTCTTCAAGTTTTTCATTTTTAATTTTTTAGTTTTTCAATTTCAAATTCTTTTGTTATACTTTTGTTCATTTTTCCGTGTCGCAATTTGGCGATTTTACAACTTTTCGATTTTCAGTGTGTCGATTTCGTTTTTGCAATTTGTCGATTTCAATTTTAAAATATTTCGTTTCTTCGTTTTTTTCGTTTTGCAATATTCACCTTTTCATCTTGTATTTTTTTTTTCGTTTTTCGTTTTCTTCAATTGCTCGGTTTTACTTATTTTTCATTTTTTCGATTTGCAATTCTCCATTTTCCAATTTTTCGATATTTTAATTTTTCAATGCTTTAAACTTTAGATTTTTCGATTTTTCAGTTTTTCAATGCTTTTTAATTTTTTAAAATTTTGTCGTTTCTGAATTTTCAGTTTTCTAATTTCTCAGTTAATCTATTTTTCGATTTTCCCATTTCTCAACTTCCCAAAGTTGCGATTTTTCAGTTCTTCAGTTCTTCAATTTTTCGATTTTTCCCGTTTTTTGGTTTGCGATTTTCCGACTTGGCTTTTTTGACTTTTCGATTTCCCAATTTTACAATTTTTTAATTTCCAATTTTTGGGTATTTGTTCAATTTTGTGATTTTTCAGTTTTTCGATTCTTCAATTATTCTTCTATTTTTCAATTTTTCGGTATTTAAGTTTTCTGGATTTTAAGTTTTTTGGATTTCTCAACTTTCTACTTTTTGGATTTCCAATTTTTCGTTTTTAAACTTTAGGTTTTTCAATTTGTCGACTGTTTTGTAATTTGATTTCTCAGTTGTTCAACTTTTCGATATTTTAACTTGAATTTTTAAAATGTTAGATTTCTCGATTACTTGAGTTTTCAATTCTTCTATATTTCAATTTGTCAATTTTCGGAATTTTTCAATTTTCTACTTTCCATTTTTTTTTAAATTTTTCCATTCCCCAATTTTTCGATGTTGAGAAATGATGTAAATAAGCCAAAATCGAAAAATCGAAAACTTAAAAAATGGAAAAATTGATAAATCGATAGATTGAACAATCAAAATATCGAAACATCCGAAATCGGAAAATTGAAAATTTAAAATATAGATGAATTGAAAATTCGAGAAATCGAAACATATAGAATTTTAAAAATTGAAACATTAAAATATCGAAAAGTTGAATAACTGAGAAATCGTAATAGAAAACAGTCGAACAATCCAAAAAAAAATCGAAAAATCAGAAAATGCAGAAGTCGAAAAATCCCAAAACTGAAAGACATGTCCAAAAATTGAGAAATTAAAAAATTGGGAAATTGAGAAATAGAAAAATCAAAAAAGCAAAGTCAAAAAATTGAAAAATCGAAAAATTGAAGACCTGAAAAATCTAAACGAAACGGGAAAATGAAAAATAGATTAATTAAGAAATCCGAAAACTGAAAATTTGGCAACGTCAAAATTTGAAAAATTGAAAAATATAAATACTGAACAACTGAAAAATCAAAAAATCTAGAAATCCAAATACCACAAAATCAAAAAATAAAAATTCGAAAATCTAAAATTTAAAAATCGAAAAACTTTTCGATTTCCCAATTTTCCAATTTTTTAATTTTCCAATTTTTGGATATTTCGTTCATTTTGTGATTTTTCAGTTTTTCGATTCTTCAATTTTACTTCTATTTTTTCGATTTTTCGCTATTTAAGTTTTGAGATTTTTTACGATTTCGACTTTCCGATTTTTCGAGTTCTGGATTTTTCGATTCCTCTTTGGATTTTCAATTTTTAGTTTTAAACTTTAGATTTTTTAATTCTTTGATTGTTTTGTACTTCCATTTCTCAATTTTTCAGCTAATCGAAAACAAAAACTCGGGAAATCGAAAAGTTTTTGGATTTTTAAATTTTAGATTTTCGAATTTTTATTTTTTGATTTTGTGGTATTTGGATTTCTATATTTTTTGATTTTTCAGTTGTTCAGTGTTTATATTTTTCAATTTTTCAAATTTTGACGTTGCCAATTTTTCAATTTTCCATTATCAATTTTTCGATTTTTCAATTATCGGATTGTTCAATTTACAATTATTAAAGAATTAATTCTTAGTTAAAAAAAAAAAAACAGCATCCAGTGAAACATCATTTTCGGTTTGGTTGTTCCAAAGAAGCTCGAGGATCTCTTTTGTTCTGTTTTTGAAGTAATTTCAAGAATTTTGTAAATTTCTTGACTAGTTTTTTTACTTTTGTTTTGAACTATTTTCAAAAATCAGTTTTGTTTCGCTTTGAAGAAGTCTAAAATAAGCTCAGATACCTCTTGTGTTTTGTTTTTAAGATTGTTTGAAACAATTTTGAAGATCTCCTGTGCCGGGTTTTTGGAGTAGTTTGAAAGGATTTCGGAGATCCTTTGAAACTTTTGAAAGAACCTCGGAGAGCTCGTGTGTCTGCCCCTTTCAATGGTTTGAAAGAATTTCGGGAACCACTTTGAGATTACAGTTGCTAGAATAAATTTTAAAAATACGGAATTTATTCCGTTGGAGAAACAGGAGTTGTTTGGTGACGTTAATTTTTGGGCTAGTTGTGGAGGACTCGTTGGTCGTTTCACAGGATTGTCTGTTGCGTCCTGTGTGGAAATTGTATATTATTTCTTTTTTCGTTGTTTAATGTTTAATTTAAGGAGACGGCTATTCCAGCAGTTGAATTTAAATAGGTTTATGTTTTTGATTCTGGTACTTTATATTTTACCAATAAAATTAGAATTTATGTCAGACGAGACGTGTTTTGCTTTTATTTGTGGTTTCATTGTTTACAGATATAGTCTTCTGCATAATTTGCGTCTATTATTAGTACCCAACTTGTATATTTGCGTGAATTAATAAAGTAATAGTTAATGGTAATTTTCCCTAATTAGTCATGTTCAGTAAACGCAGTTTAATATCTGTAAAAGCCTCAACTATCTTATATGTAAACTGTGGTGTGTGCATTATTGAAACATTAATAAATAAACAAATTAGCGTATGCACTGTGTCACCAAAGCAAGGTTTCTTGATGCGTAAATCTCCTAATCGAGTGAGAATGTCGTCTGTAACAATCACTATACCAGAAGAAAATAACAAAGAAGAAAAGAAAATTAGCAAAAAGTCTGCATTTTTGAGTCGCATTTCCGGAAATGTCTCCCTATTCATGAATAACAACAGCATTCATGGACTGGTGTACTTAAAAAAGAGAGATTTTATTTAGTTGATGGGAGACATATTTTGTGTAGATTGTGGGCTCTAGTTTTATCTATATCAATCTACACGTGTTCGGTCTTGGTTAAGTCAATTTTGCGAAAATGGGAAGAAAATTCTACTATTATAAGCTTTAGTTAGACATTGTACATCCGTGGGAAATACCGTTTCCAGCTCTTACTATTCGTCTTGGTTATAGTAATTTTTTAATAATAAAAAATCAAATTATATGTACACTTCGCTACTTCGTCAACCGTGAAAGGTCGTCATAAGTAGCCACAAACAAATTTTGAATAATTCTTTTAATTGTAGTCTGAATGTGGGAAAAGTTTCAGCTTTTTGTAAAGATAGGAAAATGATTTCGAAAATTGTTTTAGTAAATACGATATAATAGTAGTATGTTACTAGAAGAAAAATATCACTATTTTATTATTTTTGTAAGCACTGTGAAGATTTAGCAATAAAATATTTGGAGTAAACGTTATTATTACAGTTATTTATTTTTGTAATTACTGTGTAATGCAAAATTCTAAATATATATTTAAATGGTAAGTGAATTTTAGTTGCAAATTTAGAACATTATTATTTTTTAATTGGTGTTAGAAATTGTGTCAACAAGATTAAAATTTCTGATATTAAAGTGCGAAACAAAAAACGCGAATGTAACTAGGAGGGGTAAATGTGCAATCATATTGTTGAAACATGCGAATGTTACCGAAGCGCATTTCATTTAACTAACAGAAAGCAGTCAGGCGGTGCTAAAATGACTACACCAGAAGGGAAAGACCGAGCCAAAATCGAAAAAAAAAATTCTTCTTTGGGACGTATATGGAAGCAGGTTTCAGAATTTATGGATCATAGCAGCATTCATGGATTTAAATATATAACTGGAAGTAATCGAACAATCTTCGAAAAGTAAGTCAATTTCGTGGTTGCTTAAATTATGCTACTGTTTTCTCGTAGAAGTCTCTGGTTTTTAGTACTGTCTGTGTCGGTCTATACGTGTTCGATATTGATTAAGTCGACGTGGCAAAAATGGGAGGAAAATCCCACTTTCGTGTCTTTTAGTCAGACTCCTGTGCGTGTATGGGAAATTCCATTCCCAGCAGTTACTATTTGCTTTGATTATGCGTATAACAAACAGTCAAATTATACGTTCTCGTGCACCACCGACGGAAAAGAGTTGAGTTAAGTAAAAATAGTTTTCCGTTTTTTTAAATTGTATTTTAGCTGGCACGTAGGTACTGCCTCAGAGGCCTGTGAAGCCTATGGACACTACAAGTTTTTTAACGAATTTGGCTTGAAGGAATTTTCTGAGGGACCAAAATGGGAAGAGTTTACTATGCGGGTAAAAACTACACCCGTTCAAGGACGAAGTTTCACAGTAATTTTTTTTTAACTTTCTAGACAGCAATACTCCCCCAACAATTTCTACATTTCGTGTCATTTCAGTTAAAATCAGTACTATTCTCTCCGATTCGAACAAGATTAGGAGTCTGCTATTCCTTCAATACGCTGGACAAAACGAATCTTCTGAGTAGCGCCAGGTAAGAAATGTTATTTTTCGGAAACCTGTACCACCAAGTTATAATCTTTTAGCTACGTACCAAGTTTCTTTGGAAACCAGGACAATGTCTCTTGTTGGAGCTATGACAAAAATTATTGTAAAACAAATAAATCTGTTTATCCTCACAGAGCGAGAACTATGGACGACGTACTGACTATAGGTCTAAATTCTCGATTGGAAGAACTAGGATGTTATGGTGAAAATTATTATTACATCCAGTTACATCATCCGGGAGAAATTCCGAACCCGCAGGATATAATCCCCATAGAAATTCAAAGAGATTATTTAATTTTTATTAAGCCTGAAATAATCATCGCATCGGAACATCTTAAAACTTACTCTCCTTACAGAAAGAAATGTTTCTTTTCAGATGAACGCTATTTAAAATTTTACAAATTTTACACACAAACAAATTGTAAGTTAGAATGTCGAGCTAATTACACACTCAGAAATTGTGGCTGCGTCCCTCAGGAATTACCACGTAAGTATCCCGTAAAATTTCCTAATACCACAAGTTATGACATTCTAGATAACAAAATGACTAAACTTTGCGCAAGATCTAACCTAACAACATATTATTGTCTCACCAAATCTGATGGTGAATCACCGATTGTAAAAAATTTAAATAAACTTCGATTTTTTTAGGAATAATGGATGAGACAGAATCTGGACTAAGAGAAAATGATTTGAATTTACCCCTCTGCAATTGTTTGCCGTCTTGCAATTCGATACGGTACAACGCAAGAATTAATTGGGTTAATTCTGCTATAACAGGAGTCGGAATAAAATTCGATGATACCTCATTTAACGTCCTGGAGAGACAGGAATTATTCGGAGATGTAGATTTTTGGGCCAGCTGTGGGGGAATTCTGGGACTGTTTTTGGGTTTTTCGATTATATCGCTCGCGGAAATCGGATATTTTTTGTTAGTTCGATGGTTGTGCGCTTGGGTCAAGCGGTTGTGGAAATAAATTCGTCCGGGTTTATTATGCTGGCACTTATTTAAAAATAGCCATGTCCCTAATAAATAGAAATATATAAATGTTGTTTTTAACACTATATGTAAATGTTAAGCTATGATGCACAATATTTCTTGAAAGATTTGAGGTTTTCTTGTTTTAATTACCTTTTAATACCTTAGACGTCAAGATTTTTGGAAAAAGTGAACTTGTCATCTTGTAATTTTGTCAAATAAATGTTATTTAAATGTTAAAAAGCAGCTTATTCCTGAACTTGTGGTTATTGAGACGTAGATATGTCAATTTTTAAATATTTCAATTTTGGGCTTTTTCAATTTTTTCAGTCTTCAAATTTGCGATTTCTCGATTTTTTTGTACTTAGATTTCCCAATTTTTCGATGTTTCAATGATACGATTTCCCAATTTTTGTCCTCTTGAATTTTACGATTTTTAAATATTTCGATTTTTCAATTTTTCAAATTTTGACTGTTCTAAATTTTCAGTTTTCCAATTTCTGAACTAATCTTTTTTTATTTTTAACATTTCTCGACTTCCCAGTTTCGATTTTTTTTTTAATTCTTCAATTTTTCGCTTTTTTTAGTTTTTCAATTTCTTAATTTTCTAGTTTTTTAAGTTCTCAATTTTTCGATATTTATTTCAGTTTTGGGATAGTTCAATGTATCGACTTTTCGACTTTTCGAACTCCTAATTTTTTTATTTCTCAATTTTTTACTTTTTGGATTTTCAATTTCTCGTTAAACTCTAGATTTTCCAATTTTTCAATTTTTCGATATTTCAATTCTTCAACTTTTAATATTCTAGTTTTTTCGACTTCTCGAGTTTTCAGTTTTTCTATATTTCAATTTTTCAGTTTTCCGAATTCTTAAATTTTCGATTTTTCCAATTCTCCCTTTTTAAAATTTTTCGATTTTTCAATTCTTTTGATTTCTCGATTTATCGAATGAGATGTTTCGAAATTTTGATTGGACGATTTCTCAATTTATCAATTTTTTGATTTTTAACTTTTCTTCTTCTTCTTCGATCCTCTGATTTTTCGATTTCTCGATGTCTCAGTTTTTGAATTTTCCGATGTTGCAATTTTTCAGTTCTCCGATTTGTCAGTTTTCCAGTTTTTTGATTTTTGTATTTTAAATTTTCGAATTTTTATTTTTTGATTTTTTGGAGTTTGGGTTTCTCCATTTTTCAAGTTGGGAACATTTTAATTGTAGATTGTTTTAAATTTTAGATTTTTCGATGCTTTGGTTTTTAAATTTCCAGTTCTTCAGTATTGCTATTTTTCAATTTTTCAAATTTTGACGTTGCTAAATTTTTTGATTTTCCCATTTTAATTTCTCGATTTTTGGGTCTTTTTTCAGTATTGGGTTTTTTCAATATTTTGATTCTCCGACTTTTCAATTTTTTGGATTTTCAGTTTTTCATGTTTTTAATTTTGCAAATTTCAATTTGTCGACTGTTTGGATTTATCATAATTTCAACTTTTCGATAATTTTTTAATTTTCTGAATTCTTAAATTTTCGAATTTGGATTTCTAGATTTGTTAATTTTTCAGTTTTTCGAATTTTAAATTTTAGATTTTCGAAAAATATTTTCTTTTGAGTTTTCGACTTTTCAACTTCTGAATTCTTCACGTTTTCGTTTCTTCAATTATTCTGTTTACAATTTTTCGATTTTATATTTTTTCGATATTTGACCTTTTGAATTTTTCATATTTCGTTTCTTCAATTTTTTGATTTGCAATTTTGGTGATTTTACGATTTTTCGTTTTAGGAATTTGAGGACAATTTTTCATTTCAATTTTTACATTTTCGTTAATCCATTATTCCATCTGAAATGTTTCGATTTTACAATTTTTAATTTTTTCACTATATCGTTTTTTCAATTTTTCGAGTTTTTATTGTCTCAATTTTTAATTTATTAATTTTTCAATATTTCGTTTGGTCGATTGCATTTTTTCAAATACATAAATGTACCACTGTCGTATTTTACAATTTTTCATTTCTTCTTCGATTTGTAATTTTTTTGAGTTTTTGCTTTAAAATTTTCCATTTCCATTTTTCGTTTCTTCAGTTTTTCGATTTTTTGATTTTTCGTGCCTCCAGTTTTCCGTTTTTTCAAGTTTTTCATTTTCCGCTTTTTCGATTGTTTAGTTTTTCAATTTCAATTTTTGTTGTTGTTCTTTTGTTCATTTTTTCGAGTCGGAATGGCGATTTTACAACTTTTCAATGATTCTATTTGCAGTTTTTCTATTTTACAATTTTTTCGATTTTTCACTTTTCCGTTTCCGGTATTCAATATTTAAGTATCCTAATTTTTTATTTTCCGGTTTTTCAATTTTTCGTTTTTGCAATTTGTCGATTTCAATTTCACAATGTTTCGTTTCTTCGTTTTTTTCGTTTTGCAATATTCACTTTTTTGTGATTTTTCAGTTTTTCAATTCTTCAATTTTTCTCCTATTTTTCAATTTTTCGGTATTTACGTTTTCGGATTTTTTAATATTTCGACTTTTCGATTTTTTGAGTTCTGGGTTTTTCGATTTCTCGACTTTCTACTTTTTGGATTTCCAATTTTTCGTTTTTAAACTTTAGGTTTTTCAATTTTTCGATTGTTTTGTAATTTGATTTCTCAGTTTTTCAACTTTTCGATATTTTAACTTATTAATTTTTTAAATTTTAGATTTCTCGATTTCTTGAGTTTTCAGCTCTTCTACATTTCAATTTTTCAATTTTAGGAATTTTTCAATTTTTGATTTTCCAATTTATTTCTTAATTTTTCCATTCTCCAATTTTTCGATGTTTCGAAATTATGTAAATAAGCGAAAATCGAAAAATCGAAAACTTAAAAAATGTAAAAATTGATAAATCGATAGATTGAACAATCAAAGTACCGAAACATCCGATTTCCGAAAATTGAAAAATTAAAATATAGATGAAATGCAAATTCGAGAAATCGAAAAATCTAGAATTTTAAAAATTGAAACATTAAAGTATCGAAAAGTTGAATGACTGAGAAATCGTAATATAAAACAGTCGAAAAATTGAAAAATCCAAAGTTTAAGAAACCAAAAGCTGAAAATCCAAAAAAAATCGAAAAATCAAAAAATCCAGAAGTCGAAAAACCGAAAAATCCCAAAACTGAAAGACATGTCCAAAAGTTGTGAAATTGAAAAATTGGAAAATTGAGAAATCGAAAAACCAAAAACGCAAAGTCAAAAATTGAAAAATCGAAAAATTGAAGAACTGAAAAATCGAAACGAAATGGGAAAATGAAAAACAACTTAAGAAATCCGAAAACTGAAAATTTAGCAACGTCAAAATTAGAAAAATTGAAAAAAAGAAATACCTACTTAAAAACTGAAAATTCAAAAAATCGAAAAAAAAAATTCGAAAATCGAAAATTTAAAAGTCGAAAACCTTTCAATCTCCCAATTTTCCAATTTTTTAATTTCCAAATTTTTGGATATTTCGTTCATTTTGTGATTTTTCAGTTTTTCGATTCTTCAATTTTTCTACTATTTTTTCAATTTTTCGCTATTGAAGTTTCGGGATTTTTTATTATTTCGACTTTTTGATTTTTCGAGTCCTGGATTTTTCGATTTCTCGATTTTTACTCCTTGGATTTTCAATTTTTCGTTTTAAACTTTAGGTTTTTCAATTTTTCAGTTCTTCTATATTTCAATTTTTCAATTTTCGATTTTCCAATTTTTCGATTTTTCAATTATCGGATTGTCCAATTTACAATTATTAAAGAATTAATTCTTAGTTAAACAAAAAAAAAACAGCATCCAGTGAAACATCATTTTCGGTTTGGTTGTTCCAAAGAAGCTCGAGAATCCCTTTTGTTCTGTTTTTGAAGTAATTTCAAGAATTTTGTTAATCTCTTGACTAGTTTTTTTACTTTGGTTTTGAAGTATTTTCAAAAATCAGTTTTGTTTCGCTTTGAAGAAGTCTAAAATAAGCTCAGATACCTCTTGTGTTTTGTTTTTAAGATAGTTTGAAACAATTTTGAAGATCTCCTGTGCCGGGTTTTTGGAGTAGTTTGAAAGGATTTCGGAGATCCTTTGAAACTTTTGAAAGAACCTCGGAGAGCTCGTGTGTCTGCCCCTTTCAATGGTTTGAAAGAATTTCGGGAACCACTTTGAGATTACAGTTGCTAGAATAAATTTTAAAAATACGGAATTTATTCCGTTGGAGAAACAGGAGTTGTTTGGTGACGTTAATTTTTGGGCTAGTTGTGGAGGACTCGTTGGTCGTTTCACAGGATTGTCTGTTGCGTCCTGTGTGGAAATTGTATATTATTTCTTTTTTCGTTGTTTAATGTTTAATTTAAGGAGACGGCTATTCCAGCAGTTGAATTTAAATAGGTTTATGTTTTTGATTCTGGTACTTTATATTTTACCAATAAAATTAGAATTTATGTCAGACGAGACGTGTTTTGCTTTTATTTGTGGTTTCATTGTTTACAGATATAGTCTTCTGCATAATTTGCGTCTATTATTAGTACCCAACTTGTATATTTGCGTGCTTTAATAAAGTAATAGTTAATGGTAATTTTCCCTAATTAGTCATGTTCAGTAAACGCAGTTTAATATCTGTAAAAGCCTCAACTACCTTATATGTAAACTGTGGTGTGTGCATTATTGAAACATTAATAAATAAACAAATTAGCGTATGCACTGTGTCACCAAAGCAAGGTTTCTTGATGCGTAAATCTCCTAATCGAGTGAGAATGTCGTCTGTAACAATCACTATACCAGAAGAAAATAAGAAAGAAGAAAAGAAAATTAGCAAAAAGTCTGCATTTTTGAGTCGCATTTCCGGAAATGTCTCCCTATTCATGAATAACAACAGCATTCATGGACTGGTGTACTTAAAAAAGAGAGATTTTATTTAGTTGATGGGAGACATATTTTGTGTAGATTATGGGCTCTAGTTTTATCTATATCAATCTACACGGGGTCGATCTTGGTTAAGTCAATTTTGCGAAAATGGGAAGAAAATTCTACTATTATAAGCTTTAGTCAGACATTGTACATCCGTGGGAAATACAGTTTCCAGCTCTTACTATTCGTCCTGGTTATAGTAATTTTTTAATAATAAAAAATCAAATTATATGTACATTTCGCTACTTCGTCAACCGTGAAAGGTCGTCATAAGTAGCCACAAACAAATTTTGAATAATTCTTTTAATTGTAGTCTGAATGTGGGAAAAGTTTCAGCTTTTTGTAAAGATAGGAAAATGATTTCGAAAATTGTTTTAGTAAATACGATATAGTAGTAGTATGTTACTAGAAGAAAAATATCACTATTTTATTATTTTTGTAAGCACTGTGAAGATTTAGCAATAAAATATTTGGAGTAAACGTTATTATTACAGTTATTTATTTTTGTAATTACTGTGTAATGCAAAATTCTAAATATATATATTTCAATGGTGAGTAAATTTTAGTTGCAAATTTAGAGCATTATTATTTTTTAATTGTGTCAACAAGATTAAAATTTCTGATATTAAAGTGCGAAACAAAAAACGCTAATGTAACTAGGAGGGGTAAATGTGCAATCATATTGTTGAAACATGCGAATGTTACCGAAACGCATTTCATTTAACTAAGAGAACACAGCAGTCGGGCCGTGCTAAAATGACTACACCAGAAGGGGAAGACCGAGCCAAAATCGAAAAAAAAAATTCTTCTTTGGGACCTATATGGAAGCAGGTTTCAGAATTTATGGATCATAGCAGCATTCATGGATTTAAATATTTAACTGGAAGTAATCGAACAATCTTCGAAAAGTAAGTCAATTTCGTGGTTGCTTAAATTATGCTACTGTTTTCTCGTAGAAGTCTCTGGTTTTTAGTACTGTCTGTGTCGGTCTATACGTGTTCGATATTGATTAAGTCGACGTGGCAAAAATGGGAGGAAAATCCCACTTTCGTGTCTTTTAGTCAGACTCCTGTGCGTGTATGGGAAATTCCATTCCCAGCAGTTACTATTTGCTTTGATTATGCGTATAACAAACAGTCAAATTATACGTTCTCGTGCACCCCCGACGGAAAAGAGTTGAGTTAAGTAAAAATAGTTTTCTATTTTTTTAAATTGTATTTTAGCTGGCACGTAGGTACTGCCTCAGAGGCCTGTGAAGCCTATGGACACTACAAGTTTTTTAACGAATTTAGCTTGAAGGAATTTTCTGAGGGACCAAAATGGGAAGAGTTTACTATTCGGGTAAAAACTACACCCGTTCAAGGACGAAGTTTCACATTAATTTTTTTTTAACTTTCTAGACAGCAATACTCCCCCAACAATTTCTACATTTCGTGTCATTTCAGTTAAAATCAGTACTATTCTCTCCGACTCTAACAAGATTAGGAGTCTGCTATTCCTTCAATACGCTGGACAAAACGAATCTTCTGAGTAACGCCAGGTAAGAAATGCTATTTTTCGGAAACCTGTACCACCAAGTTATAATCTTTTAGCTACGTACCAAGTTTCTTTGGAAACCAGGACAATGTCTCTTGTTGGAGCTATGACAAAAATTATTGTAAAACAAATAAATCTGTTTATCCTCACAGAGCGAAAACTATGGACGACGTACTGACTATAGGTCTAAATTCTCGATTGGAAGAACTAGGATGTTATGGTGAAAATTATTATTACATCCAGTTACATCATCCGGGAGAAATTCCGAACCCGCAGGATATAATCCCCATAGAAATTCAAAGAGATTATTTAATTTTTATTAAGCCTGAAATAATCATCGCATCGGAACATCTTAAAACTTACTCTCCTTACAGAAAAAAATGTTTCTTTTCAGATGAACGCTATTTAAAATTTTACAAATTTTACACACAAGCAAATTGTAAGTTAGAATGTCGAGCTAATTACACACTCAGAAATTGTGGCTGCGTCCCTCACGAATTACCACGTAAGTATCCCGTAAAATTTCCTAATACCACAAGTTATGACATTCTAGATAACAAAACGACTAAACTTTGCGCAAGATCTAACCTCACAACATATCATTGTCTCACCAAATCTGATGGTGAATCACCGATTGTAAAAAATTTAAATAAACTTCGATTTTTTTAGGAATAATGGATGAGACAGAATCTGGACTAAGAGAAAATGATTTGAATTTACCCCTCTGCAATTGTTTGCCGTCTTGCAATTCGATACGGTACAACGCAAGAATTAATTGGGTTAATTCTGCTATAACACGAGTCGGAATAAAATTCGATGATACCTCATTTGACGTCCTGGAGAGGCAGGAATTATTCGGAGATGTAGATTTTTGGGCCAGCTGCGGGGGAATTCTGGGACTGTTTTTGGGTTTTTCGATTATATCGCTCGCGGAAATCGGATATTTTTTGTTAGTTCGATGGTTGTGTGCTTGGGTCAGACGGTTGTGGAATAAATTGTCACTTTTTAAAAAATAATTATGTCTTGTTTTATATTACTTAAATAATAATTATTCTTTTTAGTGAAAATAAATGTAATTTTGTAGGATAAAGTGATCGCTTTGTTGACAACAACTTTTTTAATGCTGTAGATGGAATTAATTAATGAATAGAAATATGTAAATGTTAGCTTATAATGCACAAATATAAGATTCCATTTCTTGAAAGATTTGAGGTTTTCATCTTTTAATACTTTAATAGGAGATAATGAGTTCTACTGTAGGTATAAATTATATTCAAATGAACGTTGAAATTCATACAGTAGTTAAGTTCAGCAACTAAGTTTGAAGTAATTTGAAAGGGTCTCAGAGATTTTCTCTGAAATTTGAAAGAATCTAGGGCACACTTTGAACTAGAAATTCGCCTCTCTTCAAAAAAGATTTTCACGAAACCAATAGTGAGCAAAATTTTTCCTTTTTCGCGATTTATATTAACGGTGAAAGTCACCACAGCGTCATTTTTTTTAATTGTTATTTAAGAAGATCGTCGCCTGAGAACTTGTTTGATCTACAGACCAGGGCGCACTCAGGCCACTATCGGCTCTAAGCGATTTGTCTATAAGTCGACTTTCGTTAGAACTGATCTGATACACATCCACTACGGAGAACTAATGTCCCAAACGACACAATCTACATTTCAAATTCTACGTATTATCAAATGCCAAAACGCTTATTATGTTTATGAGTCCGTGTTGAGTCTTTACCTTAAACGTCAATATTTTTCCAATTTATAGTTATTAGAAGCATGTTAAATCGTTAAATTTATCCATTCATGATTCCAGGAATTGATGATGTCACTTTTGTCAATTTTGTCGAATAAATGTTATTTAAATGTTAAAAAGTAACAGTCTTGAGATTTTTCGGTTTTTAGATTTCTCGATTCTCCAACTGTGGCTATGGCTCGATCTTTCAATATTTCAATTTTTTTATTTTTAGATTTCTTAATTTTCCGATGTTTCAATGATACGATTTCTCAATTTTTATCCTCTTCAATTTTACAATTTTCAAAAATTTGATTTTTAATTTTTCAAATTTTGATGTTTTTAAATTTCCAGTTTTCCAATTTCTGAACTATCTTTTTTTTCCAATTTCTCGACCACCCAAATTTTCGATTTTTTCAACTCTTCAATTTTTCGATTTTTTTAAGCTTACTATTTTTCGACTTTGCTTTTCCAGGTTTTCAATTTCTCAATTTTACAATTTTTTATTTTCTCAAGTTTTTTGGATATTTTTTCAGCTTTGGGAAATTTCAACATATCGATTTTTCGACTTCTCGATTTTTGGATTTTTTGATTGCTCGATTTTATACTTTGTGGATTTTCAGTTTTTCGTTAAACTGTAGATTTTTCAATTTTTTGACTGTTTTATACTTCGATTTCTCAATTTTTTATCTTTTTCATATTTTAATTTTTCAATTTGTAAAATTCTAGGTTTTTTCGAGATCTCGATGTCTCAGAGTTTGAATTTTTCGATGTTGCGATTTTTCAGTTCTCCGAGTTTTCAATTTTTCAAATATATAACTCTGGAGTTTCGATTTCTCGATTTGTCCATTTTCCAGCTTTTCGATTTTTATATTTTAGTTTTTCGAGTTTTTGTTTTTTGACATTTTGAATTTCTTCATTTTTCAATTTGGTGATATTTTAATTGTTTAGTGTTTTAAATTTTAGATTTTTCGTTGTCTCGAACTTTTAATTTTCCAGTTCTTCAGTATTGCTATTTTTCAATTTTTCAAATTTTGACGTTGCTAAATTTTCAGTTTTCCGATTTCTTAATTAATCTATTTTTGATTTTCCCATTTCTGGACTTCTCGAAATTTCGATTTTTCAGCTGTTTTGTCGATTTCTCATTTTTTCAACTTTTCGATTTTTTAATTTTTTAATTTACCGAATTTGTTAATTTTTCAGTTTTTCGAATTTTAAATCTTAGATTTTCGAAAAAATTTTTTTTTTATTTGTAATTTTTCGACTTTATATTTTTTTGATATTTCACCTTCTCAATTTTTCATATTTCGTTTCTTCAATTTTTTGATTTGCAATTTTGGGGATTTTACAATTTTTCGTTTCAATTTCTAGTTTTTTCAATTTTTCGTTTCTTTAATTTTTCGTTGCACAATTTTTTTATTTTCAATCTTAAAATTTTTTACTTTTCAGCTTTTGCAATTTTACAATTTTTCGATTTTTGAACTTTTGAATTTTTTACATTTTCATTAATTGATTATTCGATGTTTCGATTTTACAATTTTTAATTTTTTCAGTGTATCGTTTTTTCAATTTTTCAGGTATTTATTTTCTCAATTTTTAATTTAGCAATTTTTCAATATTTCGTTTCGTCGATTGCATTTTTTTCAAATACATAAATGTACCATTTTTCATTTCTTCTCCGATTTGTAATTTTTTTGAGTTTTCACTTTAAAATTTTTCCATTCGTCGTTTCTTCAAATTTTCATTTTTTACTTTTGAATTTTTCACTTTATCGTTTCTTCAGTTTTTGATTGTTTCATTTTTCGTTCCTCCAGTTTTCCGTTTTTTCAAGTTTTTCATTTTCCTCTTTTTCGATTTTTTAAATTTTCAAACTGAAAATCTTTTGTTTATTTTTCCGTGTCGCAGTTTGGCGATTTTACGACTTTTCCATTTTCAATTCAAATTTTTCGCTTTTCCGTTTCTTCAATTTTTTGATTTGCAATTTTTAATTTTACAATACCTCAATTTTTCAACAAATCATTTTTCACGTTTCCGTTTTTTCAATGATTCGAGTTTTTGCAGTTTTTCTATTTTACAATTTTTTTCGATTTTTCAACTTTTGAATTTTTCACTTTTCCGTTTCCCGATGTTTCGATTTTCAAGTATCCTAATTTTTAATTTTTCAGTTTTTCAACTTTTCGCTTTTGCAATTTGTCGATTTCAATTTTACAATTTTTCCTTTCTTCGTTTTTTTCGTTTTTTATTTACTTTTTCATCTTGTATTTTTTTTTCTTTTTCGTTTTCTTCAATTATTCGGTTTTACTAATTTTTCATTTTTTCGATTTGCAATTCTCCATTTTCCAATTTTTCGATATTTTAATTTTTCAATGTTTTAAACTTTAGATTTTTCGATTTTCAGTTTTTCAGTGACTTTTAATTTTTCAAATTTTGACGTTTCTGAATCTTCAGTTTTCTAATTTCTCAATTAACCTATTTTTCGATTTTTCCATTTCTCGACTTCCCAAAATTTCGATTGTTCATTTCTTCAGTTGTTCAGTTTTTCGATTTTTCAGATTTTTCGTTTTTTTTTTAAGTTTGCGATTTTCGGACTTTGTTTTTTGACTTTTCGATTTCTCAATTTTCCATTTTTCATTCCCAATTTTTGGCTATTTCGTTAAATTTTGTGATTTTTCAGTTTTTGGATTCTTCAATTTTTCTTCTATTTTTCAATTTTTCGGTATTTAAGTTTTGGGATTTTTTAATATTTCGACTTTTCGATTTTTCGAGTTCTGGATTTTTCGATTTTTCGACTTTCTACTTTTTGGATTTCCAATTTTTCGTTTTTAAACTTTAGGTTTTTCAATTTTTCGGTTCTTTTGTAATTTGATTTCTCAGTTTTTCAACTTTTCGATATTTTAACTTATTAATTTTTAAAATTTTAAATTTCTCGATTTCTTGAGTTTTCAGGTCTTCTATATTTCAATTTTTCAATATTCCGAATTTTTCAATTTTCGATTTACCAATTTATTTTTTTAATTTTTCCAATCTCCAATTTTTCGATGTTTCGAAATTATGTAAATAAGCTAAAATCGAAAAATCGAAAACTTAAAAAATGGAAAAATTGATAAATCGATAGATTGAACAATCAAAATATCGAAACATCTGAATTCGGAAAATTGAAAAATTAAAATATAGATGAATTGATAATTCAAGAAATCGAAAAATCTAGAATTTTAAAAACTGAAATATTAAAATATCGAAAAGTTGAATAACTGAGAAATCGTAACAGTCGAAAAAATAAAAAATCCAAAGTTTAAGAAACCAAAGGCTGAAAATCCAAAAAAACTCGAAAAATCAAAAAATCCAGAAGTCGAAAAGTCGGAAAATGAAAAAATCGAAATATTGAAAAATCCCAAAACTGAAGGATATGTCGAAAAATTGAGAAATTAAAAAATTGGAAAATTGGGAAATCGAAAAACCAAAAACGCAAACTCAAAAAATTGAAAAATCGAAAACTTGAAGACCTGAAAAATCGAAACGAAATGGGAAAATGAAAAATAGATGAATTAAGAAATCCGAAAACTGAACATTTAGCGACGTCATAATTTGAAAAATTGAAAAATAGAATTACTGAAGAACTGAAAAATCAAAAAATTGAGAAATCCAAATATCACAAAATCAAAAAATAAAAATTCGAAAATCTAAAATTTAAAAATCGAAAAACTTCGATTTCCCAATTTTCGAATTTTTGAATTTCCTAGTTTTTTGATATATCGTTCTTCTTGTGATTTTTCAGTTTTTCGATTCTTCAATTTTTCGCTATTTAAGTTTTGGGATTTTTTACTACTTCGACTTTTCAATTTTTCAAGTTCTGGATTTTTCGATTTCTCGTCTTTCTACTTTTTGGATTTTCAATTTTTCGTTTTTAAACTTTAGGTTTTTCAATTTTTCGACTGTTTTGTACTTCCATTTCTCGAATTTTCAACTAATTGATATTTTAACTCTTCGATTTCTAAAATTTTAAGTTTTTCGATTTCTCGAGTTTTCAGTTCAACTATATTTCAATTTTTCAATTTTCGGAATTTTTCAATTTTCGATTTTCCAATTTATTTTTTTATTTTTCCATTCTCCAATTTTTCGATGTTTCGAAATTATGCAAATAAGCCAAAATCGAAAAATCGAAAACTTAAAAAATGGAAAATTGATAAATCGATAGATTGAACAATCAAAATATCGAAACATCCGAATTCGGAAAATTGAAAAATTAAAATACGTATAGATGAATTGAAAATTCGAGAAATCGAAAAATCTAGAATTTTTAAAATTGAAACATTAAAATATCGAAAAGTTGAATAACTGAGAAATCGTAATAGAAAACAGTCGAAAAATTAAAAAATTAAAGTTTCAGAAACCAAAAGCTGAAAATCCAAAAAAAAGTCGAAAAATCAAAAAATCCAGAAGCCGAAAAATCGAAAAATCCCAAAACTGAAAGACATGTCCAAAAATTGAGAAATTAAAAAATTGGAAAATTGAGAAATCGAAAAACCAAAAACGCAAAGCCAAAAATTGAAAAATCGAAAAATTGAAGACCTGAAAAATCGAAACGAAATGGGAGAGTGAAAAATAGATTAATTAAGAAATCCGAAAACTGAAAATTTAGCAACGTCAAAATTAGAAAAACTGAAAAATAGAAATACTGAAGAGCTGAAAAATCAAAAAATCGAGAAATCCAAATACCACAAAATCAAAAAATAAAAATTCGAAAATATGAAATTTAAAAATCGAAAAACTTTTCGATTTCCCAAGTTTCGAATTTTTTAATTTCCCAGTTTTTTGATATTTCGTTCATCTTGTGATTTTTCAGTTTTTCGATTCTTCAATTCTTCGCTATTTAAGTTTTGGGATTTTTGTACCATTTCGACTTTTCAATTTTTCGGGTTCTGGATTTTTCGATTTCTCGTCTTTCTACTTTTTGGATTTTCAATTTTTCGTTTTTAAACTTTAGGTTTTTCAATTTTTCGACTGTTTTGTACTTCCATTTCTCAAATTTTCAACTAATTGATATTTTAACTCTTCGATTTCTAAAATTTTAAGTTTTTCGATTTCTCAAGTTTTCAGTTCTACTATATTTCAATTTTTCAATTTTCGATTTTCCAATTTATTTTTTAATTTTTCCAATCTCCAATTTTTCGATGTTTCGAAATTATGTAAATAAGCCAAAATCGAAAAATCGAAAACTTAAAAAATGGAAAAATTGATAAATCGATAGATTGAACAATCAAAATATCGAAACATTTGAATTCGGAAAATTGAAAAATTAAAATACGTATAGATGAATTGAAAATTCGAGAAATCGAAAAATCTAGAATTTTAAAAATTGAAACATTAAAATATCGAAAAGTTGAATAACTGCGAAATCGTAATAGAAAACAGTCGAAAAATTAAAAAATCCGGAAGTCGAAAAATCGAAAAATCCCAAAATTGAAAGACATGTCGAAAAATTGAGAAATTAAAAAATTGGAAAATTGAGAAATCGAAAAAGAAGACCTGAAAATTCAAAACGAAATGGGAGAATGAAAAATAGATTAATTAAGAAATCCGAAAACTGAAAATTTGGCAACGTCAAAATTAGAAAAATTGAAAAATATAAATACTGATCAACTGAAAAATCAAAAAATCGAGAAATCCAAATACCACAAAATCAAAAAATAAAAATTCGAAAATCTAAAATTTAAAAATCGAAAACCTTTCAATTTCCCAATTTTCCAATTTTTTTCGTTCATTCTGAGATTTTTCGCTATTTAAGTTTTGGGATTTTTTACTATTTCGACTTTTCGATTTTTCGATTTCTCGTTTTTTTTTTCGTTTTTAAACTCTAGGTTTTTCAATTTTTTTCCATTTCTCAAATTTTCATCTAATCGATATTTTAACTTTTCGATTTCTAAAATTTTAGGTTTTTCGATTTCTCGAGTTTTCAGTTCTTCTATATTTCAATTTTTCAATTTTCGAAATTTTTAAATTTTCGATTTTACAATTTTTCGATGTTTTGATTTAGCATTTATCGGACTGTTCAATTTACAATTAAAGAATTAATTCTTAGTTAAATAAAAAAGAAGCTGCATGTCTAAACACTGATTTGAAAGAATTTCGGGAACCACTTTATTTTGGTATTAAAGTATGTAGTTTGAAACAATCTCAGGAAGTCCATTTGTTCTGTATGAACTTGTTTGAAAAAATCTCGGAAACCTTTGTGTCTGATTTTTGAAGTTCTTTGAACGAATCCCGACGACAGCGTTTGTTCTTTAAGCGGTTGGAAAAAATCTCGGAAACTTATATCTGGTTTTGGAGGTAGTTTGGAAAAATCTCGAGAGAAGATAAGCGGCCTCGTGGTCTAGTGGTCAGTATACCTGCCCGGCAAGCGGTTAACTTTTTGCTTATTTTCTTTTCTTCTTTGTTATTTTCTTCTGGTATAGCGATTGTTACAGACGACGTTCTCACTCGATTAATAGATTTGTGCAAAGAGAAACCTGGTTTTGAGGATACAGTGCATACGCGAATGTGTTTATTTTAATATTGCACACACTAAAATTTACATATAGGTGAGGCTTTTAAAAATATTAAACTGCGTTTATTGAACATACATGACAAAAATACAAGTTGATGACTAATAATAGCCGCAAATTATGCAGAACACAATAAAACCACAAATAAAAGCAAAATATTTCTCGTGTGACATAAATTCTAATTTTATTGGTAAAATTCAAAGTACCATAATCAAAAACATTAACCTATTTAAACTCAGCTGCTGGAACAGCCGTCTCCCTAAATTAAACACCCAACGAAAAAAGAAATGATAGACAATTTCCACACAGGACACAACAGACAATCCTATGAAAAGACCAACGAGTCCTCCGCAACTAGCCCAAAAATTAACATCCCCGAACAACTCCTGTTTCTCCAACGGAATAAATTCCGTATTTTTGAAATTTATTCTAGCAACTGTTATCTCCCGTGTTTCTGTAGCTCTGAAACTGACGTCGTATGACACCGAATTGCAAGGAGGTAAACAGTTGCAAGAGGTAACATTCGACCGATTTTTTCTCAATCCGGACTCCGAGTGAAGCATCATTTCTGAAAATTTTCAAAAATTAAAAAAAAAACTTCTGTAATCAGAAACTACCTTCAGCTTGGACCACACAGCGCGAGCCTTTCCGGTTCCGCCCACCACAGAGTTTGGTAGTTTTGTTATCTGTAAATTTCGAATTAAGTATCATAACCAAAAATTAATAAAAAATGTAGTTACGTGGTAAGTAGTACGGAACGCATCCACATTTACTTAGTGTGTAGTTAGCAAGACATTCTCTTTTACAATTTTCCACAGTGTAAATTTTGTAAAAATATAAGTAACGGTCTTCAGGAAAATAGCACTTTTTTCTTTGGGGTGAGTAAGATCTTAAGTTCTCGGAACTAACAACTACTTGTGGAGTGATCAATATTTCGTGAGATTTGTTGGTTTCTAGTTCGAATGCTCGTCGCATGGACGGAGTGTCCGCAGGGTGATGTATCATCATGAAAAATTTGTCAAATCCCAAACATGCCACTTTTTCCAAATAAGATTTTAAACCCACTTCTAATTTCTCGCTGATGGTTTCAGACCTTCTGGGATAAACGTCGTCGTTAGTTTCGTCGTAATTTTTGTCAAACGTCCAGTGAGAAATGTCATCCTGATTTCCAAGTGCATCTGCTATATAGCTGAAAAATTAGTTAAATTTAATACGGCTCGAGTGGCTACTTTTCCGTTACCTAGTGTCACGAAAAAGGTCATTTTTGTCCAACATATTGAAAGAAAAACAAATTCCGTGTTCTGTTATCACCGGAAAAAAAATGTCTGCGCAGCTGTATTTCCAGCCCCATTGACAAAACGCAAATATTTGTTCAGACAGTAAGGCTGTCTGAAAAAAAGTTCAAAATTAAGTACTCAGATCGGACTTGTTTGGTGTTAATTCGTGCTTACCCCAACCAAAAATTCCTCCCATTCGGGTCCTTCGTAATAATCGGCCGCTTCAAATACAGTCTCATGGGGATAAATACCGTTCGCTTCGCTGTCGCAATAAACTGACATTTTTCCCACTTGCCAACTAAAATTAACAAAAGTAAACTAAAAATATCCTTCAGGATTTAGCAACCGACAACCCTTTTTTGCGCACGAGGTACTTAACCGTGACGTTTGATTCTCTGTTATATTCATACTCAGAACAAATGGTAACCGCTGGGAATGGTATTTCCCACATCCGTACAGGTGTTTGGCCAAAACCCACTACGACTGGACACTCCTCCCACTTTTGCCAAGCCGATTTAATCAAAAGCGAACATGTGTAGATTGATACTGACAACACTGCAAGCCATAAACTTCTACAAGAAAAGTGGAACAATATGTGTATTTTCTAAACAGTGGAAAACTCACTTTTCGATTAAAGTTCTCTCTTTTCCAACCAAGTATTTGAGTCCATGGATGCTACTATTTGTCATAAATTCTGAAACATGACTGGAAACGCGGTGCACAAGCCCTGATTTTCTTGGTTTTTCAACTACTTCTACCGTTTTAGCTTCCGACATTCTCACCCGAAAATAACTACTAATTGAGGGGTTCGTCTGTCAACAACCTTTGCATGCTTCAAAAATATAACAGCTAAGTTAATTCAGATAATGAAGTTATCGATTAAAATACATACATATGCATAAAAAGGGGACTTTTGAATATTATTGAAACAAGATAAACATTCCATTAAGTGATTAAAACCGATGAAAAACAAAACAGACAAAGAGGGCTTCTTGTATTTTGTTTTGAAGCAGTTTGAAAGAATCTCGGGGACCTCTTGTGTCTGGTTTTAGAAGTAGTTTCAAAAAATCTGGATCCATTGTCTTGTTTTTAAAGTAAATAATGTGAGGGCATCTCGGGAACGCTTTGTGTTTTGATTTTGAAGTAGAATCTCAGAGTTCCTTGTGTTTGGTTTTTGAAATGATGTGAAATAATCTTGGAGATTTTTCATGCCGAATTTTTTAAGTAGTTTGACAGGATTTCGGCCAGTTTTTGAAAGAATTTGAAGAATTTTTGTCTGATTTTTGGAGTAGTTTGAAAGAATCTGAAGGATACGCTTATTTTGTTTTGAAGCGGTTTTAAAGAAACTCGGGGACCACAGGTGTATGGTTTTTTAATTATTTTGGAGGAATCTCAAAGATCACTTTTGTTTTGGTTTTGAAGTGGTTTGAAAGAATCTCGGACATCATTTTTGTTCTATTTGAAGAAGTCTGAAAGAATCTTCCCAACCAGTTTGTTTTGTTTTTCAAGTGATTTAAAAGAATATCGGAGACCTATTTTATCTGATTTTTGAGTTTGAAAGAATCTTGAGGACTTTCTGTTTCTAATTTTTGCAGTAGTTTGAAAGAATCTCGGGGATCTGTTTATTTTGTTTTTGAGGCGGTTTGAAAGTAACTCGGGGACCACATATATATGATTTTTGAAGTAGTTTGAAGGAATCTCAAGTACCAGTTTTGTTTTTGATTTTTAAGTAGTTTAAAACAATCTCGGACATTTCTTTTATCTTATTTGAAGAAGTTTGGAAGAATATCGGGAACCGGTTGTGTCTGGTTTTTGAAGTAGTTTGAAAGAATCTCGGCAACCACGTTTGCTCTTTTTTTTAAGTGAATTGAGAGAATTTCGAGGACCTATTATGTCCGATTTTTGAAGTAGTTTGAAAGAATTTTGAGGACATTTTGTAACTAGTTTCTGCAGTAGATTGAAAGAATCTTGTTGACAACATGTGTATGTTTTTTAAAGTAGTTGAAGGAATGTCAAGGACTACCTTTGTTTTGGTTTTGAAGTAGTTTTAAAAAATCTCGGACATCAATTTTGTTCTATTTGAAGAAGCCTGAAAAAATCTTCCCAACCAGTTTGTTTTGTTTTTCAAGTGATTTGAAAAAATATCTGATACCTATTTTTGCAGTAGTTTGAAAAAATCTCGGGGATCTGTTTATTTTGTTTTTGAGGCGGTTTGAAAGTAACTCGGGGACCACATATATATGATTTTTGGAGTGGTTTGAAGGAATCTCAAGTACCAGTTTTGTTTTTGATTTTTAAGTAGTTTAAAACAATCTCGGGCATTTCTTTTATCTTGTTTGAAGAAGTTCGGAAGAATATCGGGAACCTGTTATGTCTGGTTTTTGAAGTAGTTTGAAAGAATCTCGGCTACCACGTTTGCTCTTTTTTTTTAAGTGAATTGAGAGAATTTCGGGGACCTATTATGTCCGATTTTTGAAGTAGTTTGAAAGAATTTTGAGGACATTTTGGATCTAGTTTCTGCAGTAGATTGAAAGAATCTTTTTGGCAACATGTGTATGTGTTTTGAAGTAGTTTGAAGAAATGTCAAGGACCACTTTTGTTTTGGTTTTGAACTAGTTTTAAAGAATCTCGGACATCACTTTTGTTCTATTTGGAAAAGTCTGAAAAAATCTCGGAGACTCCTTGTGTCCGGTTTTTGAAATAGTTTGAAAGAATCTCGGTAACCATATTCGTTTTGTTTTTCAAGTGATTTGAAAGAATCTTGGTGATCTATAATATCTGATTTTTTAAGTAGTTTGAAAGAATCTCCGAGACACCGTTTGTTCTGATTTTGAAGTGGTTTGAAAGAATTTCAGGGGCTATTTGTGTCTGGTTTATGATTTTAAAAGAATCTCAAAGAACAATTTTATCTAGTTCTCTCGGGGACCAATTTTGTTTTAATTTTGAATAAGTTGTTTGAAAGAATCTAGGAGAAATTGTGTTGGGTTTTTGAATTATTTTGAAAATATCTCGGGGACTTGTGTCAAGATTTTGAATTAGTTTGAAAGAATCTCAGAGACCAGTTGAATCCACTTTTTGAAAAAAACTTGAGGACCACTGGTGTCTGATTTTTGAAGTAGTTTGAAACAAACTTGGGGACCACTAATGTCCGGTTTGAAAGAACTTTGAAACAATTTCAGGCAAACCTTTACTTTCACTTGTGTTCTGTTTTTGAAGAAGTTTGAAAAAATTCCAGAGATCACATGTGCCTGGTTTTTGAAAGTAAGTCAATTTGTTTTGTTTTTGAAGTAATTTTAAAGAATGTCGAGGAATTTCTGTGTCCGGTTTTTGAAGTAATTTGAAAGAATCTCAGGGACCAGTTGAATCCGCTTTTTGAACTAGTTAGAAAGAATCTCGGGGAATCATTTTGTTTTGTTTTGAAATAGTCTGAAAGAATTCTAAAAATGTCTTGTCTTGTTTTTGAAGTAGTTTGAAGAAATCTCAAGGACCACTTTTGTTTTGGTTTTGAAGTAGTTTGAAAGATCCTCTGCAATCATGTTTGTTTTGTTTTTCAAGTGATTTGAAAGAATCTTGTAGACCTATATCTGATTTTTGAAGTAATTTGAAAGAATTTTGAGGTCCTAAGTTTTGTCTCCGATTTTTGCAGTCGTTTGAAATAATCTCGGGGACCCGCTTGCTTTGTTTTTGAAGCGGTAGCCCCGCCCACCCACCCCTTCTTCTTTCCAGGGACTACTCTTAATATTGTTCAGTTCTAGCTTCTTTTGTAAAGTGAGAATGGGAACCAATAAAACGTAGGCTGTTAAAGAAAGCGTTGATCGTATTTTTTTCTTATACTACCTATTTGCTGTAATATTATTTCTTATTTCTGAAGAAAAAAATGATAGAACGGGTGGGTGGGCGGAGCTAAATTAAACTTTGTCCTACAAAATCTTTAATAAGCAAGCAATAGCAAACTTTTTGTGCCTGGTTTTTGAAGTAGTTTGAAAGAATCTTGGCGACCACGTTTGCTCAGTTTTTTAGTAATTTGAAAGAGTTTCGGAGGCCTAGTATGTCTGGTTTTTGAAATAGTTTGAAAGAATTTTGAAGACTCTTCGTGTCTAGATTTTGCAGTAGTTTGAAAGAATCTCTGGGTGCCCTTGCGTCTGGTATTTGAGGTGGCTTGAAGAAATCTCGGGAACCATTTGTGTCTAGTTTATGAAGCGGTTCGAAAAAATCTCGGGGACCTTTTGTGTCTGGTTTTTGAAGAAGTTTGAAAAAGTCTCCGGGACATCGTTTTTTCTGATTTTGAAGTAGTTGGAAAAAATCTCATGGACAATTTCTGTCTGGTTTATGAAGCACTTTAAAAGAATGTCAAACAACAATTTTGTCTGGTTTTCGAAGTGGTATACCAGATTCTCGGGGACCAATTTTGTTTTGATTTTGGCTAAGTGGTTTGAAAGAATCTAGGAAAAATTTTGTCTGGTTTTCGAATTATTTTGAAAACTTCTTGTGTTAAATTTTGAATTAGTTTGAAAGAATCTCAAAGACCAGTTGCATCCACTTGTTGAAGTAGTTTTTAAGAATCTCGGGGAATACTTGCTTCTGATTTTTGAAGTAGTTTGAAAGAAACTCGAAGACCACTTATGTCCGGTTTTAGAAGAACTTTGAAAGAATTTCAGGCAACCCTTTGCTTTCACTTGTATTCTGTTTTTGAAGGAGTTTGAAAGAATTGCAGGGAACACAAGTGTTTGGTTTTTGTAGGTAAGTAAATTTGTCTTGTTTCTGAAGTGATTTTAAAGAATGTCGAGGAATTCCTGTGTCTGGTTTTTGAAATAATTTGAAGGAATCTCAAGGACTAGTTGTGTCTGCTTTATGAAGTAGTTAGAAAGAATCTCGGGGAAACATTTTGTTTTGTTTTGAAGTAGTCTAAAAGAAGTTTGGAAATTTCTTGTTTTGTTTTTGAAGTAGTTTGAAGAAATCTCAAGGATCACTTTTGTTTTGGTTTTGAAGTAGTTTGAAAGAATCTCTGCAATCACGTTTATTTTGTTTTACAAGTGATTTGAAAAAATCTTTGGGACCTATATCTGATTTTTGAGTAGTTTGGAAAAATTTTGAGGTCCTATTGGCTCCGATTTTTGCAGTGGTTTGAAAGATTCTCGGGGACGCGTTTGTTTTGTTTTTGAAGCCATAGCCCCGCCCACCCACCCCTTCTTTTTTCCAGTGACTACTCTTAATATTGTTTAGTTCTAGTTTATTTTGTAAAGTGGGAATGGGAACCAATGAAACGTAGGCTGTTAAAGAAAGCGTTGATCGTAATTTTTTTGGTATACTACCTATTTGCTATAACATTATTTCTTATATCTGAAGAAAAAAATGTTAGAACGGGTGGGTGGGCGGGGCTAACTTTAACTTTGTCATACAAAATCTTTTATAAGCAAGCAATAACGAAACCTCGGGAACTTTTTGTGTTTGGTTTTTGAAGTAGTTTGAAACAATTTTGAAGACATTTCGTGTCTAGATTTTGCAGTAGTTTGGAAGAATCTCTGGGTGCCCTTGCGTCTGGTTTTTGAGGTTGCTTGAAGAAATCTCGGGAACCTTTTGTGTCTAGTTTATGAAGCGGTTCGAAAAAATCTCGGGGACTTTTTGTGTCTGGTTTTTGAAGAAGTTTGAAAGAGGCTTCGGGACACCGTTTTTTCTAATTTTGAAGTAGTTGGAAAAAATCTCAGGGACAATTTCTGCCTGGTTTATTAAGTAGGTAGTTTAAAAGAATCTCAAACAAAAATTTTGCATGGTTTTCGAAATAGTATAAAAGATTCTCGGGGACCAATTTTGTTTTTTTTTGGCTAAGTGGTTTGAAAGAATCTAGGAAAAATTTTGTCTGGTTTTCGAATTATTTTGAAAACTTCTTGTGTTAAATTTTGAATTAGTTTGAAAGAATTTCAAAGACCAGTTGCATCCACTTGTTGAAGTAGTTTTTAAGAATCTCGGGGAATACTTGCTTCTGATTTTTGAAGTAGTTTGAAAGAAACTCGAAGACCACTTATGTCCGGTTTTAGAAGAACTTTGAAAGAATTTCAGGCAACTCTTTGCTTTCATTTGTGTTCTGTTTTTGAAGAAGTTTGAAAGAATTTCAGGGAACACATGTGTTTGGTTTTTGTAAGTAAGTAAATTTGTTTTGTTTTTGAAGTAATTTTAAAGGATGTCGAGGAATTCCTGTGTCTGGTTTTTGAAATAATTTAAAGGAATCTCAGGGACTACTTGTGTCTGCTTTTTGAAGTAATTAGAAAGAATCTCGGGGAAACATTTTGTTTTGTTTTGAAGTAGTCTATAAGAATTTTGGAGATTTCTTGTCTTGTTTTTGTAGTAGTTTGAAAGAATCTCTGCAATCATGTTTGTTTTGTTTTTCAAGTGATTTGAAAGAATCTTGGGGACCTATATCTGATTTTTTGGAGTAGTTTAAAAGAATTTTGAGGTCCTATTGTCTGCGATTTTTGTAGTGGCTTGAAAGAATCTCGGGGACGTATTTGAATTATTTTGAAAAAATCTCGGGTACTTCTTGTGTTAAGTTTTTGAATTAGTTTGAAATAATTTCAGAGACCATTTGAATCCACTTTTTGCAGTAGTTTTTAAGAATCTCAGGGAACGCTTTCTTCTGTTTTTTGAACTACTTAGAAAGAATCTCGGGGAAATATTTTGTTTTGTTTTTGAAGGAGTCTAGTTTGAAACTACTTCAAAATTAGTCGAGTCACGGAGATTTTTTCAAACTAGATACTTTAAAATTAAAACAAAAGAGGTCCCCGAAATTCCTTCAAACTATCACAAAACCAGATACAAAGTTTCCCCGAAATTCTTTCAAATTATTTCATAACTTAAACACCATAGGTTCCCGAGATTCTTCAAACTACTTCAAAACCAGGCACAATTGATCCCCAATATTTTTTCAAAGTACTTCAAAAACCAGACACAAAGAGTTCTCTATCCCCAAGATCCTGTACCTAATACAAATTTTAACTCACATAATTTAGGTCATCAATATTGAAAGCCGTTGCACTGTCGGATTTAAAATTTCTGTCTTGATTCATGAAAAAAATATTATTGATTGTTTTCAAGATTCAGATTTGTGTTGGATGTATTTCTTGCACTGTTATTAAACATTACTATTTTATATTATTTGCTCCTTCTTTTTCAAAACCGTTTGAATCACAAAAACTTTCTTCTGAATTTGTATTTGACCTGAAATAACCAATGCTTACACTACACTTTGCTGTGAATTTTGCATTTGTAAGCCGTCTGTGTACAAAGAAAAAAATCCGTCTGTACGACGTCGAGCAATGCTATCTTTTAATTCTCCGCAACGTTTTTGCTCTTCGGTTAGAGCAACTCATCTTTTTTTAACGCAAAATGTTTGCAAACAGCACATGCTGCTGACTTCAAAGCAGTTTGGTAAAAATGCCCGGAGCACGTTATTATCAAAAGTGAAATTTCAACCGGAATTAAATGAAAACGATAATAAACATCGAATAACGAGACGTGCTTAATTGCCCTGAAATTTAAGTGCGTCAATGTGGCCCTGATTGAGCCGATCACCAGAGTCTGATAAAATATACTGCAGTGCAAAGAGCAACGGACACAAAGCCCATAAATTCAGACTTCGCTGGTCGTTTGTGCTGTAAAAGGGAGGCAACCGGGACTTTTTACAGCACATGCTTTTATGGAACACAGCGTTGTACGTATTACTTCTACTTAGTTCTATTTTACGGTTCACTACTTTCTTTTTTGTCTAGGAAACGGAATAAGGTTCGGCCGGATTCCTGGGGAATTTATTGATTAGAAAGACAGAGTTCTATCGCGAAAGTTTTACTTTGTGTATCTTCCACATTGTGAACGTTAGCTTTTTAAATCGAAACAACAAAACTTTGTTTATTAAAATAAACAAACAAATGAATATTCAAGTGGGTCCATAAATCATTTCCGATCTGTTTAAACTTCCTTGTCTGAACAACTCCACTTACAATGACCCTCCAGCTAATCCTCCCGATTTCCTCCGACTTTTCCGGCCGTGTTTACTGCAAGGTTACAAATAAACGTCGCTCAAAGTGCCAACGCCTACGAGACACTCCACTTTTCCGAGCGAGACCGAATCCAGAAAACAAAGATTGCTATCTGGCCTTCCGCACGTTTCACGCTTCAAATAAACGACAGATTTTTGTGGGATTGTCCCCACTTATTAATTCTTTCTCTTGCGGTATTCTCCTGCTCCGTTCTCGACAAACCAATCGCAACGCGAAACTGAAAAAGCTCGCTACAAAAACACCGCAGCCTCGCGAGTGTTGTCAAAGATTTAATTAATATACCGGCGGTTGAAGCAAAAATTCGCTCGTCGAGAGGCTTAATTAGGAACGTGCGCACCTTTAAAAAGTTATCTTTTAATTCATCCGCTGCTCTTTGTGCTTGTTTATCTTGTTAGCGGTATTGTTTCATGTTTGGTTTGTAAATATGGTGGCGCGGACGGCTCGTAAATTATTCACGAAAGAACGGGACGCGAGCCGGAACGCGAAATAACGCAAATTAAGAAAACGTTGCCAGGACGTAAACGCTTTTTACTGACGAGTTTTATTATTAATGGAGAAGAATACGCGACGTGGCTACGCCGCACTGTGCTGCAACGGAGAGGAGTGGGGGACGACCAGCGTTTGCGGTGAACACACTGTCCACATTTTTTAATTTTCGGGGCGTGACCCGACAAAATAGCCCGATACCAAATTTTTGTACATAAAAAATTATCACAAAAATTTGTTTATTTGAGACAAAAGATGTCAGGTCCATTCAGGTCAGGTCAGGTGGTATCAGATCAGGTAAGGTCAGGTTAGGTCGATTTAGGTCAAGTAAGATGAGATCTCCGAAATTCTTTCAAACTACTCCAAAAACCAGACACAGGAAGTCCTCGAGATTCTTTAAAACTACTTCAAATACAAAACAAAATTGGTTCCCGAGATTCTTTCTAACTGCTTCAAAAAGCAAACTCTAGTAGACCCTGACATTCCTTCAATTACTTTCAAAACAAAACAAATCTATTTACTTACAAAAACCGGACACATGTAGTCCCTGGAATTCTTTCAAACTTCTTCAAAAATAGAACACAAGTGAAAGCAAAAGGTTTCCTGAAATTCTTTCGAAGTTCTTCCAAAACCGGACACAAATTGGTTCATTCGACTGAAAATTGATGTCAAATTGTGGACAATTTCCCGCTCGTTACGAATCTGAAATCCCCGTCACGATACCTGTTCCAATAAGCATGAAAAGTGAAATCAAAATTTCCAAAAATTTTCCAAAAATTGCTAAAATTGGTTCAATCGACCTAAAATTGATGTCAAATTGTTAATAACATTCCGCTAGTTACGAATTTGAAACCGCCGTCACGATATCTGTTCCAATAAATATCATAAGTTAGTTCAAAATTTCCAAACATCCGCTAGTTACGAATCTGAGATCACCGTCACGGTGTCAGTTCCAGTAAACACAAAAAGTTAACCCAACGTTTACAAAAATTTTCCAAAAAAGTGCTTAAAATTAGTTCAGTCGACCGAAAATTGGTGTCAAATTGTGGACAATTTCCGGCTGTTACGAATCTGGAATCGCAGTCACGATACTTGTTCCAATAATCATGAAAAGTGAAATCAAAATTTCCAAAAATTTTCTAAAAAAGTTGTTAAAATTCGTTCAATCGACCGAAAGTTGGTGTCAAATTGTAGATAATCTTCCGCTAGTTACGAATCTGAAACCGCCGTCACGATATCTGTTCCAATAAATACGATAAGTTAATTCAAAATTTTAAAAAAATTTACAAACTAGTGCTTAAAATTGGTTCAATCGACCGAAAATTGGTGCCGAATTGTGGAGCATTTCCTACTGGTTACGAATCTGAAATCGCCGTCACGCTATCAGTTCCAATAACCACGAAAAGTCAATACAAAATATCCAAAAATTTTCCAAGAAAGTGGTTGAAATTGATTCTATCTACCGAAAATTGATGTCAAATTGTAGATAATCTTTCACTAGTTACGAATCTGGAATCGCCGTCACGGTATCAGTTCCAGTAAGCACAAAAAGTTAAGCCAACATTTCAAAAAAATTCCAAAAAAGTGGTTAAAATTGGTTCAATCGACCGAAAATTGGTGGCAGATTGTGGACAATTTCCCGCTGATTACGAATCTGAAATCGCCGTCACGATACCTGTTCACATTAACACGAAAAGTCAATTCAAAATTTCCAAAAATTTTTCAAAAAAGTGGTTAAAATTGCTTCAATTCACAGAAAATGGGTGTCAAATTGTAGATAATCTTCGGCTAGTTACGAATCTGAAATCGCCGTCACGATATCTGTTCCAATAAACACGAAATGTGGGTCCAAAATTGTCAAAAATTTTCCAAAAAGTGCTTAAAATTGGTTCAGTTGACTGAAAATTGGTGTCAAATTGTGGATAATATTCCGCTAGTTACGAATCTGAAATCGCCGCCACGGTATCTGTTCAAATGTTGACGAAAAGTAAATCCAAATGTTCCAAAAGTTTTTCAAAAAATTGGTTAAAATTGGTTCAGTCTACCGAAAATTGATGTCAGATTATAGATAATATTCCGCTAGTGACGAAACTGAAATCGTCGTTAGGGTATCAGCTCCAGGTAACACGAAAAGTTAACATAACATTTCCAAATATTTTCCAAAAATGTGCTTGAAATTGGTTCAATCGACCGAAAATTGGTGTCAAATTGTGGTCAATTTCCCGCTGGTTACGAATCTGAAATCGCCGTAACGATACCTGTTCTAATAAACATGAAAAGTGAAATCAAAATCTCCAAAATAGTGGTTAAAATTGGTTCAATCGACCGAAAATTAGTGTCAAATCTTAGATAATTTTCCGTTAGTTACAAGTCTGAAATCGCCGTCACGATATCTGTTCTAATAAACACGAAAAGTGAATCCAAAATTTCCAAAAATTTTCCAAAAAAGTGGTTAAAATTGGTTCAATCCACCTAAAATTGGTGGCAAATTGTGGACAATTTCCTGCTGGTCACGAATCTGAAATTTTTGTCACGGTATCAGTTCCAGTAAACACGAAAAGTGGATCCAAAATTTTCAAGAATTTTCCAAAAAAGTGGTAAAAATTGCTTCAATCCACAGAAAATTGGTGTCAAATTGTAGATAAACTTGGACTAGTTACGAATCTGAAATCGTCGTCACGATATCTGTTCCAATTAACAGGCATAGTGAATCCAAAATTTCCAAAAATTTTCCAAAAAAGTGGTTGAAATTGGTTCAATCGACCGAAAATTGGTGTCAAATTGTAGTTAATCTTCCGCTAGTTACGAATCTGAAACCACCGTCACGATATCTGTTCCAATAAATAGGATAAGTTAATTAAAATTTTCCAAAAATTTTCCAAAAAAGTGGGTAAAATTGCTTCAATCCAATTCAAGAAAGTGGTTGAAATTGATTCTATCTACCGAAAATTGATGTCAAATTGTAGATAATCTTTCACTAGTTACGAATCTGGAATCGCCGTCACGGTATCAGTTCCAGTAAGCACAAAAAGTTAAGCCAACATTTCAAAAAATTTCCAAAAAAGTGGTTAAAATTGGTTCAATCGACCGAAAATTGGTGGCAGATTGTGGACAATTTTCCGCTGATTACGAATCTGAAACCGCCGTCACGATACCTGTTCTAATTAACACGAAAAGTCAATTCAAAATTTCCAAAAATTTTTCAAAAAAGTGGTTAAAATTGCTTCAATTCACAGAAAATGGGTGTCAAATTGTAGATAATCTTCGGCTAGTTACGAATCTGAAATCGCCGTCACGATATCTGTTCCAATAAACACGAAATGTGGGTCCAAAATTGTCAAAAATTTTCCAAAAAGTGCTTAAAATTGGTTCAGTTGACTGAAAATTGGTGTCAAATTGTGGATAATATTCCGCTAGTTACGAATCTGAAATCGCCGCCACGGTATCTGTTCAAATGTTGACGAAAAGTAAATCCAAATGTTCCAAAAGTTTTTCAAAAAATTGGTTAAAATTGGTTCAGTCTACCGAAAATTGATGTCAGATTATAGATAATATTCCGCTAGTGACGAAACTGAAATCGTCGTTAGGGTATCAGCTCCAGGTAACACGAAAAGTTAGCATAACATTTCCAAATATTTTCCAAAAATGTGCTTGAAATTGGTTCAATCGACCGAAAATTGGTGTCAAATTGTGGTCAATTTCCCGCTGGTTACGAATCTGAAATCGCCGTAACGATACCTGTTCTAATAAACATGAAAAGTGAAATCAAAATCTCCAAAATAGTGGTTAAAATTGGTTCAATCGACCGAAAATTAGTGTCAAATCTTAGATAATTTTCCGTTAGTTACAAGTCTGAAATCGCCGTCACGATATCTGTTCTAATAAACACGAAAAGTGAATCCAAAATTTCCAAAAATTTTCCAAAAAAGTGGTTAAAATTGGTTCAATCCACCTAAAATTGGTGGCAAATTGTGGACAATTTCCTGCTGGTCACGAATCTGAAATTTTTGTCACGGTATCAGTTCCAGTAAACACGAAAAGTGGATCCAAAATTTTCAAGAATTTTCCAAAAAAGTGGTAAAAATTGCTTCAATCCACAGAAAATTGGTGTCAAATTGTAGATAAACTTGGACTAGTTACGAATCTGAAATCGTCGTCACGATATCTGTTCCAATTAACAGGCATAGTGAATCCAAAATTTCCAAAAATTTTCCAAAAAAGTGGTTGAAATTGGTTCAATCGACCGAAAATTGGTGTCAAATTGTAGTTAATCTTCCGCTAGTTACGAATCTGAAACCACCGTCACGATATCTGTTCCAATAAATAGGATAAGTTAATTAAAATTTTCCAAAAATTTTCCAAAAAAGTGGGTAAAATTGCTTCAATCCAATTCAAGAAAGTGGTTGAAATTGATTCTATCTACCGAAAATTGATGTCAAATTGTAGATAATCTTTCACTAGTTACGAATCTGGAATCGCCGTCACGGTATCAGTTCCAGTAAGCACAAAAAGTTAAGCCAACATTTCAAAAAATTTCCAAAAAAGTGGTTAAAATTGGTTCAATCGACCGAAAATTGGTGGCAGATTGTGGACAATTTTCCGCTGATTACGAATCTGAAACCGCCGTCACGATACCTGTTCTAATTAACACGAAAAGTCAATTCAAAATTTCCAAAAATTTTTCAAAAAAGTGGTTAAAATTGCTTCAATTCACAGAAAATGGGTGTCAAATTGTAGATAATCTTCGGCTAGTTACGAATCTGAAATCGCCGTCACGATATCTGTTCCAATAAACACGAAATGTGGGTCCAAAATTGTCAAAAATTTTCCAAAAAGTGCTTAAAATTGGTTCAATCGACCGAAAATTGGTGTCAAATTGTGGACAATTTCCCGCTGGTTACGAATCTGAAATCGCCGTCACGATACCTGGTCCAATAATCATGAAAAGTGAAATCAAAATTTCCAAAAATTTTCCAAAAAAGTGGTTAAAATTGCTCAATCCACTGAAAATTGGTGCCAGATTGTAGATAATCTTCCGCTAGTTACGGATCTAAAATCACCGTCACGATATCTATTCCAATAAACACGAAAAATGAATCCAAATTTTCCAAGAATTTTCCAAAAAAGTGGATAAAATTGGTTCCATCGACCAAAAAATTGGTGTCAAATTGAGGACAATTTCGCGCTGGTTACGACTCTGAAATCGCCGTCACGATACCTGTTCCAATAAATATGAAAAGTGAAATCAAAATTTCCAAAGTTTTCCAAAAAAGTGGTTAAAATTGGCTCGATCTGTGGAAAATTGATGCTAAATTGTAGATAATCTTCGGCTAGTTACCAATCTGGATCACCGTTACGATATTTATTCCAATAAACACGAAAAGTGTATCCAAAATTTCCAAAAATTTTCCAAAAAAGTGGTTAAAATTGGTTCAATCTATGGAAAATTGATGCTAAATTGTAGATAATCTTCCGCTAGTTACAAATCTGGAATTACCGTTACGATAACTATTCCAATAAACACGAAAAGTGAATCCAAAATTTCCAAACATTTTTCAAAAAAGTGGTTAAAATTGTTTCAATCCACAGAAAATTGGTGTGAAACTACAGATAATTTTCGGCTAGTTACGAATCTGAAATCGCCGTCACGATATTTGTTCCAATAAACACGAAAAGTGAATCCAAAATTTCCAAAAATTTTCATAAAAAGTGGTTAAACTTGCTTCAATCCACAGAAAATAATGTGTCAAGTTGTAGATAATCTTCCGCTAGTTACGAATCTGAAATCGTCCTCACGATACCTGTTGCAATAAACATGAAAAGTGAAATCAAAATTTCCAAAAATTTTCCAAAAAAGTGGTAAAAATTAGTTCAATCGACCGAACATTGGCGTCAAATTGTAGATAATCTTCGGCTAGTTACGAACCTGAAATCGCCTTCACGATATCTGTTCCAATAAATACGATAAGTTAATTCAAAATTTCCAAAAATTTTCCAAAAAAGTGGTTAAAATTGCTTCAATCCACCGAAAATTGGTGTCAAATTGTAGATAATCCTCTATTAGTTGCGAATCTGAAATCGCCGTCACGATATCTGTTCAAATAAACACGAAAAGTGAATCTAAAATTTTCAAAAATGTTCCAAAAAAGTGGTAAAAATTGCTTCAATCCACAGAAAATTGGTGTCAAATTGTAGATAATCTTGGACTAGTTACGAATCTGAAATCGTCGCCACGATATCTGTTCCAATTAACACGCATAGTGAATCCAAATTTTCCAAACATTTTCCAAAAAAGTGGTTGAAATTGGTTCAATCAACCGAAAATTGGTGTCAAATTGTAGGTAATCTTCCGCTAGTTACGAGTCTGAAACCGCCGTCACGATATCTGTTCCAATAAACACGAAAAGTGAATACAAAATTTTCAAAAATTTTCCAAAAATGTTCTTAAAGTTGGTTCAATCCTCCGAAAATTGGTGTCACATTGTAGAAAATCTTCGGCTAGTTACGAATCTGACACCACCCTCAGGATATCTCTTCCAATAAATAGGATAAGTTAATTAAAATTTTCCAAAAAAGTGGTTAAAATTGCTTCAATCCACCGAAAATTGGTGTCAAATTGTAGATAATCCTCCATTAGTTTCGAATCTGAAATCGCCGTCATGATATCAGTTCCAGTAAACACGAAAACTTAAGCCAAAGTTTCCAAAAATTTTCCAAAAAAGTGCTTAAAATTAGTTCAATCGACCGAAAATTGGTGTCAAATTGTGGACAATTTCCGGCTGGTTACTAAACTGAAATCGTCGTTACGATAGTTGTTCAAATAAATACGATAAGTTAGTTCAAAATTTTCCAAAAAAGTGGAAAATCAAAATCATCCGCTAGTTACGAATCTGAAATCTTCGTCACGGTATCTGTTCCCATAAACAGGACAAGTTAACCTAACATTTCCAAAAATTTTCCAAAAAAAGTGCTTAAAATTGCTTCAATCGACCGAAAATTGGTGTCAAATTGTGGACAATTTCCCGCTGGTTACGAATCTGAAATCGCCGTCACGATACCTGTTCCAGTAAACATGAAAAGTGAAATAAAAATTTCAAAAAATGTTCCAAGAAAGTGGTTAAAATTGCTTCAATCCACTGAAAATTAGTGTCAAATTGTAGACAATCTTCAGCTAGTTGCGACTCTGAAACCGCCGTCACGATGTCTGTTCCAATAAATACGATAAGTTAATTCAAAATTTCCAAAAATTTTCCAGAAAAGTAGTTGAAATGGATTCAATCTACCGAAAATTGATGTCAAATTTTAGATAATCTTCCGCTAGTTACGAATCTGAAATCACCGTCACGATATCAGTTTTAATAAACATGAAAAGTGAAATCAAAATTTCCAAAATTTTGCAAAAAAGTGGTTAAAATTGCTTCAATCCATCGAAAATTGATGTCAAATTGTAGATAATCTTCCGCTAGTTACGAATCTGAAACCGCCGTCACGATATCTGTTGTAATAAATACGAGAAGTCAATTCAAAATTTCCAAAAATTTTCAAAAAAAGTAGTTAAAATTTCTTCAATCCACAGAAAATTGGTGTCAAATTGTAGATAATCGTCGGCTAGTTACGAATCTGAAATCGCCGTCACGATATCTGTTCCAATAAACACGAAAATTGAATCCAAAATTTCCCAAAATTTTCCAAAAAAGTGGTTAAAATTGGTTCAATCGACCGAAAATTAGTGTTAAATCGTAGATAATCATCCACTAGTTACGAATTTGAAATCTCCGTTACGATATCTGTTTCAATAAACACGAAAAGTGACAACAAAATATCCAAAAATTTTCCAGTCAAAATCAAAACAAAATTCGTTTTCTTTGAGATTTCTTTAAGCTTCTTCATAAACCAGACACAAATTACCCCTGAGATTCTTTCAAACTACTTCAAAATCTGAATAAATGGTGTCTCGGAGGCTCTTTCAAATGTCTTCAAAAAGCAGATACAGAGGGTCCCCGAGATTCTTTCGAAACCACTTTATAAACTAGACACAAATAGTTCCCAAGATTTCTTCAAATCACCTCAAAAACCAGACGCAAAGGGTTCCAGAGTTTCTTCCAAACTACTGCAAAAACTAGACACAAATGTCTTCAAAATCCTTTCAAACTAAGTATTTCAAAAACCAGACATACTAGGTCTTCGAAATTTTGCTATTGCTGTCTTATATAAGATTTTGTATGAAAAAGTGAAACTTAGCCCCGCCCATCTACCCGTTCTCTCATTTTTTGTTTCAGAAATAAGAAGTAAATGTTATAGCAAATAGGTAGTAACATAAAAATTACTATCAACGCTTTCTTTAACAGCCTACGTTTTATTAGTTCCCGTTCTCACTTTACAAAAGAACATATAATTTAACACGCCCACCCACCCCGCCTCCATTTCAGTGATGCAGGGAATAAGAATGTAGAAGTTTTTTAAGGATCGTATAAAGTAATAGAAAATAATTCTCTTAACACACTTGAATAAGAGTAGATAATAGGGATGTCACGATTTTTTTTGCGACCGAAGAAGGGTAGTGTGAGCATTTAAATAGTAGTGCACTTGTTACTAACTTATAAAAAAAAAACAGTTAGCGATTTGTTTTTAATAAACCGTCTTCGAATTTTCTAATAAGTATAATAATCATCACATTTTCCCAGTTTTGTTTGATCATCCGCATAAGTTGTAAATGTATCGGGGCCAAGGTTGGCCCTTGCGCCTCTCCACAATCGATGCGCTAGCCCGTCGTACGCGATTACTTAAGTGGGTCATGTGGATGCATCGCCCGGACGTAAAATGTGTTGCTTCCTACGTTACAACGAAATTAACCCTCGAACAAATTTTTTGCCTCGTCTCCGCCTCGAATAATTAATTCACGTCGTAGCTCGAGCAAAATAATTCCGGACTTTTCGTTTTTTGCGGAAGGAGCGCCCGCTCCGGGGACCGCCATCGGAAAATTGTAAAAGTGACGAACCGTAAAAATGGTCTAGGGAATAGAGAAGTTGAATTTGTATGTGGATAAAGCAACAAAAAGTAAAAGTTAAGCACACATTGTGAGTTCTCCCTCGTGTCATGTACCCGCGTATTACGTATTCCAGATCTGGCGGAATCGCTGATTTTAAGGGAACCGTGGGCGGGATAGTGGGATAAACTTTATGCCGACAATCCGCGCAGAAAGCATGGGTAGTCATTACCATGCATCGATGGGTTGACGTGACATGAGTAACGATACATTTCTATAAGGGCTTCCGCGTTTTACTGTTACGTCAAGCCGCGATTGAATTGTTCTTCGCGTTTTATGGGGGTCCTCGAGGAGGTTTATGGAAGACGAAAACTTTCAGCGGAAATTAAGTGCATAATCCAAATTGGCGCAGTCGGTGGGATTTCGGCGAGAAAATAAAATTAGTTACCTACTTTCACTAACTTCTGGATCATATTATGTAAATACCGAAGCAACTCCGATATGGGCTCCAGCTAAAGTAATATTTTGTTGGCAAAAATTTCTAGACTTTCAATAGTTAACACTTTCCACCCTCGCCGCCACCAATTTTAATTACAGCGCGATTAATTTCGCGATTCCTGAGTTGGCGTCTTCCATTAATACAGACAATCTAAATCTATACAACACAACGGCGCCGCTTAATCTGCCCTCCATTTCCAACATGCACCGCTAACTCAAAGGTAGTTTGTATTGTACGAATTTTGCAATCGCGCCGAAACTTGTTAATCTTGCGACAAAGCCTAGTTTCGTCACGTCGAGAATTTAATATTAAATCTCGTGATAAAGTGCAGGTCGCAGTATCGGGATATTTATTTCGGAGAGTCTCTTTCTGAGAGGACGATGCAATCTGGCAACGTTCGGAAACTAGGTCGTTTACATGCAGTAGCTTGCTGCCGAATTGGTGTTTATTGGGCGATTTATGATAGGGAGAGGAGAGTATTTTAGAAATTTAATTAAACAACGCACGTTCTGGACGTTACACATTATAATTGAATCGGAATTAGCGTTATTACATGCACATACTGAGTAGTGCCGAAATTTTACTTCAGTTAAAAATATAGGAGTATAAAATTTGGGTTCGATCGATTATTATGGAAGAGGTAAACTTTCGGTAGAAGTGGGCGGAAATTAAGTGCATAATCCAAATTGGCGCAGTCGGTGAGATTTCGGCGGGAAAATAAAATTAGTTAGCTACTTTCACTAACTTCTGGATCATATTATGTAAATATCGAACCAACTCTGATACGGGCTCGAGCTAGCGTAATATTTTGAGAGCAAGGAATATGTCGGATAGTGGGATGCGGTTTAAGCTAAAATAAATACTAAAAATTTCTAGACTTTCTAAGAGAATCAAACAATAGCCACCCCTACACAACGGCTTTTGGGACATCTGGAAAATTCTGGATTTCCAGATGGCCCGATCCCTCCCTACTAGTAATAGTAATTTGAAAGAATCTCGAGGACCTCTTATGTTTTATTTTTGAAGTAGTTCGGAAGAAATCCCGTGATTCCTGTTATTTTGGTTTTTAAAGTAGTGTGGAAGAATCTGAGGGACTCCTTTCGTTTTGTTTTTGAAAAAGTTTGAAAGAATCTGATGGAACATTTGTGTCTGATTTTTGAAGTAGTTTGAAAGAATTTCAGTGATTCCTTTGAACTTGAATTTTTAAGTGTCTCATTTTTGAAGTAGTTTGAACGAATCCCTGGACGTTTTTGTGTCTGATTTTGGAGTAGTTTGAATGAATCTCGGGTACTCTTTTCTTTTTGGATTAGAAGTAGTTTGAAAGAATCTTGAGAACCATTTGCGCCTGGTTTGTGAAGTAAGCTGAAAGAATTTCGGGGATCCCTATTAACTTGGATTTTGAAGTAATTTGAAACAATCTCATGGACTATTTGTGTCCCATTTTTGAAGTACCTTGAAAGAATCTCGGGGATCCGTTGTTCTGGTTTTCAAATTACTTTGAAAGAATCTCAGGAACCCTTTTTGTTTTGGTTTTTGAAGTAGCTTGAAAGAATCCCAGAGATCCATTCTGTTTTGTTTTTGAAGTAGTTTGAAAGAATCTGAGGGACTCCTTTCGTTTTGTTTTTGAAAAAGTTTGAAAGAATCTGATGGAACATTTGTGTCTGATTTTTGAAGTAATTTGGAAGAATTTCAGTGATTTCTTTTTAACTTGAATTTTTAAGTGTCTCATTTTTGTAGTAGTTTGAAAGAATCTCTGGAACCTCTTGTGTCTGGTTTTGTGGCAGTTTGAAAGTAGCTCGGGAACTCCTTGTGTCTGATTTTTGAAATATTTTTATTTTTGAAGTATTTTAAAAGACTCTCGATCACTCTTTTTGTTTTGGTTTAGAAGTAGTTTGAAAGAATCTGGGGAACCATTTGCGCCTGGTTTATGAAGTAAGTTGACAGAATTTCGGGGATTCATATTAACTTAGATTTTGAAGGAATTTGAAACAATCTCATGGATTATTTGTCCATGACCATTTTTGAACTATCTTGAAAAAATCTCGGGGATCCTTTGTCTGTTTTTTAAAGTAGTTTGAAAGTATCTCGGGGACTAATTGTGTGTGGTTTTTGAACTAGTTAGAAAGAATCTCGGGAGTCCTTCTTATTATTATTGGTCTTTGAAGTAGTTTGAAAGAATCTCAGAAACCCATTTTGTTGTGCTTTTGAAGTATTTTGAAAGAATCTCAGAGACCACATTTTTCTCTCAGTTTTGCGTTGTTTTTAAAGTAGTTTGAAGAAGTTTCGGGAATCCCTTCTGTCTACTTTTTGAAATAGTTTGAAAAAACCCCGTAGACAGACCTGTTATGTCTGCGTTGTTGAAATAGTTCAAAAGAATCTCGAGGACTACTTGTGTGTGGTTTACGAAATAGCTTGAAAGAATCTGGGAAACCCTTGTGCCTGGTTTTTCAAGTAATTTGAAAGAATCTCGAAGACCACTTGTGTTTTATTTTTGAAGAAGTTTGGAAAAAATTTGGTGATTCCTGCTATTTTGGTTTTTAAAGTAATGTGAAAGAATCTCGGGGTCTATTTGTGTCTCGTTTTTGAAGTGGTTTCAGGGAACTTCGGGGGACCCTTTTATTTAGTTTTTAAATAATTTCAAAGAATCTCTGGGACGTCTTGTGTATTGTGTTTGAAGTAGTTTGAAAGAATTTTGGGGACTCTTTTTGATTTGTTTCCGAAGTAGTTTGAACAAATTTCGAGGAGCACTTCTATCTGGTTTTTGAAGTAGTTTAAAAGAAACTGGGGAATACTTTTTGTTTTGGTGTTTGAAGTAGCTTGAAAGAATCCCAGAGATCCATTCTGTTTTGTTTTTGAAGTACTTTGACAGAATCTGAGGGACTCCTTTCGTTTCGTTTTTGAAAACGTTTGAAAGAATCTGGTGGACCATTTGTGTCTGATTTTTGAAGTAGTTTGGAAGAATTTCAGTGATTCCTTTTAACTTGAATTTTTAAGTGTCTCATTTTTGAAGTAGTTTGAACGAATCTCTGGAACTTCTTGTGTCTGATTTTGGAGTAGTTTGAAACAAGCTCGGGAACTCCTTGTGTCTGATTTTTGAAGTAAGTGATTTGAAAGAATTTCGAGTATTCCTTTTAACTTGCATTTTGAAGTAATTTGAAAGTATCTCGGGGATCCCTTGAGTCTGGTTTTTAAAGTACTTTGAAATAATCTCAAGGACTTTTTTTGTTTTAACTTTGAAGTAGCTTGAAACAATTTGGAGGTACACTTGTTGTTGGTTTCTGAAGTAGTTTGAAAAATCTCGAAGACACTTTTTCTTTGGTTTTGAAGTAGCTTGAAAGAATCACGGGGAATATTTAAATTTGGTTTTTTATGTAGTTTGTAGGAAACTCAAACACTTATGGAAGTTTTTGAAGTACATATCTTGGAATAACCTCGTAGACCCCTTGTGTCTTGTTTTTGAAATAGCTCGAAAGAATCTCGGGGACTAATTGTGTGTGGTTTTTGAAGTAGTTAGAAAGAATCTCGGGAGTCCTTCTTATTTTTATTGGTCTTTGAAGTAGTTTGAAAGAATCTCAGAAACCCATTTTGTTGTGCTTTTGAAGTATTTTGAAAGAATCTCGGAGGTCACTTCTTTCCTGTTTTTGAAGGAATTTGAAAGAATCTCCGAGACCACATTTTTCTCTCAGTTTTGCGTTGTTTTTAAAGTAGTTTGAAGAAATTTCGGAAATCCTTCTGTCTACTTTTTGAAATAGTTTGAAAAAACGCCGTAGACAGACCTCTTACATCTGTGTTGTTGAAATAGTTCAAAAGAATCTCGAGAATTATTTGTATGTGGTTTTTGAAATAGCTTGAAAGAATCTGGGGAACCCTTGTGTCTGGTTTTTGAAGTAATTTGCAAGAATCTCGAAGACCTCTTGTGTTTTATTTTTGAAGAAGTTTGGAAGAACTCCGGTGATTCCTGTTATTTTGGTTTTTAAAGTAGTGTGAAAGAATCCCGGGGTCTGTTTGTGTCTCGTTTTTTGAAGTTGTTTCAAAGAACTTGGGGGGACCCTTTTGTTTTAGTTTTTAAATTGTTTCAAAGAATCTCTGGGACGTCTTGTGTATTGTATTTGAAGTAGTTTGAAAGAATTTCGGGCACTCTTTTTGTTTTGTTTCCGAAGTAGTTTGAACAATTTTCGAGGAGCACTTCTATCTGGTTTTTGAAGTAGTTTAAAAGAAACTCGGGAATAATTTTTGTTTTGGTTTTTGAAGTAACTTGAAAGAATTCCAGAGATCCATTCTGTTTTGTTACTGAAGTAGTTTGAAAAAATCTGAGGGACTCCTTTCGTTTTGTTTTTGAAAAAGTTTGAAAGAATCTGATGGACCATTTGTGTCTGATTTTTGAAGTAGTTTGGAAGAATTTCAGTGATTCCTTTTAACTTGAATTTTTAGGTGTCTCATTTTTGAAGTAGTTTGAACGAATCTCTGGAACTTCTTGTGTCTGATTTTGGAGTAGGTTGAAACAAGCTCGGGAACTCCTTGTGTCTGATTTTTGAAGTAAGTGATTTGAAAGAATTTCGAGTATTCCTTTTAACTTGCATTTTGAAGTAATTTGAAAGTATCTCAGGGATCCCTTGAGTCTGGTTTTTAAAGTACTTTGAAATAATCTCAGGGACTTTTTTGTTTTAACTTTGAAGTAGCTTGAAATAATTTGGAGGTACACTTGTGGTTGGTTTCTGAAGTAGTTTGAAAAATCTCGAAGACACTTTTTCTTTGGTTTTGAAGTAGCTTGAAAGAATCACGGGGAATATTTAAATTTGGTTTTTTATGTAGTTTGTAGGAAACTCAAACACTTATGGAAGTTTTTGAAGTACATATCTTGAAATAACCTCGTAGACCCCTTGTGTCTTGTTTTTGAAATAGATAGATAAGTTTATTGCACAACAGTACAAACGGTTAGTTAACAGTGTATACCTACTGATAATTAACTTAACTAACCTAAGAATAAAACAAATAAAATCATACATCAAACACAATAAAAAAGAACACAAATTTAAAATTTATTAAAAGAAATGCCTAAGTCGGTACCTCGTAAAATATCAAAAATTAGCTGCTTTTTAATGACTTGGCTGGACATATCAAGAAATTGATCTAGGTGATTCACAATATAGGGAGCTAGATATGAGAAAGATGATTCAAAACGAGCAGTCATATGAGTGGGTATAGTCAATTGTTTTTCAACAAATCTAAGCTCTCTACTATGGGAATCACTTCTTTTACACAGTTTAGAAAATAAATAATCCGGCACTTTTTTAGCCAGCACCTTGCTCACAAAAGACACATAATGAATAAAACGTTGTTCATTAAGTTTAAGTTGGCCTAAAGATCGCAAATAGGGTGTTACATGATTAAAACGTGGCACATGGGTCGTAAACCTCACACAATTATACTGGATTTTTTGTAATTTGTATTTAAGATTTTCGGTCAAACATGGACCATAAACTATGTCGCAATACGTCAAGTGAGAAAGAACGAGCGAATTAATCAAAACTAATTTAGAACCTTCATCCAAGATTGTTCTAAGCGGAGCTAGTTGTTTTAATCTAAAGTAAGACATTCTGCAAAGAAGGGAAACGTGTTGAGAAAATTCTAATTTCGCATCTAAAGTAACACCCAAACTTGTTACAGTATTGTGACATGGAATTTTGATGTTATTAATAAACAAATCGTGTTGCAGATTCTGAAGTTGATTGGGATTGCCAAATAATATGTTAACACATTTTTTAGAGTTAAGAAACAATGAGTTGCAACTAGTCCACTTATAAATTTCTTCTAAATCGAGGTTAACTTTCTGTCGAGCAAATTCCTCATCCTGTGGATCGAAGCTAAAATATATTTGGATGTCATCAGCATATAAGTGAATTTTGCAATACCTCGGGACAAATTGAATATCCGATATAAAAATAGAGAACAAAAGAGACCCCAAGATTGATCCCTGGGGAACTCCACTTTCCACCTTGCGTAAACTAGAAATTTCTTGATAAGTGTTAAAATTAATACGACACAACTGATGACGGTTGTTTAAATAACTTTGAAACCACTCTAATGTTCGAAATAGTTCGAAAGAATCTCGGGGACTAATTGTGTGTGGTTTTTGAAGTAGTTAGAAAGAATCTCGGGAGTCCTTCTTATTATTATTGGTCTTTGAAGTAGTTTGAAAGAATCTCAGAAACCCATTTTGTTGTGCTTTTGAAGTATTTTGAAAGAATCTCGGAGGTCACTTCTTTCCTGTTTTTGAAGGAATTTGAAAGAATCTCAGAGACCACATTTTTCTCTCAGTTTTGCGTTGTTTTTAAAGTAGTTTGAAGAAATTTCGGAAATCCCTTCTGTCTACTTTTTGAAATAGTTTGAAAAAACGCCGTAGACAGACCTCTTATATCTGTGTTGTTGAAATAGTTCAAAAGAATCTCGAGAATTATTTGTATGTGGTTTTCGAAATAGCTTGAAAGAATCTGGGGAACCCTTGTGTCTGGTTTTTGAAGTAATTTGAAAGAATCTCGAAGACCCCTTGTGTTTTATTTTTGAAGAAGTTTGGAAGAACTCCGGTGATTCCTGTTATTTTGGTTTTTAAAGTAGTGTGAAAGAATCGCGGGGTCTGTTTGTGTCTCGTTTTTTGAAGTTGTTTCAAAGAACTTGGGGGGACCCTTTTGTTTTAGTTTTTAGATAGTTTCAAAGAATCTCTGGGACGTCTTGTGTATTGTGTTTGAAGTAGTTTGAAAGAATTTCGGGGACTCTTTTTGTTTTGTTTCCGAAGTAGTTTGAACAATTTTCAAGGAGCACTTCTATCTGGTTTTTGAAGTAGTTTAAAAGAAACTCGGGAATAATTTTTGTTTTGGTTTTTGAAGTAACTTGAAAGAATTCCAGAGATCCATTCTGTTTTGTTTTTGAAGTAGTTTGAAAGAATCTGAGGGACTCCTTTCGTTTTGTTTTTGAAAAAGTTTGAAAGAATCTGATGGACCATTTGTGTCTGATTTTTGAAGTAGTTTGGAAGAATTTCAGTGATTCCTTTTAACTTGAATTTTTAGGTGTCTCATTTTTGAAGTAGTTTGAACGAATCTCTGGAACTTCTTGTGTCTGATTTTGGAGTAGTTTGAAACAAGCTCGGGAACTCCTTGTGTCTGATTTTTGAAGTAAGTGATTTGAAAGAATTTCGAGTATTCCTTTTAACTTGCATTTTGAAGTAATTTGAAAGTATCTCGGGGATCCCTTGAGTCTGGTTTTTAAAGTACTTTGAAATAATCTCAGGGACTTTTTTGTTTTAACTTTGAAGTAGCTTGAAATAATTTGGAGGTACACTTGTGGTTGGTTTCTGAAGTAGTTTGAAAAATCTCGAAGACACTTTTTCTTTGGTTTTGAAGTAGCTTGAAAGAATCACGGGGAATATTTAAATTTGGTTTTTTATGTAGTTTGTAGGAAACTCAAACACTTATGGAAGTTTTTGAAGTACATATCTTGAAATAACCTCGTAGACCCCTTGTGTCTTGTTTTTGAAATAGTTCGAAAGAATCTCGGGGACTAATTGTGTGTGGTTTTTGAAGTAGTTAGAAAGAAGCGCGGGAGTCCTTCTTATTATTATTGGTCTTTGAAGTAGTTTGAAAGAATCTCAGAAACCCATTTTGTTGTGCTTTTGAAGTATTTTGAAAGAATCTCGGAGGTCACTTCTTTCCTGTTTTTGAAGGAATTTGAAAGAATCTCAGAGACCACATTTTTCTCTCAGTTTTGCGTTGTTTTTAAAGTAGTTTGAAGAAATTTCGGAAATCCCTTCTGTCTACTTTTTGAAATAGTTTGAAAAAACGCCGTAGACAGACCTCTTATATCTGTGTTGTTGAAATAGTTCAAAAGAATCTCGAGAATTATTTGTATGTGGTTTTCGAAATAGCTTGAAAGAATCTGGGGAACCCTTGTGTCTGGTTTTTGAAGTAATTTGAAAGAATCTCGAAGACCCCTTGTGTTTTATTTTTGAAGAAGTTTGGAAGAACTCCGGTGATTCCTGTTATTTTGGTTTTTAAAGTAGTGTGAAAGAATCCCGGGGTCTGTTTGTGTCTCGTTTTTTGAAGTTGTTTCAAAGAACTTGGGGGAACCCTTTTGTTTTAGTTTTTAAATAGTTTCAAAGAATCTCTGGGACGTCTTGTGTATTGTGTTTGAAGTAGTTTGAACAATTTTCGAGGAGCACTTCTATCTGGTTTTTGAAGTAGTTTAAAAGAAACTCGGGAATAATTTTTGTTTTGGTTTTTGAAGTAACTTGAAAGAATTCCAGAGATCCATTATGTTTTGTTTTTGAAGTAGTTTGAAAGAATCTGAGGGACTCCTTTCGTTTTGTTTTTGAAAAAGTTTGAAAGAATCTGATGGACCATTTGTGTCTGATTTTTGAAGTAGTTTGGAAGAATTTCAGTGATTCCTTTTAACTTGAATTTTTAGGTGTCTCATTTTTGAAGTAGTTTGAACGAATTTCTGGAACTTCTTGTGTCTGATTTTGGAGTAGTTTGAAACAAGCTCGGGAACTCCTTGTGTCTGATTTTTGAAGTAAGTGATTTGAAAGAATTTCGAGTATTCCTTTTAACTTGCATTTTGACGTAATTTGAAAGTATCTCAGGGATCCCTTGAGTCTGGTTTTTAAAGTACTTTGAAATAATCTCAGGGACTTTTTTGTTTTAACTTTGAAGTAGCTTGAAACAATTTGGAGGTACACTTGTGGTTGTTTTCTGAAGTAGTTTGAAAAATCTCGAAGACACTTTTTCTTTGGTTTTGAAGTAGCTTGAAAGAATCACGGGGAATATTTAAATTTGGTTTTTTATGTAGTTTGTAGGAAACTCAAACACTTATGGAAGTTTTTGAAGTACATATCTTGAAATAACCTCGTAGACCCCTTGTGTCTTGTTTTTGAAATAGTTCGAAAGAATCTCGGGGACTAATTGTGTGTGGTTTTTGAAGTAGTTAGAAAGAATCTCGGGAGTCCTTCTTATTATTATTGGTCTTTGAAGTAGTTTGAAAGAATCTCAGAAACCCATTTTGTTGTGCTTTTGAAGTATTTTGAAAGAATCTCGGAGGTCACTTCTTTCCTGTTTTTGAAGGAATTTGAAAGAATCTCAGAGACCACATTTTTCTCTCAGTTTTGCGTTGTTTTTAAAGTAGTTTGAAGAAATTTCGGAAATCCCTTCTGTCTACTTTTTGAAATAGTTTGAAAAAACGCCGTAGACAGACCTCTTATATCTGTGTTGTTGAAATAGTTCAAAAGAATCTCGAGAATTATTTGTATGTGGTTTTCGAAATAGCTTGAAAGAATCTGGGGAACCCTTGTGTCTGGTTTTTGAAGTAATTTGAAAGAATCTCGAAGACCCCTTGTGTTTTATTTTTGAAGAAGTTTGGAAGAACTCCGGTGATTCCTGTTATTTTGGTTTTTAAAGTAGTGTGAAAGAATCCCGGGGTCAGTTTGTGTCTCGTTTTTTGAAGTTGTTTCAAAGAACTTGGGGGGACCCTTTTGTTTTAGTTTTTAAATAGTTTCAAAGAATCTCTGGGACTTCTTGTGTATTGTGTTTGAATTAGTTTGAAAGAATTTCGGGGACTCTTTTTTTGTTTTTGTTTCCGAAGTAGTTTGAACAAATTTCGAGGAGCACTTCTATCTGGTTTTTGAAGTAGTTTAAAAGAAACTCGGTAATCCTTTTTGTTTTGGTTTTTGAAGTAGCTTGAAAGAATCCCAGAGATCCTTTCTGTTTTGTTTTTGATGTAGTTTGAAAGAATCTGAGGGACTCCTTCCATTTTGTTTTTGAAAAAGTTTGAAAGAATCTGATGGACCATTTGTGTCTGATTTTTGAAGTAGTGTGGAAGAATTTCAGTGATTCCTTTTAACTTGAATTAAGTGTCTCATTTTTGAAGTAGTTTGAAAGAATCTCTAGAACCCCTTGTGTCTCAATTTTGAAGTATTTTAAAAGAATACAGGGCTCTTTTTTGTTTTGGTTTAGAAGTAGTTTGAAAGAATCTCGAGATCAACTTGCGCCTGGTTTTTGAAGTAATTTCAAATAATTTCGATGATTCCTTTTAACTCGGATTTTGAAATAGTTTGAAATAATCTCAGGGTTTAGTTGTGTCCCATTTTTGAAGTAATTTGAAAGGACCTCGTGGATCCCTTGTGACTGGTTTTTAAAGCACTTTGAAAGAATCTCAGGGACTCTTTTCGTTTTGACTTTGACGTAGCTTGAAAGAATTTGGAAGAACGCTTGTGGTTGGTTTTTGAAGTAGTTTAAAAGAAACTAGGAAATTCTTTTAGTTTTGGTTTTTGAAGTAACTTGAAAGAATCCCAAGGATCCATTCTATTTGTTTTTTAAATGGTTTGAAAGAATATCAGGGACTCCTTTTGTTTTGTTTCGGAAAGAGTTTGAAAGAATCTGATGGACCATTTATGTCTGATTTTTGAAGTAGTTTGGAAGAATCTCGGTGATTCCTTTTAACTTCAATTTTGAAATGTCTCATTTTTGAAGTAGTTTGAAAGAATGTCGGGGAACTTTGTGTCTGATTTTTGAAGTATTTTAAAACAATCTCGGATACTCTTTTTGTTTTGGTTTGGAAGTAGTTTGAAAGAATCTCGGGGATCCCTTGTGTCTGGCTTTTAAAGTACTTTGAAAGAATCTTAGGGACTCTTTTTTTTGACTTGAAGTAGCTTAAAAAAACACGGGGAATATTTATCCTTGGTTTTTTATGCAGTTTGTAGGAAATTCAATGATCACTTATGGAACTTTTTGAAGTAGTTCGGGGACTAATTGCGTGTGATTTTTGAAATAGTTAGAAATTATCTCGGGAATCCTTATTATTATCGATTTTTGAATTAGCTTGAAAAAATCGTGCTGAAGCTTTTTGTCTAGGTTTTGAAGTAGTTTGAAAGAATCTCGGGAGTTACTTTTTTCCTGTTTTTGCAGTAATTTGGAAGCATCTTAGAGACCACATTTTTCTCACACTTTCGCTTTGTTTTTAAAGTTGTAAAACCCCGTAGACAGACTTCTTATGTCTAGTTTTTGAAATACTTTAAAAGAATCTCGAGGACTACTTGTGTGTGGTTTTTGAAGTAGCTTGAAAGAATCTGGGGAACCCTTGTGCCTGATTTTTGAAATAGTTTGAAAGAATTTTAGGGACCCATTTTGCTTAGTATATGAAGTAGTTTGAAAGCACTTTGGCGCCACTTTTGTCCTGTTTTTGAAGTAATTTGGAAGAATCTCGAGGAACCTTTTTTTTAAGTAGTTTAAAAGAATCACGGGGAATATTTATCCACTTATGCCTGGTTTTTGAAGTAGCGTGAAAGAATATTTATCTTTGTTTTTTTATGTAGTTTGTAGGAAACTCGGGGACCACTTAAGCCTATTTTTTGAAGTAGGTTGAAAGAATCTCAAGGACGCATTTTATTGTGTTTTCGAAGTAGTTTGAAAAAACTTGGGGATCACCTTTTTCCTGTTTTTGAAGTAATTTGGACGAATCTCAGGGACAATATTTTTCCCGTTTTTGAAACAATTTGAGTGACTCTCTGGAAACAACTTTTGCTTTATTTTTAAAGTAGTTTGAAGGAGATTGGGGGGATCTCTTTTGTCTACTTTTTGAAACAGTTTGAAAGAACCTCGTGGACCTCCTGTGTCTGGTTTTTGTAGTAGTTGAAAAGAGCCTCCAGGGGTAATTTTGTTTAGTTTTTGAAGTAGTTTGAAAAAGTCTCCGGAACCCTACTATTTTGGTTTTGAAGTAGCTTGAAAGAATCTATGGGAACCCTTGTGCCTAGTTTTTAAAGTAATCTGAAGTTTGAAAGAATCTCAGAAACCAATTTTGCTTTGTTTATGAAGCATTTTCAAAAACTTTATCGCCACTTTTGTCTTCTTTTTGAAGAAATTTGGAGGAATCTCGAGAACCATTTTTTTTTGAAGTTGTGTGAAAGAATCTTTGTTCGGTTTTTGAAGTATTTAGTTTGAATGAATCTCGGGGAACCTTTCTGTCTGGATTTTGAAGTATTTTGGAAGAATCTCGGGAACCCCTTGTATCGGGTATTCCAAATTCTCCCGACCTAGACAAAATTATATGTATTTAAAAGTTTTGCTAATAAAGCAACACTAATAAGTAGATTTGATTAAGCCAAAAAAATATGCAATTTATTTGGAACGTGGAATGTCAAAACTCTTTTGAAACACGGAAAAATTGTTTAGTAGTTTCGGGGATCCATTATGCTTTGGTTTTGAAGTAGCTTGAAAGAATCATTGGAAATATTTATCTTTACTTTTTTATGTAGTTTGTAGGAAACTCGGGGACCACTCAAGCCTATTTTTGGAATCCTTTTGTTTTCTTTCCGAAGTAGTTTGAGCAAATTTCCAGGACCACTTGTATCTGGTTTTTGAAGTAGTTTAAAGGAAACTCGAGAATTCTTTTTGTTTTAGTTTTTGAAATAACTTGAAAGAATCCCAGAGATCCATTCTGGTTTGTTTTTGAAATACTTAGTTTGAAAGAATCACAGGGACTCCTGTTTTGTTTTTGAAGGCGTTTGAAAGAATCTGATGGACCATTTGTGTCTGATATTTGAAGTAGTTTGGAAGAATTTCGGTGATTCCTTTTAACTTAAATTTTGAAGTGTCTCATTTTTGAAGTAGTTTGAACGAATCTGTGTAAGTTCTTATGTCTGAATTTGGGAGTAGTTTAAAAAAAACTCGGGAAATCCTTGTGTCTGATTTTTGAAATATTTTAAAAGAATCTCGAGTACTCTTTTCGTTTTGGATTAGAAGTAGTTTGAAAGAATCTTGAGAATCATTTGCTCCTGGTTTGTGAAGTAAGTTGAAAAAATTTCGGGGATCCCTATTAGCTTGGATTATGAAGTAATTTGAAACAATCTCGTGGACTATTTGTTTCCTATTTTTGAAGTATCTTGAAAGAATCTCGGGGATCAGTTGTGTCTGGTTTTCAAAGTACTTTGAAAAAATCTCAGGAACTCTTTTTGTTTTGATTTTGAAATAGCTTGAAATAATTTGGAGGTACCCTTGTGGTTGGTTTTTGAAGTAGTTTGAAAAAATCCGGAAGGCCTTGTTTGTTTCGTTGTGAATGTAGTTTGAAAGAATCTCGAGGACCACTTGTAACTGGTTTCTGAAGTAGTTTGAAAAAATTTCGAAAACATTTTTTCTTTTGTTTTGAAGTAGCTTGAAAGAATCACGGGGAATATTTATCTTTGGTGTTTTATGTAGTTTTTGAAAACGCAAACACTTATGGAACTTTTTGAACTATTTTGAAAGAACCTCGTAGACCCCTTGTGTCTTGTTTTTGAAGTAGTTCGAAAGAATCTCGGGGACTAATTGTGTGTAGTTTTTGAAGTAGTTAGAAAGAATCTCGGGAATCGTTCTTATTATTATTGGTCTTTGAACTAGTTTGAAAGAATCTCAGAGACGCATTTTGTTGTGTTTTTGAAGTATTTTGAAAGAATCTCGGGGGTCACTTCTTTTTTGTTTTTGAGGTAATTTGAAAAAATCTCAGAGACGACATTTTTCTCTCAGTTTTGCTTTGTTTTTAAAGTAGTTTGAAGAAATTTCGGGGATCCCTTCTGTCTACTTTTTGAAATAGTTTGAAAAAACCCCGTAGACAGACCTCTTATGTCTGTGTTGTTGAAATAGTTCAAAAGAATCTCGAGGACTACTTGTGTGTAGTTTTCGAAATAATTTGAAAGAATCTAGCGAACTCTTGTGTCTGGTTTTTGAAGTAATTTGAAAGAATCTCGAGGACCTCTTGTGTTTTATTTTGAAGAAGTTTGGAAGAAATTCGGTGATTCCTGTTATTTTGGTTTTTAAAGTAGTGTGAAAGAATCTCGGGGTCTATTTGTGTCTCGTTTTTGAAGTAGTTTCAAGGAATTTCGGGGACCCTTGTGTTTTAGTTTTGAAATAGTTTCAAAGAATCTCTGGGACGTCTTGTATATTGTGTTTGAAGTGGTTTGAACAAATTTCGAGGAGCACATGTATCTAGTTTTTGAAGTAGTTTAATAGAAACTCGGAAATCCTTTTTGTATTGGTTTTTGAAGTAGCTTGAAAGAATCCCAAAGATCCATTCTGTTTTGTTTTTGAAGTAGTTTGAAAGAATCTCAGAGACGCATTCTTTTGTGTTTTTGAAGTAGTTTGAAAAAAAATGTGGGATTACTTTTTTCCTGTTTTTGAAGTAATTTGGAAGAATCTCAGGGGCCATAATTTTCTCGTTTTTGAAGCAATTTGAGGGAATCTCGGAAACTATTTATGCTTTATTTTAGAAGTAGTTTGAAGGATTTTCGGGGATCCTTGTTTTTTGAAATAGTTTGAAAGGACCTCGTAGACCGCCTGTGTCTGGTTTTTGTAGAATCTCAACGACTGACTTTGTGCAGTTTTTGAAGTAGTCTGAAGGAATATCTGGGATCACTATTATTTTGGTTTTGAAGTAGCTTCAAAGAATCTCAGAAACTCTTTTTGCTTTGTTTATGAAGCAGTTTGTAAAATCTTGCCACCAGTTTTCTCCTGTTTTTGAAGTAATTTGGAAAAATCTCGGGCACCATTTTTGCCTGGTTTTTGAAGTAGTTTGACCTTGACCTGACTCAACCTCACTTGAGCTGACTTGACCGACTTGACCTGACTTGACCTGACTTGACCTGACTTGACCTTACTTGACCTGAATTTTACTGCATTTAAAAGTACATAAAATATGGATTCGACCAGATGTTCCCATCCGCCCTTGAAAAACCCACAAGGTCACTCAGCAAGACGCGGTGAAGTAAAACAATAAACAACGCTTGTTCGGGGTTTAATTCCAAGTCAGCTGACAAACGTCACCGTGTGAGACAGTCCAGGGTTCAGTGATTTCCCCAGAATTTACATTTAAAGCGAGTACAAATCCAGACGTCGACGCTTTAGTATCTCTACTTAGAAAGAATTTTAAAGCTTGAATGGTGCTTTGCGCCCTCATTATAAATGCCCTAATCGATAGGAATTTCTTTGGACGGAATCACGATTAAAAAGAGTTGAGGACATGAATGGAATTTTTAATTTAGTCAACATCACTAGGTACAATGGCGCAATTTGATTTTTATTTTTCCCTCCCGTCTGCCTCATTAGCCGGATAATCCCTGGGAGAAAAGAGAGTGAATCGATTACATAAACCCTCAAAAGTGAAATAATGTTGAAGATTACATAACGATTGGATTACAAATAATGCTACTGGAGGGAGAGCTGAATAATCGGCGAATTTAATTTCAAGAAATGTTAAAAATTCCGCATCCAAATCGTACCGAGAATAAGGGACCTACGGTGTGCTGTGCAAACAAAACAGCAGAGAAAAATTGGCAATTAGTGATGTACATGCAGGACAAGGAAAAGTAGCCTTATTTTGCGTTGTTACTAAGGAATTTGCATAAAATAAAATGAGAAAACTGAATTTGTCTCAGAGGCTGGTGAACGTGGTGAGGAGCAATTACTTGAACACTGTGTGGAATATAAAATCAATTTTTTGAGTAACACATAAATGAACAAAACGTTGTTTTACATTTAGGATTTTTGCTTAATTACGGTCGCAAAAATGCAAAATCCGAATCGGGTTTCGAAGATCCTTAGAAACAACGGCGCAATTTCAGTTTATTTTATCTCTTTCGCTGGCTCATTAGGCAGATAATCTGTGCAAGGAAATAGAGTAAATCGATAAGGCGAGCCCTAAGATTGGAAATAGTTGGGTAAATCTTTTGGAAACAACAGTTATAATGCGTTCCAAAGCTCTCAATATATCAACCCTTTTCCTTCGAGTTTTTGCATGCGGGCCATCCGAACCGCCTCATTGTTTTCTTTACAAGAAGAATGATAACGCAGAGGAGGAGGAGCGAATAGACCTAATCTATTTTAGCGCTGTACAAGAAGTCTCACAGAGACAAAAATTTCCATTTTAAATTCCGCACTGCTCTATTTGGAGAGTAAATAGCACATGCGGAGTATAATTCAACGTCGCACATTTACATTTTTCCCAGTTTTTGCTTTCTGAATTCCCCCAATTAAATAATCACCCTTATTCGATTCCAAAGTGACAAACGCAAAGTCGGCTCGTTTGTGTCGCTAAATCCAATAAACAGGAACGTGTTCTCCAAAGTCTTGAATTTAGGGTCTGGGTGGCCCATTTATCTCACATTGCCTCAACGTGGCATTGAAAGTTGTACTTCTTCGGGTAACTTTTTAATCCCTTCTAGGACAGCCTTGACACGCATATTCGGGGCTGCCGGGCGGAAAGGATTTATCTTTTTGCGAGGAGAGGGAAGTTCTGGGCATAATTAGGGCCCACACGGGGGATTTCAGAAAAACGCGTGTTCAAAGGTAGTTTCAGCAGGCCCTTAAATATTGATGGGCTGTTAAAGTTGGCTGAACTAGCAGGGAACGGATTTTGTTTGAAATTGAATAAGTGTTAAACACTAGTTATTCGCTTGGAAACTCGCGTTGTGTGTGACCACTCCGTTTCCAATAAACACGAATTTGGTTACCATTTGACCAGGATTCCTATTTTAGGGCCTGTTTATAAATCATTTACTCCTCCCTCCCCATAAATCAGCGTCTCCTCCGGCGCTAAAACCGCCCTTGACAAATACCACCTCAGGCGTCAATCCCGCGCCCTTTTTCACTTCTTCAGTGAAAAGTGCCCAAGGACTTTAATTAATCTGCGCATATCAAGACCGGAAGTGGAACGGTCGTAGCGCGATAAGAGTGATGGTTTACCGGCTTGTGCGGTCTCCCTAACTCCGGCCCTGGAGTAATTACCGAAAAGGCCCAACTGTTCATCAAACTGTTTACACTCTGATTTAGGAGCTCGTCTCTGTCCTGTAATGTTCACTGCGAACATTTAGCCACCTCTTGGGCTATCAGTGCCGCGGCGGCGTTCCGGTAAATAAAGATGCCCTTTTGCCCGGAAGGATCTAATGAAAACATAATTGGGACGTTAAATTTTACGTGTTTTTTATTAGAGTTTAGATTAAATACCTAAAATGCCCCGGAAATTTCCGCCGCCGGAATTGCTGGATGCTTAAGAGGACGCTCCGCAATATACCTGAGGGTTTTTCTAGGAAGCGCTTTGTGCGAAATACCCTCCTAAAAATTATAAAACAAGCTGGCCGCAACAAAAACAAATTAACTCATTCCAGCCCTCAGAACGTTATTTTTAGTGGCCCTATTTGTGGTTTATGAATTTATAAAGGGTCGAAATGTATGTAGCAAATCACGATTCATTGAAAAATGATGAAGTTGGATTTTGCGAATTTTTGACACGGGTAAATCGGAAAATTGTAAAAATATAAAATGGCAAAATCAAAAAATTGCAAAATTACGATGTTTTTGGGCAGAGGTATTTTCGAGTGCTCCTCAATTTTCTTGATTTTTGATTTCAACAGCAGAACTTATCTGGAGAAGAACAACGATCGGGATGCCGCAACGAATCTTTTAAAATCAATCAAATCAGATTTTAATTCGGAAAATGTAAAAATTTCGTCTCGGGAAAATCAATGTTAACAACTCACATAGTCACCCAATAAAAGTCATGCAAGGGAGTGATTCGGAAACAGTCACATTTTTAAAACTAGCTAAACATCTTAAAAATTCTCCAAAATACAAAAATTGCTACATTTTCTCGGATAAAACTCCTAACCAGCAAGAACTGTATAAATCAGTTAAAAGAGAGTTATCTTGAAGAGTAACTAACGGAGAAAATATTTTAAAAATTCGTTATTTTAAGGGCATCTCTAAGATCAAAAAAAAAGTTAAGACTGATTTTGGCAAATAACATATTATCTAAGAAAAGAGAGGGTGGGTGGGCGGGGCTAGTACTTGCTAAGATAAGATTGATTTTAGGAAATAACTTCTCTTCCAAGAGATTTAATTAAATTATTATTATAAAACACACTAGAGGTTTCAAAGTACTTTCAAAATCTTACCAAATAGGAATATCTAGAACCTCAAGATTGGTTTAAATTTTTCAATAAAAAAACGAGGCCCCGAAATCGACTCAAAAACAGTTCAGATCAGAATTTTCCAAAAGTGGAACACCAAAGTCCCCCAAAATTGTTTTAAATAATTTGCAAAAAAAATCTCCATGGGGTCCCAAAATAATACACCATGGGTACCAAAAAGTCTCCCGAATTAAAAAGAAAACACTCCGGCACTCAAGATTTTTTCAAATTCATAAAAAATAAAACGCTAAAAGCTCAAAAGATTTTTTCAAGTTCCTCCAGCAACAAAATACTAGATTCCTTTAAATTTATCCGAAAATAAAACACCAACACCACTAAAATTAACTGGGAACATTTTAAACGTACGGCTTTGAAAACTTTGATAGTTTTTGATACGTTAAGCAAAAGAACCAATTTTAAAATCATTTTTTTTATTGTTTTTCCAAAACTCACAAGTTAATTGTCAAGAGCTCAGCGGAGAATTTTTAAAATATTTAAACAATTTTGGGGGACTTCGGTGTTCTATTTTTAGAAAATTTTGACCTGACTTATTTTTGAGTTAATTTTAGGGACCCAGTTTTCTTTTTTTTGAAAAATTTAAAACAATTTCCAAGTTCTAGGTAATCCTTTAGTTTTTCAATGTTTCTTTTGATTTTATCATTTTTCGTATATTCAATTCTTCAAATTTTCAACTTTTGATTTTTCAGTTTCTCCAATTTCCAATTTTTAATTTATTTCAATTTTGTAGTATTTTTATTTCTCAATTATCCGATTTTCCGGTTTCATTAAATTTCAATATTTCGATTTTGGAATAAGTATTTCGTTTTTTCGATTTTTCTGCAAGTTCTTGATTTCGAGAAATTGAAAGAGATCGAAAATTTAAAAAATCGAATAATTGAAAAATCAAAAATCTGAAAAATGGAAAAAATGAAACTTTAAAAAATCGGAAAATCGAAAAGTCAAAAATCAAAAAATAGATCAATCGAGAAACTGAGAAATCGAAGAATTGAAAATTTAGAAATGTCAAAAATTGAAAAATTGAAAAAAGTTAAATATCGAAAAATTAAAGAATCGAAAAATTAAAAAATCTCAAAACTGAAACATCAAGAAATTGAATAATCTAGAAATCGAAAAGTCGAAAAATCGAAAAATTGAATAATCAAAAGCGTCAAAATTGAAAAAATTTGAAGAATTAAAAACTGAAAAATCGAACGATCGACAAGTGGAGAAATCGAAAAATCGAAAATCCAAAAAATAGATGAATCGAAAAATTGAGAAATCGAAAAATGAAAAAATTCAAAAATCGTAAAACTGATACATCGAAAAACTGAGAAATCGAAAAATGAAAAAAATTGAAAAACTGAAGAATTTGAAATTGCTTTTGAGCCTTTAATGTCTTTTCTTATAATAATTTATTAAATTTCTTAGAGGATACGTCATTTGCCAAAATCAGTCTTATCTTAACAGGTACTTGACCCACCCACCCACCCTCTCTTTTCTTGGGGGTATTTCATTTGTCAAATCACTCTGACCTTAGCAGGTACTTGACCCGCCCACCCACCCTCTTTTTTCTTAGGGGTATTTCATTTGCCAAAATCTGACCTGACCTGACCTGACTTGTTTTTGAGTTAATTTTAGGGACCCAGTTTTCTTTTCTTTTGAAAAATTTAAAACAATTTCGGAGTTCTAGTTAATCCTTTGTTTTTTCTATGTTTCTTTTGATTTTATCATTGTTCGTATATTCAATTCTTCAAATTTTCAACTTTTGATTTTTCAGTTCCTCCACTTTCCAATTTTTAATTTGTTCCAATTTTGCAGTTTTCTTATTACTCAATTATCCGATTTTCCGGTTTCATTAAATTTCAATATTTCGGTTTTAGAATAGGTATTTCGTTTTTTCGATTTTTCTGCAAGTTCGTGATTTCGAGAAATCGAAAGAGGTCGAAAATTTAAAAAATCGGACAGTTGAAAAATCAAAAACCTGAAAAATCGAAAAAACCGGAACTTTATAAAATCGGAAAATCGAAAAGTCAAAAATCAAAAAATAGATCAATCGAGAAACTGAGAAATCGAAGAATTGAAAATTTAGAAACGTCAAAAATTGAAAAATTGAAAAATGGAGGAATCCAAATACTGAAAAATGCCGAAACTCAAATATCGAAAAATTAAAGAATCGAAAAATTAAAAAATCTTAAAACTAAAACATTAAGAAATTGAAAAATCTAGAAATCGAAAAATCGAAAATCCAAAAAATCGATGAATCGAAAAATTGAGAAATCGAAAAATGAAAAAATTCAAAAATCGTAAAACTGATACATCGAAAAACTCAAAAGAATTTGAAATTGTTTTTGAACCTTTAGTGTCTTTTCTTATAATAATTTATTAAATTTCTTAGAGGATACGTCATTTCCTAAAATCAGTTTTGTCTTAACAGGTACCAGCCCCACCCACCCACCCTTTATTTTCGTTGGGGTACTTCATTTGCCAAAATCAGTCTTATCTTAAAAGGAACTAGCCCCACCCACCCGTCCTCTATTTTCTTGGTAGGTTTGTCATATGCCAAAATCAGTCTTATCTTAGCAGATCCTTGACCCGCCCACCCACCCTCTCTTTTCTTGGGGTTATTTCATTTGTCAAATCACTCTGACCTTAGCAGGTACTTGACCCGCCCACCCACCCTCTCTTTTCTTAGGGGTATTTCATTTGCCAAAATCTGACCTGACCTGACTTGTTTTTGGGTTAATTTTAGGGACCCAGTTTTCTTTTCTTTTGAAAAATTTAAAATAATTTCGGAGTTCTAGTTAATCCTTTGTTTTTTCTATGTTTTTTTTTGATTTTATCATTTTTCGTATATTCAATTGTTCAAATTTTCAACTTTTGATTTTTCAGTTCCTCTAGTTTTCAATTTTTAATTTGTTTCAATTTTGCAGTTTTCTTATTTCTCAATTATCCGATTTTCCGGTTTCATTAAATTTCAATATTTCGATTTTAAAATAGGTATGTCGTTTTTTCGATTTTTCTGCAAGTTCGTGATTTCGAGAAACCGAAAGAGGTCGAAAATTTAAAAAAATCGAATAGTTGAAAAATCAAAAACTTGAAAAATCGAATAAACTGGAACTTTAAAAAATCGGAAAATCGAAAAGTCAAAAATCAAAAAATAGATCAACCGAGAAACTGAGAAATCGAAGAATTGAAAATTTTGAAATGTCAACAATGGAAAAATTGAAAAATGGAGGAATCGAAATATTGAAAAATGCCAAAACTCAAACATCGATAAATTAAAAAATCTCAAAACTGAAACATCAAGAAATTGAAAAATCTAGAAATCGAAAAGTCGAAACATCGAAAAATTGAATAATTAAAAGTGTCAAAATTGAAAAAAATTGAAGAATTAAAAACTGAAAAATCGAACGATAGACAAGTGGAGAAATCGAAAAATCGAAAATCCAAAAAATCAATGAATCGAAAAATTGAGAAATAGAAAAATGAAACAATTCAAAAATCGTAAAACTGACACATCGAAAAACTGAGAAATCGAAAAATTAAAAACTGAAGAATTTGAAATTGCTTTTGAGCCTTTAGTGTCTTTTCTTATAATAATTTATTAAATTTATTAGAGGATACGTCATTTGCCAGAATCAGTCTTATCTTAACAGGTACTTGACCCACCCACCCACCCTCTCTTTTCTTGGGGGTATTTCATTTGTCAAATCACTCTGACCTTAGCAGGTACTTGAGCCGCCCACCCACCCTCTTTTTTCTTAGGGGCATTTCATTTGCCAAAATCTGACCTGACCTGACCTGACTTGTTTTTGAATTAATTTTAGGGACCCAGTTTTCTTTTTTTTTTAAACTTTAAAACAATTTCGAAGTTCTAGTTAATACTTTGTTTTTTCAATGTTTCTTTAGATTTTATCATTTTTCGTATTTTCAATTCTTCAAATTTTCAACTTTTGATTTTTCAGTTCCTCTACTTTCCAATTTTTAATTTGTTTCAATTTTGCAGTTTTCTTATTTCTCAATTATCCGATTTTCCGGTTTCATTAAATTTCAATGTTTCGATTTTAGAATAGGTATTTCGTTTTTTCGATTTTTCTGCAAGTTCTTGATTTCGAGAAGTCCAAAGAGGTCGAAAATTTAAAAATGAAAAATCAGAAACCTGAAAAATCGAATAAACTGGAATTTTAAAAAATCGGAAAATCGAAAAGTCAAAAATCAAAAAATAGATGAATCGAGAAACTGAGAAATCGAAGAATTGAAAATTTAGAATTGTCAACAATGGAAAAATTGAAAAATGGAGGAATCGAAATACTGAAAAATGCCAAAATTCAAATATGGAAAAATTAAAAAATCTAAAAATTGAAACATCAAGAAATTGAAAAATATAAAAATCGTAAGTCAAGATTCTGTGAGAAAGATAAAATCAAAATTATCTGCTGAGACATTGTTGTCAAATTCAACACATTTGGAACGCAACCTGTGTACATTTCGATAGAAAAACTGTATAGGGTTATAGAGAAATGCCAAAAGAAGATCTTTATCAGAGGTAGAAATCCAAGTCTTGAGTTTAGTACAAATTGGTCGGAACAATGCAAGTTGTAAACGGGATATGGAATCAGTTCAAATAAATGATCTTAATGCCTTTAATATGACGAATTTTTGAATTAGTTAGGTACTCTTTCAGCAAACTCTCTTTTAACTGGCTTATACAGTCCTTGTTAGTTAAGAGTTTTATCCGAAAAACTGTAGCAATTTTTGTATGTTTTTATGTTTTAATGGCGCAATTGCGAAATTATTAGCATTATTAAGGGGTTTGTTTTTTGGAAGGCACTGTGGAAAGTCGTTCAAGATATTCACAGGGCTCGACGGATACGCGTTAGAATTTAATCAAAGTTTTAATAAAAGCAAATTGGGGTTGAAAACTTTCATTCCTGGGAGAAATTCTGTTCGTCTATAAAACTATCGAACTATAATGCATTAAAAGAAACTTTCAGAGTGCATTCGGGACGAGGAAAAAATATGATTTACGAGCAAACTTAAACACATTTCAAACTTGTTTTAGAATGACTTGTCGTACACGGGAAAACATATCTTTGTCGTTTTGTGCACTTACCTGGATTGTAGCCAGTTGGTAGACAATGGTGGCTATACAAAAAGTCAAGAATGAAGTATGATCGTAATTGATGGGGTCGATGTGCGATATCGTCAATATTTTTATTGGTGATAATAAATTGTTAGAATTAATCAAGTTCTGGATTCAGTTTTTCGAAATTTTCATTGTTTTGTTGAAAAATCCCAGAATTCTGTTCTCTGGGAAATAATATAAAGAATGCACTCCAGACCAAATATAAACAAGTGTGTTTTCGTAACTAACGCGTTCGAATCATACACGATGGCGGAATCTGGGTGATTAAAGTATGATATTTAATGATTTCGGAAAAACAAACTTTACAAGAATTCTAATAAATCGGTCCAAAGAATTTACTTCGTACTTCCCCCACACTCAGAGAGTGACCTGAATATCTGCAGATCAGACCGGATAATCAATAAAATTTGCTGTGATAAAAAAGAGACTATAAAATATGACGAAAAAAAAATGACAAAAAAAACGACAAAAAAATAAAACAAAAAAGATATAAAAAAGCACACAAAGGATACAAAAAAGGGGTGAAAAAAAGGACCGTAGGAAGGCCATAAACAGACTCAAAAAGCGGCCTAAAATTTGAAAAAAAATTAAAGAGAAGAGGCGGTAAAATGAAACAACAAAAAATGGCTAAAAAAGTAAAAAACACAACCGAAAAAAAGCGAAAAAGACCACAAAAAATAAACAATTAGAAATAGAGAGAAAAAACGGGCGAAAATAGAGACTTCAAATAGGCTACAAAAAACAAGACGGAACAGGCGTCAGAAGATAATGATAAAAAACGCGACTAAAAAGACTTTTAAAAGGAAAGGAAGAAAAAAAAAATACAAAAATTACGATAAAAAAACTAAGTGAAAGAGGCGACAAGAGAACATACAAAAAAAAAATGGAAAAAAAATAAAATCGAGTTCAAAAATCGAACTATTGACATCCGAGAAGTCGAAAAATCTAAGGATCGAGCAATAGAAACATGAAGAAAATCGAAGAATTGAAGGATCGACAAACTGAAAACTCGAGAAAATGAAAAAACCCAAAAATGAAATTTCAAAAAATTGGGCAATTGATAAATCGAAAATTAAATAGTCGAAAAATTGAAAAATCGACAAATCGGAACATCGAAATATTGAAAAATTGAAAATAAAAAAAAATTGAACAATTTTAAGAATCGAAATGTTGAAAATTGACAAATCGAAAAATTCAAAAACTGAAATATCAAGAAATCGGAAAGTTGAAAAATCGAAAATTTTAAAATTCGAAAAACTAAAGTAATTGAAAATCTGAAAAATCGAGACGTCAAGACGTTGAGGAATCGAAACATCGAAGAGTCGAGATATAAAAAACCAAAAAATCTCAAAATCGAAAATCGAAAAATTGAAAACTCGTTAAACGGAACTATCGGAAAATTGAGAAATCGAAAAAAAAATTAAGAAACCGAAAACTAAAAATTCGCGAAATTGAATGGAAAAATCAAAAAATCTGAAAATTGAAGGACCGAAAAATGAAGTTAAACGAAAATTTGAAAATCGGGAAACTGAAAAATTGAAAAATTGGAAAACGGAAAAATCCTAAAACTGAAATATTGAAAAATTTAAAAAATTAAAAATCGAAATGTTGAAAAATCCTAAAACTAAATTATCCAAAATTAATAAATCGATAAATCAAAAAACTGAAAGATCGAAGCAAAACTGAACAATCGAAAAATTGAAAAATTGAGAAAACTAAAAGTTGAATAGTCGAAAATTTTAAAAACAGGAAAATTGAAAAAGCAAAAACCTGAAAATGAAATAATTGAAAAACTGAAAAATCTAAAAATTGTAGGATTGAAAAACTGAAAAATCCAGAAGTCGGAACGTCGGGCAGGTGGACTATTGAAAAGTTGAGAAATCGAGAAATGGTAAAATCAAAACACCGGAAAATCTACACATAGAAAATTCAAAAAATCGATAAAATCGAAAAGTTGAAAAATCGATTACTCGAGAAATCGATATTTTAGAAACGCCGAAAATTGAAAAATTGAAAATCGAACAATTGAAAAATCGAACATTTGAAAACTCGAGAAAATGAAAAAACCCAAAAGTGAAATTTCAAGAAATTGGAAAATTGATAAATCGAAAATTCAAAAAGTCTAAAAATCGAGCAACTGAAAAATCTAAAAATCGTGACATCTAAAAATGTTGAAATCGAAAAATTGAATAATCAAAAGCGTCAAAATTGAAAAAAATTGAAGAATTAAAAACTGAAAAATCGAATGATCGACAAGTGGAGAAATCGAAAAATCGAAAATCCAAAAAATCGATGAATCGAAAAATTGAGAAATCGAAAAATGAAAAAATTCAAAAATCATAAAACTGATACATCGAAAAACTGAGAAATCGAAAAATGAAAAAAATTGAAAAACTGAAGAATTTGAAATTGCTTTTGAGCCTTTAGTGTCTTTTCTTATAAAAATTTAATAAATTTCTTAGAAGATACGTCATTTGCCAAAATCAATCTTTTCTTAACAGGTACTCGATCTAAAAATGGAGAGTTGGATTTTCCTGAAGTGTTGTGCTTCACTGAGTCATGGCTGTCAGCAGAAGAAGTAAACGAACTTCGAGTTGACGGATATAAGGTCGGAGCTCATTTCTGCCGTTCTGGACAACGGGGGGGAGGTGTTATTATTTTAGTACGTAAGGATTTATTCTTTGAGGAGATTGACGTACAAAAATTTGCACGTGAGAAATTGTTTGAAGTTTGCTGCATCAAACTAAATTTAAGCAAATGTGCAATTACTATAATAAGTATTTACAGGTCTGAAGGAGATTGTAGGGCTTCTATGCTGCAACTTGAGGACCTGTTGAAAAAGCTTTATAAACCGGCTACGAAAACAGTCCTGTGTGGGGACTTTAACATTGATTTCCGGATAAACAGTAAGGACAAAAATTTGGTTCTTGATACTTTATCACCATATGGTCTAGAACAATATGTCTTTGAACCGACCAGAGTCTGCGGTAAGTCAAAAACAACCATTGATAACATCTTCATATCGAACAGTTTCAACAAAGCCAGTACTCATATCATCGAAAACGATATCACAGATCATTACGGGCAGTTGCTCCAAATTAATGGTTTAATTAATAAATTAAACGACAATAAAAAGTGCATAGTCTATAAAAGAAATTTCTCAAAAAAAAATTTAGAAAAATTTCAGAATCTGTTACAATCGGAATCATGGAGTGACGTTTATAACAATTCGGGACCAAAAAAATTCCAAAAATTTTTTCAACTATTTCACTACTATTTTGATTTGGCGTTCCCAAACCAAGAAAAAGAAATCAATATAAAAAAAACCATCCACCCAAAACCTTGGCTTAATAATGAAATTATTGCCAGTAGCCGAAAATTACAAGATATGCATAAAATCACAAAAATTTATCCTGAGGTTCTAAAACACTACAAGATCGTTCAAAATCAACATAAAATTCTAGTCAAAAAAACAAAAAAAGATTATTATGACAATATTCTAAAAACATCGATGAATATAGCTAAGGATGCTTGGAAAATAATAAATTCGCATTGTCCTAATAACAAAAGAAATAATCTACCAGACACGTTACAAAACTCTGAAAATGAAAATATAACAGGTTGTTTAAATGTAGCAAATAGTTTCAATTCCTTTTTTATTAATTCAATACAGAATATAACAAAAACTTTTAAAAATAACCGTAATGATAACACAAATAAACTACAAAATATTCCATTTAATAGATACTCAATGTTTTTAGATCCTGTAGTAATACCAGAGGTATATTACATTATTTCATCTGTGGCTAATAAAAAATCGAAAGGACTAGATGGGATACCGTATTATTTATTAAAATATGTCCCTGAAACCACAATAGCTGTGTTAACAAATTTAATAAATACTTCATTTAGTACGGGAATTTTCCCAGATGAGCTCAAAACAGCAATAATTGTACCTATACATAAAAAAGATAATACATCAAAAATGAATAATTACAGACCTGTTGCATTGTTGTCAATTTTTTCAAAAATTTTTGAAAAGGCCTTTTATCGTAGATTATATTCCTTCATAGAAAGACACAATATTTTAAGTGACAAACAATTTGGTTTTAAAAAAGGAGGAAGAACACAAGATGCTATTGTGTCAAAGTTAATGGAGATATTTGATTCTTTAGATGATAAAAAGAAAGTAGTAGGGATATATTTTGACCTAAGCCGTGCATTTGATACTTTGAATCATAACCTCATATGTGATAAACTGGAAGCATACGGAATCAGAGGTGTAGCTTTACAATGGGTAAAAAATTATTTAACAGGACGACAACAGGTGGTAAAAGTTACTTACAATCAGAGACCCTATTTATCAGATAAAAAAGCCATTAGCACCGGCGTACCTCAGGGCAGCATATTGGGCCCGCTCCTTTTTATAATCTTTATTAATGATTGTATACATTCCCAAAAGAACTATTCATTACGACTATTTGCAGATGATTCATCCGTAATTGTTGCATCTAATGATATAGCATCCTTAAGTGTTCATGGAAGTAAATGTGTTTTAAGTATGGAATCGTATTGTTCTAAAAACTTTTTATCTCTGAATAAAGACAAAACATCATATTTGCAGTTTTCGGCTTATCCTAGGCAAAAAAACTTTAGCGTATTAATTAAATCCACTACAGCTTCAGTAAAACATAACAATGTTGTAAATTTTTTAGGTGTGACTGTGGATGAACATTTAACTTGGGAACCTCATATCGATATAGTAGTTAAAAAACTGACTAGCCTGTGCTTCTGTATAAGGCAATTAAAAGAAAACGTAAATGTGTCAACACTTATGAAATATTATCATGGGTGTATAAACCCTTACCTTTCGTACGGAATTATGTGCTGGGGCAACTCTGTATTTGTAAATTGAATTTTTATTATGCAAAAAAAAATTCTTAGATTGATATTTAATCTACCACAAAGAGGTTCATGTCGTCAGCTTTTTATAAAACATAAAATATTAACAATACCCAGCATATATGTTTTGGAATGCATTGGATATGTAAAACGAAATCTACATATGTTCAAGACTAATGGTGATATAAATAAGTACCAAACAAGAATGAGCCATAAATTATATAATAAAAAATGTAATCTTACATTAGTACAACAAGGTCCTCGAGAGGTAGCGGTGAGACTGTACAATCATCTGCCAGAAAATATTAAAGTAATCAATAATGACAAAAAATTTATTAAATCCGTGAAAGTTTTGTTAACAGAAAAAGCTGTCTACTCAAAGAATGAATTCCTTACTATGTAGATGTTTATATGTATGTTAGTACGTTTATATGTTCATCTCTGTTATTTTTTATATTATTATTTATTAAATTTGACAAGTCTAATGATTGCAATTGTACGCAGCCCTTACAGACAATAAATAAATTATAAAAAAAAAAAAAAAAAAAATCGATATTTTAGAAACGCCGAAAATTGAAAGATTGAAAATCGAACAATTGAAGAATCGAACATTTGGAAACTTGTAATACCGAATTATCGGAAAATTGAGAAATCTAAAAATAAAAACTCAAGAGAACGAAAATTCAGAAAAATCTCCAAATTACAACGAAAAATCTCAAAATTGAAGTATCGAAAAATTGAAAATCGGGAAATTTAAAAATTGAAAAATCGAAAATGAATAAAAAAAAATCCTAAAAGCCAATTATCGAAAAATTGAAAAATTTAAAAATCGAAATGTTGCAAAATCCTATAGCTAAAATATCCAAAATTGATAAATCGATAAATCTAAAAAACTGAAAAATCGAAACAAAATTGAAGAATCGAAAAACTGGAAATATTGAGAAATCTAAAAGTTGAAAAATGGAAAATTACTCGTGAAAAAGCAAAAACCTGAAAATGGAAAAATCGAAAAGCAGAAAAATCTAAAAATTGAAGAATTGAAAGACTGAAAAATCGAGAAGTGGGAACATCGAACAGGTGAAAGATAAAAAAGTCGAGAAATCGCGAAATGAGAAAATCAAATAACCAGAAAACCTAAAAAAAATTCAAAACATCGATAAAAAGAGAATTTGAAAAATTGATTACTCAAGAAATCGTCAATTTAGAAACCCCAAAAATTGAAAAATTGAGAAGTGGAAAAATAAAACCTCAAGATACCGAAAATTAAAAAAATTGTAAAATTGAATCGTAAAATCGAAAAATTCCAAAATTGAAGTCTTGAAAAATGAAGGTAGTCCAAAAATTGAAAATCGGAAAATAGAAAAATTGAAAAATCGAAAAAGGATCAAATAACAGAAAAACTCTAAAACTGAAATATGGCAAAATTGATAATTCGAAGTATCGAAAATTTGAAAAATTATTATACAATTTTGATTTTTTTCCAAAATCTGGAAGCTTAAAAATGATGGTCCTTATGTTGACAAGAAAATATTTAGCGTAAAAAAAATGCTCATTTTACTATATTTCACTCAAGAGTTAAATTTCAATGACGTACCTTCAATAATAGTAATAATAATAATAATAATAATAATTCTTTAACGTAGTTTAGAAGGTGACGAATTTCTAGTGACCATAAATATTTCAACCAATAGTGATAGCGCAAGCCGCACTTATCACCCGCTTGTTACGTTTTGAGCGAAAACCCTTTTGTCAGAAGCCGTTTTAGCCTGGGTTTCCTCCTACACAGCTTCTAAGAGCGCGTTGCAATAAACAATATACCTATATGTGTTTTATATATCGCTCCATTTTCGAGGATATTGCTTCCGCATTTCGAGTCTCGCACATTTGAATAACGATATATCTCAAGTGTCTTTCGCCTTTCCTAGTTCTGCATATGAAAATACCTAGTGCACATAACTCCGGTATTAAATTCTTGGGCCTGATTGTTGCACCGTTCACTTTCGTTTTTACAACATATTAAAAATCTCCGGCCGATTGATGAACGAACGAAGTTACGCTCCGGAATTCCTATTTGGAGATTTACGAACATAAACGGTCCTGAAAAAGCTTTCAGAATTTCAATCAACTTATTAAAATGTTAATTTTAAATCTGAACAGATGACAAAGTGTGTAAGTAACGATAACGCCTCGGCGGGATTTAATGCGGTATACGTGTTAGGTCGGGACGGGCAAGTAGCGGCAAATTTTACTTTCGCGACTGGGATGGCCAAATTAAGTTTGAGAAGTTAAAAGTAAGAAGAATGGCCAAGGGAATTGAAAAGAGCGAATAATAACGAAACAAGTACACAAAATTTCGCTGTCAAGAGCAGACCGGATCGATATTAAAGTGCGTGAGTTAGAAAATCCGGCTCTAATTCCGGGAGATATTTATTCATCGTGGTGTGCTTCAAGGGTCCATGTTGGAGTGGGTGACGTTGTTGGTTAAGTCGCGGGCGTAAACTAAGAAAGTATTGTACCCGAGTCCATCGGGAGACTGGGTATTTTATGTTTTCTCGACGTTTCATGACCCCTAGAATCTATCTAGAGTATTAGTTCCAGTAGAGTTAATATAGAAAAAAATATGTTGGCGAGTATTTAGTCGTGGTACAAGAAAATTAATTTTACCCAAGAGCACAGAACAGTCGGTTCTACTATGAAGAAGATTATGTAAGAAGCGAATCAAGAGCATGCAGTGTCGGTGTCGGTGTCGGTGTCGGTGTAATATACAAACTGTTCATATGGAACATTAAGATTGCCATAAGCTAAAGTTTCAGAATTGTGTGTTCAACCCGTACCCACTGAGCATCTATATATTTATCGTAAGATATTTTGTTCAGCTAAATCCAACTCTCTGTACACTGTCCCATCTATTTCTAGGGCATTATGAGGTGATTGGGAATTATTAATTATGATAACGATGTTGTACCTCTCACTTAAATTGGAGATATCTTCAATAGCACATAAAATGTTGCTAAATCAGTAGCACAATAATTACATCCAATATTCAGTTGTTACATGTCAGGTAATGATAAGAACATTAGGACACTTTATAATTTACTATTAATCAGGTTGTAAACATTACAAAAAAACCAAAACAGGTTATAGATAATACAATCATTTTTTGAATAAACGTAATGACTTATATTTTAATTTTGTCTTCTTCCATTTATGAGGAACCTGGTATTTCACTCAAATTTAAATAGCCCGACCGAAAGTGACTGTTTGGGGTCCAGTACATAAAGACTATTTTCAAAAATTTTCAAAAAAAATGGTTCAATTTCGTCCGATCGATCGAAAATTAGTGTCAAGTTGTAGATAATCTTCCACTAATTACAAATCCGAAATCGCCTTAACGATGTCTATTGAAATAAAAGTAAAATATGGCTCCAAAATTTCCAAAAATTTTCCAAAAAAGTGGTTATAATTGGTTCTAACGAGCGAAAATTGGTGTTAAAGTATGGATAATATCTCTGCCAGTTACAAATCTGTAATAGCTATCACGACATCTGTTGAAATAAATATGAACAGCGAATTGAAAATTTCCAAAAATTTTCCAAAAAAAAAAATGGTTCAATTTCGTTCAATCGATCGAAAATTGGTGTTAAACTGTAGATAATATTCCGTTAAATACAAATCTAAAATCGCCGTCGCGATAATTATTCGAATAGATACGAACAGTGAATTCAAAATTTTAAAAAATTTTCCAAACAAGTGGTCAAAATTGGTTCAATCGAGCGAAAATTGGTGTCAAATTGTAAATAATCTTCCACCAATTACAAATCTGAAAAAGTCTTCACGACATCTATTGAAATAAAAGTAAAAGATTGTTCCAAAATTCCAAAAATTAAAAAAAAAAGTTTCAATTTGGTTCATTCGATCGAAAGTTTGCGTCAAATTGTAGGTAATCTTCCGCCAGTTACAAATCTGGAATCACCATCACGATATCTGTTGAAATAAATACGAACAATGAATTCAAAATTTTCAAAAAAAATGGTTCACTTTCCTTCAATCGTTCGAAAATGGGTGTTAAATTATAGATAATCTTCCCTCAACTATAAATCTGAACTCGCCGTCACGATAATTGTTGTAATAAAACGAAAAGTGAATTCAGAATTTTCAAAAACTTTCCAAAAAAGTGGTTAAAATTGATTCAATCTACCGAAAATTGGTGTCAAATTGTGAATAATCTTCCCCCCGTTATAAATCTGGAATCGCCGTCACAATATCTGTTCCAATAAACCGAAAAAGTGATTTCAAAATTTCCAAAAATATTCCAAAAATCGGTTAAAATTGGTTCAATCGAGCGAAAGTTGGCCTCAAATTGTAGACAATTTTCCAGTAACTAGAAATCCGAAATCGCCTTCACGATGTCTATTGAAATAAAAGTAAAATATGGTTCCAAAATTTCCAAAAATTTTCCAGAAAAGTGATTATAATTGATTCTATCGAGCTAAAATTGCTGTTAAATTATAGATAATATTTCGCCAGTTACAATTCTGTAATCGCCATCACGACATCTGTTAAAATAAATACGAACAATGAATTGAAAATTTCCAAAACTTTTCCAAAAAAAAATGGTTCAATTTCGTTCAATCGATTGAAAATTGGTATTAAATTGTAGAAAATCTTCCGTTAAATATAAATCTGAGATCACCGTCAAGATAATTATTTATTTTTTTTAACACTTTCCAAAGAAGTGGTTAAACTTGGTTCAATCGAGCGAAAATTGGTGTCAAATTATAAATAATCTTCCACCAATTACAAATCCGAAAAAGCCTTCACGACATCTATTGAAATAAAAGTAAAAGCTTATTCCAAAATTTCCAAAAATTAAAAAAAAAGTTTCAATTTGGTTCATTCGATCGATTTGCGTCAAATTGTAGATAATCTTCCGCCAGTTACAAATCTGGAGTCACAATCACGATATCTGTTCCAATAACCACGAAATGTGAATTCAAAATTTTCAAAAGATTGGTGTCATCGACTGAAAAATTTCAAGAAAGGTGAAAAAGCGTTAGAAAAAAGACTCTAAAAATGAGAGGGAAGAAAAAAAAAGACGATGAAGAATAGGACAAAAGCGCGCCAAAAAGAAATGCGAAAAGAAGACAAGCAAACAACGAAAAAAGGGCGACATAAAATAGGTGAAAAAAAACAAAGGAGTCGGCAAAAATGCTACAAGAAGGCGACAAAAAAGCCAGAAAAAAGCTGCAAAAGACAACTAGAAAGAAAACCTGACAAAGAAAGACGCTTAAAATGAAGGAATAAAAGAAAAAAAACGAAAAACAAATGGAAACAAAAAGTGACAAAGAGGTGCCAAAAAAAGTTATGAAAAAATAGATAAGAGAGGCGGAAAACACTAAAATAAAGCTAAAAAAGGCGACAATATTTATATAAATTGACAACGCAGAATTAAAACTCCATCCGTGCGTCCCTGGGTCGACGCACTCTTTTTTTTTAATTCTATTTCTAATAACTGTGATATTCATAATGATTCAATAATCTTGATCTCTGCTAAATTGTTAAACAATTTTCTACTTATTTTTTGTAGGAGATTATTTTTAGTTTATTTGGTTTCTGTAATTGGGATTTCTTCCTGTTGAAATCAATAAATATTATTATTATTGTCTACCTGTGGGTATTTTTGCTAATAGAATTCTCGTCCGTTTATGTACGAAATCCCCGGTAAAAGCGGCTTATAGTTGAAATGTGCTGATAAAGCGGTGAACAAAATAATAAATTCCGAATAGGAGAAATTGATATCCTGCGCCATCTGCCGCAAACATTATAATTTTTATTATCGCATTAAACCGAGAAAGGCCATTACCCGAAATACTTGATGGCTTTTATAATTCTCTAAACACGCCCGCTTAATTAACATTACGCCAAAACGAAACCAAAATAATAAAAACAGTCTGCTAGAGCAGCCTGCGATCTTCTTTTCCGACAATTAGCATGACGAATTTCGCCAATATCGCGTTTTAATTAAACCGAACTCCCGATATGCGAATCGAAGAGCATAAAAACTTCGCCCTTTTATTACGATTTTAGACGTTCTCTGTGTGTTTTCCGTGGGGCGGGAAGCGATGCAGCGACCTTATTTAAAGTTTTACGTTCAGCAATAAAATGCTCGAGCTTGAAATTTCAAAACGGAATAGTGCCATATTATACTTTTCGAAGCACTATATCTGGTGTCCAGGACGCTCGCTACGAACACTTCCTGAAATAAAAGCCCGCATTAAATTCGCTCGTGTCGCAGGATTCTCCGGATTGTTTTGCAAGTCCGAGTCGCCCAGCCAAGGTTAATCAAGCACACAGCGGAAGGAAACTTTGCGAAGGCGAAATATTTTCGAACAACGGAAGATGCAGGTTTGTGCCACTTAGTGCCGGAGCCGAACAATGGCGAGATTCGAGGAGTTTCGTTGAGGAGTTTAAAATTAAACAGGGCGTTGAGAGGAAACGACGCACCGTGGAACGGTTTACCGACTGTTACAATCAAAGGTTATACACTTCAGGCACTAAAGGAGCGTCTTACATTATTTTGAAAGCGGTGCTGTTGTCAATTTGCGTTTAACGGCGGGGTGAGAGCCGAATGTGAAATAAAATGAATTTAAATGGTTTTACAGGTGGTTTACTGTGTTATTTTGTTTCCCGGGTGGAAAAGCGAGATTTTAAATGACTATTGTTATGATTTTTATAGGTTGTTGCCTAGGACAATGTGCTTTCACAAGAGTTTTAGCTTTTATCTAAAACTAGTCTGCCGTTTGTTGTCTGTTGGCGATTTTTATAGACCGTTAATCCGAAACTGCTGGACTGATGGTTGGGAAATGTTTGATGTACTTTAGGAATATCACATAAAGTTTTCAAATTGATGTGCTTTTGTAGATATATAACTATATTTTATTAGACGACCTTTGTTTTTCACCAAACAACACTTTACATTTTAACTTAGAAACTATTAAACCAACTGCTCTGAAGCATTACGAACATCCTAAAATTGTTGTAAAGAGTTGAATCGGTAAATTAATACGTCATCAGGTTTATAGCCATTTTTTTGTTTTTTTTGTCACTCTTTTTGTCGCATTTTTTTTGTTATTTTTTCGCAAAGAAATTAACTTTGTCACTTTTTCTTTCCATTTTTTTTGCTAGTTTTTTTTTTCCTTCACTTTTTATCGTTTTTTGGCAAGTTTCCTTTGTAGTTATCTTCTGCCGCTTTTTTTGGCTTTTTTCGCCTTCTTGTAGCATTTTTTTCACCAATTTTATGTCGCCCTTGTTTCGTTATTTATTTGTTTTTCGTCTTTCTTTTGTCAATTATTTTTTCATCTTTTTTCAGTTATCATCTTTTCGCATTTCTTTTAGGCGTCCTTTTGTCCTATTTTTCAGTCTTTTTTTCTTTTCTTCCCTCTCATTTTTAGAGTATTTTTTCTAACGTTTCTATCGTGATGGTGATTCCAGATTTGTAAATGACGGAAGATTATCTACAATTTGACACCAATTTTCGCTCGATTGAACCAATTTTAACTATTTTTTTGGAAAATTTTTGGAAATTTTGAATGCACTTTTTTTGTTTGTTGGAACAAATACCGTAACAAAAATTTCAGATTTATAACTGATGGAAGATTATCTACAATTTGACACGAATCTTCGGCTATACAACCAATTTTAACGATTTTTTGGAAAATTTTTGGAAATTTTGAAATCATATTTTACTTTCATTGCAATAGATGTGGTAAAAGCGTTTTCGGATTTGTAATTAGTGAAAGATTTTTTACAATTCGACACCAACTTTTGGTCGAATCAATCAATTTTAACCATTTTTTTGGAAAATTTTTGAATATTTTTTATTCACTGTTTGTATTTATTGGAACTATTATCGTGACTGTACAATTTAACACCAAGTTTCGAGCGACTGAACTAAATTGAACTATTTTTTTGGAAAATTTTTGAACATTTTGGATTCACTTTTCGTATTTATTAGAACAGATATCGTATTTTTTTGGAAAATTTTTGGAAATTTTTGAATGATATTTTACTTTTATTTCAATAGACATAGCGTAGCCCATTTCGGATTTGCAATTGGTGGAAAATTATCTAAAATTTGACACCGATCTTTTGTCGATTGAACCAATTTCAATGTCCTTTTTTGGAAATTTTTGTTGAAATTTTGGAATCATATTTTACCTTTATTTCAATAAATGTCGTGAAGGTGTTTTCGGGTTTGTAATTGGTGGAAGATTGTCTACAATTTGACACCAATTTTCAGTCGATTAAACCAATTTTAACCGTTTTTATGGAAAATTTTTGGAAAATTTTAGTTCACGTTTCGTATTTATTCCAACAGATATCCTGAGGGCGGTTACACACTTAACTGTCGAATGATTATCTATAGTTTGACACCAATTTTCGGTCGATTGAACCAGTTTTAACCATTTTTTTGGAATTTTTTTAAAATTTCGCAATTACTTTTTGTGTTTATTAGAGCAAATATCCTGACGGTGATTTCAGATTGTGATTGGCGGAAGATTATCTACAATTTGAGACCAATTTTCGCTCGATAGAACTAATTTTAACTATTTTTTTGGAAAATTTTTGGAAATTTTTGAACCATATTTTACTTTTATTTCAATAGAGATAGCGTAGCCCATTTCGGATTTGCAATTGGTGGAAAATTATGTAAAATTTGACACCGATCTTTTCTCGATTGAACCAATTTTAATGTCTTTTTTTGGAAATTTTTGTTTAAATTTTGGAATCATATTTTACCTTTATTTCAATAAATGTCGTGAAGGTGTTTTCGGGTTTGTAATTGGTGGAAGATTTTCTACAATTTGACACCAATTTTCAGTCGATTAAACCAATTTTAACCGTTTTTATGGAAAATTTTTGGAAAATTTTAGTTCACGTTTCGTATTTATTCCAACAGATATCCTGAGGGCGGTTACACACTTAACTGTCGAATGATTATCTATAGTTTGACACCAATTTTCGGTCGATTGAACCAATTTTAACCATTTTTTTGGAATTTTTTTAAAATTTCGCAATTACTTTTTGTGTTTATTAGAGCAAATATCCTGACGGTGATTTCAGATTTGTGATTAGCGGAAGATTATCTACAATTTGACACCAATTTTCGCTCGATAGAACTAATTTTAACAATTTTTTTGGAAAATTTTTGGAAATTTTTGAACCACATTTTACTTTTATTTCAATAGAGATAGCGTAGCCCATTTCGGATTTGCAATTGGTGGAAAATTATGTAAAATTTGACACCGATCTTTTCTCGATTGAACCAATTTTAATCTGTTTTTTGGAATCTTTTTGAAATTTTGGAGTCATATTTTACCTTAATATCAATAAATGTCGTGAAGGCGTTTTCGGATTTGTAATTGGGGAAAGATTTTCTACAATTTGACACCAATTTTCAGTCGACTGAACGAATTTTAACCACTTTTTTCAAAAATTTTTGAAAATTTTTAATTCACTGTTCGTATTTATTGTAATAATGATCGTGACGACGATTTCAGATTTATACTTAACGGAAGATTATTTACCATTTAACACCAATTTTCTATCGATTAAACGAAATTGTACCTTTTTTTTTTGGAAAATTTTTGAAAATTTTTGAAAATTTTGAATTCACTGTTGGTATTTGTTTCAACAGATATCGTGATGGTGATTACAGGTTTGTAGCTGGCGGAAGGTTATCTGTAATTTGACACCAATCTTCGGTCAATAGAACCCATTTTAACGATTTTTGTTTTTTTTTTAAATTTTTGAATCAAATTATAGTTTTATTTCAATAGATTTTGTGAAGGAGTTTTCGGAATTGTAATCGGCGGAAGATTATCTACAATTTGACACCAATTTTCAGTCGATTTTAACCACTTTTTTGAAAATTTTTTTAAAATTTAGAATTCACTGTTCGTATTTATTGTAATAACGATCGTGACGACGATTTCAGATTTATATTTAACGGAAGATTATTTACCATCTAACACCAATTTTCTATCGATTGAACGAAATTGAACCATTTTTTTGGAAATTTTTTGAAAATTTTTAATTCACTTTTCGCATTTATTGGAACAGATATCGTGAGGGCGATTACATATTTGTAACTGTCGGAAGATTATCAACAATTTAACTTCAATTTTCACTCGATAGAAACAATTTTAACTATTTTTTTGGAAAATTTTTTTGAATCATATTTTACTTTTATTTCAATAGACATAGCGTAGGCCATTTCGGATTTGCAATTATTCGAAAATTATCTAAAATTTGACACCGATCTTCTCTCTATTGAACCAATTTTAATCTCTTTTTGAAATTTTTTTGAAATTTTGGAGTCAAATTTTACCTTTATTTCAATCAATGTCATGAAGGTGTTTTCGGATTTGTAATTGGGGAAAGATTTTCTACAATTTGGCACCAATTTTCGGTTGAATGGATCCGTTTTAACCAATAACTTGGAAAATTTTTGAAAATTTTGGAATCACATTTTACTTTTATTTCAATAAATGTCGTGAAGGCGATTTCGGATTTGTAATTGGTGCATGATTTTCTACAACTTCACACCAATTTTCAGTCGATTGAACCAATTTTAACCACTTTTTTAAAACATTTTTGAAAATTTTGAATTCACTGTTCGTATTTGTTTCAACAGATATCGTGATAGTGGTTACAGGCTTGTAGCTGGAGGAAGATTATCTGTAATTTGACAAGAATCTTCGATCAATAGAACCCATTTTAACGATTTCTGGATTTTTTTTGTAAATTTTGGAATCAAATTATACTTTTATTTCAATAGATTTTGTGAAGAAGTTTTCGGATTTGTAATTGGCGGAAGATTATCCACAATTTCACACCAATTTTCAGTCGATTGAAATAATTTTAACCATTTTTTTGGAAAATTTTTGAAAATATTGAATTCACTTTTCGCATTTATTGGAACAGATATCGTGAGGGCGATTACATATTTGTAACTGTCGGAAGATTATCTACAATTTAACTTCAATTTTCGCTCGATAGAACCAATTTTAACTATATTTTTGGAAAATTTTTTTGAATCATATTTTACTTTTATTTCAATAGACATAGAGTAACACATTTCGGATTTGCAATTGTTCGAAAATTATCTAAAATTTGACACCGATCTTCTCTCTATTGAACCAATTTTAATGTCTTTTTTTGGAGATTTTTTGAAATTTTGAAGTCAGATTTGACCTTTATTTCAATAAATGTCGTGAAGGTGTTTTCGGATTTGTAATTGGGGAAAGATTTTCTACAATTTGGCACCAATTTTCGGTCGATTGGATCCGTTTTAACCAATTTCTTGGAAAATTTTTGAAAATTTTGGAATCACATTTTACTTTTATTTCAATAACTGTCGTGAAGGCGATTTCGGATTTGTAATTTGTGCAAGATTATCTACAATTTCACACCAATTTTCAGTCGATTGAACCAAGTTTAACCACTTTTTTTTTAATTTTTGAAAATTTTGAATTCAGTGTTCGTAAGGTATTTATTGGAATAATGATCGTGACGGCGATTTCAGATTTATATTTGACGGAAGATTATCTACCATTTAACACCAATTTTCTATCGATTGAACGAAATTAAACCATTTTTTTGGAAAATTTTTGAAAATTTTGAATTCACTGTTCGTATTTATTTCAACAGATATCGTGACGGTGATTACAGGTTTGCAACTGGCGGAAGATTATGTATAATTTAACACCCATTTTCGCTCGATAGAACCACTTTTAACCACTTTTTTGAAAAATTTTTGGAAATTTTGAAACCATATTTTACTTTTATTGCAATAGAGATCGTGAAGGCGATTTCGGATTGGAAGATTATCTATAATAATTTGACACCAATTTTCGCTCGATTGAACCAATTTTAACGGTTTTTTTGGAAAATTGTTGGAAATTTTGAATTCACTTTTCGTATTTGTCTCAACAGATTTCGTGACGGCAATTATAGATTTGTAACTGGCCGAAAATTATCTATAATTTTTTAAGAGTTTTCGGTGGATTGAACCGATTTTAACCATTTTTTTTGGAAATTTTGAATACGCTTTTCGTGTGTATTACAACAGATATCGTGACGGCGATTTCAGATTTGTAACTGGCGAAAGATTGTCGACAATTTGACACCAATTTTCGCTCGACTGAACCAATTTGAGCCAGTTTTTCGGAAAATTTTTGGCAAATTTGAACCCACTTTTCGTGTTTATTGGAACAAATACCGTAACGGTGATTCTAGATTTATAACTGGGGGAAGATTATCTACAATTTGACACGAAACTTGGGTCGATAAAAGCAATTTTGACGATTTTTTGGAAATTTTTTGAAATTTTGGAATCATATTTTACTTTTATTTCAATAGATGTGCTGAAAGTGTTTTCGGATTTGTATTTGGTGGAAGATTATTTACAATTTGACACCAACTTTTGGTCGATTCAACTAGTTATCACCATTTTTTTGGAAAATTTTTGAACATTTTGAATTCATTTTTCGCATTTACTGGAACCATTATCGTGACGGCGATTTCAAATTTATAGTTGACAGAAACTTATCTACAATTTAACACCAATTTTCGAGCGATTGAACGAAATTGAACCATTTTTTGGAAAATTTTTGGACATTTTGAATTCACTTTTCGTATTTGTTTCAACAGATATCGTGACGGCAATTACAGGGTTGTAACTGGCGGAAAATTATCTATAATTTGACAACAGTTTTCGGTCGATTAAATCAATTTTAATAAATTTTTTTTTGGAAATTTTAAATTTACTTTTCGGGTTTATTGCAACAGATACCGTAACGGTGATTTCAGATTTATAAATGGCGGAGGATTATCTACAATTTGACGCGAATCTTCGGTCTATAGAACCAATTTTAACGATTTTTTGGGAAATTTTTGGAAATTTTGGAACCATATTTTACTTTTATTTCAATAGATATGGTAAAAGCATTTTCGAATTTGTAATTAGTGGAAGATTATTTACAATTTGAAACCAACTTTTGCTCGATTCAACCAATTTAAATCATTTTTTTGGAAATTTTTTTAAAATTTTGTATTCACTTTTTGTATTTATTGGAACTATTATCATGACGGAGATTTCAGATGTATAGTTGACGGAAAATGCTCTACAATTTAACACCAATTTTCTAGCGATTGAACGAAATTTAACCATTTTTTTGGAGAAATTTTGGAAATTTTTAATTTTTTCGTATTTGTTCCAACAGACGGCAGTTTCAGATTTATAGTTGACAGAAAATTATCTACAATTGAACACCAATTTTCGAGCGATTGAACGAAATTGAACCATTTTTTTGGAAAATTTTTGGAAATTTTGAATTTATTTCAAAACATAGGGTTCCGGTGGTTACAGATTTATAACTGGCCGAAGATAATCTAAAATTTGAAGCCAATTTTCGATCGATTAAACCAAATTGAACTATTTTTTTGGAATATTTTTCCAAGTTTTGAATTCACTTTTTTCGTGTTTATTGCAACAGATGATGGCGATCTCCGTTTTGTAACTGCAATTTAACACTAATTTTCACTCGATAGAAACAGTTTAAACCATTTTTTTGGAAAATCTTTGGAAATTTTGAATTCACTGTTTGTGCATATTGGAACAATTGTCGTGTCGGCGGTTTCAGATTTATATTTGACGAAAGATTATTTACAATTTAACACCAATTTTCGCTCGATAGAACCAATTTTAACCATTTTTTGGAAAAATTTTGGTAACTTTGTAATCATATTTTACTTTTATAAGATTACCCACAATTTGACAGCAATTTTTACTGGATTGAACTAATTTTAACCATTTTTTTTTGGAAAATTCTGGAAATTTTGGAATCATATTTTACTTTTATTTCAATAAATGTCGTGAAGGCGATTTCGGATTTGTAATTGGTGGAAGATTATCTACAATTTGACACCACTTTTCGATCGAATGAATAGATAGATATCGTGAAGCCGATTTGGGATTTGGTAATTGCTGGAAGATTATCTACCATTTGGCACCAATTTTCGGTCGATTTGATCAATTTTAACCACTTTTTTTGAAATATTTTTGAAAATTTTGGAGTCATATTTTACTTTCGGATTTGTAATTCTTGGAAGATTATCCACAATTTGGTACCAATTTTCGATCGATTGAACCAATTCGAACCATTTTTTCGGAAAATTTTTCGAAAGTTTGAATTCACTTTTCCTATTTAATGGAATAGACATCGTGACAGCGGATCCAGATTAATAACTGACGGAAGATTTTCTACAATTTGACGCCACTTTTCAATCGATCGAACCCCTTTTAACCTTTTTTTGGAAAATTTTTGGAAATTTTGAATCCACTTTTTGTGTTTATTGGAACAAATATCCTGACGGCGATTTCAGATTTATAACTGGCGGAAGATTATTTACAATTTAACACCAATTTTTGTTCGATAGAACCAATTTTAACCATTTTTTGGAAAGTTTTTGGAAATTTTGGTACCATATTTTACCTTCATTTCCTTAAATGGCGTGAAGGTGTTTTCGGATTTGGTAACTGGTGGAAGATTATCTACAATTTGGCACCAATTTTCGATGGATTGGATCAATTTTAAAAATTTTTGAAAATTTTGGAATCAAATTTTACTTTTATTTCAATAAATGTCGTGAGGATTTCGGATTTGTAATTGGTGGAGGATAATCAACGATTTGGCACCAATTTTCGGTCGATTGAACCAATTTTAACAATTTTTTCGGAAAATTCTTGAAAATTTTGAATTTACTGTTCGCATTTGTTTCAGCAGATATCGTGATGGTGATTACAGGTTTGTAGCTGGCGGAAGATTATCTATAATTTGACACCAATCTTCGGTCAATAGAACCCATTTTAACGATTTTTGGATTTTTTTTGGAAATTTTGGAATCAAATTATACTTTTATTTCAATGGATTTTCTGAAGGAGTTTTCGGATTTGTAATTGGCGGAAGATTATCTACAATTTGACACCAATTTTCAGTAAATTGAACCAATTTTATCCATTTTTTGGAAAATTTTTGAAAATTTTGAATTCACTTTTCGTATTTATTGGAACAGATATCGTGAGGGCGATTACATACTTGTAACTGTCGGAAGATTATCTACAATTTAAAACCAATTTTCGCTCGATAGAACCAATTTGAACTATTTTTTTGGAAAATTTTTGGAAATATTTAAATCATATTTTACTTTTATTTCAATAAACATAGCGTAGCCCATTTCAGATTTGCAATTGGTGGAAAATTATCTAAAACTTGACGCCGATCTTCCCTATATTGAACCAATTTTAATGTCTTTTTTTGGAAATTTTTTGAAATTTCGGAATCATATTTTACCTTTATTTCAATAAATATCGAGGTGTTTTCGGATTTGTTATTAGGGAAAGATTATTTACAATTTCACTTTTCGTGTTGAATGGAACAAATATCGTAACGGTGATTTCAGAGTTATAACTGGCAGAAGATTATCTACAATTTGATACCAATCTTCGGTGAATGGAACCAATTTTAACGACTTTTTGGATTTTTTTTTGGAAATTTTGGAATCATATTATAGTTTTATTTCAATAGATGTTGTTAAGGCGTTTTCGGATTTGTAATTGGCGGAAGATTATCTACAATTTGACATCAATTTTCAGTCGATTGAACCAATTTTAACCATTTTTTGGAATTTTGAATTCACTTTTCGTATTTATTGGAACAAATATCGTGAGGGCGAGTACAGATTTATAACTGTCGGAAGATTATTAATAATTTGACACCAATTTTCAGTCGATTAATCCAATTTTAACCTTTTTTTTTTGTAAATTTTTGGAAAATTTGAATTCACTTTTCGTGTTTATTGGAACAGATATCGTGCCGGCGATTTCTGATTTATAACTGGCGGAAGATTATTTACAATTTAACACCAATTTTCAGTCGACAGAACCAATTTTAACCATTTTTCAGAAAATTTTTGAAAATTTTGAATTCACTTTTCGTATTTATTGGAATAGATTTCGTCTAAGCGATTTCAGATTTATAACTGACAGGATATTACCTACAATTTGACAAAAATTTTAGGTCGACTGAAAAAATTTTAACCATTTTTTCGGAAATCTTGAATTCATTTTTCGTGTTTATTGAAACAATTTCAGATTTGTAACTTACGTAAGATTATGTACAATTTGGCACCAGTTTTTCGTCGATTGAACCAATTTCAACAATTTTTTTGGAACATTTTTTAAATTTTTATAATCACATTTTACTTTTTTCAGTTATTTGATTCTTTCTTTTTCGATTTTCGGTACATCGATAAACTGAAAAATAAAAAATAAGGAAACAATAAACCGAAACCAAAAATTATAAATCGAAAAATGAAAGGATCTAAACTTTAAAAATAAAAAATTGAAAACTTATGAAAATGCAGATGTAAATTACAAAATCTAAACTCGACAGATTGAAGAAACAAAAAAAGTTGAAAAATTACAGATCGAAAAATTGAAAAAAATCGAATTTAAAATAACAAAAATTTATAAATTCGGGACACTGAAAAATCGATTAATTCTAAAAGTAAAGAAAATGAAAAACAGAAACGGAAAATTCCAAATCAAAAATTCGAAGAAATACAAAATTTAAGAATCGAGAAATTACAAAATTGAAGAATCGCAAATCGAAAAATTGAAAAAATTAGTACTGAAGAAACAAAAAATTACAAAATAGAAAAATTGAAAGATCGAATATTTGAAATAGTAAGGAAAATAAGAAATCGAAACGAAAAATTTTTAATCGACAAATTGAAAAATTAAAAGTTGAAAACTCGAAAAACTCAAATCGAAAAACTCAAATCGAAAAACTGCAAATTCTACATAATATTTATGTAAAATTCCAAAGTTGGAAAATTGAAAAATTTAAACTTAAAACTTGAAAATTTGTAAATGGAAAAGAAACAAAAAAAAAGTTGTTATAATTAATCAGGAAAATTACTCTACGATGTTTTGAAATTACACCGGTCACTGCTTCGAAGGTGCTAAATTTTTCCTCTTCTAATTTCCACGCCCCACAATTTCCTAGAGCACTCCGAACCACGCGAACTATTTTTATCCATTCGGCCATTTTGCGCCGCCATCATTCCAGCCCCTAATTTTTGGGTAACCCTAGGAAACTTCGCTTTATCACAGCCTCCCATATCCGCCATCCAAAAGTTGGCTAGGGACGTGAAATGTTTACGACATTCTTTATTCTTCCGAGACCCAGATATAGTCCTCCGGGATATGCATCCAGCCGAAAGGTGTATTTCATAACTGCATTCACTCCACCCCCAATAATTTCCCTGGTGATGAATATTAAAGCGTGCACGAAACCTTGCAAACTCCAGCCACCAAACATCAACCCGCAGCCTCATTTATCTTCGCTTGCACTATTTGCAAATGCAGCGACATCAAGCCGAAAAGCAAAATTTAAATTCGCATTCTAAATAAGTTAATGTTAACCCGCATAATTAAATGCACGGATCTTTAATTTTCGCTTGAAGACGCACAGACTAATGTTTCTTAATTCCGGTATTTCCAGGGCCGAATTTACGAGAGGAAATTAAAATTTCGTCCGACGCAAAAAATTGTCGGGGTTTTAATTCTCACAAAGAAAACAATTACGGGGATGATAAATTCGTTGCTGCAGCACGGCGAATCTGTTAAATATGTATGCTTTGTAGGTGGATTAAGTGTTTAAGACGGCTGTCATTATGCAGCGTGATATAAGGAATCGTAAAATTTTCAGCGATTAAAGTTTTATTAAAGCTTAAGCGGCCGACGGAAATACGTTTATTTTATTAGCGGGGTTAATTAAGGTTTTAGAGTTGAAGGTAATTTCTCTGTGCATTTGTTAATTTAATTATGCAAGTTTCTGTTTTGAATAAGTGTCAGATGTTCCGGGGAGAGCCAAGAAAGTGAAAATAATTTTCCGGCGGGATCGGGAGGTCCTTTCTAGGTCCTTTTGGCGTGTTCGATAAATTTTGTGGTGCTACCAACTAATTACTTAATTATGGTTGCATAATAAAAAAGTCTTTAAAGTAAATTGTGTGGTCTGATATTGGAGCAAGTGATTTAGTTGAAGTGATTAACCTCGGGTCGCAGTTGGAAACAGATTTCAGGAGAGGTCGTTAAAAATCCTGCGTCAGGTTGTTATCCTAAGTAAAGGATAAATATATTGAACATTTGTTAAAAGCTTGCTTTACAAACTCATTTGGGACGGTTATTGGTAGCAGAACAGGTTTGAAGGTGAGCATCATAGTAGCTAAGGCTACTATGTTACTCTTAACCAAGTCAAAATAAACGTGCCGAAATACCTTGTTTAATTGAAATATCGCTCCAGAAACGTAAAACTTAGTCTAAATTTATTTAAACAGAACTTCCTTCGCCCCTGAAGTACAATCAAACAACTTCAGTTTTTTACATAAATTATAAAAATTTTTAATGATAACCCCCTTAAGTTAAAATAAAGTAAAGATCGAAATATCGAAAAATTAAAAATTGAAAACTCGAGAAATTGAAAATCCAAACTGCAAAATCTAAAAATTGAAACACTCAAAAGTTAGAAAATCGAAAACTGAAAAATTTAAAAATGAAAACTCGAAGAGTTGCATGTCGCAAAATTCAAAAAATAAAAAGATGGAAAACTGAAAATTGCAAATCGGAACACAGAAGAAATGAAAAGGTCAAGAAACGAAAATCTGAAAATCAAAAAACTGAAATGAAATCTGAAACAGACCGAACGAAAAATTAAAAAATCTAAAAGTTGAAAAAACGAAAAAACGAAAACCAAAAATTTCGAAAAGTTGAAAAATTTCACATCAAAAAAAAAAGAAAAATTGTAGAATAATAACACTGAAGAACCGAAACATTGAAAAATTGAAGAAAATAATAAACCGAAGCGAAATATTGGAAATCGAAAACATGAAAAATCCAAAAATTGAAAAATTTCACATCAAAAAAAAAGAAAAATTGTATAATCAGAACATTGAAACACCGAAAAATTGAACAAATAAAGAAAATAATATACCGAAACAAAAAATTGTAAATCGAAAAAATCAAGAATGACAAAGTGAAAAACTGAAAATTTGTAAAAATAAAGAAATAAAAAACAAAAACCAAAAATTACAAATCGATAATTAGAAGAAATGAACAGCTCAAGAATCGAAAAATTAAAAAATAAAAACTTAAAATCCAGTAATTTAAAAATGGAAAACAGTGTAATCCAAAAATTGATAAAATGTACAAAAATTGTAAATACAAAATTGAAGAAATGAAAAATTGAAAAATTATGAAACTGAAAAATCTGAAAGTGACTGAACGAAAAATTAAAAAATCTAAAAGTTGAAAAATAGAAAAAATGAAAACCGCAAATTTACAAATCGATAAATTGAATAATCCAAAAATTGTAAAATTTCACGTCAAAAATATTAAGAAAATAATAAACCGAAACGAAAAATTGTAAATCCAAGAAATGATGAAATGACAAATTGAAAAATCTAAAATTTTTATAAATAAAGAAATAACGAATGAAAACGAAAAATTAAAAAATACAAAAATAGAAAAATTTCACATAAAAAAATTATATAAGCAGAACATTGAAAGACCGAAAAATTTAAAAATAAAGAAAATAATATACCGAAACAAAAAATTGTAAATCGAAGAAATCAAGAAATGACAAATTGAAAAATCGAAATTTAAAAAAATAACGAAATAAAGGACGAAAACAAAAAATTGCAAATCGAAAATTTGAAGAAATGAACAAGTCAAGAATCGAAAAATTGTAAAATAAAAACTCGAAAAAGTGAAAAATCAAAAATGAAGAAGATTTTAAATCCAGTAATTAAAAAATGGAAACACTGTACAATCGTAAAATTGATAGAATGTACAAAAATTGCAAATACAAAATTTAAGAAATGAAAAATCAAAAAATATAAAAGTTGAAAAATCGAGAAAATGAAAACCGAAAATTTTGGAAATCAAAAAATTGAAAAATCGAAAAGTTTAAAATTTTACACAAAAAAAGAAAACTTATATAATCAAAACAGAACATTGAAAAAATGAAGAAAATAATAAACCGAAACAAGCAATTGTAAATCAAAGAACTAGAGAAATGACAAATTGAAAAATCGAAAATTTGTATAAATAAAGAAATAAAGAACGAAAACTAAAAATTACAAATTCAAAATTAGAAGCAATGAAAAGGTTAAGAATCGGAAAATTGAAAAATCAAACTCGAAAAAGCAAAAAATCGAATAAATCAAGAAGATTGAATATCAAGTAAATAAAAAATGGAAAAATTGTATAATCGTAAAATTGATAAAAATAATTATTATTATTTCATATTTAAAACGGAAAAGGGAAAATTGCAAACACAAAATTGAAAAACCATGAAACTGAAAACTCTGAAACTGACTACGAAAAATTAAAAAATCTAAACGTTGAAAAATCGAAAAAAAGAAAACGGATACTTTGCAATTCGAAAAACCCAAAATTCAATAAATGAAATATTTCTTATAAAAAAAAAAGTTTTATATAATCAGAATCAAGAAATTAAGAAAATAATAAACCAAAACAAAAAATTGTAAATCGAAGAAATGAAGAAACGAGAAATTAAAAAATCGGAAATTGGAAAACTCGTGAAATTGTAGGTCGAAAAATTGCCAAATCTAAAAATTGAATTATCCAAAAATTCGAAATCCAAAAAACTGAAAACATAAATGAAAACTCGAAGAGTTGCATATCGCAAAAGTGAAGAAACAAAAAAATTTGAAAAAATTACAAAATCGAAAGATCGAATATTTGAAAAAATAAAGAAAATAAAAAATCGAAAAATTGAAATATTAAAAGTTGAAAACTCGAGGAACTCAAATCGAGAAACTGCAGAATCCACATTTGAAAATTTCAAACGCTGGAAAATTGAGACATTTAAACTTAAAAACTTGAAAAATTTTAAATAGAAAGATTGCAAATCGAAAAATTGAGGAAACGAAAAACTGAAAAATGAAGAAGTCGAGAATTTGGAAAATTGAGAAAGTTAAATTAACGAAGACGAAGAGTTACGAAACCGAAACATTGAAAAATGGAAAAATTGAAAATAAAGAAAATAATAAGCCGAAAAAACCAAACAAATCGAAAAATGAAAATCTCTAAATTTGAAAAATCGAAATATTGAAAAATCGGAATTGCAAAATTTAAAAATTGAAACATTCTAAAGTTTCAAAACCGAAAACTGAAAAATTTCAAATCGGAAAATTGTAAAACGAAAAATTGGAAAAATTTAAATTGATAAACAAAAAATTATAAATTTGAAACACGAAAAATTGAACAATTATAAAAATAAAGGAGTAGGGCGAGAACGAGAAACTGCAAATCGAAAATTAGAAGAAATGAAAAGATCAAGAATCGAAAAATTGAAAAATCAAAACTGGAAAATGTGAAAAATTCAATAAATAAAGAGGATTTAACGAAAAATTAAAAAACCATGAAACTGAAACATCTGAAACTGACTAAACGAAGAGTTAAAAATATAAAAGTTGAAAAATCGAAAAAATGGAAACCGAAAATTTACAATTCCGAAAATTGAAAAATCGAAAAAACAATAAACCGAAACGAAAAATTCTAAATCAAACAAATGAAGAAAAGACAAACGTTTGGAAACTCGAAAAATTGCCAAATCTGAAAACCGAAACATCCATAAGTTGGAAAATCAATAAACTGAAAAATTTAAAAAAGAAAACCCGAAGAATTGCATATCGTAAGATCGAAGAAACAAAAAAAAAAAAATTTGGGAATTTTTTGACAACTTTTTTGGAAGCAAAATTTTTCACTATGAAAATTTCAGTCAATTTATCAGGATAAAAATTTAGGAAAATTTTTGATGTTTAACTACAGACATTTTCTTATAGACTTCGACCTCTGTTTCTTTGAGAGCTCCAACCTTTTGTCCAGAAAAGTTTAAATATTTTGGATTTAAAAAGAAATACATTATTTTAAACAGAATACTTTCAAATTTTGCACCGTGACTATAAATATGAAATATTTTTGGAATCAACACGACGAAATCTATATCCCAAAAATTTTTGGAAATTTTTTGTTAACTTTTTCGATAGCAAAATTCTTCAATACGAAAATTTCAGTCAATTCTTATAGATTTTGTTTAAAAAAACATATTTTCAAGCAAAATATTCTTAAATCTTGAACCGCGAGCATCGACACGCTAAGTTTTTTGAAATAACTTAGCTTTTTGGGAACTTTTTCGAAAGTAAAAGTTTCCTGCATGAAAATTTCGGCCGGTTTTCGATAATTTTCGAAACATAGGTAACCAAAGACATTTTCTTATAGATTTCGATCTTCAGAAGTTAGTTTAGGCCCCATTTCTACTGCTTTCACCTACTGAAATGTTGCAGAATTGTCTGTGAATTTTCGAAATTTAACTGGACATTTGATTGCAGATTTCGACCTCCAGAAATTAGTTATGTTTGTTTTCTTTTTTTTGGTACGCCACTGCTGCGGGGGCGGCGACTCGGTTGGTGTTTTAAGCGTCTGACACTTTTATAAACTGTGTATCGTTTGCTGTAGGCAGATAAACCATATTTATAGCGAGGAAATCGGCGAATCTCCTCGAAACCCTTCCAGACTGCTCGAGACAATCCCGTTTAATTCCGCTGAAAAATTTTATTGGAAAGTTGATAGACTGTTAAGCTGGCATTTTCACAACACCAGCGGCCGATTTAATTTTATTGAAACATTTTTTTAAGCAAACAGCTTCAAGAGCGGCTTTTATTGGCACATTGATGCATGTAAGATTTCCGCAGTAAAATTTATTATTGGCGGATTTCGGCCTGTTGAGATTTCCTCGGGCTAAAACTTCACGGCTATATATTTTTTTTATTACTTTAATCCTTTACATAATCTCCATAGTCGTAAAAAGTTTCAATGGGACGTTTTGCGTTCTCCGGGCGGGATTATCGCGGCCACGTCTTGCGACGATTTGTCAAAAATTCCATGTTCCTTCTGAAATATGTATTCAAATATTTGGAATAACAAGTTCGCTTGAGTAATTACGATTTTATCGATACGGGGTGTTTCGTAAGCAAATCTGGTATAAATTTCCACTGGCGTGATTTAGCAGAATAAAACGTGCGAATTTTTCTGTATGATTCATATTTTAGATTTGAAATGCAAGAATTTCGGGGTGGTTTATGGAACGGAAAAATTCCGTTCTAATGAAACTTATTAGGGTGTGACTTATTAAATATATTTCTGGAATTTACGAGGGACGCAAAAACGCGAAAACGCCACCGTTTTGAAATTCTGCACCCCGGAATAATCCGGTTGCACCGATTTATCCTTAGCTTATTTAATTACAAGTGCAATTAACGATGCTCTTTATAGACTCACCGGATAAAAATAAATTACGGGCAATTTACAGCGCCGGCTAGAACCTATTGAAACTTTAACCGGATAGTTTTAATGAAAAATGAAACTTACAATCTGGTAAAAAATTCTCCCTCGGTGCATCCGAAAATAAAAATCCTGAATCCTCCTACGATATCTGGTTTATTTACTCGGATTTGCATCAAGACGCAATTTTTACAGGTACTTGGGCAAACAGAATGTGAACGAAAACTTATAAATTAGATCGATTTGGGAGCACGTGTTGAGTTTGAAAGTCGGTCGTTGCATGCGAACGTTATACAAACTTTAACGGCTGAATTATGCAGTCTTGACGTATCTTCGGAATAGGATAGTAGCTTTGAGAGTAGCTTTTTTATTATTGGAAACATCGAAAAGTGTTTAGTCTGGTTTAAAGGAACATGAAAGACGGAATTTCAAATTGCCGATGTCTGGCTGATTCGAGCAATGACATTGGAACGGCTTGTGGGACATTCACTTCAGATTTTACAAAACAATAACAGTTCCATGAGCGTAAGCTAAAGAAGTGTGGTAATCGACTCCGTCGGGCGAACTGCCACTTTCATGTTTTTTACATGTCTCATGACCTCTAGAGTACGTCTGTCTGTCTGTCTGTCTGTCTGTCTGTCTGTCTGTCGTCTGTATCAATTTTATTAGACATGTCATGATTTCATTTTAAAATTTTGTAATGGAAAACTCACTTGAAACAAACGCATGGTAAGCATTTACTTTAACATTACATACATATTTTATATTCTTCTATCTTATTGTTTAATATCACCATTTTTCGATTTCTCATTTTCTTTAATTTTTCAATTTTTCTCGTAGACGGAATTGCTTCACAAAATTGTAAAATGTGGAAATTAGAGAAGTAAAAAATCAGCACCTTCGAAAGCAGTAACCGGTATAATTCCAAAACTTCGTGCAATAATTTTCCTAATAAATTATAGCAACTACAATTTTGAGATCAGAAAAAAACATTAATAAAAAATTGATCGGAGGATATTCGTCGCCCCCCAAGTGCAGTTCAATAAATCCCACTTCTTTGAAAAATTAATTATCAAAATTGTTTGAGATAAATAACACTTCCGCAGGTTCTTTGATTTGAATTTTTCAATTCTTCAATTTTTCATTTCGTTTTGTTTCTTAAATTTTCGATTTACAATTTTTAAAGTTTGTAAGTTTAAATTTTCCAACTTTTAATTTTTCGATTGACAGTTTTTTGTTTTGATTTTTTATCTTCTTTATTTTTGTAATATTTTGTTTTTCCAATTTAAATTTTTTCAATTTTTTGTTTCTTCAAGTTTTCGATTTGCAATTTTTCATATTTTTGTTTCTTCAATTTTACGATCTTCTAGTTTTCATTTTAAAATTTTTCAGTTTATTGATTTTCCAATTTTTGGATGTGTCAATTTTTAGATTTGGCAATTTTTCGACTTACAATTTCACGAAGTTTTCATTTCTTCGATTTACAATTTTTCGTTTCGGTTTATTATTCCCTTCATTTTTTCAATTTTTCCGTTTTTCAATGTTCTGATTATATATTTTTTAAATGAACTTTTTCAGTTTTTGGATATTTGAATTTTTCGATTTACAAATTTTCGGTTTTCGATTTTTCGATTTTTCAGCTTTTAGATTATTTTTTAATTTTTCGTTTAGTCAATTTCAGATTTTTTAGTTTACTGGTTTATCAATTTTTCGTTTCTTCATTTTTGTGCAAATTTTCTAATCCCCATTATAAATATGTAATAATAATAATAATAACTTTTAAATATATCACTGTCAATTTTACGATTATACAATTTTTCCATTTTTAAATACTGGATTTTAAATCTTTATTTATTCAATTTTTCATTCGAGTTTTGAGTTTTCAATTGTTCTATTCTTGAACTTTCCATTTCTTCTAATTTTCGGTTTGCAATTTTTCGTTTTCGTTCTTTGTTTCTTTATTTATTCACACTTTCGATTTTTCAATTTGTCATTTCTTCATTTTTTCGAATTGCAATTTTTGTTTCTATTTTCAATGTTCTGATTATATAATTTCTTTTATGTGAAATTTTTCAATTTTTGGATTTTTCAATTTTTCGATTTGCAAATTTTCGGTTTTTATTTTAGTTTTTGGTTTAGTCAGAGTCAGATTTTTCAGTTTTTCGTTTCTTCAATTTTGTGTTTGCAATTTTTCTAGTTTCCATTTTAAATATGTAATAATAATAACAATTTTTAAATTTATCACTATCAATTTTGCAATTATACAAGTTTTCAATTTTTCGAGTTTTGATTTCTTTTCATTTCTTATAGTTTTCGATTTGCAATTTTTCGTTTTCGTCCTTTATTTCTTTATTTTTACAAATTTTCTATTTTTCAATTTGTCATTTCTTTATTTTTTCGATTTATAATTTTTTATTTCAGTTCATTATTTTCTCTACTTTTTTAGCCACGGTTTTCTAACTTCTAGACGCCGAAATCTATAAGAAATAACTTAAAATTTGGAAAATTGTCAGAAATTTGCCGAAATTTTAATGTGGAAAAATTTTGTTTTCGAAAAAGTTGGAAAAAAATTCTGCGATTCCGTCGTGTTGATTCCAAAAATATTTCTTGTTTACGCTCGTGGTGCAAAATTTGAAAGTAAAATTATATGTTTTTAAATCCAAAAAATTGAAATATTACCAAAATTTTTTTCGAGCTCATTTCTTCTAAAAAAAGTTGCTACTAATATTTTTCCAACAACCAAATTGAAAAATGCCAGTTTTGTGTACCTGTATCTAATAACTTGACTTTGAACCGGAATATTTACAAAATCCTGATGCGGGCCGTCAATACGTTGTATTTTTTGATAAATGAACCACAACAGTGGAGGAGTTAGTTGGGGTAGAACATAAATACTATCTGGCTCGAAAACGTTTTTATTGAACCGATTTATTTATTTTTTTGATCACCTATCTGTTTTTCATAAAAAATGTGTGTTTATAGGCGGAAATAAACAGGACTTAGGGTTTGGAAAAAAATTCTAAAGCATCAGTCCATTTTGGGTCCAATTTGAGAAATTTAATTTTTTAAAGTACTGAAATAATAAATAATTTTAAACTTATTTATTTAAGAACTTTTAAGATACTGTTTCATAAAAAATTCTAAAAGCGCATCTTTTACAACAAAACTGAGCACATAAGTCCGCTCTTGTAATAAAAACAGAAAGATCTAAATTTATTAAACGACTCTTCGGTTATTGGCTTGGAAACAACAAAAATGAAGCTCGCTAGCATCAAAGAACAAATTGCCATTATACAGAAATCAAAGCAAATTGTTTACTGATTGTTTTCGTGCAATGAAATATTTTGTTATTGTTACTTTAAAGAAATACGAGGAAGACGGTGAAAAAAGAAGCCAATTTTTAACAACCGTATTTAAAAGAGTTGCGTTGTTCCGGAAAGAGTGCGCTGAATTTTATCGCTCGAATCTAAATAATTTTGAAGTCGTTGCCGCTTCTATTCCAGCTCTTACAGAATTTAACTGCCGCGATCCTGTTTATAACCTTGTTGATGTTTACCTCCGAAACTTATAAGAAATCGTTATTCAATATCTCGCGGGTAGACAAGAAAATTTTAGTAGCCATAAGCCGGTCCCTTTATTATTAACATAACGCGAAAATAGAATGATTTGCAGTCGTTGAAGTGGCAATAAAAAATCCCATCCGTCCTCTTCTCCTCTTTTTACGCAGCGAATATTTCATTAAACAAAACAACCCTTCACCTCCAACTTCTTGGCATCCCTTTGCGAAACTTTTATTAAATATTAATTTTAATTTGCGTTAGTACTCGGAAAGGGAGCGCAAATTCAATATTCGAGCAAAGAATACTTACAGGTGGATGCAGAGTGTTTTCGAGCGCATCCACCGTCAAAATATTTACCACCGCCGAATGCCGCCGTCCCGTTCTCGGGTAATGGGATTTCCACTACTTTCACTCACCCTCTTTCTCTGGCATGAATTGATGCTTACCTACAAAGGCTGTTTCGACGCAAACTTTATGAATGAATAATGAAAGAGTCGACGATCATACGGAGTAAACATATGTAACCTTCCATCTGCATAGAAAGGAGCTCTCGAGGAATTTTATTATGGCCTTATTCGACTTTGATCTCTTCACACTGTTGTTTAATAAAGGGCGCCGAAACGCGGGCGTTCGCGCGGAAAAACGACCACTTACGCAACACTTGATGAACTTGCAGCTTTCGAACGGAGCTGACTTTTCGGTTTTTTATTAAAAAATGACACTTGGGTCCTCGCAAGCCCATCAACCCTCGACCCCCTTCACTATACCTACTGGGTGTTCGTAAATATTTGTCCGTCGAGTTTGGCATGACCAAATGTCAAAAAGATTGAAAAATTGTTGCAAAATTTAGAAACAACACATCTGTGTATTACTGGTTGCCTACTCAACAGACATTTGATTTTGAAATTGTTTCGAAAACAACTTTTATTATTATAATGATAGTAAGTGCTTATAATGAATATTTATTAAAACAAAATCCGCTTTCGTAACTACGAATCGACACCAGTCAGCGGCATTTCCGCTGAAAGCTATAAGTGACATTAAATTAAAAAAATAAAAAAATCCACAAGCTTCCTAACTTCTGAATCTGAATTCGATTTCAGGAGATTCGTATTAGAAAAGAGAATAATTTTTAGAAGTCAGAGAATTTAAATAACAAAAATATTTTGAAAAGGTCAAAATCCAAATTTTTCGCGACATTTCGGACAATGCGCAATGGGGTGAAAAAACGAAACTGTTTCGATCTACCTGAAATTGAGTTTCTAGATCAATTTCTCCGTGTAGAATTCATTTCTATTATCAGTTGTTGAATATTGACTGGATTTCACTGTAAATTGTGTTTCAAACCTCAACTCAAAAAATAATTTTCGAGTTTACGGTTTCACCATTTCAAAACGGCTCAAGATCCCGTATTGCGGTTTATACCATTCGATTCCTTGAAGTTTTTTTGTCGCGCCAACTGATTTTTAAGCCGGATAAATTAGTGATTCGGGCTTGAATGATCAATAAAACGAACGATGTTATTTTTCTATAGGTGACATATTAAAAAAATAAAAAAATTCAGGAAGCTTCGTAGCTAACTTCTGAATCTGGATTCGATTTCAGGAGATTCGTATTAGAAAAGAGACTAATTTTTGGAAGGTAGAGAATTTAATTAACAAAAATATTTTGAAATGGTCAAAATCCAAATTTTTCGAGACATTTCAAAAAATTGGGTGAAAAAACTGAACTCTTTCGATTAACCTGAAATTGAGTTTCTAGACCAATTTCCCCGTGTAGAATCCATTTCTATTGTCAGTTGTTGAATATTAACTGGATTTCAATCTAAATTGTGTTTCAACTCTCTACTCGAAAAATAATTTTCGAGTTTACGGGGTCACCATTTCAAAACGGCTCAAGATCCCGTATTGCGGTTTTTACCATTCGATTCCTTGAAGTTTTTTAGTCGGCTAACTGATTTTTAAGCCGGATAAATTAGTAATTCGGGCTTGACTGATCAATAAATCGAACGATGTTATTTTTCTATAGGTGACATTATATTAAAAAAATTAAAAAAATCAGGAAGCTTCGTAGCTAATTTCTGAATCTGGATTCGATTTCAGGAGATTCGTATTAGAAAAGAGACTAATTTTTAGAAGGTGGACAATTTAATTAACAAAAATATTTTGAAATGGTCAAAATTCAAATTTTTCGCGACATTTCAAAAAATTGGGTGAAAAAACTGAACTCTTTAGATTAACCTGAAATTGAGTTTCTAGACCAAATTCCCCGTGTAGAATCCATTTCTATTATCAGTTGTTGGATATTAACTGGATTTCAATCTAAATTGTGTTTCAACTCTCAACTCGAAAAATAATTTTCGAGTTACGGTTTCACCATTTCAAAACGGCTCAAGATCCCGTGTTGCGGTTTGTACAATTCGATTCCTTGAAGTTTTTTAGTCGCGCGTACCGACTTTTGAACCAGATAATGTAGTTATTCGGGCTTGACCCATCAATAAAATGGTCGATGTTATTTTTCTATAGGTGACACTATATTAAAAAAATTAAAAAAATCAGGAAGCTTCGTCGCTAATTTCTGAATCTGGATTCGATTTCAGGAGATTCGTATTAGAAAAGAGACTAATTTTTAGAAGGTAGAGAATTTAATTAACAAAACTATTTTGAAATGGTCAAAATCCAAATTTTTCGCCACATTTCAAAAAATTGGGTGATAAAACTGAACTCTTTCGATTAACCTGAAATTGAGTTTCTAGATCAATTTCCCCGTGTAGAATCCATTTCTATTATCAGTTGTTGGATATTAACTGGATTTCATTCTAAATTGTGTTTCAAGCCTCAACTCGAAAAATAATTTTCGAGTTTACGGTTTCACCATTTCAAAACGGCTCAAGATCCCGTGTTGCGGTTTGTACAATTCGATTCCTTGAAGTTTTTTAGTCGCGCGTACCGACTTTTGAACCAGATAATGTAGTTATTCGGGCTTGACCCATCAATAAAACGGTCGATGTTATTTTTCTATAGGTGACACTATATTAAAAAAATTAAAAAAATCAGGAAGCTTCGTCGCTAATTTCTGAATCTGGATTCGATTTCAGGAGATTCGTATTAGAAAAGAGACTAATTTTTAGAAGGTAGAGAATTTAATTAACAAAACTATTTTGAAATGGTCAAAATCCAAATTTTTCGCGACATTTCGGATAATGGGGTGAAAAAACGATACTCTTTCGATCTACCTGAAGTTGAGTTTCTAGACCAATTTTCCCGTGTAGAATTCATTTCTATGATCAGTTGTTGAATACTAACTGGATTTTCATCTAAGTAGTGTTTCAAGCCTCATCTCGAAAAATAATTTTCAAGTTTACGGTTTCACAATTTCAAAACGCCTCAAGATCCCGTATTGCGGTTTATATCATTCGATTCCTTGAAGTTTTTTAGCCGCGTTATGTCAAAAAAATTCAGGAAGCTTCGTAGCTAACTTCTGAATCTGGATTTCAGGAGATGCGTTTTAGAAAAGAAACTAATTTTTAGAAGGTTTGAAGTGGTCAAAACATGACTTATAATATCAATATCACTCGGTGGAGTGATGTTGACGCTTAGTACACAGTTTAGTGAAAAATTATTTTTAGTAGCAGCAATAATAAAAATCGCATGCATAATAAACTAGGCCGAAGCATCTCTGTAAACTGTGAAATTAAAAAAACAACCTCCCCGGAAACTGCCGGCAACGTTCCGTTCTTAGCTAAGTCCCTCCTTATACGGAAGTCGAGCTCAAACTTATCCAGTTTCACTGAGGATTTAGATGGATTTCATGACGTAGAAAAAACAATCAACTTAGAAGACTTCCTGCTACTCGTAGTTACCTCCGAACTTCGATTAAAATTGAAAATACCAGGAAATATGCCCCGAACCTAATTTAACCGGTACATATTTTATGGGCTTCGTTGCAGGAAACAAGGGACTCGTTGTCACTGTTTTACGGCCAAGATGTGAAGAACTTTATAACACCTGAGAAATTCCAAAAAAAACTAGGCGTAAACGAGTGTCCCGGATTTTTTAAGGGCTGGTTTGAGTTGTTTCATTCCGGGAGAGCAGTTAGAGGCGACAGAAATAAATTTTTTATTGTTTTATTAGAGAGAATGAATGGTGCAGATAATAGAAACCTTTTGATGAAAGACCGGTGGAAATGATTTTAAGGATGACAATATTAATTGTATCTTAGCCGGTGAGTTATAGCTTATTTCTTTTGTTTTCGGCTTCGTGAGGAAAATGAAGAACTTGGATTGATTAAGTTGACGAGGGTGCTCCAGGAAATGTACAAGCACGGGACTACAACAGCTCTTAAAACTAAGACTTATCATTGCGAAAATTGCAGTTTGAATTAAACTCAGGGAAATATTAATTATAAAGTAAACTTTAATAATAAGCAATAGAAATGAAGGCAATGTTAAAACTTCAGAAAATTTCAATTCTACCTTTAGACTAGGTTAGCACCAGTAGGTCAGAGTAGTGTAGGTCCTTTTCATGATAGAACTTTTGCCTGAATAAATAAAAAAAAAATCTCTCACCGAACTCGGCTGTGTTAAACACACCATAAATAACCCCCACGGCCATAAAAAAATAATCTCAGCTTGTCGTTCGTCCGGTTTAATTTTCGAATAATCCGAACAAAGTTGTCTCTCTAATTGCTAGTTAGCCCGGTTATTTGGACCATCGGGGCAAAATTGAAAGTTTAAGCGGATAAGCTGACGAGTTTCCGCAGCTGTATGTGGCTTGTGACATTCCGAATAGTTGTATATACAGCGCTTCCGATTTAGTTCCTTAAACGTAAAACAGTTACGAATTTAGAGCAAACACTGCAGCCGCCGTGTAAAGCAAATCAACGTTTCAATTTGCGCAACGTATTGCCGTTGTAAAACAATTCCTGGGATTCAATTTGCCGAATCGGGGGCAATTTAAGTCGCTTACAAAGCGATTCGTTTGTAGGATCTGCAGTGGGTGCATTAGTCTCATGACTGTTGCAGATTGGGTCGAAAAGTGCATCTAAAAGGTCTATTTCGAAAAAAAAAACAAACTTAGTTGTGTGAAAACTGATCTGCTAGCTAGACTTCAAATAAATGTAAGACACCCTAAGTACATTAAGAGTTAAGTCGCTCTAGCCATCCTAGATCCACCTCTGTCCCTGTTATTTGGAAATTATCGTCGCTCGGTGGCAAATCGTCGAAATAAATATTTATTACTTCTGAATGTAGCTATATTCGGAAACCGCTCAGTTGTAGCAATAATGTAATAGTGCTCATATTTCGTTCCTTTGAGTCCAATGCTTCACGAGCGGATATTTATGGCAATGTCAATATCGGCCCGAATTAATCTCTATGTAGTTGTGCTTAATTGAGTAAAAGAGCATCTCGTGGAAGCATAATGACCTATTGTAAATTCATATACTGGACATTAATCCAAGGCTCGTACTATCCGGTTAGGTAAATAAAGTGGGGTTTGTCACGCGTTTCGCTGCATAAATTAGGTAATCACTTCGTAGGATTAAATTCCGGCATGTGTAAGTACGCGATCGATGCAAGTAGTTCTGGTTGACTGTTTACCGAACACTTCGGCATTACAAAAATGCAAAACGTCCGAATCCGGTGCTTTTCCTGCTCTCGTTCGAATGGAGTGCCGGCAAATTGATTAATCTGCATTTAATTTCATGCACAGGAAGGATTCATAATTCCCGATTCCCGGAAATATTCAAATAAAAGAAGCGCTAAATGTTCGGTCTGAGTTATAGTGACATTTTTAGCAAGAGGCGGATGAATGGATTTCCATTTAGCGATTTTTCGTCATTTTCTTCGCTTTAGCGCTGATTGGGGGAATTGCGGGCTGGGTTTTTTAGTCCCGATTTTGCATTTATTAAGTGCGCTGCAGTGATTATGCAGGACAGAGATTCAAGCGAATAACCCCTGAAGTACAGCATGTATACACACATTTAGTGAGTGATATTTAAAATTAAAAAATAAAACAAGCACTTCGTCTCATTCTCTTTCCAAATTACCAGCTTCCTTCCTTTCTTCTTGTTCCTTTAAACGATCCATAATTCAGCAAATCGTCCATCCGTTCCAGTTATGACCACTCCACTTACCTTCATGTAAAAGAAACGCCCACCGAAACGAAGAACAATAATGAACGATATTATTTCGAGGAAAAAGCGTGCACGTTTAGCAAGAAGAGCTCGTTAAGACCTCTTAGAAAAACGCGGCCACTCGACCATATTTCTACCACGGATGCCAAAGACATTACTCCTTATTAAATCAATCCGGGAGCAAATAGGCAGGGACAGAGAGGAAAGCTGGAATTGCGTGACTTGTTTGTATCTGTTGCTGTCGTCCGGTTTGTATCTTGTTAGCATCAGCAAGTAGCGAAAGAGGTGGAGGAGCGTAATCGCATCCCCTCAGATCAGAGCGCGTCTGGTCAGCACCATCTCGGGATCGATTCTCGCCAGAATTCAAGTGCTCCTGAGGGAATGGGGCGGGAACCTGCTGCTGGCTATTTCGTTTTTAGGCCTTTCGATTCTATATACGTGTCGGGATGCACAAGTGGTTTTATTTAATTTTCAACTTTTGGAGGGCGGCCGCAGGAGTTTCGAAGGACGGAGGGCCGCGGAGTTTCGACCCGTGGAAAGCATCCCCAGTGACTACTCAAGCCGGGAACTACGTCATTGTTCACTGGCGCAAACGTTTAATTAGCGATTAGAGTGATTTCGGTTTGAAACTCTTTCACTTTTTAATTTTTTGATTCTTCAGTTTTTCGGTTCTCGAATTTTTCGCTTTTAAATTTTTCCATTAATCAAATTTTAAATTTTTGCTTCTAAGTTATCGATTTGTTGGTTTTTCGAATTCTCAATTGCTGGACTAATTGATTTTTCCATGTTTCGGCTTTTATTTTTCTATATTTTTCGACTTTTCAATTTTCGATGTTTTGATTTTTCCATTTCTTGATTTCTCTTCTTTTCGAGGTTTCGATTTTTCAATTTTTCAGTCTTTGAAATTTGTCATTTTTCGATTTTTTAATTTTTTTAATTTTCCAGGTTTTTGATTTTTCGATTGTTCGATTTTTCGATTCTTGGATTCTTCGTTTTCTCGATTTTTTGATTTTTCGACTTTTCAATTTTTCTATTTTTGGATATTTCAGTTCTGAAATTTTTCAGAATTTCGATTTTTCTATATTTCAGTTTTAGGATTTTTCGATTTTTCTACTTTTCGATTTTTCAGTGTTTCGATTTTTACTTTAATAAGATTTTTGATGTTTCGATTTCTCGATTTTTTAAGTTTTCGGGTTTTCTAATTTTAATTTTCTCAGGTTTTTGATTTTTCGATTCTCCAATTCTTCGTTTCTTCGATTCTTCAATTCTTCGTTTCTTCGATCCTTCGACGCTTCGATTTTACAATTCTTCAATTTTTCGATTCTTCGGTTCTTCGATTTTTGGATATTTCAGTTCTGGTATTTTTCACTTTTTTGATTCTTCAATTTTTCGATATTTCAGTTTTAGGATTTTTCAATATTTCGATGCTTTAATATTTAGATTTTTCGACTTTTCGATTTTTCAATGTTGCGATGTCTTTATTTTAGTCAAATTTTTGAAATTTCGATTTCTTGATTTTTCAGTTGTTTGATTTTCAATTTTTCGATATTTCAGTTTTTTGGGCTTTTCATTTAAATTTTTTAGGTTTTTGATTTTTCTATTTTTCGATTCTTCTGTTCTTCGATTTTTCGATTCTTCGTTTCTTCAATTCTTTGGGTCATTGATTCTTCGAATCTTCGTTTCTTCGATTCTTCGATTCTTCGTTTCTTTGTTCCTTCGGTCCTTCGCTTTTACATTTCTTCCATTTTTCGGTTTTTCGATTTTTCGATACTTCAGTTTTAGGATTTTTTAATATTTCGACGTTTTAATTTTTCCATTTTTAGAATTTTCGATTTTTCAATGTGTCAATGTGTATTTTAAACAAATTTTGGAAATTTCTAATTCTTGATTTTTCAATTGTTTGATTCATTCACTTTTCCGATACTTCAATTTTTTGGGTTTTTAATTTAAATTTTACCAGGTTATTTTGATTATTTGATTATTTGATTCTTTGATTCTTTGATTCTTTGACTCGTTGACCCTTTGACTCTTTGATTCTTTGATACTTTGCTTCTTTGATACTTTGATTCTTTGATTCTTTGATCCTTTGATCCTTTGATCCTTTGATCCATTGATCCTTTGATCCTTTGGTCCTTTGATCCATTGATCCTTTGATCCTTTGATTCCTTGATTCCTTGATTCCTTGATTCCTTGATTCCTTAATTCCTTGATTCCTTGATTCCTTGATTTCTTGATTTCTTTAATCGTTGATTCCTTGACTCCTTCATTCTTTGATTTCTTGATTCCTTAATTAATTGATTCCTTGATTTCTTTATCCCTTGATTCCTTGACTCCTTCATTCCTTGATTCATTGATTCCTTGACTCTTTGATTCTTTGATTCCTTGATTCTCCGATTCTTTGATTCTTTGAGTCTTTGATTCTTTGATTCTTTGATCCTTTGATTCTTTCATTCTTTGATTCCTTGATTCCTTGATTCTTTGATTCCTTGATTCCTTGATTCTTTGATTCCTTGATTCCTTGGTTCCTTGATTCATTTATTCCTTGATTCCTTGATTCCTTGATTTCTTGATTTCTTTATTCCTTGATTCCATAACTCCTTCATTGTTTGATTCCTTGATTCCGTAATTCCTTGATTCCTTGATTTCTTTATCCATTAATTCCTTGACTCCTTCATTCCTTGATTCATTGATTCCTTGACTCCTTGATTCTTTGATTCTTTTATTCTTTTATTCTTTGATTTTTTGATTCTTTGATTCTTTGATCCTTTGATCTTTTGATTCTTTGAGTCTTTGAATCTTTGATTCTTTGATCCTTTGATTCTTTTATTCTTTGATTCCTTGATTCCTTGATTCCTTGATTCCTTGATTCCTTGATTCCTTGATTCCTTCATTCCTTGATTCATTTATTCCTTGATTCCTTGATTTCTTTATTCCTTGATTCCTTGACTCCTTCATTCTTTGATTCCTTGATTCTGTAATTCCTTGATTCCTTGATTTTTTTATCCCTTGATTCCTGGACTCCTTCATTCTTTGTTTCATTGATTCCTTGACTCCTTGATTCTTTGATTCCTTGATTCCTTGATTCTTTGATTCTTTGATTCTTTGATTCTTTGATTCTTTGATTCTTTGATTCTTTGATTCTTTGATTCTTTGATTCTTTGATTCTTTGATTCTTTGATTCTTTGATTCTTTGAATCTTTGATTCTTTGATTCTTTGATTCTTTGATTCTTTGATTCTTTGATTCTTTGATTCTTTGATTCTTTGATTCTTTGATTCTTTGATTCTTTGATTCTTTGATTCTTTGATTCTTTGATTCTTTGATTCTTTGATTCTTTGATTCTTTGATTCTTTGATTCTTTGATTCTTTGATTCTTTGATTCTTTGATTCTTTGATTCTTTGATTCTTTGATTCTTTGATTCTTTGATTCTTTGATTCTTTGATTCTTTGATTCTTTGATTCTTTGATTCTTTGATTCTTTGATTCTTTGATTCTTTGATTCTTTGATTCTTTGATTCTTTGATTCTTTGATTCTTTGATTCTTTGATTCTTTGATTCTTTGATTCTTTGATTCTTTGATTCTTTGATTCTTTGATTCTTTGATTCTTTGATTCTTTGATTCTTTGATTTTTTGATTCTTCGATTCTTCGATTCTTTGATTCTTTGATTCTTTGATTTTTTTATTCTTTTATTCTTTGATTTTTTGATTCTTTGATTCTTTGATTCTTTGATTCTTTGATCCTTTGATTCTTTGAGTCTTTGATTCTTTGATTATTTGATACTTTGATCTTTTGATTCTTTGATTCTTTGATCCTTTAATCCTTTGATTCTTTGATCCTTTGATTCCTTGATTCCTTGACACCTTCATTCTTTGATTCCTTGATTCCTTAATTCCTTGATTCCTTGACTTCTTTATGCCTTGATTCCTTGACTCCTTCATTCCTTGATTAATTGATTCCTTGACTTCTTGATTCTTTGATCCTTTGATCCTCTGACCTTTGATCCTTTGATATTTTGATCCTTTGATCCTTTGATCCTTTGATCCTTTGGTCCTTTGATCTTTTGATCCTTTGATCCTTTGATTCCTCGATTCCTTGATTCCTTGAGTCCTTGATTCCTTGTTTTCTTTATCCCTTGATTCCTTGACTCCTTGATTCCTTGACTCCTTGATTCTTTGATTCTTCCATTTTTCGATTTTTCGATCCTTCAATTTTTGGATATTTCAGTTCTGGTATTTTGCAATATTTCGATTCTTCAATTTTTCGATTTTTCAACTTTTCAACTTTTCGATATTTCGGTTTTAGGATTTTTCAATATTTCGATTGTTTAATTTTCCTTTTTTCCGACTTTTCGATTTTTCCATGTTTCGATTTCTTTACTTTAATCAAATTTTTGAAATTTCGATTTATTGACTTTTTAATTTTTGATATTTAAATTTTTCAGGTTTTTTAATTTAAATTTTTCCAGGTTTTTGATTCAACTTTTTAATATATCGACTTTTTGGTTTATCAGCTTTTCAACTTTTCGATTTCTCAAATATTTCTTATACCAGTTTTGGGATTTCTCAATTTTTCCATCTTTCTGTTTTTCGATTTATCGATTCATCAAATTTCCGATACTTCAATTTCTAGATTTCTTGATATTTCAGTTGAGAGAATCTTCAATTTTTCGATATTTTTGATTTTAGATTTTTCTATTTTTCGATTTCTCGATTTTTGAATTGTTCGATATTTTAAATGTTAGATTTTTCGATTTTAAATTTATCAATTTTTCGATTTTTATGTTTCAATTTATTGATTTTGGAATTTTTCGTTTCTTCAGTTTTTTGGTTTTTTGATATTTCAATTTTCCGATTTTTTAAATTTTGTATTTTTATATTTCTCGATTTTTAGTTCTTCAATTTTTTCATTTTCAATTTTTCAAATTTTTTAATTTTAAATTTATCAATTTTTTGATGATTTGATTTCTCGATTTTTAAAATATTTCATTTCTTGATTTTTCAATTTTTCGATTTATCGAGATTTCGAGATTTTGATGTTTCGATTGTTCAATTTTCCAATTAGTCATTCTTCAGTATTTCAACTTTCGATTTATCAATTTGTTCTGAGATTGATATTTTTCAATTTTTAGTTTTTCAATTTTTCGGTTCTTCGATTTTTAGATTTTTGGATTTTCCAATATTTCCGTGTTTCGAACTTTCAATTTTTCGAATTTTCAGTTCTTCGATTTTTCAATTTTTCGATTTTTAAATGTTATATTTTCCGACGTTATGATTTTTTGATGCTTAGATTTCCCAATTTTTCATTTTTTTTGTATTTCAATTTTTTGAATTACCAATTGCTGGACATTTTGGTTTTCCATTCTTAAAATTTTCCGACTTTCCAATTTTTCGATTTCTCAGTTTTTCACACCTTTACCTACACCCTTTGTGCAAGTGAAAAAGAAAGATTTTTTGGTAGGAATTTAAAAACACTAATACAGTAAAAAAAAAACTAAGGTAAAACGTTGAATGGTTTTTGAAACATGACGTGATAAAGAATCAAAAAACGGAACTTTAAAATTATGAACATCCAAGAAATAATTCGATTACTATGAAATTTTAGTTCATAAAAACCAAATTTAACATGAATATAAGTAGAATGACAAAAAAAAAAAACTACAATATTTTTCCGATACATCTCTCATCGTCTTAAAATCCTCTACAACAGATCTTCGAAGCAAAATCTGCTGGTCGGCAAACTTTAAAAATTCCAATTAAGCGTCTCCATCACGTCACAGCCGCCCTTAATTTCCACCCTAATCTTAAAATTACACCTCCGAAAATTGAGTTTGTCCGTATTGTGGGCTGCACTGTCGAGCCGAGGATTTATTAGCTTATTATTAAACAGAAACCCTCCCATAAGTCCCATATCAGCATGGAAATGGGATGTGGCTCTAAGATACATAAAATTTGTGCACAAATTTAAATTTTATTGCACCTTATCTCGTCGGTTTAGACGCAATGATTAAATTTCGGGCTCATACGCAAAAAAAATGGGCCGTAAAAATTTATAATCTTTTTTATCTTTAAATTGAAATTTAACATAGGGCGACTTTTTTGTTTGAATTAACAGCAAATGAAACGCGAGAGTGGATTTTTCAAGGCGATATTTTTTTTGTTTTACTTGTGAGCGAGTCAAGTTTCAAAAGTTTGCAAATTGGGGAATACAAACAGAACTGGGCGGCCATTTCCACAGTGGCGGTTAAAGTTGGCGATGTTTGCTGAGTATACAGGACCGGATTGACAGATGGCCATAAATATTAAACTCAAAAATAACTAGTCATAAAACGAAACCTAGACGAGCACACTCGCTCCGAATCCACTCCCGCCGCCAACATCTAGTTAAAGTAATCAGAAACGGGCCATAAATTTGTAACACATGAATACGAACAAGGTGGGGGCGGCGCAGCTCATATCTACCCTTATACAGCTGTACAGCAGTTCTCTTTTCACATAGGTGTTATAATTGTAGATAACCCGACATCGTCGCTACATTAATAAAGTCTTAATTTTGTCACCTCGTTGTTCTGCACAAGCACCATTTGTGTTCAAATTTTATTAAGCAGTGAAGCCAAACATAATTTTGTCTGAAAATTATACCCAAGTTCAGTTTTGAGACGAGCTATCTAACCTGACAAAATTTACTCAATACCTCGTTACAATTAATTCCATTTAGATTAAATTCCCTTTCTCGGCTCAATTAATTGCTTAATTTTATTTTGAAGCTAGTGGAGCCTCGTTTAGGGTGCCAGAGCACCGGTTGATTGTTGGTGTTAAAGTTGAAGAAAATATTCATGGTATTCACTTGACATAATTAATGCTTTTTTCTGAATTCATTCATATTGCACAATCATAGTTTCTTTCTTTTAAAATCAAACAAACAAGATTTTAATACGGAAAATGTAAAAATTTATAGCTCTCTAGAATCTTTACCTCATTAGAAATTTTAGAATTTCTAGAATCTTTAGCATCTCTAGAATTTTTAGCATATCTTCAGAATATTTAGATTTTCTAAAATTTTTAGAATCTGTAGAATCCTTAAAATCTGTAGAATTTCTAAAATCTCTAGAGTTGTTGAGACTCCTAAATTTTAAAACGTCGGAATCTTAGCAAACTTTGGAAACTTTGTATCTCCAGAATTTTTAGAATCTCTAAAATTCCTAAATTCTCTTTAATCTTTAGAATCTCTAGAATCTCTAGTATCTCCAAAGTTTTTGCCATCTCAAGAATCTTCGTAATCTCTAGAATATTTCGAAATTTTAGTATCTTCAAAATGTTTAGAATCTCTAGAACTCAGTGTTATTTTGGCAAGTATTATCCCCACCCAACCGCCCTTTGTTTTCTTAAAGGGTATATTATTTGGCAATATCAGCCTTAACTTGGCAAGCACTAGTCCCGCCCACCCCCCCTTTATTTTCTTAGAGGACTAGTATCTGCTAAGATAAGACTGATTCTGGTTAATAAGATCTCTCTAATAAAATAGAGGGCTGGAGGGTGGGGCTAGTACCTGTTAAAATAAGACCGATTTTGGCAAATGACAAACCCTGTAGGAAAAGAGAGGGTGGGTGGGCGGGGCTACTACCTGCTAAGATAAGACTGATTTTCCCAAATGATATATCCTCTAAGAAAAAAGAGGGTAGGTGGGCGGGGCTAGTCCCTACTAAGATCATTTAGCAAAATCAGTCTTATCTTGGCAAGTATTAATTTTATAATGTTTCTTTCAGTCTGAAATTTTTCAATTATTGAATTTTAAAATTTTTCAATTTGGAGTTTTTGTTTTTTCAGTGTTGGATTTTTCAGTTTCTGGATGTTTCAATTTTGCGTTTCTTCAATTTTTCGTTTGGAATTTTTCTAGTTTTGGTTTTAAATATGTACACCTAATAAATTTATTATTTTGAAAATTTTTCACTTTTTCAGTTTTGGGATTTTAAAATTTTCCCATTTTTTTTATAATTCTTTTTTAATTCTTAATTTGTTCGATTTTTCATAACCGTTTTTTTTTAATTTTTTAATTTCGTTTCGTAATTTAATTTAATTTTTCAATTGTTCGATCTTTCAGTATTACAGTTTTTCGATTTCAAAATTTTTGGGATTTCTAATTTTTGATTTCATTAATTTGTTCGATATTTGGATTTTTCGTTTCTTTAATTCTCCGATTTGCAATTTATCGATTTTCCACTTTTTGATTTTGCCATTTTTCCTTTTTTTATGTTTTTATTTTTTCCAATTTTTTAGTTTTACAATTTTTAATTTTCCGATTCTTCAGCATCATAATCATAAAAAAAGAAAAATTGCAAAACTGTAAAATTGAAAAATCAAAAATCAAAAAAAGAAAAAGAATAAAATAAAAACTTTGAAAAATACAAAAATTGGAAATGAAGAACTTGAAAAATTGGGAAGTAGAAATATTAAAAATTGAAAAACTTGAAGCACTGAATTAACGAAAAATTATGAAATCGAAAGAAACGTTGACAAAATGAAGGAAATGTGAAATGTCATGTAAAATCGAGAAAATGAAAACTAAAAAACCGGAAAAATTAAAATTAAAAATCGGGAAATTGAAAATTGTGGAAACAAAAAATTGAAAAATCGATAAAAAATTAAGAAACTGAAAAATCGAAAAATAAAAAATTGTAATATCGAAAAATTACAAAATTTGGTAATAGAGTAATTGAAAAATTAAGAAAAAATTAAAGTTACGAAAACAAAAAAATTTACGAAACCGAAACAACGAAAAGTAGAAAACTTGAGAAATCAAAGAAAATGGGAAATCGATAATTTATGATGTCAAAAATTGTAACATGAGTTAAATGAACGAAAAATTATAAAATTGAAAGAAATATTTTTTAATCAGTAGAATCTTCAGAATATCTAGAATATGTAAAACCTTTAGAATTTTAGCATTTTATAATTTCTAGAATCTCGGGGATCTCGACAATCTCGAGAACATTTAAAACCTCTAAAATCACTAGAAACTTTAGAATCTCAGAATTTTTAGTATCTTCAAAATCTTTAGAATCTTTAGAACCTCTAGAATTTTTAGAATCTGTAGATCTCTAGAATTTCTGGAATTTCTAGAATTGCTGGAAGTGCTATACTCTAATAAAACTTCGGAATCTTCGCAATCTTTGAAATACTTACATTTTTTTTACCTCTTTAGAAATCTTAAAATTTCTAGAATCTTTAGCATCTCTAGAATTTTTAGCATATCTTCCGAATATTTAGATTTTCTAAAATTTTTAGAATCTGTAGAATCGTTAAAATCTGTAGAATTTCTAAAATCTCTAGAGTTGTTGAAACTCCCAGACTTTAAAACTTCGGAATCCTAGCAAACTTTGGAAACTTTGCATCTCCAGAATCTTTAGAATCTCTAAAATTCCTAAATTCTCTTTAATCTTTAGAATCTCTAGAATCTCCAGTATCTCCAGAGTTTTTGCCATCTCAAGAATCTTTGTAATTTCTAGAATATTTCAAAATTTTAGTATCTTCAAAATGTTTAGAATCTCTAGAACTCAGTGTTACTTTGGCAAGTATTATCCCCACCCGCCCGCCCTTTGTTTTCTTAAAGGGTATATTATTTGGCAATATCAGCCTTATCCTGGCAAACACTAGTCCCGCCCACCCCCCCCTTTATTTTCTTAGAGGACTAGTATCTGCTAAGATAAGACTGATTCTGGCTAATGAGATCCCTCTAATAAAATAGAGGACTGGAGGGTGGGGCTAGTACCTTTTAAAATAAGATCGATTTTGGCAAATGACAAACCCTGTAAGAAAAGAGAGGGTGGGTGGGCGGGGCTACTACCTGCTAGGATAAGAGTGATTTTGGCAAATGAGATAACCCCTAAGAAAATAGAGGGAGGGTGGGTGGGGCTAGCACCTGCTAAGATAAGACTGATTTTCCCAAATGACATATCCTCCAAGAAAAAAGAGGGTGAGTGGGCGGGGCTAATCCCTACTAAGATCATTTGGCAAAATCAGTCTTATCTTGGCACGTATTAATTTTATAATGTTTTTTCAGTCTGAAATTTTTGAATTTTTGCATTTTTCAATTTTTCAATTTGGAGTTTTTCGTTTTTGCAGTGTTGGATTTTTCAGTTTCTGGAAATTTCAATTATTCATTTGGAATTTTTCTAGTATTGGCTAATAATTTATTATTGTTTTTAAAATTTTTCAGTTTATCAGTTTGGGATTTTAAAAGTTTCCCATTTTTTTATTATTCGATTTCTTTGATTGTTCATTTATTCGATTTTTCATTTCCGTTTTTTTTTTTAATTTTTTAATTTCGTTTCATAATTTAATTTAATTTTTCAATTGTTCGATCTTTCGGTATTACAGTTTTTCGACTTCAAAATTTTTGGGTTTTCCAATTTTTGATTTCATTAATTTTTTTCGATGTTTGGATTTTTCGTTTTTTTAGTTCTCCGATTTGCAATTTATCGATTTTCCACTTTTTCGATTTTCCCAATTTTCATTTTTTTTCAGTTTATTATAAATTTCCAATTTTTTAGTTTTTCAATTTTTAATTTTCAGATTCTTCATCATCATAATCATAAAAAAAGAAAAATACAAAACTGTAAAATTGAAAACTCAAAAATGAAAAAAAGAAAAAGAATAAAATAAAAACTTTGAAAAATCTAAAAACTGGAAATCAAGAACTTGAAAAATGAAAAATTGAGAAGCAGAAATATGAAAAATTGAAAAACTTGAAGCACTAAATCAACGAAAAATTATGAAAAAAAATAAAAACTAAAAAATCAGAAAAATGAAAATTAAAAATCAGGAACTTGCAAAATTGTGGAAACGAAAAATTGAAAAATCGAAAAAAAAATTAAGAAAGTGTAAAACCGAAAAATAAAAAATTGTAATATCGAAATATTACAAAATTTGGAAATAGAGTAATAGAAAAATTGAAAAAAATTAAAGTTCCGAAAACAAAAATGTATGAAACCGAAACGACGAAAAGTAGAAAACTTGAAAAATGAAAGAAAATGGGAAATCGAAAATTTATGTCAAAAATTGGAAAATGAACAAAAAATTATAAAATTGAAAGAAATATTCTTTAATCAGCAGAATCTTCAGAATATCTGGAATATTTAAAATCTTTAGAATTTTAGCATTTTAGGATTTCTAGAATCTCGGGGATCTCGACAATCTCGGGAACATTTAAAATCTCTAAAATCACTAGAAATTTTAGAACTTCAGAATTTTTAGTATCTTCAAAATCTTTTAAATCTTTAGAACCTCTAGACTTCTTAGAATCTGTAGATCTCTAGAATCTCTGGAATTTCTAGAATTGCTGGAAGTGCTAGACTCTAATAAAACTTCGGAATCGCTAGTGCTAGACTCTAATAAAAATTCGCAATCTTTGAAATACGTACAATTTCCAGAATTTTTAGCTATAGAATATTTACCACTTTAGAAATTTTAGAATTTCTAGAATTTTTAGCATCTCTAGAATTTTTACCATATCATCAGAATATTTAGATTTTCTAAAATTTTTAGAATTTGTACAATTTCTAAAATCTCTAGAGTTGTTGAGACTCCCAGACTTTAAAACTTCGGGATCTTAGCAAACTTTGGTATTTTTGTATCTCCAAAATCTTTAGAATTTCTAAAATTACTAAATTCTCTTTAATCTTTAGAATCTCTAGAATCTCTAGATTCTCTAGTATCTCCAGAGTTTTTGGCATCTCAAGAATCTTTGTAATCTCTAGAATATTTCGAAATTTTAGTATCTTCAAAATGTTTAGAATCTTTATAACTCAGTGTTACTTTGGCAAGTATTATCCCCACCCGCCCGCCCTCTGTTTTCTTAAAGGGTATATTATTTGGCAATATCAGCCTTATCTTGGCAAGCACTAGTCCCGCCCACCCCCCCTTTATTTTCTTAGAGGACTAGTATCTGCTAAGATAAGACTGATTCTGGCTAATGAGATCCCTCTAATAAAATAGAAGACTGGAGGGTGGGGCTAGTACCTGTTAAGATAAGACTGATTTTCCCAAATGACATATCCTCAAAGAAAAAAGAGGGTGGGTGGGCGGGGCTAGTCCCTACTAAGATGATTTGGCAAATTCAGTCTTATTTTGGAAAGTATTGGCCCCGCCCACCCACCATTTATTGTCTTCAAGGGCGGGTGGGCGGGGCTAAACTTGCCAAAATTTTAAGTCAATGCTTCCATATCATATCGCCTCGACGTGAAATTTCCACTATTAGCAAATCTAATTTACGTGAATACAAAAACACCTGGAATCTTTACAAAAAATTATTGTTTTATTTAAAAATGTCAGTATTGGAACAGGGGGCTATTGGAAACCAGTACAAAAGGATTTAATTTTGTCAACAAAAACTACTTTAGATCTTCAATAATCCTACTTTTAAAACGTTACAGGTAAGAAATTTTTGTATACATCAGGATTCTCACAAGATGCTTCAAAAGTAAAAAAAAATATTTAATCATTTTAAATGTCAATTCCATTTTTGTATTTTCATACTACAATAAAGCGATAATAACAGTTAAAGCGAGAAAAACGTTTCTTTTTTTTGGAGAAGTCCACACTTCCATATACACCATATATAAGATTCCAGGAGCGACACACACATTAGTCGACTAAAATTCCAATACATCACAGCTCCGGCAGTTCAAACTGTGTCGAGCAAATTTGTATTCATATGCTAGCGACCTGCATAAGTAAATCGGTTCAAATATGTCATAAAAAACATGATATATTTTTACGTTTTACCAGTGCATTTGTAATTTGTGGAAATGGCGCATTTTTGCATTTTCAGTGGTGATTAATCCGCGCCCCAATTTAGCCCAGAATTGCCTTCACGTGCTTGTAAATAAACAATTTTAATGCTAACTTTTTCAGATGAATCGCTAATATGGAGCGAAGTCGACGGGTCCTTGTTGGTTTTAAAGCAAACGTTTTCTTTCGGTGAAAAATCCAATAAAGTGAAAACTAGATTCGCTAGTGGATGTATGTTATGTGCAGCGCTGACCGCAAGCAGGGAATGAAAAACTACCCCTTCGAACAAATGTGCGGGTTTCCTCTTTAAAGCCGCAATGACCATCTTTTTTAAGATGGATGATGGACATTACAGGGCGTTTAAGTTTCCGAGACAATAAACTTTGTTTGTCTGGTGCCTGGACATTACGGTAGACGAGATTTCGTCATTGCTTTTGGGGGTTCCCATAAATGGAGTCTTGGAAAAACCCGTCCGCACTACTAGAAAAGGTCGAAAAACGCAGTAGAAATTTTAAAATACCACTATTCACCAATTCACAATATTCCCAACTCTCGCATAATCATAACTTTTTATCCACAGCCGCCTCGCGCCGCCCTTTATGACAAAACGCTCCATCAATGACCACCGTTTCCGTAAACCTCGGAAAATATCCCAATTTACCCCAGTCGATTCCCCCGAAACTTACATCTTCCAGCACATTAGTCTTCGTCCCAATCCCAGAAAATAACTCGCTAAATTGACTTTAAAGTGTGAAATTGCTACTCAATTTCACTATATTGATCTACTCAGCCGTTTCAATTTGAGAAGATTTATCTGATGGCATAAAACGGCAATAAACATCTCATTTTCCGAAACAGCCGACGTTGTACGAACAGACAGGTAACGATCCGCCAAAAGGTAAGGTCGTAACTCGGCGGTAATAAAGGCGAATTTCTTTAAATCTCCATAAGGCAAACAGGACGTATAACTGGTTGCCGGCGCGTCGAGTCAGTGTTTACACTCGTGATAAGAGATAAGGATTGGAAAGGCACAACCTAACAATTGTGTGGCATTACACCGAAAATGTAAATTTTATAAAACAGGTACCAGTGCGTCGGTACGACTTAAACAGTATTAAGTAGAGTTTTATGGAGTTTTTATGGCACATAACTCAGCTGTTTTACTTCACCTGATAAGTTTTATCTTAGAATTAACATTACCTACTGATAAGCGACTAGAGTGCGATCAATAGCCACTTGCCAGATTGTCGTCAAATTTGTAAGTACCGTTGCAACTTTGTGCCAAAAATTTATTTTTGTTTCTAGGGTTTTTCCAATGGCTGTGATTTATTTATGTCCTGCTGATAAGAGTTTGGCGTGTTGCTGGGAGGGGTGTGTCGGTGAAATCAAACAACATTTTGAAAACGAACACAATGGGTTGTTGTTTCGTACCAACAATATTGAAATCGATCTCGATAAGTTACCAGAGAACAAACTACTATACCTAGAAGAGGAACTATTTCTGATGCAAAATTGCATCGATAGGGACAAACTCATAGTTAAATTGAGATACCTCGGGTCGAACGAAGCAGCTGCCAAAATGAACTACGACCTATCCATTGCAGTCAACGAAATCTCCTATCGGTACAACCCTGGATTTTTTTCAACAGTAGTACCAACGACACAAGGCTGGGAAATCAACCTAGATTGTCTAAAGAGATTCCACGCAGAAGTGAAAACCGTCACTTGCAAAATAATTCTAGAAGAAATCTTCACCCAAAAGAGACGAAGCTCCGACACTTCTCTGAAAATCAACAACAAATTTGTCGAAAGTAACGCAATTGACACAACCGTGGCCGAAATGTTACACGACTTGACGTTCCTAGAAGACAAAATCCAAAAACTACACCAACAAAAAAGCCAAGAAAGAACCCCAACTGAAGAAAGTTTGCTAGAAATGTTAGACGGTTTGGCGTTCCTTGAAGACAAAATTAAATCGAAACACAGTGGTGACGAAAGCGACGACAAAAAACGCGAAAGTGGCGACTACATGGATAGAATAAGCCAGTTGAACCTGTCCATGCTGGAAGAACCCTTCACCGAGAAGTACGAAGAATACAAAAACGAGTACCTCTCCGACTCACTACCTAACATCCCCGAAGAACTCAACCTGTCTTGTTCCACCTGCCATTTAGACATGCTCCCACCCATCTACCTTTGCGCCAATGGTCACAACGTCTGCTCTTGGTGCAAGAGCAAACCGTGCAAACTTTGCAATGGTACTGTGACCATCACCAGAAATACCCATCTGGAAAACATCAGCAGAACCCACTTGCACCAGTGTCGGTACTCCCCCGAAGGGTGCAGCGAACGACTCCTCTACAACGAAGTCCGCGCCCATGAAGCCAAGTGCAACTTCTGCAAATACAAGTGCATGTGCGACTGTCCTTACGAAGGCAAGTTTAAGGAATTTTCGAACCACTTGAAGATCCTCCACAGTAGTGTGAAGATCGTCCAACACCCGAAAGCCGATTTTCCCAAAAATTCGGAGCTCTATATTGTCCACAACACTGTCGGAATCTTCCACTGTAAGTCGGAGATTGTAGACGATTTTCTGATTTGGAGGGCGACGTTTTGCGGGCCGAGTGAGAGGCAGTTTTTTTGCGAGATTGCGTTCAAAGGGAGCAAGTATAAGGAGCCGATTTTTTTGAAAAGGAAGGGGAATGTTTACGAAATTAGGAAACCGCTGGCGGAGTTGAAGAAGAACAAGGCCAAGGAGAAATACGCAGTGTTGACTATTACGAGCTATGATAGTTAATTTATTGCAATTATAAATGATGAATAAAATATTTATGACGTGGAGCGTGTTTTTTTGAAGGTTGTTCAACGAAAACAAAAATAGCGTAGATACGGTGCAGGTAATTGAAGTTTGAGTACCGTGTTGAGTGCAATACAATGGGTTACAAAGGCGATTTCGACAAAAGGCTGTAGTTGTTTTATCACTAGTGCATCTGCAATCGATAAAGGTGGAAAGAGATAGTGATAAGAAAAACGAGGTTAAAAAATTGGTCCAAAGTTATTTCGACAGAACTTTCCTCGTCCTTGAAGTGCGGTGCTTCAATTATTCCGTTTTTTAATACTTCGATTTTATAATTTTTTGCTTTTTCAATTTTAATTTTTTAAAATTTTCGTTTCCTCTTTTTTCATTTCACAATTTCGCAATTTTTTTTTTGTTTCTTCAATTTTTAGATTTTGGAATTTTTCGGTTTAAAATTTTTCGTATTTGCATTTTTCAACTTTTCGACTCTTAAATTTTTCATTTCCTCAAATTTTCGATTTGCAATTTTTCGTTTCGGTTTTTTATTTTCTTTTTTTTTACAATTTTTCGATTGTTCAAATTTCCGATTTTATAAATTTCAAAATTTCAAATTTCTCGTTTCTTCAATTTTTCGATTTGTAATTTTTAATTTTTTATTTTGCTTTATTTCTTCATTTTTACGATAACTTCTTCGAGTTTTTATTTTTAAATTGTTTAATTTTTTGTTTCTCCAACTTTTGAATGTTTCAATTTCTACATTTTGAAAATTTCAGTTCTAAAATTTGCAATTTTTCGATTCTGCATTCTCTCCTTTTCAGTTTTTTATTATTTCCGACTTTTTAGTTTTTCAATTTTTAATTTTCCGATTTTTTAGTTTTTCGATTTTTCAATTTTCATCAACGAATCTAAAAATTGGAGATCAAGCACTTGAAAAATAAAGAACCAAAAAATTGAGAAGTAAAAAATTCAAAAACTTAAAAATCGAAAAAGTGCCAAATCGAAAAATTATAAAATCGAAAGAAACACTGAAAAAATAAAGAAAATGAAAAAAATTGTAAAAATAAGATAAATACAATACAGGAAATATTATTCACAAAAAATGGGAAAATAAAAAATTAATCAAGAAACTGAATAATTGAGAAAACGAAAAATTGATAAACCGAAAAATTAAAAATTGAGAAACTGAAAAATCAAAAATTGAAAAATTGTAATAATAAAAAGTTGAATAAACAAAAATTGAAAAATTTGAGAAGTCGAGAAATTAAACAATTGAAAAAATTAAACTTACAAAAACGAAAAATTATGAAACCGAAACATTTCAAAAAGTAAAGAAAATGGCAAAACGAATATTTATGATGTCAAAAATTGTAAAATGAATTGAATGAACCAAAAAACATATAATCGAAACAAATATTTTTCAATCAGTGGAATCTCTGGAATCTTTAAAATCTTTACAATTTTAGCATCTTTCGAACTTCCAGAATCTCAAGGATCTCGACAATCTCGACAAAATTTAAAATCTCTAGAAGCACTAGAAACTTTAGAATCTCTAGAATCTTTCGAATTTTTAGTATCTTCAAAATCTTTAAAATCTCTAGAACCTCTAGACATTTTAGAATCTGTAGACCTCTAGAATCTCTGGAATTTCTAGAATTGCTGGAAGCGCTAGACTCTAAAACTTCGGAGTCTTCACAATCTTTGAAATATTTAAAATCTCTACCTTTTTAAAAATTTTAGATTTCTAGAATCTTTAGCATCCCTAGAATTTTTAATATCTCTTCAGAATATTTAGATTTTCTAAAATATTAGAATCTTAAAAATCTGTAGAATTGTTCAAACTTACAGACTTTAAAATTTCGGAAACTTAACACTCTTTAAAATGTTTGTGTATCCAGAATCTTTAGAATCTCTAAAATATCTAAATTTTCTGGAATCTTTAGAATCTCTGGAATCTTTAGTGTCTCCAGAGTTTTTGGCATCTCAAAAATCTTTGTAATCTCTAGAATCTTTTGAATTTTTAGTATCTTCAAAATGTTTAGAATCCCTAGAACCTCTAGACTTTTTAGAATCTCTAGATCTCTAGAATCTCTAAAATTGCCGGAATCTCTAAATTCTCTGGAATCTTTAGAATATCCAGCATTTTTAGAATCTCTAAAATTTCTATAAACGGTAGAATCTTTAGTATCTCCAGAGATTTTAGCATTTCCAGAATTTTTATAATCTATAGAAACTCTATAGTGTCTAGAATCTCTAGAGTCTCTGAACCTCTATAATTTCTAGAATGTCTAGAATCTCTAGAACCTTTAGGATCTCTAGAATCTTCAGACTTTCTAGAATCTCTAGAATTTCTAGACTGTCTAAATTCTTTATAATCTCTAGAACCCTTAGAACCTCTAGAATGTCTAAATTCTCTAGAATTTCTTGAGATTCTGGAACCGCTGGATTATAATATTTTCAATTTTAAATAAATGAAATGGAAAAACGAAAAATTGTGATATAAAATCGAGCAAATGAAAATTAAAAAATCGGGGGAATTAAAAGTAAAAGTCAAGAACTTATAGAGAGATATTATAAAAATTTGTACGATTTTTATTTTTTTCGTTTCTTAAGTTTTTCTATTTGCAATTGTTCGAGTTTTCAATTTTTTGAGATTTTCAATTTTCCAACTTTCAAATTTTTTAACTTTTTCAATGTTTCGTTTCGGTTTTCAATCTTCTCTACATTTTCAATTATTCAGTTTTTCAATATTTCGATTGTATAGTTTTTTGCTTTTTCAATTATAATTTTTTCAAATTTTCGTTTCTTCATTTTTTCATTTCACAATTTCTCAATTCTTTTTTTAATCTTCAATTTTTAGATTTTGGAATTTTTCGGTTTAAAATTTCTCATGTTTTCAATTTTTCATTTTCCAACTTGTCGACTCTTAAATTTTTCGTTTCCTCAAATTTTCGATTTGCAATTTTTCGTTTCGGTTTTTTATTTTCTGTTTTTACAGTTTTTCGGTTTTTCAAATTTCCGATTTTATATGTAGATTTTTAATTTTTTATTCTTGGAGTTCTCATTTTTCAACTCTTCGAGTTTTTATTTTTAAATTGTTCAATTTTTCCTTTTTCCAGCTTTTGAATGTTTCAATTTTTAGGTTTTGAAAATTTCAGTTTTGCGATTTGCAATTTTTCGATTTTGCCATTTTCCCTTTTTCAGTTTTTTATTTTTTCCAATTTTTAGTTTTTCAATTTTTAATTGTCCGATTTTTCAGTTTTTCCATTTTTCAATTTTCATCACCAAATCTAAAAATTGAAAATCAAGAACTTGAAAAATGAAGAAACAAAAAATTGAGAAGTAGAAATATTAAAAATTAAAAAAATTGAAAATTTGAAGCACTGAATTAACAAAAAATTATAAAATCGAAAGAAATATTGAAAAAATAAAGAAAATAAAAAAATAGTAAAAATAAGATAAATAAAATAGAGGAAATATAGCTAAAAAAATTGAGAAAATAAAAAACAAAAATCAAGAAACTAAACAGTTGAGAAAACGAAAAATTGAAAAACCGAAAAATTAAAAATTGAAAGAGTGAAAAATGAAAAAATGAAAAATTGTAATATTGAAAACTTGAATAAACAAAAATTGAAAAATTTGGAAGTCGAGACATTAAAAAATTGAAAAAATTAAAGTTAAAAAACGAAAAATGATGAAACCGAAACATTTGAAAAAGTAAAGAAAATGCCAATATGAAAATTTATGATGTCAAAAATTGTAATTTCTACAATATCAAGGATCTCGACAATCTCGAGAACATTTAAAATCTCTAGAAGCACTAGAAAATTTAGAATCTCTAGAATTTTTCGAATTTTTAGTATCTTCAAAATGTTTAGATTCTCTAGAACCTGTAGACTTTTTAGAATCTGTAGATCTCTAGAAATTTTAGATTTCTAGAATCTTTGGCATCTCTAGAATGTTTAGCATTTCTTCAGAATATTTAGATTTTCTAAAATTTTTAGAATCTGTAGAATCTTGAAAATCTGTAGAATTTCTAAAGTCTCTAAATTCTTAAAAATCTCTAGAATTGTTGAAATTCACAGACTTTAAAACTTCGAAATTTTAGCAATCTTTGAAACCTTTGTATCTCTAGAATCTTTACAATCTCTAAAGTATCTAAATTCTCTGGAATCTTTAGAATCTCTAAAATCTTTTGTATCTCCAGAGTTTTGGCATCTCAAGAATCTTTGTAATCTCTGGAATCTTTCGAATTTTTATTATCTTCAAAATGTTTAGAATCTCTAGAACCTGTAGACTTTTTAGAATCTCTAGATCTCTAGAATCTCTAGAATTGCTGGAAGCGCTAAACTCTAAAATTTGGGAATCGTTGTAATTTTTGAAATATTTATAACCTCTAAAATTTTTAACTCTCTAGAATTTTTACCGCTTTAGAATTATTCAGAATCTCTAGAACTTTTACCATCTCCAGAATCTTTAGAATCTGTAGAACCTTTAAAATCTGTAGAATTGCTTAAAAATCTCTACATTTCTTGGAATCCTCAGACTTTAAAACTTCGGAATCTTAGCAATCTCTGGAATCTTCGAATCTCCAGAATCTTTACTATCTCCTGAATCATCAGAACCTCTAAATTCTCTGGAATTTTTAGAACCTCTAGAATTTCTAGAAACTCTAGAATCTTTAGTATCTCCAGAGTTTTTAGCATCTCCAGAATTTTTATAATCTATAAAAAATTTATAATGTCTAGAATCTCTAGAATGTCTGAACCTCTATAATTTCTAGAATGTCTAGAATCTCTGGAACCTTTAGGATCTCTAGAACCTTCAAAATCTGTAGAATTTCAAAACTGTCTAAATTCCTTAGAATCCCTAAAATCTCTAGAATCTCTAAATTCTCTAGAATTTCTAGAGTTGCTGGAACCGCTAGACTATAATATTTTCAATTCTAAAGAAAAGGAATTGAATGAACGAAAAATTGTAGAATCGAAAGAAACCTTTTTCAATCAGTAGAATCTTCAAAAGCTCTAGAATCTCTGGAATCTTTAAAATCTTTACAATGTTAGCATCTTTAGGATCTCTAGAATCTCAAGGATCTCGACTGTCTCGAGAACATTTAAAATCTCTAGGATCACCACAAACTTTAAAGTCTCTAAAATCTGTAGAATGTTTCGAATTTTTTTATTTTCAAAATCTTTAGAATCGTAAGAACCTCTAGACTTTTTAGAATCTGTAGAATCTTGAATATCTATAGACTTTCTAAAGTCTCTAAATTCTTAAAAAATCTCTAGAATTGTTGAAACTTCCAGACTTTAAAATTTCGGAATCTCAGCAATCTTTGGAATCTTTGTATCTCCAGAATCTTTAGAATCTTTAAAATATCTCAATTTTCTGGAATCTTTAGAATCTCTAGAATTGCTGGAAGCGCTAAATTTGGCAATATTTGCAATTTTTAAAATATTTATAATATCTAGAATTTTCAGCTCTGTAGAATTTTTACCTCTTTCGAATATTTAGAATCTCTAGAAGTTTTAGCATCTCCAGAATCTTTAGAATATTTAAATTTTCTAGAATCTTTAGAATCTGTAGAATCTTTAAAATCTGTAGAATTTCTTCTTCGGAATCTTAGCAATTTCTTGAATCTATAGAATTTCGAAATACTCTGGAATCTTTAGAATCTCTAGATTCTATAACATTTTCAAAATCTCTAGAACCTCTAGAATTTTTAGCATCCCCAAAATTTTTATAATTTTTAGAAACTTAATAGCCTCTAGAATCTGTAGAATGTCTGGAACCTCTATAATTTCTAGAATCTCTGGAACCTTTAGGATCTCTAGAAGCTACAGACTTTCTAGAATCTCAAGAATCTTTAAAATCTGTAGAATTTCTATATCCTTTAACAAATAAAACAAAAACCAACGGTAGGGCACTTTAAGATTTTGTAAATTTTTTTGAAACATAAAACATCAGATGTCCAAAGATTCCTCCAAATTTAAAAAAAAAAACTAGTCTTGGAGATTCTTACAAAATTTTTACAAAAATAAAAACCATGGCTCCCAATTTCTTTCCAATTATTCTAAAAGCAAAACACCAAAAGCTCTGAAAATTCTTTAAAACTTATCCAAAAATGTAAGTAAGACTGTTACTCTTCAAAATTTCTTCAAATTCTTCCACAAATAAAACATCAGGGATTCTGTAGATTTCTTAAAATTCTTGTTAGAACAAAATGCTAACAGGTCCAAAAATTCTTTTAAATTCGTCCAAAAACTTAACGCCAAAAACCTTCGAGATTGTTTCAATTTTTTACAAGTATTGAACACGAAAAATTCCCTAAATTTTTTCATATTTTAAAAGCTTAAATTTTCATTATTCTCGCCCTCGGAAAATTTCGACCTTTTCAACAATTTCGATATCCAGAAGTTATTTTTGAGCTTATTTCTGCAAATACTCCCACCATTTTTTTACAATCGCCCAATGTAATATGTCAATTTTTTTAAATCTTTAGAAAAATTGATTTTCAAACAGAATATTTCCAAAATCTTGCTCCAAAATCATAAACACGCCATATTTTGGAAAATAACACGTCGAGATCTACACCTGACTTTTTTGTGAATTTTAGGTAATTTTTTCAAAAGTTCAATTTTTTAATAGGAATTCCCACTTTTTGAAAATTTTGACCTTTTTGCTATCACCTTCGAAAATTACCTAAAGAAATGTTTTTCTGTAAAGTGAAACAAGTCGATTTTTAGAATTTTAAATTCTTTAGAAAACCCAGAACCCTTAGAATCTCTAGAATCTTTAATTTCTCTAGAATTTCTAGATTTGCTAGAATCGTTAGACCATAAAATGGAAAAACGAAAAGTTGTGATATGAAAATCTGGGGAATGAAAAGTAAAAATCAAAAATTGAAAAATTGAAAATTTACGAATATTATTTTATGATGTTATGAGTTAAAATAAGAATTTAAGTCATGCTGTATAAGTAATTGTAAAATCTGTGAGTACACTGATAAACCAGATGTACATAGTCAAAATATTTTGCATATTTCATAGTAGCAAAATTAAATTGCAAAATGTTGTTATAAAATTTTGACTTTTTTTCCAAAAAACTGTATACCTAAGGTGAAAACTCAGCACGGATTCAAGTGCAGATATATTCCATTTTATAAAAATAAAAGCGAATTTACTGTTGTAAACTTTGGAGATGACGTCATCAAATTGTTGGTAGAGATGATTAGCCAATTTTTAGTTAATATTTTACCATCTATATGATAGTCCTAATATACATACAGAATTTGACAGTAATCGGTCCAGTGGTTTCGGAGATTATCCGTCACACAAAAATCGGGACAGACGACAGACAGACAGACAGACGGAAACAGGAGACTTATTTCTTCGTTCGCCAGGGGTCATGTAAGGTCGAGAAAACACACCGAAAAGCAGATAGTGATAAGAAAAACGAGTTTAAAACCCGACTATCTAAAAATACAAAAGAACCGAATTTTGTAAAAAAGCTCTGCTGACAGGGTCGCGACCTATCAAAAGCACCCTCGACCTAATTGCGTAATTTCGGGTGAAAAATCGCTGCCATCGCTGAAAAAACCGGATACATTCACAATGCAATGAAAAGACATCATTAAAGTCTGGCTTAGTGAAGAGTTGATCTTATGGAAGCCTCGTTAGCGGATTGCAGCCCTCGAAGGGCCCTTGAGAGAGCAACAAAGCAAAATTTCTGTTACGGAGACGTGCACGTAGCGCAGAAAATCCCTGCAATTTGCCACGGTTACTGAATTAATACTCAAAACGCTGAAACAAGTTCGTAAAGCTTGTTGACATATTTATTTCAAATCGTGTGTATCTTCGCAAAATGAACAAGGGTTCTTTGTGCCGCTGCCAGGACCAGAAGGGAGGGGTTGTTTGGGGGCAATCTAAGTTGCGTCTCTTAACCCTTATCTGTTTTTAGTTAAATGTTTGTGGACGGGAGGTCCATAAATGAGTCGGTGAAAGAGTAGGTGGATGGTTGAATTCAAAATTCTGGGTGGAGGATGGCTGAAATTTTGAAAATATAGAGCTTTTTTCAAAAGTAAGAGTTTTTAAAAAAATTGAAATTAAAAAAAAATACCTAAACATTTACAAAAAATTCCAAGGTGTAGATCTCGACGTGCTATTTCGCAAAATACAGCGTGATCATGGTTTTGGAACAAGATTTTGGAAATAGATATTCGGTTTAAAAATCAATTTTTTAAAAGACTTAAAAAATTTGACATAATTCATTGGGAGATTGTGCAAAAATGGTAGGAGTATTCGCAGAAATGAGGTCGAGAATAACTTCTGGGGATCGAAATTTACTAAACAATCTCTTCAAATAATTCTGAAAAATAGCCGAAAAGGTCTAAATTTTCAGAGAGCGAGAATATTAAAAATTTGAGCTTTTAAAAGAATATGAAAGAATTTCGGAGATTCCTCGCGTTTTATATTTGAAAAAAATTAAAAAAATCTCGAAGGGTTTTGGCGTTAACTTTTTGGAAAAATTTAAAAAAATTATGGGTTTTTGATATTTTATTTTTAATTTCAAAGAATTTTTGAGGCTTTCAGTATTTTGTTCTAACAAGAATTTGAATAAATCTGCAGAATTCCTGGTGTTTTATTTGTGGAAGAATTTGAAGAAATTTTGAAGATTATCTGTGTTATATTTTTGGAAAATTTTTAAAGAATTTCCAGAGCTTTTGGTCTTTTGCTTTCGGAATAATTGAAAAGAAGTTGGGGGCCCTGGTTTATTATTTTTGTAAAAATTTTACAGGATCTCGAAGACTTCTAGTTTTTTTTTTAAACTCTGGAGGAATCTTTGGGCACCTGATGTTTTATTTTTGAAAAAAAATATTGCGAATTTTTGAACCCCGGCTTCGCTAAGGAAGTGTAGTAATCGAGACCATCGGGCAAATTGCCACTTTTATGTTTTTTCGACGTTTCAGGACCCCTACAGTACGAAAAAGGTAGTGTCCGATTTCCGTCTGTTTGTCTGTCTAGTGTCTGTATCCATTTTTGTTAGACATTTTAGTGTTTTTCGAAACATATATCGTAAAGGCGATTTCAAATTTGTAACTGTTGGAAGATTACCTACAATTTGACACCAATTTTAAGTCAATTGAACCGAATTTAGCCATTTTTTTGGAAAATTTTTAAAATTTTGAATCCAGTATTGGTGCTTTTTGAAACAGATGTGTGATAGCGATTTCAGATTCGTAACTGGGGGAAAAGTATCTACAATTTGACATCAATTTTCAGTGGATTGAATCGATTTTAATAATTTTTTTGGGAAATTTTTGGAAATTTTGATTTCACTTTTCGTATTTATCGGAACAGATACTGTGACGGCGATTTCGGTTTTGTAATTGGCGAAAGTTTATCTACAATTTGACACCAATTTTCGGTCGATTGAACAAATTTTAATAACATTTTTGGAAAATTTTTGAAAATTTGGGTTCACTTTTCGTGTTTATTAGAACAGATTTGCTGACGGCGATTTCAGATTTGTAATTGGTGGAAGATTGTCTAGAATTTGACACCAATTTTCAGTCGCTTGAACCAGTTTTAACCATTTTTTTGAAAATGTTTTGGAAATTTTGAATTCCCTTTTCGTGCTAATCGAACAGATATCGTGATGCTGATTTCGGATTTGTAATTGACAGAAGATTGTCCAAAATTTGACACCGATTTTCGATTGATTGAACCAACTTTAACCAGTTTTTTGGACCATTTTTGAAAATTTTGAATTTAATTTTCGTGTTTTTTGAACAGATATTGTGAAGGCAATTTCAGATTTGTAATTATCGGATGATTATCCACAATTTGCCACCAATTTTCCGTCGGTTGCACCCATTTTAGCCAGTTTTTTGGAAAATTTTTGGAAATTTTGAAACTCACTTTTCGTGTTTTTTGGAACTTATCTTGACGGTCATCTCAGATTTGTAAGTGGCGGATGATTATGCACATTTTGACACCAAGTTTGGGTCGATTGAACCAATTTGAACCATTTTTTTGGAAAATTTTTGGAAATTTTGTATTCACTTTTCGTGTTTTTTTGAGCAGATATCCTGACGGCGGTTTCAGATTTGTAATCGGTGGAAAGTTATCTACAATTTGACATCAATTTTCAGTCGACGGAACCAATGTTAACCTTTTTTTGGGAAAATTTTTGAAAATTTTGAAATGATCTTTTACCAATACTTCAACAGATGTCGTGAAGGTTACTTTGGATTTGTAACTGGCAGAAGATTATCTACAATTTGACACCAATTTTCTGTGGATTGAAGCAATTTTTACCACTTTTTTGGAACATTTTCGAAAATTTTTAATTCACTTTTCGTGTTTATTTGAACAGATATCGTGACGGCGATTTCATATTCGTAACTAGCGGAATATGATCTACAATTTGACATTAATTTTCGGTAGATTGGACCGATTTTAACCACTTTTTTGGAAAATTTTTGGAAATTTTTAATTAATTTCTCGTATTTATTAGAACAGATATCGCGACGGCGGTCTCAGATTCGTAACTAGCCAAAGATTATCTACAATTTGATACCAATTTTCGGTGGATTGAAGCAATTTTAACCACTTTATTGAAAAATTTGTGGAAATTTTGTATTCACTTTTCGTGTTTTTTTGAGCAGATATCCTGACGGCGGTTTCAGATTTGTAATCGGTGGAAAGTTATCTACAATTTAACATCAATTTTCAGTCGACGGAACCAATGTTAACCTTTTTTTGGGAAAATTTTTGAAAATTTTGAAATGATCTTTTACCAATACTTCAACAGATGTCGTGAAGGTTATTTTGGATTTGTAACTGGCAGAAGATTATCTACAATTTGACACCAATTTTAAGTCGATTGAACCAATTTTAACCATTTTTTGGAAAATTTTTGAAAATTTTCATTCCAGTTTTGGTGTTTTTTGAAACAGATGTCGTGACAACGGCTTCAGATTCGTAACTGACGGAAGCTTACCTACAATTCAGCACCAATTTTAAGTCGATTGAATCAATTTTAACCATTTTTTTGGAAAATTTTGATTTCACTTTTTTCGTGTTTATTGGAACAGATATCGTGACGGCGATTCCGCATTTGTAATTGGCGGAAGATTATCTCCAATTTGATATCAATTTTCGGTTGACTGAACAAATTTTAAGCATTTTTTTGGAAGCTTTTTGAATAGTTTGAATCCAGTTTTAGTGTTTTTTGAACAAGATGTCGTAAAGGTGATTCCAGATATGTACCTGGTGGAAGATTACCTACAATTTGACACCAATTTTAAGTCGATTTAACCGATTTTAGCCATTTTTTTGGAAAATTTTTGAAAATTTTGAATCCAGTTTTGGTGTGTTTTGAAACAGACGTCTGATAGCGATGTCAGATTCGTAACTGGGGGAAAAGTATCTACAATTTGACATCAATTTTCAGTGGATTGAATCGATTTTAACCATTATTTTGGAAAATTTTTGGAAATTTTGATTTCACTTCTCGTATTCATCGGAACAGATATTGTGACGGCGATTTCGGTTTTGTAATTGGCGGAAGATTATCTACAATTTGACACCAATTTTCGGTGGATTGAACAAATTTTAATAATATTTATGGAAATTTTTTGAAATTTTTGTATTCACTTTTCGTGTTTATTGGAGCAGATATCTTCACGGCGATTTCAAATCTGTAACTGGTGGAATATTATCTAGAATTTGACACCAATTTTCGGTCGCTTGAACCAATTTTAACCATTTTTTTGAAAATGTTTTGGAAATTTTGAATACCCTTTTCGTGCTAATCGGAACAAATATCGTGATGCTGATTTCGGATTTGTAATTGACGGAAGATTGTCCACAATTTGACACCAATTTTCGATCGATTGAACCAATTTTAACCAGTTTTTTGGACAATTTTTGAAAATTTTGAACTTACATTTCGTGTTTATTGGAACAGATATTGTGACGGTAATTTCAAATTAGAAATTATCGGATGATTATCCACAATTTGCCGCCAATTTTCCGTCGATTCAACCCATTTTAGCCAGTTTTTTGGAAAATTTTTGGAAATTTTTAATTCCCTTTTCGTGTTTTTTGGAAGAGATATCTTGACGGCCATCTCAGATTTGTAACTGGCTGATGATTATGCACATTTTGACACCAAGTTTGGGTCGATTGAACCAATTTGACCCATTTTTTTTGGAAAATTTTTGGAAATTTTCTATTCACTTTTCGTGTTTTCTTGAGCAGATATCCTGACGGCGGTTTCAGATTTGTAATCGGTGGAAAGTTATCTACAATCTGACATCAATTTTCAGTCGACGGATCCAATGTTAACCTTTTTTTGGAAAAATTTTTGAAAATTTTGAAATGTTCCTTTACCACTATTTCAACAGATGTCGTGAAGGTAATATGGAATTTGATATCAATTTTCGGTTGATTGAACAAATTTTAACCATTTTTTCAAAAATTTTAGTTTTTTTTTGAAACAGATATCGTAAAGGCGCTTTCAGATTTGTAACTGGTGGAAGATTACCTACAATTTAACACCAATTTTAAGTCGATTGAATGGATTTTAGCCATTTTTAGTGGAAATTTTTTCAAAATTTTGAATCCAGTTTTGGTGTTTTTTGAAACAAATGTGTGATAACAATTTCAGATTCGTAACTGGGGAAAGAGTATCTACAATTTGACATCAATTTTCAGTGGATTGAACCGACTTTACCCATTTTTTTTTGAAAATTTTTGAAAATTTTGCTTTCACTTTTCGTGTTTATTGGAACACATATCGTGGCGACGATTCCAGATTAGGAACTTGCAGCAGATTATCTAAAATTTGATACCAATTCGCGGTAGATTGAACCAATTTTGACCATTTTTTTGGAAAATTTTTGAAAAGTTTGGAATCATATTTTACCTTCATTGTAATAGATGTCGTGTAGCTGATTTCAAATTTGTAACTAGCGGAAAATTAGCTGCAATTTGACACCAATTTTTAGTCGATTGAACCAATTTTAAATATATTTTTGGAAAATTTTTGAAAAATCGACAAACCAAAAAATCGGAAAAATTGAAAAATCAAAAAACAAGAAAAGAAAATCGAAAAATTGGAAATGGAAGAACTGAAGAAAGGAAAAATTGATACACTGAAAAACTAAAAATTGAGAAAGTTAAAAATGGAAAAAATAAATGAATCAAGAAATTGACAAGAAGAAAAAATAAATCGAACTGAAAAATTGGAAAACCCAAAAATTGAAAAATGGGAAAATTATGGAATCGTCAGTTGTAAATTCGAAAAACATAACGTTGAAACATCGAAAAATTGTGAAATTGAATGTGGAGAAATTGAAAAATTTTTGAAAATTTTGAAACCACTTTTCGTGTTTATTGGAACAGATATCGTGACGGCGATTTCGAATTTGTAATTGGCGGAAGATTATCTTCAATTTGATATCAATTTTCGGTTGATTGAAGAAATTTTAACCATCTTTTCAAAAATTTTGGTGTTTTTGAAACAGATATCGTAAAGGCGATTTCAGATTTGTAACTGGTAGAAGATTACCTACAATTTGACATCAATTTTTAGTCGACTGAACCAATTTTAGCCATTTTTTTGGAAATTTTTTGAAATTTTTGAATCCAGTTTTGGTGTTTTTTGAACAGATGTGTGATAGCGATTTCAGATTCGTAACTGGGGGAAGAGTATCTACAATTTGACATCAATTTTCAGTGGATTGAACCGATTTAACCATTTTTTGGAAAATTTTTGACAATTTTGATTTCACTTTTCGTGTTTTTTGGTACACATATCATGACGGCGATTCCAGATGAGGAACTTGCGGCAGATTATCTAAAATTTGATACCAATTCGCGGTCAATTGAACAAATTTTGACCATTTTTTTGGAAAATTTTGGAAAATTTTGGAATCATATTTTACCTTTATTGCAATGGATGTCGTGAAGCTGACTTCAAATTTGTAACTAGCGGAAAATTAGCTGCAATTTACACCAGTCGATTGAACCAATGTTAAACATATTTTTGCAAAATTTTTGAAAAATCGACAAACCAAAAAATCGGAAAAATTGAAAAATTAAAAAACGAGAAAAGAAAATCGAAAAATTGGAAATGGACGAACTGAAGAAAGGAAAAATTGATACATTGAAAAACTAAAAATTGAAAAAAATAAATGAATCAAGAAATTGGAAAGAAGAAAAAATAAATCGAATTGAAAAATTGGAAAACCCAAAAATTGAAAAATCGGAAAATTGTGGAATCGTCAGAGTTGTAAATTCGAAAAACATAACCTTGAAACATCGAAAAATTGAAAAATTGAATGTGGAGAAATTGAAAAATTAGCTTGAACAAATGAAAAACTTTTAAAATCCAATAATTAAAAAAGAAAAATTTCCAAAATCGTAAAATTCAAAAACTGAAAAAAAAATTGAATCTTTATTATTATTACATATGTATTTAAAGCGAAAACTAGAAAAATTGCAAATTAAAAATTAAAGAAATAAAAAATTGAAAAAACTAAAAATTAAAGAATCTAAAAGTTGGAAAACCGAAAAGTAGCAAAGCTGATCAGGAATTGTTAAATTAAACTAAAAAAAATTAAATAAACTTTGAAACGAAATCATTAGCGAACAAAACCCTTAAGAACTTTGTTTATTTGAATGAGAAGACATTAGAAGTGAGAAGAAATAAGAAAAAAATGAGAAAAAATTACAAGTGGAAAGAAATATGAAATGAAAAAAAAAAAGAAATATGAAATGAGAAGAAACCAGGAATTAGAAAAGGAAAAAAGCAACAAAATCCAATTTAAGCTTTTTGAGAAAAGATGTTTTTAAAAATTCGCGTATTATTTTGCCAATTTTTAAAATATCCAAGCTGATCCACCACAACACTCCCTTCAAAACAGTAAAAAATTATAGCTTTACAAAGTTTTCAAAGGTCTCTAATATCTAAATATTTAGTAAACTCTTTAAAACAAATACGCTAAGGAGCAAAATACACAAATAGAAGATTTCTGAGCTTTGGAGACTCGGGTTATCATTTTAGTAAAGAACAAATTTTGCAAAATTTTCGAAATTAAATGAAGAAATTATTTGGTTTTTAAAACATAGTATACAGAAGTGTTTCGCCACAAATCGCGTTATCTACACCGTCATCGACACATTATATACCTCTCTATCCAGAATCTGTCTCACAAAACAAACCAGCGCTCCTTGCACTCTCAACCAGCGAATCATTCCGAACACAATCAAAGTCCGCTCCTTCCCATTATCGGTATTTACTTTAACCGACCCGAAAATTACCGATAATTGTACCAATTATATCTGACGCCACCCAAGTAAATAAAAAACCGCTGGAATTCAATATTTGACGTTATCGCAACGCATAAAGATAAGAAACATGTGATAATCACGAAACGAATTTCCGTCAGTCCGGTGCCACCCACAATGTTAGAGTTACCGAATCACGTCTTAGAGAAGCTCCAATGTGCCAAATGCGGCGGCTACTTAAGCTGCGGACCCATCGTCATCGACCAAGACCTCCAACAGCTGTGCGGACGCTGCTTCAAGATCCTACCCGATGACGTCAAAAGCCGCTGCGTGCGTCAAATCGGACTCGAGGCAGTGGCGGAGGTGCTGATTTTTCCGTGCAGGTATAGAGTGCAAGGCTGCATCTACACGTTCCCGTACGACAGTGGCGGAGAGCACGAATTGATGTGTCAGCACCGCGGCGACAGTATCAAGAGCAACAGGAGTTGTAGTGGCAGTATCAAGAGCAACAGCAGCACGATTTCCAGAGGGTACACCCCCCAGGCGAAGCACGTGGAAGTGAAAGTGAACTGTGGAAGCCCCTACAGCGTGGATGGCGAAGACAAGCTCAAGCTCAGCGTGGGGATATCAGGAAAAGACACCCACAAGCTGTCTTTGAGCGGCTACAACACCGACATCAAGCTCAATTTGGAGGTCGTGGTGTCCCTCCAAGACGTCCCCAAAATCACCTACAGCCACCACTTCATCGAAAAACGCCCCCAAGAACCCATCTACGAGTCCGTCAAGTTCATCATGCACAAAATCGCCTGTCCGACGTGTCAAAAGTACATCGTCTACGACGAAATCTTCCATTGTCCTTCGGGACACTCCATCTGCAAAGCTTGCAAAAGCGTCCCCTGTGGAATCTGCGGGGTTCTAGCCACCTCCAACTCCCAGCACTACTGCAGGAACTACGTCAAAGGCTGCACCAACCTCTTCCCGACTGGTGACATCCCCAAACACGAAACCGACTGCGAGTTTAACGATTTCAAGTGTCCTTCCTGCGATTTCTGTGATATTTTGAGCCTCATGGTTGCGCACTTTGTGCAGAAGCATGAGGTGGTGTTGGCGAATGAGTTGGTGGTGACTTTGGGGCGGAAGGACCAACAGTGGTTTTTTTATTGTTATGATAGGCTGTTTCGGTGTAGGTTTTATAATTTCGACGAGGGCGTGGAGTTTGTGGTGGTTTATGTGGGGTGTCATGACGGTGCTTGCAAGTATAAGTATGAAGTGGCGTTGACGTCGAATAACCAGAATAGTGTGAAGAAGAGTAGTGGGTGTTTGGGGTGGAATGAGGCCTCTTTGGGGAGGGCGGTGGGTTTTGAGGTGGCAGTGAGGAAAAATGTTCAAGCTCGAATTACGATTTTGTCAAATGATGTGTATTATAATGTGTATAAAAATGTAAAAAGTAAATAAAAATTTTCATAGGGAAGATGTTGTGTAATGTTGTGAAAGAGAGTGGTTAGCAAAGTAAATAATTTTATCTTTAATTTGGGGGAAATAGATAATGAGTGCGTTAATTTACTTCGCTTGGATGACGTTTAATTATTTAATGACGACAAAATAAATGTCAGTGGAACTTGGAGTGCACTTAAACCTAAGTAAACTGGTTTATAAATGTTGTGTACAAAGTTAATAACACTACTAGCACACTTTCACCTTTAGGTATCACAGAAAGGCACAATTTCTTTATTCAGAGGTTTAAAGTATAAATATTTTCAAACATAAATAGGTTAACACATTTATTTTACCTCTAAAATATATTTTACTTTCAGAGCGTAAACTAGAAAATGGAAAAGTAAGTTCATGTTTCCGTCTTTCTGTGGTCCGTTTGTGTTTTTAATTGCCGCCATTTTTTCCATTTTCTTTGGCATATTTTTGTCACTTTCTTAGTCGTCTTTCGTGTTTTTTAATTTTATTTGCGTTTTTTGCATTTCTTGTTGTGTTTCCACCTTTTTTGATCCCTTTTTGTTACGTTTTGTAGCCTATGTTATCAGTATTGTCTCATTTCTATTGTTCCCTTTTTTTGCTATTTTTTTCGTCAATTTTTCTTATCGCATTAAGCTTTTATTATTTTTGTTTCATTGTTTTCCGCCTTTTATCGCTTTTGTGTCGCTTTTTTAGTCGGATTTTTTTACTTTTTTCGACCTTTTTCAGGATTTTTTTGACGTGTCTTTTCGGTTTTTATATCGTATTGTCCCCTTTTTTACATTGTTTTTTCGTTTTTTTACGTGCATCATTGTCTTTTTTAACCATTTGTCGTTTTTTTTTTCTTTTTATTGTCTTTTTTTAACATTATTTTGGGAGATTTTCAACAGTTTTTTCGTGTGCCAAATTTTTGGTGGTCTACAGATATTTGGGTATTTTTGGGGTGCATAAAAATTAGTGGTTTTCTGAAGGACTTTAGGTCTTTCGCCTTTTCCTTTGTCCCACTTTTATTGCTCTTTTTTGCTACTTTTCTTTGGCCCCTTTTATAACCCGGTTAAATTTATAGCCCTCTGTTTTCCTTTCTTCTGAATTTTCGTCTCGCTTTTATAGCTATTTCAGACTATTTAGTCACAGTTTTATCGTTTTATTGTCGCCTTTCCATTTGTCGCCCATTTTTGACCTTGTTTTGTAACTTTTTTTTGGCTCATTAACTTTATCTTCGTTTTTCCACCTTTTTGTAGCTTTTCGTTGTTTTTTCATTGTTTTTTGGCGTCTTTTTATGGTTTTTTGTTCCTCTTTTTGATTTTCTTCGTCATGTTTCTTTGGCACCTTTTGTCACGTTGTTTTGACTCCAATTGTCACGACTCTTCCTCTTTTTTGTAGTTTTTTATTCGTCTTTTTTGTTGTCATTTTCTTCTTTTTTTTATTGTTTTTTTGTCACATTTTCTTTGTTCCCTATTTTGCCATTTTTCTTTAGTTCCGTTTCTTTAGTTTATTTTTCATCGCGTTATTGTTTGTCATCTGCCTTTTATTATCTTTTTTAATTGTTTTCCATCTTTCTCACTTTTTTGTTGCCTTTTATTGGCGCTTTTTCCAGTTTGTCTTTTGTTGTTTATTTTTTAGACATTTTTGTTCGTCCTTTATTTCTGTGGATTTTTTTGGACGCGCTCTTTTTCGTCGTTTTAATCGTGTTTTGTTCCCTTTCTCTTGCTCCTTTTTTTATTGCCTTTTTTATAAACTTATTTCGCCGTCTTTCTTTGGTACCTTTTTATTCGTCTCTTTTGACAGCTTTTTTGGAGCTTTTCAGCGCCTTTATGTTTTTGTAGCCTTTCTTAGTTACCTCTTTTGTCAGCTTAATTTTGTATCACTCTATTTTTAAACGCATTTTTTTAAATTTTTATATCATTTTTTTACTATTTTCCGCCTTCTTTTACCGCTTTTTGTTGTGCCCTTTTTTCGTGTCTTTTTGTAGCCCTTTTTGAGATAACTTTTAGCTTTATTTTAGTCGTCTTTTTTGTTATCCTGTGTTTTTCATCTTCTTTTCGAACCTTTTTTTGCGTTATTCACGTCGCTGTTTTTGAGATTTGTTGGAGATTTTTACTCCTCTTTTGATGCCATTTTTGTTCTTATTTTTACCTTGTTTTTTCGTCGAGTTTTTATCATCATTTTTTTTTGTCACGTGTTTTTGACCCCTTTTTCATTGCGTCATTTGTTTATTGTTTTTTGTCCTCCTTTTCTATTGCATGGTTTCACTGTTTCCGCTTTCATCCTTTATCACGTTTAATGTCTCCTTTTTTTACATTGTTTTTCCAACATTTTTGTCGCATTTTATCCCCGTTTCTTTTATCTCGTCTTTTTTGTCACAGTTTTTTGTGGTCTTCTTTAATTTATTTTTTATCTCATTATTATTTGTCGCCAGTTTTTTTGTTGTTTGTTTCATTGTATTGTATTTTTTTTGTCCTTCATTCTCGCATTTTTGTTGCCTTTTATCGAAGCTTTTTCCAGTTTTTCTTTTGTTGCTTATTTTTAAGAGATTTTGTGTTGCTTACTTTGGTTGCCTTCTTTTGAGATTTTTCCTCGTCTTTTATTTCTGAGGACTTGGAAGCGTTCTTTTTCGCGGTTCTAATCATATTTTGTCTTCTTTTTTCACCTTGTTTTTACGTTTTTGGTTACATTTTTCTCGTTTTTTTTCTTTTTTTGTCGTCTTTTCTCTTGTTCTTTTTTATTAAATTTTTTATAAACTTTATTGCCGTCTTTCTTCGTTTCCTTTTTTAATCGCGTTATTTTTTGTCGTCTTTTGTTTCTCCTTTTTTTGCCTATTTTCTTCCCTATTTACAGCTGTTTTGTCGCTTGTTCAGTGTTTTTTTATTTTTGTAGCCTTTCTTTCTTGCTTTTTTTGTCAGCTTTATTTTTTATCACGTTATTTTAATCGCTTTTTTTCTACTCTTTTTTATTGCATTTTTTTAATGTTTTCCGCCTTCTTTTACCACCTTTTGCTGTGGCCCTTTTTTCGTCGCCTTTTTATAATAAGAATAGTAATAAATAATCACGTCGCTGGTTTAACATTTTTTTTCTCCGTTTCTTGAGATTTTTTGGAGATTTTTTGCCTTTTTTTCTAGTCATTTTTTGATTTTTTTACCTTGTTTTTTCGTCGACATTTTTATCATCTTTTTTTTTCGTGTTTTTGACCCCCCTTTTATTGCGTCATTTGTTTATTGTTTTTTTGTTCTCCTTTTCTATTGCATGGTTTCACTGTTTCCGCTTTCATCTTTTATCACGTTTTTTTTTTACATTGTTTTTTCATAATTTTTGTCGCATTTTATCGCCTTCTCTGTTATCTCGTCTTTTTTGTCACTGTTTTTGTAGTCTTTTTTTGTTGACATTTTTCCTTCTTTTATCCCTTTTTTCTTATTGTTTTTTGTTACTGTTTATTGATCATTTTCTTTGCTCCTTTTTTTGCCAATTTTTTTTGGTCCAGTTTCTTTAGTTTATTTTTTATCGCATTATTATTTGTCGCCAGTTTTTTATTGTTTGTTCATTGTATTCCATCATTCTCGCATTTTTATTGACTTTCATCGAAGCCTTTTCCAGTTTTTGTTTTGTTGCTTATTTTTGAGAGATTTTGTGTTGCTTACTTTGGTTGCCTTCTTTTGAGATTTTTCCTCGTCTTTTATTTCCGAGGATTTGGAAGCGTTCTTTTTCGCCGTTCTAATCATATTTTGTCTTCTTTTTTCATTTTGTTTTTACATTTTTGATTGCATTTTTCTCGTTTTCTTTTCTTTTTTTGTCGTCTTTTCTCTTGTTCCTTTTTTTATTACATTTTTTATAAACTTTTTTGCCGCCTTTCTTTGTTTCCTTTTTTAATCGCGTTATTTTTTGTCGTCATTTGTTTCTTTTCTTTTTGCTTTATTCTTCTCTATTTACAGCTTTTTCGTCGCTTGTTCGGTGCCTTTTTATTTTTGTGGCCTTTCTTTCTTGCTTTTTTTGTCAGTTTTATTTTTTATCACGTTATTTTAAATCGCATTTTTTTTACTCGTTTTTTATTCCATTTTCCGCCTTCTTTTATCATCTTCTGCTGTGGCCTTTTTTCGTCGCCTTTTTATAATAATAATAATAAATAATAATGACGTCGCTGTTTTAAGATTTTGTTTCTCCTTTTCTTGAGATTTTTGGAGATTTTTCGCCTTTTTCTTAGTCATTTTTTGACCTTTTTACCTTGTTTTTTCGTCGACATTTTTATCATCATTTTTTGTCACGTGTTTTTGACCCCCCTTTTATTGCGTAATTCGTTTATTGTTTTTTTGTCCTCCTTTTCTATTGCATGGGTTCACAGTTTCGGCTTTTATCTTTTATTACGTTTGTTGTTTCCTTTTTTGCTTTGTTTTTTCATCATTTTTGTCACATTTTATCGCCTGTTTCTTTATCTCGTTCTTTTCTCACTGTTTTTGTGGTCTTTTTGTTGTTGTCATTTTTTCTTCTTTTTTTTCCCTTTTTTATTGTTTTTTTTTTTGTTACTGTCGACCGTTGTTGTCACATTTTCTTTGCTCCTTTTTTGCCAATTTTTCTCGGTCCCATTTCTTTAGTTTATTTTTTATCGCGTTATTATTTGTCGCCTGTTTTTTTTATTGTTTTTTTTTCATTGTATTCCATCTTTCTCGCATTTTTGTTGCCTTTTAATGAAGCTTTTTCCAATTTTTCATTTGTTGCTTATTTTTGACACATTTTGTGTCGACATTTTGTGTCTCTTTTTTTCGTTGCTTTTTTTTTGAGATTTTTGTTCATCCTTTATTTCTAAGGACTTTTTGTAAGCGTTCTAATCGCCTTTTGTCCCCATTTTTCACCTTGTTTTTACATTTTCGATCATATTTTTGTTGTTTTTTTCCTTTTTTTGTCGCTCTTTCGTTCCTTTTTTTATTGCATTTTTTAGTTTTCCGCTTTATTTTATCGTATTTTGTTCTGACCTTTTTTCGTCTCCTTTTTGTAACCATTTTTAACATAATTTTTAATATTATTTTAGTTGCATTTTTTTGTTGTCCTCTTTTTTCAACTTCTTTTCGATTCTTTTTTAGCGTTGTTCACGTCGCTCTTTTAAAAATGTTTCTCCGTTTCTTGTGATTTTTGGAGAATTTTTCGCTTTTTTACCTTGTTTTTTCATCGGCTTTTTTATCATAATTCTTTATCTTCTTTTGTCGCCGTTTTCCCCATCTTTGTTATTGCTTATTTTTGATAAATTTTTAGTCGTATTTTTGGTGACTGTTTTTGTCGCTTTTGTTATATTTTTTTGTTTTTTGAGTTTTTTTCAGCATTTTATCGCGTTTGTTGTTTCCTTTTATTATTTTGTTTTTTCATCGTTTTTATCGCATTTTATTGCCTTTTCTTTTATCTAGTCTTTTATTACCTTTTTTGTCACCTTTTTGTTTATAACGTTTCTTTGACTTCTTTTTAGTCACCCTATTTTTTTGCTTGACACTATTTTTAATCGTCTCTTTTTTTCATTTTTTTGCTTTTTGTACGTCTTTTTTGTTGCGTATATAAGTATAGAAGATACTTATTTATTTCATTTTTTCACTGTTTTCTTCCATCTTTGCAGCTTTTTTAACGCGTTTTGTTTCCCTTTCTTCTGCATTTTCGTCTGTTTATTCTAGCTAGTAATTTTGTAGCATTTCTCGTCTCTTTTTTGTAGCTTTTCGTCGTTTTTTCATTACTTTTTGTTGCCTTTTTTATATTTTTTTCTGCTCCACTTTGATTTTTTGTCACGTTCCTTTGGCACCTTTTGCACGTTATTTTGACTCCAATTGTCACGCGGTTCTTTGGCCCTTTTTTGTCGCTTCTTTAGCGGCCTTTTTTGTTAACATTTTTCCTTCTTCTTTTATCCTTTTTTTATTATTTTTTCTTACTGTTTATCGTTCTTGTCACATTTTCTTTGTCCTCCTTTTTTGCCAATTTTTCTTGATCCCGTTTCTTTAGTTAATTTTTGACCGCATTATTATTTGTTGCCTGTTTTTTATTGATTTTTTTCATTGTTTTTTACCTTTCTCACTATTTTGTTGCCTTTCATTGTCGCTTTTTCTAGTTTTTTTTTTTTTTGCTTATTTCTGAGACATTTTGTGTCGCTTTCTTTGGTTGCCTTTTTTTGGGATTTTTGTTCGTCCTTTATGTCTGATGATTTTTTTGAAAGTGTTCTTTTTCGCCGTTCTAATCGTGTTTTGTCCCCTTTTTTGTCGCCTTTTCTCTTGCTTCTTTTTTTATTGCCTATTTTTATCAATTTTTTTGCCGTATTTCTTTGGTCCCTTTTTTAATCGCGTTATTTGTTATTGTCATTTGTCATCGCCTTGTTTCGTCTCTTTTTATAGCTTTTTTGTTGCATTTTCACCGACTTATTTGTTGCCTTTTTTGTCAGCTTCACTTTTTATCGCGTTATTTTTAATTGCATTTTTTTTACTGTTTTCCACCTTCTTTTGTCGTAACGTTTTGCGTCTTCTTTTTTAGTATGACTTTAATCGTCTTTTTTATTTTCCTCTTTTTTCAGCTTCTTTTCAAACCTTTTTTCTTCTACTGCATTGTTTCACTGTTCCCACTTTTTTTATTTTATTTTGCCGCCGTTTTTGTCATCTTTTTTGTTGTTTATTTTTGACACATTTTTAGTTGAATTTTTTTGACACTGTTCTTGTCGTTTTTTGTTGACCTTTTTACTTTTTCTTGTTTTTCATTTCATTTCATTTGTTCCCTTTTTTTTACTTTGTTTTTTAATCACTTTTATCGCCTTTTCTTTTATCTCGTCTTTTATTACCTTTTTTATCACCTTTTTGTTTATCGCGTTTTTTGTTGCTTGACATTTTTTAATCGCCCTTCTTTTCATTTTTTTTCGATTATTCCAATTCTCAATTTTTCAAAATTCGATATTTCGATTTTTCGATTTTCCATTTTTCATATTTTCGACTTTTCAAAATTTGTAATTTTCATATCCAAATTTTGCATTTTTAAATTTTTCAATTCCTCTATTACCTATTCTGAATTCGAAATTTCGAATTTTCAGTTTTTTTTTAATCTCGGATCTTCAATTTTTCGTTTTTTCAAAATTCGACATTCAAAATTTTTGGCTTTTCTATTTTCGATTATAGATTTTTTGAAAATTCGATTATTTGATTTTGGAATTCCGATCTATTGATTTTGTCGAAAGTCGAAGTTTAGTCTTTTTCTCGTTATTTATTTCATTTTTTCATTGTTTTCTTCCATATGTATAATTTTTTTGTGGCCATAATTGTCACCTTTTTTCGGTTCTTTTTTCTAGCCTTTTTTTAATACTTTTTTTCATCATATTTGTTTCATTTTATATTTGCTTCGTGTTTTCTTTTATTACTTTTTAGGTGCCTTCGACTTTTTTGTTTTCAATTTTTGGCATTTTCTGAACTTTTTCTTTTTTCTAACTACACAGCGATTATGTACAAAATAATTCCGGCCCAACTTGGCTAGACTCTGATGTCTTGACCCAGCTTCTCCCATTGTCTGGACTACACTCTGCCTACTTCCTATGGTGGTTTCCATTTTAAAAAGCCACGCGGTCCTTCTCGAAACACCTCGGTCACCGGTTCTAGAGTTGTCTGGAGCACCTATTCGTGACTTCCGCTTCCAGACTCTTCTCCGGCCGCCATCACCGACAATGAGTCATCATCGTCGTATGTACTAGAATCTATAGGCGTCGTATGGGTTTATTTCGTAACAATCTATAGGACGTACCATGAAAAAATAAAATTCGTAAAATCAAGTTTTATAATTTATCTAGAAAACTGGGTTTGGCTGTCTGTTACGGATTTTATTGACTAAGTAAGAAATTAGTTACTAAGTAACTTCCCTAAACTACGAAACTACAGTCCCCACCAAAAATTTGATGACGTCATTTCAAAACTTTGCTATTTTTGACATAACATCACCAATCGATCAGTTAAATTTCCAAATTCTAATCATTCACAGTAATAAACCACAAAATATAAAAATGGCCAAAAACCGTAATCACATTCCCCACCGACTGTAATATAACTTACAACGGTGTTTTCCTGTTTCCACAATATGGCTTAATTTCCAGAAAAATTGATTCCTGCGTCGGACTAGTGCACTCATTTTTCCACATTTATGTCTCTTCGAAGAGCAGCTAACTTCCGCAGTTTCGGAACACAAAGTTGCGGCGAACTTTTCAACTCTGATTCTTTACGTGACAGATTAAATTTGAAATTGGTTCGGTTCGGATCGGCTTCAGATGTGTTTGTCTTGCGATATTTTGCAGATTTTTTGTGCCGGAAAAAACACAGCGAGTTAAGTAAACGTGGATTCCGCGCTGGAAACGAAGTTTAATTGCAAATACTTTCAGCCGACTAATTATTTTTAACTGGTTGTAATTCAACATGCAATGAAGTGCTCTACTGAAGTTGTACGAGGAGCGCGTAGTTTTTAGGATGGAAAAATTAACTGATTTAGGAGAGTCGTTAATTAGCGGATTTATTATTAAAACGAGCTATTTGCTTATATAACTTAGCTGATAATTTAGATAATTTGACTCAAAAGCAAAACCACACCTATTTTCTAGACGATTCTCCACACTTCGTCTGAAATTTATTCTCTCCGAGCTTGGATTTTCTATGAAAACTAAAATCAAGTCCCTCCACTAATATTTATTCGTCGTCCGTTCGCTGCTCGCTTCCATTCGTTTCAAAAGACATTTACGCGTTATTTTTATTACGCGTCTTACACCCGGAATGAAATACAATACAAAATCGACGCGATTCCGAAGTGTAAAACGTGAGAAGAAAGTGGAGGCATTAGGTGTAATGAAATTACAGATGCATGAAAAAACATGGTTGCTTCGAAACTGATGATGGCGGAATATGGCGATGGCCCCAGATATACGATAATATCTTAACTAGCCATTAAAGTTTCCGAAAAGCCCTCGGACGATTTAACAGTGGATTTATAGGGCATTGAGGAAAATTCGAGTGCAGCTCAGTTGCACAGTTGAAATTTTATGGAATGTATCGAAATTGGTGATAGTTTGGGTGAGGCAATAAGCGCATAATCTAAATTACCTGCTGCGAGGAGCAGTAAACATGTTATATGGCTGTTTTCATTAATTAAAGCAGCTTAAAACTTCAAATACATTGTTGGAGACCGTTTTTCACATTAAGCGAATCGGCCGTTTGGGAGCTTACAAAGTTTTATGAAGTGGTTTAAAATCGTGGATAATAATATAATTTCCAACCTTTTCTTATAAACTGCTTTTCGGTTGACACTATTTCTAATCGCCCGTTTTTCCATTTTTTGGATGTTGTACATCTTTCTTTTAAGCTTTTCGGATTTTTTTGTATTACTTATGTTATTTTTTTTAAAGTTTTCCTCCATCTTTATAGCTTTTTTATATTTTAAATAATTTTTTTTGCTTTTTTATCGTTTTTTCGCTGACTTTTTTCGTTCCTCTGTTCGGATTTTTTTCTTTTTTTTGATCCCTTTTTATAAATCGCACTTTTTTATTGTTTGTATTTTTTGTGTCGTTGTGTGACTTTTTGTAGTTTTTCGGTACTTTTAGAACATTTTTATTGCTTTTTTGTCTCTGTTTTCGTCCTTCTTTTGTTGCTTCTTCACTTTTTTCGTCTTTCTTGGCGCTTTCTTAATAGGTTTTTGCTGACTTTTTTCTTCATTTTTAGAATTTTTTGAAAGTTTCCTTTTCAAATTTTTTATCGTCTTTTTTGCTGATTTTTTTAGTTCTATTCGGATTTTTTGGTTTTTTGTCACTTTTTCTCTTGTTTCATTTTTGATTGCTTTTCTTGTCACATTTTTTTGCCCCGTTTTTCTGATTCCTTTTCATGGCGCTATTTTTAATTGCGACTTTTTTATTTCTTGTCTTTTTTGTAAGTTTTTGTAGTTTTCCATCGCTTTTCTTGCGTTTTATTGTCGCCTTTTCTCTTACCTTTTTTTAGACACATTTTTGTCACTTCTTTAGTGTTTTTTTGTTGCTTCTTTTTTCATTTTATTTTTTTTGCGTTTTCCTTATAGAATTTGTGCTGACTTTCTTGATTTTTGGAGTTTTTTGGACGTTTTATTTTTCACTTTTTTATCGCGTTTTTGTCCCTTTTTGTACCTCGTTTTTACTTATTTTTTTATTATTCATATTATTTTATTTACTTATTATTTATTTCTAAAATCCTTTTGTCTTCATTATTGTCTCTTATTTATCGTTTTTGTCATTGTTTTCTTCCTTCTTTTAACGCTGTTTTTTCGCTTATTACCATCCCCTTTAGCGGTTTCCTTGTCGATATTTTAATGATTTTTCTATTTTTTAGATTTTCTTTATGTTTTCTTTTTTGTCGTTTTTGGCGTGTTTTGTCCTTTTTACGCCGTTTTTCGTTTTTTTAACTCATTTTGTCGCTTTTGCATGACGCAGTTATTGCCGATTTTTTATTTTTTGTCGTCTTTTTTTCACCTTTTTTGTCGCTTTTACTATTGTCCCGTTTTTTTGCATTTTTTTTTTGTTATATTTTTGCCACGTTTTTTATAGCATTTTATAGTTGATTTTTTCAAATTTTGCATTTTTACGTCTATTTTTGTGGCTTTTCTCCATCTTTTTCAGCGCCTTAAGCCTTATTCATTTAATTTTTTCACTATTTTCCCTCTTTTTTATGGCTTTTTTGTCCGTTTTTTCTAGGCGTCTTTTTTCTTTATTGGTCCTTTTTCTCATCTTCTTTTTGAATCTTTTGTGACATTTTTCTTGTCGCCTATTTGTAGACTTTTATCATTCTTCTTTTTGGTTTTCTTTTTCGTGTTTTAAAGTGTTTTTGTCTCCTTTTTTTTATCTTGTTTTTTTGTCTTTTTTATCACATTTTTTATGCATTTCGTTGATTCCTATTTTTCTTTTTTTGCCTCTATTACGAATCATTTTTGTAACATTTTCTAGTTTTTCAACATTTTTTTATCTTACTTTACTGCCTTTTTTACTGCTTCCCTCCTTTTTCCATCGTCTCTTTCGCCTTTTATTGTCGCTTTTTTTCACCTTCTTTTTCTTGCCTTGTTCTAGACACATTTTTTATGCTTTTCTATCGTTTTGTTGTTGTTCCTTTATTCACTTTTTTCGTTTTTTTAGAATTTTACTGGACGTGTTCTTCTTCGTTTTTTTATGGTGTTTTTGTCCCCTTTCTTCCTTCGTTTTTTCGCTTTTTTATCTCATTTTTTCATTTTTTCGTCGTCTTTTTTTTTCACTTTTAATTCCTTTTTCTCTTGTCCCATGTTTTTGTTTATTTTGTCCCATTTTTTTGCCGCTTTAATTATTTTGCTCCTTTTTTATTTTTTTGTCGCTTTTTATCGTCCCAATTCTTTTTCTCCCTTTTTCTTTCCTCTTTTAGCGCTTTGCTTGTAGAAATTTTGCCGATTTTTTTGATTTTTAGAGTTTTTTAGAAGTTTTATTTTTCGTTTTGTTATCGTGTCTTTGCCCTCCTTTTTACCTTGTTTTTTCGTCTTTTTTTAATGGCATTTGTGTCGTTTTCTAAAAACACTTTGTATTCGTTTTTGTCTCTTGTTTATCGCTTTTTTTCACAGTTTTCCTTTTTTTGTAGTTTTTTTATATTCGCCTTTCACTTTTTTAGTGTTTTTTAACGGTTTCCTGCTCGTTTTTGTATTGACTCTTTCTTTTTTTTTGTTAATTTTTTTGACGTTTCCTTATTCGTCTTTTTTTATGGAGTCCTCTTTTTTAAGCCATTTTTCGTTTTTATCTTATTTTGGTGCTTTTTTGTGACGCATTTTTGACACTTCTTTTATTTCTTATCGTATTTTTTGTTGCTTTTTCTCTTGTCCCGTTTTTTGTTTTTTTTTGCGCACATTTTTTTGACACGTTTTTATGCCTCTATTTTTAATCGCTTTTTCACTTTTTGCATTTTTACGTTTCTTTTTGTAACATTTCTTCATCTTTTTTAGCGCTTTATTTATTTCATTTTTTCACTATTTTCCCTCTTCTTTATGGCTTTTTTTGTTATTTTTTAGTCTTCTTTTTATTATCGGTCTTTTTTTCGTTCTTCTGTTCGATTTTTTTTTCGTGTTATTTTTCGCATTTTTATAGTGTTCTTGTTTTCTTTTTCCCTTGGTTCTTCGGCTTCTTTATAGCATTTTTTTCTGTCGTCTTTTTTTGCTTTTTTCCGAAAATTCCGAAAATCCAGAAAAAATAGAAAATTTTGAAAGTCCAGAACGTCCAGAAAGTCCAGAAACACGTGTTCTTTTTCGTTTTTTGTCCCCTTTCTTACCGTGTTTTTTTGCTTTTTTGTCTTATTTTCTCAATTTTTTCGTCGTCTTTTTTTCACTCTTTTATTGCTTTTTCTCTTGTTCCATTTTTTATTTTGTTACCCCATTTTTTTAAGTTTCTTTTTTGTACTTTTTTTGTCGTTTTTCAGCATTTTTTTACAATATTTTGCTCCTTCTTTTATCGTTTTTTTGTCGCCTTTTATCGTCCCATTTCTTTTTCTACCTTTTTCTTTACCTTTGTTTTACAGCATTTTGTCGCTATTTTTCCGCTTCCATCCGAATGGAAAAGGGAATTATTTGTTGAATTTTATTTTTTTTAGGTATTCCCTGTTGATAAGGAATGTGAAATCCCTTTTGCCGTGTTAATCGAGAAAAATAGAAAAATATATTTGAAAAATTTTTCAAAAATTGTTAAAACGGAAAAAATTGTCTCTCATATCACGAATTTGAAATCATCCTTACAACCAGAAGTCCAGACGGCCAGAAATTCCTGAATATCCAGAAATTCGAGAAAGTCCAAAAAATAAAAATCAAGAAATTCCAAAAATCCAGAAAATCTAGAAAATCAAAAAAACCAAAAAATCCAGAAAATCCAAAAATAGAGAAAAATTCAGACAGTCCAGAAGTCCAGATAATCCAGAAAATCAAGAAAATCCAGAAATTTCAGAAAGTCCAGAAAATCCAAAAAATTCAAAAGTTACAGAAACTCCAGAAAACCCAGAAAATAAAGAAAATCCAGAAAATCCAGTAAACGTAAAAAGTATAGAAAATCTATAAAATCAAGAAAATCCAGTAATTCCAGAAATTCCAGAAAACCCAAAAGTCCAGAAGTCCAGAAAATCGGGAATATCCAGAAATTCGAGAAAGTCAAAAATATACAAAAATCCCGAAAATCCAGCAAAAATAGAAAATTCTGAAAGTCCAGAACGTCCAGAAAGTTCATAAAATCCAGAAAATATATAAAATTAAAAACATCCAGAAAATCCCAAAAACCCAGAAAACGCAAAATGTCCAGAAAAATAGAAAATCCATAAAATCCAGAAACTCCAGAAAGTCTAGAAATCTAGAAAGTCCAGAAGTCTAGAAAATCCTGAATATCCAAAAATGTTTAGTTTTCGTTTTGTTATCGCGTCTTTGTCCTCTATTTTACCTCGTTTTTTCGTCTTTTTTTAATGGCATTTGTGTCGTTTGTCTTCATTTTTGTCTGTTGTCTATCGGTTTTTCTCACAATTTTCCTCCTTCTTTTAACTTTTTTTTGTCTATGACCGTCGCGTTTTTTTCTGTTTTTTGTAGTTTTTTTATATTCGTCTTTCACTTTTTTAGTCTCTTTTTTTTAACGGTTTCCTGCTCGATTTCGTATTGACTCTTTCTTTTTTTTGTTAATTTTTTTGGCGTTTTCTTATTCTTTTTTTTTATGGAGCTTCTAATCCTCTTTTTTAAGCCGTTTTTTGTTTTTTTTTGCGTAAATTTTTCTGTCACGTTTTTATGCCTCTATTTTTAATCGCTTTTTCACTTTTTGCATTTTCACGTTTCGTTTTGTAGCATTTCCTCATCTTTTTTAGCGCTTTATTCATTTCATTTTTTCACTATTTTCCCTCTTTTTTATGGCTTTTTTGTTATTTTTTAGTCGTCTTTTTATAATCGGTCCTTTTTTCTTCTTCTTTTTAAATATTTTTTGCCACTCTTCTTGTCGCTTCTTTGTAGAGTTTTTTCGTTCTTCTCTTCAATTTTTTTTTTGTGTTCATTTTCGAATTTTTATAGTGTTCTTGTCTTCTTTTTCCCTTGGTTCTTCGTGTTTTTTGTAGCATTTTTATCGCTTTTTGATGACGCTATTTTTAAATCCTTTTTTTGTCGTCTTTTTTGCTTTTTTTGGCTTTGCTCCAATTTTTATTGCCTTTTTTCACATTTTTCCGCATTTCATTGGTTCCTAGTTTAATCGTCATTTCTCCATTGTTTTGCCTCTGTTACGATTCTTTTTGGTAACTTTTAACTTTTGTAGTTTTTCAACGTTTTTTTGGTCTTTCTTTACTCCTTTTTGACTGCTTTTCTTGTTTTTATTGCTTTCTTCACTTTTAATTGTCGCCTTCTTTCATCTCTTTTGTTATTTTTTTTTTGGGGATATCGGCGAATCGGTCACTGGTACGATGAGTGGTTTTAAGCACATTTTTTATGATTTGTTATTGTTTTTTTTTGTTGTTCCTTTTTTTGCCATTTTCGTTTCAATTTTAGCGTTCGCCTCGTCGGATTTTTTATTTTTTTTTTTAGAAGTCTACTGGACGTGTTCTTTTTCGTTTTTTTATATTGTTTTTGTCCCCTTTCTTACCGTGTTTTTTTGCTTTTTTGTCTAATTTTCTCAATTTTTTCGTCGTCTTTCTTTCACTCTTTTATTGCTTTTTCTCTTGTCCCATTTTTTATTTTGTTACCCCATTTTTTTGTTTCTTTTTTGTACTTTTTTTGTCGTTTTTCAGCATCTTTTTACAGTATTTTGCTCCTTCTTTTATGTTTTTTTTTTGTCGCCTTTTATCGTCCCATTTCTTTTTCTACCTTTTTCTTTACCTTTGTTTTACAGCATTTTGTCGCTTTTTTTCCGCTTCCATCCGAATGGAAAAGGAAATTATTTATTGTATTTTATTTTTTTTAGGTATTCCCTGCTGATAAGGAATGTCAAATCATTTTTGCCGTTTTAATAGAGACAAATAGAAAAATACTTTTTGAAAAATTTTTCAAAAGTTGTTAAAACGGAAAAAATTGTCTCTTATAGAAGAGTTCTCCCATATCACGAATTTGAAATCATCCTTACAATACCAAAAAATCAAGGAAAAAGGAAAATAATTAATTTAATTTTTCCAAAAAAAAAAATTATTTAATTATCAGTGACGTCATAGCTCGAGCAGCATCAACAAAAAACGTACCTGGAGTGAAAAGAGTATAATTTAAATAATATTTAGTTTTTATTGAACACAGCACACTAAATGGAAGACGCCCCACTTGAAAACCATGAGTTTAAACATTAACAACTTGAACCTAATTGCATCCCGACATATGGCGCCAGAAATCATGAACCCACTAAATCGTCTGCCGAACTCTCGCGCGAGAACCCCGCACTTCCGCTTATCAGATCCGAAAAACTTTCCCCGATTTCCCCGATAAACCCCGTCTGCAATTTTTCCCTGGCTCGGAAATTCGAAAGTCAGATTTAACGCGACACTCGAATCGCGTGTGGCTAATTAAGTGCATACCAATCCGGCGCCATCTTAAGTCATCTTAAATTGACCCACTCAGTTCACTTTGTTGTGGAAACAAAGTTGCGTTAAGTAATGTAATTGCTCGTTAAAAAATCACTAGGTGGATGTCCGAGCTGCGAAAGCGCTAATTGTTCCATGTTTTATTAACCCCAATTTCCGCCCCAAATTAAACCGATCATTCAAAATTAACGCGTTCTAAAAAATGCTGTGATTATGACATCTCGAAGTGAGTTATTCGTGAGAACGATTCTTTTAGTGGCGGTTGTTGCGAGTCATGAGGAGCCCGTCGAAACGGAACGACCCGCAGAAGGGCTCTTACCGACGCAAGATGGATACTATCTAGATGGCCTTAATGAAGCTTCTTTTGGAACTGGGTATGTTTACTATGGCAGATTATATTCGGGGGATGGAATTTCGGCGATATGGGCCATTGGGGGCTTTATTGCTAAATAAAAAGCGCTTTCTTTAATTAGGAAATTGTGTCTGAGTTTAGGGCCGAGCCCTTGGTGTGCCCTTCGAGCAACGTCATTTCGACGAGGTACAGGTGCAACGCGAATGGGCAGTGGGTGGACTGCACGAGGAAGCACTGCTGTAAGGACTACACCTTCATTGCAGGAAGGTAAGATTAAGATTAATCGTAGAAAAAATTGTCTGCGCTGCACGGAATTAATCGCTATTATCACACTCTTACGATGCTGTTTTATAACGTATAGCTGTGGGATCAATTTCACTTATTCTAGTCGCTTGAATTAGAAAATGAATTACGTTACCGCACCCATTTGTGTAATTTAGTAATTTATCTCACTCAGATGACTATAATAAGTTACATAATTAGCTATTTGTTGCCAAATCGTATATATAATTTGAATTAACGGATCATTATCACAACCGGCTGAATAAACAACGCAACTAAGGGCTCGTTTTGAGCAAATTTCATAGCGATGTGGTAATAATAGTTTTATCACACTCTAGTGGAAATAGCTGTTAGTGGATTGCGAAATACCAACTAAAACCAACGGCGTTCACAAAATTCGCTCCCTCGTGAAGTACATATCCAGATTTTTCGAAAAATGTTTTAATATTTCTAAAAATTGTCAAATGCTTGTTTGGCGATCCGTCAAAAATCCTTTTAGATAAGATAAATTCCATTTTGAAAAACTGAGCTTTCACAAAGTTGACTAGAAATTCACCAGAAATTGCGGAACATATATTTGACATGATAATTTGAAAAACATAGCTTGTTAACGGTGTACGTTGAAGATCTTCGAAGTATTCGTTTTCAAAGTCAAATTTAAAAAAAAATCAAAAAACTGTCATATTTAATTTTGGCAATTCCTGAAAACTAAGCAGTAGAAATTTTTGAATAAATGAGACCGAAAGTTAATTTCGGGGGTTTTCATCAGGAAAAGCTCCTTTAGATAATTTTCGGCGGTGCAGAAAAAAGTCAAAAATTACATAAAATTTCATTTATTGAAACATCGAGCTTTCCGAAAAATTGATTAAAATTCCACCAAAAATTCTGGAATATAGAAGTCTACAAGGTGATTCAAACAATATAACACGTCAGGGATGCTGGACTAACATTTTTGAAGTATTAGTTTTGAAGTTCATATTTTTAAAATGTTCAAAAATTGCCATTTTTCGTTTGAAAATTCCTCAAAAGTGGTACGAACTTTGCCACAGATAAAATCCAAAATCATTTCTAGAGGCTGAACTCTATAAATATCTTATTAGAAAGTCCAGAAAATTTAGAAAATCTAGAAAATCCAGAAAATCTATACACTTCAGAAAGTCTAGAAACCCAGAAAGTGCACAAAATAAAAAAAAATCAAAAAAACTGGATCCAGAAAAAATCCAGAAAATATACATAGAAAATCCAGAAAGTCCAGAAAGTCCAGAAGTCCAGAAAATTCAGAAAATCCGGAAAATCCAGAAAGGCGAGAAAGTCCAAAAAATGAAAAAAAAATAAAAAAAATTCAGAAAATCCGGAATATCCAAAAAGTCCAGAATATGTATAAAGTCCAAAAAATCCCGAATATCCAGAAATTCGAGTGTCCAAAAATTTAGAAAATAAAGTAAATAAAAAAATCGAGAAAATCCAAAAAATCCAGCAAATCCAAAAAATTCAGAAAATCCAAAATATCCAGAAAATCAAAAAAATCCAGAAAATGAAAAAAATCCACAAAATCCAAAAAACGCAAAAAGTCCAAAAAATAAAAATCAAAAAATTCCGAAAATCAAAAAATCTAGAAAATCAAGAAAATCAAAAAATGCAGAAAATACAGAAAAAATAGAAAATTCTGAAAGTCCAGAATGTCCATAAAATCCAGAAAATCCAGATAATCCAGAAAATCCAAAAAATAACAAAATTTAGAAAACGCAGAAAGTCCAGAAAAACGAGAAAATCCGGAAAATCCAGAAGGTCGAGAAAGTCCAAAAAATTAAAAAATATCCACAAAATTCAGAAAATCCAGAATATCCAAAAAGTCCAATAAACCAGAAAATCAAGAAAATCCAGAAAATCCAGATAATATAGAAAATCCAGAAAAATCCAAAAAATTCACAAAATTCAGAAAATCTAGAAGATCCGGAAAGCCCAGAAAGCCAAAAATTTAGAAAATCAAGAAAATCAAAAAATCCAGAAAATCCAAAAAATCCAGAAAATCCAAAACTCCAGAAAATCCAAAAAGTCCAGAAAATCAAAAAAATCCTAGAATCCAAAAATCTAGAAAATCAAGAAAATTAAAAAATCCGGAAAATACAAAAAAATAGAAAATTCTGAAAGTCCAGAACGTCCTGAAAATCCACAAAATCCAGAAAATTTAAAAAAATGCAAAAAATCGAGAAAACGCAAAAGTCCAGAAAATCTCGAATATTCAGAAATTCGAGAAAGTCCAATAAAACAAAAATCAAAAAATTCCGAAAAACTAGAAAATCCAGAAATTCCAGAAACTTCAGAAACCCCAGAAAGTCCAGAAATTCAGAAAATTCGGAAGTCCAGAAAATCCAGAAAGTTCAAAAAATAAAAAAAATACAAAAAAAATCCCGAAAATGCCGAAAACCTAGAAACTCCAGAAAATCCAAACAAATTTTAAAACTCCAGAATATCCAGAAAAAAATCCACAAAAACAAGAAACTCGCCAAAATTCCAAAAAATTTGAAAGCCTATGGAAAATCCAGAAAATCCAAAAAATTCAGAAAATCCATAAAATCCAGAAAACGCAAAAAGTGTAGAGAATCCAGAAAATCCAGAAACTCCAGAAATTCCAGAAAATCCAGAAAGTCCGGAATATCAAGAAATTCGAGAAAGTCAAAAAAATAAAAAAAATCCGAAAATCCAAAAAACAAAAGAAAATCCTGAATGTCCAAAACGTCCGGAAAGTCCAGAAAATCCACAAAATCCAGAAAATCCAAAAAATCCAGAAATTCCAGAAAGTCCAAAAAGTAAAAAAAAATTAAAACTCCCGAAAATACAGAAAATCTAGTACATAATTCCAGAAAATCCACAAAATCCAGAAAATCCAAAAAATCCAGGAAGTCCAAAAAGTCAAAATAATTTTAAAAATCTCGAAAATTCAGAAAAGAGAAAATTCAGAAAGTCCAGAATATCCAGAACATCCAGGAAACCAGAAATGCCATAAAATCCAGAAAATTTAGAAAATCCGCAAAATCAGGAAAATCCAGAAAATCCAAAAAATCCAGAAAATCCAGACAGTTAAGAAAATCGAGAAAGTCCAAAAAATAAAAAAAATCAAAAAATCCCGAAAATCTAAAAATATAGAAAATCCAGAAAGTCCACAAAAAATCCACAAAAACGAGAAAGTCGCCAAAATTCCAAAAAATTTGAAAGCCTATGGAAAATCCAGAAAATCCAAGAAATTCAGAAAATCCATAAAATCCAGTAAACGCAAAAAGTGTAGAGAATCCACAAAATCCTGAAACTCCAGAAATTCCAGAAAATCCAGAAAGTCCGGAATATCAAGAAATTCGAGAAAGTCAAAAAAATAAAAAAATTTCGAAAATCCAAAAAAGAAAAGAAAATCCTGAAAGTCTAAAACGTCCAGAAAGTCCAGAAAATCCACAAAATCCAGAAAATCCAAAAAATCCAGAAAATCCAGAAAGTCCAAAAAGTAAAAAAAAATAAAAATCCCGAAAATCCCGAAAATCCAGAAAATCTAGTAATTCCAGGAAATCCACAAAATCCAGAAAATCCAAAAAATCCAAAAAGTCCAAAAAGTCAAAATAATTTTAAAAATCTCGAAAATTCAGAAAATCCAAAATATCCAGAAAATCCAGACAGTCCAGAAAATCGAAAAAGTCCAAAAAATAAAAAAAAATAAAAAAATCCCGAAAATCTAGAAAATATAGAAAATCCAGAAAGTCCAAAAAAAATCCGAAAATCCAGAATATCCAAAATGTCCGAAATATCCAAAAAGTCCAGAAAATCCAGCAAATCCAGAAAATTCAGAAAATCCGAAATCCAGGATATCCAGAAATTCGAGAAAAATCCAAAAATAAAATAAAAGTCAAAAATTCCGAAATCTGTAAAAAATGCTTTTAAATCATTTTCGACGATGTTCGAAAACAATCAAAAATTCCATAAAATATTGTATTGAAAAATTGAACCTTCAGAAAAATAGCCCAAAATTCACCAAAGATTCTGGAATATAGATCTGGACTAGGTAAATCGAAAAACATAGCGCGTTAATGAGCCAGGACTAAGATTATCAAGGCATGTGTTCTTTTTGAAAACATTCAAAAAATGGCCATCTCTCGTTTGGAAATTTTTAAAAAGTGGTACGAACTTTTTTAAAAATAAAACCAAAAATAAGTTCTAAAAGTATTCTAGAAGTATTCTAGAAATTTTCGAAGAAGTGAAGCCAAAAGTAAACATCAAATTGAGATAATAATTTCGATGGTACTCGAAAAAAGGGAAAAATTTCATAAAATCTCCTCTTGAAAAATTGAATTTTTGGAAAAGTTGCCTAAAAATTCACCAAAAATTGTGAATTTAATTTGGCGATTCCTGAAAAATAGTTGACATTTTCGAAGAGAGGTAAATTTTGAAACTTGACATCTGCAAAAACTTTTTGATAATTTTCAACCGTACTGTAAAACTTTAAAACTTTCATAAAGTGTCATAACAAAAAATTGTTCTTTTGGAAAGTTGAACGGATAGAGATATTGAAATTTTGTAAATGCCATTGTTTTTAGCTTGAAGGGGAAAGCTTAATTTAGTACACTGCAAAAATGACGCACAACTTTATAAAGAAGAAATTTACGAAATTTAGTAGTACCCTAAAATGAATAGATTTTTTGCAGTTGGAATCTTATGTTTTCAGATTAAAATTTTTAATTCTATTTTGGTAATTCTGGAAAAATTGTAGAAACCGAAAATTCATAAAATACACGTTTGGGGCTGTTACTTTATACAATTTTAAACCTATTTACTATTTACAATTCTGAGTTGACCTCATTACATTTAGTTTGTTTATATCGTAGATTTCGATCCGATCGAATTTCGAGACGATCGAAGTCGTCAAACCCACTTTAATCTACGGGCGTTTATATCACGGAAAACAGTCCGTTCGATCCACTGATTTGTAATTTGAAATTGGTTTGAGTTTGACGTTTGGAGAAAGATAATAGTGTAACATTATTTCTTTTTATCTGTGCAGTGGTCAACATAAATAATAAACCTATAAAAGTTCAAGCCCGTTTACATCGCATCTTCAAGCATTTGAATCCGTTTTAGATCCGATCGGTTCGATTCGATCCGACTAGTTTGTCGGATCGAATTTTGATAGTCAATCCGCTTCAACATTCGATCTGCAGCGTTTATACCATTAGTTTCAATCGGATCGGACTGAGTCGATCGGCTCGAAATCCACGATATAAACTAAGTAATTGTTGGTGGAGACGGTTAGGCAAAGTTTAGTTACCACATTATCATCATATGATATTTGACAACAATCGGTCCAGTAGTTTCAGACATCACTTGTCTAACAAAAACTGACACCTATGGAGGACATACAGATAGACGGAAATGGGAGACCTATGTTTTTGTACCCTAGGGGTCATGCCACGTCGAGAAAATGTGAAAGTAACTAGTCAGTTGACTACAATACTTCCTTAGCTCACGTTCGCGCAATAAAACCGAAATTTTCGTAGAGAAATCTCTTGGTTATCCTTTTCGCCACCCTGAAGCATTTGCCTGCCTGTTTTGATTAATTAAGCGACTGTCTCCAGACAAAGACTTATTGTATCCAAACCGTTCGTATCGGAAGTGTGGAGATATTTAAAAGAATCCCGCAAACAAAGCACGTTTTCGACTTATTTTTTATCAAACTTATTGGAGTAAAAGGTTGGAGATTTGTCAACTGTGAAGACGCATTCTTAAAAGCACCCCTTTTTATTACGTGAACAAAGGTTAAAAAAATATTTGGGTCGATAGAAAGCACACTTTCGAGTTCTTTACGGGTCGGTTTTATATGTCGACAATAGTGCTTTTTCAGAACGCTGAAAGCTATGAATTTCTATTATATTTAATTGTACTGTTTCATAAGAGCGCCGCTATTGCTTTGTACTTTCCGTGTCTTGAATGAAGAGTCAAAGAGCGACTCAAAAATCTTTATGAAAATTTAAAGCGAGCTTATTAGAGTTTCAGCGAAAACATGTTTTTAATTCTGGCGCTGAAGCGCTGTCGTTTCGCTATTTTATTATAAAGCAAAAATTCCGCCCCGTTTCTGCACCTATAAAGATAAGATATTGGGAATAGTTAGTGTTATTGTCTTCCATAAAGCCGTGTTATGTTAATCTTAATGTCCCTTTTAGTTGAACAAACACATTGCCGAGACTTGGTTCATCTCTAACCTTATAATAATGTGCTCGATATGACGTAATTGAATGTATTCTCTAGTGTTAGACACTTATAATTTAGCCAGATGCACTTCCCAGAGAACGACGTAACGACATTGAAGCAATTAATTCTTGTTTCTCCTTGTATAAATTCGTTATTGCAAGTTTCTAATTAGGGTTTCTCTAGAAACAGCATTTTTTTATTTATTTGTGGAAAATTTGAAAAAGTGAGCTCTCAAATTGCGTCGTTGCTCTTAATTCCAGAAAATAATGTTTTTATTATTTATTGTTACGACAGCCTGGAAATAGCAGGCGACCTACTTTGACAAATTAAGTGTCAAGACTGCGTGAGTTTAAGCCGACTGCGAATCGGCAAATCCAAAACGAGTTCCTCATATATGTTAGACGTCATTTTTATTTATGTGTAACTAATTATTTAAATTTGGGTTTTAGGAAATTATTCAAGAAAACAGACCGGTGTGTTGCACAATAGCGATTTTTATCGATAATGCAATAATACAGAATTTTATTTATTTTTATCTACTGCAAATAAACTTCAATATTTTTTATCTCTGAAACTATGTAATATCAACAGATTAACAATAAATACTTTAAACTGAGTAAACTACCTTATCAAATGATTTAACCCAATAATCATTTTTAAAATGGAACGAACCTATATTGTAAATAAACACCGGCGCCTAAGAACTTGTTTGGTCGACAGACCGGAGAGCGCTCAGGCCAATGTCAACTCTAAGCGTTCAAAATTTTGACTTGCAACAATTTTTTTTTAAAATAAGAATTATTAACAAAACGTCCTAAATTAGCAATACTAGTGGAACCGTAATAATGTAATAGATTTTTTTCGGGAAAATGCAGTTATTTTTATGTTTTTGAAGCGCTGTTTTCTGTTTCGATTTGTTGATTTTCCATATTTCGATTTTTAAATTATAGATGTCCTAATTTTTATTTTTTTGATTTTTTGATGTTTGGATTTCTCCATTTTTCAATTTGGGATATTTTAATTTTTCATTGTTTTAAATTTTAGATCTTTCGATTTTTCGGTTTTTCATTTCTTCAATATTTTTTAATTTTCCAAACTCCGACGTTTCTGAATTTTCAGTTTTCCGAGTCTCAATTAATCTACTTTTTATTTTCCCATTTCTCGACTTTCCAAAGTTTCGATTTTTCGATTTTTCAGGTTTTTGATTTTTAATTTTTCGGTTTTTTGACTTTAGCCTTTTAGTTTTTCGATGTCTCGATTTTTAATTTCGCAGTTTCTCAATTTCTCAACTTTTGAGCTTTTTAATTTTTCGATGTTTCGATTTTTCATTTTTTGATTTTTAAATTTTATGTTTTCGAATTTTTATTTTTTGATTTTGTGATGTTTTGATTTCTCCATTTTTCAGTTTTGTGATATTTTAAATGTTCAATGTTTTAAATTTTAGATTTTTGATTCCTCGATGTTTTAATGTTTCAGTTTTTCAGTATTTATTTTTTTGTTTTTCAAATTTTGACGGTGCTAAGTTTTCAGTGGAAATTTCTAATAATTCGATTCTTTGAATTTTCGATTTTTCGACCTCTGGATTTTCCGATTTATTTTTCGGTTTTTCAATTTTTCGTTTTTTAAACTTTGATTTTGTGACTTTGGTTTTTTGACTTTTCGATTTTTCAAATTTTCATTTTTTTAATTTACCAGTTTTTGGATAGTTCGTTAAATTTTGTGATGTTTCAGTTTTTCGATTCCTTAATTTTTCTTCTATTTTTCAATTTTTCGATATTTCAGTTTTGGGATATTTTAGTATTTCGATTTTTCGTTTTTTTGAGTTCTTAATTTTTCGATTTCTCGACGTTTTACTTTTTGGATTTTCAATTTTTTGTTTTAAACTTGAGATTTTCCAATTTTCGTACTGTTTTTTCGACTTCTCAATTTTTCAACTGTTCGATATTTAATCTTTTCAATTTTAAAAATTTTAGGTTCTTCGATGTCTTCAGTTTTCAGTTCTTCTGTATTTCAGTTTTTGAATTTTCGTAATTTTTGAAATTTTTGCATTTTTCAAATTATGTTTTAATTTTTTGATTTTCCAATGTTTTGATGTTTTGAAATATAATGGGCCCAAATCGAAAAATCCAAAAGTTAAAAATAGAAAAATTGATAAATAGAGAGATTGAACAATCAAAACATCGAAACATTCGAATCTCGATAAATTGAAAAATCTAAAATTTAAAAATTCGGAACATTGAAAAATTAAAATATAGAATTGAAAATTCGAGAAATCGAAAAATGTAGAATTTTAAAAATTGAAAATTTAAAATAACGAAAAGTTGAAAACGTGAAAAATCGAAACAAAACAATCGAAAAATTGAAAAATCTAAAGTTTTAAAAACGAAAAGTTGAAAATCCAAAAAATAAAAAATCGAAAATTCCATAAGTCGAATTTTTTTATTTTCGATTTTCCAATTTTCCTTTTTAAAATTTTTCGATTTTTCAATTTTTAACTTGTCTTCTTAGCTTTCGACTTCTCAATTTTTTAATCGTCTGATTTTTGGATTTCCCGATGTCTCAGTTTTCGAATTTTTCGATGTTTCGCTTTTTAGATTTCTCAGTTTTTCGATTTTTTACTTTTGGGCTTTTCAATTTTTCGATGTTTCCACTTTTCATTTATCCGATTTTTCAATTTTTCAGTTTTTTGAATTCTGAGGTTTCAATTTCAAAATTTGTCGATTTTTCACTTTTCGATTTTGAAATTCTAAGTGTTCGAATTTTTATTTTTTGATTTTTTATGTTTGTTGTTTTTCAGTTTTGAGATATTTTGATTGTTCAATGTTTCAAATTTTGGATTTTTGGATTTCTCGACTTCTCAAAGTTTCGATTTTTCAGTTCTTCCATTCTTGGATTTTTTGGTTTCTCAATTTTACCCATTTTTTTAATTTCTGGATATTTCTTTCAGTTTTGGAATTTTTTAATATTTCGATTCTTCGAATTTTCGATTTTTTGATTTCTGGATTTTTCGATTTCGTATTTTTTGGATTTTCAGTTTTTCGTTTTTTACACTTTGCTTTTTTACTTTTCCAAGTTTCGATTTTTCAGTTTTTCAATTCTTGGATTTTTCGGTTTCTCAATTTTCCAGTTATTTAATTTCTCAATTTTTGGATATTTCTTTCAGTTTTGGAATTCTTTAATATTACGATTCTTCGAATAATCTTCGATTTTTAGATTTCTTGTTTTTTGGATTTTCAGTTTTTCGTTTTTTTTTCGATTTTTTAATTTCCCAGTTTTTGGATATTTCGTTCAATTTTTCTTCTATTTTTCATTTTTCGAAATTTCAGTTTTGGGATATTTTAGTATTTCGACTTTCGATTTTTTTGAGTTCTGGATTTTTCGATTTCTCGACGGTTTATTTTTTGTTTTCAATTTTTCGTTTTATAAACTTTAGATTTTTAAAACTTTAGGTTTTTCGATATCTTCAGTTTTCAGTTCTTCTATATTTCAGTTTTTCAATTTTCGGGATTCTTAAATTTTGGATTTTCCAAATTGTTTTTCAACATGAAACAGTCGAAAAATTGAAAAATATAAAGTTTAAAAAACGAAAAACTTTAAATCCAAAAAATTAAAAATCGAAAAATCGGAAAATCCGGAGGTCGAAAAATCGAAAATTCGAAGAATGGAAATATTGCAAAACTGAAAAAAATATCCAAAAATTGGAGAAATCATAAAGTTGGAACATTGAGAAATCGAAAAACCAAAAAATCAAAGACGAAAAATCTAAAAATCGCAGAATTGAAGAAATGAAAAATCAGAATTTGAGAAGTCGAGCAATAGGAAAATCAAAAATAGATTAATTGAGAAATCGAAAAACTAAAAATTTAGCGACGTCATAAATTGAAAAATTGAAAAATAGAAATACTGAAAAACTGAAAAATCAAAAACTCGAGAAATCTAAACCCCAGAATTTAAAAAATTGAAAAATTCAAAATCGGATAACTGAAAAATCGAAACATCGGAAAACTGGAAAATCGAAAAATTGAAAATACGAGAAATAAAAAATCGAAACATGGAAAAATTCAAAAATAAAGTATTATTATTATTATTATTATTATTAAAAACTGAGACATCGAAATCGAAAATTCAGAATATCCAGAAATTGGGAAGTCAAAAAAAGGAAAGAGAAAGAAAGTTAAAAATTAAAAAATTGAAAAATTTTGAAAAAGGAAAATTGGAAAATCGAAAATTTAAAAATTGAAATAAAGAAAAACTGAAAATTCGAGGGAATTGAAAAACTTCGAGTTTTAAAAATTGAAAAACTAAAATATCGAAAAGTTGAAAAATTGAGAAATCGAAACATAAAACAGTCAACAAATTAAAAAATCTAAAGTCTAAAAAACGAAAAACTTAAAATCCAAAAAATAAAAAATCGAAAAATCCAGAAGACGAAAAATCGAAAATTCGAAGAATCGAAATATTAAAAAATTCCAAAATTGAACGAAATATCCAAAAATTGAGAAATTAAAAAATTTGAACGTTGAGAAATCGAAAAACCGAAAAGCAAAGACGAAAAATCGAAGAATTGAAGAACTGAAACGTCTAAACTTCGAGCAATGAGAAAATTAAAAATAGATTAATTGAGAAATCTAGCACGTCAAAATTTGAAAAATTGAAAAATAGAAATACCGAAAAACTGAAAAATCAAAAAATCGACAAATCGAAACTCCAGAATTTAAAAAATTGAAAAATCGGATGAAAAATCTAATAACTGAAAAATCGAAACATCGAGAAACTGGAAAATCGAAACATCGAAAAACTGGAAAATCGAAAAATTGAAAACCCCAAAAGTAAAAAATTGAAAAACCAAGAAATCAAGAAATCGAACTAACGAAAAATTCAAAACCTGGGACATCGAATTCAAAAAATCAGAAGATTCAGAAATTCAGAAGTCAAAAAGCCGAGAAAAAGAGTTAAAAATTGAAAAATTGAAAGATCGAAAGGAAAATCGGAAAATTTAAAAAATTCGACTTATGGAATTTTCGATTTTTATTTTTTGGATTTTCAGCTTTTCGTTTAGATTTTTCAATTTTTCGATTGTTGTGTTTCGATTTTTCACGTTTTCAACTTTTCGTTATTTTAAATTTTCAATTTTTAAAATTTTAGACTTCGATTTCTCGAATTTTCAGTTCCATATTTTTATTTTTCAGTTTTCTGAATTTTAAAATTTTCGATTTTTCAATTTTTTGAGATCTCTATCGAGATTCGGATGTTTCGATGTTTTGATTGATCTCTCTATTTATCAATTTCTCCATTTTTAACTAGTTCGATTTTTCGCTTTTGCCCCATTATATTTCGAAACATCGAAAATCAAAAAATTAAAAATTCCGAAATTTGAAAAATTGCAATATAGAAGAACTGAAACTGAAGAAATCGAGAAAACTAAAACTTTAAAAATTGAAATTTAAAATATCGAAAAGTTGAAAAATTGAGAAATTGAAGTACAAAACAGTCAAAAAATTGAAAAGTCTAAAGTTTAAAAAACGAAAAATTGAAAATCCAAAAAGTAAAACGTCGAGAAAATATCCCAAAGGTGAAATATCGAAAAACTGAAAATAGAAGAAAAATTGAAGAATCGAAAAACTGAAACATCACAAAATCGAAGGAAATATCCAAAAACTGGGAAATTAAAAAATTGAAAAATCGAAAAGTCAAAAAACCGAGAAATCAAGAAATCGAACCAACGAAAAATTCAAAACCTGGCACATTGAATTCAAAAAATCAGAAGATTCAGAAATTCAGAAGTCAAAAAGCCGAGAAAAAAAGTTAAAAATTGAAAAATTGAAAAATCGAAAGGAAAATTGGAAAATCGAAAATTTAAAAATTGAAATAAAGAAAAACTGAAAACTCGAGAAATCGAAAACTTACGAGTTTTAAAATTGAAGCATAATACAGTCGAAGAATCGAAAATTCGAAAGTTTGACGAAAAATTGAAAATCAAAAAATTGAAAAACCGAGAAATCAAAAAATCGAACCAACGAAAAATTCAAAACCTGGCACATTGAATTCAAAAAATCAGAAGATTCAGAAATTCAGAAGTCAAAAAGCCGAGAAAAAAAGTTAAAAATTGAAAAATTGAAAAATCGAAAGGAAAATTGGAAAATCGAAAATTTAAAAATTGAAATAAAGAAAAACTGAAAACTCCAGAAATCGAAAACTTACGAGTTTTAAAATTGAAGCATAATACAGTCGAAGAATCGAAAATTCTAAAGTTTAACGAAAAATTGAAAATCGAAAAATTGAAAAATCGGGAAATCAAAAGATCCAGGAGTCCAAAAATGGAAAAGTCGAAAAATCGAAATTTTGAAAACTCCCAAAACTGAGAACTTAAAAAATTGAGACATCGAAAAACAAAAGAACAAAATTGAAAAACCAAAAACCTGAAAAATCGAAAAATTGAAGAATTGAAGAAGTGAAAAATCGAAACTTTGAGAAGTCGAGAAATGGATCAATAAAAAAAGATAATCGGAAAACTGAAAATTTAGAAATGTCAAAATTTGAAAAATCGAGAAATCGAAAATTTGATGAATGTAAAAATTGAAAAAGCCCAAAATTGAAATACTGAAAAATTGAGACATCCGAAGATGTACTAACTTGTAGATCAAACAAATTCTCAGATGACGATATAAATACAAATTTTTGGAACGTCTTATGCAAACGAAGTTTTACTTTGAGATGACGTCATCAATTTTTCGAAGGAACCACCAGACAGATTTTAATAAGTACTCAAGACTTCACAATAACTATATTCCAAGCTTTCACGAGCACAAATTTCTTCCAGAAAAACAAATCGAAGCAGGAATTTGCCAGAACGTCTAATTTCTTGTTTTAATTCAGTGCTTTCCATAGCTCTCGTTCTGGACGCGAAAATAAGAAATTATCAAGGCAAAAGCAATATAAAACCTCCCTGCGTATTTTTTTGCAAAGATTTATTTAATTACCTTCCAAGATGCCTTCATCAACTTTCCGGAGGGAATGAATAAATAAATTTTAATTAATGTTTAGCAGTTCTCAAGTCAATGTTCGGTAAACGGAAAGTCACGTTGAATATTCCTCGTGAGATCGAGTCGTCAATAATTTCAGATAATTATACATTTTTTGAAGACGAAATTGCGATCGAGAATATTTTGAGTTAGAGTAGGCCCTTGTTAAACTTTCCGACATTAAATTCCGCAACTCTACTAACTAACCGCCCCATGTTTCAGATGCGTGCCGAAAACTGAAGACCCATGTTCCATGGGCCTGTGCGAGCAGCTTTGTACCGTATATTTACAGCGCGTCATCTGCACGTGCTACTCCGGCTACAAGTTCAATCCAGAAAATCAAAGGAGAGGAATAAAACCTGTTTGCATTGGTGAGTTTCCACGTTTCGCGTTTTAGTTTCGTAGGGCCGGGGGCGGCGTCTGCCGAATAGTGGCCCTCGACGAAAAATAAAAAGGGACCGCGGTTAAATCGGAGATTATTCAGCGGTTTAATTAGTTCCGCAAGAGAGAATACTGAAAACTGAAAGTCGTAAACGAAACAGAGTATCTATCGGAAATGGAAGCTGAAAGCAAATCGATAGTGGAGTGGTTCGGCGCTGGGTGCGGGAGGGTGGGCACATTTGGGTGGAGGTGACAGGGCCGGTCCAGGGGGAGCTGGGGATTTCACCCTTGCTTGTCTTTGACGTGGACGGAAAGCGGGATTTTTTAATTTCGAAAATACCTTAGCCCTTGATTCCTCCAACTTGTTATAAATCCGCTTCGCCTCCTAAAAATCATCCCGACTTCAGTTTAAGCTTTTTTTCTTAAAAAATCGCAACTCGTAAATTTTACACCCTCGTGCAAGGTAAGGGTAAAAACAAACACCACCGCATCGAGTTCGTCAACGGGGGAATTTTACTCAAAAGCTAGCACCTCATTGCTCTAACCTAGCACCATCTAAGTTGAAAATATACGCTTTGGAAGAGAACGCTGTACCTAAATATTTTGAAGCTCAAGGTTTTAAAGATAAAGCTCCATTTAAAATCATCAGTCCAGAAGAAACAATTAATGAAAAAATATCAAGTTTCAAAATTTATTATCCATTGAAAAACAATTGTTACCGCAAATGAGACGAAATTTATTGTTTAAAAGAAAAAATGAACAGTTTAACTTTAGAGAATTTAAAAATTAATCACAAACTGGTGATTGTAGGTAAATTTGGAATAAAGGAAGTGATTACAAATGCACTTAAATAAAAAACTTTGTTCCTTTTTATTGTAATGATTAATTAATTAGTTTTATTTTTTAATAACATGTGAAGTGTTTAGGCAACCAGTTATACAGATGCGTGTGGTATTTGTCGGAAGTCCTTGGGAATTTACTAAAGTTCATATAAAGTGATAGGCGGCACGTTTCCATGACCTACTTCGATTCTATAATCATTTATAGAAACCCTGTATTCGGCTTGCCGGACGAATTGGTTGTTAAATATGCATTACCAAGCAGTGAGGTTAACATTAAATATATTCGGATTTTGTGGAATTTCAAGAAAATTTCGAGTTAAAAATGGTACCCAAATTAAGTAGTGATCTGTACAATCTGAATCATTTTAACACAAATTAAAGTCTCTTTGGCATGTAATCTAATAAGTTTTGATGTTAAAGCAAGGCTTCAATTTTTATGTGATACAGACGTCGCTATTTTAGACCATAGGCTAAAATAGAAAAATTAAATATAGGGCGGGTGGGCGGGGCTAGTACTTGACAAAACTAGACTGATCTGGTAAATGACCTACTTTTTAAGAAAATAAAGGGAGGGTGGGCGGGGCTAGTACTTGCTAAGATAAGACTGATTTTGCTCAATGAAATACCTTCTAAGAAAATAAATGCGACAAAAACCTGGGAAAATAAAAATAAAAAAGTGACAACTAAACGCCACAAAAAAGAAAGATTAAGACACAAAAGATCAGAGAACATACGTGAGATAAAAAGGCGATAGAAGATGAAAAAAAAAGAAAAAAAAGGGTGGGTGGGCGGGGCTAGTACTTTCTAAGATAAGGACTGATTTTGGCAAATGAAATACCCTCTAAGAAAATAAAGGATGGGGTTAGTACTTGCTAAGATAAAACTGATTTTGGCAAATGTCATATGCTTTAAGCATATAGAGGGCGGGTGGGCGGACCTAGTACTTGCTAAGATAAGACTGATTTTGGTAAATGATATACCCTCTAAGAAAACGGAGGGCGGGTGGGTGGGCCTAGGACTTGCTAAGATAAGACTGATTTTGGCAAATGAAATACCTTCTAAGAAAATAAAGGGCGGGACTAGTACTTGCTAAGATAAGACAAATTTTGGCAAATCTCATATCCTCTAAGAAAATAGAGGGCGGGTGGGCGGGGCTATTACTTGCTAAAATAAGACTGATTTTGCTCAATGAAATATCTTCTAAGAAAACAAATGAAACAAAAATGTGGGAAAATAAAAATAAACAAGTGACAACTAAACGCCACAAAAAAGAATGACTAAGACAGAAAAGATCAGAGAACATACGCGAGATAAAAAGGCATACCCTCAAAGAAAATAAAGAGCGGGTGGGTGGGATTAGTATTTGCCAAAATAAGACTGATTTTGGCAAATGGCATACCCTCTAGAAAATAAAGTAGTACTTGCTAAGATAAGAGTGATTTTGCAGATGCCATACCCCTAAGAAAACAAAGGGTGGGTGGGCGGGGCTAGTACTTGCTAAGATAAGACTACTGCTTCGTTTATCAAAATTTTAAGTCAATGGTTCCATATCATGACGTCTTGACGTGAAATTTCGACTACTAGTAAATCTAATTTACGTGAATAAAAAAAAACACCTGAAATTTTTGCAAAATATTATTATTTTATTTAAAAATATCAGAATTGGAAACCAGTACCAACAAATTTAATTTTGTTAACGAAAACTATTTTCGATCTTCAGAAGTATGTAGTTTTTAAACATTAGAGGTAGTAAATTTTTGTACCTATACACGAAAATTATCACAAGATACGTTAGAAAATATTTTCAGTCAAATAAGATTGAGACAAGAAATACCAAATGCATTTCAGGTTAGGTCACAATTTGTATGTAATTCAACTTCAAAAGTACACACAGTAGGTGAAGTTATGCACTAATAAAAATAAAAAGTTATTAGGAATAAAAGATTTACCACCTTCGAGTAATATCGTTTCTTATACATTTTCGACTGTTTCTCTTTCTAGTGATTAGAGTAGTTACAACCACTGTGTTCTCACCAGAAATATCTATGCGTATAATGTTGCTGGCTATATTTTGGCAAGAATTAAGCGAAATTTAAAGTGTGTTAATGGTCTACAAGCAATTATTACCAAGAAATTGTCTAGCCCTCATACGAGATTTGATTATTTAAGAGAATTTAAAGTTAATTCACTAATATATCCGACAGAACTTGTGTTTCATTTGTTTTCAACTGCGGAAAAAATTTTTGAACATTTTAAAAAGGTAATTCCTGACAAAATTATTTAATTTAAAAACTCACCAGTCTTATCTTAACAAGTACTAGCCTCGCCCACTTGCCCTCTATTTTCTTAGAGGGTATATCATTTGCCAAAATCAGTCTCATCTTAGCAAGTACTAGTCCCGACCTTTATTTTCTTAGAAGGTATTTCATTTGCCAAAATCAGTCTTGTCTTAGCAAGTACTAGGCCCAACCACCCGCCCTCTGTTTTCTTAGAGGGTATATCATTTGCCAAAATCAGTTTTAATTTAGCAAGTACTAGGCCCGCCCACCGCCCTCTATATGCTTAAAACATATGACATTTGCAAAATCAGTCTTATCTTAGCAAGTACTAACCCCATCCTTTATTTTCTTAGAGGGTATTTCATTTGCCAAAATCAGTCTTATCTTAGCAAGTACTAGTCCCGCCCACCCACCCTATATTTTCTTAGGGATATGGCATCTGCAAAATCACTCTTATATTAGCAAGTACTATTTTATTTTTAGAGGGTATGCCATTTGGTAATATCAGTTTTATCTTAGCAAATACTAGCCCCGCCCATACTCCCTTTATTTTCTTAGAAAGCAGGTCATTTACCTGATCAGTCTTATTTTGACAAATACTAGCCCCGCCCATCCGCCCCATATATAAAAAGGTAATTCCTGATAAAATTATTTGATTTAAAAACTCACCAGTCTTGTGTTAGCAAGTACTAGCCCCACCCACCCGCCCTCTATTTTCTTAGAGGGTATATTATTTGCCAAAATCAGTCTCAGCTTAGCAAGTACTAACCCCGCCCACCCACCCTTTTTGTTCTTTTTTTTCATATTCTATCGCCTTTTTATCTCGCGTATGTTCTCTGATCTTTTCTGCAGCCTTTTTTTCCTGCGTTATTTTTCTTGCTCTTAAAAAGCGTTTTTATTTACCTTATTTGTCGCTTTTTTCTTGTGTGGTCTTTTCTGTCATTTTTTTTCTCGTCTTTTGTGGCCTTTTATTTTTCATTGCCTCTTGGGGTCACTTTTTTGCTGCTCTCAGTGGCAGTTTTCATCATTTTTTTATTGTCTTTTTCAGTCGCCTTCTTCGCTTTTTTCATTTCATTTTTGTCACATTTTTTGATAGTTACTTAGTTTATGGACTTTTTTGTGCTTTTTGTGGACTTTATTCTTTTTATTCTTTTATTGCTTTTTTCCTAATTTTTCGATTTTTTGTTTCTCTATCTCTCTTTTTTCTGTCGCATTTTTGTATCATTTTTTAACTTTAATCCTTTTTTCGTTGTTTCTTTGTGGCCTTTTTTTAGCTTTTATTTGTCGTCTTGTTGTGTTTTTTATGTCGCCCTTTTTATCAGTTTTTCGTCAGTTTTTTCTGTTTTCTTTGTCACTTATGTATTGTTTTTTTCCGTGGTTGTTTCTTTTTCTCTTTTTTTTTGTCAAATTTTTGTAGTGCTCTTTTTTGTTTTTGTCTTCTTCTTTCGTCTTTTTTTTGTTTTTTCAGTCGCAGTTTTTTATTACAACTTTTTTTACTAACCACTTTTTCCTTTTTTATTTCATTTTCGTCACATTTTCTGGTAGATTTTTTTTATGGATTGTATTTTCTTTTACTTTTGTCGCTATTTTTGTGGTCTTTTTGTCGTTTTTCTTTGTCACCTAATATTTGCCGCCCTTTCATTGTTGCCTTTATTCTTTGTCACTGTTTTGATATTATTCGTTTGTCTCTCTGTATTTTTTTAGTGGCTTTCTTGTGATACTTTTTTGTATTATTTTACGCTGTTTTTTTGCCATTTTCTTTGTGGCTTTTTCGACGTTTAATTGTCGTCTTCTTCTGACCTATTATGTATCTCTTTGTCAATTTTTTCGTTTTTTTGCCATTTTTGTTGTCGTTTTTCTTTGTCGCCTTATTTTAATCATTCTTTTTTGTGGTTTTTAGTTGTCACTTTTTAATTTTTATTTTCCCACGTTTCTGTCGCCTTTATTTACTTAGAAGATATTTCATTGACCAAAATCAGTCTTATCTCAGCAAGTACTAGCCCCGCCCACCAACCCTTTTTTGTCCTTTTTTTTCCATCTTCTATAGCCTTTTTATCTCGCGTATGTTCTCTGATCTTCTTTGTAGCCTTTTTTCCTGCCTTATTTTTGTTACTCTTAAGAAGCATTTTTCTTTACCTCATTTGTCACCTTTTTTTGTCACTTTTTCCTTCTGTGGTCTTTTCTGTCCTTTCTTTTCTCGTTTTTTGTCGGTTTTTATTTTTCATTGTCTGTTGTGGTCACTTTTTTGCTGCTCTCTCAGTAGCAGTTTTTTTATCACTGTTTTACAGTCTTTTTCAGTCGCCTTCTTCGCTTTTTTTATTTTATTTTTGTCACATTTTTTGATAGTTACTTAGTTTATGGACTTTTTGTGCTTTTTGTGGGCTTTATTCTTTGTATTTTTTTGTTATAGTTTACGCAGGATGAAACGTTTAATATTTGAGTTAAAATTAGGTTAATATAATTTTATTGGGTAATTACATTTGCGAAGTGTAGCTTTGGGATGTATTCAAAGAATTTATATTTTTCTTTATTGTGATGTGTTACAGATTAAGAGGTGTACCTAATTGATTTGTCCTGTAAATGGAATTATTTCTGTTGGGCAAATAAATCATATTTATTTATTATTATTTATTATTATTGTTTTTTCCTAATTTTTCGTTTTTTTGTTTCTCGTTCTCGCTTTTTTCTGTGGCATTTTTGTATCATTTTTTAACTTTAATCCTTTTTTTCGCTGTTTCTTTGTGGCCTTTTTTACCTTTTGTTTGTCGACTTGTTTTGTTTTATATGTCGCCTTTTTTATACGTTTTTCTCACTTTTCTCTTTCTTCTTTGTCTCTTTTGTATTGCTTTTTTCCGTGGTTGTTTCTTTTTTTCTTTTTTTGTCGCAATTTTGTAGTGCTCTTTTTAGTTTTTTGTTTATTCTTTCGTCTTTTTTTTTTGTTTTTTCAGGCGCAGTTTTTTATTACAACTTTTTTTTACTAACCACTTTTTCCTTTTTTATTTCATTTTCTGTTAGATTTTTTTTATGGATTTTATTTTCTTTTTCTTTTGTCGCCATTTTTGTGGTCTTTTTGTCGTTTTTCTTTGTCACCTAATATTTGCCGCCCTTTTATTGTTGCCTTTATTCTTTATCACTAATTTGATATTATTCGTTTGTCTCTCTCTATTTTTTTGTGGCTTTTTTGTGACACTTTTGTATTATTAGCCATTTTCTTTGTGGTTTTTTCGAGGTTTAATTCTCGTCTTCTAAACTATTATGTATCTTTTTATTAATTTTTTCGCTTTTTTTGCCATTTTTGTTGTAATTTCTCTTTATCGCTTTATTTTAATCGTTCTTTTTTGTGGCTTTTAGTTGTCACATTTTTATTTTTATTTTCCCACTTTTTTGTCGCATTTATTTTTTTAGAAGGTATATCATTCGCCAAAATCAGTCTTATCTTAGCAAGTACTGGCCCCGCCCACCTGCTCTCTATTTTCTTAAAGGATATGACATTTGCTAAAATCAGTCTTATCTTAACAAGTACTAGCCCCGCCCACCCTCCCTTTATTTTCTTAGAGGATATATCATTTGCCAAAATCAGTCTTATCTTAGCAAGTACTAACCCCGTCCTCTATTTTCTTAGAGGGTATTTCATTTGCCAAAATCTGTTTCATCTTAGCAAGTACTAGCCCCGCCCACCCGCCCTCTGTTTTCTTAGAGAATATATCATTTGCCAAAATCATTCTTATCTTATCAAGTACTACCCCCGACCACCCACCCTTTATTTTCTTAGAGGGTACATCATCTTAGTAAGTACTAATAATTGTATTTACATGACGTGAAACTTGATCTCCAAATTGTTTTAAATTGCCAGTTTGTCATAATATTAAACTACAAATTTGTAAAATGTATTTATTTCGGGTTAGAATATATCTTAAGAAAGACCAATGTAAAATAAAAAGGAAAATTTTAGGAGAACGAGGTGCTTTTAAAAAAAGTAGGAGTTTAGGCATGAGAAATGCTTTGTTCGTTAATCGTTAATTACTTAATTGTTATACTTTCATTTTTAATCAACAGATGTTTAATTCAGTTATGTTTACTGAGTGGTATATTGTAGTCCAAATTTTGTACACTGATTTCCTCTATAACTCGAGATTTCCCTTCGTAAATTTTCTCCTATTTTCTTAGGCCATTATCAAAACATTTCCATAGATTGAAGTCAAGTCATAATTAAGGTTCGGATTCGGATTGCAGGAATCAAAATATCGAAGAAATATGCACATAATGTGCACACATTTCTGGTCAAAATATGCACCACTTTATTAAAAATATGCAGCTAAGTATGCAAAAGATGCATATGCTAATAAAATTGATTTGATTACTATAAAATGCTAGCCCCGTCCATCCACCCTCTCTTTTCTTAAAGAGTACATATTGAAGTCAGTTTTTTTCTTAGCAAGTACTAGCCCCGCCCTCTATTTTCTTAGAGGATATGACATTCGCCAAAATCAGTCTTATCTTGGCAAGTATTAGCCCCCCCCCACCCACCCACTATTTTCTTAGAGGTTATATCATTTGCCAAAATGAGTCTTATGTTAGCAAGTAATATCCCCGTCCCCTATTCTTTTAGAGGATATGACATTCGCCAAAATCATGCTTACCTTGGCAAGTATTAGCCCCGCCCACCCACCCACTATTTTCTTAGAGGTTATATCATTTGCCAAAATGAGTCTTATCTTAGCAAATATTATCCCCGCCCTCTATTTTCTTAGAGGATATGATATTCGCCAAAATCAGTCTTATTTTAGCAAATATTAGCACCGCCCACCCGCCCTCTATTTTCCTAGAGGGTACATCATTTGCCAAAATCAATCTTATCTTAGCAAGTGTTAGTCATTTTATTTACATAAAATGAAATTTGGTCACCAAATTGTAAGTTTTAAATTGCCAGTTTGTCATAATATTAAACCACAAATTTTTAAAATGTTTTCTTTATTTTGGACCAGAATATATCTTAAAAAAGAGCAACGTAAAATAAAAAGGAAAATTTTAGAAGAACGGGGTACTTCTAGAGAAAGTAGGAGTTTAGGAATGAGAGAGATTTTATTCGTTGATCGTTAATTGCTTAATTGTTATTCGTTTGTAATTTCGTAATACCATTGTAAATAAGTATAACTAAATCAATTTTATTTTTGTTCAAATATACTTTCATTTGATTTCAACAGAGATGTTTTATTCAGTTAAGTTTAATGACTGGTATACCGTAGTCCAAATTTTTACACTGATTTCTTCTATAGCTCAAGATTTCCCTGTGTGAATTTTCATTTCCATAGTTTGAAGTTAAGTTATAATTAAGGCTGGGTTTGTACGAATCAAAATATCGAAGAAATATTCACATAATATGCATACATTTTTGCGAAGAATATGCACCACTTTATTAAAAATATGCAGCTAAGTATTTAAAACATGCATATGCAAATACTTAATTTGATCACTATAAAATGCTAGCCCCGCCCACCCACCCTCTATTTTTTTAGAAGGTATGTTATTTGCCAAAATCAGTCTTATCTTAGCAAGTAGCTGCTCCGCCCACCCGCCCTCTATTTTTTTGGAAGGTATGCCATTTGCCAAAATCAGCCTTAACTTACAAAATACTCATTGTAACGACTAATTTTACCTTTATTTAGTATAAAACCATTCACTTCATTCAGAACAAATAAAATCAAGCAGCGAAATGGAAAGCGGGTGGGTGGGCGGGGCTAATTATATTCTTCTGTCGAATGGGTGGAAAACAATAGAATCTAGGATGTGAAGAAAGTAAAAAAAGCGCTAAACAATAAGTTTAAATTAAGTGTTATCGTTTATGATTATAAATTTGATCAGAGCTTTCTTCCGCGCTATGAAACTGTTACAGAATTAGGTATATACTTTGATAATTCTTTCTGATTTGATCAACATTACAATAACCTTATTTCATTCTGTAATCAAATGCTGGGTTTTATTACGCGAAATGGGAAATCTTTTTATAATATTTAGTGCCTCATAAACTTGAATAGAGCTTTTGTCTTAAACAAACTTGGATATGATTCCTTTGTGTGGTATTCTATATATCAAACCTACAATGTCATGATTGAGAACGTCCAACGTAGATTCTTAAAATATTTATTCTTAAAAGCTCATAAAGTTTATCTGCCCAGAGGGTACGAACATGATCTTTTAGTTGAATTTAATTTTATTCCTGTTCTAAAACGCAAAGGCACTCTAGTGCTAGCTAGCTATGAGATTAATAATGGTGGTAGTGTTGCTAGGTTAGAACAACTAAGTGCTAGCTTTTGAGTGAAATTCCTTAACTTGGTGTTGGAAGGGAATTGGAGCCTACTTTTCCCTTTTCCCTCACTTGTCTTTGCCGTGGATCGAAAGCACGCTTTTTTAATTTCGAAAATACCTTATCCCTATAATTTGCCAAAAACCCTCCCCCAACTTTCTTCCAGCGGATAAACCGCCCTCCTTATAAATCCTCTTTCGCCTCCTAAAAATCATCCCGACTTCAATCTAACCCCTTTCCCTGAGAAAAAAATCACGGCCCGACTCGTAAATTTTACACCCTCCTGCCAGGTGAGGGTAAAAGCAAACACCACCCCATCCGCCACTTTACCATCTCTCGTAAAAGACCCTAATAGACCCGTCCCCCTTTCAGACGTGAACGAGTGCCTGGATCGCAACGGCGACTGCGAGCACGAGTGCGTCAACGAGTCCGGCGGCTACCGGTGCTCCTGCAGGCCCGGCTACGTCCTGCGGCCGGACAACAGGACGTGCGAGCCGGCGGACGCCGTCTCCGGGGCGGAGGCGGCGGGACACGCGAATCGCTGCTACGCCAACTGCGACACGGTGGTGCGACTCCACGACAAGCTCAAATCGCTGCAGGAGAAGGTACGCTAATCTGCTTAAAGGTTTTAACTTTTTCCGACAGGAAAGGCTTAGGGAGCAGGTTTTGCAGAGCGAAGTTGGCTCATTAAAATTGTATCACGGGAGTTTTAGCTTTTTTTCGGGAGGGGGCTTGATGATGAGGATTGTTTCAGGTTTCGAGTTTAAGCACGGCAATTAGGATGTCGAGCTTCGCCTCGGGGCCGCCGGGGCCGCCGGGGGCGCCGGGGCCGACCGGGCCGCAGGGGCCCAGGGGATTTCCAGGTGAGTGGGGAGTTCGGGGATGTGGGGAGGAGGTGGGCGCCAGAAAGTTCTAATTAATTTAAAAATTTATTATGTCATGATACATGGGTAATTTTGTAAATTATGGTTTTTGCAAATCCACCAAAGCTTTTACATTGTCCGGGTTTTTGGATTAAAGATCAATGTTGTAAAACAACATTTGACAATTTAACTTAGAAACTGTAAAGGCGACAGTTCTGAAATGTGGTAAATGTTAAAAAGGCTATCGTAAAGATGGTAAATCGCCGATCAAAATTTTTTTGTTGATTGTTTTCAAAAACTTGATAACGTCATCTTAGTTTCTAGCATTTTTCCTAATCGTTTTTTGTCTCTTTTTGTGGCGTTTATTTTGGACCATTTTGTCCCCTTTTCTTCAGCTTTTTTCGTCTTTTTATGTCACCTTTCTTTATCGCCTTCTGTCTCTTTTCTTTTACTTCGATTTGCCTCTTTTTTTGTCGCTTTCTTTCTCACACTTTTTATCGCTTCATTTTTTCATGTTTTTCTATCTTAGGTGTTTCTTCTTGTCGCATTTTTTTGTGGCCTTTTTGTCGGCTTTTTTTTTTTGTCTTTTTTCTGTCGCCTTTTTTATCCAATTTACTTAGGGAATTTTTTATGGCTTTTTTCATCTTTTTTTGTTGCCTTTATGAACTTTTTTGCGTTTTTTAAAAGCTTTTTTATCGTTATTATTATTATTATTATTATTTTATTATTTTCTGTAACCTTTTTTTCTGCCTTATTTTTGTAGTTTTTAAGTAGCGTTTTTTTACCTTATTTTTCGGTTTTCGCAGTTCTTTTATCACTTTTTTATCGTCTTTTTCTCTTGTTTTTTTTTACTTTTTTCATTTCATTTTTATCACATTTTTTTGTAGTTTCTGTTATGGAGTTACATTACATTTTGTAATTTTTTATTGCGTTTTTCCTAATTTTTCAATTTTTTTTGTCGTTCTCTCTTATTTCTGTTGCTTTTTTATTGCATTTTTTCATCTTAATCCTTTTTTATGTTATTTTTTGTGGCCTTTTTTACCTTTTATGTGTCGCCTCTTTATCCTTTTTTGTTCCTTTTTTCTCTTTTCTTTGTCACATTTGCATTACTTTTTTCCGTCGTTGTTTTTTGTCGCTTTTCTTCTTCTGTGGCCCCTTCTGAATTTTTTTATCCTTTTTTTGTCGTTTCTTTGTAATGCTTGTTTTAACATTTTGTCTGCTCCTTTCGTCTTTTTGTTGTTTTTCAGTCGCAGTTTTTCTATTACATTTTTTCTTTTTTTTAGTAATCACTTTTTGCTTTTTTTATTTAATTTTCGTCACATTTTCTGGTAGATTTTTTTAAGGATTTTTTTTTTGTAACCATTTTTGTGCATTTTTTGACGTTTTCCTTTGCCGCCGAATTTTTATGCCCCTTTTATTTTGGCCTTTATTCTTCATCACTATTTTGATATATTTTTTTTTAACAATAATAATAATACTTTATTTACGACATATTGTTCGTTTGTCTCTCTCTATTTTTTTGTAGCTTTTTTGTGACATTTTTTTTGTATTATATTACGCCGTTTTTTCTCCATTTTCTTTGTGTTTTTTTCGACGTTAAATTATCGTCATCTTGTGACCTTTTTGTATCTTTTTGTCAATTTTTTCGTTTTTTTTTTGCCATTTTTGTTGTCGTTTTTCTTTGTCGCCTTGTTTAATCGTTCTTTTTGGTGGCTTTTCTTTGTCAGTTTTTGTTCGTATTTTTCCCACGTTTTTGACGCATTTATTTTTATATTCTTCTTTTTTTAGCTTTTTTTGTCGTTTTTTTATCTGTAGCATTTTCTCTGATCCTCTCTGTCGCCTTTATTTCTGTCTTATTTTTGTAGCGTTTTTAAACCTTTTTTAACTCTTTTTTGCCATTTTCTTTGTGGCCTTTTTTGTCTTTTGTGTCATTTTTTTCCATTTTTCTGGTTACTTTTGCTTTTTTCAGTCGCTCTTTTTATCGCATTTCCTCCTGTGATCTTTTCTGTCATCTCTTTTCTCGTCATTTTTCAATTTTTATTTTTCCATGTGTTTCAGTCACATTTTTCGCCTTATTCATTTCATTTTTGTCGCATTTTTCGTAGTTTCTTTTATGGAATTTTTTTGCTTTTTGTAGCCTTTACTCTTTGTGATTGTTTTGTTGTTTTTTACAAATTTTTAGAATTTTTGTTTCCCGTTCTCTCTTATTTCTGTCGCTTTTTTGTAGCATTTTTTTAATTGTAATCCTTTTTTTCGCTATTTCTTTGTGGTCTTTTTTTTCCTTCTATTTGTCGTCTTTTTTATGGTGTTTTTCATGTCGTCTTTTTGCGTCACTTTTTTTTCTTTTCTTTATCAATTTTGTATTGCTTTCTTCCGTCGTTGTTTTTTGTCACTTTTCTTCTTCTATGTGATTTTCTTCTGTGGTATTTTCTATCATCTTTTTTTCCCTTTTTTTGTTGCTTTTTTGTAGTGCTCTTTTTAACTGTTTTACGCCGTTTCTTCGCCATTTTGTTTGTGATTTTTTCGACGTTTAATTGTCATTTTCTTCTGACCTTTTTTGTATCTTTTTGTGAATTTTTTGCGTTTTTGACATTTTTGTTGTTTTTCTGTGTCGTCTTATTTTAATCGTTCCTTTTTGTGGCTTTTCGTTGTCACTTTTTTAATCTTATTTTTCCCACGTTTTCCTTTTTTAGCTTTTTTTGTCTTTTTTGGCCCTTTTTGTCGTTCTTTATCACTTTTTTTTGTTTTTCTAACTTTTGTGCATTTTTATCTGTAGCGTTTTCTGTGATTTTTTTATAGCGTGTTTATTTGACCTCTTTTTGCCATTTTCTTTATGGCCCTTTTTTTCGTCGTCTTTTTTCTGGGGTTTTTTCTACGTCTTTTTTGCCCCTAATTTGTTTCACTTTTTCCATTTTTTTGGTCACTTTTGCATTTTTTCAGTCGCTCTTTTTATCGCATTTTCTTCTGTAATATTTTGTGTCATCTTTTTTCTCGTCTTTTTTCGGTTTCTATTTTTCAATGTTTTTCAGTCGCTTTTTTTTGTTTTCTTATTTCATTCTTGTCACATTTTTCGTCGCTTTGCTTCCCCAATTTATTTTTATCGCGTCTTTTGGGTTAAAGTTTTTTTTCGCTATTTCTTAGTGGCCTTTTTTCACTTTTTATTTGTCGTCTTTTTTGTGCTCTTTTTTTGCTCCTTTCGTGTTTTATGTTGAATTTTCAAGCACTGTTTTTTTTACATTTTTTCCGTTTTTTTGTCACCACTTTTTCGTTTCTTTTTATTTCAATTTCGTTCCATTTTCTAGTAGCTTTTTTTATGGGTTTTTCTTTTCCCTTTGTGGCCATTTAAACGGATTTTTGTCGTTTTTTTTGTACATTTTTTGAAGCTTTATTGTTTTTTGTTTGTCTTTGTCTCTCTTTTGTAGCTTTTTGCGATTTTTTTTGTATTATTCTATGCCCTTTTCTCGCTATTTTTTGTGATTTTTTTGGCCTTTTAATTGTCGTCTTCTTTTAGCCTTTTTTCTTCCTTGACATTTTTGGCGTTTCCTTGATCACTTTTTTTGTTGCTTTTTCAGTCGCCATTTTGTGATTCTTTAACGTTTTTTTTCAGTCACTCTTTTTTTGGCTTTTCTTTGTCACTTCTTTTATTATAATTTTTTCCCCATTTTTGTCGTATTTTCTCCTGTTTTCTTTTCTATCGCCCTATGCCCTTCATTTTTTTTAGTTTTTTTGAGTTTTCTTTCTTTACCCATTTTTCATTTACTTTCAGTCGCCGTTTTCTCACCTTTTTTGGTAGATTATTTTTCCTCTTTTCCTTTTTTGTAGCCTTTTTGTGGACGTTTTTGGCGTTTTTTAATGACCCTTTTTCGTTTTTTTTGTCAGTTGCTTTTTTCACTCAGTTTTTTTTGTCACTTTTTGTGTTTCCCAGTCGTCTTTTTTGACGTTCTTTTTTTGGATTTAATTTGTATCGTTATTTTTATCGGTCTTTTTTATGATTTTTATGACACTTGTTTATGCTTCTTTTTTCTCTTTTTTCAATACTTTAATTATTGTCTAATTTTTTGTTTTTTTTTTCACTTTTTTTTTCGTCGCTTTGTTGGTAATCTTTTTGTTGCTTTTTCAGTCACCATTTTCTGTTTTTTTTTTTTATATCATTTTTGAGGCATTTTTGTAACTTTCTTCACTTAGCGTTTTTTTGTGACTTTTCATTTCTTTCAGCAGTCTTTTTTTTCCACTTTTTTGTGTTTTTTGCCGTTTTCCTACGATTTTCTTTGTAGATTTACTTTTATCGCTCTTTTTTTATTGCATTTTCTACTGTGGTCTTTCCTATTGCTTTTTTATCGATTTTTTGTGTCATTTTTTTCACTTTTTTTATTCTCTTTTTCCACCTTTTATTTTTCGTCCTTTTTACGGTAATTTTGTTTTATTGCAGTTAAGTCGCCGTTTTTTCGTTTTTTTTCTTTTTATTTTCATCGCATTTTTTAGTAGCCAACACTTTTTTGTTCCTTTTTTCTTTTTTTTTGACGATTTTTTTTTGATTTGTTGTCTTTCTTTTTGTCCCTATTTTGTAGATTTTATTTTATCCCCTTTTTTCGACATTTTCTTTGGTCTTTTTTCGCCTTTTATCTCACTTTTGTTTCCTTTTTTTGGACACTTTTTGTTGATTTTTTAGGCTCCGTTTTTTTGTCACTTTTGTATCACTTCTTTCAGTCGTCTTTTTTTCGCTTTTTTCGTCTTCCTTATTTATTGACTCATTTTCTTACTTGCCTTTTTTGTAGCTTTTTTTGTAATTTTTTTTTCACCTTTTTTTTTCGTCGCTTTTTTTGGTCATTTTTTCTTTGCTTTTTCAGTCGCCTTTTTTTAATTTTATTTTTGTGACGTGTTTGTTGCCTTTTTTTAGACTTTTTTGTAACTTTCTCCCCTCAGCGTTTTTTGTCACTTTTCGTTTCTTTCAGTGGTCTTTTTTGTTGTGTCTCCTGTAATTGGGTCTCCGGTCTGTTGGAGACATAATAGAATAAAATAAAATAAATAAAATAAATAAAATAAATAAAATAAATAAAATAAATAAAATAAATAAAATAAATAAAATAAATAAAATAAATAAAATAAATAAAATAAATAAAATAAATAAAATAAATAAAATAAATAAAATAAATAAAATAAATAAAATAAATAAAATAAATAAAATAAATAAAATAAATAAAATAAATAAAATAAATAAAATAAATAAAATAAATAAAATAAATAAAATAAATAAAATAAATAAAATAAATAAAATAAATAAAATAAATAAAATAAATAAAATAAATAAAATAAATAAAATAAATAAAATAAATAAAATAAATAAAATAAATAAAATAAATAAAATAAATAAAATAAATAAAATAAATAAAATAAAATAAATTTTCTTTTTAGCTTAATTTTGATCACTCTTTTTTTATTGCTTTTATTGTCGCACTCTCTGCTCTGCTCTTTTATATCGCTTTTTTATTGATTTTTTTGACATTTTTTTCGCTTTTGATTATTGTCTTTTTCCACTTTTTATTTTTCGTCATTTTGTTTTGTTGCTTTTGAGTCGACATTTTTCCCCTTTTTTTTATTACATTTTCGTCGCATTTTTTAGTAGCCATCACTTTTTTCTTTTTTTTGACGATTTAAGATTTGTTGTGTCTTTCTCTTTCCTTTTTGTCCCTTTTTTTGTATTTTTGTTGATTTTATTTTATCTCCTTTTTTGTACATTTTCTTTGTGGTCTCTTTACGCCTTTTATCTGTGCTCTGTTTTGTTTCCTTTTTTTGGGTACTTTTTGTTGTCTTTTTAGTCGCCGCTTTTAGTCAGTTTTTCATCGCTTTTTCGTCTCCATTGTTGTCGAATTTTTTGGTAGCTCTTTTCTGCGGTCTTTTTTTATCATTCTTTTACTCCCTTTTTAAATCGCGTTTTTGATCCCTTTTTAAATCATCTTATTTTCCGTATTTTGTCGCGTTTTTTCCTTTTGTATCGTCTTCATTGTCCTTGTTAAAAAATTTACAAATTTTTATTTATTTTGTTTGTAAGACCGTTTGTGTTAAGTTTTTTCTAAATTGTACAATTCCATTTCCGCTCTATATTTCAGTCAGCTTGTTGACTGCCACCCACCAAACCTGACAAATATTATAAACACTATTAAACACCGACCATTTAATCTAACTCTCAAAAATTCCGCTGCACTTCGCCCCGCAGACATCAAACACTCAGTAATTAAATTTTATGCAGGTCCTGAGGGCGGCTCTGCCTCGCTGTCAACAAACAGCAATCAACAGGATTACACATATTCGATGTTGGACGCTTTTGTGCCCCTGCCTGGGGACGAGAATGCCCAATGTCGTTGCAAACGTGGAGCTCAAGTAAGTTATTTATTGGCAGAATTCAATTTCCATGTCTGTACACCGCACTGTTATCGTAGGGCGAACCGGGTGCGAGAGGGCCGCAAGGACCCAAAGGTGAGCAGGGAGAAAGAGGCCTAAGAGGGCCAAAGGGCGAAAGGGGCTCATTTGACTTCCTGTTCCTTCTACTTGCCGACGTTCGCCATGATATCGTTCACTTGCAGAATCGGGTTTATATTAATGGAGAAACGTAAGTAGAGAGAAATTTAATTACTGACTGGGGAAGGGGAACGTGTCAGGTGGTGCGCCACGTCAATATACACCCAATTTCTGGAAAAATCGAAAATCAAAGGGTTGCGAAAGTGGCGCAGTCGGTAGGATTAAAATCTAAAAATAGGCCGATTTGCTCAAGATTTGGTCAGAATTCACAACTAACCATTTAAGGGGACTCGCTAGACGAGGTATAACATTTTTTTGGTTTTTTTGTATGAAAAAATGACATTAATATAGATGTATCATACATCAAACTGCAGCTTTTCTCATATTCTAGAGCGCAGAGACCAGTTCAATCAACTAAAAAAATATGGCTGAGAAATATCGTAAAAAAAGCACCATTGTATGTTTTCTTTTCAAGTTTTTTGAGTCATAATCATCACAGAATCGCTTGAAAATTCGCACATGGATAAAACATCACTTTTTACAGGGCGCAGAGTCATTAAATGTTTGTTAGTGGTACAATTTGTTTAAATAATAATGTGTTTATTAAAATCAAAATATACTACAAATTAATGCAAAATACGTCGAATAATTTTAACAGGAATATCAGAGAAAAATTAATAACCTATTGGTTAGCAGAGTTTTTAACAAAAACTAACAATTACTGAAAAAAATGGGTATCAATTCGACAGAATTTGAGCAGTTAGTTCAGTACTTTGCCGATAGGAGCGCCACTAAAATTTACGGAAACGACTTTCCAGGTAAAACCCTTATCGCCTCCTCTACCATAAGCTGATTGTTAGAGTTCTCGGCTGATTTTTCTAATTTATGGCAAGGAACTCAGTTTTATAACAAGCCGCCAGGACCGGTCGTAGTAATCTATTGTTAAGGAAATTAACTTTTACGCAATGAGGTACTATCATAAAACCGAATTAAAACTGGAGAACTATAATATTTTTACTCCACTCAGGATCCTGAATTCAATACACATGATTACTAAAAATTCATTATAATATTATTGTTAATATATATTTTGCTTTGTTAATTAATAAAACTAATAAACATATTTATAATAATAATAAAAAATATATAAAATACAGCTTTTGTTTAACACGTATAAGTAGCTAAGTGTATCTACTAATTATCCCAGAAAGGAGGTGTTTTAAAAACGCCCTACGCCCAGTAACTTCTCCCTTCATTGTTTACTCGAAAAAAGTGCTCGTATATGTTTTCATTTGCCGAGAGATCACTTTCAAAATATATTTATAATAAAAATATGCAAGTCTTGGTGATGAAAAATGTACTCCTAATAAATTATTAAAGTACATACAAAAAATAGAAACAAATTTTATTTATTTTAAAAAATTCTCTCGCAAAGGCAGGTTCCTCTTTCTTCTTGAATCAATTATTTCGGGCAATAATGCGCCAAAGTAAAATCTGTCAAGTTTATCTGCCATCTTTTTACATATATTTCTTCATCTTTATAAATTTTTTCTATATTTATTCTTTTGGGTGTCCATACAACAAAATAAACTTGTGAAATACCCGTAACAAGCATTTGTCCCTGGACTTGAAAGTAGTAATCATGATTTTTTTTTAGTTTCAATTCTCTGTCTGTCAATGTGCAAAATTTGATTATTTTTTTTCTAACCGTTTCTTCGGGAGACAAAAAATTGATGACGTCAGCTCAAAAGTTTACCGTATAATCCTATTTAAAATTTACAATATATGATGAGTCTCTTCCTGTAATTTATCATTCCATTCATATTTTTTGGATTCGGATATACAGCGTGACTCAAAAAATTTAATGAATGCGCAAATTTATTATTATTCGATTTTTCAAGTTCTCGGATTAGATTTTTTGGTTTTCCAATTCTTCAATTTTTTAATTGTTTAATTTTTAGATTCTTCAATTTCTCGATTTATAGATGTTGAATTTTTCGGTTTACCGATTTTTTTCATTTAAAATGTTTCAATTTTTCAATTATTAAGTTTTCGATTTTTCAATTTTGGTGTAATTTTAAAACGGTATTAATAATACATTTAGGCGAATAAACTAATAGACGGGCTTGATAATCCTTGTTTGTTCTACAGTGTCTAAATTGTGTTTGAATAATATAATAATTAACTCGAATATTAAAATTAATATTAATTTTCTGTGGTGCAAACAAGGCTTATCAAGCCCATCTATTAGTTGATTAGCTTTAAAAATCGAAGAATTGGAAAACCAAAAAATCTAAACCGAGAACTTGAAAAATCGAATAATCGAGAAATCAAAATATCAAGGAAAACAAAAAAATTAACGGAAAATCTAGAACTTAAAAATTGAAAAAACAAAATACCTATCGAAAAATTGAAAAACCGAGGAATCGAAACATCAAAAAATGGAAAAATTGAAGAACCGAAACATTGCAAAATCTCAGAACTGAAATACTGAAAAACTGAAAAATGGAAGGAAAATTGAAGAATCGGAAAAGTGAAAAAATCCAAAACTGAAACATTGAAAAATCCAGAAATCGAAAAATTGAAAAATCACAATTGAAGAAAGAATTGAAAAATCAAGAAATATAGAAATGGGAAAATCAAAAAATCAGTTAATCGAAAAATTTAGAAACGTCAAAAATTGAAAACTGAAAAATAAAAAAAATTAAAAATCGTAAAACTGAAATATCGGAGAGTTAATAAATTGAAAAACTGAAAATTTTTGAAAAAAAAGTCGTATCAAAAACTAAAAATTAAAAAAATCGAGAAATTGAACAATCAAAAAATCAAAACATTGAAATTCCAGTAAGTTGATAAATAGGAAAATTTAAAAAACAAAAATTTTAAAAATCCAAGAATTGAACAACAAAATAAATCTAAGCCTGAAAACCCAGAAAATTGAATGATCGAGAACAAAAAATCTAAAATTTAAAAATTCGACAAATTGAAAAATCATGGAACTGAAAAATCGAAAAGTCGAGATAGTGAGAAATCTAAAAACCTAAGACTTTAAAAACTGAAAAATTAAAATATCGAAAAATTGAAAAACCGAGAAATCGAAACATCAAAAAATGGAAAAATTGAAGAACCGAAACATTGCAAAATCTCAGAACTGAAATACTGAAAAACTGAAAAATGGAAGGAAAATTGAAAAATCGAAAAAGTGAAAAAAATCAAAACTGACATCTTGAAAAACTGAAAAATGGAAAGAAAATTGAAGAATCGGAAAAATGAAAAAATCCAAAACTGAAACACTGAAAAATCCAGAAATCGAAAAATTGAAAAATCACAGTTGAAGAAAGAATTGAAAAATCAAGAAATAGAGAAATGGGAAAATCAAAAAATCAGTTAATCGAAAAATTTAGAAACGTCAAAAATTGAAAACTGAAAAATAAAAAAAATTAAAAATCGTAAAACTGAAATATCGGAAAGTTAATAAATTGAAAAACTGAAAATTTTTGAAAAAAAAATCGTATCAAAAACTAAAAATTAAAAAAATCGAGAAATTGAAGAATCAAAAAATCAAAACATTGAAATCCCAGTAAGTTGATAAATAGTAAAATTTAAAAAACAAAAATTTTAAAAATCCAAGAATTGAACAACAAAAAAAATCTAAGCCTGAAAACCCAGAAAATTGAATGATCGAGAACAAAAAATCTAAAATTTAAAAATTCGACAAATTGAAAAATCATGGAACTGAAAAATCGAAAAGTCGAGATAGTGAGAAATCTAAAAACCTAAGACTTTAAAAACTGAAAAATTAAAATATCGAAAAATTGAAAAACCGAGAAATCGAAACATCAAAAAATGGAAAAATTGAAGAACCGAAACATTGCAAAATCTCAGAACTGAAATACTGAAAAACTGAAAAATGGAAGGAAAATTGAAAAATCGAAAAAGTGAAAAAATTCAAAACTGAAATCTTGAAAAACTGAAAAATGGAAAGAAAATTGAAGAATCGGAAAAGTGAAAAAATCCAAAACTGAAACATTGAAAAATCCAGAAATCGAAAAATTGAAAAATCACAATTGAAGAAAGAATTGAAAAATCAAGAAATATAGAAATGGGAAAATCAAAAAATCAGTTAATCGAAAAATTTAGAAACGTCAAAAATTGAAAACTGAAAAATAAAAAAATTTTAAAATCGTAAAACTGAAATATCGGAAAGTTAATAAATTGAAAAACTGAAAATTTTTGAAAAAAAAAATCGTATCAAAAACTAAAAATTAAAAAAATCTAGAAATTGAACAATCAAAAAATCAAAACATTGAAATCCCAGTAAGTTGATAAATAGGAAAATTAAGAAAACAAAAATTTTAAAAATCCAAGAATTGAACAACAAAAAAATCTAAGCCTGAAAACCCAGAAAATTGAATGATCGAGAACAAAAAATCTAAAATTTAAAAATTCGACAAATTGAAAAATCATGGAACTGAAAAATCGAAAAGTCGAGATAGTGAGAAATCTAAAAACCTAAGACTTTAAAAACTGAAAAATTAAAATATCGAAAAGTTGAAAAACCGAGAAATCGAAACATCAAAAAATGGAAAAATTGAAGAACCGAAACATTGCAAAATCTCAGAACTGAAATACTGAAAAACTGAAAAATGGAAGGAAAATTGAAAAATCGAAAAAGTGAAAAAAATCAAAACTGAAATCTTGAAAAACTGAAAAATGGAAAGAAAATTGAAGAATCGGAAAAATGAAAAAATCCAAAACTGAAACATCGAAAAATCCAGAAATCGAAAAATTGAAAAATCACAATTGAAGAAAGAATTGAAAAATCAAGAAATATAGAAATGGGAAAATCAAAAAATCAGTTAATCGAAAAATTTAGAAACGTCAAAAATTGAAAACTGAAAAATAAAAAAATTTTAAAATCGTAAAACTGAAATATCGGAGAGTTAATAAATTGAAAAACTGAAAATTTTTGAAAAAAAATCGTATCAAAAACTAAAAATTAAAAAAATCTAGAAATTGAACGATCAAAAAATCAAAACATTGAAATCCCAGTAAGTTGATAAATAGGAAAATTTAAGAAACAAAAATTTTAAAAATCCAAGAATTGAACAACAAAAAAAATCTAAGCCTGAAAACCCAGAAAATTGAATGATCGAGAACAAAAAATCTAAAATTTAAAAATTCGACAAATTGAAAAATCATGGAACTGAAAAATCGAAAAGTCGAGATAGTGAGAAATCTAAAAAACCTAAGACTTTAAAAACTGAAAAATTAAAATATCGAAAAATTGAAAAACCGAGAAATCGAAACATCAAAAAATGGAAAAATTGAAGAACCGAAACATTGCAAAATCTAAGAACTGAAATACTGAAAAACTGAAAAATGGAAGGAAAATTGAAAAATCGAAAAAGTGAAAAAATTCAAAACTGAAATCTTAAAAAACTGAAAAATGGAAAGAAAATTGAGGAATCGGAAAAGTGAAAAAATCCAAAACTGAAACATTGAAAAATCCAGAAATCGAAAAATTGAAAAATCACAATTGAAGAAAGAATTGAAAAATCAAAAAATAGAGAGATGGGAAAATCAAAAAATCAGTTAATCGAAAAATTTAGAAACGTCAGAAATTGAAAACTGAAAAATAAAAAAAAATTAAAATCGTAAAACTGAAATATCGGAGAGTTAATAAATTGAAAAACTGAAAATTTTTGAAAAAAAAATCGTATCAAAAACTAAAAATTAACAAAATCGAGAAATTGAACAATCAAAAAATCAAAACATTGAAATCCCAGTAAGTTGATAAATAGGAAAATTTAAAAAACAAAAATTTTAAAAATCCAAGAATTGAACAACAAAAAAAAATCTAAGCCTGAAAACTCAGAAAATTGAATGATCGAGAACAAAAAATCTAAAATTTAAAAATTCGACAAATTGAAAAATCATGGAACTGAAAAATCGAAAAGTCCAGATAGTGAGAAATCTAAAAACCTAAGACTTTAAAAACTGAAAAATTAAAATATCGAAAAATTGAAAAACCGAGAAATCGAAACATCAAAAAATGGAAAAATTGAAGAACCGAAACATTGCAAAATCTCAGAACTGAAATACTGAAAAACTGAAAAATGGAAGGAAAATTGAAAAATCGAAAAAGTGAAAAAATTCAAAACTGAAATCTTGAAAAACTGAAAAATGGAAAGAAAATTGAAGAATCGGAAAAGTGAAAAAATCCAAAACTGAAACATTGAAAAATCTAGAAATCGAAAAATTGAAAAATCACAATTGAAGAAAGAATTGAAAAATCAAGAAATATAGAAATGGGAAAATCAAAAAATCAGTTAATCGAAAAATTGAAAAATCGAAAAATTTAGAAACGTCAAAAATTGAAAACTGAAAAATAAAAAAAATTTAAAATCGTAAAACTGGAATATCGGAAAGTTAATAAATTGAAAAACTGAAAATTTTTGAAAAAAAAAATCGTATCAAAAACTAAAAATTAAAAAAATCGAGAAATTGAACAATCAAAAAATCAAAACATTGAAATCCCAGTAAGTTGATAAATAGGAAAATTTAGAAAACAAAAATTTTAAAAATCCAAGAATTGAACAACAAAAAAAATCTAAGCCTGAAAACCCAGAAAATTGAATGATCGAGAACAAAAAATCTAAAATTTAAAAATTCGACAAATTGAAAAATCATGGAACTGAAAAATCGAAAAGTCGAGATAGTGAGAAATCTAAAAACCTAAGACTTTAAAAACTGAAAAATTAAAATATCGAAAAGTTGAAAAACCGAGAAATCGAAACATCAAAAAATGGAAAAATTGAAGAACCGAAACATTGCAAAATCTCAGAACTGAAATACTGAAAAACTGAAAAATGGAAGGAAAATTGAAAAATCGAAAAAGTGAAAAAAATCAAAACTGAAATCTTGAAAAACTGAAAAATGGAAAGAAAATTGAAGAATCGGAAAAATGAAAAAATCCAAAACTGAAACACTGAAAAATCCAGAAATCGAAAAATTGAAAAATCACAATTGAAGAAAGAATTGAAAAATCAAGAAATAGAGAAATGGGAAAATCAAAAAATCAGTTAATCGAAAAATTGAAAAATCGAAAAATTTAGAAACGTCAAAAATTGAAAACTGAAAAATAAAAAAAATTTAAAATCGTAAAACTGAAATATCGGAGAGTTAATAAATTGAAAAACTGAAAATTTTTGAAAAAAAAATCGTATCAAAAACTAAAAATTAAAAAAATCGAGAAATTGAACAATCAAAAAATCAAAACATTGAAATCCCAGTAAGTTGATAAATAGGAAAATTTAGAAAACAAAAATTTTAAAAATCCAAGAATTGAACAACAAAAAAAATCTAAGCCTGAAAACCCAGAAAATTGAATGATCGAGAACAAAAAATCTAAAATTTAAAAATTCGACAAATTGAAAAATCATGGAACTGAAAAATCGAAAAGTCGAGATAGTGAGAAATCTAAAAACCTAAGACTTTAAAAACTGAAAAATTAAAATATCGAAAAGTTGAAAAACCGAGAAATCGAAACATCAAAAAATGGAAAAATTGAAGAACCGAAACATTGCAAAATCTCAGAACTGAAATACTGAAAAACTGAAAAATGGAAGGAAAATTGAAAAATCGAAAAAGTGAAAAAAATCAAAACTGAAATCTTGAAAAACTGAAAAATGGAAAGAAAATTGAAGAATCGGAAAAATGAAAAAATCCAAAACTGAAACACTGAAAAATCCAGAAATCGAAAAATTGAAAAATCACAATTGAAGAAAGAATTGAAAAATCAAGAAATAGAGAAATGGGAAAATCAAAAAATCAGTTAATCGAAAAATTGAAAAATCGAAAAATTTAGAAACGTCAAAAATTGAAAACTGAAAAATAAAAAAAAATTAAAAATCGTAAAACTGAAATATCGGAAAGTTAATAAATTGAAAGACTGAAAATGTTTGAAAAAAAAAATCGTATCAAAAACTAAAAATTAAAAAAATCGAGAAATTGAACAATCAAAAAATCAAAACATTGAAATTCCAGTAAGTTGATAAATAGGAAAATTTAAAAAACAAAAATTTTAAAAATCCAAGAATTGAACAACAAAAAAAATCTAAGCCTGAAAACCTAGAAAATTGAATGATCGAGAACAAAAAATCTAAAATTTAAAAATTCGACAAATTGAAAAATCATGGAACTGAAAAATCGAAAAGTCGAGATAGTGAGAAATCTAAAAACCTAAGACTTTAAAAACTGAAAAATTAAAATATCGAAAAATTGAAAAACCGAGAAATCGAAACATCAAAAAATGGAAAAATTGAAGAACCGAAACATTGCAAAATCTCAGAACTGAAATACTGAAAAACTGAGAAATGGAAGGAAAATTGAAAAATCGAAAAAGTGAAAAAATTCAAAACTGACATCTTGAAAAACTGAAAAATGGAAAGAAAATTGAAGAATCGGAAAGGTGAAAAAATCCAAAACTGAAACATTGAAAAATCTAGAAATCGAAAAATTGAAAAATCACAATTGAAGAAAGAATTGAAAAATCAAGAAATATAGAAATGGGAAAATCAAAAAATCAGTTAATCGAAAAATTTAGAAACGTCAAAAATTGAAAACTGAAAAATAAAAAAAAATTAAAATCGTAAAACTGAAATATCGGAAAGTTAATAAATTGAAAAACTGAAAATTTTTGAAAAAAAAATCGTATCAAAAACTAAAAATTAAAAAAATCGAGAAATTGAACAATTAAAAAATCAAAACATTGAAATCCCAGTAAGTTGATAAATAGGAAAATTTAGAAAACAAAAATTTTAAAAATCCAAGAATTGAACAACAAAAAAAATCTAAGCCCGAAAACTCAGAAAATTGAATGATCGAGAACAAAAAATCTAAAATTTAAAAATTCGACAAATTGAAAAATCATGGAACTGAAAAATCGAAAATTCGAGTTAGTGAGAAATCTAAAAACCTAAGACTTTAAAAACTGAAAAATTAAAATATCGAAAAATTGACAAACCGAGAAATCGAAACATCAAAAAATGGAAAAATTGAAGAACCGAAACATTGCAAAATCTCAGAACTGAAATACTGAAAAATTGAAAAATGGAAGGAAAATTGAAAAATCGAAAAAGTGAAAAAATTCAAAACTGAAATCTTGAAAAACTGAAAAATGGAAAGAAAATTGAAGAATCGGAAAAGTGAAAAAATCCAAAACTAAAACATTGAAAAATCCAGAAATCGAAAAATTGAAAAATCACAATTGAAGAAAGAATTGAAAAATCAAGAAATATAGAAATGGGAAAATCAAAAAATCAGTTAATCGAAAAATTTAGAAACGTCAAAAATTGAAAACTGAAAAATAAAAAAATTTAAAAATCGTAAAACTGAAAAATCGGAGAGTTAATAAATTGAAAAACTGAAAATTTTTGAAAAAAAATCGTATCAAAAACTACAAATTAAAAAAATCGAGAAATTAAAGAATCAAAAAATCAAAACATTGAAATCCCAGTAAGTTGATAAATAGGAAAATTTAAAAAACAAAAATTTTAAAAATCCAAGAATTGAACAACAAAAAAATCTAAGCCTGAAAACCCAGAAAATTGAATGATCGAGAACAAAAAATCTAAAATTTAAAAATTCGACAAATTGAAAAATCATGGAACTGAAAAATCGAAAAGTCGAGATAGTGAGAAATCTAAAAACCCAAGACTTTAAAAACTGAAAAATTAAAATATCGAAAAATTGAAAAACCGAGAAATCGAAACATCAAAAAATGGAAAAATTGAAAAACCGAAACATTGCAAAATCTCAGAACTGAAATACTGAATAACTGAAAAATGGAAGGAAAATTGAAAAATCGAAAAAGTGAAAAAATTCAAAACTGAAATCTTGAAAAACTGAAAAATGGAAAGAAAATTGAAGAATCGGAAAAGTGAAAAAATCCAAAACTGAAACATTGAAAAATCCAGAAATCGAAAAATTGAAAAATCACAATAGAAGAAAGAATTGAAAAATCAAGAAATAGAGAAATGGGAAAATCAAAAAATCAGTTAATCGAAAAATTTAGAAACGTCAAAAATTGAAAACTGAAAAATAAAAAAAATTTAAAATCGTAAAACTGAAATATCGGAGAGTTAATAAATTGAAAAACTGAAAATATTTTTGAAAAAAAAATCGTATCAAAAACTAAAAATTAAAAAAATCGAGAAATTGAAGAATCAAAAAATCAAAACATTGAAATCCCAGTAAGTTGATAAATAGGAAAATTTAGAAAACAAAAATTTTGAAAATCCAAGAATTGAACAACAAAAAAAATCTAAGCCTGAAAACCCAGAAAATTGAATGATCGAGAACAAAAAATCTAAAATTTAAAAATTCGACAAATTGAAAAATCATGGAACTGAAAAATCGAAAAGTCGAGATAGTGAGAAATCTAAAAACCTAAGACTTTAAAAACTGAAAAATTAAAATATCGAAAAATTGAAAAACCGAGAAATCGAAACATCAAAAAATGGAAAAATTGAAGAACCGAAACATTGCAAAATCTCAGAACTGAAATACTGAAAAACTGAAAAATGGAAAGAAAATTGAAAAATCGAAAAAGTGAAAAAATTCAAAACTGAAATCTTGAAAAACTGAAAAATGGAAAGAAAATTGAAGAATCGGAAAAGTGAAAAAATCCAAAACTGAAATACTGAAAAATCCAGAAATCGAAAAATTGAAAAATCACAATTGAAGAAAGAATTGAAAAATCAAGAAATATAGAAATGGGAAAATCAAAAAATCAGTTAATCGAAAAATTTAGAAACGTCAAAAATTCAAAACTGAAAAATAAAAAAATTTAAAAATCGTAAAACTGAAATATCGGAAAGTTAATAAATTGAAAAACTGAAAATTTTTGAAAAAAAAATCGTATCAAAAACCAAAAATTAAAAAAATCGAGAAATTGAACAATCAAAAAATCAAAACATTGAAATCCCAGTAAGTTGATAAATAGGAAAATTTAGAAAACAAAAATTTTAAAAATCCAAGAATTGAACAACAAAAAAAATCTAAGCCTGAAAACCCAGAAAAATGAATGATCGAGAACAAAAAATCTAAAATTTAAAAATTCGACAAATTGAAAAATCATGGAACTGAAAAATCGAAAAGTCGAGATAGTGAGAAATCTAAAAACCTAAGACTTTAAAAACTGAAAAATTAAAATATCGAAAAATTGAAAAACCGAGAAATCGAAACATCAAAAAATGGAAAAATTGAAGAACCGAAACATTGCAAAATCTCAGAACTGAAATACTGAAAAACTGAAAAATGGAAGGAAAATTGAAAAATCGAAAAAGTGAAAAAATTCAAAACTGAAATCTTGAAAAACTGAAAAATGGACAGAAAATTGAAGAATCGGAAAAGTGAAAAAATCCAAAACTGAAACATTGAAAAATCCAGAAATCGAAAAATTGAAAAATCACAATTGAAGAAAGAATTGAAAAATCAAAAAATAGAGAAATGGGAAAATCAAAAAATCAGTTAATCGAAAAATTTAGAAACGTCAGAAATTGAAAACTGAAAAGTAAAAAAAAATTAAAATCGTAAAACTGAAATATCGGAGAGTTAATAAATTGAAAAACTGAAAACCTTTGAAAAAAAAAATCGTATCAAAAACTAAAAATTAAAAAAATCGAGAAATTGAACAATCAAAAAATCAAAACATTGAAATCCCAGTAAGTTGATAAATAGGAAAATTTAGAAAACAAAAATTTTAAAAATCCAAGAATTGAACAACAAAAAAAATCTAAGCCTGAAAACCCAGAAAATTGAATGATCGAGAACAAAAAATCTAAAATTTAAAAATTCGACAAATTGAAAAATCATGGAACTGAAAAATCGAAAAGTCGAGATAGTGAGAAATCTGAAAACCTAAGACTTTAAAAACTGAAAAATTAAAATATCGAAAAATTGAAAAACCGAGAAATCGAAACATCAAAAAATGGAAAAATTGAAGAACCGAAACATTGCAAAATCTCAGAACTGAAATACTGAAAAACTGAAAAATGGAAGGAAAATTGAAAAATCGAAAAAGTGAAAAAATTCAAAACTGAAATCTTGAAAAACTGAAAAATGGAAAGAAAATTGAAGAATCGGAAAAATGAAAAAATCCAAAACTGAAAGATTGAAAAATCCAGAAATCGAAAAATTGAAAAATCACAATTGAAGAAAGAATTGAAAAATCAAGAAATATAGAAATGGGAAAATCAAAAAATCAGTTAATCGGAAAATTTAGAAACGTCAAAAATTGAAAACTGAAAAATAAAAAAAATTAAAAATCGTAAAACTGAAATATCGGAAAGTTAATAAATTGAAAAACTGAAAATTTTTGAAAAAAAAATCGTATCAAAAACCAAAAATTAAAAAAATCGAGAAATTGAACAATCAAAAAATCAAAACATTGAAATCCCAGTAAGTTGATAAATAGGAAAATTTAAAAAACAAAAATTTTAAAAATCCAAGAATTGAACAACAAAAAAAATCTAAGCCTGAAAACCCAGAAAATTGAATGATCGAGAACAAAAAATCTAAAATTTAAAAATTCGACAAATTGAAAAATCATGGAACTGAAAAATCGAAAAGTCAAGATAGTGAGAAATCTAAAAACCTAGGACTTTAAAAACTGAAAAATTAAAACTTCGAAAAATTGAAAAACCGAGAAATCGAAACATCAAAAAATGGAAAAATTGAAGAACCGAAACATTGCAAAGTCTCAGAACTGAAATACTGAAAAACTGAAAAATGGAAGGAAAATTGAAAAATCGAAAAAGTGAAAAAATTCAAAACTGAAATCTTGAAAAACTGAAAAGTGGAAAGAAAATTGAAGAATCGGAAAAATGAAAAAATCCAAAACTGAAACATTGAAAAATCCAGAAATCGAAAAATTGAAAAATCACAATTGAAGAAAGAATTGACAAATCAACAAATATAAAAATGGGAAAATCAAAAAATCAGTTAATCGAAAAATTTAGAAACGTCAAAAATTGAAAACTGAAAAATAAAAAAATTTTAAAATCGTAAAACTGAAATATCGGAGAGTTAATAAATTGAAAAACTGAAAATTTAAAAAAAAAAAATCGTATCAAAAACTAAAAATTAAAAAAATCGAGAAATTGAACAATCAAAAAATCAAAACATTGAAATCCCAGTAAGTTGATAAATATGAAAATTTAGAAAACAAAAATTTTAAAAATCCAAGAATTGAACAACAAAAAAAATCTAAGCCTGAAAACTCAGAAAATTGAATGATCGAGAACAAAAAATCTAAAATTTAAAAATTCGACAAATTGAAAAATCATGGAACTGAAAAATCGAAAAGTCGAGATAGTGAGAAATCTAAAAACCTAAGACTTTAAAAACTGAAAAATTAAAATATCGAAAAATTGAAAAACCGAGAAATCGAAACATCAAAAAATGGAAAAATTGAAGAACCGAAACATTGCAAAATCTCAGAACTGAAATACTGAAAAACTGAAAAATGGAAGGAAAATTGAAAAATCGAAAAAGTGAAAAAATTCAAAACTGACATCTTGAAAAACTGAAAAATGGAAAGAAAATTGAAGAATCGGAAAAATGAAAAAATCCAAAACTGAAACATTGAAAAATCCAGAAATCGTAAAATTGAAAAATCACAATTGAAGAAAGAATTGAAAAATCAAGAAATATAGAAATGGGAAAATCAAAAAATCAGTTAATCGAAAAATTGAAAAATCGAAAAATTTAGAAACGTCAAAAATTGAAAACTGAAAAATAAAAAAAATTTAAAATCGTAAAACGGAAATATCAGAAAGTTAATAAATTGAAAAACTGAAAATTAAAAAAGAAATCGTATCAAAAACTAAAAATTCAAAAAATCGAGAAATTGAACAATCAAAAAATCAAAACATTGAAATTCCAGTAAGTTGATAAATAGGAAAATTTAAAAAACAAAAATTTTAAAAATCCAAGAATTGAACAACAAAAAAAATCTAAGCCTGAAAACCCAGAAAATTGAATGATCGAGAACAAAAAATCTAAAATTTAAATATTCGACAATTTGAAAAATCATGGAACTGAAAAATCGATAAGTCGAGATAGCGAGAAATCTAAAAACCTAAGACTTTAAAAACTGAAAAATTAAAATATCGAAAAATTGAAAAACCGAGAAATCGAAACATCAAAAAATGGAAAAATTGAAGAACCGAAACATTGCAAAATCTCAGAACTGAAATACTGAAAAACTGAAAAATGGAAGGAAAATTTAAAAATCGAAAAAGTGAAAAAATTCAAAACTGAAATCTTGAAAAACTGAAAAATGGAAAGAAAATTGAAGAATCGGAAAAGTGAAAAAATCCAAAACTGAAATACTGAAAAATCCAGAAATCGAAAAATTGAAAAATCACAATTGAAGAAAGAATTGAAAAATCAAGAAATATAGAAATGGGAAAATCAAAAAATCAGTTAATCGAAAAATTTAGAAACGTCAAAAATTCAAAACTGAAAAATAAAAAAATTTAAAAATCGTAAAACTGAAATATCGGAAAGTTAATAAATTGAAAAACTGAAAATTTTTGAAAAAAAAATCGTATCAAAAACCAAAAATTAAAAAAATCGAGAAATTGAACAATCAAAAAATCAAAACATTGAAATCCCAGTAAGTTGATAAATAGGAAAATTTAGAAAACAAAAATTTAAAAAATCCAAGAATTGAACAACAAAAAAAATCTAAGCCTGAAAACCCAGAAAATTGAATGATCGAGAACAAAAAATCTAAAATTTAAAAATTCGACAAATTGAAAAATCATGGAACTGAAAAATCGAAAAGTCGAGATAGTGAGAAAACTAAAAACCCAAGACTTTAAAAACTGAAAAATTAAAATATCGAAAAATTGAAAAACCGAGAAATCGAAACATCAAAAAATGGAAAAATTGAAGAACCGAAACATTGCAAAATCTCAGAATTGAAATACTGAAAAACTGAAAAATGGAAGGAAAATTGAAAAATCGAAAAAGTGAAAAAATTCAAAACTGAAATCTTGAAAAACTGAAAAATGGAAAGAAAATTGAAGAATCGGAAAAATGAAAAAATCCAAAACTGAAACATTGAAAAATCCAGAAATCGAAAAATTGAAAAATCACAATTGAAGAAAGAATTGAAAAATCAAGAAATATAGAAATGGGAAAATTAAAAAATCAGTTAATCGAAAAATTTAGAAACGTCAAAAATTGAAAACTGAAAAATAAAAAAAATTAAAAATAGTAAAACTGAAGTATCGGAAAGTTAATAAATTGAAAAACTGAAAATTTTTGAAAAAAAAATCGTATCAAAAACCAAAAATTAAAAAAAACGAGAAATTGAACAATCAAAAAATCAAAACATTGAAATCCCAGTAAGTTGATAAATAGGAAAATTTAGAAAACAAAAATTTTAAAAATCCAAGAATTGAACAACAAAAAAAATCTGAGCCCGAAAACTCAGAAAATTGAATGATCGAGAACAAAAAATCTAAAATTTAAAAATTCGACAAATTGAAAAATCATGGAACTGAAAAATCGAAAAGTCGAGATAGTGAGAAATCTAAAAACCTAAGACTTTAAAAACTGAAAAATTAAAATATCGAAAAATTTAAAAACCGAGAAAACACAATATCAAAAATTTGAAAAATTGAACAAACGAAATATTGCAAAATTCCAAAACTGAAATATTGAAAAACCTAAAAATGGAAGGAAAATTAAAGAATCGAAACAGTGAAAAAATCCCAAACTGAAACATTGAAAAATTGAGAAATGGAAAAATGGGAAAATCAAAAAAATTGGTCTAAAGAGTTTAGACAGTACTTCCCTCAATATCGAAAACGTGACGACTGCATGCCTATTATGTTTTTTTTTTCACATTGGATTTCAAAGCATTCGGTTTTGTAGTTCCTGATTAAATCAATAAAATAAATTTACGCATTCATTAATTTTTGGGGTCATCCTGTATATGCAAATTCAAAAAACATGAATGGAATGATAAATCACAAGAAGAGACTCATCATATTTTATACAATTTAGATAGGATTTATTCAGCAAAATTTTGAGGTGACGTCATCAATTTTTTAGAGGGGATAAGTAAATATATTGTGAATAAAACGGTCCTGGTTTAATAACAAAAAAAATATTGTTCGTCTATAAAACAAGCTCGTCTTAGACAAAGTATTCGTAAAAAAAATTTGTGGTAAAAAATTTACGTATAATGGATATAGAAACATTTCTGACAGCCAAAGAGGTTTTTTTGAAAAAAATATCCTTGAATTTAGACCAAATTGAAATAGACACTAGGCAACAGGCACATTTGGGCAAAAGAAAGAGAAATTAGGGTTACGGCTTCAAATTTTGGACGTATTTAGAAACTTAGACCGACTACAGCAATAGTTGAAACTGTGGAGTCTCTGTTGTACACTACATTTAGAAGTAATAGTCATATATACTATGGACAGCAAAGTGAGGAAAAAGCTGTCAAGTGTTTTGAAATAAATAAAAATATAAAAACTGAAAGGTGTGTCTTGTTTATTTCAAAACAATTTCCTTACTTGGCTGCTAGTCCAGACAGGGTTCTAGAGGATAGGAGTGCATTAGTCGAAATTAAATGCCCTTCAAAAGCGCAAGATTTGTCTCCCGAAGAAACGATTAGAAAAAAAATAAACAAATTTTGTACATTGACAGACAGAGAATTGAAACTAAAAAAAATCATGATTACTACTTTCAAGTCCAGGGACAAATGCTTGTTACGGGTATTTCACAAGTTTATTTTGTTGTATGGACACCCAAAGGAATAAATATAGAAAACATTTATAAAGACGAAGAAATATATGTAAAAAGATGGCAGATAAACTTGGCAGATTTTACTTTGGCGCATTATTGCCCAAAATAATTGATTCAAGACGAAAGAGGAACTTGCCTTTGCGAGAGATTTTTTTTAAATAAATAAAATTTGTTTCTATTTTTTATGTACTTTAATAATTTATTGGGAGTACATTTTTCATCACCAAGACTTGCATACTTTTATTATAAATATATTTTAAAAATGATCTCTCGGCAAATGAAAACATATACGAGCACTTTTTTCTAGTAAACAATGAAGGGAGAAGTTACTGGGCGTAGGGCTTTTTTAAAACACCTCCTTTCTGGGATAAGTAGTAGATACACTTAGCTACTTATACGTGTTAAACAAAAGCTGTATTTTATATATTTTTTATTATTATTATAAATATGTTTATTAGTTTTATTAATTAACAAAGCAAAATATATATTAACAATAATATTACAATGAATTTTTAGTAATCATGTGTATTGAATTCAGGATCCTGAGTGGAGTAAAAATATTATAGTTCCCCAGTTTTAATTCGGTTTTATGATAGTACCTCATTGCGTAAAAGTTAATTTCCTTAACAATAGATTACTACGGCCGGTCCTGGCGGCTTGTTATAAAACTGAGTTCCTTGCCATAAATTAGAAAAATCAGCTGAGAACTCTATAAGGCCCGGTTTTACAATGCAAGCTTAAGCGAGGTTCAAAGATAAGCCTTGGTTCAACTGCAGTTGTCCGTTTTACAATACATGGTTCAATGTTAAACCGCGCTCAAACGAAGGCTCAGCTGAGCGCTGATGTCAGGGTGGTTTTAGAGTCCCTGTAGAGTCCCTCTACAGGGACTCTAGGTGGTTTAAGCTTCGCTCAACTGTCCATAACCTCAAATGTCTGTGCTTTATCGTTTTGGTGGTGTGACAGCATTATAATTGAAGATGGAAAATTTATTAGGAGTATTAACTGACGATGAAGACGTTTTAGAAATGATAAACATATTAGAACCGGCACGTATGCGACGACCAAAAGTTTTTCAGTTGAGAGAAAATCACTTTGAAAAGTGAAATGCTGGGGAATTTTTGAAACGATTTCGTTTTTCCAAGACTGGCGTACGGTTTATTTTGCAACAAATACAGGAGCAAATTACATCGCGAACAGAAAGAAATCATGCAGTATCACTGGAGCAAATGCTACTTGTGACTTCACGTTTCCTTGCCACTGGATCTTTTCTGCAAGTTGCTGGTGACTTTATAGGGATTAGTAAAGCAACAGCTTCTCAAATAATTAATGTTTTGGGGTGTGGAAAAGACGCTTTCCAGCATTGGCTTTTGGAATTCGTTTAAAAATGTGTAAATTAGAGGCAGTGGTTGTGGCAACAGCAGTTTTACACAACATTGCAATTATTTTAAATGAAGAAGAACCGCCAGTGGACGCAGAAGAAGAAGCAGCAGTGAATTTTGTGAACGATGTTCTAATTGAAAACATTGGAGAATATAGTGGCAATTATAATCAGAACAATTTTGTACGGAACCAGTTCATCAGAGAATATTTTACTCATTTGCTTCTTTTGATTTCGTTTTTAGTTGCAGTAAATAATAAAATGTAATGTAATTATTTATTTAAGTTTTATTATTTAAAATATTAAATTTTTGGGCAATTAATATTTCAATCTTCATTTGGTGTTCTGCTTTATTACTTCTAATTCAAGTGCAGCTTTGTCTCTCATAATTTGCATTTCTAGTTCATGTTTCTCTTTCATGGCTTTTAATTTAAACTCTTGCTCCTTTTGGATGTATTCCTTTCGACTTAGTTCGACAAGTTCTTTGGCAGCGGCACATTGCTCTAAATTATCACTTGTCTGGTTTCCTTTACCTATACAAACAATACATTAATAAAGTTTTAAGACAAGTGTCAAACATTTTTTAATATAAATATATATGCATATAATACCTCTACGATATGGCGTGAGTGCTGAAAATTTTTTTTGCTTCAAGATTTTGGGGGAGTATTTAGCCCAATTCCCAGTTTGACCATTTTCTACAAAAATAACCATATTTGATTATTATTAATGTTTACCACTTTCTTTATTGGGACCACTTATTTTATCCATAACAGGCACTTCTCTCGAAATTGCTCCGGTTTGATCTTTTGGCATAAAACAATGTGAAATAAAGAAAAAATAGTAAAAAATTTCTGAATAAAGTGTATGTAAGGATAAAAAGTATTTACCATCATTTTCGTCATCAGACAGATTATACCGCTGTTACTTTGGAATGCTGAAAAGCATCAACATTTTAATTTTACAATACATATTATTCATAAAAATACTTATTACAGGTTGTTTCGGAATCGCCATCAAATTCGCTGCTATGCCCCATTGGTTTGGCCCCGAGAATTTCTTTTACAGCCACATCAACATCGGTGGCCTCAATACTTTGTTGTGACCCTCTCCCAGTACCACCGACATAGGCTTTCTCGTCAGCAAATTTTTTCGTTGTCCTCTTCTTAATGTTGTCGTACTTTTTGTTCAAAACTTTGTGATCCCGGAAGGTCTGGCCAGATAAAGAATTGAACTCTACTTCAATTTTCTTCCAACACTGATTTTTTTTTTTTTTGATTTGCATCAGTGTTGGACAATTTACACTCCAGAATATTTCTATACTTGCTTACTAAAGATAGGAGCAAGTTTTCTTCGGATTTTGTAAAATTCGGAGCACGTGTATTACTCATCTGAAACGAAATGTTAAAAACCATCATAATCATCTACTATTAACGAGCAAATGTTACATATACACATATACGTACCCCAGTAACGCAAAAAACTAATTACTTTGCAGAATTTGTCACAAATAATTTATAATAATGTGACATGATGACATAGATGACAACAACAACACACTTCCAACGTGCTCCCAACGTGGTCTCAACTGTCAGATTCTCGGGTGCGCGCTACCAACCTAAGGAAATTTGTGGTTCAGCTGAACCGGACGATAGCGGTGTTTGTAAAACGGACGCATGAATTGAACCTCAGTTCAGTTGAACTCAAGTTCAGTTGAACTCGTGTTGAACCGGACATTTGTAAAACCGGGCCTAACAATCAGCTTATGGTAGAGCAGGCAGGCGATAAGGGTTTTACCTGGAAAGTCGCTTCCGTAAATTTTAGTGGCGCTCCTATCGGCAAAGTACTGAACTAACTGCTCAAATTCTGTCGAATTGATACCCATTTTTTTCAATAATTGTTAGTTTTGTTAAAAACTCTGCTAACCAATAGATCATTAATTTTCCTCTGATATTCCTGTTAAAATTATTCGACGTGTTTTGCATTAATTTGTGGTATATTTTGATTTTAATAAACACATTATTATTTAAACAAATTGTACCACTAACAAACATTTAATGACTCTGCGCCCTGTAAAAAGTGATGTTTTATCCATGTGCGAATTTTCAATCGATTCTATGATGGTTATGACTCAAAAAACTTGAAAAGAAAACATACAATGGTGCTTTTTTTACGATATTTCTCAGCCATATTTTTTTAGTTGATTGAAGTGGTCTCTGCGCTCTAGAATATGAAAAAAGCTACAGTTTGATGTATGATACATCTATATTAATATCATTTTTCATACAAAAAACCAAAAAAATGTTATACCTCGTCTAGCGAGTACCCTTAAGTGTGACTTATGCTTTCAGACCACCCAAATTCGACATCGACGCCGCCCTCCAGAACAAACGCATCAAAGACAGACACAGCTTCCTCAAGCAAAAAAAACTGCTGGAGGCTTACATGGCGCCTGCTACCACCACGCAAACCATCATTCAGCCCCAAACCACCACGAAGCAACTCCTCGTTGACGATTTCCAAGCCGCCAATTCGCCCAGCGTCCACGAAGACTACGACTACTACGGGTCCGGTGGAGACGATTACTAATAATTTATTAAACAAGCAGATTGTAACAGTTTTATTACATTTTAATGATACAATCATATACATGTATTTAGATTCGATTTGGAACTGTTTTAAATGAAACCAGGGAATAAAACGTAACTTCTAAAGTCGCTCCTCAACTCACCAGTTCGAAAATTAGTGAACCGTATGATAAAAACGGCGTAAATGTTATAAAAAATATAACAAAAAATATTGCCAAAATACAACTCCAATTCAATATTTTATAAATCTAGTAGAATATTCACAAAGTGATGTAACTCTTCAACTGCGATATAGTGTCGGCGTCCACCGTCTGTAGCAACTGCTCGTAGTGCTGTAGCCCGATCTGATTCCTAAGCTCGTACATCTGTAACAATAACACACGAATTTTAAATTGTTTTCGTCTGAATTCTTACCAACCGACTCACCTGCGACTGCAGATAGTCCTTCAAAACTATCGTGTGCACGGGATCCGACAAAATCAGCTGCTTTTTTCTCTGATCGTGGTCGGTTTCGTAGCCGTCGGCGTCCTCGTAGCTGCTGGGACTGCGTCCGTCCGCCACTAAAAGCGAGTCTTCCATGTCGTTCAGACACTCCAGAATGTTGACCATCACAGTTCCGAATCGTTCGAACACAGGCCTGCTCTGTGTCGTCAACAGATTCGTCAACGCTAAACCTAAGAGTTTCCTCTGCTCCAACTGCGAGACCATTGGCATTTTTGATAGCCAAACGTTGAGGATTTTGCCCAGAACCACCTCGTCCGTCTCGTTGTGGACTTGCGCCAGGGTTCGTAGCACTCGGGTGAAGACGTCGTGCGAGGATAGCAAGACTCGAGAGAGAATTGAAAGGTACATGGACATGAGGAGGGGGTAGTCCTCGCCTTCGTAGATTTTCCTGTGGGAGACGTAAAGGTTAAAGGCGTCCATGGTACCGGTGTTAAAAAGAGGTCCTAAAGTCAAAGTTCTACGAACAGGAGAAGCGCGTCGACTGTTGCAGCGAATCTCAACCAATTTTAGATTTTCTAAGGGTTCATGGTTTGTCCTGTGTCTTATCGAACCTCCTGAATAAGAATCTGGGGCCAAAAAAATTCTAGAGGGATTAGATTTTTTTTTATGTTTGATGATGTTGTAGATTCTAAATGAACAGAGAAATCTAGCTGAAAATATAAACTAGAACCGAATATTCGAAAATCCATTTCCATATGTGAATTTTTAGGCATCTTCACCATACGAAATTTTTGACATTTCTTCGATATTTTCCAAAAATCAGGGAAAGTGATTCTTTCGTTGATTTTGACCTACAGAAGTCGTTTTTGGTTTTATTTATTCGAAAATTCGTACCGTTTCTGCAAGGTCACCAGAACAAAAAAAGGTCAATTTTTGAGATACTATGAAAATTTTACTGAATATTATAAAAACCTTTTCTGAGACCACAAACACGCTGTTTTTCGATTCAACTCGTCCAGATCTATATCCCAGAATTTTCCGTGAATTTTTAGGCAACTTCACCATATGCAATTTTTTAGACCTAGAGAAGTTGTTTTTGGTTCCATTTCTCCGAAAATTCGTACTGTTTTTCGAAAGTCACCAAAAAATAAGGCGATTATTGAGATATTATAAAAAGTTACCCTTGAAACCTAATATCTGAAAAACTGTTGTCTGGGACCACAACTCACTATGTTTTTCGATTCAACTCAATTTTTCTGAATTTTTAGGCAACTTTACCATATAAAATTTTTTACATTTTTTTGAGATTTTCCATAAATCATCTGAAGAGATTTTTTTGTTAATTTCGACTTACGGAAGTCACTTTTGGTTTCGTTTCTTAAAATTCGTACAGTTTTTTCAAAACCACCTCAACAAAACACGGTAATTTTTGGGATATTATAAAAATTTTCCTTTGAAAACGAATATTTAAAAAACCTTTGTTAAGAACTATAAACACGCTATATTTTTGGATTCACCTCGTGGAGATTTATATCCTAGAATTTTTTGTGAATTTTTAGGCAGTCACCATATGAAATTTTTGACATTCTTTAGTCATTTTCCAAAAAAACAGCTGAAGAGATTTTTGTTGATTTCGGCCTACAGAAATCGTTTTTGGCTTTGTTTAAACAAAACAAGATATTTTTTTGGATCCTATTATAAAAATTTGACTTTCGAACCAAATATTTGAAAAATCTTTGTCTGGAACCATAAACACGCCATGTTTTTCGATTCAGCTCGTCCAGGTTTATCTATATCCTCGAATTTTTTGTAAATTTATAGGCAACTTTACCATGTTTTTCGATTCAACTCATCGAGATCTAAATCCTACAATTTTTTGTGAACGTTTAGGCAACTTCACCGTATGAAATTTTTGAAACAAAACACGGCAATTTTTGGAATATTATAAAAATTTGACTTTAGAACCGAATATTTGAAAAATCTTTGTCTGGAACCATAAACACACTGTTTTTCGATTCAGCTCGTCCAGGTCTATATGCTAGAATTTTTTGTGAATTTCTAGGCAACTTCACCATGTGAAATTTTTGGAGTTCTTTGGCCAATTTTCAAAAAAATCAGCCGAAGAGATTTGTTCGGTATTCGCGAACTTATGTAGTTTAAACTTAAAAGTCCCCATATCGGTTTGGACCACCCCCAGAGGGCTAACCATATGGGGAGAGGCCAGTAGCCTACGGTATTCGGCCGTAATAACATCTCGGAGCTACCGGTGCGAGTGCTTACAACACTTTATTCTTGTTTTGTGCGGTTTTCTCCACGATCACTACTACACGTCACTTCGCCAGGGGATCCCCGAAGCAACGAATTCAACGCACCTTAATCCATCGAGCCCAGGTAGGTCCACAAACGATAGTGGGGGTTTCGTTACCTGTCGGCTTCGTAATTTCGCGTACAACACGTACAAGATTTCTTGTTGATCTCGGCTTACAGAAGTCGTTTTTGGAATCAAATATTAGAAAAATCTTTGTCTGGGACCATTAACACGCTATGTTTTCCTATTCAGCTCTTCCAGGTCTATTGTCTAGAATTTTTGTGAATTTCTAGGCAATTTCATCATATGAAATTTTTGATCTTATTTCGAGAATTTTCCAAAAATCATCTGAAGATTTTTTTTTGTTGATTTGGGCCTACAGAAGTCGTTTTTGGTTTTATTTCTCTGAAAATTCGTACTATTTTTCGCATATCACACAAACAATATAAGGCGATTTTTAAGATACATATAACAATTTGACTTTTTAATCCAAGATTCGAAAAACCTTTTTTGAGACGACAAACATGCTGTTTTTCGATTCAACTCGTCCAGATCTATAGCTCAGAATTTGCCGTGAATTTTTAGGCAACTTCACCATACGAAATTTTTGACGTTCTGAAGCTAAAGATTTTTTTTTGTTGATTTCGGCCTACAGAAGTCGTTTTTGGCTATGTTTAAACAAAACACGCTATTTTTTTGGATCCTATTATAAAAATTTGACTTTGGAACCAAATATTTGAAAAATCTTTGTCTGGAACCATAAACACGCCATGTTTTTCGATTCAGCTCGTCCAGGTTTATCCATATTCTGGAATGTTTTGTGAATTCCTAGGCAACTTTAACATGTTTTTCGATTCAACTCATCGAGACCTATATCCTAGAATTTTTTGTGAATGTTTAGGCAACTTCACCGTATGAAATTTTTGAGACGTTTTTTCTAGAATTTTCCAAAAATCAGCTGAAGAGATTTTCTGTTGATTTCGACTTAAGAAGTCGTTTTTGGCATCTTACCGATTTTCCAAAATCACAAACAAAACACGGCAATTTTTGGGATATTATAAAAATTCGACTTTAGAACCCAATATTTGAAAAATCTTTGTCTGGAGCCATAAACACCATGTTTTTCGATTCAGCTCGTCCAGGTCTGTATCCTAGAATTTTTTGTGAATTTCTAGGCAACTTCACCATATGAAATTTTTGAAGTTCTTTAGCCAATTTTCCAAAAAATCAGCTGAAGAGATTTCTTGTTGATCTCGGCTTACAGAAGTCGTTTTTGGAATCAAATATTTGAAAAATCTTTGTCTGGGACCATTAACACGCTATGTTTTCCTATTCAGCTCTTCCAGGTCTATTGTCTAGAATTTTTGTGAATTTCTAGGCAATTTCATCATATGAAATTTTTGACCTTCTTTCGAGAATTTTCCAAAAATCATCTGAAGCATTTTTTTTGTTGATTTGGGCCTACAGAAGTCGTTTTTGATTTCATTTCTCTAAAAATTCGTCCTAAATATTTTTCGCATATCACACAAACAATATAAGGCAATTTTTAAGATACATATAAAAAAAAACACGGTAATTTTTGGGATATTATAAAAATTTTCCTTTGAAAACGAATATTTAAAAAACCTTTGTTCAGAACTATAAACACGCTATGTTTTTGGATTCACCTCGTGGCGATTTATATCCTAGAATTTTTTGTGAATTTTTAGGCAAAGTCACCATATGAAATTTTTGACATTCTTTAGTCATTTTCCAAAAAAAAACAGCTCAAGAGATTTTTATTGATTTCCGAAATTTTTGACGTTGTTTCAACATTTTCCAAAATTGGAGAAAGTAACTCTTCTGTTGATTTCAACCCACACAAATCGTTTTTGGTCTCATTTCTTAGAAAATTCGTATCGTTTTTCCAAAATCACCTAAACAAAAGACGGCAATTTTTGGGATATAAAAATTTTACTTTGGAACCGAATATTTGAAAAACCTTTATCTGGGAGCACAACCCACTCTGTTTTTCGATTTAGCTCGTCGAGAGCTATATCCTAAAATTTTTTGTGAATTTTTAGGCAACTTCACCATATGAAATTTTTGACGTTCTGAAGCTGAAGAGATTTTTTTTTGTTAATTTCGACCTACAGAAGTCGTTTTTAATTTCATTTCTCTCAAAATTCGTACTGTTTTTCGAAAATCACAAAAAAAAAAATTAGTCGATTATTGAGATATTATAAAAAGTTATCCTTGAAACCCAAAATTTGAAAAATAGTTGTCTGAGACCACAACCCGCCATGTTTTCGATTAAGCACGTCGAGACCTATATCCTAGAATTTTTTGTGAATTTTTAGGCAACTTTCCTATATGAAATTTTCTACATTCTTTTGACATTTTCCAAAAATCGGAGAAACTGATTCTTTTGTTAATTTTGACTTACGGAAGCAATTTTTGGTTTCATTCCTTAAAATTCGTCCGTTTTTTCAAACTCACCAGAACAAAAAAAAAAAAGGCAATTTTTTAGATATTATACAAATTTTGACTTTGCAACTGAATATTTGAAAAATCTTATGTGTTTCGATTCAGCTCGTCGAGGTCGATATCCTAGAATTTTTTGTCAACTTCACTACATGAAATTTTTGACGTTCTTTCGACATTTTTCAAAAATTGGAAAAAGTATCTCTTTTGTTGATTTCAACACACAGAAATCTTTTTTGGTTTCATTTCTTCGAAAATTCGTACAGTTTTTCTAAACAAAATGAAGCCATTTTTGAAATATAAAAATTTGACTTTGGAACCGAACATTTGAAAAACCTTGGTCTGGAACCATAAAAACGCTATGTTTTTCGATTCAGTTCGTCAAGATCAATATCCCAGAATTTTTTGTGAATTTCTAAGTAACTTCACCATATGAACTTTTTGACGTTCCTTTGTGAATTTTCCAAAAATCAGCTAAAGAGATTTTTTTGCTCATTTAGACCTACAGAAGTTGTTAAATTCAAGCAATTTTGAGATACTATGAATTTTACATTAAAACCTTTGTCCAGAACCATAAAAACGCTCTGTTTTTTGAAACAACTCGTCGAGATTTATAAACTACAAGTTTTTGTGAATTTTTAGGCAAATTCACCATATGAAATTTTTTCTGTTCTTTCGTCATTTTTCAAAAATGAGCTGAAGAGATTTTTTGTTGATTTAGGCCTACAGAAGTCGTTTTTGGTTTCATTTCTTCGAAAATTCCTACCGTTTTTTCGAAAACAACACGGCAATTTTTGGGATATTATAAAAATCTGATTTTCGAACCGACTATTATAAAAACGTTTTCTAAGACCACAAACACGCTGTTTTTCGATTCAACTCGTTCAGATCTATATCCCAAAATTTTTCGTGAATTTTCAGACAACTTCCCCATATGAAATTTTTGACGTTCTGAAGTTGAAGAGATTTTTTAGTTGATTTCGACCTACAGAAGTCGTTTTTGGATTCATTTCTCCCAAAATTCGAAAATCACCAAAAAAAAAATTAGTCGATTATTTATTGAGATATTACAAAAAGTTATCCTTGAAACGTAAAATTTGAAAAATAGTTGTCTGAGACCACAACCCACCATGTTTTCGATTAAGCTCGTCGAGAGCTACATCCTACAATTTTTTGTGAATTTTTAGGCAACTTTCCTATATGAAATTTTCTATATTCTTTTGACATTTTCCAAAAATCGGAGAAAGTCATTCTTTTGTTAATTTTGATTTACGGAAGCAATTTTTGGTTTCATTTCTTAAAATTCGTAACCGAATATTCGAAAAACTTTTGTCTGGGACCATAAACACGCTATGTTTTTGGATTTAGCTCGTCGAAATCTATATTCCAGACATTTTTGTGACTTTTTGGACAACTTCACCATATCATATTTTTGACGGTTTTTCGAGAATTTTGCAATTTTTCCGGAGCTATTCCGGTTAAAATTTTCGAACTTTGGTCACATCTTCGCTTACGCTCGGGACGTAAAAACACATGTTTCGTCTAACTTGTATATGGAACACCCACCTTATTTAGTTTTAAAGTGTATTAAAATCACCCATTTTTAAAAATAATAAAAGCTCCGCGTGGGTTACAAAAATTGACTTTAGGACCTCCATTCGCTATTCGGTGCTAAAACACGAATCTCGTTTACTTACTGGAATATCCTCGGCAAAATAGGGAACACCGTCTCGCACCCTAAAATCGGCGACGACCTTATAAAAATCTCCAACATCCTTATCAGCATCACGATCCCCTCATTCTTCATATCTCCCATCAAATTATCACAAACGGTGATCACTTGCACCCCGTGCGTCCTCATGACTAAATCTGGCGCCAGCAGCGTGTGAACTAAGACGATTAATAAGCAAAGCCTCAAATTCTCAGTTGAATATTCTAAAAAAAAAAATAAAAAAATGAATAAAAGACGTTTTTTTTATTTAAAGTGCACGAAAAACCTCACCTAGCAGCGCCGGCATGTTATTAAAAAGCTGCAAAAGCTCGTTTGACATCGCCGTCGAGTTCTCCAGCACCGTCAACCACAGCTCCAGGCAGTCCTCCAACAAGTACACGATGGCGCTCTGGTTCGTGTCTGTCCCCAGCTGGATGATCGGCAGCAAGAACGGGTTCAGCTCCGAGCTGACCGACCCTAGAGCTTTCACCAGCTGGACCAGCGTCGACACGATGGCGCATCGCAGCATGTTGTGGTCCTCCGACTCCGTCCAGAGCAGCGGCAGGTAGTGGATCAGCGCGTCGGTGTGGGGCTTTATCGTCTGGCCCACCCTCTCCACCATTAGTGTCATCACGTTCAGCACGTGCATCTGCAACAATACAAGTATAGGTGGTTACTCAATTTTTCGATGTCAGTTTCGGAATTTTTCCGTTCTTCAATTTCTCGATTTTTTAAATTTTTGGTCTCTTTTTTTATTTTTCGATTTCCCGATATTTCACTTTTAAGATTTTTCAATTTTTGGATTTTTTAATTTCCCGATTTTTCAAATTTTCGAGTAATTTTTTTTTATTTTTCGATTTCTCGACTTTCCAATATTTTAGTTTTACGATTTTCATTCTTGCGCTTTTCAAATTTTCAATTTTGAATTAATCAATTTTTGCGTTTTTCGACTTTTCAATGTTTCGATTTCTCGATTTTTTTCATTTCTCAGTTTTTCAAAATGTCAATTTTGGAAATTTTCAGCATTTTGATTCTTCAATTTTTTTGATTTTTTCATTTTTCAAATTTTTACTTTTTTGCGTTTCTAACTTCTCGATTTGTCGAATTTTCGAATTCTCGATTTCTCCATTAATTTTTCCAGTTTTCGACTTTTTGGTTTCTCAATTTTTCAAATTTTCGATGTTCGATTTCCCGATTTGTCAATTTTACAATTTTTCGATTACCCAATTTTTCGATATTTCAGTTTTGGGATTTTTCAGTTTTTCAATTTCTCGATTTTTAAATTTTCAATTTCTTAATATTTTTATTTTTCGATTCCGACATTTCACTTTTAGGATTTTTCAATTTTTGGATTCTTCAATATTTCGATTTCTGACTTTCTCGATTTTTCAAATTTTCAAGTTCTTATTTTTTTTACGTTTTTCAAATTTTAAATTTTTTGTGTTTCTAAGTTTTGGATTTGTCTAATTTTCGAATTCTCGGTTTTTTGATTTTCCCATTTCTCGATTTCTCCACTTTTCGATGTTTCGATTTCTCGATTTTTTGATTTCTCAGTTTTTCGAAATTTCAGTTTTGGAATTTTTCAGTTTTTTGATTCTTAAATTTCTTAATTTTGCAATTTTTCAATTTCTCGAATTTCAATTACTCAATTTTTCCATGTCAGTTTTGGAATTTTTCAATTCTTTAATTTTTCGATTTTTCAATTTTTGGATTCAATGATTTTTCTCTGTCTGTTTTTTTTATCCCATTTCCCAATTTCTCGACTTCTTGCTTTCTCGAATTTTTGAGATCTCAGTTTTTCAGTTTTGACATTTTTTAGTATTTTGAATTTTTTGATTTTTCAATTTTTCGATTTTTAAATTTTTTTATTCTTCCATGTTTCGATTTTTCAATTTTTTGATTTTTCCACTTTTCAAATTTTTACGTTTCTAAATTCTCGATTTGTCGAATTTTCGAATTCTCGATTTCTCGACTAATCAATTTTTCCAGTTTTCGACTTTTTGGTATTTCAATTTTCCAAATTTTCGACGTTCGATTTCTCGATTTTTCGATTTCTTAGTTTTTGGGATTTTTTAGTTTTTGGTTCTTGAATCTTTTCAATTTCCCAATTTGTCAATTTTTCAATTTTTTTAACTACTCAATTTTTCGATCATCCAATTTTGAGATTTTTCAGTTCTTCATTTTCACGATTTTTAAATTTTCGATTTCTTAATATTTTTTTTTTCGGTTTCTCGATTCCGATATTTCAATTTTACAATTTTTGATTCTTCAATTTTTCGATTACTCAATTATTCAATGTCAATTTTGGAATTTTTCAGTTCTTCTATTTCTCGATTTTCAAATTTTCGATATCTCAATTTTTTTTATTATTATTATTCAATTTTTCGATTTTTTCAATTTTCAGTTTGTATACATGCTTGTTTTTGATTTGTCGATTTTGTCCAACTCTCGACTTCTCGATTAATTTTTCTATTTTTCGATTTCTCGATTCTCCGATATTTCAGTTTCTGAATTCTTGCATTTTTTAATTTTTGAATTTTTTGCGTTTCTAAATTTTCGATTTGTCGAATTTTCGAATTATCGATTTCTCAGTTAAGCAATTTTTCCATTTTTCGACTTTTCGATTTGTCGATTTTTTGATTTCCCAGTTTTTCAAATATTCAGTTTTGGATTTTTTCAGTATTTTGATTCATCAATGTTTCGATTTTTCAATTTTTTGATTTTTTCATTTTTGCGTTTCTAAATTCACGATTTCTCAATCACTCAATTTTTCGATTCCGATATTTCAGTTTTACGATTTTTGATCCTTCAAGTTTTCGATTACTCAATTATTCAATATGTCAGTTTTGGAATTTTTCAGTTCTTCTATTTCTCGATTTTTCAAATTTTCGATCTCATTTTTTTTATTATTATCATTAAATTTTTCGATTCTTCAATTTTTCCGTTTTTTAAATTTTTTTCGATTTCTCGATTAATTTTTCTAATTCTCGGTTTTTGGTTTTCTCATTTCTCAAATTTTCGATTTCTTATTTTTTTTATTTTTCAATTTCTCGAATCTCCAACATTTCAGTTTTTTGAGTTCTTGCGTTTTTCAAATTTGTATTTTTTTGCATTTCTAAGTTTTGAATTTGTCGAATTTTCGAATTCTTCATTTCTCAGTTAATCAGTTTTTCCGTTTTTTGACTTTTCGATTTTTTGATTTTCCCATTTCTCCATTTCCCGACTCATCGATGTTCCGATTTCCCGATTTCTCAGTTTTTCGAAATTTCCGTTTTTGAAAATTTCAGTTTTTTGATGCTCCAATTTTTTGATTTTCCAATTTTTCCTATTTTCGATTTCTCAATTTCTTCATTTTTTGACTTCTTGATTTTCCGATATTTTAGTTTTACATTTTTCCATCTTTCAAAAGGTAACTTTTCGCGTTTGTAAGTTTTCGATTTGTCGAATTTTCAAATTTTCGATTTCTTAATTTTTCAATACATATTTTAATTTTTAGATTTTTCGATTTCTCAATTTTTCAGTACTTCGATTTTTCTGTTTTATAATTTTTCGAATTTTAATTTTTTCGACTTTCGAAGTTTCGCCTTTTCAATTTTTCATTTTTTCTTTTTAATTTTCGAGAATTCAATTTCTCAGTTATTTAGGCTCTCGATATTTTAAATTTTGAATGTTTTAAATCTTGGATTTTTCGATTTCTCGATTTTTCAGTTTTTAGATTTTTCTATTTTTCAATTTTTCGCTTCTCGGTTCTAGGATTTTCAATTTTCCAATTTTTAAAATTTTTGATTTTTCGTTTATTAGCTTTTTTGATATTTCAATTTTTCAATTTTTCAGTTTCTCGATTTATCGAGATTTCGATTTTCAATTTTTCGTTTGTTCAATGTCCGGATTTTTATTATTTTTTTTTTTAAACGAACAACCGAAAGCAATTTTTCAATAGAAAAATTGGAAAAACGAACAACCGAAATGAACCGAAAAATCGAAATATTTTTCGATTTATCGATTTTTTTTAATTTAAAATTGTTCTATTTTTAATTTTTCGTTTGGGCTATTTCGAATTCTCAATGTTTCAATTATTTCTTTTTTTTCATTTTTTCGATTTTTCAAGTTTTCAACTTTTTGATTTTTCGATTATCTGCTTTAAACACGGGGTGATGAAAAGATGACGTCATTTTTTACTGTCCACAAAGGTCATTTTTAACACTTTTTATCGGAATTTTAATTTCGATGTTCTCGATTTTCCGATATTTTAGTTTTAGGTTTTTCTATCTTTCAAATGTTCGCTTTTTTGTGTTTCTAAGTTCTCGATTTGTCGAATTTTTAAATTTTACATTTCTCAATTATTTTTTTTCATTTTTCAACTTTTCGATTTTTCGACTTTTCAATTTTTAGATGCTTTAATTTTTCTGTTTTACAATTTTTCGAATTTTGAATTTTTCGACTTTGGAAGCTCTGATTTTTCAAATTTTAATTTTTTTGGCAATTGTACATTCTACCTTTTGACATTTTTCAATTTTTTTGAATTCTAGATCATTCAATCAATCAATCAATACTTTATTGATGTTAAAAACTTACAAATACAGTTTTTCGATTTTTCTATTTTCGATTTTTCGCTTCTCGGTTTTAGATTTTTCAATTTTTCAGTTTCTCGAGATTTCGATTTTAAAATTTTTCATTTATTCGATGTACCGATTTTTCCATTTTTTTAGTTTTTAATTTTTGGTTTGGGCTAATTTCGATTTTCTCGGTTTTCCGATATCTTATTTTTAAGCTTTTCCATCTTTCAAATGTTCACTTTTTTATGTTTCTAGGTTTTGATTTGTCGAATTTTTAAATTTTCCATTTCTCAATAATTTTTTTCATTTTTCGACTTTTTGATTTCTCGATTTTTCGACTTTTCACTTTTTTGGTTTTCCCATTTCTGGATTTCTCGACTTTTCGTCAATCCTTTGATTTTTAGATGCTTCAATTTTTAGATGTTTTAAATTTTAGATTTTTCGATTTCTCGGTTTTTCAGTACTTTGATTATTTTTCGAATTTTGAAATTTTCAACTTTCGACTTCCCAATTTTTTAATTTTTTTTTTTTTCAATTGTAGATTTTGCATTTTTCAATTTTTTTGAATTTTTGATAATTCAATTTCTCGTTTATTCAGTTTTTCGATATTTAAAATTTTAGATATTTTAAATCTTGGATTTTTTGATTTCTCGATTTTTCAGTTTTTCAATTTTTCATTTATTCGCTTTTTTGATGTTTCGATTTGTCAATTTTTCAATTTCTCGATTTGTCGAGATTTCGTTTATCAATTTTTCGTTAGCTCAGTTTCGCGATTTTTCTTTTTTTTTATTTTTTTCAGTTTAAAAATTTTTCGTTTGGGCTATTTTGATTTCGCGATTTCTCGATCTTCTCATGTTTCGATTTCTCGATTTTTCAATTTTTCAATTTCTCCATTTATCGAGATTTCGATGTGTCGGTTTTTCGGTTGTTCATTTTTCCAATTTTTCAATATTTCGATTTATCGATTTTTTTAGATTTAAAATTTTTCAATTTTTGATTTTTCGTTTGAGCTATTTCGATTTTTCGATCTTTTCATGCTTCGATTTCTTGATGTTTGAATTTTTCAATTATTCATTTTTTTGGGGTTTTCGATTTTTAGATTTTTGGATTTTCCAATTTTTCGACATTTTAGTGTTAGGATTTTTCAGTTTCAATTTTTTATATTTCCGATTTCTCAATTTCTTCATTTTTCGATTTCTCGATTTTCCGATATTTTAGTTTTAGATTTTTCCATCTGTCAAGTGTTCACTTTTTTGTGTTTCTACTTTTTGGATTTGTCGAATTTTTAAATTTTCCATTTCTCAATTATTTTTTTCATTTTTCGACTTCACGATTTCTCGACTTTCCAATTTTTTTGGTTTTCCCATTTCTCAATTCCTCGACTTTTCCTCAATTCTTTAGATGCTCTAATTTTCAGATGTTTTTAATTTTAGATTTTTCGATTTTCTGTTTTACAACTTTTCGAATTTTGAATTTTTCGAGTTTCGAAGTTCTGATTTTTCAATTTTTCAATTTGTTTTCAATTGTAGATTCTACCATTTTACGTTTTTATCGGTAATTCAGGTTTTGATATTTTAAATTTTGGATTTTTCGATTTCTCGATTATTCAGTTTTTCGATTTTTCGATTTTTAAAATTTTTGATTTTTCGTTTATTCGCTTTTTTGATGTTTCGATTTTTCAATTTTTCAGTTTCTCGATTTATCGAATTTTTAAATTTTCCATTTCTCAATTAATTTTTTTCAATTTTCGACTTTTCGACTTTTCAATTTGTTGGTTTTCCCATTTCTCGATTTCTCCACTTATCGTCAATTCTTTGATTTTTCAATTTTTAGATGTTTCAAATTTAAAATTTTTCGATTTCTCGGTTTTTCAGTACTTTGATTTTTCTGTTTGACAATTTTCGAATTTTAAAATTTTCGACTTTCGATTTTCCAATTTCTTGATTTCCCAATTTTTCAATTGTAGATTTTCCATTTTTAATTTTTTTTTGAATTTCTGATAATCCAATTTCTCGTTTACTCAACTTTTCGATATTTCAAATTTCGAATTTTAGATATTTTAAATGTTGGATTTTTCGATTTCTCGATTTATTTAGCTTTGGTGAAATATCGTGCGAGAACAATAATATCTGGCGCCACCTCGTGAGAGTCAAAATAGACTCAGAATAAAATAAATTTCACGAACAAACATAAGAGGGCGTTGTGAGTTACAACTCTCCTCCACATGTACTGGAAGCAGAAATGAGTGAACCTCAATCTCACGCACTGACAGTTACCGAATCAGTTTATCCAACAAAAAAAAAACAAAAAAAAATTATGACCCCTTTTCGACCAAAGTCACCCAGAACACTTTATACACACCCAGCATCGTCCGGTTCCGCCTACCTTGGTCTCGCACTCGTTGGCCTCCTTGAGGAGGTTGAACAGCAGGTTGAACGCCGAGTCGAGGTAGTCCCGGAACTGGTCCGAGTTGAACTCGAAGTCGTCAATCGCGTGCCTCAGCGTCGACGAAGCGGTCAATCTCACAGCCATGTCTTCGTCGGGTCCGAGGAGGGTTATGATGCACTCGTAGAGAGCGGGTCGCAGCTCGGGCGACAGTTTTATGCCGGTCCAGCGGCCGATTAGGGCGCACACTCGTCGACGGATTACCCTGTAGTTGGTGTGCTTCACCTTCAGTTCCTGCGTCAGGGTGTTTGTGAACCACTGATCGAAGTCGATCTACAAAAAAAAATAAATGGTTGAAGCTATTTCGATGGAACTTCCCTCGTTTCTGAAGTGCAACCACCAAATGGCGTTTCTTTGAAAAATTATAAAAAAAAATGCGATTTTTGTTTTCTGGTAACCTCTGTAAAGTAAAAAGCAGTCACGAGTGCGAACGATATAAGATATACAGGGTGGTGAAAAATGCCGCATTTGCTCCATGGTACGTTGTTAAGAAGGCTCAGCAGAACTCGAAAAAAATGGTTAAAAAAAATCTCTGAATCAAATATATGAGTTTAACGGAAACTTAAAATTCCGATAAAAATTATCAAAAATGACATTTCTTGACAGTAAAAAATGGCCTTGTGAATCATATTATAGCAAAATATTATTAAATTATTAACAACTAATTGTTTCACTGGCTATTAGATAACGGAGGTCGTTGAAACAAATCAGGATTACGAAGTGGATTTTTCAAATTTGACGTTCAATATTTTCAAAAGTTTGGTGCAGGAATTTTTTTAACAATTTTTTCAAGCTTTTCAATGACTTCCTAACGTCATTTTATCATCACCCTGTATTTAAAGCAGATAATAATAATCAACGGAAAAAACTGTAATCGAAAAATAAAAAAATCGAATTCCGAAAAGTCGAAAAATCTAGGGTCAAACAATCGAAAAATCTAAGATTTAAAAAATCAAACAGTCCAAAAACTGATGAATTGATATACTGAAAAAACCCAAAACTAAAATGTCGTTAAATTGGAAATTCCAAAAATCTAAAAATTGAAAAACCGAAAAAAAGAATAATTGAAACATCGAGAATACGAAATAGCTCAACGAAAATTAAAAACAGCACAATTATAAATTTAAAAAAATGGATAAATCGAAAAATCGAAATATTGAATGGAAAAATGAATAACCGAAAAACCGACACATCGAAATCTCGATAATGGAGAAATTGAGAAATCAAAATAGTTCAAACAACAAATTAAAAACTGAAAAAATCAAAAAATTGAAAAATCCGGTAATTGAACAAACGAAAAATTGAAAATTGAAATCTCGATAAATCCTGAAATTGAAAAATTGAAAAATCGATACACCAAAAAAGCGAATAAATGAAAAATCGAAAAACTGAAAAACCTAAAAGCGGGGAACGAAAAATCGAAACATCAAAAAATTGAAAAATAAAAAAATTAAAATATCGAAAATTTGAAAAATCGAGTAATTGAAGAACTGAAAAATTCCAGAACTGAAATATCAAAAAATAAGGAAATTGAAAATGTGAAAAACCAAAAAATCAAAAAATGGAAAAATTGATTAACCGAGAAATCGAGAATTGGGCAAAATCCACAAGTCGAAAACTTATAAACGCAAAAAATTGAAAAAATGGAAAAATTCGAAAATCAAAGAATTGACGAAAAGTCAAGAAATCGAAATATGGGGAAACCAAAAAATCGTAAAGTCGAAAAATCGTGAAATGGAAAAGTCGAAAAATAAAAATTATAATTTCGAGATCGAAAGTTTGAAAATTCGGCAAGTCGAAAACATATCAGAAACGCAAAAAAGTGAACATTTGAAACAGGGAAAAACTTAAAACTAAAATATAGGAAAATCGAGAAATCGAAAAATAAAGAAATTGAGAAAAGGAAAATATGAAAAATCTGAAAATCAAAACATCGAAAAATCAAAAAACTGAAAAATTCCAAAACTGAAATTTCGAAAAACTGAGAAATCAAAAAATCTGGAACATAAAAATTCGACAACTCAAAAACTTTGAAACGCAAAAATTTAAAATTTCAAAAAGGCAAGAATTTAAAAATTGTAAAACCAAAATATTGGAAAATCGAGAAATTAAAAAAATCAAAAAATTGGGGAAAAAAAAATTGAAAAATCATAAAACTGAAATAATCGAGAAATCGAAAAATTAAAAAAATTGAGATTTCGAAAATTTGAAAAATCCAGACATTGAACAACTGCACAATTCCAAAACAGACATAAAAAAATTGAGTAATCGAAATTCGAGAAACTGAAAAATTAAGAAATTGAAAAATGGAAAAACAAAAAAAGCAAAAAACTGAAAAATCCCAAAACTGAAACACCCAAAAATTGGGAAGTCGAAAATCGACAAATTGAAAAATAATAGTAATAAAAAAACTGAGATATCGAAAATTTGAAAAATGGAGAAACAGAAGAACTGAAAAAGTCCAAAACTCACACATCGAAAAATTGAGCAATCGAATAATTGAAGAATCAAAAATCGTAAAACTGAAATATCGGAATCGAGAAATCAAAGAAGAAAAATACTGAGAAACCGAAAATTTAAAAATCGCGAAATTGAAGAAATGAAAAATTCCAAAACTAGAATATCGATAAACTGAGTAATCCAAAAATCGAAAACCGAGAAATTGAAAAATTGACAAATTGGGAAATTGAAAAATCCAAAGATTGAAGGACCAAAAACTGTATAATCCCAAAACCTAAAATATTTAAAAACCAACAATCGAACATCGAAAATTTGAAAAACTGAGAAACCAAAACGTAAAAATTTTAATAATAAAAAAATTGAAAAATTGAAGAATCGCAAACTTGAAGAAAATGGCAATATTGGAAGATCGAGAAATCGAAAATTTGAGGAATCAAAAAACTGGCATTTCCAAAAACTGAGAAATCAAAAAATCGAGAATTCGAAATTTCGATCATTCAAAAACTGGGAAACGCAAAAAATTGAAAACTTGAAAAATACAAGAATTTAAAAATAGTAAAACCAATATATTGGAAAAACGAGAAATTTAAAAATCGAAAACTTGAAGAATAAAAAAATTGAAAAAACAAAAAATTGAAAAATCGTAAAACGGAAATAATCGAGAAATCGAAAAATAAAAAAAATTGAGATATCAAAAATTTGAAAAATCGAGAAATTGAACAGAAAAATTCCAAAACTGACATCAAAAAATTGAGTAATCGAAATTCGAGAAATTGAAAAATTAAGAAAGTGAAAAATCCAAAAAATTTATAAACGCAAAAAATTAAAAATTAAATGGAAAAATTGAAAAATCGAGAAATTGAACAAGTGAAAAATTCCAAAACTAAAAAATCCAAAACGTGAACCATTGAAAAATTAGGAAATCGAAAAATGAAAAAATAGATTAACGTAGAAATCGAAAATTAGACCAAATCGACAAATCACAAAAATTTATAAACGCAAAAAATTAAAAACTATCGAAAATTGAAAAATCGAGAAATAGAAGAACTAAAAAAAGTACAAAACTGACATCAAAAAACTGAAAAATTGAAAAAATCAAAAACCGTAAAATTGAAATATGGGAATCGAGAAATCGAAAAATAAAAATATTGGCATATCGAAAATTTAAAAATCGAGAAATTGAAAAAATGAAATAACCCAAAACTGAAATATCGAAAAATTGGGTAACCAAAAATTTTAAAACCTGACAATCGGGAAATTGAAAAATCCAAAAATTGAAGAACTAAAAACTGAAATATCTAAAAACTACGAAATCGAAATCTCAAACACCGAAAATTTGAAAAATTGGGAAACCAAAACGTCGAAAACCGGAAAAATTGTAATTAATCGAAAAATCGAGAATTCGAAAATTCGATAAATCGAGAATTTAGAAACACAAAAAGGTAAACATTTTAATAATAAAAGAATCGAAAAATTGAAGAATCGAAAACTTGAAGAAAATGGCAATATCGGAAGATCGAGAAATCGAAAATTTGAAAAATCGAAAAAATGAAAAATCTCAAAATTGAAGAATCAAAAAATTGAAGAAACAAAAAATTGAAAATTCGTAAAACTGAAATAATCGAGAAATCGAAAAATAAAAATTAAGTTATCAAAAATTTTAAAAATCGAGAAATTGAACAACTGAAAAATTAAGAAATTGAAAAATCCAAAAAATTTATAAACGCAAAAAATTAAAAATTAAAAAAATGGAAAAATTGAAGAATCGAAAAATTGAACAATAATAAAAAAAATTGAGTTATCGAAAATTGAAAAATCGAGAAATTGAACAACTGAAAAATTCCAAAACTGACATCAAAAAATTGAAAAATTGAAAAATGAAGAAACTGAAAAATCGAAAAACTTAAAAATCAAAAAACTGAAAAATCCAAAAAGTGGACCATTGAAAAATTGGGAAATCGAAAAATGGAAAAATTGATTAACGTAGAAATCGAAAATTGGACCAAATCAACAAATCACAAAAATTTATAAACGCAAAAAATTTAAAATTGGAAAAATGGAAAAATTGGAGATTCGAAAAATTGAATAATAAAAAAAATTGAAATATCGAAAATTGAAAAATCGAGAAATAGAAGAACTAAAAAAAGTACAAAACTGACATCAAAAAATTGAAAAATTGAAAAAATCAAAAACCGTAAAATTGAAATATGGGAATCGAGAAATCGAAAAATAAAAATATTGGCATATCGAAAATTTAAAAATCGAGAAATTGAAAAAATGAAATAACCCAAAACTGAAATATCGAAAAATTGGGTAACCAAAAATTTTAAAACCTGACAATCGGGAAACTGAAAAATCCAAAAATTGAAGAACCAAAAACTGAAATATCTAAAAACTACGAAATCGAAATATCAAACACCGAAAATTTGAAAAATTGAGAAACCAAAAAGTCGAAAACCGGAAAAATTGTGATTAATCAAAAAATCGAGAATTCAACAAATCGAGAAGTTTGATACGTAATAAAATAAAAATTTGAAAAAGGAAAAAATAAAAAAATTGAAGAATCGAAACTTGAAGAATCAAAAAAGTGAAGAAAATTGAAATATCGGAAGATCGGGAAACCGAAAAATTGAAAAATAAAAAACCGAGAAATCGAAAAACGGAAAAATTTATTAATTGAGAAATCGAGAATTTGATCCAAAACTTAGAAACGCAAAAAACTGAAAATTTGAAAAACGCAAAAATTTAAAAATCGTAAGACTGAAATATTGGAAAATCGAGAAATCGCAAATTAAAAAAAATCAAGTACTCGAAAATTTGAAAAATCGAGAAATCAAAAAATCTAAAAATTGACGAATCAAAAATTTGAAAAATCGTAAAACTGAAATATCGAGAAACCGAAAAATAAAAAAATTGAGATATCGAAAATTTGCAAAATCGAGAAATCGATGAACTGAAAAATTCCAAAACCGACATCGAAAATTGAGTAATCGAAATTCGAGAAATTGAAAAATTGAAAAATTAAGAAATTGAAAAATCGAAAAACTGAAAAATCAATGTTTTGATTGACAAATCGAAATGTCGAGAAATAGGAAAATCAAAAATCGAAAAATCCAAAAATTTAAAAATCCTAAAATAGAAAAATTGATTAACTGAGAAATCGAGAATTGAACAAAATCGACAAATCGAAAACTTATAAACGCAAAAAACTGAAAATTGAAAAACTGGAAAAAATCGAAGAATCAAAAAAATTGAGAAATTGAAAATTTAAAAATCGAGAAACTGAAGGAAGAACTGAAAAATCCCAAAACTGTAATATATAAAAATTGAGTAATCGAAAAATCGAAAACCGAGAAATTGAAGATGTGACAAATTGGGAAACTGGAACGACATGAAAAATCAAAAACTGAAAAATTCCAATAAGTGGAAAACTAAGAAATCGAACATCGAAAATTTGAAAAATTGAGAAACTAAAAAGCCGAAAAGTGGAAAAGTTGGTTAATCGAGACATCGAAAATTCGACAAATCAAGAATTCGCAAAAAGTAAACATTTGAAAAATTGAAAAATAAAAAGATAGAAAAATCGAAATGCCGAAAAATCGAAGTTCAAAAAAATTGAAAAATCGAAAGTTCAAGACTACGAGTATGTTATATTTTAACGTATAAATTTTGATTAACAATTTCCGATAACCTTAAAACGTTCGCAAGATTTCAAAGCATTCGATTTTGCAATTTCAACGTTAAATTGTAAAATATTATACAATTTATTTATATCTTTTTAAATCTGGATGCCAAGGGTAAACTAGTACTTGCTCAGTTAAGGCTAATTTTGGCAAATGGCATACCTTGAAAAAATATAGGGCGGGTGGGCGGGGCTAGTACTTTCTAAGATAAAACTAAACAATATTAAGAGTAGTCACAGGAATGAAGCGGAGTTGTTTTATTTACTTTTAAATGGAAATTGATTTGACAAGAGATGTAATCTAAGATATAAAGCAAAGTAAAACGTCGCCCCTCCCACCCACCTCTATTCCGTTTTAATCATTCATTCTTGTTGGCTCAGAAGAGTTTTCAGTTTTCAGTTATTCAATGTTTCGGTTTTTCTATTGTGAAATTATAAAATCGAAATAAATTTTGAAAAAATAAGGGAAATGTAGAAACGAAAAATTCTAATATCAAAAAATGGATCGAACGTAAATACATAAATCCATATATTTTTTTAATCGAATTTCACTCCGAATATTTCTAAAATATTGCTCGGTTACCCTAAACACGTTATTGTTTAATATTTTATAAAATTTAAATAACATATACTATTGCAAAATTCGGAAATGACGTCATTCCATTGTTAGTGGGATGATCAGACAAATTATGGTTAGACAGAAAGAGCTATTTTTTCGTACTCTAGAGAGAAAACATGAAAGTAAAACGAAAATTTGTTCCAACTTACAAAAACACTTACTTCGTCATACAAATCAAAAGCCGCCAAACTAACTGCATTGTACACGGCGTCCTTACGTAAAATCCCCTGCGTATCGTCCGGCGAAACAATACAATTAGTCTCGTGCACCATCTCTATCAAAACTGGAGCCAAAGCGTCCCGGAACTCGTGAAATATCGTCACGAAAACAGTCTCCATACAAGGCTGCAAACACACGTTACCTCCAATGCGCCACTCCCTCCCGATACCTACCCTCAAACTATACTTCCAACTATCACCACTCTCGTCGATCGCGAAAGTCTCAGGATCCGCGTCCCACATTTCCAGCTCATCTTGCGTCAAAATAAAATAGTGCGAAACCAACTTCCTACATATCTCAGTCAAAGTGTTAGCTTGGAAAAAATTAATCTTAATCTCGTTAGCTCGCAGCGTCTCCTGCTGTTTACACATCTCGGGAATTTTCGGTGGCTTATACTCCACACACAAAAGAATATTTTTGATTAGGTTAAAACACTGTATAATAAAACGCTCAAACAAAAAATTAATCCCGTCTGGAGTGAAGAGGAAATAAGTCGTAAACTCCAACGACGGCTGGATAAAATCGATAAACGAAAATGGGTGCGTGTCGAGAACTGAAATTAAAACTTTCGTCAAGTGGGTGACGAATTTCTCGCACAGCTCGATGGTCTCTTTGTCCCTTAGTTGCTTACCTAAAAAATTAAAAAAATAATATTAACACAAAACGAGTTTGACGCACTCACGACACTGAAGAACGATTTTGGCCCTATCGAAAATAACTTTCAAAAACCTCATACAATCCTGGTTCTGGTGTGGTCGATAAAACCCGAACACCGTCAACTTCCTCAGGATCCTCAACGTCAGCAACGCCTTCTCTAAATTCGCTAGGATTATCTGCGTACTGGCCCCTCGCATCACGTCACTCAAAAACAACTCCGTGAAGCTGTTCCACAAGTTAAGCACGAACGAATAAATATTGCTTGTGAAATCCTGGAAGAAGCGGCGATCGCCCAATAAGCGTTTCGAAGCGATCGCCTTGACCACGTGATAAAGGGTCAGGAAAGCCCTGTGCTGGATCAAGGCGTCGGGGCTTTCGATCGCTTGCAGCAGCGTCGGAAACAACTCGGGCCATTCTTTTGGACAATCTATACGTGCGATTTTTGATATAAGCACGGCCCTCTGGACCGCGATTTGACTAACGGGCTCGCTGAAGTTCAAAATTAGACCTTGCTTGATGTTCTGCTTCTCGGGCTCGGAAATCGCGCTGAAAGACAGTCGTTAGAACCGAGTCGAGGATCCAGGCAAAACGTACAAACGCGAAAACAAATTTTAAACACCAAAAAACTACAATTAATCGCGATTTTAATTATTTTTGCGCGGCGCCATCTTCCGGCGAAAATTTGTTCCAGAGGTTTGCGTCTCAGCTATTTTTGTTGTTGCACGACTTTGCACTAACACAGTTTTGTTAATTTTTTAATTATTACTAATATGATCGCCTAATTCGTGGACACAAAGATTATTCTACTTAATAGTCACAAAATTGCGTTTTACATTTTGCCTTCAACTAATTTTCTAACCTCAATTATCAGTCAATACATACTTTGGTAAATTCCGCCTCCAGTACCGATCTATGCCGTTCTTTATGTACAAAACCGCCATCCAGCGGACGTTTACGTCGAGGGATTGATTAGACAGCACATTCTGGAAAGCCACATTGTAAACAAGTCTAAAGTGAGACCCCACTTACGAATAAAACTGTGTAGAAGCCAGGCTGCGTCTCCCACTCGCGCAACTTGGCTTCCGCCGGCTTCAGGACTTCAGGGCTTTGGCTCGAAGCCCTCTGCAAGACCTCGATGACTATATCTTGAGTGGATGCCGTGTTCATCGTGGATCATGAGCATCTCATCACCTGGAAGCAGTGCGGGGTGGTATTGCGGTAACAGGTGGCACAAGGTTGCGCAAATGCTCGAGGCGTAGGTTCTGGGTGGAAATGTTTCGAATGTGGGCACGGTTCGGCTAATATCTATAAATCAGACCGTGCATGTGTGGTGCAGGGGGACAGCGAAAGTGAGGTTAAGTCGGGCGAGGAGGTGCGGGTTTGGTGGGTCGGGGGTGATGATTGGAGGCGAATGATGTCTGAGAGAAGGCGAGACGACTCACTTGTGGGTTCTTTCTACCAAATTTCTTGTTTTGGTTTGGTAAATAAATTAAACGTCAAAACACAATGACACATTTCTTGAGAACGGGAGTGGCGCCATCTGCTAGTGGAAACGGGGGGGAAGGCTAAAGTGACATTTGAAGGGTGTAGGTTTCGTTATTGATCAGATAAATCGGAAAAGGTTCGAAGTATTATAGCAGAAAAATAGTGAAATCAGATTGTTTATTAATAACATACAAATAAATAATACAACAAACGTTTTTATATTATTAATAATACAAAAATTGAAATTCTAGTATAGGCAACCCATAATACAACCTTAATCTCTGGTGGTAACCTACGTTCACCCCGAAACTTTCTCTTCATCCACCTGCATGTCGTACTTACCCTTTCCAAGATTTCGAATACCTTCCAACATTGATTAAATACATCTGATCACCCCACATACCAAAAAAGATGATAAAAAAGACAAAAAAGCAACAAAAAAGAAAAAAAAACTAAAAAACGGTTTTTTATTTTCTTTAGTTTTAGAATTTTTCGACTTTTTAATGTTCGGTTTTCATTTTAAATATTTATCTCGTATAGTTACAATTTAAAAAAAGCACTTTTTCCACTTATCTATTTTTCCAATATTGGGTTTTAAAACTTTTTCATTTATTGGATTTTTCAATTTTTCGATTTTTTTTTTTAATTTCTCAATTTTTCAGTGTCACAGTTGACAATTTTGACGATTATATATTTTTCGATTTTACAATTTTTGGGTTTTTCAATTTTTCGATTCGATTCGTTTTTTCCTCTTTCAACTTTTTGGATTCACTAATTTTTTTTAGTTTTTAGTTTTTCAGTTCTTTGACTTGGAAATTTTCGATTTTCCTATTTTTGGATTTTATTTTCGAATTTATAGTGTTTTGTTTTATCAATTTTTGTTTTGTCACTTTTTCGATTCACGATTTTTCAATTTTTAACTTTTTTTATTTCTTCAATTTTCAGATTTCGCAATATTTCGAGTTTTCAATTTTTGATTTTTCAATTTTTCTATTAATTAATCTTTCATTTATTCAAACTTTTGAATTGCAATTTTTCGTTTCGTCTTTTATTTGCTTTATTTTTACAATTTTTCGATTTTTCGATGTTCATAATTTTTGTTTTTACAGTTTCAATATTCCCAATTTTTCGTTTCTTCAATTTTTCAATTTTATAATTTTTCACTTTTTCGTTTCTTCAGTGTTTCGATTTGAATTTTTTATGTTGGTTTTTTATTTTCTTTACTTTTAGAATTTTCCGATTTTTCAATGTTCGGTTTTCATTTTAAATATCTAATAATATATATAATTAAAAAAAAAAATTACTTTTTCAGTTTTACGGTTTTAAAATTTTTCCATTTTTAAATTATTGTATTTTAAAAAACTTTTTCATATACATACTTAATTTTTAAAAGTTTCGATTTTTAATTTGTAAATATTTAATGTGATACAATTTTCGATTTTACAATTTTAGGGTTCTTCTATTTTTCGATTCGATTCGTCTTTTCTTCTTTAAAATTTTTCGATTCACAATTTTTTTTTACTTTAAAGTTTCCAGATTTTTAGTTAGCGACAGAAAAGCGTGTAGGGACCAAAAAGAGGACAAAAAACACTACAAAATTAGATAAAAAAAGGTGTTGAAAAAAATGCGAAAAAAATTGACAAAAAAATTAGACCAAAAAAAAGACTACAAAAAAGACCACATAAATAACAAAAAAAAAACAATCTACAAAAAAAATTGTTATCAAAAAGTGTCTAACAAAAAATGTGTTTCAAAAAGGTGACAAAAAAGACAAAACGAAGAAGAATAATAAAAAGAATAAAATAATGCTTTAAAAAATAAATCAAGCTTCAATAAGCGAAGAACTGCAAAAAATTAAAAACGAGACAAGGAAAAGCTAAAAAAAGCGTCAAAAATATGAGAGACACGTACAAAGAACGTACTAAAAAAGGAAATAAATAAATAAATAAATAAATAATCAAGAAAACGTCACAAAAAATACGACAATAAAAAAAAAGCAAACATGCGCAAAACAACCGACGAAAAAAGATAATCAAAAGAAAATGGTAGAAAAATGTTAAAAAAAGGCCACAAAAACCAGCGACACAAAAAAACTGCGACGGAAAAAAGTGACAGGAAAAGACGGGAAATAAAAATAAAAATACAAAAAATACCAAAAAATTCTTCTAAATGGGGATATAATAGGCTGTAAAACACCAAAAAATAGCAAAGAAACGACAAAAAGGCGACAATTGAAAGCATGAAAACGCCACAAAAAATACAAAAAATGAAAAATCGACAAAAGAGCAAGAATAAAAATACAAAAAAAAACAAATATGAGTAAAAAAAGACGAAACAAAGGTAAACAAAAAAGCCATCAAAAAGACGACAAAAAGGTCATAAAACGCGCTACACAAAAACTGCCAAAAAATACAAAAAGCGGCGTCTAAAAGAAAGTCACAAAAGAACTGACAAAAAAGAGGTGAAAACGACAAAAAACATAGAAGTTGCGATAAAAAAAGTGACCAAAAATATGCGAAAGAAAAAATGAGTCAGAAATATGAGAAATTAAGATCAAAGGGCGAAAAAAAAGGCAAAAGAAATACAACAAAAATATATGATAAAAATGATTGCACACTAAAATAGCCAATTAAAGCAGACAAACAAATATAAAAATATAAAACACAAAAAAAAATATCAAAAAAGCGTCAAAAAACAACCGAAAAAAAATGACACTTGGAGGGGACAAAAAGAGGCTAAAAACACTACAAAACAAGAAGAAGAAGAAGAAGAAGAAAAAGCGTTTAAAAAGGACAAAAAACGTAACAAAAGATCGAAAAAATGGCTACAAAAATGAGAGGTTACAAAAAAAGACCACGAAAATTGCGAAAAATAAGCAACGAAAAAAGGTAAACAGAAAAATTCGAAGAAAACAAAAGACCAACAAAAATTGTCACAGAAACAAAACTATCTAAAAAAAACTTTCAAAAATGCGACTAAAAAAAGTGCCAGAAAAAGATACCGCAGATGAAGATAAAAAAAGACAAACATGTTTTACAAACGTCAAAAAAGACATAAAAAAAGAGTGACAAAAAGAATAAACAACACA